>NW_026521839.1:7463388-8707286 GCF_021234435.1 Artibeus jamaicensis | reverse complement strand
GAAATGGTAATAAAAACAACAGTCATGACTTCCAGAAGCATCCTTCAAAAATAGTTAGTGCTGCCCTGGCTAATGTGCCTCAGTGGATTGAACACTGGCCAGCAAACAAAAGGGTCACCAGCTCCAATCCCAGTCATGGCACATGCCTGGGTTGCTGGCCAGGTCCCCTTTAGAGGGCACTTGAGAGGCAACTACATATTGATGTTTCTCTCCCCATCTTTCTCTCTCCGTTGCCCTCTGTTCAAAAAATAAAATCTTAAAAATAGATAGTGCTGAAGAATGGAATGCCACCATGAAGTCTGTAAATGGGGCCCTGTGGCCCTGAGGGGGCCACACCTTTTAGGTGAGTGATTTGCATGTAGACGTGGGGGGGGACACTGGTTTTAGTAAAGCAGTATAGCTGTCATCCTTGTGTTTGATCTTCTTCTTTTGAGTTACTCAAAAGTAACTCAATGAAATGGTCCAATAAAAAGTATACCTCATTGCCAATAATGTTCCATTTCCTTACTCTTACACTCACACATTTTCTTTTAGTCTTGCTTTTTAGTCTTTTTTCTTATTATTCTACTACTTCAGTTTTGGCTCCAGCAAAACTAGACCGCTTATTGTTCTGATGAATTCTCTCACTTTCTTGCATTTCTGCCTTTTCTCTTGCTACACCTCATAGAAGAGCCCACCCCCACCCCACACTCAAGGCAAACTATCTACATCTTTTGAATTCTACACACCCTTCAAGGCCTTTAAAAAAATAATCTAATGTGATTCCACTCTCTTCAGAGTCTGCACTGCACCTTGTACTACCTTGACCAACACCATCCTTTTCCTCCATCTCATCACTCCAACCTGTTCTGTGGTTACTGTTTGTTAGTTTGCTCAGTGTAATGAACTTCCCGAGGGCAGGGACAGTAATATTTATCTGTACAGTCCCCTGGTCGTTTACCTAAACAATGAAGAGAAGGGCTCTCATGTACAGTCAAGACATGTTTGTGCAATAAGTCAACACATAATTTGCTACTTCTAGGCTAGGTAGGAGTCCAGTCCACTCTGAAAACAGACATCCCCTCTCCTGGCTTGTCACGTATTTCTAAATCTTCTACATGATGGGTGACACTGGTGGGGAAAGAGGACAAAAGAAAACAGACTTCAGTTGGGTTTAAGCTGGGCGAAGGAGTTCATTGCGTACCTTGCCTGTGTTGAAATGCTTTTGTTTTGTTTTGTTACTGAGACAAAGGAAAGTGTCCGGCATGTAAGTCTGTGTCCTAAACCACTGAGTGGCCTTGAAATCAAATGATCTTAGATGAGAAGTGCCTTGCAAAGGGCCAAAGACAGACATTTAAGAAATATTTGTGAATAGATCTCCAACAAGGGATTTGTATCAGTGAACATGAATGGTCACACAACTAGTTGTAAACATATGTGATCGGGCAAATTAATTTCAAAAAGAACTTTACCTTCTAGGTAAACCTTGTTTCTGTGCCACATCAGACTTGAGGTAAAACAAAAAACAAATAAATAAAACACAAATGATCTTAATGGTGCAGCCAGGGCCCCCCTAAAGAGAGATTTGAAATGGGGTCCAGAATTCAGGCTGTCCAGGAAATACAAAAATATAGGATAACCTCACCCCACAAGTCTGCTCTGGGGGATGGGACACTAGGAACTCGGCCATTGAGACTTATTTTGCATATCAACAGTTGACCAGTTTCATACCTGATATGCAAAAGTGGTTATTTTGCATATCTGTAATTGCTGGCTAGCTTCATAGAGATAAGTTCCTGTGGCTATGCTGTGAGTCAGGGAGATGGGAATGACTGGGACTCAGGACAAAAATGGGAAGCAACTCCTCCTGACTTTGGCTTCTGCGTGAGACCTTGGAGATGGTTCTCTTCCCACCACCGGGCCATGCCTAACCCGGACTTAAGATGGCAGCCCAGAAAGGCTGGAAAAAAAAAATACTGGAGTGCTAGCAGGTGTAACCAATTGTGGGAGGAGTCAGAAATGGGGTTGCAGAGCCTCTGCCAAGATGGAGGCATAGGTGGAAACACGGTGCCTTCTCGCACAACAAAATTTAAGGACAACAAAGATTTAGCAAAAAACAGCGCAACCAAAACACAGAAAATTGAACTATATGTAAGTCCAAAAATAACGAACCCTTCCACCAGACCTGTAAGAGGGACAGAGCCAGCGGTTGGCAGAGTAGGGTTGTGCAGGAAAACTGGGTCAGACCAACCCAGGTTGGGGACAGCAGTTGGGAAATCCCCAGGTGTGGGGTTGCAACGAGCGGACCCAGTGAGGGCGCGGGACAACAGGCTGACAGGGGGTCACATATTCATGCACAGATAAACCAGGAAAGGAGTGAGCATTGAGACAGTCCACGCTGGCCCCAGTAGCAGGGAGCAGCACAGGGGATTGCTATTGCCCCGCTCTGACCCCACCCCCACATACAGTGTCACAATCCAGTGACCTGGGTGGCTCCACCCTGGTGAACACCTCAGGCTCCCCACTCATATGTAAAGGGCACAAACAGACCAAACATGGTTTAGCAAGAAATCAAAGTCCCAGAGCCCATAACTCTAAGCGACCAAGAAATAGCCAAACTTTCAGATGCACAGTTCAAAACACTGGTGATCAGGATGCTCACAGAATTGCTTGATTTTAGTCACAAATTAGAGGAACATATGAAGGCTAAACTAATTGAAATGGACAGAAATGCACAGGAAGGAAATGGTGGTGGAAAGGAAACTGGGACTCAAATCAAGGGAGTGGACCAGAAGGAAGAAAAAAATGACCAAACAGAAAAGAATGAAGTAACAAGAATTCAAAAAATGAGGAGAGGCTTAGGAACCTCAAGGGCATCTTTAAATGTTCCCACATCTGAATTATAGAGATACCAGAAGGGGAAGAGGAACAGTCAAAAGTGGAAACCTTATTTGAACAAATAATAAAGGAGAATTTCCCCATTCTGGCGAAGGAAATAGACTTCCAGGAAATCCAGGAAGCTCAGAGAGTCCCAAAGAAGTTGAACTCATGACAGAACACACTAAGGTACATCATAATTACATTAGCCAAGATGAAAATGAAGCAGAGAATCCTAGAAGCAGCAAGAGATAAGGGGACAGTCAACTACAAAGGAATTTCTATCAGACTGTCAGGGAACTTATCAAAAAAGACCTTACAGGCAAGAAGGGGATAGAAAGAAGTATTCCAAGTCATGAAATCCAAAGACCTACCACCAAGATTGCTCTATCCAGCAAAGCTTTCCTTTAGAATAGAAGGACAGATAAAGTGCTTCTCAGATAAGGTCAAAGTCAAGGAGTTCATCATCACCAAGGCCTTACTATATGAAATGTTAAAGGAACTTATCTAAGAAAAAGAAGATAAAAAAGATGAACATGAAACCACAGCAAACTCAGAGTTTTTAACAACCACACCTACAACAAAAGCAAACTAAGAGGACAGCTAGATCAGGAGTGGAACCACAGAAATGAAGATCTCATGGAGAGTTAGCAACAGGGGAGTGAGAGAAGGAGAAGGGGGGAGAAGGTACAGAAAATAATTAGCATAGATGGTAGGTAGAAACTAAATAGGGGGCAGGGCAAGAAAAGAAACTAGTGAAAAATATTAAAATGTAATTTAAAAATCTTTGGTAAAAAAAAAAAAAGAAATGGGGTTGTACAGGAAGATTCCTGCCAGGATTTAAAACCCAGGCACGGGAGCCATTGCAGGGAAATCAAGCAGTTTTGAGGCTCCCTTTTCCACGTGGCTTAGGAAGCAGGAGAGACAATGCAGGACCAGGGGTGGGGACAATGAGAGATTTTCAGGGAAGTAAAGGGGTGAAAGGACTCTCTCTAGTGGGCCATGAGAAGATGCCACATGGATTTGGATTAAGACCTGAAGAGTGAGGCTGGGAACCTCAAACCTGCCAACTGAGCACAGATCACTGGGAAGGATCGGGAGCTAGCCAAGCCACAGACTTCTTTTTCTTCCTGACATACTGTACCCCTGACTGGCTTAAGGCGGGTTGAAGGACTCTGTGTGGTTTTGGAAGTATTAAAGGACTTTGGGTATTTAATGGTGATGTTCTGCCATTACTATAAATCTGTGTAACTTTTGAATAAATAGTTCCTGTCCTTTGCACCAAACTTTGGCATTGAGGGCCATAATTCCAATTCCCTGGAGGTGAACAACTAATCCACAGTGACAGAGGAACCATGTAACCCCTGGGTCTGTTCTATTACATAATGACAAGGAGAGAACAAGGGAAGCCAGAGGCTGACATGACCTGAAACCTGGAGATTTGGTGCCTGGTGAGCAATGCTTGTCACCCCAATACCCATATCTTTCAGGAGGACTTCACTGCCACTCCCTAACCCCTGAAGAAGCAAGACTTAGTACCTTCAGATGCCCAGACAGGTTGGTGTGCAGGGAGTGCTTGTCATACCTTGGATGGTCCATGAAGGATTCTTTTTCTTGTCTTTCACTGCTTTGTTCAAACTCATGTCCCCATGTCGTAGGTTATTCTTTAGAAATGATGAGAGGGATGGTGGGAGGATCTCTGTGGAGACGGCTCTCTTTATGCTGAATCAGTTCAGTAGCTGAGCAGTAATGTTCTTCCTTTCTCTCTGGTGGGAGGCACAGAAAAAAGGCTTCACTGACCAACACACCACAGATGGCAGAGAATGGAGTGGGAAGAACTGCACCTGAAAATGTGTTGATTCTCCCTGGAAACACAACATATTAGAACAGTGAATGAGGAAAGGATTCCAGGATCTAGTTTGATCTAGAATCCCGTGAGCTCTTTCTTCACCTGTGATCTTGTCTGGTTTCGGTATCTTTCATTAAAATGCTATTTTATAACTACGGACAAAGAACACTGTTCTTTTCTTCAAATACTGGTATAATTCTGAACAAAGCCATTTTTTTTAGCTCACTGGCATTGAGCTTCAATGCCATTTTATTTCTACGTGTGCATTCCATGACTGATAAGAATAATATTTAATGTTGGTCTACTAACCCAGCAAAGTTAGGATGGAAAGACATTTTAGACTCACCTTGGCTTTTGTGACAGTTTTGGTGGGACTCCCAGGTCAGACATCTCAGAGAAATGGGCTGACTCAGCACCACACTCTTCTGAGTGTCTGCAGACCAGCTGGCTGTGAGATGCCTCTAACGTTGACTTTTGGATTTTTAAAATCTATTTATTGAAGCATAATATGAATAAGGTCAAGTACACACATCACAAATGTATTGATAGATAAATTTTCACAAACCCAATAAACCCAAGTAAGATTCTACCAAGGAACAGCCCTGGCTGGTATGGATAAGTGGATTGAGTGCTGGCCTGCAAACCAAAGGGTCACCAGATCGATTCCCAGTCAGGGCACATGTATGGACTGCTAGCCGTGTATCCAATAGGTTGCATACGAGAGGCCCCCTAATCTTATTCTCCCTCCCTTCCCCAATCTCCAAAACTAAATAAATAAAATCTTAAAAACATTTTACCAAATACAGATGGTTGCCAGCATGCCTCATGCTCCTTCCTGTCACTCTCCTCTCCCTGCCCAAAGACAACCAGTATCCCACATTTACTACTGTGAGCCAGGTCCCTCTCTCTTTCTCTTCTGTGTCCAATTTGACCTCAGATTTCTTACTTCACTTTTTTTCTTTATAACTACAAAACTATTATGAAGGTAGAAAAGTTTTAACTTAAAATTTTCTCATTGGTCAAATATAATTGAGAAGAAAGACAAAAACCTGATCATGTAATTCCTCATCCATCATGGGGCATCAAGGGAGTGGAATTTCATATAAGTTAATTTCCAGAGAGCTTAGATTTAACCCTTAAAAACTGGCAGCAAATATCATTAATTTATAGCATTTTTAAAGAAATCAATGTGTTTCACATATTTCCATCTTCGAAAACAGAAAAGGTTTAAAAGCAATAAATATTTCTCTAGCAGGGGTGTCCCACCTTTTGGTGTCTCTGGTCCACATGGGAAGAAGAGTTGTCTTGGGCCACACATGAAATACACTGCAACACATAATCACACAAAACATGTTTTAAGTAAATTTACGATTTTGTGTTGGGGCACATTCATAGCCATCCTGGGCCAAATGCCACATCTGGGCTGTGGGTTGGACACCAGTGTGAGTCAGTTATATTTATGATCATCGATAGACTGATGCTCTCAGCATCTATTTGGGTATGTCGGTCATGTTAAATATGTATTTATATAAGCTAAGTTGTAAACTGATATTACATAGTTTCCTTCTGATATGGCTGTCAGTACAAAAAAATGCTCTGTATAAAAGCTTTCCATTCTCTGTGGCCTTAGGTTTTCCTCATTTTCTTAATCCATACACTTCATGCATAGAGATCGACTTGGAGATCTTCTCTGACTTGCTAGGTTGTTGATCTCCTCAGAACCAATTTACATTCTATAACTGAAGTCTGCAATGAAATCATAAATCTTCTTTTTTAAAAAAGATTTTATTTAATTATTTTTAGAGAGATGGGAAGGGAGGAAGAAAGAGAGGGAGAGAAACATCAATGTATGGTTGCCTCTCATGTGCCCCCTACTGGGGACCTGGTCTGCAACCCGGGTATGTGCCCTGACTGGCAGTGGAACTGGCAACTCTTTGATTCACAGGCCCACACTCGATTCACTGAGCTATCCAAGACAGCCTGAAATAATACATCATCTTGATATAACATGTGTCTGTAAGATGAATAACCTCATGAAAATATTTCTGAATTCAGGAAACACAATTGGGTATGAAATTCAGATCATTTCAGATCAGCATAATTCCGACTCAGGTTCTTTTCTTCAGGGCTAGGCACCTTTGAACATCTTTGAACAAGGATAATTCTTCTGACATTGCTAAGTTGGCTTTGTCACTTTGCTTGCCTGCTACAGTCATCCTTTAGCTTCTTAAACAAGGAACTTCTATCAATGAGGGAAATACAGTTTCAGGGGTAAACAAGAAGTAATACACTCTATTGTAATATATAAGGACCTTAAAAATTCATGTACAAAAAACAGTGCAATAATCAGAGCTATATTCTAAAAAGAACACTCAAGCCCTTAATGCTAAATCATATTCTGGAAAGTCTGAAGTTTCTCATTTAATGTAGCACTATTTATTTTTGTGTTGCAGGACAATTTCATGCCTAAAAGACATGTCAATAGACAATTAATAGAATACTTTTATTAGGAATTTGATGGCTAGATAAAAATGCCAATAATTGTTGAGATTTATTTATATATGAATAAAACTTTTCAAAGAGCTTAAGAAAGAAATGCATGTAATTATTATGACTCTTCACCCACATTTTAGATAGATTATATTTATCAAAGGAAAACTCAATAATACTGTTATTTTAGTTACATAGACTCTAAAGTAATTTATATTTTAGAGGTATATGTCAGAAAAGTAATACTTCAAAGCTAACCTAGACTTTCTGGCAATAACCATTATTTAGTCCATTTATTCTTTATGTATTTTATTATTTATATCATCAAATAGAGTAAAATACAAGATGTATTTAGATAAAGAAAAACTCAAAGTATATCATTAATAGACCAACAAAACAGGAATCTTCAAAAAAACGTACTCGAGGCAGAAAAAAATTAATACTAGAAGGAAAAATTAAGTTACAAAAAAGAATGCTGATCAAAAAAACAAAAAGGGAAGAACCGAAAACTGATGAATATACATATAAATCTAAACAAGCACTGATTTTATGGTAAAAGAGAAATAATAATAATCCCTGATATGTGATTTTACAAATAAGAGACAACTAAAATACTGAACAGTAACAAGTTTAACAGCTATTTCTCTATGAGGACACTAACAGAGCATTTCAGAGATATTACTAAAACATGCATTGTTTAGTTCAGTAGAACAATGTAAGAAAAGAGAAACTTGAAAACAAGACAAGAAAAATAAAGCAAAAGATGTAAGAAGCCAGAACCTCAGGAAAATAGAAAAAGAGTATTTAGAAACAATCATATTAAGTGTAAATAGCCTAAACACTCCATTGAACTGACAGAGATTGTCAGATCAGTTGAAAGGGTAAATTCAATTATGTAATACTTACAAGAGAAATACCTAAAATCTAAGGACTCACAAAGAATGAGAGTGAATAAATGTAACAAGCAGACCCATACAAGCCAATGGGAGCTGGGTGTTGTGGTGGCTAGTTAAACACACACCAAAACAAAATTGTGTTTTCTCCTCTTGAGCACACAGAAGAGCTGCCTTTCCCAGGCTATCTTGGGTGTAAACTGGGGCCAAAATCACAGAGGCCACTTCCCCAAAATGACCCTTGAACTGCCCCACATGATTTTTGGCTCACCTTTCCTCACTTCCCTTTCTTGGGGTCGCTGTAAGCTGGGACCTGGGATGGCAGAGCTACGAGGAGAGAGAACATGAATCCCTGGGTTGTTGCTGGGAAAAGAGCTGCCCCCAAGCACATTTGCCCTTTGTAGAAAAAATTCTACAAACTGTATAATCCTATAGTCTCCATATTTTAAAAATATTTTATCAAGTATATGCATAAGCAACTGTATTTACCATCACTTCCACCTGCAATGAGGAAGGAAACACAAGGTAGACACACCTAGAACCGCAATGACCATTTTGACGTTACTGGGTGGCACCGAAGCGATAATTCAGTGGTGCAATTGGCAAATATAATAAATGATCAGATGTTATGTTATTTCAACTACTTTCCTGGCATTCTTTCAAATAATAGTTTCATTTGGTCTGGACCAGACATGTCCTTTTGATGGTCTGAGTTCTTGTTTTTGGACATTGTGTTGCAATCTGTTAATAGTAAAGCCCTTACTGACTTTGCTTCTATCTAAAAAAAATACCAAGACACAACAAAAACAGTATTTAGTGAAATTTTAAAGCGTCTTCTTTAAGAAAAATAAGATGAGGTTTTTTGGGATGCTGGGAAGATGGCGTCAGAGTAGGACGGAGCTGATGCTAGCTCTTGTACTCATGGGTGAAAATCCTGGCAGATCTATAGAGAAACAGCACAATAAACCATTGGTTACCCAGCATTTATGAAATTAAAAGACCAGAGATTGTGACCGATGCTGAAACACCAGACAGCGGCAGAGTCAGCTACTGAAGCTGGGACACACGTGGCCCCTGTGCCTCCACTATAGCAACAGGCCCGGGAGCTGGGGAGTTGGTACGGGAGCCGGACACTCCAAGCCCCTGTGATGGTCCTGGGCGACAGAGGAGTCAGGAACCGGAGCTGGGACATTCTCGGCCCCTGTGCCGATGCCATAGATACCGGCCTGGGCAACAGAAGAGTCAGTTGCAAGAGCAGGGACACCGGGGCCCCTGTGACACCACCATAGAGACAGGTCTGGGCCCCAGGGAGCCAGCTAAGGGATCCGGGACATTGTCAGCCCCTGTGCCGCCACCATAGCTACGGGACTGGGCGCCGGGGAGTCAGGTACAGAAGCCAGGATGCTCCAAACCCCTGTGACGGCCCTGGGTGACAGAGGAGCCAGCTACAGGAGTGGAACATTCTCAGCCCCTGAGCCGCTGCCGTAGTAACGGGCCTGCATGCTTGAGGAGGCGGCTACTAGAGCTGGGACATTCAGCAGTGATAGGCGACCAAGGCAGGGACCAGCGTGAGGACCAGCGTTAGAGTAGGTAGAGACGGAGAACATCAAGAAACTTCAAGGAGTCTGCACCACTGAACTTCACAAGGATCATAGCACAGAAGTTCACACCATAAAACCAGGGTTTCAGAACAGATCAATTTTAGAAGCAGAGACTAACAAGAAGAGTCTCAAACAATGGGAAGACAAAGAAACAATCCCCAAATGAAAGAAAAAGCACAAACTTCAGAAAGAATGTTAGATGAAATAGAGGCCAATCAACTATCAGATAGTGAATTCAAAACACTGGTTATACGAAGTTCAAAGAGTTCACAGTGAACTATCAGAAACTACAGGGGAACTACAATGATCTCTCTGCAAACTACATCAACATGAAAAAGGAAATGGAAACTATCAGCAAGGGACAAGAGGAAATGAAGAATACAATTTCCAAATTGAAGAACACAGTAGAAAGTTTCAAAAGTAGGATAGATGAAGCAGAGGATAGGATTAGTGAGTTGGAGGAAAAGGTAGAAAGCATCTCACAGAAAGAGCAAGAAAATGAAAAGAGGCTCAGAAAGAATGAAGAAGGATTAAGAGAAATGCAAGACAATATGAAACGTAATAATATCCAAATAATAGGAATGCCAGAAGGAGAAGAAGAAGAACAAGGGATAGAAAACGTATTTGAAAAGTAATGAGAGAAAATTTCCCTAATTTGATAAGAGAAAAAGTCACACAAATCCAGGAATCACAGAGAGTCTCAATCAAGAGGAACCCAAAGAGGCCCACTTCAAGACACATCATCATCAAAATAGAAAAAATTCCAAGACAAAGAGAGAATCTTAAAGGCAGCAAGGGAGAAAAAAACAAATAACATACAAGGGAGCCCCAATAAGGTTAGCTACTGACTTCTCAATGGAAACACTCCAAGCAAGAAGAGAATGGCAAGAAATATTCCAAGTAATGAGAACCAGAGGCCTACAACCAAGGCTACTTTACCCAGCAAGGCTCTCAATCAAGATAGAAGGCCAAATAAAGAGCTTCCAAGACAAAAGAAGCCTAAAAGAATATGCTTCCACAAAACCAGCTCTACAAGAAATACTAAAAGGACTGCTTTAAGGGAAGGAAGGATAAGAGGGAGACAGAGAGGAACACAGGTACAAAAATGGCAATGAATAAGTACCTATCAATAATACCCTTAAACGTAAATGGATTAAATGCTCCAATCAAAAGACACAGAATAGCTCAATGGATAAGAAAGCATGACCCACACATATGCTGCCTACAAGAGACCCACCTCAGGACAAAAGACCATCACAGACTAAAAGTGAAAGGCTGGAAACAAGTTTTCCAAGCAAACGGACAAGAAAAAAAAGCTGGGGTAGCAATTCTCGTGTCGGACAAAATAGACTTCAAAAAAAGGGCCATAAAGAGAGACCCAGAAGGTCACTTCATTGTACTCAAGGGAAGAATCCAACAAGAAGACATTAACATTGTAAACATATATGCACCAAACATAGGGGCACCCAAATATATCAAGAAAAGCCTAGAGGACTTCAAGAAAGATATTGACAGCAACACAATTATAGTAGGGGATTTTAACACCCCACTATCAAAAATGGACAGATCTTCCAAACAAATTATCAACAAAGATATTGTGGCATTAAACAACACCCTAGATGAAATGGACTTCACTGATATATATAGAGCCCTTCATCCCAAAGAAGCTAAGTACACATTCTTCTCAAATGCACATGGAATGTTTTCAAAGATAGACCACATGATAGGACACAAAACGAGCCTCAACAAATTCAAGAAAATTGAAATCATACCAAGCATCTTCTCTGACCACAAGGGACTGAAATTGGAAACCAACCCCAAAGAAAAAAACCCAAAGCACCCAAAATCATGGAGACTGAATGGTATGCTATTAAACAACGAATGGGTCAAGAATGAAATTAGGGAAGAAATCAAAACGTTTCTGGAAACAAATGAAAATGAACTCACAACAACCCCAAACTTGTGGGACACAGCGAAGGTAGTCCTCAGAGGGAACTTTATAGCAATACAGGCTTACCAAAGAAGATAGAAACATTTCAAACAAACAACCTAACCCTACACCTGCAAGGACTTGAGGAACAACAACAAAGACAGCCCAGAGCAAGCAGAAGGAAGGAAATAACCAAGATTAGAGCAGAATTATATGACATAGAAAGTAAAAGCACAATTCTAAGGATCAATGAATTCAGGAGTTGATTCTTTGTGAAGATAAATAAAATAGAGAAGCCTTTAAGTAGGCTCATCAAGAAAAGAAGAGAGAGGACACAAATAAACACAATCAGAAATGAAAGAGGAGAGATTACAACTGATACCACAGAAAGAGGAGATTGTAAGAAACTACTGTAAAGAACTGTAGGCCAAGAAATTTGAAAACCTAAGGGAAATGGACACATTTTTAGAAAAATACAAGCTTCCAAAACTCAGTGAAAAAGAAGCAGAAAATCTAAATACACCAATAACAGCTAAGGAAATTGAAGCAGTAATCAAAAAACTCCCATCACACAAAAGCCCTGGACCAGATGGTTTCACAGGAGAATTCTACAAAGCATTTAAGGAAGAGCTAACCCCTATTCTCCACAGACTATTCCAAAAAATCCAGAAGGATGGAAAACTCCCAAATTCTTTTTATGAAGCCAGCATCATCTTAATTCCAAAACCAGATAGAGACACAATAAAGAAAGAAAACTTCAGGCCAATATCACTGATGAACATAGATGCTAAAATCCTCAACAAAATATTGGCAAATCGCATCCAACAATATATCAAAAAGATCATACACCAAGACCAAGTGGGATTCACCCCAGGTACGAAAGGATGGTTCAATATTGGCAAATCAGTAATGTAATACATCACATAAACAAAAGCAAAGACAAAAATCACATGATCATATCAATAGATGCGGAAAAAGCTTGCGATAAGGTACAACACCCATTTATGACAAAAACACTCAGCAAAGTGGGAATACAGGGAGCATTTCTCAAAACAATAAAGGCCATATGTGAGAGACCTACAGCCAATATCATACTCAATGGGCAAAAACTAAAAGCTTTTCCACTAAGATCAGGAACAAGACAAGGGTGTCCACTTTCACCACTTCTTTTAAATATAGTATTGGAAGTTTTAGCCACAGCGATCAGGCAAGAAAAGGAAATAAAAGGCATCCAAATAGGAAAGGAGGAAGCAAAACTGTCACTGTTTGCAGATGACATGATAGTGTACATGGAAAATCCTATAGACTCTACCCAAAAACTGCTCGAACTAATTAATGAATTTGGCAATGCAGCCGGTTACAAAGTCAATATCCAGAAATCAAAGGCAGTTTTGTATACCAACAATGAATCGGCAGAAGCCGAAATCAAGGAAAAAATCATATTCGATACAGCAAAAAGAAAAATAAAATATCTGGGAATAAACCTAAGGAGGTAAAAAAACCTGTATGCAGAAAACTACACAGCCCTGAAGAAAGAAATCAAGGAAGACACAAACAAATGGAAACATATACCTTGTTCATGGATTGGAAGAATTAACATCATCAAAATGTCCATACTACCCAAAGCAATATACACATTCAATGCAATACCTATTAAAGTACCAATGGCATATTTCACAGACATAGAACAAACACTTCGAAAATTGATATGGAAACATAAATGACCCAGAATAGCAGCTGCACTTTTGAGAAGGAAGAACAAAGCAGGAGGGATCACAATACCTGATATCAAACTGTATTACAAGGCCACTGTAATCAAAACAGCCTGGTACTGGCGTAAAAACAGGCACATAGACCAATGGAACAGAACAGAGAGCCCAGAAATCAACCCAACTCTCTACAGTCAATTAATATTTGACAAAGGGGGCAGTAACATAAAATGGTGTAAAGATAGCCTCTTCAACAAATGGTGCTGGGAGAACTGGACAGCTACATGCAAAAAAATGAAACTTGAGCACAGACTTACACCATACACCAAAATAAATTCAAGGTGGATAAAAGACTAAAATGTAAATCTTTAAAAAAAAAGAAAAAGAAGATGAAAAACAGGAAGAATAAAATGATGATAAATACATACCTATCAAGAAGTAAATCTAAAAAACAAAATGAGTAAGTATCACAGACACAGAGAGCATTTTGATGGTTGCCAAATGGGAGGGGGTTTGAGGGTGGGGGAAAGAGGTCAGGGGATTATGAAGCATAACAGGCACTTACAGAATAGCCATGGGGAAGTAAAGTACAACACAAAAAAGAGAACCAGAAGAACATACATGCATGAACCACGGGCATGGATAGCCATGTGGGGATTGCCTGAGGGAGTAGGGGGGGATTGGGAGTTGGGAGTTGGGGGACAAAGGGAGAAAAGTAGGGAAAACTGTAATGCCATAAACAGCAAAATATAATTATAAAAAATCAATTCCAGCCCTGGCCAGCTGGCTGAGTTGCTTAGAGGGTTGTCCCGATACAGCAAGGTTGCAGGTTCCATCACCAGTCTGGGAACGTACAAGAAGCAACCAATGCATGCATAGATAAGTGGAATAAAGCAATGTTTCTCTCTCAGGCTCTCTCTCTCTCTCAAAATCAATAAATAAAATAAGTACCAAGAGTTTTAAGTCCCTTCCTTACTACAAGTTCCCTCTCCAGCTGTGAGGCTACACCTTGCTAGTTTCTCCCTTAGTCTCTATGACTGTCAATATCGGCCTCTAGTCTCACTTATAGTTTGTGCTCCTCACGTTGTGGGCTTGGAAATGAGGCAGCACAGCTGCTTTAAAAATACAGTGAAGGGAAGGGTAAGGCAGCAGCCTCTGAGGAGCTTAAGGTGCAGCTGGGCTGTGATCAGAGAAACAGCCCATGTGAAGCAGGAGTTGGGGGGGCTCCTCCGAGGTGATCACCAGAGCTTTTCACACAGGATCCCAAACCTGGGCCCCAAAGGATGGGCAGCTTAACATTCACAGGTGAAAAGGCAGGACAGAAGAGTGTGGGTTCAAATCAGAGGTCCAGCTTGGGAAGGGTCCATAGGCTGGCAAGTGAGAGAAATGCAGGCACTGGAAGTCGTTTGTGCTGTGGTGTCCCCTGAGCTTGCTGAAGTGACAGATAGGACAGATGAGGCTGGAGCGGCAGGCAGGGGCCACACAAGGCAGGGCTGTGAGGGGGTCCTGCTTGCAGTTTGGTCTCCAGAGCAAGAGTCCATATGTATTTCAAAAAATGGGTGAGGAGGGGGCAGGACGGGGGGAAAGGGGACCTCGGGGAAGAGATGAAGACTAGAAAGGGGACCAGGTCAGGAACATCTAATACACCCAGTGAGAGACAGAGGCGGTTTGAATTTTTCTCTGACCTCCCGCATCATTTAAGGGCAGAATGGAGAAGACTTGGTTGTAGGGTGTGGAAGACCAGAAAAAGAGCAAGTCCAGGATGCCCCGCGGGTCCCTGTCTGCACCGTGTTGTGAAGAGAGTTCCCACAAACCAGCCACGCACCAGCAAGGCCACTGAGAGAAGGCTCCAGGGCCTTTTTAACTGACAAAGATCCATGTGGTTTAGCCCACAGATTCTGCACCATTTGCTCTGCTGGTTCAGGGCTTATGTCGTTGTAAGAGTTTTTCTGATTTTCATCTTTGTTCAAAGAAGTGACATTGTGAGAGAGCTAAACTCTCAGAAGTGAGAATGTTACCTGTTTAATGAATTGACTTTTATTCCTTTGACAAACCAGATTTGATGAATGTGTTTTCTCTACAGCTATTTAATATATTAAAAATAAATTACATGCTGTAATTCTGAATGTGCTTATCCACATTAAAAGGTTTTTAGTCATTTAAGAGATAATTTTCTCTAGTCTTATTTTTATTACCAATATCTATTTTGGATTATGAACTAATAGTTTCATTATAGGGAATTTAGAAAATATCATATGGAATATAAAGGAGAAAGGCACCTATGTGCCATCACAAAGGGAAAAGTTACACAAATGTTTTCTTGTTTCCCTTCTGCTATTTCTACACAAGTAATAATTCATTTCCTCATATAATCCTCATAACCTTATAAGGTAGGTGCTACTATCACATGAACTCCACAGAATACAAATGGAAACTCAGGTAAAGGAAATAGCTTGTGCAATGCCACAACTTTAATAATGAAATGAAAAAGTCAGTGTTCACACTGAGTCTATCTGACTTGAATTCTGTACTCTCAGTTTCTAATTAGTTTTCATGTTTCATTTTTTAATATATTTTATTGATTATGCCATTACTCTTGTCCCATATCTTCCCACTTAATTCCCCTCCACCCTGTACACCTCCTCCCCTACCATTTCCCGCCTTTAGTTTATGTCCATAGGTCACAAGTTCTTTAGATTCTATATTTCCCATACATTTTTTGCCCTCCTCCTGTCTGTTTTCTACCTACCGTCTATGCTACTTATTTTCTGTACCTTGTTTCCCCTTCTTCTCCTCCCACTCCCCTGTTGCTAATCCTGTATGTGATCTCCATTTAGATGGTTCCACTCCTGATCTAGCTGTCCTCTTAGTTTGCTTTTGTTTTAGGTGTGGTTCTTAATAACTGTGAGTTTTCTGTCCTTTCACTATTCATATTTTTTATCTTCTTTTTCTTAGATAAGTTCCTTTAACATTTCATATAATAAGGGCTTGATGATGATGAATTTCTTGAATTTGACCTTATCTGAGAAGTACTTTATGTGCCCTTCCATTCTAAATGAAAGCTTTGCTGGATAGATCAATCTTGGATGTAGGTCTTTGGATTTCATGACTTGGAATACTTCTTTCCAGCCCCTTTTTGCCTGTAAGGTCTCTTTTGAGAAATCAGCTGACAGTCTGATGGGAACTCCTTTGTAGGTGACTGTCCCTTTATCTCTTGTTGCTTCTAAGATTCTCTCCTTCATTTTAATCTTGGCTAATATAATGATGATGACACTTGGTGTGTTCCTTCTTGGGTCCAACTTCTTTGGGACTCTCTGAGCTTCCTGGGTTTCCTGAAAGTCCATTTCCTTTCCCAGATTTGGGAAGTTCTCTTTTATTATTTGTTCAAGTAAGTTTTCCACTTGTTGCTCTTCCTCTTCCACTTCTGGTACCCCTATAGTTTGGATGTTGGAGCATTAAAAGATGTCCTGGAGGTTCCTAAGCCTCTACTCATTTTTTTTGAATTTTTGTTTCTTCATTTTTTTCTGTTTGGTCATTTTTTTTCTTCCTTCTGGTCTACTCCATTGATTTGAGTCCCAGTTTCCTTTCCATCACCATTGGTTTCCTGTGCATTTCCCTTCATTTCACTTAGTTCAGCCTTCATTTTCTCCTCTAATTTGTGACTAAGATTAACCAGTTCTGTGAGCATCCTGATCACCAGTGTTTTGAACTGTGCATCTCATAGGTTGCTATCTCTTGGTCACTTAGATGTATTGGCTCTGGGGTTTTCATCTGTTCTTCCTGAGCCATAATGTTTTGGTCTGTTCCTGCCTGTTACGTATGATGAGCAGAGCCTTGGGTGTTCACTAGGGTGGGGTGACCCAGATGCTGGGTTGTGATGCTGTATGTGGGGGCAGGGTGAGAAAGGAACTGTGGCATTTGCTCTGCTCTCTCTCAGATCTCTGTCACCTCTGCTGCTTCCCACAAGCAAATTGGGTCCTTCTGGTGCTGGTTCCTGGATGTGTGGGCTTGTGCACCCTCTAGGACCCTGTGGGTCTCTCCAACAAACTCTCTGTAAGCCTGGGAGCCTCTCCTGGCACTGGTCTGGCTGAATGGTTCATTGTTGTCAGACTTCATTACAGTTCAATTTTCTGTGTTTTGGTTGCATTTTTGCTCCTAAAACTTTGTTGTCTTTAAACTTGGTTGTGCGAGGAGGGACAGTGTTTCCACCTATGCCTCCATCTTGGCCAGAAGTCCCAGTTTTCATGTGTTAAATGTCAAAATAATAATACAATGTACACTATTTTATATCATTTTTAAAAAGTTAATATATTTTAAAAAGTAAGATACATTAACATCTTATGAGAAATTTTTTGTGCAAATTATTCAAAAACATGATTGTACAAGACATTCATTCCATTATAATGTGCTTAGTGACTTCCTTTAGTTTCACCTTTTATTAGTGTAACTAAATCTTTTCACTTTTTGAGAATGTCTTTACTTTTTAGGTTGAACTGTTACAAATTAAAATGGTGGGTACTGAGAAAGAAATACTTAAAATGTTTGGAAAAATGAGCACACTGCCTCCCAGAAACTCTACCAATTTATACTCTCCCCAGACATCTATGAAAATGTTTACTTCACCCGCAAACTAATGTTCATGATAATATTTATGTTACAAATTTTGAAGATGAAAAATTTGCTGGTTTTACTTTGTATATCTTTGCTTCTCTACTATATTGATAAAAACTCACCACTTGCATTTTCTAATGATCTATGCAAGAAATTTCACTCATTCACTTACTCATCGACAATTATTAATCACCCATACTGTGGTACTCTGGGTTACCAAAAAGCAGAAAATGAAATGTGGGTGTTGTTGACCTTAGTCTAGTGAGAAAAAAAACCCAGATAATAGCAAAGTAAATAAAATATAGCTGTAGAAAGTAAAATATTTGATAACAAAATAATTACATGCTACAGAAAATCTCAGTGGCCCTGGCCAGGTACCTCAGAGCAATGTCCCCATACGCCAATGTTGCAGGTTCAGTCTCCAGTCAGGGCGCATACAAGAGTCAACCAGTGAATGCAGGAATAAGTGGAACAACAAACTGATGTTTCTCTTTTTCTTTCTTCTTCTCTATCTTAAAACAATCAAGAAAAATAAATAATTAAGTGCATGAATAAAATCTCAATGATTCATAAAATGAAGCAGTAACCAGTGAACACAGTGACTTACCTCAGTTGGAAACTCTGTCCTTCTGACTATGTTCTGACCCATCAGAAGACGTGTTTGTTTCTCCATGGGAAGCTGTCTTGCGTGTCTTGAACACTGTTTCTGAAACTCCTCCACTGTGTCGGCAGTCATTCATGACATTAATTTCCACTAAAAAAAACACAAATGATTTTGTGTGTGTGTGTGTGTGTGTGTGTGTGTGTGTGTGTATGTGTTCAAATGAATAATGTGGGCACACACTTGGGACAGGTGGGGTTGCCAGATACAGTACAAGACACCCAGTTCAATGTCAGCTTTCAGAGGTAACTTTCATGTAAGCATGGCTAAGTTGTTCATGGGATGTCCTGGTGCTAACAAGCTACTTGTTCATGGTCTAGAATCTAAATTGAACTGGTTAATTGTATTCGCATTTGCTAGAGTTGGCAAGACTGGCAGAAGAAAAGCAGGACAGGCAGCAGGCAGACCTGTGTCAGCAGGAGGCAGGATCAGCAGAGGCCTGTCTACAGTCGGGGTCCACGCAGGGCTGGCGTTCTGTGCTCAGGGGCCACTTGGTCAATGGCCATCTAACCTGCAATCAAGTTTCTAAAAATTAGAATTACAAATTTCAACTGAATTTTCTTTTATTAAAGTGCATTGAGAAATTTATTGATGAACTTTTGAAAAATAAGCTGCCTTTTTGGAACCTGAAATTGTGCCTGCATCATGTACAACACTTAGTGTGTCTTACCACCACAGATGCAAACTTACACCAAGACCATAAACTTTGGGACCCTCAGAGCAGAAGCCAGCCAGTCCATCTGCCCTGAGCAGCTGGTGCCGTGAGAGGCCACTGCCCCAAAGCTCTGTTTCCCTGAGACACGTGAAGAGAGTGAGGGGACAGGGTGACGGGTGAAGGGTCAGAGGAGGGGAGGGAAGAAAAGTCTTCTCTCTGAGCTGCTCCACACCTCTCACGTCCAGCTCATTTCTCCTTCTCACCAGGCCGCTGCTTCTGTTCCACCCTCCTACCCCTCTATGCATCACCCCAGGTTGGCACCAGGCTGACAGGCAGCAAAAACAAACAATAAGCCAGTCTCCAAAAAGGCAAACACCACTCGATTCCACTTACACACAGCATACACAGTTGCCAAGCTCATGGAGATAGAAAGCAGGATAGTAGTTTCCAGGAGATGGAGGAGGGAGGAAAGGGAAGTTGTTCAGTGGGTACAGAGTTTCAGACCTGCAGGTTAAAAAAGTCTGAAGATGATTCACAACAACACAAGTGTACTTAACACCCCTGGACTGCACACTTAACAAATGGTTAAATGATCAATTTTATGTTATGAATTATTTTACCACAGTAGGAGAAAATTCCTAAGATGAAAACATCTACAAGCAAAAATAGGGGACCTTGACCTCAGTCTTGCAACCACAAGGACATGAATTCAGCCCATAGGACCCTGCAATTCCAGTGGCATTTGATTTTAGACTAATGTCATGCTGAACAGAGAACCCAGCTAAATGAACCCTCCTCTCCAACCCTGGATCCACTGAAACTCTGACAACCTCAACATGTGCAGTTCTAAGCCACTAAATGTGTAGTCATTTGACACAGTGTTAACAAAACTAGTACAGTCTGTGGGTACAATACGCTTTGAAGATGCCCATCAGATCATGTGTCACTCCTTGACTCAGGTGACTCCAGCAACTTTCAGGTTCATTCAGAGTAAAATAAAAATGAACCCCTCACTGTGGCCAACTGATACTGCCTGGTATCACTGCTCACACCCTGTCTGATCTCCTTCCCCACTGCTCTGTGCTGACTGCTCTGCTCAAGCCACACTGGCTCCTTTTCTGTTCCCTGAGCAGGGGAAGGAGCCTCAGCGCTGTGCCCCATCTGCCACCATGTCCTGGGACGCTCTCTGAAAGGCTGCAACTCCAACATCTGCAAGTCTGTAAAATAGAAACAGTTCTTAAAAAGAGGTTTTTTTTGTTAAAAAAGACTATAAAACAAAAGTCTACTGAGGTTCCTTTTGCAAAGGATGCTAGAAATGAGGTTGTTTTCCAACTTCCAGCCAAGATGGAATCATAAGTAGGCCCACTTCCCCTCCTCATGCAACCACAGAAAGAATTACAACTAAACTTCAAAATAAAAGGACACCCTAACTGTCAGAAAATCGAACTGTATGGAAGTCTGACAATGAAGTGTTTAAAGAAGCTACATTCATCCTGACAGGTTGGAGGGGCGGAGACATGGAGATGGAGTGGGGAGGGGAGGACACTCGGTGTGGCAGGGAGAAGCAGAAGTAGCAGTGGTGGAATGGGCAGTCCCAGCCCCAGGCCAGGCCAGGACCCGACATGGGGAAGAGAAATCCCCATAACTTCTACTGTAAAAACCAGTGGGGGTTGGGGTGGCAGAAGAAACTGCTGGATTTTCAGGAGACTCCCTGAAAAAGGCCCACATGGTCTCAGAACAGACCTAAACCCACCCACTCTGGGAGTCAGCACCAGGGCCACAGCTGAAAGGCTGCCAGTTCCATACAGAGAGTGGGTGAGGTGACTGGAAACCCGGCAAGTGCCAGGCACACCACCAGAAGCTAGGCAGGGGCACTGACCTCTCTCTAATCCCTTCTGCCAGGCACAGCCACAAAACACTGAATCATGTTGCCCTACCTTGGCCATTACCTAAGTAATCGATTATCTATGTGTTTTCATTTAGTGTTTACAGAATCCCCATGTATGGGACTGGGGGTTTCTCTTCTCAAAATCCCTATTTTGAAATCCTATTCTCCAATGTGTTCATATGTGAAGAGGGTACCTGGGGAGGTGGGTAGGTCATGAGGGCGGAGCCTGGTGAGTGGGTTCAGTGCCCTGGGAAAGAGACCCGGGAGAGTCCCCTCACCTATTCTATGGTGTGAGGTGACAGTGAACAGGCAGCAGCCCAGGAAAGGACCCGCCCTAGACACAGACTGCTCGCACCTTGTCCTTGGACTTCCCAGCCCCCAGAACTGTGGCTAGTGAATTCTGTCATGTGTGAGCCACAGCATGTGGGGTTTTGCTGAAGCCGTGTGAACACACTGAGGCGCCTTGTGCTCATTTGAATCACAGTATGTCTGTGTCTTATTCATATTGCAACTTCACCGCATTTCTTAGAATCTGCCAATTAAGTATTAAATATGCATTTCCAGAGTAAATAAATGATTCAACCAGATATCTACAGTTAGCTACCCTTCCCTGTCTTTGCATTACACATCCCAACCTATTAGTGTGCTAAACAGAACACTAATTCTCCGTGGAGAAATATTACTGCACCAGTCTCTAACATAAATGTATTGACTAAAAACTAAAGTTTAAAGATGGAATGAAGAAGAATAAAAAGCAAAAAGCAAAGACAAGAAGAAAATGTGTGTTTTTATATTTGAAGGAAAAAGAAAGAAAATGATGAAAATGAAAGTTTAAAAATATCATCCCATCTATTTCTGCATTATTCCCCTTGAGTCTTCCCTTCCAATACTAGACAAATGGATAAAATAATTTTAATATGGAATGAGGGATTCAGCAGAGAGTCACTAAAAATTGAAGCTAAATTTAATTAAAATTCCAGTATGACTTCTTTTTAACTTACCATAAATTGCTATAATTAAATGACACTTTAATAACACTTGACTGCCAATTAATTCTTCAAATACTAATGTATTATTAGGAAAAACACATACTGCTTTTAGTCTTAATTCTTTCTTGGTCCAGATTTTGAGGTAAGAAAATGTTGCATTTGTATATATTTACATGTAAGAGTATTAAGAGGCCAACACAAGTGTAATATTGAGGTGAGGCTGTGTAATGCGTGGAGCCTCCATTTCTAACTGACTGGAATACACTCTGGGATTCCACACACCACCAATCACAGCGCTTTAAAGAACTGCGAATTTGCTTGACATACATTGACAAAGACACCAAAACCAAAAATTTAGAAACACTTAAACACTATCCGGCTATTAGAAGTGAAACACTTGTATTCAAATTTCACTCTATTTGAATGGAAAAATAAAATAAATTTGTGCTATTTTCAATGAAACTGAGCAGACAATTAGAACTCCAGAGGAATGCAAAGAAGACTCACTTGAGGGACACTTTTTGGGTATGTTCACCAGATGCATGAGAAAGGTGACTTCCTTGAAGATGACAAACTAAACCCTAGATACTGAATAAGAATCACTAGGTAATTTTGTGTCACACCCGAGAGTGGCATCCTATAAACTATTTAAAAGCAAAGAAAAAAGTCACCAGAGACAGCCTTGCATGGCGAGAACAGGAACAACATACCTTTGTTCTCTGTGGCAATGGCCCTGGATATGCAGGAGATGTTCATCGACAGCGAGCGTGAGCACTGGCATCTCCAGTCTTGGGAATGGTGTCTACTCTCCATCATCACACAACCTGGGTTGTGGACAGGTGGGCTCCAGGTGATGGAATTCCAGGCGAAGCAGGCAGGTACCTAGCCATGGTGGGGTGTGCTCCCCCTCCTGGAGTAGCCATGCTGGCCAGAGGAACCCCGGCCACATGGCCACAAGGAGATCTAGAGGCAGCACTGGGCCTTCCTCAGTCCATCTCTAGAGTGGATGCTCTGGACGCCTGAGGATGAGTGGGCCTGGGCTGGACAAACTGACTGCACTGCTCCCACCATGGGAGCTTCGGGGCACAGAACCACCAGTGGGCCTGCAGATGTTTGGACAACAGGGAGACCCTGTGCGCAGTGCTGGTGTCTTGGTGAAAACTCAAACACCATGAGTGGTCATCCGGTGCTAATAGGGGCATTGGGGAGGGATGTTCCTTTCTGCTGACCTTTGGGGGTCCCTGGGGTTGGCTGCAGTGTGGATCAGAGGCCAAGGGGATGGCCTGAGGCAGGGCAGCAGCCCTTCAATGGGGGCCGGCTGGCAGGGCACCTGCAGGGCACCTGTGCCCCCCGCTGTACTGGATCTGGTAAACCGGCATGAATCTTGCATCGCAATTTGGAGAGAGAGGATTGTGGTGGCATAGCAGGGGGGTGTAGTGTCCATTTCTATGTCCTCCTCATCATCGTTGGAAGGTATGATTGTGGCAGCAAAGCAAGGGGGAGTCGTGTCCATTTCAATGTCCTCGTCCCCATGGAACACTGGCTGAGAGCTCACATCTGCAGCTGCCTTGGCCGAGATGGTGGCAGAGCTCTGCCCAGTCTCAGGGGCTAAGGGCAGGGTGTCTGCCATCCCCAAGCCAGGAGCACAGACAGAAGGGGCAGGCGTGGTGGCACTGCTGTCAGCTGCGCCCTCTGCTTTGTCCTCCAAGGTCTTCTTACTTTTCAAGGTGCCCAGGTCTTTGTCCCTAGCAAGGGGAGGCACCTTGGGAGGTGGGGGCAGCTCACCTGGATCACAAAGCAGTGGAGGAGTCTCGGGACGTTTCCGTTTGCGCGGCTTCCTGCAGGCCGAGGGAGTCGCTGGCTCCTCGCCGTCCATCTCCTTGCCCAGCGTTGGAGAGGCGGGCACGCTGGGCACCGGGTCTTCACCCAGCACTTCCTCTGTGGGTGGCCTGCAAGGCCTGAGGCCTCCCTCGGTCCTCAGGGACTGAGGTGTGAGTGGCAGATCCCCGCTCTTGTCTGGGCTGTTCGGGTGATTCTGTTGGTTGTGCCGGACCACACTCTTTCTGTTCTTCTCCATCCGTGCGGGGGACTCTGCTCCGACTCCCACCTCCGCCTCCTTTGGACAAGGGCATGGGGTGGCACTGGAGGGGACTGGCTTCTCAGCCATGGCTCCCTGCTCCAGTGGTGGCAGCAGGAGAGAAAACCTGCTCCTTGCAGGAGGGATGTACACAGTTCTCGAGGGTCCACACATTCTCGAGTTTTTCATAGACAACACAGGCTTCTTTGGAGGGTCCTTCCAGCTGACCGAGGGGAGGACCCCCCAGAGGGAAGCGCGTCGTCTGCGGAAGAGGGCAGGGCCTTCTGGGCGCGATGTAAAACCCAGAAGACAAGGGCGCCCGATCCCGGCGGGAGGGCCTGTGACCAGGGCGCACCACAGGTGCAGGGGCAGCGGGGTGGGCCCGGCCAGGCGAGGCATCATCGCCTGAGGATGGTGCCTCGGGCGTGGACCGGGAAAACCGGGACGGGACCCGGTGGACCCGGAAAACCACTGGACGATGGCCACTGGGCAAAGGCTGGTGACAGCGCCAGCGGCAAAATCTCCTATAAAACTTGGAAATCAAGTTTCCCATCTGGAGGCAGTTGTGCGCCAAACGAGCCGACAAGAGAGTAGAAAAGGGGAGAGCGTCCCCTTTGCTTCCTACTCCTCTGGGTCTCTAGCAGGCACTGAGCTACCTGTAGCCAGGAGTTCTGATGTCTCCATGGAAACACCAACTGACCAGGGCCAGCACCAGCACCAGCACCAGCACGTGGGCAGAGACAGGGCAAAGGGCAAGGGGAGGGGCCTGAACAACTGGCCAATCCTTTCAAGACTTCCTAGCACTGCCCTCCAGCTGAGGGTAGCAGCTGTTTGGCACCTGCTGGCCCTCCATGACAGGTGTCTGTTATGGGCCACCCAGGCCCCATCCACCAGACCTGGCCCTGCCTGGCTGCGGCAGAAGGTGAAATCACAAAAACCACAAAGGGACTACTTTAAACTCTAACAGAAAATAAGTAGCTCCCTTTTGGAACATCCCTGTGCATCATGATCTCTTTATTCTCCTCCTGAAACCCTTCCCAGAAGAAAAGGGTTTCTTCATCTCGCAGAATGCAAGAGGAAAAGGAAGCTGCACCCGTTCCCAGTTATGTTTTCTTACTAAGAAACCTTGAAAACCCATGAAGAGACTGTCACTGTCCTTTCTGGCTATACACACAGAACTACACGTATAACCCATTCCTCTCTGAAAAGCACAGAAGATGGCAGAATCGCATCTTGGGAACAGACATCCAGCAGGCACAGGACTGCAGAGGACATGAGGAGTTGAGCAGAGCCAGGACAGGAAGACGAACCCTGGGAGTCGGGGTGCAAGACCAGTGAGGACACAGAAGCCCTGGAAGTTGGCTGAGGCAGAGATTGGGGAAAAGACAGACAAAACAGGGAGGCAGAGGGAAATTTCCCCTGCAGGGTTTCTCAGGAAAGGAAGATCTGGGCTTGATGGATTCAAGGACATGACATCCTTGAGAGTCAGCTCATGGTATACACACAGGGGTATCACCCACAGAACATTGTGAACTAGGCGTGGTAAAGGGAATTTATGGCCAGAGGATGCAGTGAAATGGACACCAGAAGGGAGAGGAAACATTGAATGGCACCCGTGCACTAGCGCATATGCTGACAAGAGAGATGTTGGGCCCCTTTCCACCTTGCTCTGTGCCCAAGGCCTCCAGCAGGGTTGGCAAAGAGTGGGCACTTAGCCCTCACCAGTGAACTGCATGACTTTTCCCTGAGGCTGACTTGTTGTGTAAGGTTTGGGGCAGATGGAAGGTACCTGCATAGAAGGAAGCTGAATGTGCAGACCCACGGCGAAGACTGTGGCAACAGGTCAGCGTGGCAGACCTGCCTCATTCATTTCTGTCACAATTTTTACCATTTCTTTTAAAAATGTTTTTATAGTTTATTGCCTCACCAGTCAGGCCAATATTCCAGCATTTCTTAATAAAAGTACAGAAAATAAAGCCCACGGGAAAGTCTGCTGTAAAAAAACAAACACCAGTCAGCTGTTATTTTCCTTCAGAAACACAGAGGTCTCGTGTTTTCAGATTTCTATATTCTCTAATCAAGGAAATGAAAAATAGGAGGCAGGGGGGAATTAATAAATGCACATTTGCACTCAATTCAAAACATAATCATATTTAAAAAGTGTACTTTGCTGACATACACCGAGTAGATACATAATAGCAATGAAAACTTTATCCAAATAAGAACATCATCCTGTACTTTCTGTACCATGTGCGACTGTGTTGAGACAAAGGAGACTTGGGTTGGACACTGGATTGAATGTCGCAAATGTGTTTTAAGGTCCCAAAGTGCTCGTGGTAAATTCCCAAATGCAGTAAGTTCCTGCATTCTGAAATACTTGACTTTACTGTGTGTGATGCTTACACAATCTACTCTAATTTCACACTATGTGATATTTTTATATACACGCATATGTATATAAATGTACACACACCCCCAATCCCAGGAAAGACTATGTTACGACATAAAGAAACTATATTGATCCATAGTTTGATAGATCAACTACATTGATCTAAAGTACTTACAGTCTATTCCAAATATAAACCTATCATTAGGTTTATATTTACACATAACATCTTCAAAACAGATTGTATATATTTTTTAAATCTAATTTTTGAAGACTTGGTATGGGAATATGGTCACAATACAAAGTTATGTGACAAGAACAAAGTAGAATTGTATATATCAATTATTTAAAAAATGTAAGATTATGATGTACAGAGAGATTGGAAGGACATGTACCAAATCATTAATGGTGGTTACATGTGTGGTTTTTATTTTCATTTCCTTATCCTTTCAGTAGTTTATCTACAGTCTACACTTCTGAGTTTCAGAGACATTCAAACAACAAGGTGTGCAATCACTCACCACATCATAATTCGCCCACTAATGGCGGTCATATCAAATTCCTTGGGAGGGCTCTTCAATGTCCCAGATTTGGGAGGCACAGACTTTTCTAAAACAAAAATGTCAGGTGGTTTTACTGATCAAAACTAGAGGCAACCAACGGTGCCAGGCCTCCACAGAGCCCACTAGGACAGGTCCAGCAACCTCAACTGAAACACACCCCAAAGGCGAACTGAAACACACCCCAAAGGCGACCTGAACAGAAGCCCCAGATGCTGTTGGCAGACATCCTCATGCCCACATCTCCTTCTTGTTCTCCACGACCTGAGCTCTGGTTGAAAACCTCTGAAAGATTACGCTCCATTGCTGTCAGCAAAGAACAGCCCATTGTAAGCTACATGTAGAGCTTAGGAGTGTAGTGAAAAGTCAAAGCACGACTCAAACAGAATCAGAGAAAGTGTTGGAAGATACGTGACAGCATTTACACATCAGTACCCAAGGCATGGACCAAGTTTCAGGAACTGTGATCGCTCAGACTGCAGAAGTCTCTCTACACAACATGGTCTGGCTCCAGGCTACAGAGAGAGGAGAAGGAAGGCCGCCCCAAACAGGGGCACACCCAGAATAAACACACTGCCCGAAGAACTTCCACATAAGGGACCACGGGGAGACCAGTCACTAGCCTGCAAGGACTCACATGCTGTTGTAGTGCCTGACTTTCCTTCGGCATCCACTCCAGAGACGTTAAACCTCATTGGTCATTGAGAAGCGCTTCCCAACGTGGTTCTCAGTGTGTGTGTGTGTATCATCGGTTCTGTGGGACCGGTGTATCTGTCTGTCTATTACTGTTTCTATGGAATGAGTATATGTGCCTGTTGTTTCTCTGGGATGAGTATACCTGTCAGTCTCTCAGTGGTTCTGTGGGGTGGGTGTGTCTGTCTACCAGTGTTTCTATGGGATGAGTGTACCTGTCAGTCTCTCAGTGGTTCTGTGGGGTGGGTGTGTCTGTCTACCAGTGTTTCTATGGGATGAGTGTATCTGTCTGTCTATCAGTGGTTCTGTGGGGTGGGTATGTCTGACAGCTACAAAGTGATACAATTCACTAGGACTGGGGGGTGAGAACCGAGTTTAGTCCTCCCTTTCCAGGGAAGAGAGAGCTCGTCCCTTTTTTGCAGTAAACAATCACAGTGCCGAAATGACACAGTTTAAACACAGATGAGCTGAAAGAAAAAGGGTGGGAACTCCCTTCGTGTCAGGACTAAAGGGGATGAAAAACATGGGCAATAATAGGGAGGAGTCTGTGGCGGTGAGAGGGTGGCCCCAGAAGCTGGGTGCAACCAACACGGGAATGAGACACAGCCCAGGGGCCACCAGGGCAGAGTCAAATGGGGTGGATCTCTTGGTGGACCCTATGAATGAGGAACAGAAACCTAGAAAGCTTCTGTCCAATCTCCTTCTGTGTGAGTCCAGAAAAACAGCAGAGATGTGTGCTGGCAACTGAAGCATTGGGTACCCATCCAACGAGAAGTCCAAACCCAGAGCCAGACCTCCGTGGCCTCCATGTGGGCTGCACTAGGGGTGCACAGCATGCACTAGGCAGTGTTCCTGGCCAAAGGGCTGCCTGAATCGCATTGTGAAGGAATGATCAGGCAACTTCAGAGTGCAGACCACTGAGACCGACCACTGACCATCCCCCACCAGGAGTCAGTATTGCCAGCACGAAAGAGAGTCACAAAACATAGACAAGGAGTTTTTGTTCCCAAAAGACTAAAGACAGTGACACAATCTTTGTAGTCCTTTGGGGCCTTATTTGTGGAGACACTGAATGTTGAAGGAGAGACCAGTTGCCTTTTTTAATGTCCTCAATTCTGCAGTTGTCACCCAATTACCTCGAGGTTAAGTTGAGGACAGACTTTTCCAGCAAGAACACTGCACGGTCAATGCTGTCCTGTCTAACACAGCCCACAAGGTGACAGAGAACCCAGTTTGACAAGTTTCCCCTGCCAGCTGCCCCTGACCCTGGCGCTGGAAAGATGAGAAGTGAGAGGAGCAGGCGTTAAGGTCTCTCAGCCTGTTAGTCCACATGAGGCATTGGTCTCCTCAGGGATTTGTCATTGTTGGAAGCTGAAGGGCGGGGATTCCTCCCATCAAACCAGTCTTTTGAAGGAAATATTGGGGTGAGTGGTTTGTGGTTATGATATCGATTCTTAACAAAGGATCCCTGCAATGTTCTGTTTGGGTGTTTACTTGATTTCCGGTGTTAGTTGATTTTCATCATGTGGGACAGGTGAAATACTTTATTTCAAATTAACAACAGCTTTTCTTAGTTTCTAAAGTACTTGGTGTCTGAGAGAGAAAGAGAGAGAGAGAGAATATCAATTGGAGGCTTTCTTCTGTTCTGTCCACACCTGAACTCTGGTGTGAAGGACGAGATGGAGGAAGCCACAGGCTGAGTGGAGGGGAAGTGAGACCCAGGAGACAAGAACAACCTCCCTAAGCTACATCCAGCCTGTGCTGCAGAGGGACCCAGCCTTCCCCCCTCTGCCTCTAGGAAGTAGGGGGGGGGTTGTATCCCAGGGCAAGGCTGCCATGGACCCTTGGCCAGAGCCTCCCCCTTTCCTCAGCAGCCACTCCAGGCCTGAATCCCCCTCATTACCAGCAAAGAAGTGGTTCTCTCACACCTTCCAGGGAGGGAGGTGTTAGCATCCCTGCCCTACACTGGGAAACAGACTGCAGTCAGAAGGAGGAGACCCTGGGTGGAGAAACTCGCCTTCTCACTGTGTGTTCCAGCCTTCGGAGGAGGAGGGGCAGGTGATGGGAGAGCCAGCAGGGGCCTCAGAGTGTGTACAAATCTTCACCAAGACTCCCGGGGGGAATAGTTCAATGTTGGGAAAAGACTTCATGGCAAAGGAAATGAAAGTGAAAGGCCAAGATAAAGTAACCCTCCATCCAGTAAGGGTTTCCCTCGCGAACTAGCACTTTCCTCCTGGGAGACAACACGCCCCTGGGGGATGTGCCCTGATCTCACCTGGCCTTCAGCTCTGAGACCTTCTGGCCCCATCTACACCTCCACAGGACCCCAGGGCCAGCCACTCCCTTCAGCATGAATGTCCCCGACCTTGTTTCTCACCCAGATGGGGATGCTCAGTATCAGGGGTGGGGGCACAACAAGATCTCGGATGGGAGTTTGGGGGCTGTCCTTTGCCTTTTTCAGTTTCTTTCTACTTCTGGGGCCAACTGGGAGATAAAGTGAGTAGCTAAGATAGTGGCCCCAGCAATAGAAGCCGGGTCAAGGCGTGTATGGAACATCCTTGCCTCGGTCAGTCTGTTGGGAAACAGCACCGGATTTTCTCTGGGGCGTTGGGTGACCTCTCTGAGCTTCTCGTAACTGACTGCTTCCTGGGCACATTGGTGCATACCTACTATCAGGCCCTCAACCATTTGGTGGTGGCACCTCCAACCCGCCTGTCCTACCTGGTAGTCCCAGCCTGGTTCTGCCTCTGGCACGGCTTCCGTCCCTACTGGCTGAGGGGATTGGTGGCATGGGTTTGGTCTGCATGAGCCCTAGATTCAGACTGGACATGGTTGTGCTCGTCCAGGGTCATGGTGGAAGTTAAAATGATGAGTTCATGCCATGTGAGGTCACATGCCTGGACTCGGTAATGGAATTCCCTGATAAAATTCATTGCGTCAGTGGAGAGCGAGCCTAGGCATTTTTCGATGGAAGAGAGGTCAGTTAGTGAAAAAGGGACATGGACCCGAACGACACCTTCTGCTCCTGCCACTTCCTGGAGGGGGCAAATATGGGAGTCTAGGGGCTCTAGATTCAGGCGGGAGTGAGTATGTAGGCTGACTGGGGAAGAAAGGTCTTCAGAGGGAGGGGGAGAATCCGGTTGAGAGGGAAGCGCTCGGGCTGGAGTAGCCCTGGGAGGGAGCTGATAAGGAGGAGGGGGAGGGGAAGCAAGATCTTCAGGGGAATCAGAAAAGGAGGAGGGAGGTTCTGGGGCAGTAGGCTTAGGAGGCCGGACGGGTTCAGGGTTCCCTCGGGCCAGGAGAACTTGGGCTGTGGAGCACTACGTGCACAGATCGGGGCGGGAGCACAAGGCCCAAAAGCCCTGAATGTAGGGGCCTCAGACCATTTGCCAGTCTGTCTGCAAAAATTATCTAGGTCAGTAAGGGTAACGGAATTGAAAGTGCCTTCAGGAGGCCAGGATTCATGATTATTGAGCTGATATGATGGCCAGGCTGTAGTGGATACAAAAATCAGCCATTTTCGCTTGAGACCAGGGTCAATTACTTTTACTATTTGGTAAAAATCACCAGTAAATCTGTGTGGTACTGGACTTTTGTTTCTAGGGAGGTTTTTGATCACTGATTTAATTCCTTACTGGTAATTGGTCTGTTCGGATTTTCTGTTTCTTCATGATTCAGTCTGGGAAGGTAGTATGTTCCTAGGAATTTGTCCATTCTAGGTTGTCCACTGAGACAGCATCTCAATCTGAAAGTGTCATGGTAACCACGCGGGGGTTGTCTGGAGGTTCCTGAACCAGCCCCAAGTAGGCAGATCCACAGTAACCTTCTGGGGCATCTGTGTGATCACCGCCCCCCCACGTTGCGTGACTGAGTCCTGTGGGTGGGCCAGGAGGAGACAACATGTCTCCACAGCAGTGGGTTAAATCCCGGCTCACCAGCAGTGGCTGCTTTTCCCAGGAAGGTAGGGGAGATGCCAGGGAGCCTTTTAGAAGCCACCCTTGCCCCAGCCCGCCACCCCAGAGTAGCACTGGCAGGTGTAGACCAAGAACCTGAAAACTTAACATGAGGGCGAGAGGGTGGGGAGGGCAAGGAGGGGGAGGAGACTGTCCCTAATGAATGGTCATTTCAGCAGAGACACAAACTGCTATAAGGGAGGGGTCCATGGAGCAGTCTGGGGCAGGGGCAGGAAGCGCTCTGGGATCCAGTGCCCAGGCCCTGAGAAGCGTGTTCTGGGCAGGTGTGAGGAGAGCAGGGCGGCTGCTGAGCCTGGTGAGGGGCCAAACTGGAAATGATGCTCTGAACGGGACAGGAGCTGTGGGAGTGTTTGAACAGAGCAAAGCCCTGTCCCTGTTCACTTTAAAGGGTCTCTGGCTGCTGGGGCTGGGGAGATGGAGGGGAGCAGGGGTCCACCCCCACTCTCCCGGTGGGGTGGGGGCAGCAGAGGTGGGAAGAGGGGTCAGGGCCTCAGGGCACCAAGCCATCTGGACTTGCTGGTGGGGGGTTGCAGAGGTGGGTTGCAGTGTGAGGGAGGGTGGAAGGCAACCTCGAGGTGTGGGGACTGGTGGTGTCAGGAGAACTCTGTGTTCTGTGGAGGTGGGAAGGTGCTGGGAGGGGCAGGTTTCCTAGGGAGATCACGGGTCCTGCTGGGCCATGTCAAGTTTAACATTTCACCTCTTACCGCCACCCCCCTGAGCTAGCTGTGGCCTCACACTGGTCAGGGATCAGTTTCTGGAAAAGGCAAGGTCATTGCACCTCAGGGCCTTTGTGCTGGCAGAGCCCTTGGCCAGCTGCTCCCCAGTTTGGTGTCTGCAGTGGGAATGGCTCGGACCCTTGGCAGTGTCTCCCTTCAGGCCTGTAGCTTCCTCTCAACGTGGAAACGAGCTCCTGCCCCCTCCCAACCACACAGGCTGGTTGCCTTCTCGGGGGTGTGTAGTGTTTCTTGTGACCCATACGTTTTTGCTGCTTGTTTGTTTGTTTCCAGGCCAGCCTGTTAGCTCCCTGAGAGTCAGGCCGTAGCTCTCTGGTCCTGAGCACGCAGTACAGTGCCTCGCACGTGGTGGTCACACACAAACATGGGTTAATTGACGAAGAACAGGAACCATTGCCCTTTCCTCCCGGAGCTCAGAGCCCGGAGAAGAGGAGATGTCACTAAGCATCAGTCACAGGTGAGAAGGAGCAAGTGCAGTCAGGGCCAGAGGGGCACCCAGTGGCACAGGGGGCTCCTCCTCCACCAGGCTGGGGGCTGGGGCGTGCAGACACTGTGTCCTGAGTGGGGCTGTGCTGCAGAAGGGAGGGTCAGACCCCAGACCCAGGGGCAATGGCCAGGCCCACAGGGAGGGCAGCAGAGGCAGGCGGGGCTGGGCTTGTCTGGGGCCTTGAGTCCTCCGTGTGGCCAGCGGTGCTCTCTCAGGACTGGGACAGGGGCACCTGGAATGGGACCACCAGCACCTTCTGCCACAGAGCCCTTCGGAAAGCTCCTCCTCCTGGTGGCAGAAGGCGCATAGCCATAAGTCACAGTTATCAGCCCATGTCATGCAGAGGGTAGCTGCCCGGTGCATCCTCACAGGCAGCAGAAGAGGGAAGCCCCTCTGGGTCCGGCTGCCCAGGCCAGTGGTCCTGTGTGTGTGGCAACCCCAGCCACCCCTGTGTGGCCCTGCAGCTGCAGCCAGAGCTCCTCCTCTGACAAGTCCTGACCTTGAGAGCCCTCACATGGATACTCAGAAAGTAGCCCTCCTGCCAAGGTCAAGGCCTAAAGGAAATATAGCTACGAAAGATACTGAAATACTTTCTGTGATTCAGCCTCCACCCACCCATGAGCCCTGTTTTCCTCCTCCCCCAGCCCAGAAAGTTCTCTGAAGCTGTGTGTGGGTGGGCCCCACAGGGTGAGCCTTTCAGGTCACCGATGGGAGAAGGCCGTTTGTCAGCTCAGCACAGGGAGCAGGGGCCGGTCATGGCACAGGACAACTATGCTGGGGATGCCGGCAGGGACAAGGACAGTCTGGCGTGTTTCCTGGGACTTGTGGGTGCTGGCTGTTTCCAGCAGCAGCTTTCAGAGCAAAACTTGGTGGAGACACAGAGTCCTCTGTTCTGGGTATTTCTCTGGGTGTCCTGAGGCCTCAGTGTGGTCCCTCCCCATGAGTCTGGCTGGGGTCTGTGCCAGGGTGCAGCTGGCTGCCCTGGAGGACAGGACCCCACCACATCCGTGCTGGGTGTGGCACAAAGGGTCAGGCCCATTTGGTAGAGGCACCCCCCAGATTTCTGGGCACCCCTGAGGAAGTCCCAGCTTCTTCAGGAGGGATAGGGGACCTACCTGCAAGTGTGGGGAGATTAGAAGGGCCTGTCTCTGGGTCCCGCCCTCCCCTGGGTGTTTAGCCCTCCTCCACTCCCCTTTGAGAGTCTGTCCCAGGTCGTCCTCCCTGGCTGTGTTCTGAGGACACCACTGGTACCTGAATCCTGACCTGGGTTTCCTTCCAGAGGCTCCAGCCATGCTCACAATCTGGTCCTCTACCGCCCTCCAGTGGTTGTCCAGGCTCACTGCACAGCTGAGCCTGCTATTTACTTCCTTTCCTTCAATGCTTGAACACTGTATTCTACCTAATTCCTACCCACCCACTCCCTAGGGCTGTAAGGAATACAGGATCCTCCTTAAAAAAAAAAAAAGATGAGCTCCCCAGCAGGTAGAGGCATCTCCACAAAGGTGCAGTGAAACTAAATAAGGCAGCATGTGCTCTCAGGTGAGATACCATATTGTAATCTGTGAAAGAAATATGTGTTTGGCGCTCCTGCAGTATTCCTGCTACAGAGCTCTTAAACCCCTGGGAGTTCCAGCTCGATGCTAATCCTAGTTCAGTCTTGGGTCTGTGTGGCCTATCAAAACCACCTAGATAGGGGAAAATTATGCAGGTGCAACAGAAAGTCCCTCCAAAACCGCTGATCCTCAAGAAAACAGTCAGTGTGTACCTTTGGTTTTGAACGCTGCCCAGTGGAAGAGGGTGCTGGGGTTGCCGGGGCTCACCAGGACGGTCGCAGATGGCCATCCATGACCCAGGCATACAGAGTCCCAGTCCACTGTGGTGATTTGCCCAAGGGCTAAGAAGCCCATTAGTTTGACTTCCTCATCTCTGTTTGTAACCACTCTGGTACAGCACCCAAAGACGGTGGCGCCCACTGCCACCTACAAGGCTCCATCCACAGAAATTCTGACTTCATGGGTCTGGAGTGGGACCTGGGACTTTGCATTTTTAGCAAGTCCCCAAACTACCTGGGAACTTTGAGAACCATTGCTCTAGAGATGGCTAGTTAATAATTTTCTCAAAACCAACGCAAGGTTATGTGCAAAGGGATTTACTTCCTTAAGTATGTGTAGTCTTGCATTTGGTGAGTGCCCTGAGCCCATGATGCCTTCCGCCTTCCCGAGCTGTAGCAATAGCTGACATTAAACATGATCCTCTCCCTCCCAAGGCAAGGGCAGAGATGTGGGCTCTGCACTACTGAGCCTTGAAAGACCCCAAACAGGAAGCACTGGTGGGCTCACTGGCCCAGCCAGCTCTGTACTGGGGTGGTTTGCCTTACTAAGAGCTTTATCAGCGGGTGAGCACCACAGGCCCAGCCGAGCAGACACAGCCAACCTTGAGCACGACCGGTGCAGCCCTGGAGGCTTGGTGTCACTGTGTCAGGGTCAGAAAGCAGACACGCTCTTTTGGCCTGCCCACTGAGAGCATGTAGCCTCCCCACCCCTGTCCCGCACAGCCCAGCAGGAGACAGGGACAAGTGGCAGGGGGAGGGAAGGGGAAATAAAAAGGCAGGTGCCAAGAGGTGCCTGATGTGGGAACTCAGAAGCCCCACCTCTTCTTGTCCTCTGTGCTGTCCCCTGCTCTGCAGAGTCCTGCCCAAGTTCGAGTTGCAGGTGGTGGCAAGAGGTTTAAAGTCACAGGGAAAGACCCATAACCATCCTTTTGCAAGGGGCTGCTTGTCTGTGCTCAGCTTCAGGTCGGGTTGACTCTCGGCTCGCAGTGGGGACACAGTCCAAATTCAGACAGGCCGACTGTGCGAGGAGTGGCCCTGGTGGCAGACACACTTCAAAGTGGCTCTAGAAGCTGCTGCTTCAGGAGCAGAGCAGGGCGAGGTCCAGGAGGCAGGGGGTGTGCTAGGAGTGCTGCCTGAAAGCCCTGTTGAGAGCTCACGGCTCCGCAGCTGCCCCGTGGTGCAGGCCCAGGGCTGCCTGAGTGTCAGACGTGAGCGCAGCAGTGGGGTCGTGGGTGGGTCACGGGGCAGCGTCCAACAGCGTGATCTAAACGGTTTTCCAGAAAAGCTTTTAGTACTTGAAATGTGACCTTAAACGAATCAGCCATGTAGGTTGGGAAGCAAAAGTCAGAGTTCCATTTGTTTTATGTCCGTGTAAGAGTCACAGTGTTTTTGAATCAAGGTAAAACGCAAAGCAAACAAAGTGTGAAAAGAGAAGGAAAAGAAGAAAAACTGTGTGCAGAGCTGTGGCGCTGCACCCCCACCTGCGCAGATGTCACTGAGTGCCTGCCCGCCAGGATGAAGGGGAACCTGTGGACAAAGGCACAGTTTTAAACCTGAAGAGGACTTGGCCCGGCAGGAGACCTCAGGGGCCACAGCACCCTGAGGCCACCGCTGTTCCCTGCTGGCTTGACTCAGGTCCAGGGGCCAGGCCTAGTGTCTCGATTTCCTGGGTTAGCAAGAGACTGTGAAGGGACAAGGACATGCCACCAACTCACTGCCCTGGTCAGCCTCTTCGATGAGTGGTTCCCAGTCTGCTGGTCATCAGAATGACCTGCGGGGTTTTTGAAATCTTAGTGACAGGCCACATCCCAGACCAGTCAAATGAGAACTGATGAGAATCGCACTTCAAAGATTAAAAAACAAACAAACAAACACCTCTTTGAGTGATTTACTGGGCAGCCAAGGCTAAGAATCAACCCCTGCTCTAAAATATTCCTGTGGACTTTGACTTTCCTAGATTTTGGCCGATTTCCATAATCAGCTTTATACCCTCATCCACGTAGTCAGTCAGTTTGCACCAGGCTCCAACCCCTCCTCATGGCTTGTCTCTAATGTTCTGTGTCCTTACTTAACTGCACTGGTTCCCTCAAACTGGGCGTGAACTGGAGTCCAACAATTAGTTTATACTTAAAATGCATAAAATTGTGCATCTCTTTTTCATTCCCCACGGCAGATAGGGCCTTCTGAGAACACAATGGCTTCTGTCCAGTTGCCTTTGCCACCGGTGCCCCTGCAAAAAACTTCAACCCTAAACAAACCACGGCAAGGCTAAGGTTTCTCTTCCCATTTCAATCAGCTCCATGATTTTATCTCTAGCACCCTTCCCCTCTGCCACTTCTTCAAATAAGTATTTTTTGGTACATTTGATAACGTCATAATTCTGATTTTCTCCTAAGAAAAACCTATACCAGACAGACAGTTCTTAGATAGATTTTCCCATTTCACCACCATTCTCTTGTCCTATTTTTTTTAAGTTCTTTTGGAAGTGCCTCTTCCAATTCAAGGAAGACCCTTTACTTTATTTTGAGATCTGTAAATAGCTGTGAGTCCCCTAGATTCTTCCAGCACATTGAGTTCTTCTGCTCCCCACAGGGTTCATTTTCCTCTAGGTTTTCTGATTCCTGCACAGCCCGAATGATGTTTCCCCACGGGCACACCTGTGAAAAGTGCACCAAAATTAAAGGGACCTTGCCCAGTGCCCAGTGGATACTTAAAAATTACTTAATGAATGAATGGAAAAACAGCCAAGAGTCTCTCCGGCTCAGGGGGAGCTCTCAGCACTGCTCACCACCACAGGTTCCTGGGCGAGTCTACACGTCACAGCTCTGGACAAGCACCTAGAGAAATGTCGGCTGTTAGAGACTTTGCCGTGGACACTAGTGTAAGTCAGTACAGAGAATAGCAATTTCTGCTTTCATCTCTGTTCTGAATCTTCAGTGCATCTTGGGGAAACCTTTTTTGGATTCAGAACCAAAGCAAATGGATTGTGATTACTTGGTGAGTTAGGGACTCTGTTTATTGGCACTTGAGGTAATCGGATCACTTTTCCTTTTTATCTCAGTCTGTCTTATTCCTGCCTTGTTTTTGTCTGGATCCGATCTTTCAAATCACACGTGTGATTCAGTGTGACACGTTTCACCACGCTTCATGAGTCGTCAGCCTCCCAGTCTTGAGGAATAGCTAATGACTGAGTAGAATATTTCATTTTAGGATATAAATCAAAGAATAACTTGTAATACATCTAAGGAAACTCAGCCTCCAGGAGTCATGTCAGGTCTCTAGCCGACCCCTCCTGTCTCCATTCCAAGTCCAGAGATTCTGGCCCCCGAGAGAGAGCCCTGGGTTTGGGGAAGTTTTGCACTGCAGCCTGTTCTCTGCCCTTTCAAAAGACGTGTTACTTTTCCCAAAGGAGTTAGAGCAATGTTTGAACATCTACTTCTCATTCTGGACAACAGTTATTTATTTACCTGGTTGTGTTTGTTGTCGACCTACCTGGTGATGGCCACCAGCCTGAGGAAGACTGGTCAGTTTGGAACTTTGGAGAGAGCACTGATGAAACAGACTCCGGGCTCATTGGCCACGCCCCACTCGTCGGCCACGCCCTCACTCATCGGCCACGCCCCCACTCATCGGCCACGCCTCCAGGAGATCCTGCAGATGTGCCAGTCTGCTGTGAGCCCTGTCCACTCTGAACTTCTTGATGGCGTTTTTCAGGGAATTTGTAGTTTTATGAATTTCCAGTTCTGAGAAGAATCAATCAAGAAGTTAGAAGAGTGGGAAACAAGTGTTAAATCTTTTCTGAGAATGAAAATTTAAGTAATAGAGTCATGACTGGTGGGAACTGATCCTCTGACTTCGGGTTCAAAGCAAGAGCAGGAGAAGCTGAAAAGGAGAGTAAAAAGTTCAGGAGGGCTTTAGTCGGAACCCAGCCGGTCCCAGTCTGACCTGTCCCCCTCGTAGCTGTGGCCAAGTTTGCAGCGGTGTCACTACCCTGTCCGCCACTAACAGTATGTGCATAAAAATGTCTGTTTTCCAGCTCACACACACCGCGTACTCCACATGAGTCCTTCAAGTGATGTTTCAGGAGATCACAAGTTCTTCAAAGAAGCTAGTTCCTTAAGTAGAATTTAGCTTCGGCATCTGATTCTCTGTCCCGCCGTGACTCCCGGTGGGATGCTGCAGGGTGGGGCACGGTCCTGGCGCGCTTGCGGGCGTTTCCCCAGGGTTCGTATATTCTGTGAGCTACAGTTCTTTGTAAAGATGACGCATAAACCTTACCTTTCTTTCCTTCTTTATCCTTACACATCGAATTTTCAGATAACCTTAGTAATGATTAAAGAGTATAAAGACTGTTGGGAGTATTTTAAGTAGAACTTAGGATTTGTAGATGCCATCTACATACTTGTAGATGGTATCTCCAATAAGGGGTTAATATCAAAAATATATAAAGAACTCATACAACTCAACATCAAGAAATATAATTTGATTAGTAAATGGGCAGAGAACTTGAACAAACATTTCTCTGAAGAAGAATACAGATGGCCAACAGGCACATGAAAAAATGCTGCACAGCCCCAGTCATTAGGGAGACAGAAATCAGAACTGCAGGGATATGTCACCTTGCACCTGTCAGAACCACCACAATCCAAAAGACAACAGGCAACAAGTGCTGGTGAGGGGGAGGAGAAAGGGAACCCTTCCGGGACTGTACACCAGTGCAACCACTGTGGAAAAGAGTATAGATTCCCCAAAAAATCAAAGATAGAACTGTAATGTGATCCAGCAATTCCACTTCTGAGTATTTACCCAAAGAAAATGAAAACACTAATTCCAAAAGATACACCTCTGTGTTCTTTGCAGCATTATTTTTGTAGCCAATACATGGAAGCATTCACTGTAGCCTGGGAACTAATAATAATATTGTATGTCAACCGTACTTCATTACAAAAGTATAGCCTTTTTGGGGAGGATTAAGAGCAGGACAATGGCTGTGAAATCGACCTACATCAGGGACACAAGGAGTGAGGATAGGCTCTGCTGGGCTGCCGAGCCTCGGCGGGTGGGAAGTGTGCAGTTGAGCCAGAGCGTGTTTTCCACTGGGACGAGTCTGAGTCTCTGCAGCAGGACGTGCGTTTCTTTAAGGAGTGTGGGTTTTCTGCCCTCTAGTGTCTCACACTGCTAAGGACTTGTTGAACCTAAAAATGTCTTCTCACTGCTGGCCAGAGATGGAGAGAGTCGCAGAAAACCAGCTACTAGAAATCAGTGAACACACAGTTAGAGATCATCTGGTGAGCATCACCTTTGCACGGGGGGACCCGAAGACCACGGCAGAAAGAACTCACTCAAGTTGCCAAAATCAGAGACAGCACAGCAAGGGCTGATCATTGAGTCAGTGATTCATTCCTACCTTCATTTGCAGCAGATGTTCATTTCATTGTATAATATTGGAAAAAGTAAATTACGACACTGGTTCCTTAAGTCAGATCATCTTCTCTGAGGTCTCTGAGGGCATAATATTACACCTTTCTGACTCCAGACCCAGAGTCCTCAACTCAGGCTGGGCTCCTGTCTCCTTTGTGCCCCCGAGGGGAGAGGACAGACCAGGTTCTTGCCACTCACAGCTCTGTCCCAGGTGCCGTACAGAGTGGCACATGTCAGGTGTTAAATGAGTGTTTGTCGAAGGCATTAACAAGTGGGTAAATATTAATTGTGGTGCTTTTGCTGTTCTCAATGCTATATCTGTGCAGCACTTTGTCAAAGGAGCAGATTTACTAGGACACAATTATCAAACACTCCCAACTAGGCCCTTCAGAACCTCCTTGGTGGGCTGGTTTTTTGTTTGTTTTCCTCACACATTGGTGAAATCTAGGTTTTATGACTTTGATGCATACTTTCACATGTAGAAAAGATGTCTGGTCACTTTTAAACACAGTATGTTTAATCTTCCAATCCCTTGCAGGCGGACTGTCCCTCTGCTCTGCTCCTGATCTCAGGTGTGGGAGAGGAAAATGATGCGCTACCACTTAGGCAACCAAACCAGCAGCGGTTAAAGCACACAGCTGTGAGTGTCTGCTTCTGAAAATATCAGAGCAGCATGTTTCTGACTAGCCCTTTGTCCACAATTAGAAAAGCTAAAAAATACTTGAAAACTCTATCTGACGAGTTAAAGAATTAAAACTGGAGAAGTTCAAGATTTCTGAGACACAGGAAGCCCGGAGAGATGAGCCCGACGTTTGCAAAGGACCCTCCCAGAACCATTTGGAGGTTGGGAAGCTGTGGCGAAGACTGAGAAGATGAGCAGAAGAAAGAAACAGCTGAGAGGCTGAGAACTTGAGCAGCAACTCATCTGTCAGATAAGTGACAGATGTGGGATTGGGGAAGAATTGGGTTTCAGGCTTGACAAAGGGGAGGGGGCCTTGGTGGACATCCCAGAGGTTTTGTTCTGATCCGCCCCCCCACTGCCAAGGACTTCAGGCTAGGTTAGACTGGTTTGCACAAAGTGTGAAGCTCAATCCATAACTGCGTTAAGGCATTTCTTTCCCCGGGGCAGCTGCCTACCAGAAGTAGTAGTCTCGTCTGGAGGAGGGTGGCATCATCCAGGGCCTCGGGTGATGGCTACAGTTGCTTTTGCACAAGCCTCATTGTAACCAGAATTAACCAGATGTAACAGCCCTGACTGCTGTGGCTCAGTGGTTTGGGCATTGTCCCAACAACCAAAATGTCACCAGTTTGATTCCCAGTTGGGGCACAGCCCTGGGTTGTGGGTTCAGTCTCTGGACAGGTGCATATTAGAGGAAAATGCTCAGGGTTTCTCACATCAATGTTTCTCTCCTTCTCTTTCTCCCCCTTCTCTAAAAATAGATAACAATCTTTTAAGACAAAGACATGATGAAAAAGAAATGAAAAACCTCAACAAACAACCAGATAATTAACAGAGACTGGTGGGAGGTCCAGATGCTGGAGTTATGAGGCGGGGACTTTAACAGGGCCATTGTTCACGTGTTCAAAGAATTAAAAAACCGATGGACGACTGTAAAGTGTAAAAACAACAGTGTGGGAGTTCTAGGACTAAGAAACACAGTAGCCAAAGCAAAGATTCGATACTGTGAAAGAGTTAATAGCCCAAATATGGAGCCAAGGAACATATCAAGACAGAACCATGGAAAGACAAAATAGTGCCAAATACAGAAAAGAGATGAGGAAACACACATGACGTGTGAGGCCCAGAAATTTAGGTGGAAGGGAATGGGTCAGAAGCAGCATTTAAAGAGTCAATGGCGGAGATCTTTCACAAACTGGTGGAAGAAATCAATCCACATATCCCAGAAGCTCCTCCACAAACCTGAAGCAAAATACATACTGAGAAAACCACGGCCAAGTACACTGTGATAAAATAACAGCAAAACAAAGGCAACTGTGCTGTACACCAGAAACTAGTCTAAAATAATATTGAATGTAAACCATAATTGAAAAAAAACAAATCCAAGGCAAAGGGCCTGTGAACAGTATTTAAAAAGTGTGGACAAAGAACTCATGATACAGTCACACTACAGGATGCTGTGCAGCAGCGTAAACCTGTGGGGATGAATAATTTATAATTGCTTGCAAGAAGATTTTTGAATCTCTAAGCATAATAGTGAGCAAAAGGAACACATATTTGAGTCCATGAAGACCAAAAGCACAGTCCTGGCCAGGTGGCTCAGTTGGTGGCATGTCATCGCAGGCACCAGAAGGTTGCGGGTTCAGGGCCTGGTCCGAGCACAGGTGTAGGCTGAAGGTTTGGTCTCTGGTCAGGGCTTGTGCATGAGGCAACCAACCAATGTTTAAAAAATAGAGCTACATCATGTTGATGTTTCCTTCTCCCTCTCTCTCTTGCCCCCTCCCTCCCCACCTGCCTCCCTAAAACCTCTTTTTATTTAATCTTTAAAAAATTTTTCAAATATATTGTAGTGATCATACTATTACAGTTGTCCCGTTTTTCTCCCCTTTATTCCTCTCTGCTCTGCGCCCCCTCCCACCTGCATTCCCCACCTTAGTTCATGTCCTTGGGTCATACATGTAAGTTCTTTGGCTTCTCCATTTTCCATACTATTCTTCACCTCCCCCTGTCTATTTTGTACCTACCATTTATGCTTCTTATTACCTGTACCTTCTCCCCCATCCTCCCCCCACCCTCTCCCCACTGGTAACCCTCCATGTGATCTCTATTTCTGCAAAATCAATTTTTTACAAAAGCATATCCTCGGGCAAGGACTGGAAGAGAAAATCAAAAGAATAAAAAAGAAACACCTGGCTGGTATAGCTCAGTGGACTGAGCGCGGGCCTGCGAACCAGACAATCGTGGTTCGATTCCCAGTCAAGGCACATGCCTGGGTTGCAGGCTGGTTCCCTGCAGGCCAGTTCCCAGCAGGGGACACACGAGAGGCAACCATACATTGATGTTTCTCTCCCCCTCTCTTTCCCTTCCCCCTCTAAAGATAAATAAATAAATAAAATATTTAAGAAACAAAAGCAGCACAAATTTATAGTGGGTGAAACCAGAACAGTGGTTAACTTGGGGAAGATAATAGTGCCTGGAGTGGGAAGTAAAATGAGCTTACATAGAAAAAAGGGCTATGTTATTGTTGTACAAGAATGCTGTCAATTTCCAAGCATTGGCCTTGTATCCTGCTACTCTGCTGAGTTCAGTTACTAGGTTGAGGTTTCTTGTGGATTCTGATAGGGTTTTCTATGCGCACTATCATGTCATCTACAAACAGTGAAGTTTTACTGCTTCTTTTATAATTTGGGTGACTTTTATGTCTTCTTGTCTGATTGCTGTGGCTAGGACATCCAGTACTGTTGCGTAAGAGTGGGGAAAGCAGACACCCTTGTCTTGTTCCTGATCTTAAGGGAAATGCTTTTAGTTTTTGCCCACTGAGTGTGATGATGGCAGTGGGTTCGTCATATATGGGTGGCCTTTATTAGACTGAGGCATGTTCCCTCTCTCCCCACTTTGCTGAGTATGTTTATCATAAATGGGTGCTGGATTTTGTGAAATGCTTTTTCAGCATCTATTGATATGCTCGTGTGATTTTTGTCTTTCCTTTTGTTTATGTGGTGTATCACATTTATTGATCTGCGAGTGTTATACCATCCTTGTGTCCCTGGGATGAATCCCATTTGATCGTGGTCTGTGATCTATATACTGTATTGCTGGATCCAGTCACCAATATTTTGTTGAGGATTTTAAGACATATGAAAAAATGCTCAACATCCCTAGCCATCAGGGAAATGCAAATTAAAATCACAATGAGATACCACTTCACACCTGTCAGAATGGCTGGTGAGTAACTCAACAAACAAGTGTGGGTGAGGATGTGGAAAAAAGGAACCTATTGCACTGTTGGCAGGAATGCAGGTTGGTGCAGCCACTGTGGAAAATAGGGTGAAATTTCCTTAGAAAATTAGAAATGGAACTGCCGTATGACCCAGTGATTCTACTGCTGGGAATATAACCTAAGAATCCCAAATCACCAATTCAAAAGAAGCTGTGCACCCCTATGTTCATTGCAGCACTATTTACAATAGCCCGAGTGCTAGAAACAGCCTAAGTGCCCATCAGTAGGCGAGTAGATCAAAAACTGTGGTACATTTTTACAATGGAATACTACGCGGCAGAAAAAAAGAAGTCCTACCCCTTGTGACAGCATGGATGAAACTGGAGAGCATTATGCTGAGTGAAATAAGCCAGGTGATGAAAGACCAATACCATATGATTGCACCTATGACTGGAGTCTAATGAACAAAGTAAACTAATGAGAAAAATAGAACCAGAGACATGGAAATGTGGAACAGACTGACAGCTGTAAAAAAAGGGCTGTATTAAAAATGACCATAGTATCTTGTGGGATTTCAATATATGTGAGTATGCACACACATAAGTCCATGTAAGCTATAATTTTAAGCTATAATATTTTATTTTAATATAGAGAAACATTATGTTAATATATATTAAAATAATAATAATATCCAATAATAGGACGGTTAAATGGAATTAAGGTCCACTTTAATGTTCTAAGGTCTTCACTTTGTCCAAGAATTATTAAAAAATGCAAATTTATATTAGAAAATACTGTTATATTTTAACATTTAGGGTGATAAATAAAAGAATAACAAAAAATGTGTAACTAGCAAGACAATATAGGAGAAAAATAAATTTAAAAAAATAAAAAACAATTAGCTCAAAGAGAAACCAGCACGAAAGATGGAAAAATAGATTGTAGAATAGATGGGCTAGAGAGAACGTAGTAAAAACATGTTTGAACTGAAACACATCAGCATTCACGTTAGGTATGAATAAACTCATGCGGGTAGACCCCATCTAATCAGTAGGAAGCCTTCACAGGAAAAGACCCACCCCTGGAAGTAGAGGGAATTCTGCCACCTGGTGGCCTTTGTGCTCCAGCTGCCCATGCCCTGCAGCCTGCTGCCCTCCCCTCCCCTGCCCTGCACCAATACACCAGCTGCCCTCCCCTGCCCTGCAGCCTGCTGCCCTGCCCTCCCCTGCCCTGCACCTACACCCCAGCTGCCCTGCCCTGCCCTGCCCTGCCCTGCCCTGCCCTGCCCTGCCCTGCCCTGCAGCCTGCTGCCCTGCTGGTTTCAGACATGCCAAGACTCTACCATCCTGTGAGCCACTTCCTGACATACACGTGTGCCCACACATTCTCTGTCTCTATTCACACTACATATGTATGAAACCATGTAGAATTACATATACAACTGTATATTATTACATATGTAATTATATGTAATTACCTGCGTATTATACAGATAAACTGCTTACAGGGCTGGTACCCAAATCAAGCACCAGAACATTCTTTTACAGCCTGGTGAGGGTGGTCGTTGCTGACACCCCATCTACAGGCACAACACCACTTGCCCTGGACACACTGCTGTGAATTATGGGGGTCCAGTTGGACCCCACATCTTCCGCCACCAGACCCACTGTCTCACCATTGGCTCATCTCCCCCACTCAACAACCTTACCAATTCAGCGTGGCCTGTTCCACTGTTACTGGAGTGAGGTTTACAGTTGGAGAGGGTGGGCCTGATCGCCCTGCCTGACGGGCCTGCCACGTGTTTCCGGGCCCTGCCCGGCCCCTGCCTTTCCTCAGTTCTTCCTGGCACTGACACGGCCCAGGTGGCAGATCTTAATGCTCCTAATAGTCACCCATTGTATCGTCCTCACTTGTTATGTGGCATTAAAGTCCTCTTCCTGAAAGGGCAAGGGAAGTTCAGTTCTCTCTCAGAACAGCCTGAACTTCTCTGGGGCAACTGTTTTTCTGCCTGGCAGTTTTGGGGGAGGATGCTGAGTCACATGGTAATCTCCACTGTATGTCTTCAATTTGCAATGAAAAAGCCAAACGGAGAGTCCTTGAGGGGAGGGACAACGTCTTACTGCCGCTGCCTGCCGGCAATGTGCCCGACCGCAGTAGTTGACCAGTCGGTGCTTACCGACTAATCCATGTGCCCCCACCAGTCCTCTTTTCATGCACTTTTGATTCCTCTGCCTTCAGATCTGTGGGGCAGCCCTCCAGCTTGATGGGATTACAGTGAGACATATTGGGAATGGTAAAAGCAGAAAGCATCTGTTCCATTTTGCCCGTGACGAAGCTGAGGCGCCAAAGCGGGAGCAACACAGCAGAGCCACAGCAGAGGCAACGCTGGTCCGTGGTGACCAGACCCCCCTCCCCGCCCCCACCGGGACGGCTTCCTGAGTCTTGTGTTGGCTCTCACCTTCTGCTCTTCCTCCTGATCTCCCCGGGGCAGTGGTTATTAGCACCTGAGAGTGTGCCGGTCCCTCCTCCTGCCCCTGCCCGCCCCGTGCGCTGCTGGTCTAGTCATTCAGGGATGAGCACACTGACTTAAAGAAGGGGGCAGTTCCCACCTCACACGCGCCCCATCTCCTTGCCTTACCGCATGTGGAAGGCCCCCTCGGACTCTGAGAGACCTTCACAGTGTACTCGGTGGTGGCAACAGACAAAGAAATAAAACCATGTTTCCAGCGGGTGGCCAGCCCCCGACCCCGGATCAGCCACTTGGGGTGCTTGTGGTCCTGGCGCTCGGAGACCCCTGTAAGTGGTGCCCTGAGGACTAACTGAGGAAGGGGCTTGGAAGGTGTATCTCGGCACCATGTGCCACACCCTGGGATGCCAGGGCCATGGGCAGTAGACCCAGGAGGTCCCATAGAGTTGTTGCTCCATCCATCATTGCAGGGCGGTTTGCGTGATCAGCTCCCCAGTGGGGGAGCTGCCCCGCCCTTGCGAGAGACCGCACAGTGGAGCTGTTGGCCGTGGGTCACAAGGAGGTCACTGGTGGCAGAGCCCTTGCCTATCTCCAGCGTTCGGGAAGCGCTGGTCCTGATGTCCTTCTGGTCATTACAAAGGCGGCAGCTATTCTCCGCCAGGCGAAGAAGGACCGGCTCCCTGTGGACCAGCTTCATCACGCAGAGGTCAGCAACCTCTGAGAGGATTCGATTTTAGAGTGACCTTTTTCATTTACTGCTTCTGTTCTACTTCAGGCTTTTACTTTTGAAATGAATTATGAAGATAACATTTGTTGTAGAGAAAGTAACTATAAAGAAGTGGGACATCAGAGGAAATAACTCACAAAAAATCCTACTGCTAAGGAAGGTGAGCCAACAAGTGGACATTTTGATCCCAATTCTGTCAGGGTCTTTTTCCACTGTGATTTTTATTTATTTTAAATTTTATGCATAATGTACTGTATTACTCACAGTCCCAACAAAAATCAGGTGGTATGTTTGTACTGAGTAACTTGAAGAGAGTGCAGTCCAGTTAGAGGTTATAAGGGAGCCGCTGTTCCCTCGTAACAGAGGGAGTTCCCCAGGGGCAGGGGGTGGAGCCCAGGAACTGCGGGCGCTGCCACCACCCACAGCCCAGGGGAGGGGGGAGCAGTGACCCCAGATGAAGAGGGAGCTGGACAGCCGTGTGGGGAGGGCCCCGGGCAGGAAGAGGGCCGACGGAACGCCATGGGGAGGGAAGACAGACCTTGTCCTCTCTCCTCCCTCCCGGGCTCCAGACATCAGTGGGCACAGTTGCCCGTTGGGCGCAGCCTTCCTGAGCACAGACCAGGTGGGCACACGTGGACGGGGGCTTTGGATCCAGGGCAAACGGAAGACATCCAGCCATCAGAAGCATGTCCCTGGGACCTAATATTCAAACATTATGAAGGAGCTCCTCCCCCTCCAGGTATGGCCACCGACTTTTGCTTGGTGCAGGTCCCCGCAGGCATTTTTCTAGGTAGTTACCTGTATAACATGCGCCCTCATAAAAGGCGCATTTGGTTCTGCCCCTTGAGTGAGTGCACATTTCTAAAGGGTGCAATACACTATATATATATTTTAACAACCTGCTTTTTCTTTCAACACTACATCTTGGGCTCTTGCTGGGTCAGCTCGCAGGGACCCAGCACATGACACCTGCAAGGTGGTCCGAGGTGTGGTCCGTGGGAAGGCTTTTTCCTGGGCTTGCTCTGTCCTGCTGGGGACGTGGCGGGACTGTAGTTCCCACTCCTTAAACTCAGGTGTGCCTGTGTAATTTTCTAGGGGCAAGGACATAAATCAAGGTCCCATGAATCACTTCCAGGAAGAACCTTTAAGGGCGGCGAAAGCTTCGCCGTCTCTGTTCCTGCGCCACTGCACCGAGGGGCGTTCAGCGCTGTCCAGTAAAAATGTAAGGCAAGCAAGCGGCTCTGCAGTTTAACATCTTCAAGACACCACGTTTTTAAAAATTTGTAAAAGTAACAGGTAAAATTAATTTTGGTGTTATCTTTTATGTACCCAATATACCTAAATTATCATTCCAACATGCAATCAAGACTAAACATGACGGAGTTTTACTTTTGTTGGGGCTAAGCCTTTGCAGCCCAGGGTACATCTGACATTTGCAGGGTGTGCCAGTTCCAAGCAGCCGCGTGGCCCGTGCTCAGCAGCCACGAGTGGCCTGCGGCCACCAGAGGGACAGCACAGTCGCCCTGTGACTCAGGATGACAGAGCAGAGTCCGCAGCCAGAGTGGGACAGGCAGACAGCGTGAGTGAGAACTAAGCCTGTTTGTTTTCTGAGGTGTCGGGACTTGGGTGTTGTTTGGCCCTCCAGCATCACCGGCCCACTCAGACCGACACACCTGCCGTGATGGGCCGAGTCGTCTCCCGGTGGACGGACATGAAGTTGTCTCCAGTGTTTTCACCGTCATAAAATGTGTCGATAAACGTCCTCGGGTGCTTTTCTCGTGCTCACATGCAAGTTTTTCTTTGCGGCAATTGCCCAAGAATAAAATCATATGGGAACTTTTTATTTAACAAACATATTCTAAAGGCTGCGCAGAATGACTTTCCAGGTGTTCACGCCCGTGAGCAGCATATGAAAGTACTCACTTCCCTTGAACCTCACCAATACCTGGTGTCACCAGTTTTCTTATTGCAAAGGTTGTTTTTAACTTTTTGTATTTACATCTTTGATATTATACTTTACTCAGTGTGCAGCCTATTATCTAACATCATAAGCATTTTAATCTGATTAAAAATTTTCAATGGCTGCATAAAGACATTGTATGGATATAGGGAGTTGATCTATTTCCTTAGTTTTGGCCCTTTGGTTTATGTCTACCTTTTATTATACACAGCACCGTAACAAACATCTTTATGCATTCAACTTTTCCTGCATTTTGATTATTTTTCCTGTGGATAAAGTCTGAAAGTGTAGTTATTGGGTCAGAAGGTCCATAAACTCTGTTGAAGGTTCTTAATATTTCCTAGCAGGTTCTCTTTCCCTGGGAATGTTCTATCGATTGCACTTCTGTGAGGAACTGCAGATTTTTGTATGCCATATGTTGAAATTTGCCATAAGCAGATGCAGATGCGTTCAGAGACCTTGTCTCGCACTAGAGCCCCCAGGGGTCGTGTGAGGGGAGCGAGAGGGAAGGGCCTGTCGGGTTCCTGTGGCAGAGAAGAGGCAACGCTGACATGTGAACCCAGGTTTGGACAGAAATTTAGGCCTTTTGTTTCCATTTGTTGTTTGATGCTCTGTCTCCTTTAACACTGCCCATGGAACAATGCCTTCTGATCGGTCCCTATGTCACACACAGTTCTCGGCCGCAAGGAATTTATTTAGATTTACAAGTAGAGAGAAATAATATTAACAACGGCTTCTTTCTGCAGGAAGAACCTCTTCAGGGCTTAAAAAGGGAACGTGAACTGACTTTGGACTTCCAGGAGAGGGCGCTGCTAGCCCGTAATCTGCTTCAGAAACAGGGAAAAGCCCCTGGAGGAGGCTGACGGTTTCTGAGATGGTTTCCCGGGTGGGGAGAGACCTTCTGCGGGAGGAATATAAAGCTGGCGTTTGGTGCACAGAGCTGTCTTCCAGTGAGCCTCCATGGGGTTTATCCCCACAAACAAACCACCTTGTTGCCGAGTTAAAGGGGAGGCACGATGAGCTGTGTGAAACTGTTCTTAGTGAACACCACCTCAGATGTTTCTTGGTGTATTGTAGTTCTCGCAGTTGCAGGCGAGGACGAAATGTACATGAGAAAATAGGGCCAAATGCAAAATTTCCTTGCAGAGTTCAACGGAGCTGAGTGCATCAGAAAAGATCAGAAACAGTCTCTGGCCGTTTTTACATTCTGTTCCTCGGACGCCGAGAGCAGGGCATGGTCTGTGTGCTCTCTGAGGACTCCAGGCATCCGCCCCTGCTGTGACCTCAGCTCCTTTCCTGCCTGCACCGCAGGCAGAGGGCCAATGTCCTGATTGGTTTTCTTCCCCTTCCCCGCCCCCGCCCCCCGCCACATCTCCATGCCCCCCACCCCACCCCGCCAAGTCTGCCTAGGCAGCCTGCCCAAACTGTCTGAGGAAGAGTAGGGTTCCATCGCTCCCGTCCTGACGACCCTCCCGTGTACTTACGCCCCCCTCCGTCTGTAAGATAAAAGCCCTGGCGCGTTTCAGGCTGCCGTCCACATCGGCCTCCACCCGCTTCCCCAGCCTGGCCCTGCTGCTCTTCCCACCTCTTCCCGCTGCTGCACTCTGGCCACTCCGACTGGGGCCTAACATCTCCATAGCTCTGCACCCGCTGCTTCTCCTGCCGGAGAGGTTGCTGGTCGTTTATTCAACCCACCGAACTCCCACTCATTCTTCCAGCCCAGCTAGCGAGTTACCTCTTCCTGGTGTCTCCTCCAGATTTCTAGACATACTCATTACTCTGTTGGTAGTCCCACGGGTGATCTTAGGTCCACATAGTGCTAGTCCTCATTTTTTGTCCATCTGCCCCTCTGTGCAAGGAGGCCCTGAAGGATAGGGAGTATATATACCTCATTGATCATTTCATGTCTATGTGCAAGCGTATGCCAAGTATGTAATGGATCTCAATAAACTATTATTTGCATTTGGATAGAGAGGCTTTCTGTGAATTTCAGTTATCTGGCAATATGCCATATATACCATTCTGATTTTTGGATGTTCTAAGCTATCATTATTCATAATTTTATAATTCACACTAAAGATAATGATGTTTGTTTGCATTCCCCTTTTCTGGATGAGATCATTTTATTTGGAAAGAGGATATCTGAAGTTAAAATATGGACTAAGGCCAACAGAAGTTTCCTGAAAGAGGTGGAATTTCAATGAAAGGTGGGTGGGCGGTTTGTGATGGGCAAGAAGGGAAACTTTCAACTCAGAACATTTGGCAGAAGAGCAGGGGGGGGCTCTAGTGGAGGGAGAAGCGAGGGTCCCTGGGAGCAGGTTTGCCTCACTGTGGGGGAGGGGACACGAGAGAGAGCAGGAGTGAGTTAGGAAGGAGAGGGGCCTCGCTTTGGGCACTTATTCCTCCTCCGACTTCTTTTCTGCTTCCAATGGTAGGAATTAAAAATGGTGAAAGACAATTGCCAGGTTCCTACCAACTTCCCACATTCTTTCAATTGGTAATGAGTTCTGAATGATCATTCCATCTTGAAATGTGGAAAGCCACTACAGGGAGCACTATTCACGCAGAGATCTGTGGAGCTCATTCCATCACAACGTCCACATTTTGATGAGTCTCAGAACTCTCTGTACTGGCCCTGTAATCACCCAGAGGGTCATAACCTACAGCCTCCACTTCCAGTGCCGGCACACACACACACACACACACACACACGTGGCCTTCACACATCTGCTGCCTCACCGCGATGACTGCGTGTCCCTACTGATGAATGGAGCTCTTGGGTTGAGACAAACCATCTGTCTCCCAAATGGCATTTCCAGGGCTTCAATCACATCTCCAATAATTACTTCCCCTAAACACATTAGTGGGAAATGATGTAAAAAATAATTAAGCGTAACAATCCACTGCATTAGAAATTGATGATATCTATGTTTTGTAAATTAAAGACATGTAGGAGAAAACGATTATTCTTACTGCTACAGGAAGATCTCTTTATTGTTCCCTAGACTTTGCCCTAGTAAGAGAGAGATTTGAGACCTTAGTGGTTCAAAGGAAAGAAGTGAAGAGTGTGATCTACTCCAGTGAAAACCAAGTAATTTTGCACAAGAGGGCATGTCATGCAAAGTTCAGAGTAGGGCAAAAGTAGCTTTACAGTTGTTCACATGGAAGATGATACAATAATTAGTAAGTAACAGTACAAGAATAAACTCCGTGTTTGCGCACTCCCAAGTGCAACCCTGCTTTGCCCCACCCTGTCCTTGGAGCCTGACCCAGTGGCTTTCAGATGTGGCTCAATAACTGAAGGGCTGGGCAGTTCCAGGTAAGTTCATTAAACCCTCTAGAGCTGTGTGTTCTCCTAGTCGTGTGCTAAGGATTTAATTAGGTGACACGTAGGAGTGGCTGGCACGGGGTCTGGCATGTGGACCCCCGTTATGTCTCTTCATTCTCTCCAGCCCTTCAGAGCCTTTCACGTCGGCACTGACGACCCAGCCCACGCCCTGACGCCCTCACCTGCAATGGAGAGCACTGTGCACCCCGTCGTCCAGCGTAATGCAGTGGTTTCCTTCCAACCTGCTCCAAGTGCCCTCTTCTGTTATGTGTTCTAATTGAACACTGCCTACTGCAGTTCCTCTTGGCAAGAGTTCTAAGTGGCTCCCTGCTTACTTGCAAATCTGCCTCTAATTGAATGTGTTTTCTTTGTCTCTCCCAATGCCAATGGCGGCCGCCATGGAGACCTGGAGCCAGGCTGGCTGTGACCCGTGGGGAGCAGTCGGCAGGCTGCCGCGGCGTTGGGAACAACTTCCACACCAGTCTGGCACCACCGTGTGCAGCTGGACGTTACTCACTGCCTTGGGCTGAGTCGTGTGAGAACCGGACTCACTGATGGAGGGGGAACTGCCATCTTTGTTCCACTGAATGGATTGGCCCCCGGGGACAAGTGGGTGAGGAAGGTGGGACCGGAGTCACAGTGCGCCCCCAACCAGTCCCCCAACTTCTTTCTGTCATCCTCTTACCGACTGGCACAGACCAGCCCAGTGGCAGCAATCTTCCGCCCCACCCTGCATTCCCTTCTAAAACATTCTTTTGTCCCCTTTGTGTCTCTCCAGATGGTAACTGTGCTTTAGGCTTGTGTTGCGACCCCACTTCCCCAACAAGCGTTCCCCCGCCACCCCAGCCTTCGCGCCCTGCCTCCCTCCACGCCTGGGCACCCGGACTCTGCGGTCACTCTGAATGGCTCTGAGCCTCGGCTCACCCTCCCCCTGGCTGTGCAATCTGAGAAAGTGACTGTCCTCTCCTAAGGGAGAGTCCCCTCATTTGTAAAGTAGGGACACTAATAATGCATAGGAGTGCCATGAAGATTAAGTAACACAGTCCACAAAAAAACAGAAAAGTGCCTTGCACATAGTTGTTTGATATATTTTTCCTTTGTATTGAATTTATTGGGGTGACATTGCTCAATAAAATTACACAGGTTTCAGGTGTGCAGTCCTGTAATATATCATCCGTATATTGTGTGTTCACCCCCCGAGTGGAGCCTCCTGCCATCACCATTTGTCCCCCCTCCCCCCTCCCCCCTCCCCCCCCTCCCTCTGGTAATCACCATACTGTTGTCTGTGTTTGTTTGGGGGTTTTTGTCTTATTTTCACTTAATGCCTTTCTCCTCCCCTCTGACAGCTGTCAGTCTGTTCTCTATCCATGAATCTCTTTCTATTTTGTTTAACTTATTTCGTTCATTAGTTTTCACATAATAAGTATTTTCAAGTTACTTACATTTTTTTCACTGTAAGTTCCTGGGGCGTGAGTGATCACCCACCCATCCGCCCGCCCATCTAACCCACACTTGGGACCAGAGACGAACCAGCCCGATCTGTGCCCTGGAGGCTCTGGCAGTTGACCCAGGGAGACAGCGGTGCAAACACATTCGTTATGAGCCGATATATCTGGAAGGCGTAAGACTCGCCAGCATGGAACCTGTCGGTCTTTCCCACGAATGTGAGAGTTTAAACAGTACTCTCATCTGGACGCAGCATTCTCGGTCCTCCTCCCTCCTGCCTGTTCCCTGAAGCCCCTTGGCCCCGGAGGAAATGCTAGAAGCTTCGGATGCAGAGAGGTCTGGAGAGGCCTGTGCTGTGTCCTGACTTCGGAGGCACAGTAATGTCCTCTTGTGCTGTATGGGGAACAGGACAACTTTTTTTTTTAATTTATTTAATCTTTAGAAGGGAAGGAAAGGAGAGAAGGAGAGAAATATCAATGTATGGTTGCTTCTGGTGCATCCCTTGCTGGGAACTGGCCCCTGCTGGGAACTGGCCTGCAACCCAGGCATGTGCCCTGATGCAGAACAACTTTTTAGCACAGGCTTCTGCAGCTTCTAGGACAGTTGCCAAGATGTTAACCCTTCCAAACAGATTATTTTTAGCTGAGGGTTAGCGGACCAACTCTGGACTGAAACCAGAGTCAGAGAGCAAAGGTCGCGGTTCACCGGATGCCCTCCCAGCACCACCTACCCACAGGGTCCACCTGAACCATCCCAGACGAGGAGGAAGATAGGCCCTGACGTTTGGAAGATTTTCAGGGCACTCAGCGCCACAGATGCCCCTCCCAGTGTGAGGTGAGGTTAATCATGAAATGCTGAGTCACCGTCCAAAGCGGTGGGGGCTCACGTGTAGTCAGCTTGGGGCATTACCACAGCCCGTGGGCACGGCCTTTTGTCACGTGGGTGCCCATGTAAGCCAGACGGCCCTCTTGGATGCCCACAGACCTCATGCTTATCGGACCGCACGTGGTCTTCAGAGACCAGGGGAGCACAGCAGTTCTGCACAGCCCCCAGGGCTGGAATCGGAGCCTGCAGACTTACCTACCTCCGTGCTTTTGTGCACAGCACTCTTTCCAATTAGCACCCTTTGTCTGCCTGGCAGGTCCCTGCTGTTCCGGAAAACCGCTGCGTGTATGTCCTCTCTTCTGTGAACTTGTCCCTAACAAACCTCCCTCCCATCACTTGATGCTTTTAGTTCTGTTGGCAGACATCTGTGCGATTCTCTTTCTGCTTGGGTGTGCGCGCCCCTGCATTTCGTGACTCACGCGCTTCTCTGTTAGACGTCAACCACTCACAGATGCAGGGACTCTTCTTCCTTCCGGTTCCAGAGCTCAGCACAGAGCTGGGATTACAAGGTGTGCGCAGGTAGGGCCTGGTGAATGAATAAGAACCCTCATTCCCACCCCACTCCTGAGGAAGGCTGAGAGTTGCCATTGGCAGAGTTCAGAGAAGTGCAGCTGCCTCTGGTGCCTTGCAGGTGGGAGGGGAGGCAGCTTCTGGGCAGAGATGAGAGTCAACAACCCACCCCAGTTGGATGCTTCTCCCCAGGGCTCAGCGACTCCTGTCCCCTGGCTACCTGGCTTTACTTTCCCCAGTCACTTCACTGCACGTTGCTATGTCTGAGCACTTCGGGTGACTTACTCTATTGTGTCTGTAGGTAGAAATATGTAAGGGCGCCCCATACAGATACAGGAGACGTGAATAACCTTATGGACATAGTGATAAAATGTAACAAAATAATAGTCATGTTCCGAGTATATATTGCCTTCATTTTTAGTGTGATTTAATGATAACGTTATATAATTGAATTTCCAACATGTTTGTGTTTCACAACCAGCTTAGAAAGCTCCTCAGAACATCACGACTGGCACCCGCAGGCTGGTTGCACGCAAGCATCAGGTCCCGCAACCCTGAGCGTTGCCCTGGCCGACCCCCCAGGGTCACGCGCAGGTGGAGTGCGTGTCGGGAGAACCCACCCGCCCAGGCGAAGGCCGGGGCCTCGGGCGAGGTCGGACCCACGGAGAAGCACCGAGGGACGGGACGCTGCCATGGCCACAGAGCAGGTCCGTCCTTCCTTCCTGAGTCACGGTTTGGGTTTCTGGGGGTCGGAGCGACTCTGGACGGCGGGCTTGTGTTCCCTGGGGAGCCTCGTCGGAGACGCTGCTGTGGGGCGAGAAGGCGAACTGCCACGCCGGTGCCACGAGGGCCCCAGCCGGCCCACCGCACGGGAGCAAGGGCGCTGGGGGCGCTCGCTCCGGGTTGTCCTGCGTCCTGGCGGGACGGGGGCGCTCTCCGGGGCCTGGGGGCGTCACAGCGGACGGGCAGCGCCCGAGCCGGGCCTCGGCGGTGCGCCTCGAGGCCGGGGCGCTCGGGCGCTGGGAGGGGAAGGCGAGCCTGCAGGCCCTGCTCCGCACACCTGGGCATCCCTCCCGCCAGCTGGGAACTTGTTAGAAATCAACTTTTAGGCCTCACCGTAGACCTGCTGAGTCAGAAGCTCTAGGGACAGGCCTAGCATCCCGGTCTAACGAGCTCCCCAGGCGGTTCTGAACCCGGCCGAGTCGGAATCGCTGCCCCGCCCCGCGGTTCTCCAGCTCCGGCCTCAGAAACCGCCGCGTCTTAGAGCCGGCGGGGCCCGGAGAGCTTGTGTGCGTACGGTGAGGGCCGCCTGACTCGCCGCTTTGGAAGTTAGAACTAAGAGATTTTAAAAGTGGTGTATCGGTTTATTTTAAATAACAATAATGAGCCCATCATTTTATGCAAAACATTTTCAAAATTAGGAAAAAAGTTAGGAAAAGTGTTTCATTGTTTCACATTCTTGCAAACCTCTTTAATGTCTGGCTTCATAGAGAACAGCTGTGCTCCGATAGCTTTGCATTCAGTCTGCCTCGACCTCGCCTGTCATGTAGCTTCCAGGAAACTCCACTGCACACTTGGAAGAGAAGGAGAAAGATAAAGACAAGTAACGTCTTAGCACAGTCATGAGATAATTTTAGCGGGGGGGTGCTGGCTGGCCCCGGCCCCTCACTTTGAGAACTGCGGCTCCCCCTTCTGTCCTGGAGCAGGAGGTCCAGGCCCCTGCGGTCAGAAACTGCTCGTTCTTTGTATGGGCGGCGGTTTTGTCGTGTCTTGGACCGTGTGAATCTCACGTTGAGGAGACTCTGGGTTATGTTGTATTCTAAAAACAGTATGTTTTCTCTCCCTCTCTCTTTTTTTCTTTTTTGCCTAGTAGACAATACACTTGGTTGGGCTCCAACTGCAAGCTCTGCCTCTGGGGCAGCAGGTTAACCCGTCCCTGAAGTCTGTTCTGTGGGCTTGCGCTTCGGGGCTCACCGGACTCGTGGGCAGAGAGCAAACCACAATGTGTGGCTCTCCTCAGTCTGGGTTCCTTCCCCCATCAGCTTCCAGCAGCTGTGGCTGTCCCCAGCTCAGACCTCTGGTTCTCCAGACTGCAGATGCTGAGGCTCCCCTCGCAGGCACAGGGTGCAGGTTCCAGCCCAGAGCCCCCGGAGCCCTTCCCCCCTCACGGCCCTTTCTCCACTGAGTGTCACTGCCTCCCCTGAGTCTGCCCGAGGGTCTTCACGCTCCAGTCTCCAGTGAGCTGGGGCCCTTGCTTTTTAGCATTTTGTTGGGTCTAGTTGAACAGTCCCTAACCGTTTTGGCACCAGGGACTAGTTTCATGGAAGGCAGTTTTTCCAGGGACCGGGCTTGGGATGGTTTGGGGTGATTCAAGCCCATTACATTCAAGCTCACCCCCTGCCCTGCAGCCTGGTTCCTAACAGGCCGGCACTGGTACCAGTCCACAGACTGGAGTTTGGGGGCCTCGGTCCAGTTGTTACCGACAGAAGGTCAGGTTGGTAGGACCTCCCCAGTCGTAGGGCGGAGGAGGTGGTATGGGGCCTTGGAAGGGACATTCTCCAGCCTCTTCCCTTCCTCCTCACTCGCCTTTAGGGTCCCACCAAAAAGGAAGAATCTGAATGCAGCTTCTAGGGTCTTGTGAGTAGGATTGCTGTGAGTTCAACTGTTTGTACGTGGGCACAATTCTCCCTTGTTTACACTTACACCTGTCATGATGGTTTTATTTTTATTTTCATAACCATTTTAATTGTACTTACGAGGTTGGCATTGGGTAGTAAGATGCTACGAGTTTCAGGTATACAATAGTATAGTACATCTTCTGTATGTTGCGTTCCGGGCTCATCCCCCAAAGTTTAGTGCCCTTGCGTCACCATGTATTTTATTTTTAACTATTCGTTCCACAGTGTTTTATTCCCCATTGCAGTGTACAGTCAGTATTATTCTGCACTAGTTGCAGGTGTGCAGCGGAGTGGCCCCTCCAACATTTCAGGTGCCCACCGACCCTGTCCTTGGTTGTTATGGCGTTGGCTGTATTCCCTATGCCGTCACTTACATTTCCGTGATGATTCTGTAACCACTAATTAGTACTTACTGACCCCTTTACCTTTCCCACCAGCACCCCATCCCCTCCCCTGTCCTCTGGCAACCGTCAGTCTGTCCTCTGTGTCTATGAGTCTGTTTCTATTTCGTTTGTTTATTTTATTCTTTAGGGCCCATGTAAGTGAAATCACAGGGTGTTTGTCTTTCTCTGTCTGACTTACTTCATTTAGTATAACAACTTCTAGGCCCATCCATGCTGTTGCAGAAAGGTAAGATTTCATTCTTATTACAGCACAGTAGTACTTCATCGTGTAAATGCACCACGGCTTTTCATCCACTCTCTCCTGGTGGGCACTTGGGCTGCTTCAGTATCTCAGCGACTGTAGACAGCGCTGCAGTGAGCACGGTCATGCATATGCTCATTTGAGTTAGTGTATTGGGTTTCTTAGGACATATTCCCAGAAATGGATTCATTGAGTCGTAAGTCAATCCCAGTTTTAAGTTTTTGAAGAACCTCCACACTGTTTTCCGCAGCAGCTGCACCAATCTGCATTCCCACAACAGTGCGCAAGGGTGTCTCCACATCCTCGCCAGCACCTGTTTGTCGATTTATTGATGATGGCCTTTCTGACAGGTCTGAGGTGATATTGTGGTTTTAATTTGCAACTCTGATGATTAGTGACATAGAGCATCTTTTCATGTGTCTGCTGGCCATCTGGATGTCCTCCCTGGGGAATTGTTTATCCAGGCCTTCTGCTCACTTTCCAGTTGGGCTGGTTTTCTGGTGTTGAGTTCTATGAGTTCTTTATAAATCTTGGATATCCACCCTTTATTAGACGTGTCATTGGTGAGTTTCTTCTCCCATTCAGTAGGTGTCTTCCATTTTGTTGATGGTTCTCTTGCTGTGAAAAAGCCTTTCAGTTTGATGTAGTCCCAGTTGTTTATTTTTTCTCTTGTTCCCTTGCCAGAGGAGATATGGCAGAAAATGTATGACTAAGAGAAATGTCAGAGATTTTGCTGCCTATGTTTTCTTCTAGGAGTCTTGTGGTTTCAGCTCTTCTATTCGAGTCTTTAATCCATTTTGAGTTTATGTTTACAAACTTAATGCAAGTGGGGTGTTAAAGTCCTTTACTATGAGCGTGTTACTGTTGCTGTGTCCTTTTATGTCTGCCAGTATTTGCTTTATGTATGTGGATGCTCCTTTGTGGCGGAAAGAGAGGTCTGGCTTCGTTTTTTGCATGTATCTGTCCAGTTCTCCCAACACCATTTATTGAAGAGACTGTCTTTACCCCATTGTATCGTCTCACTTACTTTGTTGTAGATTAATTGACCATAAAGGCCCAGGTTGGCTTCTGGACTCTCTGTTTGGTTCCGTTGGTCTCTGTGTGCTTTTATGCCAGTACCGGACTATCTTGATTACTATAGTCTTGTAGTCTAGTTCGATATCAGGAAATGTGGCGCCTCCCATTTGGTTCTTTTTTCAGTATTGCTGTTGCTCTTCAGGATCATTTGTGTTCCTGTCACCCCCTGTTTTAGCTGCTTCCCTTCATGTGGCAGAGGGTCAGCAGGCATGGGTGGGCTCCCTCCTGCCGACTCAGCCAGCTTCTGTCTTTCTCTGGATGCGCTCCTCTTTCTCCTGTTAGGCAGCTGGCCCCTAGACACCTGCCTCAGGTGAGGTCTAGGCTAGCTCAGTTCTAAGTACTAGGACCCAAACCCTTCCTTCCACTCTCACTTCTCTCTGCTTGCATTCCTCAGCAGTTGATGCATTTATATTGCATCAGCCTTTGGTCTGCAAGTTCCTTAGCCCTAACCATGTAGGGGAAAGGTGTTTACAGCTTACTAGAGCTCCTTGTTTGGAGTGTGAGGCAGAAACCACAGCTAACAGTACTTTGTTTTATTATATTTGCTGTATTTTGTCTATTTCTTCCTCTGGGACTTCAGAGGGAGGACTGTTGAATGGCAGGGCAGGATTAGGGAGCTCCAAGTCCTTAGCAAAAGTAGTATCTACGGTTCATCAAAGTCACCATCAATGCCAACTGGAGACACCACTGAAACTAGGCAGGCATGTGCCTTCTCTCAAGCCAGCCCCAGAACCACAGGATCTGAGTGACCAAGGCAGAGTCCATGGTCTCTTCCCAAGCAGTCTGGGGAGTCCTAGATCTGGGGAGAAAGCACCCAGGACTTGAAGCCCAGACAGGCCACACGTGTCAGGGCACCTGCCAGGTTGTGGGCATAGCTCTGCTCTAACGCTGACGTACGTCTTTTCTGCTGGACTGGGAGGTCCTAGGCCTCTAGAAGCTCATCTCTGCTTCCTCTTACCTGTGCCGGGGCTTGGTATCCATTCTTCTATTTCTGGTTTCCGAATTAACGTGCCGAGAAGTCAGACAGATTAGTTCTACTTCATATCCTTGCACGTTATCCGAAAGGGGTCCATGTGATCCTGTTGTACTCTAAGTGACCCCCTCTGTCCCCTCAGCATCCCACGACACCTTCTCTACCTGCCAGGGGCCTCACTGCCACCCTCCTCCCCTCCCTCGGGGATGAGCAGGTGCCCACCTCACCGACACCCTCTCCTCGCCTCTGGTGAAAGCTTGCGATGTTCTCTGTACCACGGGACAATGGCACACACAGGCTGAGTCATTTAGGGAGAATTTGATAAAGGGATATTTTGCAAAGACATGGTCATGGTCAAAGAGAGACCAAGGGATGGTGCAGTCCTCAGGGACCAGGAACGGAAGTGAGTGTTCCCGGACCCTGGACAGGGAGCTCTGTGGAGAGGACCACCCGACAGAAACCGTAGTATGTGGTCAGGGGTCAGGGCCAGCTCACGGGCCACCCAGCAGAGAGCGAGAGGCAAGGAGAGACACCCAGTGTCACTCTCCTCCTGCCTTCCGATCGCCCACACTGACCTTCCACTGCGGGCGCACCTTGGCCGGAGCCAGGAGGCAAGGACGCGCCCTGAAGCAATACACAGAGGTCCAGCTCCTGGGCACAGGGCCGGGCAGGGTGGGGAGGGGGGACGGGGATGGTCTGGAGGAACGAAGAGTAGATGAGCTAAGGCACCCTCTGTCTTTCCCTATGGTATTTCTTACTCAGGGCACAAGAATGGCAGGACTACCTCATGCCAGGAAAAGTAGTGTAGTCAAGGGGACAGACATTTTTGGTTTGATCTGACTTACCTGCTGTATGACCTTGAGCGAACCATTTCATCTGTATGCATCCGGTTTTCACCTTGCAGAATGATGATGCGTCTGTCTGCAGGGCTTGCCGGGGCTGCTGTGGTGGGCGCGAGGCCCGGCGGGTGTGGCGTGTCACCTAGGAGGCCTCGATAAACGGCAGACGCCCTCACTTTCCTGGGTGCCCTGCATCTCGTCCACATGACCACTTGCTTTTGTAATTTTATTCTTTCCAAAATTCTTTCTTTTTGTAGACAATCAAGTCTGGACATTCCTTTGTCTAATCCAACTTTAAGTTCCCAGAGCTAAGTGCAGTGATGGGCATTTCCCTAGCGCTTGGCCCCGCCGGTCCACCCGGAGGCCGCTGTGGTGGGGCCTGGAACAACAGCGGGCCTCACCTTGGTGGGCAGCCCAGGACCTCCGCCCACAAACTCTCTCGTCCGTTGGCTCCGACAGCGGAAACCTGGGCGAAGGGGGGTGTTCGTGAGCAAAGGCAGCAGTGGATCCGGTGGCCAGTCTACCCAGGTCTGCTTGTGTGGAGTTTCCCCGGAGCGGGGAAGAGACAAATCAGGAAGGGACTGCTTGTCTTCAGATGTGACTGGCTCCAGAGTGTGCACGTTTACGGTTTAGTGGCCTTTCTGGCTCGTGTCCTGAGTGCGAACCGTCCTCAGGCCCTAGGAGCGGAGAGAGGTCCCTTCTCGGCGGTACGCCAAGGGCGTTGCAGCCCTTCTCAGACCTCTGCCTACCCTCAGGGCCGGCAGCAGGGGGGTGAGACGCCCTCTGTGCTGGTCCTCAGGGCGGCCGTCACAGGGCACCGCAGACCAGGGGCTCAAACCACAGAACGGGCTTGCCTCCCAGTGCTGCAGACCAAAAGCCCAGGACCAACGGGTCGGCACGGCGAGCTCCCTCCAGAGGGCTGTGAGCGCAGGTTCTGCTCTGGGCCCCTGTCCTAGGCATGTAGGTGGCTCTTCCTCTCTCCATATAACCTTCCCTCTGTGTGTGTCTTTGTGTCCAAATGTCCCCTGTGAAGGGGGACACCAGTCTGACTGGATTACAGTCCACCCTGCTAACCTGGTCTAACTCAGCTACCTCTGGAAGAGCCTTGCCTGAAAGTAAGTTTGCACCCCCAGCTCTGAGGGTGAGGTCTGTGTCCTGGAACACACCCAAATGGTTCTTGAGTCAGTGGAGGTTCATATGAACAAATACATCTACAAGTTTCCAAAGTTGGTTGCATCTCCATAGTTAATTTTCTAAAAACCATCTTCCTGCCGAGGGCAAACTCCTTTCCTGTTCTCCCCTGTAATCTGGGGCCAGTGCCCATCGCTGCCACACGGACTAAAGGGTCTGCAGGCTGTGCAGAAATGCAGACCACACTGGTCTCTCCCCTTTGCACACACCAGGGCAGGTCCCTGCGTAGCCCCAAATGAACTAACTGGCAGAGAACTCAGAGTTTCCTCCTGAACCTGGCTGCTTGCCTGAGTCTGTCTCTGTCACATCCTTGGGTAATACTAGCTGAGAGTCATTATTTGTCTTGTCAACACAGACCAGGGAAAGAACATTAAATCGGAGCTCTGTCAGCGGAGTCTGTCTTCTCCGCACCTTGTCCTGTATGCCTCTGTCCAGAACCCCGGCAGAGGCGGGGCGCCTACCCCCAGGGCAACATGGAACAAACAGCCTTCTCTCTCCAGGGTGCAAGCGACGAGATTAATCCCTCTGGCTGCAGGCTGCTGAGCCCACAGATGCTCTGCCGCAGGAAGCTGGGCTGGTCCGGGCCTCAGTGGTGGGAGGGAGAGGATGGGCACTCAGCCTCCACATGCTCCGTCTGCAGGGAGCTGTGTGGGGGAGCTCCCTGCATGTGGGTGGGGGGATGGAGGCTCTGTCCTCAAGGGGTGGAGGGCCGCTCTGGGAACCCACGTGGGAGGCGAGGAGATTTGGGGCCTGGAAAGGTGTTGGCCTGGGTTTGTAGCCCTGCCTGGACTGGCCACCTGTGTCTCACCTGAGGTTCTTCTCGACATGGAAGGGTCCAGTCTCTGGAATGTGTTGATGCTCATCTCTCCTGGGATTTTTCAGCTCAGGCCCTTAGGGTCAGATCAGTGATGGAGTTCCTCTGAAGAGATCGAAAACACACACCACTCATCACCCAAGGCCAGCAACGACTCAGAAGGCAGGCCCTAGATTGGGGAAGGGCACACCATTTTACCTCTCGGGGGCCGTCTGACCCCCCTCCAAGTCATGGAAGGTAGAGAGAAGGGAAGGGGGCTCCCCTCACCAAAAGGCAGCTGCTCAATTACAATACAGGGGAAGTGGAGTAAGCAATCCCACAGAGGGGGCTTGCCTGTCCAGCAGCTGAATGCTGTTCCTCTTCTTCCTCATCATCCCTGAGATGTGGGTAAAGTTTCTGAGTCGTGGCCTGGCCTGTGCCCTACTTCAGGCGGTAAAAGGCAGGGCCAGCCCCTCCTCACGAGGAGCAGACCAAACTGGGCGGAGAGCCCCCTGATGCTGAGTTCTAGGGGCACCGGGGAAGAGGTACGAGTCCCTGAGGGGAAGCCCCTGAGACTTGCAGGTGTCAACCAGGGAGTGGGTGGCAGGGGCCATGTCCCAACAGAAAAGCCATTGGTGCCCATGTCACTGTGATTCAAGATCAGCCTGAGAAAGCTCATGCGATGGGGTCACTCAGCACGGAGGTGAGCAAGGACTGCGTGGCCGGTCGTTTGGGTGGCTGGAGCGGCTCAGAGCTCAGGTTCCGGGAGCCAACAGTTTGGTTCGAGGGCCACGGGTGCCACTTGCCGGAGGGAGTTGCCACACAGGAGGACCCAGCCTCACTTCTCAAGTCCCGCCAGCACAGTGACAACCTCCTGCTTCGCAGGCCCGAATGGGAAGAGCAGTTAGAGAGTGAGACAATTATGCAGGACTTCAGCCCGAAAGGGCGCAGAACTCTGCAATGCGCTATTGGAACAGAAAACCTTGTCAGGGGACTTTGAAAGGAGCGATACACCGGCTGAGGTAGCCAGCCTGCAGAAGGTTCTGGCAACATGGTAATAAGCCCAATTTAACTGCACGAAAGGTTCCCACTGCCTTAGAAAACTGCGCAGCATCCTGCCCTTGCCGATCTGAGCTGGCCAGTGTGGACGTGATGTGCACGTGATGTGCCTTCACAGAGAATCTCCGTTTACTTGTGACTTAATCAGCTCTCCGTGCCCTAAACCAGCCACCACCTGCAGTCTGTGAGTGGGCTGTTTGCAGGGGTTACTGTGCAGAGACCTGTACGGGGCCCGAACAGCTGCCTGGATCGGGAACACGGCCCTGACAGGCAGCGCTGTCGGCCCCAGCACCACTGCGTTCTGGGAGCCAGCTGGTCTCGTGACCTGTCCAGAAGTGACAGTGACGGACGAAGGACAGCTAACATTAATTAGGGAGCAATAACCACTAGCCTAACTTGTGTTCTTGCTGAGAGTAAGGTACTGTTCTTAGCATTCTACACGTGTAAGTTACTTAATCATCACAAAACCTTGTAAGATAGGCACGGTTGTTCACTCCATTTTGCACAAAGTACAGTTGCTTCACTGTACTAGTCAGTGGGGGCGGGAGATGCCACAGAGTGAGCATGTGTACTGTGTGGCCACTGCATTCAAAGGACTGAGTGGCCCTGGCTGGCATGGCTCAGTGGATTGAATTCCAGCCTGCAAACCAAAGGGTCACAGGTTCGATTCCCAGTCAGGGCACATGCCTGGGTTGTGGGCCAGGTCCCCAGGAAGGGGCATGTGAGAAGCAACCACACATTGATATTTCACAGTACCTCACACATTGATGAGGAAACTGAGAACCTGGAGGCTTTCCCCAAGTCGCGGTGAGTAAAGGTGAGTAAAGGAAGCCAAGTGGTTTGTCCCAGGGCCCTTGCTCCACGCTACTACCTTGTACTGCACCTAGTTTCTCCTCCCGGTGGGTGTGACGGGCATGTCTGGTTCCACGGGCAGCGTTAGTCCCAAGTCTGCAGAGCCTGCCTTCCCAGGTGTGCGTGGGCCCCTCCCCCTAAGGCCACGTCCTCGTCTGGGCCCCTCCCCCAAGGCCACGTCCTCGTCTGGGCCCCTCCCCCAAGGCCACGTCCTCGTCTGGGCCCCTCCCCCAAGGCCACGTCCTCGTCTGGGCCCCTCCCCCTAAGGACACGTCTGGCCCCTCCCCAAGGACACGTCCTCGTCTGCGGCTCGACCCTCTGCTATTTCCTGTGATCTGGAGAGGACACGCACTCGCTGCGGGTCACGCTGACCTGCCTCCTTCCGGAGCCCGTGCGCCGGCTCCCGTGTGAGTCAGCCCAGCCACACGAGGAGGTCCGGGTGCCAGTGCTGCCCCCAAGACCAGGGGCCCCTGCCCTCGGGCTGTGCTCATGGCATTCCCTTTATTTCACACGCGTGTCTGAAGTCAGGCCTTGGGCTCTCGAAGTTGTTCAGCTTAGTTCTGCTGTTCTCCGCACTCTTACGAAATATAAGCATTTAAAAACTATATGTATGTCTCACACACACACACACACACAAGTTCTGTTGCCGCATTAGGCTGGTGTGGGCGGAAGTGAAGGAGAGACGCAGACATAGGTGCAGACATACATTAGATACATAGACACAGACGTGTAGATACAGACAGACAGGTACAGACACATCAATACAGACGCAGGGTCTGTCCAGCAGGTGTCCTGTCATGCGACAGGAAAAATAGAGACACGTATTGAAGAAGATATGAGATAAGCACTGTACGTGGGACAACGACGCCTCAGTCTCACTCAAAGTGGGCACCTTGAAGACCTCACACAGTTCTCCCAGTCGCCGGAGCTGCTCTCTTGGGTCTTCCTGAATCTCACTGATGGTCTGAAGGCTCTGCCCTTTCGAAGGTGATTTTTCTTGGGGGAAAGCCAGTGCGCATCGTAGTGGGGAGAGCAGGGCTTGACGTCTCACCGGAAGCTCTGCGTGGGGGGTGATGCGTGAGGAAATGAACTGGTGTGATGAGGCTGCCAGTCACCAGCTGCCCACAGCTGCGCCTTCCGAATCGTCCCAGTAGTTTCCACCGAGGAATGGTCAAGAAACTTAACGCAAAATTTGATGTGGGTTCATTGCTCTACTCACTCAGTCATTCTAAGTAATTTCTTAGACTGTATTTGTTTTTTGTTTTTGTTTTTAGCAAGAGGGAAAGGAAAGGAGAAAGAGGGAGGGAAATATCAATGTGTGGTTGCTTCTCACATGCCCCTTCCTGGGGACCTGGCCCACAACCCAGGCATGTGCCCTGACTGGGAATCGAACCTGTGACCCTGTTCAATCCACTCCGAGCCAGCCAGGGCCAATCAGTCATTTTGAATGCAGTGGCTACACAGTACACTTGCTCACTCTGTGGCATCATCTCCCGCCCCCACTGACTAGTACAGTGAAGTTGTCTTTGTTCACGCATGCGCATTCCAGTCCACTCGCCTTGGCTGCCAGGTTACATCGATGTCACACAACCCATTCTTGTTATATTAACAGTGCTGGACTTTTTCCAGACCTACCTCATAGGTATAGATGTATAGATAGATTAGATATAGATGATATAGATACAGATGTAGGTGCAGATATAGATACACCCCAACACTGAAGGGTGCATGAGGTCTGAGAAGAGAGTGGGACAGAAATGATCTGAGCGCCTGAGAAGGGGCCAGAGAGCAGATGATGGAAAAGGGCAGATTCTTACTCATTCCTGCATGCCCCTTCCTCATGAATGAGTGAATGATGAAGGGCCAAAGAAACTAGGCCAAGAGCAAGTTAGCAAATGGGGGAGGGGGTGCAAGAATTTCAGTGTGAATGAAGCATTAACAAGGTACACACTCTCCTTGGTGGCCCTGGGAAGCAGTCGTCACCCTCACCAGGTACTGGGCATGGAGGGTAAAGTGCAATGTCCCCAGCAGCCCCTGAGTCCAGAGACCTGCGCAGAGACTGGCCTGGCCCCTCAGGTCCGGTCTTACAGGCATATCTTTGCCATCTCTTTCCCGGGGGGCCATGATGTCTAGCTGGCCAGGGGTGCTTCCTTCCCCTGCTCCGGAGAGCAGCGGGTGCTGAGCACAGCCAGGGCTGAGCACAGCTGGGGCAGCCACCTGCGGGGCAGACCCAGCACATTTCCCTCGCAGCACCAGAGCCGCCCGTCTTTCTCAGGGATGAAGGGCCAAGACTCAGATGCACGGCATCCTGGGTGGGAGGACCCAGGGTCGCTCAGCGGCCAGCGCCCCTGACTTCATCTGGAAGGTCAGTGACTCCCAAACCAGAGTCCTAACAGGGCATTTTTCAGAGGCCGTCAGACTGACAAAGTTTCTATGGAAGAGAAACTCTTTTTAAGTAGGAGGAGGAAGAGGAGTGGGCCAGGGGAGGATGAAGAACAGGGGAAAGAGAACAGTGAGAGCTGTAGGTGACCTAGCAGACATCAAAATATACATTAAAGGCAAGCTAGTTAAAACGGGAGAAATGAATGAATAGATTGTTGGAGCAAAGAAAAGATACAGAAGTGGTTCCATGGATGTGGAAGAATTTACCTCGCGGGAAAGATGGAGTTCCACCTGGGCAGAAAAGGAGGGGGCGGTTTTCCTCAAATCTAGACTTACTGTCCCAACATCATCAATTTCATGGAGATGGACATGCCCCAGAACTAAAATAAAACTGAGACCTACCTGCTGAAGAACTCTATTCAAGACAACGGCAGATGAAATGAATAACATTTTGATAACTTTAGAGTAACTTAGGCCTTGTAGATAAGATAAAAAGTGTCACAAGTTTAAAAAAAACTGTTACTAGATGTGTGAAACAAATGTAAACTCTATATGCAAAAGGCACTAAAAGAGAAGTTAAAGTAAGCAATATTCTTTTAACTTGCGGAATGTTTGAAAATTTCCATAATAAAATATTGGGAAAAAGCAAGCTAAAAGAAAATGTTTTGACACAAATCATAGACAGGATTAATATTAAAAATACATAAAACACCTATAAATGCCAAAAAATGAAAAATTGACAAAGAACTGAAATGGCAATTAGAATAAGAAGCAATGCCATAAACGCGTGAAGAGTTGTTCTGAGGAAATGAAAATTACATCAGCAGTTATCTAACGCCTCTTTTCCGTGACGCGGGAAGTAATTGAACGTATTGATCATGTTCTATGTCGTTGAGGAAACAGACAGTCCTGAGTGAACAGCAAGTGCGCTCCTGTTGGAGCGTCCGCCGCAAAGCCTTTGCAAGAGCAACTCAGGAGTACACCAGCATTTTAAATGTGCACACCCCTTGATCCAGAAATCCTGTGTCTTATAATTTATTCTAAAAGAGACACCTTTGCTTCAAGATTCATGGAAAAACATTGGGGAAATGCCCATCATAAGGGGGGCACTTAAATGATCGACGCACATAAACCACGGCCATTCGAAAGAGTGTGACAGAGGCGCCCACGTGGACGCGTTTCCAAGGCATTTGTCTTTGCCAGTGAGAAAGGCCAGTCAGAAAACAGTTCATAGAACAATGCTGTCATTTTATGAGGAGAAAACAAAAACACTTGCTTTGCACGGAAATAGGACCGGACAGATGGTCTGGTCCTATTTCCAGGCAACATCTCATTTCCCTTTGTCTCCATCCATCTTTTGGCTCCCCTATCTCTTTGAACACACCAGCCCTCTCTCACCTCCCAGCCCCATGCTTTCCTGAAACACCTTCCCTCTGACTTTGCAAGCCTTTGTCCCTCTCATTCCTGAAGGGTCAAATGGCAGTCACCGTGGTTACCAGTCAGCTGTCTACCCGCCCTACAGATAATGTCCTGCCCCTCTTCCTGGCCCCACCGCAGTTTTCTTCGCTCCCTGCAGGTTGGTAGGAGCGACCCCATGTCCAGTTCCCGGGGTGCGTCGTGATGGGCATAGGCCACCCAGTGCGTTCTGTCTCCCTGGCCGGAACACTTAGTTTGGGAATGGACCAAGTAGGCCCATGCAGGTCAGTGATATTTAATTCCTGGAGTATATTTTGCAGTGCTGTTGAAGTAATGACTGGGACTAAGAGAAGTTGTAGTTCCAAGAGGCATCTGTGATGAAATGCACCCAAGAAAGGAACCAGTGCTGGGGCAGCGAAGTCAGGAAGCGGAGAGAGAGAATCCGGCTCCTTGGTGATGTCGCTGGGACCCGGGTGGACCTGGGCCTCTGGATGGTTTGGTTAGTGCGCCTGGGCTTTCTCTTGCTCCCAAAGCATCGCCCCCACCCACATCTAAGGTTGCACCCCTGTCCTGCCTCCGGGCTCTTCTCACACTGTCCGTGCGCACCAGTAGAATGTGGGCTCCGTGGGGCCAGGGGCCTGTCCGTCTCGGTTACTGCTGTGACCCTGGGGTCCAGCACCGTGGTTGAATCTCAGTATTTTTGCATTGAAAAATGCATGAATGAATGGACACATAAATGAGTCAACGTGAAAGATACATGCAAGTTTTTCTTTGTATATTTATGCATCGCTTGAATCTTGTACCTAAAGGTTAGACACTATGTATTACTTCTATAGTGTTTAGTAAACAGATGAAAAAAGACTAAAAAGTATGTTTCCAAATGCTCATAGATGTTATCTCCAATGTTCCATTACGATTCTTCTTATTTTTCTGAATTTCCCAAAATTCCTGCAAAGAATGCAGATTGCCCTGTAGTTTTTAAAAAGAAACATTTTGAAAAGGCTTTTCTCAGCTCACAGCCAGATAGTCCTCCGCGGGCCAGTGCTGACTGCCTGGGGAAGAGTCCCAAGTCTGGGAGGACGGATGCCTCTGCTGCTCCGGTTCAGGGTGGTGCTGAGTCTCGGATGGAGGAGGAACAGTTACAGGGATCAGAACCTCCCAGAGGTTCTTCATAATGAGTCGCTGCATTCACTCCTTGCAGGGACCTTCTGAGGACACTTTAGTCAGGAATGTGGCCCAAAGCACTGTTTATTTTCCAGTTCCTGTTTTCCTCTTCTTGTTTAGTAGTGAAGCTACACATGTTTAACTGGACTCATGGTCTCGTAGGGTAAAGACGGCGTCTCTCAGCTTCCTCTGCAGCTGACGGGCTGAGGCAGCAGATCGTAGCCAGCAGGGCGGGCGTGATCGTGGAGGAGCGAACTGAAGTATTCCTGAAGGCATGGGCTTCACCCGTCTTTCTCTGCTTCCCTCCCGATGCCTGCCATGGGGTCAGGATGGCAGGAGCTCAGGCCTTCTGGACCGCGAGCAGGAATCTCTGCATCAGGGATGATGAGATAGGGCAGAAGTGGCCTTGGGCTCTGTGGCCTTGAAATACCAAGACAGCCCTGGGCTGCTCGCCTTCTCATTCTCTTGCATGAGAAGAAACCTTCTCTCTCATTCAAGTTACTGTATTGTTTTCTTTTTCTTCTTTTTACCATAATGCAGTTGCACTCAAATCTAACCGAGACAAAGAGTGTGGTCATTTGCGAGAAACTCTATTCTCTGTGTTTCTCGGTCGGTCCTATTATCTTCTTCAGACAACCCCGAGTCAGTGCAGCCTGCAGAGCATTGTGACATTTAGATACCGAGACCAAGCAGGTGGCCCGAATAACCTGATACAAATTCTTACACCCAAAGCAAACAAAACGGAGGAAGCACCTTCCTCCTGCTCTTCCCAGCCCCTTCACGCAAATACACACTCGCAGACACACACGCAGCTGCACACCGCATTCAGAAGTAGGTCCTAACTGGCTTCTCAGTTTCTTGCTCTGAGGTGTGTTCTCAGAGCCCCCGATCCTGCCCTCGTCTGTCCTGCACCTGGGCCCTCACACTCTCCGCCCTGTGCCAGCTTCCGTGGGGGAGGGCAGCCTGCGCCAGGCCGGTGTGTTGTCTACGCCTGGGACACGCTGCATGCCAACCCCAAGGCTTAACTAACACCGTCCTCGGTACACAGTAGACACCCGATAAATATTTGTTGAACGAATGAATAAGTAACTCCATTTTAAGAGGCAACATTGAAATACATCAATCTATTGCTAGTGAATACATTAATTTAAGTAACGTCCCTTATGGATGACTCATCCGAGGAAATAAGAAAGTCGCATGTGACCAGGCGTGGGGACTGTCTCACAAACACCCTCGGTGAAAGAATTCCGTGGTCACTGCGCCCTCTCCACCCTGCCGCCAGAGGGCGCCGGCGGCTTCCGTTCCTCCCACGGACCCGCGTACAGGCCTCTCACCTGAGCTTCCTTGGTGCCTCTGATATGCGAGATCTCAACGAGAAAAGACGGCCGTGTGTTTATTTTTTTAACAGTTTATCAAGGTGAATAATGACACCTCTATTTGTATTTTAGAAAAAGAAAAGGCTAGTAAGCAAAGATAATGTGAAGTTTGGATTTCAGGAAAGAGACAGAGGGCGGAAGCAACACAGCTTTCCCAGAAACACAGGTAACGGGCCACGAGCCCGGGTCTCGGCGGCGTGGAGCCGGGAGGTCACCCGTCCGGTGGAACTGTGTATGTCACAACACGCGTGCCTGCACCAGATCAGTTATGGCTGCGCGCACGTTTTCCGACAGACACAGCCGCACGTGGGTGCTGGGAGGAAGAACCCCGGTGGAAGGACAGATGGGGCCTGTGGGGAAAACTGAGGAAAATGAACCCTCTTGCCTTTGTCTTAATCTTCAAGCCAGTCGCTGGCCATGTCTGAGGGTGCTTCCCTCAGGCAGTGCATCCGTGGGCTTCTCAAAGGCCTGGAGGGAAACGAGGCCACTCACTGTGCCAGCGGCTGACATCACAGTCACTGCTGGAGCTGGTTCCCCGCCCACCTGTCTCCGGTCCATGGAAGTCTGCTGATTGTCTGGTTCTCCAGTGCCCAGCCCTGCTGGGATGTAGTGGGCCATCCAAAAAAGCTTATTGAATGGACAATATTAGATGCCTTTTTTTTTTTTGCATGAAAATAAGGAGGTGGTTCTTATTTGAAAGTGCTACATAGCGTGGAAGATGGAAAAAAGACAAAAAGTCCGAGTGTCTCTTTTATCGCTGAGATTGTTCTTTGGGATTTGGTGTGTGTTTTTTGCCCTCTTTGATAGGTAAGGCTGGAGACCTGGAGGCTCACCAGTGTCAGTCTGGCGGTTACTCGACTGGCCCGAGGATTACGGCCTATCAGTAGTTTCCCCTGGGGGCGGGGATCGGAAGGTAGGGAAGCAAAAAGCGATCCCAGTGTTTCTGTTGCACATACTGCATGCTTTTCAATGAGCTTTCTTGAATTCTTTGGTTCCACCCACGGCCTCATTCCCTGGGAAGCCCCTTCATCCTGCATGGCCCGTGGGAAGGGCAAGCAGACGCAGCCAGGCCATGGGGCAGGAGCTGGGAGAGAGTTTGTGGCAGCTGAGGGACTGGGCGGGAAAAATCCAGCAATTCAAGTGGCTGGACCTGGAGACCCTGAGACGGGCCCTGGGTGCTGACTTAGGTGGACATCTAGTCCTTGCTCTTGGTAATCCTGGACTGACATCTCTGTTTGATCAAAGTAATGGTATCTTCTGGCGAACACTGACCGGGGTGGGGTGTTTGCCCGTGTGCCCCCTCCTGCCCCATCTGCTGCCCCTGAGACGCCAGCTGCAACTCCACTCAGGCTTCTGTGTGCTCGCCACCAGAAAAGACGCTTGCCCGTTACCAGGCACCTCTGCCTCAGTGACAATCTGCATGGAAGGGCTAGTTCTTTCCAAACTGAGCTCCCCGAGTGTATGTTCACTAGGGCTTGTGAATACACAGAGTTTTGGGAACATTCTAGCTAAAACAAGGGCACTTGGAGCACAAATCCCGGTCTCAACATTTCTCTCTGGCCAGCTGCATTGTTGCCTTTGCCTTGTAGCAAACCTACATCAGGGACTTGGACTGTGGGGTTCAGTCCTCTCCTTCACAGGTCAAGAAACTGAGCCCACAGAGGTCATGCAACCTGCTGACCTAGGGTCCCAAAGTGATCCGGGCCCAGCCGGACTGGAACTCAGGCGCTCCCTCCCCCGGCCATGCTCCGTTCAGCCCCTCGTCTGCAATAGGCCCCTCTTGGCTGGCTGAACCTAAACTTCCTTTCTTTCTTTTCCATCGAGTTGTCCCATATGGTCCTTTATCTATTGGTAATTGGTCCACAGCTAGGAGGCATAATGTATGCGGGTGTCAGGGGTTAACCCCCCAACTGTTCCAAAGGTAGCTTTCTGCCCACTGCATTTTCAGCTGAGGAGCCAAGTAAATCTAGGACAAATGCTCTCATGAATCACTGATGGAGTCTGGAAAGAATGTTTCCAGGCCCTCTGAGGCCTGGCTTAAGAAATGCAAGTCATTTCAGCAGAAGAGAAAGGCTGTCACTTTTCAAAGCAGCACTTTGCGCACCCTCTCAGTGACTGGCTGACCTGCAAGCGCCCTGTCAGCCTGCACAGACATGACCCACTGAGCTGCACCAGGCTTGTCGTCTCAAATCCCCAACCGCAGCCTTCCCTCTGGGGAGCAGCACTGTTTGGAGGCAGGAGGCAAGGCTACAAAAGACTAGACTAACGAGCCGGGGAGAAGCCAGCAAGTCAAGAGGGACAGTCACTCTGCAATGGCCAGGAGCACTGGAGCTGCTGGGCAAGAAGTTCAAGAGCATCAGGAAATCTTTCTCTGCCATGTTCCTGCCCATGACGCAGGCAATTGCTGGCGTGTGTGGGTTGAAAGGACCAAGAGGAAGGACCAGGAGGCACTGAATGGGACTTGTAAATCCTGGGATGAGGGAAGCAAGGCTTCAGAATGGGAGCTAATCGGACATGCAGGGAACTCAGGACCAGCCTTGACGCCTGTGCTGGGTCGTTCCAGGGGTCGGCCAGCACCTCTCGGCCCTGGCGCGCTCTGCTTCACACGACCAGTGTGAAGCCCCGTGGACCCGGCGCCGTTCCTGTGTGTGAGGCATTCCTTTAATCTTCCCCAGAAGCCCGTTAGAAAGGTTATCATCCCTGTTTTCCAAATGAAGAAGCAAAGTTCTGCAAAGTTAAAAATTTCCCCAATTTATATACCTGTGAAGGGGAAAAGCCTAGATTTAAACCCAGGTCTCTCTGACCCTAGAGCCCAGAGTCTAAATCATTACACTCATATCTCTTGCATTGTGTTTGTTTATAGGAACTCACCAAGTCACCAGGTTCCCTCTTGGTCCCGGTGTTTAGATGCTGCCAGAGTTACTCAGAAAGCTTCCTCGTCAACTTCAAGGGCATTTGTGATGTTCTGGGGGCGGCGCTTCCTCCCTCCGTCTCTCCCTTCTGCCTCGTCTCTGTCTCTTCTCTTCCCTCATTTTTTTCTCTCCCTCTCTCTCTGTAGAACCTCACCCTGCCTGCCAACAATTTTGCTGAAATCGGTATTTGGTTTCTCTTGTCATAAGGTTTCCTATTTGGAAACAAATGTCCACTCTCTATTCCTTTCGTAATTTTCAACTTTTTGCTTTTCAGAACTATTTTTTAAAGGATCTAACATTTGCAGTAAAGTAAAAAGTTGAGTTATTGAGTCTCATAAAGGAGGTGCTAAGAATTGGTCCACAAAGAAATAGCACCCAGCAGCCAAGAGCTTCCAAAGAAATCTGATTAAAAAGGAGATTAAGTCACCAAGGAAAGGAATCAGTCACCAAGAAGAACTGAGGGTGTCACCAAGGCCGAGAGGCAGGAGGCATTTCTGTGGGGGAGGGAGTGTGGGGAGGGGAGATGGTGAGTAGATTGAGGGCATGGGTTTCGTTAGTAGACTTTGAAACGACCAGCCTTCAGTACTATTCCTTCTCCCAAGGCTGCCTCCCTCCTGGGAGCTCCGCCCAGGAAACGGCCAGGTTGCCTTCCTCTCCTTCGCTTCTTTAGCGGACCCCATTCCTGCTGCGAGTCCCGCCCCGCCCCACTCCTTCTGTCCTCTGTCCTCCGAGGTGCTGATTCGCCCAGGCCCCGGACCAGGAGTCTCTGGGGAGAGACTGCCTTCCACCCACCTCCTTCCTCCCCGAGGGAAAGTGTGTGGGGGAGCCACACCCAGGAAAGGGCATTCCCAGAGATAACCTCGGAACTGACAACTTCTGCCCTTGCGGGTGAGCAGAGAGGCCGGGGGAACTGCTGTTCCAACCCTGACTTTACAAAATAGCCCGCGTCACCCAGGGCGCTCTCTGCCCATTACTGCGCTCTGTTAGCTCCGCTCCAACTGACTTAACTGCAACAGACGAAGGCTCATTAAAATATCGTGTTGGACGAGATGTAATTTTCAGAATAACGTTAACATCAAACAAGCCATTTCGAGGCAGCACTGGTCCTATAAGTAAGGAAGTAATTTGCCAGGTAAGTGCTCTTCCCGCCAATGGGGTTGCTGCGCTGGGCAGAAGGTAGATGGTTATGGAAGGAGAGGCTGTTGCTGTGAAGCCTGGAAACTCCGGGATCACTAAGCCTGACCCCATCCGGTCAGCCCTCGTCTCTGAACATTTGGCTTCTTAAATTATTGTTATTATTAGGTTTAACAATAATTGAAATTATGTTTAACACCTGGCTGGTGTAGCTCAGTGGATTGAGTGCAGGCCTGGGAACCAAAGGATCACGGCTCGATTCCCAGTCAGGGCACATGCCTGGGTTGCAGGCCAGTTCCCAGCAGGGGACCCACGAGAGGCAACCATACACTGATGTGTCTCTCCCTCTCTCCTTCCCTTCCTCTCTAAAGATAAATAAATAAAATCTTTAAAAAATTATGTTTAATTATTGTCAAACCTAAATGTACTAATCACACCTTCTCCAAATTGACTGTTTAGCAATTCTTCCATACCAGTCAACCACCAGTCCACTTTTAAGAGACAAACTAACTTCAGAGACTTTCAGAGTCGGATCAGTCAGCGGGGAGGCGGTTTCAGGCAGAGCTGGTTAGGTGTGGTGCGGAGAACATCGCCTTCGAATTAGATTGAACTTTTAATGCTAGTTCAGTCGTGGCATCGGCTTGGACAGTGTGCCCCCGAATGCCTGCGCACCCAGAACCTGTAAATGTGACCTAGGTTTTTGCAGGTGTAACGAGTTAAATTAAGATGAGCGTATACTGATTGGGGTGGGTCATACTAATGACTCTAAGAAAGAGGGAAGTGTACAGAGACACAGGGAAGGAGGAAGGCCAGGCAAGGACAGGGGAGGGATGGGAGCGGTGCAGCTTCACACCAGGGGCTGCTCAGTCTTGCCAGGGACCACTGGAGGCTGGGAGAGGTGGGAAAGACCCACCCCTGGGGCCTTTGGGATGAGCAGGGCCCTACAGACACCTTGTTTGGGGGCTTCTAGTGTCTGGAAATGTGAGAGAACACATTTCTGTTGCTTTAAGCTACCGAGTTGGTGGCAATTTGTTGTGGCAGCCCTAGACAACTAGTACAGTTGCTACTCAGCTGAGTGATTTGAGCTACTTATTCATCTTCTCAGTTTCTCTGAGACTCATCATTGTTACTCAGTTATTCTCTGAGTGAAGAGAATTAGCAGTAACGTGCATGGAGCCCGTGATGAGCACACCGTAAGCATTATGATGAGCGCTCGTCCTAAGCAGGAAGAGGCATCTCACCAAGGAGGCGTTATGTGTTTCTGTGTCCTGCCTTGATCTGAAAAGAAGCTGAGATGGCTTAACAAATTCTTGACACAAAGCACGGTGCACTTGCACAGAATTTGAGGCTAAGCATCTCAACACCCAGTGCAAAAAAGGAGGCACAGCCACAGGGAGAATCATTACAGTTTTCTCCTGGCAGTCCTAGGCAAGGCAACAGTGGGCCACTCCCATGGGCGCCAAGATTGTTTATGCGTGTTCCCAGATTTGGTTTAGCCTATGTTATTAAATCTCTACTGTGTACACGGCTCGCAGGAGCAGAAGTAAAGGGAAGGCCCGATTTCTGTCCCGAAAGGACTTCGAGTCCAGCACTGGAGTTGTGAGTGGAGGATGTCACGCAAGCCAGCAAGAAACCGGTGTCAGGCAGCCCAGAACCGTGTTCTCGGGCCTGCGAAGGATGAAGGGGTGGCGGATAGATCAACACCATCCTGAACCCGCACAAACCCGTGTCTTCCCTCACGGCCAGGGAGCTCAGTCCCCTCCTCAGTGGCTGCCTCAAACCTCTTCTCACCTCCTGCCATCACCCTGGTGCCCAGACAGGGCAGTCTAGGGGGCAGGAGGCTCATGTTCCTGAAAAATCTGCTCTGAGGATTACTATTTCCAAGAAAATGGGAGTCTAGGAACAAAAGAAAAAAACCATGTGCTAAGTGCTGGGAATGTAGTGGTGGATGAAACCAGACAAGACGCTTGCCCTGATGAAAAGACAGACATCGGTTGTTTATCACCAAATTGAAGGTGAAAATGTTCTTCACCATGACAGCGGACAATAAAGAGAGTTATTCTAGTTAGGAGGGGGTCAGGGGTTGTCCTGGAGAAGGGATATGTCTGTGCTGAGATCTGAAGGAAGAGTAAGTTCTGTCCAGGTGAACACGGGTGAAAGGAGCAATCCAGAGGGACAGACGGCAGGCCCTGAGTCCCTGAGATGGGCTCCGCTGACTAGCAGGGAGTGCTGACTGGAGGCCAGTCAGGCCTTGCAAAGAGCAAGACGGAGCATGGGAGGACGATGAGGCTGTCGGGGCAGATGGCAGCTGGCCCACGCAGGACGTCGTCAGCCAGGCCGAGTCCTGTTTCTGTCCCAAGGGGAATGTGGAGCCACCTGCAAGCTGAGACATTTGCTCCGCAGTGCAGTTCCTGGATCAACCACCAGGGCATCCCGGAAGAACATGCTAGAAAGGCAGAACTGAGCCCTGGCCCACACCTGCTGGAACAGAATCTGTTCCCCAGGGGACTGGTGAGTGTGTAAAGTCTGAGAAGCACCAGTTTAGGGCGTTTTCAGGAAGGGCGTGACTTGCCCAGCATGGGACATTGACTGGAAACACTTGTGTTACTGGGGTGGCCAAAACGTTCATTTAGTTTTTTTCCATAAAATAAAAGACACATTTCTGGTGTTCACTGATAACTTTATTGATTCGGATATTTTGAGTCTTTTGGCTATGTCCCACGTGGTAGAATGCTGATTGTTCTCAATGTCTCCGTTTGATCTCAATTAACTTCAGCTGGTCACCCAACCGTGGCGCCCTCTCCTGCACGAAACTTCACAACCCACTTTCGACATGTTCAACCCGTCGGTCACAGCACCTTCTCCACACACTGCACAAATCTCTTTTGCATTTCCGTTGCGTTTATACCTTTCTTGAACTAATAAAGCATAATATGCCACAAATGTTGCATATTTTCTTCCATCTTCCTATATTAAAATGGCTATGCAAAACGTCACCGTTTTCATGAGGTTTTTCAATGCGTGCTGGTGTGACAGCTGTCACAATACAATCTAACACGGTTGTTGTGAATGAAGTTAGAGACAACTGACCTCCAAAAACCAAATGGACTTTTTGGCCAACCCAGAATTAACTCTATGTAATAAATCCCATCAAAGAAACCTAGCTAACGGTAGCCTAAGCTGCCTCCGCAGGCACTCTCCTTGGGAGAAACAGCTGCATTTTCTGCTGCATCAGAGTTCCCATGTGTACTTGGGACAGCACCAGGACCACTGTGCTCCATGGGCCCAGGGAAGTCTCCTCCGTGGTGGCACCTCTGAGGCACCCAGAAGCACTGCCTCCGCGGGGCCAGCTCCAACTCCTGACAGCGTTTCTAGCTGAGCTCCTTTTTCCCTGAGAGTAGATGTGGCCTGAGACTCAGCACAGCCCTCCAGCACACACCAGTTGGTCTGAATTGACTGGAGGACGGGATCAATTTACCACCCCCGATTTCTCCGATCAAGGCATAGAAACGTGTTTCAGCAGCAGTCGACATTTCTGAAGCTGCACATGTAGGACTCTTTTGGCTTGCAAACCTGATTGCTGGCAAACCTTCCTAGGATGGCCACAGAATGACCCCCCCTTGCAGCTTGGCCCCAGAAGGCTGTGTGGGCCACACCGCAGGTGCCCCAAGCAGCAGAGGGGAGGAGATCCCTGCTCTGAGATCCTGCTCCTCGCAGGGGCACCAGTGGCTCAGGGAGGAACAGCAGAGACTTTGCCAAGAAATTCTTTGTTTCTTTGAACCCTCAGAGCTGCCTCCGTGTCTGCAAAGAAGGATGACTGGAAGCTGCTCAAAGGGACAACTTAAAAACGGGTAACTTCAGCTACAACAAGTTTAGACAGAGATGGATAAGCTGTCAAACAGCACAAGATTAATCCTGAATCTCTGAACCAAGCAAGATTCCCGGCAGCTGGAGGAGTCACCTTCATTTTCCCCTCAATTGTTTTTATAGAAGAACAGACAAATCTTTCTCTCCCCCACCACAGGCACAGAGCAAAGGATAACGCTGGATTTGCTACCAGCTGTGCCAAATCCAATACTTGGTCTGTCCTTTCAAGAGTGAGCATTTTTTACAACGCTCAGATACATGACTGCAATCAAAGGAGATTGATTATGTGTCCGAATGAATGAACTTGATTGCTTTGGAGTTCTGTGGACTTGGTCTAGGACAGCATTTAGGTTGTATCCATTTGGTCCCAGTGGTAAAAGGGATAAGCAGGAAATTGTGGACACAGCTCCAGTCCTCAAAATCACTGCTACATAAAAAAAGTGACATTTATCCACATGACATCAGCAGAAGCAAGTATGTGGAAAATTCTAGTAAATAGAAATGGTGGGTAACACCAAACACCCCAACAGAGGGTTTGGCTAGTGAGGAAAACGGACAAGACACAGTCAACAGCGTGGTCCGTAGTGCTGACGCAGCAGCTCATGACGGTGTGAGGTGTGGTGAATGCAGGGCAACAACACAGTACGGTGTTGTTGGCTGAGGCTGCGGGCTCAGAAGAGCAGGAAAACTTAAGGTGAATGCTGAGAGTCGAAAAAGAAAAAAAAGTTAACTATTGAGCAAGTCATTACACACACGCGCGCACACATTCACTGCCATGTCCAGAAAATCTTAGCTGACGCTATACAGCGTCCCTAAAGCAGCCTATCCAAGGAGACAGTCAAGGGTAGGTCAGACTGGCACATCTTGAGAGAATGCTCATTCAGACAGCTAAGACAGCCTCTCTCCAATCACCAGTGTTCCTAATTAACTTCTCTGCCGTCTTTGAAAGGTTTCCCCTAAAGAAAAGGGGAGCAACTAATTCCAGGTCTCAGATATCCCCAAGACCTGCCATTTCTATATTCCCCTGGCAGTTATACTACCTCGGTTTTACTTTATTACTGTGTTCAGTTTTATGCATGGTATAAAATCTGACTTTGAGCCACCAAATGCTGTGATGCTGATTCAATATTTTTTATACCTCAGCTAACTCCTTGGGGAAAGTACTATTGAAATAGATTCCTGTTTGAGAGAGCTGTGATTTTGCTAATACATACAAAGTGCATTGCTGAACAAAAGACACACGTTTGAGTGTATTAATTATGCATCCTTGGGATGAGTGTAAGTCTCTCTACACAATAAGGAAACTATCTGGTTGTTCATTTGTTTCCGTTAAAATATTAACTTTTAATATGTTTTACCAGGTTTATTGGTATAATTGATATAAAGTATTGTGTAAGTTTAAGGTGTAAAGCATGTTGATTGGATACTTATATGTTGTGAAATGATTGCCGTAGTAAAGTTAACATCTCCATCATCCCACATAATTACCTTTTTTATTTTTTTGTGGCAGGAACATTTAAAACCCAGAAGTGCCTTAGAAACTTGCAGGTATATTGTCCAGTTGTTGACTATGGTGTTTGTGCCATAATCAGATCTCTAGAACTGTGTATCTTATACCTGGCACCTTGTACCCTTTCAGCAACATCTTCCCATTTCTGCCACCCCTCTGCCCCTACCACCCTTGGCAAACAGCATTCTACTCTGTTTCTATGATAACTTTTTAAAAATTCCACCTCTGGCTCTGGCTGGTGCAGCTCAGTGGATTGAGTGCCAGCCTGCACACCAAAGGGTCACTGGTTCAATGCCCAGTCAGGGCACATGCCTGGGTTGAGGGCTGGGTCCCCAGTGGGGGGGGGGGCACTTGAGAGGCAACCACACATGGATGTTTCTCTCCCTCCATTTCTCCCTCCCTTTCCCTCTCTCTAAAAATAAATGAATAACCTTTTTTAAAAATCCACCTATAAGTAACAGTATGTAGCATTTATCTTCCTATGTCTGACTTATTTCACTTAGCATAATACCCTCAAGATCCATCCACATCGTCACAAATGGCAGGATCTTATTTTTTCTCATGGTCAAATAGCACTCCCTCATGTGTAGTCACACCACATCTCCTTTGTCCATACATCCACTGTCGGACCCTCAGGTTGCTTCCACGTCTCGGCCATTGCCAATGGTGCCGAAGTGAAATGGGAGTGCAGACACCTCTCCCAACCCTGACTTCATTTCCTTTAGCTGTAACTCAGACACAGGATTGCAGGATCATGTGGTAGTTCTTTTCTTCTTTTTTAATTAAACTAATTGGGCTGACATTGCTTAATAAAACTGTATGGGTTTCAAGTGTACGATTCTATGATACAGCATCCATATATTGCATTGTGAGCCCAGCACCCAAGGTCAAATCTTTTCCTCTCACCATGTATTTGACCCTCTTTAACCCTCATCCCCTTCCTTCTGGTAACCACCACACTGTTGTCTGTGTCTATGAGTTTCTGTTTGTTTTCCTTGCTTGTTCACTTGCTGCTTTCAGTTTTATATCCCACATATGAATGAAACCATGTGGTTCTTGACTTTGTCTGTCTGGCTTATTTCACTTAGTATGAAACTCCCAAGATCCACCCATGTTGCCATAAATGGCAGCGTTTCATCTTTTCTTACGGCCGAGTAGTCTTCCATTGTGTACATGCACCACATTCTTTATCCAGTTCTCTGTCAAAGGTCACTTTGGTTGTCTCCATGCTTGGCTGCCGTGAACATAGGGGTGCATATGTCTTTGCAAATAAACGTTTTCAAGTATTTGGGGTAGATAACCAGAAGAGGGGGCGCAGACACACAGACCAATGGAACAGAACTAAGAGACCAGAAATAAACCACATGTGCATGGGCAAATGCTAATGACTTTTGACGGAGGAGCCAAAAACATATAATGGAAAAAAGAAACCCTCTTCAATGAATGGTACTGGGGAAATTGGAAAGCCACATGCAAAAGAATGAAACTGGACTACTCTTTGTCCCTATATCCAAAAATTAACTCAAAATTATCAGAGGCTTAAATATAAGACCTGAAACAATAAATTGCACAGAAGGAAACATAGGTACTAAATAGACCTTGGTCTTAGAGAGGATTTTATGAATTTGACCCTGAAGGCAAGGGAAGTGAAACAAAAATATATGAATGGGACTGGGTCAAACTAGAAAGCTTCTGCACAGTGAAAGAAACCACCAAAAAACCAAAAAGATAACAGAGTGAAAGAAGATATTTTCAAACAACAGCTCTAACAAGCAGTGAATATCGAAAGTATATAGAGAACTCATGCAGCTCAACAACAAAAAGTTCAATTAAAAATGGGCAGAGAACCTGAAAAGACACTTCTGCCAAGAAGACACGCAGATGGCTGATAGATGAAGGATGCTCAACCTCACTTGCTACTAGGAAAAAAGTCAAAACTACAGTGAGGTACTACCTCGTGCCTGTTACAACGGCCGTCATCAACAAGACAAGTAATACATGTCGGAGAACTTCTTGGGGAGAAGGCGCTTCACTCACTGCCGGTGGGAATGCAAACTGGTACAACTACGATGGAAAACAGTATGGAGGCTCCCCGAGAAAATAAGAATAGAGCTATCATATGAACCAGTAACCCCTCTTCTGTGTACTTTTTTGTTTAATTTCATGAGGAAAGTATACTGTTTTCCATAGTGACTGTATCAATTTTTATTCTCACCAATAGCGCACAAGGGTTCCCTTTTCTCCACATTCTCACCAATACTTGTCATCTCTTATCTTTTTAATGATGGTCAGTCTAACAGATGTAAGGTGATAGCTCATGTGGTTCCATTTGCATTTTCCTGGTGATTATTGATGTTCAGCACCCTTTCAGGTTGGCCATTTATGTCTTTTTTTTTTTAATGAGACTTTAATTCCTCTGCTCATTTTTAAAATTTGATTCTTTGGGTTGTTTTTTTTTGTTTTGTTTGTTTATTTGTTTGTTTTGCTATTGAGTTGTACAGATTTATTATATATTTTGAGCATTAGCTTTTTATCAGATATATGAGTTGCAAATATTTTTCCCATTCTGTAGATTGACTTTTCATTGTGTTGGCCATTTTTTCTTTTTGTTGTTATGCAAAAGCTTTTTAGTTTATTGCAGTCCCACTTATTTATTTTTGCTTTTGTTACTTGCGCTTGTGGTGTCAATCCAAAAAAATCTTTGCCAAGACCAATGTCAAGGATCTTTTCCTTTGTGTTTTCTTTTAGGAGTTTTAAAGTTTCAAGTCTTATCTTTAAGGCTTTAGTCCATTTCAGGTTAATTTTTATGAGTTGTGTAACATGGAGGTCCTATTTTATTCTTCTGCATGTATTTACTTAGTTTCCAGCATCATTTATTGAAAAGATTATTCTTTCTCTGTTGAGTGTTCTTGGCTCCCTTGTGAAATGTTAAACTGACTATATATGTAAGGGTTTATTCCTTGGCTCTCAATTCTATTTCATTGATCTATGTGTCTATTATTAGTTTAATACCATACTGTTTTGATTACTATAGCTTTGTACTATAGTTTGAAATCAGGACATGTAATGCCTCTGGCTTGTTTTGCTTTTCAAGATTGCTTTGGCTACTTAGAGTCTTTTGTGGTTCCATACAAATTATAGGGTTTTTTCCCATTTCTGTGAAAAAAATGCTTTTGAAATTATGATAGGGACTATTCATAGGAACTAGAATATTGAATCTATAGGTGACTTTGGGTAGTATGGTCACTTTAATGGTATTAATTCTTCTGATCTATAAATATGGGCTATCTTCCCATTTCTTTAATATCTTCTTTGATTTCTTCCAGCAGAGTTTTTATAATTTTCAGTGTACAGATATTTTACTGTCTTTGTTAAGCTTATTCCTAAGTATTTTATTGATTTTGATGCTATTATAAGTGGGATTTTTTTAAATGTCCTTTTTAGTTATTTTAATGTTAATGTGTAGAAACACGACTAATTTCTCTATGTTAATTTTAGAACTGACAAATCTACTGAATTTGTTGATTGATTTAACAGTGTTTTGCTGTAGTCATTAAGATTTTCTATATATCATTATATCATCTGCCAACAAAGAAAAAAAATACTTTGTCCTTGCCACTATAGTTACCTTTTATTTCTTTTTCTTGCTTGATTGCTCTGGCTAGGACTTCCAGTACTCTGTTGAACAGAAGTGGTGAGGTGGCACCTTTATCTTGTTCCTGATCTTAGAGGAAAAGCTTTCAACCTTTTACCATGAAGTATGATGTTAGCTGTGAGCTTTATTATGTTGAGGTATGTTTCTTCTATACCCAATTTGTTGAGTTTTTATCATGAAAGGAATTTGTGTTTTTTCAAATGCTTTTTTGTCTCTACTGACATGATCATGTGATTCTTATCTTCCATTCTATTAATGGGGTATATTACATTTACTGATTTGTGTTTGTTGAGTCATCCATGCATTCCACTTCATCATGGTGTAGGATCCTTCTAATGTACTGCTGAATTCAGTTTCTTATATTTTGCTGAGGATTTTTGCATCTGTATTGGTCAGGAATGTTTACCTGCAGTTTTATTTTCTGTATCTGACTTTGCTATCAGGGTAATGCTAGCCTCATAAAATGACTTTGAGAATGTTCTCTCCTTTTCAGTTTTTTTGGAAGAGTTTGAGAAGGATTGGCATAAATTTGTTAAATGTTTGGTGGAATTACCAAGGAAACCATCTGGCCCTGAGCTTTTCTTCGTTGGAAGGTTTTTGATCACTGATTTCATCTCCTTACTCATAATGGGCCTATCCAGATTTTTTATTTATTCATAATTCATTCTTGGTACATTGTATCATTCTAGGAATTTTTCTGTTTCTTCCGGTTATCCAGTTTGTCGGCATATGATTGTTCACAGTAGCCTCATATGATCATTTGTATTTCTGTGGTATTGGTTGTAATGTCTCCTCCTTCACTCTGGTTTTATTAATTTGATTCTCCTCTCTTTTATTCTTATTCTAGCTCAGAGTTTGTCAATTTTGTTACTTTTTTCCAAAAAGTAGCTCTCATCTTTATTGATCTTTTCTATCATCTTAATGGTCTCTATTTCATTTATTTTTGCTCTGATTTTTATTTCATTCCTTCTGCTAACCTTGGGCTTTGTAGTTTTTTTCTTTTTTCTTTTTCTAGTTCCTTGAGGTGTAATTTTATTTGTTTTTTTTCTTAATATAGTTGTTTACTACTATAAACTTCCCTCTTTCCAATTTCATTTATTTCAATATATATTTTTATTTCTCTTGTTCATAAGTGCGTTGTTTAATCTCCACATGTTTGGTAATTTTCCTGTTCTCCTCCTATGGTTGATTTTTACTTTCATACTATTGTGATAGAAAAAGATACTTAGTATGATTTGATTCCTCTTAAATTTGCTAAGATTTGTTTTGTGAGTTATCATATGATCTACCCTGAAAAATGTTCCATGTGCACTTGAGAAGAATGTATATTCTGAAGTTATTGGTAGACTATTCTGTATGTATCCATTAGGCCCATTTTGTCCAGTGTATAGTTCAAGTCCAATGTTTCCTTATTGATTTCCTGTCTAGCTGGTGTATCCATCACAGAAAGCAGGATATTGCAGTCCCATACTATGATTGTATTGTTGTCTTTTTCTCCCTTCATGTGTTAGTATTTGTTCAGTATATTTAGGTGCTTCAATGTTGGGTGCATATATATTAATGAAAGTTATATCCCTTTGATGAAATTGATTCTTTTATCATTCTATAATGACCTTCTTTGTCTTTTGTTAATGGTTTTTGGCTTAAAGCCTATTTTGTCTTATACTAGTATAAGGATTGCTACCTCTGGTCTCCTTTGGTTTCCACTTGCATGGTGTACCTTCTTCTTTCCCTTCACTTTGAAATTGACTGTGTGTCTTTAAGCACATAGCTGAAGTGAGTCTCTTGTAGGCAGCATATAGTTGGGTCTCAATCTGTTTTTTTAATACATCCATCCACTCTATGCCTATTGGTTGGAGAATTTATTCATTTACATTGGTTGGATTTACTATGGCATCTTATTGTTTCCTGGCTGTTTTGTACTTTCCTTGTTCCTTTTTCCCTCTCTTGCTGCTTTTCTTTCTGAATTAATGATTTTCCATAGAGGTATGCTTTGATGTGTGCTTTTCTGTAAAAGTATGCTCTTCTCTTTATCTTTTATGAATGTACAGTAGGTATTGCTTTGTGGTTACCTTGAGTCCAGTCTGCCACTCTCCCAGCACTTTCCCATTCCCCCAGTCATGGGGCTTACAGTTCAGTACTTTGGGTGGGGCGAGAGAGAACCAGGCCTCTTCGGCAGCATCCTGCACAGCTGGGGAGGCTGGGCGCTCAGTCATGTGGTCTCAGACTCGCTGAGAGAGAAACCGCAGGCTGAGAAAGTCTCTTTTGGTCCTGAGCTGAGCTACCGTTGGGGAGGGATGGAGCAGAAATAGTCAAACTGTTTCTCTTATTCTCCCGTGTGTCCCAACTTGTTTTTTGTTTGGTTGGTTTGTTGGTTGGTTGGGGTTTTTTTGCTACAGTGGTGTGCTAGAACTTCTTCCTAGAAACCCAGACTTTCACAAGGTCTCTCTTGTCTGTGGCCAATCACTTAAAGCAGTATTTTCTAGGGGCTCCAGGACCAGACCCGAGAGAGTATGAAGGCAGTTCCTGAGCCCTGGCGGGGTCCGCTGCCCAGACCCAGGTCTGCACACCTATTAACCAAGGTGCAGGTCAGGGAGATGACTCCTGGGCCCCTTGGCATATGTTGCTTGATAATACAGGTCTCACGATGGCACTTCGGATTGTGGGCAGATGTTAGATTATTGTTGTTGAGGGAGGAACACAATGAGACATGTCTTACTCAGTCATGTTGCTGGCATAACCTGTCAGTTCATTTACAAATTCAGTCAAAGCAGTTGTTGATTTCAAACAGAGCATGGATGAGGCATGGAATTTAAACGAATTGTTTGAAATTCATCAATGTAATAGTTTTAAGAGGGAGTGGGAGGCTGTATAAAGGAGCTTGAATTGTGTTTAGCTCACTTTCTTGAAATGGAGATCTAAAACCAGAATGACATGCAGTAGATAAAGGCAAATACAATCCAAGGAAAAATATTCTGCTCAATTCTGATAAGAGTGGGAAAAATGCATTTATATCTGGGTTTCTCTACTTAACAAACAAAAATATTCTTGGCAGTGTGTCCAGGGTAATGAAGTATTTAGAAGGTGCCTTGTGTGAGGAATGACAGAGGGTATTTAGCTTAATTTTAATTCCGGGAGGAAGGGTCAGGGTTAGGATTTGAGTCACGCTCTGTACATAAAAGGAATCGGACTCAATGAAGCCTTTCTTTAAAAAATTGTGCTTGTTCAGTTTGCTCTTTACATTCCACACAGGAGCGAAGTTGACAGACTCATAGATGAAGAGCAGCTGACAGCTGGTGTGGGGGGAGGTCGGGGGCAGGGACTGAGCAAAAAGGACAAAGGACTCATGGACATGGACAACGGTGTGGTGACTGCTGGGGGCAGGAGGGTGTAAGAAGACTAAATGGTAATGGAAAAATATAATAAAGATTAATTAAAAAAAATTTAAGTAGGCTTTATTTTTAAGAACAGTTTTAGCTATACCAAAGAATTAAGATACTATAGAAAGTTCTCATAAATCCCATATTCATTTTCTCCTATTATTTTAATAGCTTCCATGAGTTCATTCACCTTTTGTGAATCCATGGCAGGTTTTTGCTTTGTAGTTACTGTAAGTCCTATATTCCACTCTGCCAGCATTTTCCCATGGCACATGTGTTATAACTAACGAGCTAATATTGATGCAATATTCCTAATTAAAGTTCCTTAGTTTTACCTACCGCTTTCTCATATCCCACCCAGGATTCCACGTTGCATTTCTAGGTTGTACGTCCTTAGGCCGCTCCTGGCTGTGATCGTTCCTCGCGCTTTCCTTGTTTTGAACGACCTTTACTGTCGTGAGGAGTGCTGGTCAAGTATGTTGTAGGACAGCCTTCACATGGGACTTGTCTTATGTTTTTACCACGATTAGAGTATGGGTTTCAGGTGGGAAGCCACAGAGATGAAGTGCTGTTTTCATCATGTCATGTCAAGGGTACTGGTCAGCATAGTCGCTCACTGTTGATGTTGACCTTGATCACCCGACCAGGGGCGTGTCTGCCAGGCTTCCCACTGTAAAGTCCCTCTTTCCCCGCTTCTCCTTGCTGTGCTGTTGGGAAGGAAATCACTATGCAAAGCCCACACTTGCACAGGGATTTATGCTCTCCCTTGTGAGAGCACGGTATCTACATAATTAATCTGAGCATCTTGTGTGAGGGAAATTTGTCTCCTCTTCATAAATTATTTATTTATTCAATCATTTATTTATCTCAGCATGGGCTCACTGGTATTTATTTTATACTTGGGGTTATAATCCAATACTACTTTATTTATTTTGTTGCTGGGATTATTCTGGCTTGGCCACTGGGAGCTCCTTAAGTGGCTCCTGTGTCCTTTTGACACACTGGGTCAATGCTGGGATTTTTTGTTTGCTTTTTGGGTTGTTTTTTTAGCACTTTTTTTACTCCTCAAGATGCTTCAGGCTCATCTTGTACACTTACTGCCCCAATATTAGAAGCAGTCATTTCCCCACAGAGTCCTGGCTCCTGTGAATGGAGAATGAGGGGGGAACAGGGGGAAGGTACAGGGACTAAGAAGCATAAACAGTAGGTACAGCATAGACGGGGGAGGGCAGGGACAGTATGGGAAGTGGAGAAGCCACCGAACTTATATGTACCACCCATGGACATGAACTAAAGGAGGAAAATGCTGGTGGGAGGGAGGTGCGAGGTGGAGGGGAATAAAAGGGAGAAAACATGCGACAACTGTAATAGCATAATCAATAAAATATATTTAAAAAATAAAAATTAAAGAATGGTATTACAGACCAAAGTCTGGGTGCTAGATGCATTCATTGCTCCTGGACTATTGTTGCTTCAGGACCATCCCAGCTGACAGAGCTGGGACATAGTGTGTATCCTAAACCGTGTCTACACACCTATCTGTGTATATTTCTCTATGTGGCCACCCACAGGTGCATCAAGACTGAGCTCACACTGATGTCTTCAACTTTAACCTGCAGCCGCATGAACACTCCAGCCTCCTCCCCTTGCTGATCTGTAGTTCCCCCTCCGACAGTGAGAAACCTGGCTCCCCATTGTCACCATCCAGTGACGTAACTCTTCAGTTCCAGTATCTGAACCCCAAAGGAAACGATTTTATCAACGAGAGCACAGTGCTTGTGTGCAGTGCCTCTGTCCTTCTGCTTCCAGACTCTGGAGTCACACTGTCAGCCTCGTTCTGCTGAGGAGTGGAGCTCAGTCGGCACTCAGTCCACTGAGCAAACCAGCGAGGGCCAATTCATTATCTTTAATTGAAAAAATGGATTAAAACACTGCAGTAAATGACCTTTTAGGAACAATTGGGAAAAAATTAGGTATTCATCGTAATGAATCTAAATTAAATTTTCTGAGTGTGATGACTGTATTGTAGCTATTCAGGAGAATTCCTGTCCTTGAGAGAGAAATACAAAAGTGTGTAGGTGGCTGCAACTAACTTTCAAGTGGGTCAGGAAAAAGAAGTGTCTATATAGCGAGAAAGATAAAGCAGATGACCAAACATTAGCGAGTAATAAATAAATCTCTTTGGCTTAATGAAGAACAAACACTAGGCACGGCGCACAGCACACCTCCCAGCACGGGCGTCTGGCAGAGCACCAGGCACAGTGTGACCCCGGTGCCGGGAGCACTCTCTCTGTGGTGCGTCTTCGGAAGGCCTGCGAAGTCTGTTTTCTCTGAGTCTCAGTTACCCAACACCAGGGGAACTGATGTCTAACCATCTCCATGGCTGGACAGGAAAACCGTGTGCTGTGTGCTCACAGCCTTCTTTGTTGGACAAGAAAAGAGCAGGGCACGGCTGAAAAATCCTTTCTGAGACTAAAACTCAAAATCCTGGATCTGCATCCAACTTGTGATCTACTACTTCCTTGCCCCTTTCTCCCAGTCCTCCGGTTCAGCCCCACCCAGAAAGCAGCCCGGGGGTCCCCGCTGCCACCCTCTCGACAGCACCGGCAGCTGAACATATGGCAAAACAGCTTTTCTTGGGCACGGCGGAAAACTGAGGTTACAGGGCAAATCACCAGCCCAATATCCGGACGGAGAATTACAGCCCGGATTCTGATTCCCTAGAACAGAGAAGTCCCTGAAGCCGCACAAACTGTCAGGAACTTTTCAGTGTTAATGTAGATGATTGCCAGAGGCTGAGAGTGGGCTAACTTGGGAGTGAGCAGCCCCCTGGATGGGCTACACACTTGTGGGCTCTGACCCCAGGAACCACCAGGTTCTCACTGTGAAGGACAAACACACAAAAAGTCACCTCATGGTTCTGCAGGAGAGGGGCAAACAGTGTGTACATGGGGGAGCATTCCCTGTAATGGAGACCTACTCTCCGGCAGAAAAAGGCTTTATCAGAGCCCTAACTCACCTGGGCCGAAGGTAGAAGGGCCATTGCCCAACTCCAGGCTTCTGTAGCCTTGCTCTGTCACCTAAGGAGGTGGGAGGTGAAGCTAACAAACATTTGTGTGGTCACAGCCCAGGGAGAGAAGCCATGAAAAGACTGAGACCTAATCACAAGATTATTAAACATTTTCTCTCCCTTACTCCTCACTCCACATCGACAGTACTCCGGGATAATGACAGTGGGATACAACTCAGAGAGTGGCAAGGCACGCACTCTATTCGAGGAGTTCTTGGGGAAACCCAAAGACACCAGGCTTGTGAAGAAGGAGTGGGAGAAAGACCCTGGAGGAATTGGAAGCCACTGCATCAGCAGGGGCATCAGACGTTAAACACACCCAACCCATTGCCAGGCGAACGTAGAACCTCACCTTAGGACTATTTACCTCTGTCTCTCTTATCTGACATACCATGTGCAACTTTCAATAAAAATTAAAGTCACATTAGAAGTGAAGAAAAATCACAGTTTGAAGAGACAACACAAGCGTCAGAGTCAGACTCGAATATGTCACAGGTTTGGGAATGATCTGAATGGGAACTTAAAATGACCAGCAGAATACACATTCTGGTCAAGTTCCCATGGAATATTCACCAAGGTAGACCACAATAGAAATCATACAAAGTGTGTTTTCAGACCACCATAAAATTAAACTGGAAAATCAATAATAAAACAATAGCTGCATGATCTCAAAATATGTGGAGATTAAAAAACACATTTCTAAATAACATATGGATCAGAGAAGTCTCAAGAGAAAGCTTAAAATATTTCAAAGTAAAGATGAAAATATAACATCAAAATTTGTGGGATGCAGCAAAAGCACTTTAAGAGGAAAGATCTAAAATCAATAGTCTAAAGTTCCATTTTTTCTAACTAGAGAAAGAATAGTAAATCAAGCCTAAAGCAAGAAGAGGAAAAGAAATCATAAAATTAGGGCAGAAATCAATGAAATTGTACAGAGAGGGAAAAATGGGTTATTTGATTAACCAAGAAAGGCAAAAACAGAGAAACTGAAATACTACCAACAACTCTGTGCCCACAAATAAGATGAAATAGACCGATTCTCTGACAAACGACTAGTACTCATGGAGAAATAATCGGAGAAGGTCTGTCTCTATCAAAGAAATCTCATAAATAATAATGTTACCAAAAATAAAGCACCAGGGCTGTGTGTTTTCACTGGTGAATTCTATCACGCATTTAAGACTGAAATAATACCAACTTTTTCTAACGTCTTCCAGAAAATAGAATCGGAGGGCCCACTAACATGATGGTTCCTTTCGTGTGTCAATTTGGCGAGGCTGTAGTGCCCAGCTGCTGGGTCAAAGATGAGTCTAGGTTTTGCTACGAAGGTATTTTTTTAAAGATGGGATTAACATTTCAATCAGTGTTACCCTAAAGCAGATTACCCTCCATAAGGTGGGCAGATCTTCATGCAGATCAACCGAAGGCCGGAAGACTGAGGCTTCCCAAAGAAGAAATTCAGCCTCGAGATTGCAATGTAGAACCCCAAGCGTCCTGCCTGCCTGCCTGGTCCTGCAAATCTTGAACTCAAGACTGCAGTAGCGCCTCTCACCTGAATTCCTGGCCTACTCGTCGGCCCTGCAGAGTTTGGCCTTGACAGTCCCTCCCTTCTGTGAGCCACTTTCTTCATCTCGGTCGCTCCCCTACACCAATGCGTTCTCTCTCTCAATTCCAAACAAGGACTGAAGTTTTAAAATCTAAAATATGCTATCATTTACAATGCCATAAAAATATAATTTTTATGTTTAATAAAGTAGGTATAGAATATTTATGCGGAAAACTATAAAACTCCACTGAGAGAAATAAAAGATCAAAAAATGAAGAGACATCCTGTGTTCATGAATAGGAAGACTCAATATTTTTAACACATCTATTCTTCCCAAGATTTCTTCTAAGGATTCAATGCAGTATTGATCAAGATCCAGGCAAGTTATTTTAAAGATATTGACAAACTCATTCTAAAGTTTATATGAAAAAGCAAAAAGACTCAGGGTAGCCAATATAATACTAAAATGAAAGAAAGAAAAAAACGTTGGAGGCTTCATACTACATGACTTCAAGATGTTGTAAAGCCACAGTAATCATACAACATGGTATATGTGGGGGAAAAGACACACAGACGAGTGGGACAGAAGAGAGGACCCTGAAATAGACCCGCACAAACACAGTCAACCGGTCTGGGGATCAAAGGCAATCCAATGGAGAAAAGGTGCTCATTTTAACAGACAGCACTAGACCAATTGGATGTACAAATGAAAAAAGAGTTTCTAGACATAACCCTGCACCATTCACAAAAATTAACCCAAAGACCTTGGGTTTGACATAAGCTTTTAGACGTGACACAAAAAGCACAATCCATCAAAAAAAAATAGATAAATTAGGCTTTATTAAAATCAAGACCACCCTGACTCATATTGGCTCAGTGGATTGAGCATCAGCCTGTGAACCAAAGGGCCGCTGGTTCAGTTCCCAGTCAGGGCACAGGCCTGGGTTGCAGGCCAGGTCCCCATTAGGGGGCGTATGAGAGGCAAACATTGATGTTTCTCTTCCTCTCCTTCTCCCTCCCTTCCCCTCTCTAAAAAATAAATAAATAAAATATACTTTTAAAAAACATAATGACTTATATTTAAGTGGCATGTATCTTTAGTTTTCTTTAATTTAACATAGTTGCCCAAACCTTTTCTGTTTCTGGGGGAAGGAGACACTTCTATGGCCCTAACATTTTTTCAGAGTTCAGAACATTTTTCAGAGTGCTCCTAAGTTGGGGTTTTCCTGATTGCTTTTTTAAAAATTAGATATTTTATTCTTCTACTATTACAGGTGTCCCAATTTTTCCCCCTTTGCTCTCCCTCACCCAGCACACCCCCAAGCTGTGCTCCCTCAGTCAGTCCCCACGCTGCTGTCCACATCCAGGGGTCCTTGGCCCTCCCCCTTCTTTCCACACTTATCCCCCTCCCCCTCCCCTCTGGTCACTGTCAGTCTGTTCCATGTTTCCACGCCTCTGGTTCTGTTTTGCTTGTCAGTCTATTTTGTTCACTAGGTTCCTCTTATGGGTGAGATCGTGTGGTGTTTGTCTTTCACTGCCTGGCTTATTTCACTTAGATCCACCCTTTTGCAAGAGCGTGGCTGGACCTGATCGCTTTGTGATGATTTCTTTGGGTTCCACGTCTCAGGCAGGAATGCTACATTGGTTCTGTTGTGTTCTTTAAAGGAATCACTTCAGGGAACACAAGATTTCGGTTTTCCCCTCCATGGTGACATTAAACCTGATCACCTGTTTCAGGTGGTGTATGTCAGATTTTTCCATTATGAAGGAACTATTTCAAGTATGTAATTAATAAGTAATTGGTGGGAAAGCATTTTGGGATGTTGTGACTCTGGTTCTTCAGCATTTTTTCCCTCAATAGTTGAGTAACCACTGATCCGCTGGATTCATTGTTACTCTCTGGCTGTAGAACAGCAACGGTGGCGATTTTTCTGTCATTTCTTCTGTTTATTACTTGGCATTTCTCTGTGGAACAGAGTTTTGTTATTCCCCTGCAGGTGTGACTTTAATACCAGTATCGTGTGTGTATGTGTGTGTGTGTATGTGCATGTGTGTATGTGCGTGTGTGTGCGCACACACAGCGCTGCAGGGATTTGAAGTTCCGGCACCTGCACTTCCAGGCGGCGTTAGCATTGACTCGTGGGCCCTTGTAAGTGGGATCTATCGCAATCTGTTCCTGTTGTTTTTTTGTTTTTATATCAAGTGTACTCTAATTTGGTCAGTGAGTATCCTGTATAGCTGGCTCTTTATATCCTTTTGACACGCTCTTCGAACAAATTCTTATTTTCCATTACACTGCAAAAACGTTCCAGGTTCGCTTTATTATTTCTGCGTAGAAGCCTGGGGCTCAGCCATTTCTGTAAGAGCCTAGGTTCCTGTTAGTGGAAAATGGCACGTAGGAGTCACGATCTGGGCGCCGAGTGTGCCCGTTGCTATTGGGGTGTCACTGCTCCCAGTCCTGTTCTGTGAACAAGGCTGGGACACACTTCTAAATTACGAGTTTATACTAATAGCTATAATTCAGTCCAGCACCGCAGAATCCTTCCTCTTCTTTCCGCGCCCAGTATTTGTGTGTGTCTTCCCCGTAGTGAGCACCAGCGCTACATGAATAGGCGTGGCCGTACCCTGGTTCCCGACGTCCACACAGTCACTCATTTGCTCAGATCTACAATGTACGTATTATAGCTTGAGTTCCTACATCCATACCACCACCAAAGACCACTCTCCTAAACAAACCTCAAGATTTCTTTGCTATTATTTTTGTCTTTAAAAAAATGTCTCAATGAAGGTACCTAGAGTAATATATCTACAAGTTACTTGACAAATTCTGGTGTTATTTTGTCTGATTTTGATATCTATATATTAAGATAATTTGTGTTTAAAGGTAACTTTATCTTTCTACTTTATCAGTTGACTTTGATTGTTTCAACATGTAAACCATTAACATCGAACAAAGGCAAAACTATATAAATCAGGTGCTGTTTTTTGGGAATAGAATTCGAAGAGTGTCTCTCAGGAGTTACACCCTGTGACAGCCCTGGGAACGTGAGTTCCCGAGAGGGAGAGGCCTGTGAGGTGGCCGACATTTGTCACTAAAGGGAGAGGTGTCTTTCCGGACAGCGGAGTCGGGAGCACTTGGACGGCCCCCGCAGTAAAGGGCTGTTCGGGAGCAGCCGGGACTCCGCTCCACCCACCTCCCGTTCTCCGGCACCAGCTGTGTACAGGTTCTGCCGAAGGCACGGAGAGCAAACGCTCAGCAAGAATCCGCTGCCTGCCACAGACCGTAACTGCATTGTTTCAATGGTAACACGTTGCGATTGGGCAGCGTTAATACCCCCATTGCCTAGACAGGGGAGCTGAGATTCAGGGAATTTCAGGTACGTGGGAGCAACCTGCTTTCCGACAGTAGGTCAGCTCCTCACTGGCTGTGTGGTCTTGGGGAGTTTGGGTAACCGGAGCCTCGGTCTCCTCATCCGTGAAGAGGGGACACTAACACAGGCACTGACTGCACGGCCCAGAGCAGCCCCAGGGAGGCCGTCGGCAGCTGTGTCATCTGGGAGCTCTTTCAGAATGTGTGCTCCTGGGCTCCCCCTCAGATCCAGAACCTCAGAGTCGGGGTCCAGAACTCGGTGTTTCAACCAGCCTTCCAGGGGATCCTGAAGCACAGAGGAGGGGGGAGCAGCAGGGCAGCGGTGAAGAGAGTGGGTTCTGGGGCCTGACCCCCCGGGTCTGAGTCCTGGTCAGGCTCTGCCTGTGGCTCTGTGACCTCATCTGAGTTCAGCTCCACCTATTTGTAACACGGAGATAATAACAGCACTGCGTTCATCGAGGTCGTTATGAGAATTTAACGTACAGAAAACACAGCAGTGCCTGCCACAGAGTGGGCCGCGGTGAGTGTTCCGTAGCTCTTTGTTGAACTCAGTAACAGTAAGGGTTTGGGGGAGAGTTTAGATAACATGTAAATTGTGCTTGGCCCATGGGAAGTGCTCAGCAAGTGTTAACAATTATTACCGTTAGGAACAATACCGTAACAACTTGTTCTGAAGTCCCAGGGCCAGTAAGGGACAGCGTTAGAACCGGGACAGGCCGTGCCCACTCCCACACCTGTTCTCCCCCCGTTACGTGGCATCCCCCCAAACACAGTCTCCGCCGTTGGGGGAGGTCACATGGCGAGTCCACACTGAGCAGGCCGGTGCCGCGGGGCAGGGGTCCGCCCGGGACGGGCAGGGGTCCCCCCCGGGAGGTGCGGGCCCAGAGCCGCCTGCGGGGGAGGAGCCAGTCCTGGGGAAGCGGTGGAGGGAAGAGGTCAACGACCTGCTGGGGCAGAAGTGAAGGGGACACATCATTTCAGCTGGAAACATCATTATTTTGAAATTGTCGAGCAAATTCAATGGCTGGTATTGCTGTACTAATGTGTTAATAATAATTCTGTGGTTAGAGCAAGCCTGGGCTGTTAGCATTCAAGGCCACTTAAAATTTTAAGGAGTCACTTTACAGAAACTGTTAATTAGCTCTGGACTGTAACTAACAGTCTCTTTAACACTGTTGTGGGTGTTTGATTAGGTCTGGGTTCCAACGGGTGGAAATTAGAACTAGATTTTAGTCCCCGCTCTGCCTTCGGGTCCGGGCCGTTCATTTTTCTGAGCCTCAGCTTAGCCCTGTGGAGCCTGGCATGGTGCCTGCCGGAGACCAGGCCTGGGTGTCCCCGTGTCCTCCTTGCAGAAGGACGAGGGTCACAGGGTGGTCTGATTCCTCTCCTCCCGACGCTCACGGTCCTCCTCCTGAAGCCCAGACACTTCAGGACACTCTCCTGGGCACCGCTGCGTAGTCCAGCTTCATGTTGTCCCTTCGTCCCCCTTCCAAACCCCCCCAGAAGTGCAGGCTAGCGCTGTTCACGCTTCTCTTCAGCAGCCTGGTGCAGTGGGACCGATATGAATAGGGTCCTAGTGGACCTAGTTTTGAACACTGGCTTTGCCACATGGAAACTGTGCATCTGGGGCTTATTCATCTCGGACTGTTTTCCATTCTGTAAACTGGGGATAGAACACCTAACAGTGTTACTGTGAGGACTGAAGATAACCCCGTGGTTGGCACAGAGTCAGTGTTCAAGGAGCAACTGCGATCATCCTCCAGTCACTTCCAGCCATCCAACATTCAGTTCTGTCCGGCTGCTGTCCTTCCTGAACTACTTTGTGGTGTCCTCCCTTCCACCCCAAGGGAAAGGACCTGGCTGCCTTCTTTGAAGTCCCTCTTACCTTGTTCCCTCCTTGGTGACCAAGTTACCTGTTGACCGGAAGACCGCAGCACTTGAGCACCCTCGTTATGCTGGAATGGGGTTATTGCAAGGCTCCCGGGCTCATGGTGGAGGAGTATAAAAGGCAGAAAGAAACACAACCAAGCCTGAGATCCAGAACTTCAAGAACCACACTGACTCCTGCAGTGCAGAAGCCCGGGTAGGAGGGCTGCTGGGCACATGCCCCGCGGAGGTCTGTTACTTGGAGGTCAGGGAGGCACCCAGGGAGTTGGGGTTCGGAAGGCTGTGAGTCACCCACATCTACGACTGAGCGGCAGGGAGCAGAGAGCCACGCAAAGGCGTCAGGACGAGGAGGTCGCCGGTGGGGGGTGGTGTGGCTTCAGGCAGCTGTCCTGAGGGGGTCCCAGTGCTTCTGCTGGCAGGACAGAAAGACACCAGGAGACCAGGGTGGGGGCCATGATGGCCCTTGGACTTCTTCCCCCTGGTGGTCACCATCACGCCCAGGAAGATAGGTGTCACTATCTTTCTGCCCCATTCTGGCCCTGTGCCCCTTCTAATGTGCGACTGAGAGCTCTGATTGGTTAGATGGTGGCATGTGGGTCTCCACCCTGTGCCTGACCACCACAGGGAAGCTACGTGGAAATGAGAAGAGACTGTGGTCCTTGCAATGTCCGGACGTGAGTGTGAGTCCAGGCTCCAGCATCCAGCAGCCTCGCTCACTGGACCTGCCAGGTCGTGGCTTTGCCTCACTGTTGTGTCTGTGAGGTGGGGATGAGGCCACCCTCTCATCAGGCAGGTGTGCAGCCTGTTGCCCATCCACCTGAGCAAGGCTCCCTGGGGCTCAGCCACGCTGGCTGCTCTGACGCGGTCGTGGCAGAGGATGCCGTGAATTGTTCAGGGGATGACAAACTAACTCCAAATGACTGAGGCCCTTATTTTCAGCTAAATTAGTCTAACCATCTTCAGCTAATTCAATCAGTTCTCATTTGCCAATGGATAAATTGTCCTCATCATAGGCCTAACCATGCAGCTAATATGGTTTTCAGATAGATTGATTAACAAAGCCATAATTGAGCCTCGATCAGCAAGATAAATCCAGAAGTCTGGGCGATCAACCAGCAGAACAGAACTGACCACTGGCAGTGCTCGCTCACCCATTATTTAGCGATATTTCAACAGGTAATTACTGGGTGTCTCCTTCTGCCTGCCAGGACTAGGACTGCCTCCTTGTCAAAAGTGGACACCCAGCGGGTGCCAGCTCAGCCAGAGCAGCCTGGACTCAGCATAGTTAGGGGGGCAGCTCTGTGCGGTCGGAGTGAGAGCAGGGAGTTTATGGCAAGTGAGGGGAAGGGATCGGAAGACGAACCCAGGAAGCCACAGGGAGTCAACGGAAAGGTCCAGAGGTCGTCCCCACCGACCAGGGGTGCAGCACCAAGCAGAAACGAGGGAAACAGGAATCGAGAGTATCAGGCCAAGACCGGCATCTGGACGTATGGTGGGCGGGCGGCTAGGTGGGTGGACAAGGGCTGGGACTGGAAGGTGGAAGGGTGAGCACACAGACTTCTTTGGGAGCTGGCACGTGGGTGAGTCTATGTGGTTCACGGGGACCAAAGACACCACTGACTTGTAAGAACCAACACAAAATGCCACGTTCCTGAGTCAGATGTGCACCGTCCCGCTGAGACTGGGTGACTCACGGACAAGCAAGTGTGTGTTTGTTTTCCTTGCTTTTGACTGTGGTCTCAGCACTGAGCCCATGTCACCTGTACCCACTGTGCACCGCACTCCCTGAGCAGGGCCGTCTCGCACACTTGCTCAGCTCGCCACAGTGCGGTTCCCCGGCACCGGATGTGCGCCTTGCCCACTTTGCACGAAAGCTCTGGGTCTAGGTTAGTGAAGTGTCCACTCGGTGTTCACTTTATTGTCCAGTTTAACTCGGACTTATACCCTTTGCCTAATAGAAATATTCACTCTTTCTTCACGTAAATCCTCATCGGACCTGTGTTCCCTCTGGCAGCCGTGGCAGGAAGCAGAGGTGGACTGGAAGACTGCATCTGCCCTGGATGGTTTTAAACAGAGCCTCGCTGCACTCCATGCAGACAAGCATCTGAACCTTCTTGCATTTTCTCCTCTCTTGTGTAACCAGTTGACATTGTCCCGTTTCAGCCCTTCGGTGGATTTACTCCAAATGTTAGCTAACAGAGCTTATTGCACCTACATAGGATCTTTCTAGCTTGGGTCCTTTGTCCTATTTCAGAGGGATGCCCGCTATTTAAAGGAAATGGTGTGTTGCATGATGTCAAATTGTTCTGCCCTCAGTTCTGAAAAACAAGGTTCCAGAAGAGCTGCCCATTTAGGGATGTCCCGATAGAAGTTCCGGGGAGAAATAGAAGTAACCTCCAGCAACTCGTGTCAGGATCCAGCTCACCCTACGTGCGCTCTAAACATTGTCTGCTGCACCAGCTGGTTGCAGGTGGCTGGCGGTGTGGATGGATAACCAGGGCTTCTGACCCACCGCCGAGAGGCTGACTGCTGAAGTGTGCCTCGGACACGTCGAGGTGCACTGCCTGACCACCGCAGGGAAGTGAGTCATATATTTTTTTTTGCTTGTGGAGGGTCTTGCCTTCAATTTATAAAAAATGCAACATCTGTGGAGCGAATAAAGCAAAGTGCAATAAGACCAACCAGCCATGTCTGTACTCGGGGAGCTGGGGGCCCTAGGAAAGGTTTAGAGAGAAAAAGCCTAGAATTCTAATACTTTATACTCTCTTCGAGCTTCTCTTTCTTTATGTAAAAGAACTTCACTTCCTAAGTCCCATTTTAGAAATGCCTCCTATAAAAGAAAACTTTTCTAATACCATGTAAGTTTCCCAAGTAGTCAGTTATATCTGAGCCGAAACGAAGATGAGGGGGGGAGGGGTGAAAGAGATCATTAGTTTTCGGGAAAGCGGTGTCTTCTTCTTCTGCCTTCAGCTCTGAAGGTCACACAAGCCCAGGAGAAGCTCCTCCAGAGGAGCCCGTCTGTGCACCCCTTGCAGGTGCTAGGGATCAGCCACGGCAGAGTCAGTGCCCCTGTTTAGTATTCCGAACTGAGAACGAACTCGCCCTTCTAAGTCAGCTGTTACGGAGGGCTTGGGGAGTAGAGACACTCTCAGCGGAGTGTTCTCCTCTGGTTCCAACCGGTGGCCGGCTGCACCTGCACCCCCGGCCTAGAGGTAGAAGGAAGGCCACTCCCTGCACAAGGCGTCTGCCGGTTTCTTTTCTCGTGAATTATTGAAGTCGGCCCCTGGCTGTTCTCTCCGTGGCTGGAAACCACTCTGGCAGCCCTGTTTCTCAGCTCATTTACTTCTAATTTAAATTCTTAGAATGTATTTTTAGAACAAGTATGCTTAGAAGTAGGTTTTTGACATTTTCAAACATTAGAATTTGGAGCATTTTTTTTTCCTGTATCAAGTGCACAAGGCAGAATGTACACTTCATTTCAAGAAGACTCATTAAAAACTTCCATCCTGATACATAATTATTAAGAGTCAAAGTGGTTGTGATTAGTCAGGCCTCACAATTAAAATCCTCTGTTTGATGAACTTTTGAAATAAAATGCCATTATCATCTAAATCCTCAATCACCCATGATAATGAAGCTCTCAATTAATTCTTTTGTCCTTCACAGAAAAGATTAATAATGCTCATGTTTTTAAGGATCAACATCTGGAAGAGGCATCCTGTGTAAGCCATGTGTAACTATCTCTTCCAGAGGGAGCAAGAACCATTTAGGCATATGTTTTATGGACAGCTAATATTTTTCTACTATAATTTTTCATGCTAATTATCTTTCTTGAACTGATTATGTTTGTAGCAAGTTATTATCTTTATGACTATTGCTAGTTTCTGGAAAATTTCTGAGGAGTAAACCAGGGCTGGTCTAAATGACCTTGCACAGAGTTAATGTTTCCAGATGAAGGCGCATTGCAGCTTCTTCCACTCCAGCTGCAGCTCTGGAGACCTTGAGCACCAAAGCTGAGCCCCACGGGGATTAAGAACACATTGGAACCTGTTGGGTAAGTCCTTGCATTTCCGTGGTGTGTCATGCTGGGCACTGCCACGACTTTACCAGAAGGGGCAGTTGTGACAACGGTGACGGCCTTTACTTGTTGCAAAGTAATAACCCATCATGGAAGCCAGGCCAGATCCACCCTCCCTCTGCCTACAGGACCCGTGGCTGAAAGGGCAGGAGTTGAAGGTGGCATTTGATCATCTCCCTACAGTGACCATCCCTCCGGTCACAGGCCTCATCATTGAGATTTTCTGTTATAATTTAAATTTGTTTTTCTATCTTGTTTTATCCTTGGTAGCAAAAGTAACTATGAACTAGGTGCTGAAGCTGTATTAATCCATGATAGACTGCTGAGAGTGTGTGACTATTGATAAGAAGTGAGATTCACAAAGCTAACAGTATATATTGATTACCTATCGTGTGCAGACCCCTGCAGGAGGCTTCTTAGGGGGCTACTCCATGGCCCTTATGTTCTCACTGGGGAAACAACTCATGAGGTAATCAAGTACAAATGGGGTGTAAGCTTGACGTCTGCACCCTAAGTGAGCCTCGCGTGCTAATATTTCTGAGGTCTTCCTTTTATCCCCGATGCACCAGCGGCACAGCCACATTCGACAAATATGTGAGTCACTCATTATGCTAAGTCCTGCAGAACATAGTTGTGAATAATCCACCCTCTTCCCCTGAGCGGTCTTCTGAGGGACATCCCAAAGGTGACTGATGGCAAACGCGTAATGACAATACGGGGTTATGGGGTGGCTGTCATGCGGGCCGTACTCTGAAATGTAGGAGCACAGAGAGGTGTGCCTGGCTCAGCCGGGGGCATTGGATGGCTGCCTTGTAGAGGTGCCATCGGGTTCTGAATGGCAGCCAGGAGTTGAGTGAATTCTGAGGGAGCTGGGCCAGGGCCAGGAAGGCACACAGAGTCTGTTCTAGGTTCTGGACGGTGGGGACCCATGACTTCTGAAGGCCAAGGAAAGGAAGGCAAACTTTGAGAGCAGTAGAAGCACTCGGTTCCGAAGGGCTGGGAGGGGAAGTGCAGAGGGAGCTGAGCCCGCAGAGGCAGAAGCGTGGCTGTGAGAGTGAAGGTGACGGGCAGGGCAGGGAGCGCGGGAGCAGATGCGCGTTTTAGGAAACACGCTCTGTTAGCAAGTGGACTGTGATGGACGGAGGGCGAGGGCGGCCCAGAGAGATGCCGGAAACACCACCTAAAATGAAGAACGGGGCCCACTTTTCCACGTTTCCTGCCAGTGAAAGCCAGTTGGGGAACCGCGTGGGCAATTCCAGAGTACTGTCCGTTTTCCGGAGCGACACTGATCTGCTTCACAGGAGAGGAGCACTGCTGGCCGTGGCCGTGCAAGGCTCCCTTGGTGGTTAGTCCTCCAGGAGACACTGCTCAGCTTTCTGAAACGTAAATACCCACAGAGTGAAAACAGAAGCAGCTGAAAAGAAATGTGTCGTGGAGATTGAACAGAAGCTAGAGAAATCCCATTTCTTGTTCTTTTAATCTGCCTGAGAGCGTGGCTCCACAGCGATTCAGCACATTATCACTCACCCTTTGTGTCATTAACATTTGGCAAATGCCAGAAACTGTCGCCACCGGACAAGCAACATGCAGAAATGAGAAATGCAGTTTGGGGAAATTAGAAAATAAAACCCTTAAAGAGGAGGGTTTAGCGTTTCAGACGCTACAATGCTGACGATGCTGAAAACGAAGATTCTCCCTGACTCTGAGAGTGGTTGGCTACTGAAAGACGGCCCATCAGGCCTTTTTCACGTGCTCCATGAGGCCACACCGGCTTCTGACAGCCCCGTGCTCTGGACCCACAGCCGCTGACATGGGCAGACAAAGCCAGGGCCAAGCGTGCGGAGCAGGCAGGCCAGGACCAGTCGAAAAGAAACTCCTGGCCACCTTCCTGCTCACCTCATTTTCGAGATGCAGACAGATCTATGTGTGGTGTGTGTGAGTGACACTGTCACCTGACTCTGTCCCTGTTTGATTTTCTGGAGCCCCACCCTCCAGATGTTTATCCCCGTTGCCCTGAGGCCTGAAGGGGATCCTTCCAGAGACTGGACAGGCTGGTGCTGCTTGGCAAGCCCCGCCCCCCAACCCTGTGGTGGGACATTTAATCTGCTGTGCCTTTTTGTCCCGATTGTGTTCTCTTCCCAGACTGGGGTTATCTTCTGATGCCCCCTTCACTCAAAACCGGGTCGGCCCCCCTGGAACACTCCCCGCATACTGCAACCTCCCTGCAAGCACGTTGTGTTTGTCATAGAACGAAACGGGAACATGGGTGCTTATTTGTCCATTGCCTGGGAGCTCTGTGAGGGCAGGAAGCAGGTCTGTCTCCACCCCTGTTGCTTTCTGCGCGTTACCCAGCTCAGGGCATGGCGCCCAGTGACAGTGATGAACCAGTGAATGATTGCCAAGGTCAAGAGCTGAGCATTTATCACGAGGGCACTAGGAAGGCACAGAAGTGTTTTAGGCCAAACTGGACTCGTTTTTTCCCCAAACTAATGTATACTTAAACCCCCTGGGGTCCCATTAAAAATGCAGATTCTGAGTCAGTGGGTCTGGGGAGGAACCTGAGACTCTGCATTCATTTCTAAAAAGTTCCCGAGTGATGCCAATGCCCAGAGCAGCTGAGGTCACCCTGTGCCCTTCCCTACGGCACTCACAACCACATGTGGCTAGTGGGCATTCAGAACGTGGGTAGTGGGAATAGAGATACACTTCAAGTGTGTAGTAGCCATTAGATTTCAAATAATGGGAATGTAAAAGAGAATGTAAAATATGTCAGTTTTGATCATGACCACATGTTAATATGGTTATATAGTGGATATATTGAGGTAAATAAAAATTTAAATTAAAAGAAAGGAAAAGAAAGTCATTGGCAATTACTAATTCATTCATTCATTCTAATCCATACCATGTGCAAGGCAGGAAGAGGCGTGGGGAGGTGCCCAGAGAACTGGACTCGGGCCATGCCCAAAGTAGGCTTCCTTACAGCCTAGTGGGCGTGTCGAGTCTCGGCCTTAACCGGCAAAAACAGAGCGGAAAGTAGTAAGTCCCCACAGAGACTTTGAGTCAGTGGGTGGGGAAAATGGTGGGGAGTAGAGAGTGGAAGGAATAAGAAAATAATAGTTAACATTTTACTGGACAAGGCACTGTATTACATATATTATAATATATATATAGTATATAATACATGACCAATCTATAGTATATAATACATATCTATTGTAATGTACAATATGTATATATGTGTATATACACACACACATATAGATCTTAAAAATAGGCTTCGTGGTGTAGGGACTGTAATTACTCACCTTTTCACAAGAGGGACCTGAGAGCTGGGGAGCTGGTGGCTTGCTGTCCTGGGCCCTTGGCTGCCATCAGCTCTGGGGATCACCTGCACCTGTTGGACTTCATGACCCATCATTTCACTTCTGGGCTCCTCTGGAGTTGAGGTCTCAGGGGAAGAGGAGATTACCGGTTTGGCTTCGTGATTTTGAAGACTTCGCTATGTCAATGAACCACAAGAAGTCCATGTATAGTATTTAAGCAGTGAGACAGAGCGCAAGAAGCATGGAGCAGACGGGTTATAGGGTCCCTTCTGGTGTGGTGCCGGGAGCAGCAGCTCAGATGATGGGGACTCTGGGGTTTCGGACTCTCAGCACACTATGGGGACTTCCTGGAGGAGGTGGGGGCGTAGCTAGACCTTTGGAAATAGGACCTGAGTAAAAGGGAGAAAGGAGACTCCTAGGAAGGGGAGAGAGCCGAGGAAGTAAGACCAACCCTGCATCTGTCGAAAGGGAAATGTTGATTTCAGTTCCAATAACTGTACCCACATCTGGCTTGGCACACCGGGGGCGATGTGGGCTGTGGAGGTTGGGCGGGGATGTGATGGAGAGAAGTGGTCCGTGGTAGACAACGGGAAGACAAGCAGTGCCTTAGTCTCCACTTGTCCCTCTCTGTTTTTGGATACGCACAGTGGACATTTTCTTAGTTTCGACAGAGGCAGTTTTAAACCTCCCTCTTGCCCCACCTGCCTTCCAATCCAAACATATTCCTGAGCCCCTTTCAGACCCGATATTTCAGAGAAGGGCAGTTGGAAGGAAGAGGGTTGGAGGTATATCACTGACTCCCTGGCTGTTGCTGTCTCCCACATTGCAGGTTTATCTAGCGTTCCTCCCGTCACTGCATGAACCTGCCCATGAACACGTACAGTGTTGGAGACCTCAGTGATGGTTTGGGTGGGGCACGGAGGGCCAAGCATTGCTGACGGAACTTAGGATTTGGGGACTCTGGGTCCGTTCTGGACACTGAGTGCAATCATAGCTGAATCACAAGAACTGATACGTTTTTATGAAAACTGTGGTTTCAAGGAATGCCCCTTGCTCTTCATCTTATCCATAGGGAAGCAGTTTGGAGGCAGGGCTGTGAGGGAGATCCTACATGGAGCAGAAGTGTGGACAGAGGGACAGAGAAGAGTTGGGTTCTCTAACTAGCTCTCTGCCTCTCCCTCTGAAGTGTGGCCCTGTGCTCTGTGGCTTGGATGTCATTGCCAGAGGACCAATTAATGCGCTGAATTCTGAAGGGCTCGGACCTATCTGTAATGCAGGGGCTCAGTTGAAATGGCCCCGGTGTCCACCAATGGAGTGAACTACTGAGGCAGAGGACAGTGGACACATACAACTTAGAGAATTAGGATGCATTCAGCAGGAGCATACTTACAGCTTCAGATGTGCCTTTCAAAAGACCCTGGGGCAGCCAAAAATGTCTTTAGTCCCTCTCCTCAATTCTGGGGCTTTGAGGAAACCAATCTGGCTTTGGGTGGGTTTCTGCTCTGAAGGTAGGGGTCTATGCTTCCTCCTTTTGACATCTTAGCTGTCTCCTTGGTCAGCATCTCCTGGAGACACCCTGTGGTCCCTCAGACAGCTCTCTTCCAGCCTTGTGGTCATTCAGTGCCATTTCATACTCCAACCCGAGAATAGCCTGACTCCACTTGTGATAGGAAAAGCTAACATCTGGGCCAGTTTTCCTCAAGAACTGTCTTCGCCGAGTTAATGCCCAAGACACAGAAAGTGGGCAATAATTCTGGTTGAATTAAACAGAATATTGCCCCAGATGGCAGGGGCAAAAAATAAAAATAAAATTTCTCATGTTAAATACTTGAGAATCCATAGTTTCCTTTTCTGAAAATTATAAAATACCTATACTCAAGATATCTTGCTGCATAAGTCAGTGGTGCAGTTCTGTTCCTGAAGAGCCAATCATCTCGACTAAGTGAGTGTCCACGCCAGGCTACATTTTGATGTGTTGGGGAAAAAAATCAACACTACTAGCAAAAGTGGCCAAGTGGGTTTTACTATTATATTATTAACTCGTATGTTATTCTTCCATTCTCCTTGATCAAGTCAGAGCAGGCTTAGGTCAGAGCTGGAGACAGGGTGGTGATGAAGAGAGAAGACAGGAAAAAGAATGATGGAATATATACAAGGGTGGGGGAATCACCAAGTAGACTGTGGAAAAGTTTAATTAATGTTATCTTGCATAATGTAATCACTCCTCCCTACCACTGTGAACTAAGAAATCAAATAGCATGTAAGTGCGTAAAGCATAATCAAATCTATTTCTTTGCAATGTACTTTGTACAGGATTAATTCAAATTCTTAAAGCATCTCTTTTTGGAAAATAGTCCACACATTTCATAATTACCTTGGTACAACTGTGTAACTATTCAAAACTCTAAGTTAATTTTTTTACCTCATATTACACTTTAAAACATTTTTGAGATGAGCTAAAAGTTCTTAAGAGCATAACTAATACACTTTAAAGTGGAGACAGAGCTGGTCTTCCCGAGCGTGACTACGAAGGAGCCCATCGGAGAAGTGGAGGGGCCGGCGGGGGCAGATAGAGCTGACTGCATCAAATTATTACTGAAGCTGTTCCATTACAAAAGACTCTGTCAATAAAACTAAAAAGAAAAATTGTATTAAAAAGCATTTGCAACATATGACAAAGGACAAACTTGGGGGAAAATAACTTTTAAAAGAAATTCAGATGTCTAAGCATACACAAAATATTCAGCTCCCCTAGAGATAACATCAAAGATACGATGAAACAGAAAAGATTTAAAACTAACGGTCTTCACTGAGTGTGCTGTTTAGCTATGGGCTTGTCATACATGGCCTGTGTTATGTTGGGTATGTTTCCTCTACTCCCATTTCGCTGACAGTTGTTCTCCTAAATGGTGTGGGACTTTGTCAAATTCTTTCTCTGTGTCTATTGGTGTGAACATGTGATTATGGTCCTTCATTTTGTCTCTGTGGCACATCGTGTGAATTGATTCGTGGATATCGTGCCAGCCTTGCACTGCAGAAATAAATCTGACTTGATCACAGTGTATGATCTTTGCAATGTATTGCTGGATTCTGTTCGCTAGTATTTTGTTGAGGATTTTTGCATCTATGTTTATCAGGGATATAGGCCTGTAATTTTCTTTCTTTGTAGTGTATTTATTTGGTTTTGGAATGAGAATAATACTTGCCTCATAAAATGAACTTGGGAGTCTTTTCTCCTCTTGAAGTTTTTGGAATAGTTAAACTTGAGGATAGGTGCTTGCTCTTTGAATGCATGGCAGAATTTACCTGTGAAGCCATCTGGTCCAGGACTTCTGTTGTGGAGAGGTTTGGATTACTCCTTCAATTTCATTAGTTGTAATAAGTCTGTTCAGATTTTCTGTTTCTTCTTGGTTCAGTTTGGAAGATTGTATGTTTCTAGGAATTGAACCATTTTCTCCAGATTGTCCAATTTGTTGGCATAAGTTGCTCATAGTGTTTTCATACAATCCTCTGCATTCCTGTGTGCCCATTGTTATTTCTCCTCTTTCATTTCTGACTTTATTGCTGTGGGTCCTCTCTTTTTCATGGTGAGTCTGGTTAAAGATTTGTCAATCTTGTTTGATTGTTCAGAGAACCAGCTCTCCCTCACCTCCTTCAAATACTCCTATGATGCAGATGTTGTTACCCTTAATGTTGTCCCAGGGGGCCCATAAACTAGTGTCATTTAAAAAATTATTTTTTCTTTTTGCTTCTCTGTTTTCTACCTTGTCTTCTAAGTCACTGGTTAAATCCTCTGCTCCATGTAATCTACTCTTGATTCCCTCTACTGTATTCTTCATTTCTGATTCTTTTTTATGGTTTCTATATCCTTTTTTATGCCTACTATCTCTTCAAAATCTCACTAAGTTTCTTGAGCATCCTTGTAACCATTGTTGAGCTCTATCTGGAAGATAACTTGCAATTTTCTGGGGTTCTTTTTCATTCAGTTCTTTTTTCTGGGGATACCTCCCATTCTTTCATTAGGAGCATGTTTCTTTGTCTTTCCATTTTGACTGGCTCCCTGTATTTGTTTCTGTGTATGCGGTAGATCTGCTAGGTCTTCCAGTCTTGATATGGAGGCCTAATGTTTTAGGAGTTTTATGCAGCTCAGTGTCACAACCTCCCTGATGCCTGAACAGTGTGCTCAAGGAATGTCCCTTGTGTGGCTCTTGTGAGGGCCATGTTGTCGCTGAGTCTTGCCTGGAGTTGGACCCTCCGCTGCATGGGTGGGTTGGCCCTCAGGCGGGCTGGATGTTAGGACCGAGCCCAACCCCAGAGCACGAGCTGCGCCGGGGTCAGCCCTGGATGTCAGCACTCTCTGAAGCAGGGCCTGCCATCTGCCGAGGGCCCCCCCTTGGCTGTGCCGCTTGTGGAGCTAATTGGGTCATGCTCCGATGTGACCTGAAGCCTGTCACCAGTTGTATTAGTTTGAGGCCTCTTGGGAGGGACTCCAGTGCATGTCAGTGTCAGACATTGCCTATGACCCAGCCTGAGTCAGAGTCATGCCTATTTGGAGCTACTAAGTGACCCACGGTTTGTGGCTGCCTCTGCAGGGCCTGGGTGTGCTTGGGAAGGGCCAACCTATGCACCAAGGCTGTCTTTCAATAACACCAGCCAGGGGATAGTTCAGCAAGAGGCCCAAGACACCCCAAAATTTGCCTCTGCCTGCCAGCTGCCTGTTAGGCTCAGTCTTTGAAGTAGCCTCTGGTGGTCTGCAAGTTACCTGCAGTAGGTTCCCACTAAGTCACCAGGTAGGGACAAGTAGTGTTCGCCAGGCTGATAGGGATTCAAAGTCGATGCCAGTGCTGGGTCTGAGGCCACTCAGCACTAGCCCCAGGGTACACCAAGGACAGCTGCCACCTGTCAGGTGTCTGCAGACCTTTGTGGTGGGATGGGGTCTCAGAGAGTCATCAAGGCGAGGCCAGCAGAGTTCATCAGGCTCAAACAGACCAAGATCTGGCCGTGTCAGGGGAGGCTGTGCCAGGAACCGTGCCACTGGGCAGGTGTGTGAGGTAGAGGGGCCCCTGCCCTGGAGCCACAAGCTCGTTCTCTCCCAGGCTCTGCCAGACCTCCTGGGGGGCCCTGCTAGGACACCTGCACCAGGGGTGTGGAAACCTGTACCACGGTCAGCTGATGATTCTGCAGGGTGGGAGCTTGGCAGGTGGGTGCTACCAGGAGTCCAGATGGTGAGGCTAGTGGATATCCCATGGGGCAATGGTGCCTATCAAGTGAGCTGGGGAGAAAATGGCCCCTGCCTTAGAGCCACACAATAGTCCCTGACACACCCTGCATCGTGGGCACAGGCGGTGAGCTTGTGGCTGGGTGGGTGACAAGGAGTCAAGAGATGGGGCTATTGCATTCCTGCAGGCTGATTGATGTGCTATGGAGGGGAGTGCTCCATCCAGGAAGGTTGGGGTCTGTGGGCGGTATGGCAGAGGGACTCAGCACAGGGGCCCTGTGGGCCGTCCCTCCAGGTGTCTCCCTGGAGCCGCAAAACCCAGTCTGTGCTTGCACGCTCCAGTTTGCCCTGAGTCACCCTCCCTCTGCTGGAGCCCAGGGCATGTGGCTGTGGCTAGGATTCTGTGCAACGGCTTTGAAGAGGGCTCCTGCGTCTCTCCTTGGCAGACCGATCCCTGATGATTTCCACGGCCAGACGCTACATGACCCCTCTTCCTGGCTCTGGTGCTCTGGGCTGGGGGGCCCAGCAGGGACTTTGGAGGGGCACAGCCCACAAAGAGGAGGGCAGAAATGCTAACGGTGTACTAGATCCTCACCTGCTGACTGGGCACTGTTGGGGCCTTGGCTGACTGCAGGCCCTGTCACTGTGGCCCAGAGTGTCACAGCTGTCTAGGCCTCTGGACAAAGTTCACACAAGACGATCTCAAGCTTTGTTGGCCGAGACGGGGCTCCTTTGCAACCCCAGGGCTGTTATCTATGTGCTCAATTAGAATGAAGAAAATGCTGTACCTCCTAGAAACCCTGGGAGGCAGGCATCTTAAAGTTTTTTTAGTTAATTAGATGGTATAGCCAAAAAGTGATTTGTAAATGTGAATTTGGATTATAAAAGTTCTGTATTCAATTAGCCTAAAACAAATGAGCGCTCATACAAATTGAAGAAATAGACAGGAATGTGCTTGCATTGAAGTGCATGTGATCTAGGATCAAATTTTAGTGAATAGAAAAGTAGCTCGAGGATGTTGGTTTAGTTAAGGACATGCAGTTCCCATTGCTCTCTAGCTCTGGAGCTGACAAACCAAAAGGGAAGTCAGGGTAACCAGTTTGGTGACTCTAATGTGTCATTTGACAAGGCCAGAAGGTCACAACATGCGTCAGATTAAGATCCAGGCATTTGTGAGGAAGCCCTATTAGGGTGTCAGGGTGACGGAAACTGATTTCATACATGGAATGAGATGTGTGTTTGGTAAAAGAAGGTATGAGCAATGAAAATGCATTTTTACTGCAGGAAAATGAAGTAATCTTGTCCTAAAGTAAATGATTATTCTGAAATTTGAAAAGGAAAAAGGTGGAACAAAAGATGAAAGGTTTATGAAAGTTGAAGAAAGTTTGTGTGTGTTGCAGAAGGTTCAGGGAAAAGGAATCTTGAAAAAGAAATCTTATGTGTGGTCAAACTAAAGTTGAAATGCATTTCCTTATGTTAAAGCATACTGATACAGAATTGGAACTGGGGTTCCTCTCTTTGTTGAAAGGAAAAATGTCTTACACACACTATTGATATGTTCTTAATAGGAAATTATACAGAGAGAGTAAGATGTTCTGTGTACCATCAGGTCTCTAATTGCTTAGGTAAACCAAACCTCAATATTTAAAAAGCTAAATTTTACATCTAGCCATTTAAGTTCATATGATCGCTTGTGCAGTGGTTTTTTCCCCCTAATTCCCACCCGAGCACATGTCCACTAACTTCAGGGAGAGAGAGAGAGAGAGAGAGAGAGAGAGAGAGAGAGAGAAACATCGATGTGAAAGAGGAACGTTGATTGGTCGCCTCCTGTATGTGCCCCCACCAGAGATTGAACCCTCAACCTATGCATGTGCCCTGACCTGGAATTGAACCTGCAGCCTTTTGGTTTAACTACTGGACAATGTTTCAACCAGATGAGCCACTTGCCCAGGGCACTTAGGAAGTTTTTCAAGTGAACAATTCAATGCATAACTAAAATAAGGTCATCTTTCTTTACAAAAGGGGGAAAGAAAACTAATTAGGCCCCCTTGATGTTTTGATAGTGCATTTCAATCCAATTGCCCCCTTCAAGGATAAAAATGTATTAATGATGATCCATATATATACCCTCTCATTGCATAGAAGCACCTCTACATTGAGGAGCTACAGCCATAGCAGTTACTAAAGCACATGTAGAGAGGTTTTTCCTGCTTGGAAACCCCCTGCAGAGTCCCACAGGGACCAGGGGACTCATCTCACTAGACAGACTCTGCAGCCGGTGTCAGAGCCTGGCTGACAGCGCTGTGTCTTCCTCGTGCTCATCCTCCCCAGTCCTCGGGTTTTGTGGAGCAAACTGGCCAGACAGGGAAAACTCAGTTGGTAAATCTTGCTGAATCTTTGAATTGGCCTTGGCCTGAGGGCTTTCTCTTGGTATTGCTTAACTTAAGATCAATTCCTTTTGGTATACATTGATTGTCTTCTTCTAAAATTGTTACCAGAAGGCCTGCCTATGAGGCTAGATCAGGTCAGGGATGGTGGGACCCTGCCTTCCTAATGAGACCTTCTAATTCACTATGAAGAATTTACAAAGGCTCTTGACATTTGCAAGCTGGTAGAGCAGCCTCTCCACAGCGTGTGTCCGGGGGACAAAGACACCCAGCATCCTGGGCTATGACCTGGATACACGGTGCGTCAGAAAAGCACCTCTAGAAGGATGCCCTCCAGCCTCCCTGGAGCAGACAAAACCGAATATAGCTAACTAATCCCTGAATTGCAAGGTTAAAAGGTATTGATCCATGAATTTATGAGAATTTTCATTTTAAAAGGCTCTCCAACTTGCTCCTTATTCACCTGATTGAACACCCAAGTCTGTAGGAGACCTCAAATTAGAGTTCCCCAGAGCTTGGTTTTGCCTCAACAGTTTTACATTACATGTTGTACTTTTGAGTCTGCATTCCCTTTGCTGAAATTAGGTCATTATGCTAAGAAAATGTTCTCTTCTATTGGTATTATTTCTTAAGCAACTTTTAATTACATTTTTTATGGAAATTATTTTTTTTATTTTTATTTTTTAATAAATTTATTTATTTATTTTGAATTGTTTATGCTATTACAGTTGTTCTATTCCCCCCTTCATTCCCCTCCACCCTGCCCCCCCAACCCCACCATTACCCCCCTTTAGCTTATGTCCATGTGTCTCAAGTCCTTTAGGTTCTACATTTCCCATACTATTCTTGCCCCCCCCCCCATCTATTTTCTATCTACTGTCTATGCTACTTGTTTTCTGTACCTTCTCTCCCCGTCTCCTCCTCCCACTCCCCTGTTGCTAACCCTCCTTGAGATCTTCATTTCTATGTTTCCACTCCTGATCTAGCTGTCCTTTTATTTTGCTTTCGTTTTAGGTGTGGTTGTTAATAACTGTGAGTTTGTTGTCCTTTCACTGTTCATGTTTCTTTAACTTCTTTTTCTTAGATAAGTCCCTTTAACATTTCATATAATAAGGGCTTGGTGATGATGAACTCCTTGAATTTGGTCTTATCTGAGAAGCACCTTATCTGTCCTTCCGTTCTAAATGAAAGTTTTGCTGGATAGAGCAATCTTGGTTGTAGGTCTTTAGATTTCATAACTTGGAATATTTCTTTCCAGCCCCTTCTTGCCTGGAAGGTCTCTTTTGAGAAATCTGCTGACAGCCTGATGGGGACTCCTTTGTAGGTGATTGTCCCCTTAGCTCTTGCTGCTTCCAGGATTCTCTGCTTCGTTTTAATTTTGGCTAATGTAATTATGATATGCCTTGGTGTGTTTCTTCTTGAGTCCAATTTTTTTGGTACTCTCTGGGCTTCTTGGATTTCTTGGAGGTCTGTTTCCTTTGCCAGATTGGGGAAATTTTCTTTTATTATTTGTTCAAATAGTTTTTCCACTGGTGGTTGTGTCTTTCCCCCTTCTGGTACCCCTATAATTCGGATATTGGAGCGTTTATAGATGTCCTGGAGGTTCCTAAGCTTCTCCTCATTTTTCTGAATTCTTATATCTTCATTCCTTTCTGATTGATCATTTTTTTCTTCCTTCTGGTTTACTCCATTGATTTGAGTGCCAGTTTTTTTTTCATCTCTATGGGTTTCCTGTGGAATTCCATTCATTTCCCTTAATTTAGCCTTCATATGTTTCTCTAATTTGTGGCTATAGTCCACCAGATCTGTGAGGAAGCTGATGACCAGTGTTTTAAACTGTGCATCTGAGAGATTTGCTATTTCTTCGTCACTTAGATTTATCTCCGGGGCTTTGAGGTCCTCCTGCGACATTTTTGGTCTGTTCTGGCCCTTTAAGTGAGAGAAGCGGCGCCTTGGAGTCCCAGGTCGCTGGGTTGTGACGCTGTATGTGGGGGCGTGGTCAGAGCGGGGAAATGGCGCTGCCGCCGCCGCCGCTGCCGCGGCCGGTCGGACCGCTCACTCCCTCACCCGCGCGCAACTGGGCAACCACAGTCAACTCGCTGCCACCGCCTCCCCACTGACTCCTCCGTAGTCGCTCACCCGGTGGGCCGCTGGGTCGCTCACTAGGTCCAATCCTGGGTTTGGAACCCGTGCGACTGGATTCGCGCGTCTGGATTCCGCGCCCGGGTTGATCGAGCTCTCCTTTGTAACTCCTCACCCGACGCTGGTTTCGCCCCTTACCGGTCGGGCTGAAGAATTTGTTGTTAGCGGACTTCCGAAAAATTCAGTTTTCCGTGTTCTGGTTGTGTTTTCTGATGCTAATATTTAGTTGTCCCTAAACTTGGTTGTGTGAGGAGGCAAGGCACATCCACCTAAACCTCCATCTTGGCGGAAGTCCTAATTACATTTTTATAAATAGATATAATTAACTCATAGACTGAGAGCTTTTGTTGAAAATCTCTCTTCTCCTTCCTGAGCTTATTCTGATCTCTGACTGTAAGTTGTGAACATCTGTCTAGAACTGATGAACTGACCCTGTTTGGTCCCAATTGGCTCAGCCACAGAGACTGTCATGCTTTGGAACTGACTGTCACAGATGTAAAAATTAACAAACTGAAGTGTTGTAGAGGGAAAACCTCACAGGCAAATCCCTCTAAAGACACCTTTATGCAAAGTTGAGACTTTAGGAGAGAAACAGTAAAGGAAAATAATGACTAGAATAATAACTTAGGCATGTGATGAAACACTCAGTGTGCTGAAGTAGGGAGCTTTCCTTGAGGATGAGTCTGAGTATAATGTGCCAGAGGCTCCCCTGAGAGTGTCCGCCTGCTCCCTCTGTGCTGCCATAAAAGAGCAGACTTGGACCCAACATGTCACCTCACCTCTGTACCTCTGCAGAAGTCCTTTCACCCAGAGGCTTCCAAGTGTTGTCACACATGGGAATTAACCTGCTTCATTATCACTCCCCTCCCCAAAGATGGGTCCTTTCAGTAGCACAGACATTTACCTACAGGGCTACTCAAGGTCCCCTGAGAGGTCCTTTGTGGAATCTGGAAATGGATGTTCCAAGTGTAAAAGTACCCTGCAGCCTCACTGCAGATCCCTACTCATTGCCTTCTTAGCAAGTACCGCTGGCGGGAGGGACGAATCATCTTCAGTAATTGTACAGTGAGGCTCCTCTACAGCGTTGGCCTTTCCCCAGGCTCACCGAGAGCCCACATACCTGGAGACCCAGACTATCTTATCTGCCCCAAGGCTGAGTAAGGACACAGCATGAATTTTTAAAGATACTTTATGAATCACTTTGATGAAGTACATAGTTGGCCATGTTTTCTTTCATTCCTTCAAACTCTTCTATTAATCCAGCAACCAAATACTAATTAAACACTTAACTTTGTTACCACTTACTGTGCTGGACATGGACAGGGACCACTCTCTCTGTACAGGAAGGATGGACAGTGACAGGAATTGGGTGCCCTGGGGTCAGGGCTGTGCAGATGACAAATGTGATGGGCTGGGTGAGGTGGTAGGACAGGTGGGTCAGGGAAGCCCTCTCCAAACAGGTGGTATTTGAACTGGGACCTGGAACCTGAGAATAAGTCATATTTTTCATCCTACAGATTTTCATTTCTAATAAAGTAAATATCAATCTTTAATATCCCACATTAAAAAAAACAGGTTTTGGGGATTCTTTTATGTTTTCTACAGAGTAAAACTGTCATGAGACCAAAAAGTGAGAAAGCCACTATAGTTTATCCCCAGCTGGGATTGGTCCACTTCCTGCTCTGACCTCACAAGGCCCCACTGTGATGCATCACTGACCCTCTGCTCCTATATAAGCTCCTGGCTGGCGGAGATCTTTGTCCATTAGAGCCCAGAAGCTGTTGCAGGTGACTGGTTGGACTAGGACTCATTCGCTCATTTCCTTGTTTGTCCTGAAATTGAAACAAGTTTTTCTTTCTTTTTTTCTTTTGTTTTCTTTTTCTCAATTTTTCTTTTCTTTTATTTCATTTTCTTTTCTTTTATTTCATTTTCTTTTCTTTTTGAAGTCACCATGCTTAGTGACTCTGAAGGCCTCTCTGCCATCGAAGAGTGCCATGTAGATGGTTACGTCCTGCTGAGCCCCATTGGCCACGGGGCCTTTTCGAAAGTCATGTTAGCCCTGCACCTCATAACGGGCAGTGAGGTGGCAGTAAAAATGATTAATAAGTGTGGCTTTTCTAAACTTTCTCAAGAAGCTACTATTCTAAAGAGTTTAAGTCATCCCAATATCATCAAACTGTTTCAGGTTATTGACACCCAGGACCAAACTTTTCTTGTTATGGAAAACGCGAGCAGTGGCCACCTACTCAACTATCTGCGGGAAAACGGCCCCATGGCGGAGGAGGACGCCCGGGCCAAGTTTAGACAGCTGGTGTCGGCACTCGACTACTGCCATCAGAAAGAAATCACCCATTGCGACCTGAAGCTGGGGAACATCCTCCTGGACAGAGAAAATAACATCAAGGTGGCTGGTTTTGGCTGTAGCACAAAATTATCAGGAGATAAACTGCAAACCTTCTGTGGAACCCTGTCCTACACAGCCCCAGAAGTGTTGAAGTCCGAATCCTGTGACGGTAGGAAGGTTGACGCCTGGGGTCTGGGTGTCATCCTTTATAGGATGGTGACGGGCAAACTGCCCTTTGAGAGGACCAACTGCAAGGAACAGAAGCAAAAGATATTGAGTGGGCATTTCCACATCCCAGACTCTCTGTCTGTGGAGTGTCAAGAGCTGCTAAAAAAATTACTAACTGTTGACCCCAGCCACAGGATAACAGTAGAAGGGATCATGGAGGACCAGTGGTTGAATATTGGCTATGAGGAAGCCCTGAGGCCATATACTGAGCCACCCGGGGGTGACATTGACCCCGGGGTGGTAGAAATAATGGAAAAGCTGGGATATAAGAAGAAAGAAATTGAAGACTCAGTGTCCCAAAAAATATATAATGAGGTAATGGGCACGTATAAGATCTTACAGAACAGACAAAATAAAATGGTTGGACGTACCATTAAGGTAAGGCCCTGCCCCGCCTCTGACCCCAAGATCAGTCTTGGCGAAATGCAGGGGGTTCCGGCATTAGAGCAGAAATCGGATGAATGTTCCAGTCTCCCATGCGACATGGAAGCAAGGGTGCCCAGTCCCCAAGACAGGCCGCATACAAGCATGAACATCCCCCCCAGCCTGTCTGGACGAGGCAAGGGCCACCTCTTCCCTACCCAGCCCAGCTCTCCAGCAGGGCCCTGAGGGATCCCACCTACCACCTTCAGAAATTGATGCTGAGACCCCAGGCTCTCCCTCTGGCCACAGACATGGCCAGCAGGGAGTGGCAAGGAGGGTCCTTAGGTTCTTTTTAAAATGCATTTGCTGTAGGCCATTGATTGAAAAGCAACATCATAAAAAAATAAGAGTGAAACCAATATAATTTTTTAAAATTGTAGACAGCCTACAGCAGACACATTTTTAAAAAGACCTGAGGACCCTGGGACCCAACCAGGAGCCTGGCCAGGTATGTGCTCTGAGCGGTAATCAAACCAGGGACCCTGTGGCTTGGGGACAACACCCAACCCACTGAGCCACAGCAGCAGGGCTGCACTCCATGCATTTGCAACACCAACCCTGAGGTGCTGAGCTCCAGGGAGGCCAGTCACTGGTGCGGGAGACAAGCCAGAGGCGGCACACAGACAGCTACGGGTGACAGCGCTGCCAGACACATGCTACGTGTGCAGGTGAGAGGACTCCGTTTGGTGGACGATGGACATCTGCAAAGCGCTGCTGCGTTCCTGCATTAAATTCACATCAAGAGGGCATCAGGCATCTCTGTGGCCTTCAGAAGCATCTTATCCAGAATATCTGCTAAGCTGGGAGGATGGCCTGGAGCCTCCTGGAGGTGAAGAAGAGAGGCCACCCGGACAGCAGGTCCAACCCTCAGCCCCCACCTAAAGAAACTTCAGAGACTGGACTGTTTTCCCTCTGGCCCCTCTTCTCTTCCCTACTTTTCCTTGCTCCCATGTTTGTGGGGGTTCCTATTAAAGTACTTGGTTTTTCCAAAGTTTGCAATAAACTTGATGCTCCAGAAAGATGTATCGGATGATCTGTTTTTATTCTCTCTAAACAGAAGTGGGGGGGTGGGCATCCTGTTGTCTGAGAAGTGTGTAGTGGATCAGTACTTGGGCTTTACTGGGGGACTCCCAACAAGAACAGATGTGGTTTTTAGGAGAAAAGGCCAGCACCCAGCACACTGGGCCTGTCCTCACACCAGGGCACAGCAGGGATGACTCAGGCAGAGTCTCTGTTGTCACACAGCCCATAGCCTGGCTGTACTGTGACATCAGCAGGAACCCCCTCTTCTGTCCTCTTGGCTTTCCCTGCTTCCCTCTGGGGTGCTGTCAGTCTCAGGGGCTCTGTCCCCCTATACAAGTCAGAGTAGTAAAGCTCTGGAGGAAGAGCACTCCAGGCAGAGGGAACAGCCAAGCCCCAGGCAGCCAGAGCTTAGTGAGCTGGAGTGAGAGCAGCAGAAGATGGGGCTGCAGACAAAAGGCAGAGCTCCTGGGCCTGGGGACGGGGTGTGGCTTTGACACTAAGAACAATCATCATCCCAGGAAGGGTTTTAAGTAAGGAAGTAATATGATCTAAATTTTAAAACTAAGAAATTGTGGAGCATATTCTTCCCCTGCAAACATTTTTGTCTATCTCTGCATATTGTAAGGGGTACAGCCAAGGGCCCCCAAAGAGGGTTTTGTAATGGGGTCCAGAACTTGGGCTGTCCAGGAAATATAAAAATATATGATGTCCTCACCCCCACAAGTCTGGACTAGGGGATGGGACACATGGCACAGGGCCATTGAGAGCTATTTTCTATGTCAACAGTTGGCCAGCCTCATACCTGATACGCAAAAGTTATTTTACATATCTATAACTGCTGGTTAGCTTCAGAGGTTTGTTAAGTAGCTGTGGCTTTGCTTTGAGCCCCGGAAATGGGAAATGACTTTGAGCCCTGACTAGGTAACTGGGAGGCAGCTCCCCTTTACAGGGCTTTCTTTTTTTTTTTTTCCTTTTTTTTTAATTTATTTTTTAAAATTGATTATGCTGTTACAGTTGTTCTATTCCCCCCTTCATTCCCCTCCACCCTGCCCCCCCATCCCCACCATTACCCCCCTTTAGTTTATGTCCATGTGTCCCAAGTCCTTTAGGTTCTATATTTCCCATGCTATTCTTGCCCCCCCCATCTATTTTCTATCTACTGTCTATGCTACTTATTTTCTGTACCTTCTCCCCCCATCTCCTCCTCCCACTCCCCTGTTGCTAACCCTCCTTGAGATCTTCATTTCTATGTTTCCACTCCTGATCTAGCTGTTCTTTTAGTTTGCTTTCGTTTTAGGTGTGGTTGTTAATAACCGTGAGCTTGTTGTCCTTTCACTGTTCATGTTTCTTTAACTTCTTTTTCTTAGATAAGTCCCTTTAACATTTCATATAATAAGGGCTTGGTGATGATGAACTCCTTGAATTTGATCTTATCTGAGAAGCACCTTATCTGTCCTTCCATTCTAAATGAAAGTTTTGCTGGATAGAGCAATCTTGGTTGTAGGTCTTTAGATTTCATGACTTGGAATATTTCTTTCCAGCCCCTTCTTGCCTGTAAGGTCTCTTTTGAGAAATCTGCTGACAGTCTGATGGGGACTCCTTTGTAGGTGATTGTCCCCTTAGCTCTTGCTGCTTCCAGGATTCTCTGCTTCGTTTTAATTTTGGCTAATGTAATTATGATATGCCTTGGTGTGTTTCTTCTTGAGTCCAATTTTTTTGGTACTCTCTGGGCTTCTTGGATTTCTTGGAAGTCTATTTTCTTTGCCAGATTGGGGAAATTTTCTTTTATTATTTGTTCAAATAATTTTTCCACTGGTGGTTGTGTCTTTTCCCCTTCTGGTACCCCTATAATTCGGATATTGGAGCGTTTAAAGATGTCCTGGAGGTTCCTAAGACTCTCCTCATTTCTTTGAATTCTTGCTCCTTGACTCTTTTCTGTTTGGCCATTATTTGCTTTCTTCTGGGCCACTTCATTGATTTGAGTCCCAGTTTCCTTTTCATCTCTATGGGTTTTCTGTGGAATTCCATTCATTTCCCTTAGTTTAGCCTTCATATGTTTCTCTAATTTGTGGCTATAATCAACCAGATCTGTTAGGAACCTGATGACCAGTGTTTTAAACTGTGCGTCTGAGAGTTTTGCTATTTCTTCGTCGCTTAGATTTATCTCTGGGGCTCTGAGGTCTTCCTGCGACATTTTTGGTCTGTTCTGGCCCTTTAAATGTGAGAAGCGGCGCCTTGGACTCCCAGGTCGCTGGGTTGTGACGCTGTATGTGGGGGCGTGGTCAGAGCGGGGATATGGCGGCGCCCTCTACTGCCGCAAGCCACGGGGACCGCCGGGCCCGGTCCAAGCGCCCACTCCCTCGCCTGTCCGCTAGCCCACAGATAGGCAACCTCAGTCAACACGCAGCACCGCCTCCCCACTGTCTCCTCAGCAGTCGCTCACCCGGTGGGTTGCTCGGTCGCTCACTAGGTCCAATCCTGGGTTTGGAACCCGTGCGTCTGGATTCGCGCCTGGGTCCGTCCGACTGGAGTCCTGTGCAACCCCTCACGAGACGCCAGTTTCGCCCCTTACCGGTCGGGCTGAAGAATTTGTTGTTACCGGACTTCCGAAAAGTTCAATTTTCCGTGTTCTGGTTGTGTTTTCTGATGCTCATATTTAGTTGTCCCTAAACTTGGTTGTGTGAGAAGGCACGGCACATCCACCTATACCTCCATCTTGGCGGAAGTCACAGGGCTTTCTTGAGAGCTTGGAAATGGTTCACTCCTCACCATGGGGCCATGCCTACCCAGACGAACTATGACAGTCCAGAAAAGCTGGAAAAATAAGGGAATGTTGGTGGGTATAGCCAGTTGTGGGAGGAGTCAGAAATGCGGTAGTAGAGGAAGATTCCTGCCAGGATTTAAAACTCAGGGGCAGCATCCATGAGGGTTGAAACCCCATGGTTTTGGGGGTGGAGAAGGGGCTTCTTTAACCACATGGCTTAGGAAGCAGGAAAGCAGAGCCCTCTGTTGGCAGTTTGGAAGAATGCAGGAGAGACACTGCTGGAAGGAAAGGAGTGAAGGGACTGTCTGGTGGGCCAGGAGAAGGTGCCATGTGGGTTTGGATTAAGAACTGGAGGTCGCGGTGACAACACAGCTGATGGTGCTGGGACCATGGGAGGCCAGCCAGCTGAGTACAAATGAAGGAGATGAACTGGGAGAAGTGAGCTGCGCACTTATATATATATATATTTTTTTCCAGAGATACAGTGCCCAAAACTGGCCTGCCAGGGCAAAAAGGCAAGGAAAGACTGTGTGTGTTTGTGGGAACTTTGGGATTTTAATGAAGACATTAAGTCATTACTCTAAGTCTATATAACTTTTGAACAAATAGTTCCTTTCCTTTTCACCAAACTCTGGCACTGAGAGCCATCATTCCACTTGCCTGGCAGTGGGCAAAGAATCCACAGTGACAGAGGGACCCTGTAGCCCCCGGGTCCGTTCCGTAACAATATTACAAGATTCACCAGGAAGGGCAGGTTTTCTTACAACCACTGAAGAAATCCTTTCACCACAGGTTTCCTGAACAGTTGGAGCTGATCACTGTTCTTGCATCACGGAGTAGCTCATCTGTCGTCCTTTGTACTGAGGATCCTGCCATGTTCCTTTGATTCATCTGTCATCCTGTGCTGAGATTCCTACAGCACATCAGTGGTGTCAGCATTAAGTGCTTCACTCCCCTTTCTTGCTCTGACCTGCCATTCCTGAGTTCTTGGGTGCTGGGACCTGTGTTACTCAGCTTTGTCTTTCAAGTCATTATCCCAGAGCCAGGTCTAGAGCAGGGACTCAGAAAAGCATGAACAGGTGAACCATCCACCTGCTGACTCTACAGCGGATTGTCCCAACTCAGGACACTTTGGAGTACAAAAGAGAATGTCATGATAAGGGTCACGTGGGGATGAGAGTGTGAAGTTGGATGGGAGGGACTGGGATGTAGGGTCACCTTGGTGATCCCTGGGAAGCATCCTGAACAAAATGGTGAGCACTGCAGTTTGGAGTCCTTTAGAAGCGCTGGTACTCACTCATCTGCCCACACTGGCTTAGACCAAAGGTCCCCACAGCCTGGGAGATGCAATAGCCTAGGAAGTGGTCGTGAGCAGCAAGGATGTCAACCTTGATACAGACTCACACTTGTCATCATGTAATTCTCTTCCGATTCAACTTCAGCATTTTTAATTATTATAGACAGAAACTCTGAGCTTGGTGCTAGGTTATTTTTAAGCCCCTCAGACTCCTGCTATTCTTCCTTTTTAAACAAAAAGTAAAGAAACCCTTTGAATAAGAAATAATATTGGGCTGTAATTTAATATTATGTCCCTTATATTTCTTTTCTGCTTTCCTTTTCTTCATGAGAAATTATGGTCATTGCCCAGGTAGGATTGGGGTATAGAATTTCATTTTCAATTAATCTCTTGAAGTAAAAAATGATTTATAATAAATATGATAAAGGTCATATACAGATTTTGGCAAAAAAGCAGGAAGTTGTACAAATGAGTGAAGTTTGGGAAAGTAGATAAAATGATTCCCAGTCTTGATTCTGAGCCCACTATGAATGTCCACATAGTTTTTAAAAATACTCATATAAAATTAATGCAAATAATGAAAATAAATGTCTCAAAAGAAACTTTTCAGGCTAGAAAGGACTGGCAATAAGTATTCAAAGTGATGAAAAGCAAGGACCTGCAACCTGGATTACTCTACCCAGAAAAGCTATCACTGAGATGGGATGGTAGATAAAGTGCTTCCCAGACAAGGTAAAGCTAAAGGAGCTCATCACCAAGCCATTATGAAACGAAACGTAAAAGGGACTTATTCAAGAAAAAGGAAGATCAAAACTGTGAACATTAAAATGGCAATAAATTCACAACTATTAACAATTGAAACTGAAAACACTAAGCAAACAAGCAGAACAGAAACACAATCACAGACATGGAGAGCTTTTGTAGGGTTTTCAGCTGGGAGGGGGAAGGGAGAGAATGGGGGAAAAGGTTCAGGGATTGAGAAGTACAAATAGGTAGGGATTGAAGAGCAGCAGAGGAAATGGAGAAGTCAGAGAACTCACATGCACGACCCTTGGACATGAACTGAGGGTGGGTGTTGCCAGAGGGATTGGGGGGTGCTGGTTGGAGGGGGGCAAAGGGGGAAAAAGTGCAGCAACTGTATAGCATAATCAACAAACTATATTCAAAAATAAGTGCCGTATATATCTTATTTATCTTTACAATTGTTTTCAGATTATAAAGCTTATGCATGCCTACTGTTGTTGGAACATGACCCTGGAAAATACATAAAGGCAGAAAGAGACTTCAAAAGCGGAAAACACAGCAGCTCCACTCAGGGGTAAGCACATTTCATCGGGGTTGTTTTTCTTTTTATGCATTTCTAGAAATATGATTTTGAATCTCAAATCGTTGATAATATGTAATCTGAGTTTACATAAACATAAACAGGATATGATTTTGTTTATTGAAAACAATTAACATAGAATGACTAAATATCAAACCTTTCTCTGTGCACTAAAAGTTTAATTTACGCAAAATTTATATGCATGTAATATTTAGCCCCATATTTATGCAGTAATTTAAAATACATCTTTTTTCAATTTTATTGATAATGCCATTACAGTTGTTCTATTCCCCCCCTTCATTCCCCTCCACCCTGCACCCCCCACCCCTACCATTCCTCCCCTTTAGTTTATGACCATGTGTCTCAAGTTCTTTGGATTCCATATTTCCCATACTATTCTTGCCCTCCCCGCTATCTATTTTCTACCTACCGTCTATGCTACTTATTCTCTGTACCTTCTCCCCCTCCCACTCCCCTGTTGCTAACCCTCCATGTGATCTTCATTGTTTTTATTTATTGTGTACATTCTAGGACCCTGTGGGGCTCTCCAACGAACTCTCCTGTGAGGCTAGGAGTCTTTCCTGGCACCTTTTTGATCAGTGCTTTTACACTTTATTTCCCTGTGCTGGAGCCCTGGGTTGCACAGTCTGTCTCGCTGCCAGTTTTTGCCTAGTTTATCTGTACGTGAATGTGTGACTGCCTTGTGCCAACTGCCTTGTGCACCTCCCTGGGTCTGCTCATTGCCTCCTGGTGCCCAGGGCTTGCCAGCCACCACCTTTTCCTGCCTCTCTCTACCTCTCTACCTGCTGCCAACTCTGGCCCTCTTACCGGTCTCGATGAATGGTTGTCAGACTTTAGTAGAGTTCAGTTTTCTGCCTGTTCTGGTTGTGTTTTTGTTTCTAAATCTTTGTTGTCCATAATTTTGGTTGTGTGAGGAGGCACAGTGTTTCCACCTACACTTCCATCTTGGCCGGAATGTCTCCTCTGTATTTTTTAATTGGACTGGTTGTATTTTTGGTGTTGAGTTGTATGAGTTCTTTATAAATTTTTAATATTAATCTCTTATTGTAACTAGAAGAAAAACTTCACAGGTTCACCTGCCTGCTGTAAGGATAGCCAAACTCTTGAGTCAGGTGCTGGTGCAAAGGGAAAGAGGTTTTACTCCGGTGCCATGCGACCTGGCAGAATGGTGGACTCCCTTGTCAAAGACTCTCCCTCCTGCTCCAGACCACAGTTCTTACAGGGATAGAGAGGGGAGGGCAGGGCTTTATTTTTTTTTTTTCACATTGAATTGTGTTGCTACCTTTTAGCACACTCAGGCCCTATCTGTTCATATTTCTAGCTTTGGCGGCTCAGTGAAAGAACCTCCTCAGCCACCATCTTGGCCAACGAGGACACTTCCCAGGATTCTAACTGACTGTCCCATGGGTGAATGTCTTTTTCTCTTGTTGATTTTCCTTTCCCTTTTAGTTTGAGGTTATTTATTTCATCTTTTGTATTTCTGGCTCAAGGAGATATTTCAGAAAAAATGTTGCTATGACAAATGTCACAGATTTTACTGCCCATGTTTTCTACTCAGATATTTATAGTTTCAAGTCTTCACTTAAGTGTTTAGTTTGAGTGTATTCTTGTATATGGTGTAAAAATGTAGTCCTGTTTCATTTTTTTGCATGTATTTTCCCAACACTTTTTATTGAAGAGACTGTCTCTACCCCACTGCATGTTCTTGCCTCCTTTGTCAAATATTAATTGTGCATAGAGGTGTGGGTTCAGCTCTGGGCTCTCCATTCTATTCCATTGATCTCTATGCCTGTTCTTATGCCAGTACCAGGCTGTTTTGATTACTGTAGGCTTGTAATATTTTTTGATATCAGGTAGCATGATACTTCCAACTTTGTTATTCTTTCTCAGATTGCTGTGGCTCTTTGTGGTATTTTGTGGTTCCATATCAACTTTTGGATTTTTTTTCTGGTTCTATGACACATGCCACTGGTGTTTTCATAGCAATTCTATTGAATCTGTAGATTTCTTTGTGTAATATGGACATTTTAATGATGTTAATTCTTCCTATCCATGAATGCAGTACATGCTTCCCCTTGTTTTTACCTTCTTCAATTTTTTTCTTCAGTGTCTTATAATTTTCTGAGTACAAGTCTTTTACCTCCTTGGTTAAATTTCCTTCTAGGTATTTCTCTTTTTTTTTGAGGCAATTGTAAATGGTATAGTTTTCTCAGTTTTCCTTTCTGATAGTTCATTATTGGTGTACAAAATGCAACCAATTTCTAAATATTTATTTTGTATTCTGCTACTTTACTAAATTCATTAGTCATTTCTAGTAGTTTTTTGGTATACTCATAGGGTTCTCTATATACATTATCATATCATTTGCAAGTAATGATAGTTCTACTTCTTTCTTTCTAATTCAGACATCTTCTATTTCTTCTTTTTGTCTGGTTGTTGTTGCTAGGACTTCCAGGACTACATTACTATGTTGAATAAGACTGGTAAGAAGAAGGCATCCCTGTCTTGTTCCTTATCTTAAGGGAGGTGCTTTTTGTTATTTTTTTTCTATTGAGTATGATGTTAGCAGTGGGTTTGTTATATATGGTCTTTGTCACGTGTAGGTATGTTCCCTCTATTCCCATTGTACTGAGAGTTTTTCAAAACTGACTCATAGTTATGGAGAATAGACTGATGGTAGCCAAAGGGGAGGGGTGTTGGGCAACTGAGTGAAAAGGTGAAGAAATTAAGTACAAATTGGTAGTTATAGAATATTCACATTGATGGAAAGTACAGCAAAGGGAATATAGTCAATAATGTTATAATGACTGTGTATGGTGCCAGGTGGGTACTGCAAATATCAGGGGGACACTTTACAAAGTTTGTGACTGTCTGACCACTACGCTGTACACCTGAAGCTACTACAAAACAATCTGGAATGTAAACCGTAATTTAAATACAAATTTTAAAAGCTTTAAGAAAAATAGACTTTACATTTACTGGTGCTGGGTAAACCATCCTTCTGGGTCACAATTTGGCAGCACATCTAAAATTTGGACCTATCTTTTGGCCTTGCCATTCCACACTTTGAAATTAATTCTACGGAATAATTAAGAACTAGAATATAGCTAATTCCTACTGTACATTTACTATGTTTAAGGCCCTGTGCCAAGTTACTTACCTACTTGATTCCATTTAATTTTTCTGAATCCCATGAGGTAGGGATTGTTACGTCCTGTTTTTCGTTCATTTGAAAAAAGAAACTGTCAGACAAATAATTGGTAATTAGAAAACCAAGTATTTGGTTCCTGTTAAGTATTGCTTTAATTATATAAAAAGTTGAAATAGCTTAAAATTTGAGTGTAGGGGTTTGCTCAATTGTCATGGTCATGCAGTGGAGTTCGGCCATCCTGACTTTGAAGATGATGGTAAAGTGCAGTTCTGACAACGCAGATGTCCGTGGCACATGACGCGTGAGAAACAGGTGACCAGGGAGGATGTACAATAGTCTCATTCGAAAAACCAAGGATATAACAAGTCCTCACTGTTTCCTTTCTGGTCCACTTCTCCCATTATTCTTATGCACATGAAAATTTGAGAACTGCTATCTTATGTGAGCCTCATAAAAATCCTGTAAATTAGGTAGGGCTAATGCCATCAGCCATTCTAGAAATTCAGAAAATATACATAGAAGAGGGTAGGTGGCTTTGCGTAAGATAATATGTCTCTAATGTGGCAGCTGGTAAAGTCCCTGTTCAGAGAGAAGGAGTTAGGCAGGGAAGGGAAATGTAAAGAGAGCTCCCATCAGCTGGAACCTGTAGGTCTGGGCCCAGATGGGAAGTGGGAAATCTGACCTGGAAAATTCGAGTCTGGGGCAGACGGATCTCCCAGGAAAGGTGCGGTTAATCCAGGCAGGGCGAAGCAAAGGCTTCGGCAGGGTGGCTGTTGGGTGTAAGAAGGAGACAGCCCAGACTATCGTCATCATTCCCAGGCTGCATAGTTGCAAATTCACCTGCCCCTAATGCGTGTTTGTAACCCCCAAATCGATACTCAGGGTGGGTTTGCGGACATTCACAGCCATGCACAGCCTGGGGAAAGTGCAAACTACCCAACACGCCTGTCTCCAGCTGAGAGAGCGCAGAAGTGCTCTGTCCTGTTGTTTCAGCTTTCACACTATGAACAGTTGTCTCCGTACAACTTATGTAGGCGTGCCACTTTCCCCACATTTTTGTGCTTTTTTATTGGCTGCTCCTCTGCTTTCAGTGGCCCCCCAGTGCAGAGCTGCAGTGCTGTGCAGTGTTCCAAAAGGCTGCGATACGCCTCAGGGAGAAAAACGTGTGTTAGATAAACTCAGTTCAAGCATGAGTCATACTGCTTTTGGGGGGTGAATTCAGTGTTAATGAATCACCAATGATAGTAAAGAAGGTATTTTCAAACAAAAACAAACATAAAACAATGCTATGTATTGATCGGTAAAAATGGGATCAGAGGCTTATAGGAACTTAACCTTGTATTTCCCTAGGAGCGGTGGCCCAGTACTAGCTAATCCAATGTCATGTCCACTTGCTTTTCATAGAACATAACTACCAGGAGTAACAAGAACCCAGTGCAATTACTGTAGCACCAGTAACAGGAAGTGTCTGCTCGGTGCCAGGTTCTCTGTGCTTTAGTGTCAGGGCTACTAACCGTCGCAATACGGGCAGTGTGTTTGCCGGGACATGCGCAGCAAGGAGCGGGTAGCAGGGACTCAGACAAGGGATGAGTTGATCTGAAGTCACTCAGTGAAGAGAGATGCCAAGTGCTGGTTTGCCTAGACATTTCATCGTCAGAACCAATAGGGGTCACTCACCCTTGGGATGGCTGGGCAGGAAGAGGGCAGACAGAGGGTTAGAGACAATCCCAAGGGCTCCAGCACCATTGACCAGGGAGGGGGCAGTGCCACCAGGAAGAAAACAGGCTAAGATTTTAGGTAGAAAAGCAGGACTTGATTTTAGCTATGGATTTGGAGGTCATCACTCACAGATGTATTTATAGTTGCGGGACAGAATGAGACAGTCCCCCCCAAACTCCCAAAGGAAGTGGATTTGAAACACGTTCATATTTCAGGGAGTAGAGGGTGGAAAGGGAAGCAAAGAAAGAGAACAAAAACCACAATGGGAAGTGGAAGATGAATAAGGAGACTACAGGGCAGTGGAAGCAAAAAATGGCTTTCCAAGACGGCTGACAGGAAGCAGCCCTTGGTGGAGGAAAGCACTCGGGGGGAGAAAAGGTCGCTGCCTTTGCTGCCAGCGTGTCACCGGGGGCCTCTGGGGAGGAATGGCTGTGAAGGTGAGGACAGAAGGCAGAGAAAGGCGGGTGAGGGGGCGGGAGGAAGTGCAGCTACAGCTGTGGGCTGCTCTCTCCCTCCGCAAGTTTCCAGAGGGGTGAGACGGGAGGAAAACTTCAACCTTGGAGACGAGGAAAAGGAGTCCAGGAGAAATGGAAAGGCAAGGGAGACCATCGCTTTGAAAACACACAAGGGACTAAGAGGGAAGGAACTGGCAGGTTTGCCCTTTGGAAGGAGGAGGAGACTGTGCGCCCCCTTGTGGAGACAGAAGCCCGGAGTTTCCAGGCCAGCGTCTAAACCTGTGGCCAAATCCACCCTAAAAGACAGAAACAAATAACCTGCAGGGCCATCGGGGGCACCCGCTACGTTCAGGTTTTCAGTGTCAGAGGGACGAGGGGGGCAACATCCATTCTGACACGTCTGCTCATTGGGGAGATACCGCTGGAGAGCTAGACTGTTACTTTAAAGCAGAAATAGGTACTTGGTCTAAAAAGTTATGACCTAGAAATCTTGCTGATTCTGCTTTTGCCATTAATAACAACTATTTAGGAGCTGGTATTTTCAGGTAGACACCTTGCTTAAGTTCTTTACAAATAAAACAAAAAAAAATCACTGGAATTGCTCGAGTAGGTTAAACCTTTCCCATTCTTGCTGGTCTGTTTTCCTTATTCATCAAGAAACCCAGCAAACCTTTTATCTGCAGATGTTACAGTGGCAAAACTTCAGCCAGGCTTATATTAAATTGTCACAGAGCCCGAAATTAATAAGATCTGACTGCCTAACGCCACACGCCTGCTGGACCTGAATGCCCTTAATTGCCCTGCCTGTGGGAACAGGAAAGTGGGCTAGGCCGTCTTAATGGTCTTGGTTAAGCCTCCTGAGTGATAAAATGCTTCCAGACATAGCATGTTCCCAACAGCCTGCTCCCTGGGAAATGCTGTAGAGAAGCTGATGGGTAATAGCAGCTCGCTCAGCCGAGCCCAGTCATGAAAATTGAGATATTAAAGTTTGATATGCTAGGGAAGCAACTCTGCCCATGTCCAGCTGGCAGGCGGTACAGCCCCAGCCTTGCCACAGCAGGCACCGAAGGGAATTTCTCACCATCACCTGATGCCCCAGCTCAGTAGCCTCCAGCTCGGCCTCCTGGGACATGGCAGCCCTCTAGCCACACCCCCTTCCCCCAGGACTTCTGCCGTTGGCCTGACCTGGATTCACAAGTCAGATGTGTCCCTTACTAGAGGTGTAATTTCAGGCCCCTTATTAAGCATTTCTAAGCCTATGCAGCAGAGCATAAGGTGGTGTGAGGTGCAAACCCTTAGCGGCGGGCAGGATGCGGAACAGGCTGCAGAGGCAGGCAGTGCTCTCTGCGCCCACTGAGTGCAGTCCATTGTCTTACTTGCTAAGCAGTTGAGTATTTCTAACCTTTCTCATTATTCGTTTCATCTCAGATCCCAGTAGCATGTGCTCATTACCAGTCAAACAGTGCAGAGAGCTGCAAAGAAAAGCTTGGTATTATTTTTCCTCCCTCCCTTCCAGCACCCCACCCCCACTCCCCAAAGTCCCCAAGGCTAAGTGCCGTGGGCGTCACGCACACCTGTCTCTCTGCTCACACTAACGTGTGTGTGTGTGCAGGACTTTCCCCCCCTAAGTGTATGTGTGTGTTGTTGCTTTACAAATATGGGCTCATACTGTTCTCAGACTTCCCTTTTCTGGCTTTTACAAACACCTCTCCAGGTCAGTGTTGCAGATTCGCTTACTGGTTGGAAGAGCCACATGTTCGTTTAAACAGCCTGTTAATCCTGCCGTCAGTCCGTGGTGTGTGCTATTAACTGAGTTGCCTCCAGTGGCCACCTATTAATGGAAAGTCAGGCTATTTACGGTTCTGTTTCTCTAGCATAAATATTGTCATGATTATTGTTCAATTATGGACATAAAACTGGGTCGCTAGTAATATCATAGCTTGAACAGCAAAATCAGAATCCACAATTAAGTCTTTCATTCTACATTTTTCCTCCATTCTACCCGTATCTGCCCTCAATTCTCCTCTCTCCCCTCTCCACTTCTCCTCACCCCCCTGTAGCCGCTCCTCCCAGCCCTGACAAACCTGGGGACATTGAAGGCTTGTTTTCATTTCTGCGTTTTATTGGCTCTGTCCTTAAGGGAGTCTGTAGTCATTTTTATGAGAAAGTTTTAGCAGTAAGAGGGCTCTGCAATCCCTAAGCAAAGGTCTCCTGTAAATCACCACCAGGCTGCGCGCCACCCGCTGGGAGGGCCACTTTATTCCGTTCATCTCCTCGGAAATTCACAAGTATGAGAGTCCCTTAAGCAGGGGAGGGCTCTTATTTCACTTTGGAGAAGCCATGGTGGAAAATTGTAACAATTGCAACCACAAGCTGCATTTTGGGATTTGTAGGCTCAGAAACTGCTTCCGAGAGTTTGGTTTGCCTCATCCTTCGCACATTTTCTGCCCCTGGCACGTGAGAGACTGAGTGGGGCCCAAGACCCCAAGACTTGTCCCTGGTTGCTGCAGCAGCGGTGTCCACAGGGGCCAGCACGTGGGGAGGGAAGGACGAGTGCCTGGGTGAGGGCAGCCCCTGGCTTGTCGGAAAGGGAAGGGCTGGCTCAGTCACGCCCTCACGCCTCTGCTCAGCAAAGAGAAAATTTAATTTAGCCCAGTCTCGATATTGAGTTTGACCTATTGTATTTTAGTCACTTTTAGTTTAAAAGTCTCTTCCAGGTATCAAATTTGATTTACATTCTGTCATTAATTAGGAACTATTTCTAATTCAGGGCTCTTCTTCCAGGCTGCCCACACACACACGCGCGCACACGCACGCACTTCCTGAGGCCCCCACCAAAGAGAAGGTGCAGAAAGCTGGGGGAGGGTCTACCTGTGTGTGCCTCTCCAGGGGCACCTCCCCACTCTCCTGCTGTCCAGCAGCCTTTGAGATGCCCTCTGACTCGACCTTTGCCCTGTGAGTGTCCTTAGTGCTGCTGGCACACTGGCCCGTGTTCCTGTCACCCTGTCGCCCAACCCACGCCTACAGGAGTCAGCCTCGCCAGCTGCGGTGTGGAGGAAGTGGGGGACCAGGCCTCGCCACCCCTTTTCTCTCTCGCCCGGCCTGCCATCTCTGCTGTGTTCACGTCCCCACAGGGCTGCTGCTTCGGAAGGGCCCATTAAGAAGTGGGTACTAGACCCTGTGTGCATCATTAACCCTGAACTGTCAAAACCATTCTCTAGAGGTCACTCAAGGGGCGAAAACTGCCCAGAAATGCGGCTCCTCCTCCTCCCTGACTTTCCCCTCGGCCCCTCTTGCTTCTTCCCCAGTCCCTTTGGATCCTCTTCTTGGTGGCAAAACCCACTAAACCAGGGGCACTTTGTTTTCTACGTGGTGCAGGCCGGGGAGTCTGGTTCCAGGAAGTACATCTCTTTTCCTGTACAAGAGGAAGGGTTTAATCTCTCAGGCCATCAGCTGTCAGCTTGATCTCCCACAATGGGGCCCTGGTCAGGGAAGGGACCAGCAGATGACCGGATGGAGCAGGCAGGCACCTTTGATGACATTGCACATCACCTTGTCCCAGAATTCCAGAAATACCCATGTGACCAGTTGCTTTATGCCAATTTTCCATCTGCTGGTGCATAGCATGTCCCTGGTGACAGAGAACGTGCTGTTGCTCACTGTGAGGCCCCTCACACTCTGCACAAGGCCTGCCATGCCGTGGACACTCCGGAGGAATCATACAGCCCAGCGCCCAAGGTCAGAGCCTATTTGCCCACAACAGTGAGCTGCCGAACACAGGAGGGCTGACCAGCGCTCCTTCAGGTCCTCATCCAAGGACCAGAACTGGTGCTACAGGCCAGGGCAGTCTAGTGAGCAACTGGCAGGAAAAAAGGCTAAGGATTTGGGGGACCAGGTAGGCCCTAGCAAGAGGAAGACGGGTTGCCTGCTAATGAGAAGTCACCGGGTCTGAGGTGCCCGCATTCCTCTCAGTACAGTATTAAGGACAAGACCCCGGGCATCGTCAGTGGCCATTTCTATCCCTCAACATGGCTTGCATTCATAAAGGAGGGGGAGAAAGGAATCCAAACCCCATGCGCTTGGCTGTTTCATTTAAAAGGACTTGGTGTGCCTGGGTGCACGTGACTGAACTCCACAAGTGCAGAACTCTCTCCCCGTTTCTTTTTCCGGCCTTTGTTAGTCCGGATTTTATGCGGGAGGCAGTAGGATGCAGTTTTAAAAGGCCTGGAGTCCAAATTCTGTTACTTATTAGCAATGTGACCTGTTACTAAACTCCCTAAGCCTCAGCATCTTCCTCAGTAAATCAAGGGAGCACATTTGTGATAAGCATTGAACTCCCCCAGAGCTCCCCTCTCACAGAGTCCTTTGGGCTCTGCAGGGTGGCCCCAGGGCAGAGGGCCTGCCCCCCCCCCCCCCGGGCTCCTTCCCTAAAGCCCCTGCACAGCTGAGGTTACTTTTGACTTAAGGGAACTGTGAGGTTCCTGGAGAGAAGATGCACAGCTTAGCTTTATTTCTACATTCTGCTTTCAGCAGCCATTTGTTCCCTCCCCTTGTACTTCTTTGAAAGCTCCCAGCTCCCTGAGAAGGACTGAAGCCATTTGCATTATAACAGGTTGTATGGAGTCTGTGCGGGGAAGCCTTCCCTTGATCAAAGCCCAGGTCTCCGAGCAGCTTGCTTGCTCTGCGATGCCTGAGGAGTGTGTTTCCAGAAGAAAACGCTGCATTCTCCGTGTAACAAATCATACCTGTCTGGTAGGCTGCCCATCTCCGAGAGCGTTCAGCAAGAGGCCAAACTCTGCTACCGCCCCTGGACCGCAGCTGATTTCAAAAGCGTTGATTAAACGGCACGTGCAGAGTCTGCACAGGCAAATACAGGCCAGTCTTCCCCTTTGATGGCAGGACCTGCGGTGCAGCCGGAGCTCCTGCACGATGGACCCTGCTCGAGGTTGCGTTTCACATTCCAAACACAAGCAGGCTCCTGGAACCTTGTGCCTCCCGTGCAGGCTCCGCTCCCAGCCAAGCCTGCACAGATGCAGCCCTCCCCTCCTTCCACATCCCAGGGGTGCCAGCCACAGAAAAGGAAGGTGCAATTCAATTCGGGTTCAGTTCAGGAAATATTTTGATTTTCTGGTTCAGTAGTTCTAGAAAAGATACAGGTTTAGTCCTAAGTCCTCCTGGCTTATTGGATTTATGTATTTAAAAACAACTTTGATTTGCTTCAGCACGCACTTTAAAATAACCTGGGCTGGCTGTGATTCTGGAAATGAGTGTGGCCTAGTCCCATTTCTGGCTTGGTACACAGTTCAAGACCCCAAATGAAGGGTCCAATGGACCAGAGCCGAGTGAAGATCAGCTCTGGAAAGTAACTCCTCGGGGTGATTGTACCTGAGCTGCAAGGACAGCTGAAAAAACCAAGAAACCCGTTTTAAGCAGAGCTGGGCTGCAACTGGTTTTAATAAAAACACATTTTCATTTGGCTAAGACCAGCCTTCCACAGCCCAGGAGAAGCTTACAAGATAGCAACTGCCTTAAAAACTCACCATCTGACCTACGTTCCTCCAGGAAGTCAAGACTCGACTACGGCCCTGCCCAAACCGCAATGGGCCAAATGCTGTTCTCTGAGCTCTTGGCATGTACCTCTCACCTTTTATTGACCCAACCTGAGGGGATGTCCAACCTGTGGGGGGGTCCAACCTGCAGCCCCCTGGGCCACATGCCACTCGGGATGGCTGTGAATGCAGCCCAACACAAAATCGTAAATTACTTAAAACAGTATGAGATTTTTGGTTTTGTGAGTGCATGTTGCCATGTATTTAATGTGTGGCCCAAGACAACTCTGTCAGGAAGGGTGGGCTAGAACAAAATGGCGTACTGACTACAAACCGGAAAAAAAGGCCAAGGTCAAACCAGAGATCCGAAAGGGCAGGCTTTGCCAAAACGGATATTCACATAGCAACCGGAGCCACCAATGATGTACTGCTGCTTTGTTCAAAGGGGACCAATCCCCGGCTCCCACGAAGAGAGCCACCAAAATAAAAGCCCGCCATTGTCCCTGCTTGGGCGCAACTTCCCCTGCCCCACTCTGTGGACTGGGGAACCTGGCCCAGGTGCGCAAACCCCAACAAAGCTCTGTACTGCCTGACTTTGTGGCTGATCGGCATTTCTTCCTCAGCAGAGCCTAAGAAAACCTTTCATTTGGTATCGAAACCCGGGAGGAGTTGTTGTCTGCTGTAGACCACTCCTTTCCCCACTCCCCGAGGAGGCCTTGGGGCCACCCCACCAATCCGGACAAAGAACCAGAGTAAGTGCCTTTGCCCTTAAGTTTCTGGTCCCTAAATGCTGATTCCAGGCCCTCATCTGCTGGGAGAGACTGCTCTCCACCAAATCGCAGCGCTGCATCGGGGTGACCCCTCCGGGAGAGGCTGCTCTCCCTCCACTGAGAGGTTCTGGACACTGGAGGAGACGTCCCTGGACCCAGACCCCCATTTTTACCAGACCGGATCAGCAGATTGGGTTGAGGGACGCTGATTCCCATTTACTGATTCTTGTGGGTCCAGGAATGAGAGGGCAGGAGTCCAAGCCAGATCCTGAGTCACCTCTATGGTGCCTCCTGAAAAATTTGCCAGCAATTGATCCTGGCCTCAAGCAAAAATGGATGACTTTTCTATCCACTACAGCCTGACCAATTACATCAGCTCGATAATCATGAAACCTGGTCTCCTGAAGGCACTTTCGATTCTGTTACTCTTACTGACCTAGATAATTTTTGCAGAGGAACTGGCAAATGGTCTGAGGTCCCCTACATTCAGAGCTTTTGGACCTTGCACTCCCACCCAGATCTGTGCACCCAGCACTCCACAGCCCAAGTTCTCCTGGCCCCAGGGAACCCTGAACCCGTCCGGCCTCCTAAGCCTACTGCCCCAGAACCTCCCTCCTCCTTTTCTGATTCCCCTGAAGATCTTGCTTCCCCTCCCCCTCCTCCTTATCAGCTCCCTCCAAGGGCTACTCCAGCCCGAGCGCTTCCCTCTCAACCGGATTCTCCCCCTCCCTCTGAAGACCTTTCTTCCCCAGTCAGCCTACATACTCACTCCCGCCTGAATCTAGAGCCCCTAGACTCCCAGATTTGCCCCCTCCGGGAAGTGGCAGGAGCAGACGGTGTCGTTTGGGTCCATATCCCCTTCTCACTAACTGACCTCTCTTCAGTTGAGAAACACCTAGGCTTGTTCTCCACTAACCCTACCAATTTTATTAAAGAATTCCAATACCTAGTCCAGGCTTATGACCTCACATGGCATGACCTGCTCATCATTTTAACTTCCACCATGACCCCGGACGAGCACGACCATGTCCAGTCTGAATCTAGGGCTCATGCAGACCAAACCCATGCCACCAATCCCCTCAGCCAGTAGGGATGGAAGCCGTGCCAGAGGCAGAACCAGGCTGGGGCTACCAGGTAGGACAGGCGGGTTGGAGGTGCCACCACCAAATGGTTGAGGGCCTGATAGTAGGTATGCACCAATGTGCCCAGGAAGCAGTCAGTTACGAGAAGCTCAGAGAGGTCACCAAAGGCCCCAAAGAAAATCCGATGCTGTTTCTCAACAGACTGACCGAGGCAATGATGTTCCATACCCGCCTTGACCTCGCTTCTAACACTGGGGCCACTGTCTTAGCTACTCACTTTATCTCCCAGTTGGCCCCAGACAGAAGAAAACGGAAAAAGGCCGAGGATGGCCCCCAAATCTCCATCCGAGATCTGGTAAATACGGCATTTAAGGTTTTTAGTAACCGGGAAGCAGAGGCTGAGGTTGCCCACGAGGCTTGCCTACAGCAAAAGGTAGCCCTGCAAACCCAGGCCATGCTACCAGCCCTGTGGCCGGCATCAAACACCAGCCCAGGGCCAAAGTCTAAGTCCGGGTCAAAGAACACCCCTTGGGGGCCTGTTTCAAGTGTGGCAAAGAAGAGCACTGGGCCTGCAAGTGTCCCCAACCTCGGCCACCAATGAAGCCTTGCCCCGATTGCCGACAGCTTGGCCACTGGAGGGATGCCTGTCCCCTTACAGGCTCGTCCCCAGTGCCTCCACACAGGGGACCAGCTGATCAAGGCGCAGACACTCGCTGGATGCACCGGAACTTCTCAGACTGCTAGGCGATTGAAGCAGCCCAGACTCAGAGACCCCCATCACCCTCACCAAACCCAGGATAACGCTGCAGGTAGCAGTAAGTCCATCTCTTTCCTAGTGGACACAGGGGCTACCTACTCTGTTTCACCATCTTTTTCAGGACCTCTTACTCCTTCCCAGATCTCGGTCATGGGAGTAGACGAGACCCCGTCTCACCCGTGGCAAACTCCCCTGCTTAGCTACAGTCTAGACGACTTTCCCTTTTCCCATTTATTCCTCGTCATATCCTCCTGCCCTATTCCACCTAGGACAGTATGTTCTCCAATTATTAGGCGCCACTCTTTAGATGGCACAAATCTCGACCCTTTCCTCCTCCCTTAGCCTCCCACTGTTGGAAAACCTACTCGCCCCTCCCTGAGGGACCAGAAATGGCCGACCTCTAGCCCCTCCCCTCTACGCCCCCCTGACAGCAGGAAGTAGCCTGATCGAACACGGCCCCCCTTATCCTATCAAAGAGGTCAGAATGTCAGGATGGGTGGGGTAGGATGAAATGGCGGCTGAACTACAACCTGGAAAAGATGGCTGATGTCAAACCAGGGAGCCAAATCAATGGGCTTTGCCAAAACAGATATCCGCATAGCAACCTGATCCCGAGGAGAGCCACCAATGATATATTGCTGCTTTGTTCAAAGGGGACCAATCCCCAGCTCCCACGAAGAGAGCCAACAAAATAACCCTCCCCCCACATTCCCTGTGTGGGCGAGGCTTCCCCGCCCCCCTCTGCGGACCAGAGAACCTGGCCCGGGTGCACAGACCCCAGTAAAGCTCTGTACTGCCTAACTTTGCGGCTGATTGGCATTTCTTCCTCGGCAGAGCTGAAGAAAACCTTTCAAACTCTTCTTCTGGTGTGGCCCAGAGACACCAAAAGGTTGCGCCCCTGAGCCTATAGTCTCTCAGCTCATTATTCCTCCTGCTGTCCCCAGAACCAGGCATTAGGACTCAGGTAATAGGTGTTTGCACTGTGTGAGCCGAATCAAATCCCGATCTTACAGATGTTAGGGTAAGATTTGGCTTCAGTGGACAGAAATCCCCTAAATGTTGACTTAAAGGAGATCATTCTCCCTGTTACATAAAAGAAGGTGAAGGGGGGCAGTCCAGGGCTAACATGACTCCCAGGAGGTGCAGGGAGGTGCAGGGAGCTGTGGGGAGCCCATTTTCCTACCCCTCTGCCCCCTGGACCTCAGCCCCTCCTCCGCCCAGGAAGGAAGAAGCTTGCTGCTCACTCTTCCCTTTTCTCCAGGGACTCATTGTGAAATGTACACATGCAGAAAAATGCAACGCAGTACAGTGTCACAAACCAGTGTCTTGGACCAGAAGTTCCATTTTAAATTCCTGCCTAAACTCTATCCGTCCCCTCCCTCCTCCAGAAAGCACAACCACCCACACTTCCGCAGTTGTCAGTTTATTACTTTTTTATAGTCTTCTCATTTAGATTCAGCCTGATAACACTACAGTTTAGCATTGTCTGTTTTAGAGGTTTTTTTAATAAATGGAATTGTATAGCATGTATTGGCGAATATTGGATTTCTTTGGCTCAACATTAGGTCTGCGAGACTCACCCCTGTGGTTGTGTGGAGGAGGTGTTTGTTTTTGTTGCTGTACAGCATTGTGGTACCTTGCTGGGCTCGCTCATTAGCATTTTGCTGAGTGCTGATGTGGTTAAGCGCTTTTTCATTCGGGTGTTAGCTATGTGGATAACTTCTTTTGTGAATTAGCTGTTCAAATCTCTTGTTTTAAAATGCACCTTGTCTTTTCATGCCTGTGCAGGAGCCCCTGCGTGCTCTGAGTGCGGTGTGCTGGGCGCCACCGCCTGTGTGGCAGACTCAGGCCTCTGCTCCAAGTCTGGCCACTTCTCTCCCCAGAGAGCGTCTTGGGTGGTAGAAGTCCTTACTTCTAGTGTAATCAGAATTATCCATCCTTTTCATTATGGTTCATGTTTTTTGTTGTCTGTTTTGATTAAGAAACCTTTCTGTACCTTGAAGTCAAAAATTTCTTCTCCTATTTTATTTCCCAGATGCTTTATCATTTTGCCTTTTACATTTGGTTCTGCAGTCTCCTGGTGTGACTGGCATGTGCATGTGCGAGGTAAGGTCAAGTGCTCCCCCCCACTGGACAGCCAGTAGTTCTAGCACGGCACAGTGGAAAGCCCATCGTTTCCTCCACACGCCACGGTGCCACCTTTCCCATCAGCCACGTGCCGGTGTGTATGCAGGTCTGTTTTTATCTCATACCCTGTTCCATCCATTTATTTATCCCTCCTTGACTCAATAACCACATTGCAGGAATTACTTCAGCTTAATGGTCTGGGGATGGGCAAAAGTAGGTTTGTAGTGGTTTGTGTGGAAAATAATACGATACTTAGTAATCAACAACACAAGAATGAACTCCATTTCACACACAACTCTGTACTGACTCTTGCACACTCTTGCACACTACCAGAGAGAGTGATGCCAGGCGGGGCCTGTCCTTTGCCTTTTCTTCTTCAGAAGCGTCTGGGCCTTTCTTGGCCCTTGTATTTCTTTTTTTTTTTTTTCCTTTTTAAGTCATTTTTATTTTATTATTTGTTTAATTTAAAAAATATTTTATTGATTATGCTATTACAGTTGTCCCATTTTTTCTCCCCTTTATGCCCCTCCACCCCACACCACCTTCTCCCACCAGCATTCCCCCCCTTACTTCATGTTCATGGGTCATGCGTGTAAGTTCTCTGGCTTCTCCATTTCCCACACTACTCTTGCCCTCCCCCTGTCTATTTTGTATCTGTCATTTATGCTTCTTATTCCCTGTACTTCCCCCCCATTCTTTCCCCACCACTCTCTGCTAATAACCCTCCATGTGATCTCTATTTCTGTGATTCTGTTCCCTTTCTAGCTGTTTGCTTAGTTCATTTTTGTTTTTGTTCAGTTGTTGATAGTTGTGAGTTTGCTGTCATTTTACTGTTTATATTTTTTGTCTTCTTTTTCTTAGATAAGTCCCTTTAACATTTCATATAATAAGGGCTTAGTGATGATGAACTCCTTTAACTTGGCCTTATCTGGGAAGTACTTCATCTGTCCTTCCATTCTAAATGATAGCTTTGCTGGATAGAGCAGTCTTGGATGTAGGTCCTTGTCTTTCATGACTTGCAATACTTCTTTCCAGCCCCTTCTTGCCTGCAAAGTTTGTTTTAAAAAATAACCTGATAGTCTAATGGGAACTCCTTTGTAGGTAACTGTCTCCTTTTCTCTTGTTGCTTTTAAAATTCTCCCTTTATTTTTAATCTTGGGTAATGTAATTATGATGTGCCTTGGTGTGTTCCTCTTTGGGTCCACCTTCTTTGGGACTCTGAGCGTCCTGGACTTCCTGGAAATCTATCTCCTTTGCCAGATTGGGGAAGTTCTCCTTCATTATTTTTTCAAATAAGTTTTTAATTTCTTGCCATTCCTCTTCTCCTTCTGGCACCCTAATGATTCAGATGTTGGAACGTTTAAAGTTGTCCTGGAGGTACTGAAGGTTCCTTTAAATTTTTTGAATTCTTGTTCCTTGATTCTGTTCTGGTTGACTTTATTTCTTCCTTCTGGTCCACTCCATTGATTTGAGTCCCAGTTTCCTTCCCATCATTGTTTCCCTGTACATTTTCCTTTATTTCACTTCTCAGAGCCTTCACTTTTTCCTCTATTTTGTGACCATACTCAGCCACTCCTGTGAGCATCCTGATCAGTGTTTTGAACTGTGCCTCTGATAGATTGGCCATCTCTTCAACACTTAGTTTATTTTTTCTGGAGCTTTGATCTGTTCTTTCATTTGGGACATTTTTGGGGGAGTCTGGGTATGCCTGTTAGGTAGTAAGGGGCAGAGCCTTAGGTATTGCCCAGGGCAGGGCAACCCATGTGGCTGCATTGTGGTGCTGTACGTGGGGGAGGGGTCCAAGAGGGCACAATGCCCTCAGCTCTCTGCCAACTTCCAGTCACTTCCCCCTCTACCCACAAGCAAATTGGGCCCTTCTGGTGCTGGTTCCTGGGCAGGTGGTGTTGTGTATATTCTAGGACCCTCTGGATCTCTCCAATGAACACTCCTGTGAGGCCGGGAGTTTCTTCTGCCACCTGAACCCTCACAGTGAGGGTTTTTCAGTGAGAGGTTTTAAGGCTTTATTTCCCTGCACTGGAACCCTGGGTTGCATGGTCTGTTTCACTCCCCAGTTGTTCCACCCAGTTTATCTGCACACAACTGTGGGTCTACCCAGTCTGCAAGCTGCTGCTTCACCTGGTCTGCCAGCCATAGCCTTGCCCAATCTGCCAGTGGACACCTAGCCTGCTCTATTCCTCCAGCCACTGCCTTGCCACCAGACCTGCTGCCTGTCTCTGCCCCTCCTACTGGTCTGGATGAATGTTTCTTCTTAACTCTTTGGTTGTTGGACTTCCATATAGTTCAATTTTCTGTCAGTTCTTGTTGTTTTTTGCTTTTAAAATTTGTTGTCCTTCTTTTGGTTGTGCAAGGAGGCACAGTGTGTCTGCCTGCACCTCCATCTTGGCCAGGAGTCCCTTTTCATCACTTCGAATACTTCATGCCAATCTCTTCTAGCCTGCAAAGTTTCTGTTAATAAATCAGCTGATAGTCTTACGGGAGCTCCCTTGTAGGCAACCAATTATTTTTCTCTTGCTGCTTCTAAGATTTCCTTTTTGTCTTTAATCTTTCACATTTTAATTATGATGTATCTTGGATGGGCCTACTTGGGTTCATCTTGTTTGAGGCTCCTTTTGCTTCCTGGCTTGTATGTCTACTTCCTTCACCAATTTAGGAAAGTTTTCTCTCATTATATTTTCTAATAGATTTCCAATTTCTTGCTCTTTCTCTTCTCCTTCTGGCACCCCTATGGTGCAGATGTTGGAATGCTTGAAGTTGTCCAAGAGCCTCCTTATGCTATCCTCATTTCAGGGTGGGGGGGGGATTGTTTTTTCTCTATCTGCCTGGCTGTTTTGCATCCTTATACGCCAAATCACTGACTTGATTCTTAGCACTATTGATTCTCTGTAAATTATTTTCCATTTCAGGTTATTGTATCCTTCATTTCTGACTGGTCCTTTTTTTATGCTCTTCATGTTCTCACTAAGTTCATTGAGCATCCTTATAACCAGTGTTTTGAACCCTGCATCTAGTACATTGCTTGTCTCCATTTTATTTAGTTCTTTTTTTTGAGTTCTGTTCTTTTATTTGGGCTATAGTTCTTTGTCTCCTCATTTTGGCAGCCTCCTTGTGTTTATTTCTAGGTATTAGGTAGAGCTGTTATGTGTTCCAGGCTTGACAGCGTGGCCTAATGTGGTAGGTGTTCTGCAGGATCCAGTGGCACAGCCTCCCCGATCAACCTGACTGGGTGCAATGCCCACATGAGGGCTGGGTACACCCTCCTCTTGTAGGTGAGTCTTGATTGCTGTCAGCACATACATTGGAGGCATTTACCCCCAAGCCAGTCCACTGTAAGAACTGACTGTGTCCACTGACCTCTGACCACCATGAAGCATCAGCTGTGGAGGGGCCCAGCTGTGGAGGTGGTTGACTGGTGTTCTGATACGGGCTGAAGCTTTCCACTTGGTGTGCTGGCTCTGGGGCCTTTTGAGAGGTACAGGCCAAGGTCAGCTGCCACCTGTGTTTTTCCCATGGCCACCTGGCATAAGCTACAAAGTGATCTGCAGATGGCTGTTAACTTGTGCTCAGCTTGGAGGTGTGCCGGTGAGGCCAAGCTATGAACCAAGGCCAGCTGGAGAAGTACAAGGCACACTGAGCCCAGATGCTGCTTGTGTGAGAGATTTTAGGAAAGTCTGAAGCATGAGCCAAGACAGGCCATTCTTATGGAAAAGCCACTGGAAACAGCTTTGGTGGGCCTAAAAGCCGGGTGGGGCAGGGCCTCAGGGAATCACCAGGGTGGGGCAAACAGCAATAGCCAGGTTGGTGGAGACTCAGACGTGGCACGTGCCTGCCAGCTCTGAGGGGGCAGGGCTTGAAAAACAGTGGCCTCTGCCAGCACTTCCATGTGGGAGAAAACGGGTCCGCCCCAGCCTCTCCCTGAGCAGTTCAGTTCCTTTTGGTCTCAGGTGCTGCCCCGGTGCTGGAGCTCAGAGGAGTGAGTCCAAATAAGTCTGTGCTTGGGCCCTTTAACAGGAACTGCCTGGGACTCCATCTCTCTCTGCCACACTCCCAGCTGGTTCTTACAGCCAGAAGTTAATGGGGATTTCTCTTCCTGGAACTGGAACCCTGTGCTGGGGGGCCTGGTGTGGGGCTGGGACCCCTCACTGCTCAGGGGGGACCACTGCAGCTGAGATATTCCTTCTGATTTTTATCCACCACATCTGGGTGTGAGACCAGCCTGTTCTGCATCTCTGCCCCTCCTACCAGTCCCCATGTGACTTCTGCCTTATATACCTAGTTGTAGAATTTCCATTCAACTAGACTTCAGGTGGTTCTGAATGACAATTAGTCCGTAGTGTAGTTGTAATTTTGATGTGGTTGTGGGAGGAGGCAAGTACTGCATTGACCTGCACCACCGTCTTGCCCGGAAGTCGCCCCTTGTATTTCTCTATAACTTTCAGAATCAGTTTGTCAAGTTATATGTGCACAGACACCCCTGCTGGGGTCTTGATTGGCATGTCATTACATTTATAGTTCAAATGTGGGGAGAACTGACCTTCGTAAAATACTGAGTTTCAAATGCATGGACACGGCCTGCCCTTCCTTTTAGGTAGGTCTTTGTTATAGCTTTCTGTGTGCTGACGCTCTTACAGTGAGGCTATTTCTAGACATTTGATCATTTTAGCACTGTTCTAATTGTATCTTTTAAAGTTTTACTTTATAACTGGAATGCAGAAATGTAGTTAATGTTTATAATCTGACCTCGTAATCAACAGGTTTCCTGAACTCAATTATTAATTGTATTATTTGTCTGTGGATTGTTTTGGGTCTTTCACATATATAATTACATCTATATAGTTCCTTAAGCAATATAAGTCTGTTCAAGTTGTTTATTTCTTCTTGGGTCTATTTTATTAACTACTTTTGTCTTTATCTCAGTCTGTTTGCTTTATGTTTAATTTTTTTCTTGTTTCTTAAGATGGAAATTTAGATCATCAATTCAAATCTTTTATTTACTAACGTAGCCTTTACACTTATTATATTCCTCTAAGCATGATTAGCTGCATCTAAAATTTTTGATATGTTTGTATTCATGTATCATCCAGTTTAAAAATATTTTCTAATTTTTCATGTGATTGTTTGAAACAAAGATTATTCATATTTGTGCTGTTTAATTTCTAAATACTAAGGATTTTCTTGGTTATTATATCACTACTATTTCCTTCAAATTTTTCTTTTTGCACCTTAATTCTCGCTTCTCCTATGGCATATCAGAATATGTACGCTCACAGTTTGATATCATCCCATATTTAAAATTCAGTAAAAATTTAAAATTTGCTTCCTTTGTTTTAGCAGGTAATTTTCTTGGCTAGGTTTGAATTATAACTCTCCTTCCTGGGCCAGAAGCATTGGTCTGAATGTACATCGTCTTGTCTTTGACTCCAAATCTGCTTCATGCCTGGGCTGGTCAGGGGTTACACAGATATGTGTGTGAGTAGAGTTTGGGGGGCCCTGATCTGGCTCTGTCCCTGCAGAGGGTATTTCACTCCCCGCTGTGCCCAGGGTTCCCCAGATTCGCTTTTTGGTTCCCCAGGCCAGAGAGACTACAGGTTCTTCAAGCAGCGGCAGCTGCTTCTGTGCCCACAGCCTGGCCCCAGGCTGTACGTCTTGGCCGCGGGAGTTGACACGGGAGTTGACTTGTCTGGCTGTCGGGCTCCCTGCTCCAGCCGGCAGCACTCCTGTCCTGTCAGTCGGCTTCTGTCCGGGTTCCAGCAGCGTCAGGCAGTGGGTTTCTGTTGTGCGCGGGGTTCAGGGGCGGGGGTGGGGGTGGGGTCTCAGTGGACCGAACCCAGAAGTAGAAGCTCTTCTTCAGAGTCCCACTAGGGGGCTGCGGAGAGAAGGATCCCGTGGCAGCGAGTCGGGTACCAGACTGGCCTGCTGCTCCACTCGCTACCAGTAATTCGCCACGAGGTTCCCTCGTTGCTGATGCTGGAACATGGGAGGAGGGTCAGACCTTCTCTCTGTACCCAAAGCGCCCAGACGCACTAGCCTTCTGAGCAGGCTGGTTCCAAGGAGCCCGAGCCACGCATCTGCACCATCGATCTTTGGAACGTGCCTGGCTTTCAGATATGTTTAATAGGACATGAGTTAAGGCTGGCCATTAGAATCTCATGTCCCATGAGGAAGAACCTTCCCTGACTCTGGTCACCAGTGTCCCTGCCTGCCATCAGCCTGACCTGGTGCTATTGGCCAGGCTGCCTGAATGCCACTGCCCACATCCCACCTCCTCTGAAATCTGTGTTCCCCGCCTCAGAGAGCCCATTGGGTTTCTCAGTTATCAAATCGTACAGTCCCGAGCTTCTGTGCTTGTAAGAGGAATGCAGTGTAAGTTTCTTTTCCATGGAAATGTCATGTGGTTCCTCTGGGGAGTGGATGAAATATTTAAAATGTTGTCTCTGTCTCAGTAACGCATTAAGAGAGACGCAAGGGCAGAACGTCGCTTTGTTCAGGCTGGAACAGAAACCCGAGCTCCTGAGCAGGGTCCGCACCCCTGACGCTTCGCTGCCTCGGCCCACATCCTGTTTCTCCCATCGTTTTTCTGGCTGCGTTGGAAAAGCACACAGCCGGGCAAATGGAGTGTCTCTGCTCACACACATCTTCGACACACGAACTAATTTCAGACGGTGCAGTTTAAGTACCTTTAAGGCTAATTGAGTCAGTGGTGCTTACTTGGTTTTTAAATAATAAATGCAGCTACTATTTGCTGGGGGTTTACTTTGAGGCAGACGATACTTAGGCACTTTAATAATGCCTACCTATTTTAAAAATTAATGTTCTGTTGTAGAATAATAGATAAGTGCACTCTCCTTGTATCGAAGTTGTATCAAACAATTTCAGTTGCAGTGGAGTCTGGTGCGACCTCAGCCCCTGGGCTCACTCACGCTTCTCTTGTCGGACCACAAAGTAGCAACTTTTCTTCCTTCTCGTGTCCTTCCAGAGTTTTCTCCACACTTACATATATCTGTTCCTGGGGAGCAGCGACAGCACCGCGTTTGCCCATGTGCGTGTTTTGTGACTGAAATCATCGACATGTCTCGTGCCGCGGCTGGTTTTCACGCTCGGCGCCCCAGTGGTGCGTTCAGGGCCCCGCCCCCCGCCCACGCGGGTCCGGGGCTGCGGGCTGTCCTCTGCAGTCTTGTTCTGTCTCTGCGGCAGGGCAGCTCCAAACTTTATGTGGCCCTTGTCTACCGAAGCAGAATTAGGTTGTTTGGGTTTTTTTTCCCTCTTGCTGTTACCCACAAAGGTAAATATGTATATCCTTTAGGTATTTAGTGTTTGTTAGCTTCCTCGCTGCGGGTAAGAGGAGGCCAAATTCAGCCACACCTGGTGTGAAGGTTTCACAGAGAGGTTTTGAAACCTCACTTCTAGTACTAGATCACAGATAAGACCATCTGAATTTTAGTTCAAGGGTGGTAGGGGCAGGCAGAGGGTAGGGGAAAAAAGCTAAAAACATAAACAATAGCTATGGAGATACCACCTCTGGGATAAGTTGCATATTTTTGAGACAATAAAAAGGAAAACGAAACCACAGGAAACTCATAGTCAGTGTGTTCACTTTGCTTTCTTTATGTTTTTAATTAGAAACCAGCAGAAATCTCCTGTAGAGATGGGGAAAGCCAACTCTTAATTAAAAAGCGCGGGTTGGGCATATGGAGACCCCACCGCTTCCCAGACACCGCAGGTGAAGCCACTTCCTGGGCCAGGAGCCCCAGGCAGGGCCGCCCTCCGGCCTCGGGCCCCTCAGGGCCGCCCTCTGCTGGCACTGGGGGGCAGAGCAGGCACCTTTGCTTGGGTTCGTTTCTCTTTTCAAAATTCATGGCACTCTCCAGGAGGTTTTCTTATCTATCTGCCTCATTCTCATCTGAGGTATTTAAACGTTATAGACGTACTTAAAGAGGAGAGTAAATTCCAGCTTCTGCATCCCCACGTTAATTAACATTTTGGTAAACATCTTCCAGTCACTGCATTTCCTCTTCTCTGCGAAATATAATTTTCTATAAATGGGGTTAGAGCACTCGTGCATTTTTGTAGCTAGCTTTTGTTCACTCGGCCACACGCTCTGTATGTCTTTCTTCAATAATGCCAATGGACGTGAGCCCTCCTTGGTACTGACTGACTGTAACGGGTCCCATGGCGGCGTGGTACACGTGACCATTCGCTCATCCCCATAGTGCCTCATCCATGTGTCCCCCAGATACAGGTTTCATGGCTCATAATAGGTCAGGCTCATGGGCACGCAGTGGGGAGCAAGGCAGGCACAGTGCGCAGCCTGCAGGAAGTTAGGTCTAAGCAACAGCAACGAAGGGTAAGTCCTGGGGGACCTGGTTTAGGCCGTGTGAGGGGGCAAGGCTTCTTGGGGGAGGTAATGACTATACTGCAAAAGCAGAGGCTGTGGGAGTTTTCAAGATGACAGGACAGGGGAAGGGTGTTTAAGCCCAGGGAACAGCGTTTGCAAAGACTTGGAAACAAGAGAGAGCCTGGCTGTGCTGTGGGTGGAAATGAATACATCCCAGCTCACCGGAGCACAGTGTGACAGAGATGTGGAAGCAAAAGAGGCTGGGGTTTGGCAGTGGCATTCTCCTTGCTCAGTGGCCCTCGCCCCTGAATCAGCAGCTATTTCCCTGGCATGAACGTATTATGTCCCTAAATCACTTGGTTAAATGCAGACCTGGGCAGGTCTCGAGGAAGCTGGAGCAGAAGGTTAGGTCCACCTACTTTGACACAGTCCTGCAGAATTGTAGATATGACCAGAGACATTTATGAGAGTGCCCAGAAGGAGGCAGAGGACTTCAGCAGGTCAGTGGGGGGCGGGGAGCACGTGGGCTGGTTCTGCTTCTGGTGCGAGGTTCTGCTGGGTAGGACTGAACAGAGACCAAGCTGAGCACTGTGGACACAGCTGCCTGGACACTGAGGTCCCCGCTGTCCAACTGGGTTTAGGAGGGCTGACTTGGAATTTGGGCAAACCTCCAGAAGACTATTAACATGTTCCTATTGGGGAAGCACTTGACTGTTGACCTGGCCTTCAAGAGCAAAGGGAGGTGAATTAGAGGGAGCAGCCAGAACCGCAGGTCACCGGCACCCCAGGGGTCTGTCCCTTGCATGCATGGGCATGTGCAGGGCTGGAATAAACTGGGCCGGGGGACCACTCGACATGGAAGGCTCAGGCATGGAGAGGGGGCCCCGCCTGAGAAAAGCAAAGCACAGCACGGCAACCACCGCGAGGGCACGTGGCCCCAGGAAGCAGGCCTCACGCAGGCAGGGGCCGAGGAGGTGGGTTTCTCCCGGAGGCAGAACGGGGCTAGTGGTGGGCACAGTGTGTGCGCCCTGCCCCAGGTCCCTGCAGGGTCATTCGAGGTCTCCGCATAGGGAGTCAGGAGTCCAGAAGCTGCTTCTGTAGCAGCCACGCCAGGGATCCGGCCGAGGCTGGTGCCTTGCCTGTGGTGCGTCCTTGGGCACGGAACCTCCTCAGGCTGTTTGTTCCTCTTTAAAAGGGCTGTTGACACAGCCTCGCTGAAGTCAGTGACCTGCAGGCCTGGGTGGCAGTGGCCACGCTGGCCTGTCCTTGTGGCTGTGGTGTGCCTGGCAAGGGGAGGCATGGGTGAGAAGCAAGAGTACTCCCCTCCGAAGCCCGGGACGCCTCTGCCATCGGCCACCTTCAGCAGGGAACGGGTGAGAAGCCACAGAGAAGCGGCTCTCCCAGACCCCAAAGCCCAGCGTGGGCAGGGCTCCAGCGGGCTCCTGCCGGCCCAGGTCCCCGGGGGGTCAGAGTGAACTTGAACATGCATCAGGGTCAGGATCTCTGGCATTGGAAGACCAAGGGACAATTAATGAGATTTTGTCTTCAGTAATGGGAAGAAAGGGGCCAATGTGGGGAATCTGGACCTAAACCGTTGTTTATAAAAGTTAAGCTTTTAAAAAGAATCCTACTTCCTCAAGTGTGGCTTTGAATGGGCATTTCTATCCCCGCCCACCCCCACCATGGAAATTCTGGTAAAAGGAAGGGAGAGCTGTGGCCCTCCCTGGTCTCTAAATTCTGTGATCCCCTGAGCTTTCGGGTTAAAACATCCACTTTTTCTCTCTGTGGAAGAAGAGTGTTGAGTGCCCAGCAGGACATAGGTAAGTCGGTCCCTGTCCAGCGTATCAAAGCATAAATACGCCTTTGATCACCTTGGGGCTCCAGCAGGCAGGGTGGAAGCCAGTCACTTCCAGGCAGTGGGAGAGGGTTTGCAAACGAATCACCTTCTGGTGAGTGATATTCCGAGTGCTTTGCACACGAGAGGGAAATGTTTATTGACTGTATGTTGCACTGAGAAATAGGAAAGGTAGATATTTGTACTTCCATTGAGACACATTTAAAATTCCCAAATATGTATTCTATAATCTGCTAAGCAACTATTTTGCATTCTTTCCTGAACAAATGATTATAATGATGTTTATTCTAGTCTGTGTGGATCTGTTATTGGTGATTATTTGAGGTTGTTGTTTACCCACTGTTGGGTTCCTTTTTATTTGAGGGGGTGGTAACAACATAATGGAAATTATACATAAGGCGTTACGATAAGTCTCTTTTGGTTTTTCAAATCAGAACCAATTTGGTTTCTCTATTGAGAAAATATACAAACCCACAATCTTGGAAGATGTAGGTGGGACAAAAGCACTAGGTAGACCGTCTCACACACTCTGCTTTGAGTCTCAGAGCTGAGATCCCGGCTCGTCGACCACGCTGGTTAATGGAGTCACCACACACGAGTACAATCAGAACACAGTAAAAGGCTTGTGGCTAAATTAAATTCAAATGGATATTTTCCTCTGATGTTAAGGAGGCACCCCAGGGTCGCAGATACCATAGAGGTCAGTCACCAAATCAGCAGCTGTCACAACACGGGGGACCTGGGGGAGTGAACCGGGGCCCAGAGCGCAGATGAGCCACTGCCTAGTGGCGGCTCGCCAATCATTTTGTCCCTTCCCCACTTTCACGTTCAGAGACGGAGTGTTCAGAAGAGTAAGTGGAGGGAGACACTCTGGGGGCAGTAGCCTAGCAAGCATGTGTGTGGTCGGCAGGGCTCAGAAGCAACAGGAGCGCTGAGAGGCCTGTTTGCAGGCTCCGGCAGGAAGAGCAGAGGGCCTGGCGAGGGTCAGGGTGGTGGAGGTCAGGAGGGAGGGGTTCACCTTGGCCGAGAGCGGAGGCAGAGAGCGGGAGGGGTCCGGAGGTCCCGCCTAAGGCAGAGCAGTACCTGGGCCTGGGAGAGGCTTTGGTGCACCTCCCACTGAGCCTGCGGTCACCCAGCCCCGTGCCGCCTGGCCCCCTGGGCATTCCGCGGTTCTGAAGGCGCAGTGAGGATGTAGTGAGCACAGAACTTTCCTTTTCTGCTTCTCCAGATCACGAGCTGCTTGCTGGCACCGTCTTCGTCTTTCACCTTTGTATTCCTGAAGCACGGAGCGCCGTGCCAGGCGGGCGGTAAATGCTGATTGAAAAAAAAGAAAAAATGTGGTCAGGAAATTGAGAGACAATGAGAGGTAAGGTGGAGAAGGGCGTTTGTTATTTGATATTTGTCTTAGGACTTAATAACCACAAGGTACCAGTTCTAGAGCAGCATCCTTAATTTACAGAATGGTACATCGAGACCCAGGCCACGGAAGCACCTTGTCCAACCAAGGTCAAGGTCAGGCACTTCAAAACAGGGTTAGGGTCAGAAAGTAGGTCTGAGCTGAGTGCTGTTCTGTCCCCGTCTGGCGGACCCTCTGCCTCGCTCAGAGTGAGCGGCGCCTGTTGCAGTCCTGTCACCGTGAGCAAGGTCAGGGCCACAAAGAAGCACCGACATGAACGGTGTCTTTCAATAAACGGAGTGGGCCATGGCGGCTCTCAGAGGGCCGGGCTGAGGCCCATAGACTGACCACAGAACACATGGGTGGGTTCTAGAAGAAGAAAATTTTTTTTTGTTTTTTTGTTTTTTTAAAATATATTTTATTAATTATGCCATAACGGTTGTTCAATTCCCCCCTTCATTCCCCTCCACCCTGTACCCCCCACCCCCACCATTCCCCCCTTTAGTTTATGACCACGTGTCTCAAGTTCTTTAGATTCTATATTTCCCATACTATTCTTGCCCTCCCCCTATCTATTTTCTACCTACCGTCTATGCTACTTATTTTCTGTACCTTCTCCCCCCCTTCTCCTTCTCCCACTCCCCTGTTGCTAACCCTCCATGTGATCTTCATTTCTGTGGTTCTGCTCCTGATCTAGCTGTCCTCTTAGTTTGCTTTTGTTTTAGGTGTGGTTGTTAATATCTGTGAGTTTGCTGTCCTTTCACTGTTCATATTTTTATCTTCTTTTTCTTAGATAAGTCCCTTTAACATTTCATATAGTAAGGGCTTGGTGATGATGAACTCCTTGAATTTGATCTTGTCTGAGAAGCACTTTCTCTGCCCTTCTATTCTAAATGAAAGCTTTGCTGGATAGAGCAATCTTGGATGTAGGTCTTTGGATTTCATGACTTGGAATACCTCTTTCCAGCCCCTTCTTGCCTGTAAGGTCTCTTTTGAGAAATCCGCTGACAGTTTGATGGGAACTCCTTTGTAGGTGACTGTCCCCTTATCTCTTGCTGCTTCTAGGATTCTCTCCTTCTTTTATTTTGATCTTGGCTAATGTAATGTTGATGTGCCTTGGTGTGTTCCTTCTTGGGTCCAACTTCTTTGGGACTCTCTGAGCTTCCTGGATTTCCTGCAAGTCTATTTCCTTTGCCAGATTGAGGAAGTTCTCCTTTATTATTTGTTCAAATAAGTTTTCCACTGGTGGCTGTTCCTTTCCCCCTTCTGGTACCCCTATAATTCGGATGTTGGAGTGTTTAAAGATGTCCTGGAGGTTCCTAAGTCTCTCCTCATTTTTCTGAATTCTTGTCTCTTCATCCTTTTCTGTTTGGTCATTTTTTTCCTCCTTCTGGTCCACTCCTTTGATTTGAGTCCCAGTTTTGCTTCCATCACTATTGCTTCCCTGAGCATTTTCCTTCATTTCACTTAGCATAGCCTTCATTTGTTCCTCTAATTTGTGACTAAAATCAACCAGTTCTGTGAGCATCCTGATCATCGGTGTTTTGAACTGTGCATCTGAAAGTTTGGCTATTTCTTCATCGCTTAGATTTATCGGCTCTGGGGCTCTGAGTTGTTCTTGAGCCATGTTTTGATCTGTTCGTGCCTGTTACGTATGAGGAGCAGAGCCTTATTGCTTGGTTAATTGCTGATAGGTGAACACGATCACATGATTTGAAGCCATATGCAAATAATGAGGTGTAGACAGACAGGAAGCTGGAAGCCTTTTCCCGTGCCCTGTCCCCCCACCGGCTCGTCACTGCCCACCACAGAGCTTCGCACGTTTTCTAGCTCCTCACGCGTCTTTCAGAGCGTCTTTGTGGCTCCACACGCAATGTGAGTGAATGCCTTACCTCCTTTTAGTACACAAAACGTAGCATATAAGGTCACTGATCTGCACGTTGCTTTTAATTTAAAACATATCTTGGAGAGCTCGCATCAATACAAAATAGCTACATTTACTCAGCTACAAAGTATCCTATTGGATGGATGCAACATAATTTCATTAAATGGCCCCTATTGATGGACATTTCTAACCTTTTGATGTTAGAAGGAAAAAAGAACCTTTAATGGCCAGCGTTGTACATACAACAAGAGTTTGTGCATTTGTAATGTTGACATATCGCCAATTGCCCTCCCAGTGGCTGCACCAATTTGCATTCGAGTCAGCCCTTGGAGAGCACCTGATTCCTCACAGCTCCTGCCTCGCAGAGGGTCATTAAACTTTCAGGACGCTGGCCACACTGTGGGTGAAAAATGCTGCTTCGGGGTAGTTTAATTTGCACGTCTCTTAGGGGTGGGGTTGATTGAGCATCTTTAAAATGCTAGAAAATGGGAACAGGAAGAAAAACTAAAACAAGGTTCTCTCCACTTACCGAGGTCAATGGCCAGCACACAGTCGGCACCCCCCCCCCCACTGCGAGAACAAGGAGCAATGGGAGCCACCGCCCCTGGGGCCAGCGTGCCGTTGTGTCCTGTTCACACAAGCCCGTGAGCAGTGGGCCCTGCTGTCTCCGTTTGATGGGTGAGGAAACTGCGGGTGAAAGAGGGAAACCTTCCAGAGACCTTTTCAGTGACAGAGCAAGGGCTTGAGCCCAGGGACGGCAGAGTCCAGGGCCCACTGGCACCCCGCACCCTGCAGGACGTGCATTTATTTGGAAAGTTTGAATTAGGTCATTTGTATGCTGCTCTCTGACTGGATTTATGCTGCCCGCCCTGGCCTCACCGTCTCCCGAGTCGGCGCCTGGTTTGGCGGACATATTTTTTCTTTAATGTAGCCGTGGTTCATTGCTTTCTCCTGGAGTTTGGAGAGGCAGCAAGTTTCTTCTCAGGCGGCCGCTCCCTCGACACTTTCTCCGTTTCTGCTGGTGTCTCGATAGAAGCCACTGTGTTTTTAGCAAGTTATAAACATCGATTTGTTTTCTTTCTCACCTTTATATAAATAAGTATGGGAGTGAGGGCATTGGGTTGCAAAACAATAATTGAAAAAGCAGTTGGGGAAAGTGCATTTTTTACTTGGTTATATATGAGGAATTGACTCAGCACCGTCATGTGGGAACAACAGTGCGAGACCAGGTGATTTATAAACTAACCACACGGGACTTCCCCAGAATCACCTAGGGATGGCTGGTTCCCCCAGGTGCAACCATTACTTTGAAAGGGATGGATAATTTAAAGGTCAGTTCCCTAGATATATAGCAGATGGGTCTCCACCACCAGTGTGAATAAATATCAGTGTCAGCGAGAATTACCAGCCTCCCCTGAGTGGTAGTCACCCCAAGCCAGGGCTGGTGTGCCTGTCCCACTAGGGAGCCCTCACCAGGCTGACGATAACCGAGTTGTGCCTCCTGCCCCCTCCCCAGGCCCACCTGTAAAGCCTTCCAGGTCCCCTGGGTCTCGGCACAGCATGCAGACCCCCACCCAATCCTGCAACCCCTCATGCCAACGGCACCCGCCCCGGCCCCCGGCCCTGCCCCTCCGGCAGGCACTCCTCTCGGTGCCACAGTGTGGGGGCTGCCGCACTCCCTTGCTCAGACCCTCTCACCAGCTGGCATTGCTCCCACAGTCACAGTGTTCAGTGGGCTCCAAGGGCTCTGCCCTCGCCTCTGGCCACTCGCCCTGTCTGTCCTTCCAACTCCAGCAGTACCAACCTCTCTGAGGTTCCTTATTTTGGCCTCATGTCTTTTCTTCCTCAAGAAGTCTGCCCGTAATACTCTTTCTGCCGGGAATGCTGTGCCCCAGTCCCCTCTGACTGGCCACCTTCCACTCTTCCTTCAGACTTTACATGCCACCATCTTGGGGAAGTGGGTCCCCAGCTTGCATCTCACAGCGCTCTTGGCGTCTGCAGCCAGGGCGTGATCCAGGCGTGATCCTGGCGTGCTCCTCACAGATAATCTCGCGGAGGCTCCCACCCCACCCGGCTTCAGCCCTGTTGTGTCCCTGAGTTCCAGCATCTGGTAATTGCCCAATAAGGACACACCACATCACCGAGCACCATGTCATCTCTGCCCCTGCAGATTGGCCTCGTTCCTGGGGACCCGCCCCTTCACCACCCAAGGTACAGAAAGTCATTAGTACTTTTCTGGTATGTGCGGTGGGCAGGGCTGGTGGAGGAGGGAGAAAGGCCAGGAGGAGCCCCTGGTCACCACTGGGCCAACACACCTGAGTCCGCAGGCTCAGGTCCACCGAGCTCCCTTCATGGCTGGGAACTGGTTCCGCAGCCTCTGAGGGTGGGGGTGGGGTGGGGGAGGAAGACCCTGCCCCTTCTCTGTCCCTCTCTGGGCCTGTTACCGTGAACAAAGAAGGGAGAAGGGCGATGATTTTCTTGTGATGAATGCTGCATTTTAAATGAAATTCCTTAGGCATTTTAAACAATCACATTTATTCTGCATGCAACAATAGTTTCATTATATATAGTGAAAATCCTTCTAAATGTTAATGTAACATTGGCCCAAGAACCTCATGTTTGGAATAAGTAAACCGAGATGCAGCCTCACACTGCTGCAGCCTACTGAGCCCAGAACCGCTGCACCCTGTTCTGGGGGGAAAAACAGCCTCTCGCAGCTGTGACCTGGGACTTCTGGGAGACCTGGGCTCCTGGCCGAGCTCACGAGCAGGGTGGGGTTAGGGAACTTATTGACCCTTACTGAGCCTACTTGTTAGGGTTACTGAGCCTTTTAAACAGGCTGCATGAGAGGATGTATGAACAGATTAGTATGTAGTGCTTTTAGTATATTGTATCCTGTTCTACTCTACAGTCAGCACTGAATAAATGGGGACCGTTGGTAGTTATTAGTATTACAAATGCCCTATCTCTAGCTTAGGAATAAAGTTTACCTTGGGTCAGATCGAAACTGGCCTACCACCCATCATTCATTCAGTAAATATCTCTTGAGCGCCCCCTATGTTCAGGCAGTAATGGTAGGTACAGGGCGCTATTTTGGTGAATAAATTGGGCATGGTTTTGTCCTCGCGGTGCTTAAAGCTCAGTGGGCGGCAGAAAAACAAGCCAGCCAGCCAGTTAGCACAGCGATGTAAGATGTGGTAGACACACAGGGAAGCGGGCAACGTGCGGAGAGGAAGTGGCGGGGGCGCTGCAGGCATGGGCCCCCCCCGAAGGGCCGCGTCGGCCGGCTCAGCCTCTTCCCACCCCAGGGCGCAGCAGCCCCACAGGCTCCGTAGAACGCCGGTTACCCACTGCGGTGCTTGTCAAGTGCCCAGACACATTTAGTGACAGCAGCCTCTCACTCTGATGCTCTGATCTGCCCAATAATGGTGAGCGCGGACCACACACCCAGCCTGCAGGTCAGTGTTTGGAAAGGCGAATTCAGCACAGCCAACCGGGGTTGTTCTCAGACTCCAAAGATGGACTGACATGAAGAACCTTTCTCATACGATTTTTCCTACCCGTCGTACTGAACGTTAAGCTTAGGCTTTCTTCACTGCTCATCGGTGTGGTTCTAAGGCTTTGACTACCAAGTATGGCAATTAAAATATGCAAATCTTCATGTGAAACAAAAAAGTGTGTATGTGTGTGTGTGCGTGCGCATGTGTGTGTGTGGGGGCAAACTAGCTGCCTGCTGCAGGTTAGCTCAGGTCTCTTTGGCATCCACAAGGCTCCGCGCCAGTGTAAGGGACGTCTCTGCCCAGGCGGTGCAGCCGCTCAGCCAGCCTGCAGATGGAAGGGAGGGCGCTAAACCCCCAGACGCGGGGACCGCTCACTGGTGACGGGGCTTCTGCGGGCGTGCGGCTGACTGACAGCCTCTGTTTCTGAAATTAATTACTTCTCTCCTAGAGTTAAATGTGCTGATGATGCTTCTCATGAAAATATGAGGGTTTTACATGGAAAATGCTCTAATTAAATAAGAATAAAGGCAGAAAACTTCCAGACCTAAATGAGATACATTTATTCCGTACATGTGGCGGAATCTTTAATAATGATTTGAAATGTAACAGTCTCTCCCCTCCTGGGACAGAGATGATATCTTGCTCGCTCCCGCATTTGCATTTGTCTCCCTTCTAATGTTTATTTATGACGTGTGAAGGGAGAGATGCTGTCTCTTCATCTTTCCCCAAACACCCCCAGTCCAGTCTCCCCAAACCCAGTGCTATGGGCTGAGTTCTGTTCCCACAAAATTCCCGTGTTCAGTGTGACTGTGCTCGCAGGGACGGCCTTTAGGAGGTAGTTAGTTAATGCACATGCACAAAGGTGGGGTCTTAGGGCAAAAGGGTTGGCGGCCTGATACAAAGAGGATGAGCCTCCTCTCTCTCTCTCTCTCTCTCTCTCTCACACACACACACACACACACACACACACACACACGGGTTAAGAGAGGAGCTACCACACACAGAGGTAGCTGGGAGTACAGGAAAAAAAAATCCAGCTTTCTCTTCCTTCTCCCATCTAACATTGTTTCCTGCTTTCAATGCTCAGAAGGGAATGTTGGGTCGCTTATGTCCTTGAACTGGTTTCTTGGGCCCATGGGCTTGTGTGCATTTCTCTGCAAAGAAACCGCAGGCATCTTTGTTGTCTGAGAATCAACATCTCGTTCCCGTGTCCCTCCCTCTCTCCCTGACCACGGAAAGGTGCATGGAAGGGACAGTGGGGACCTCTGTGTGCCAGGAATGGGCCAGGCCCCATGGCCTGAGACCAGCCCTTTAATTGTCCCCAGTACTGCAGGAGGAGAAGCTCTCGGCAAGGGAGCTCCTGGCCACACCTCTTCTAAGCAGTGCCATTTGGGGGTGTCTGGCTCTGAAGTCAGGGGTCGTCACAGTTTTCTGCCCCATGTCCTAGTGCTCTCAAGACCCACTTGTCACAGGAGCTGCTGCTGGCCACGTCACATGGACAGGTGTGACGAAGACCAAGTTGACTTCCAGTGTCCAGACCGCTGTCAAGGCCTACTCTCCCCCTCCCCTCACCCAGGTCTGGATCTGTTTGCAAAGGAGAAAGAGAAATCCTACCCACTCCTAGCCCTCCCGGCTCCCAACGGTTGCTCTTTGATGTATTGGAAATGGGGGGGAGGGGTGGTAGAGAAAGAATCAAAAGAAAGAAATGATATCAAATCAGAATCTTTGAGTTGCAAGCTAGCCAGGTACGGGGTGGGACAGGATCTGATGAAGGAAGAGGGGATATTGCAGAAGGGGGGGAGCAGGAAGTGGAAGTGGCTGGCCTTGGGGGGCCCCAGCCGAACTAGGAACTAGGAGCTGGGCAGGGCACCTCCATCTCCTGTTCTCTGCCTTTGCCGCTTAACCGCCTCTCCTCCTCTCTTTCCATAAGCCTCTTGCTTTGACTGCCCAGTCCACAGGGTGGAACGTGGGTGCCTCACACAGTCAAGGTTACATGTTCTCGTCTCAACTGTCCACAGACGTCTGGGCTCTCTTTTAGCTCCGTTGATACCTCCCTGCGAGAGAGGAGCTGACTGGCCGGGCTCCGATGAGCCTTCCACCCCTGGGGCAGGTTTCTGCAGCCCAGAGTCGGGATCACAGAGAAAGCAAAGCAACGGGCTAGGGGCCAACGAGCGCTCCCCACGGTGCGCAGCCCAGGCAAAGGGGAGGCAGGGCACAGAGGAAGCTGGAGGCTGCTTTTGTCGAGTTGCTACCAGATGCCTCAGTGTGCTCTGGACGCTCTGAATTCTGGGAAATAAAGCGTGGCACTCAGAGGGCCTCGTTGGGGGTACCAGGCAGCCTGGAAGAGATCCTTCCCAAGCAGCATGAAGTACTGTTACCCAGGAGCTAAACCGTGTGGCCCGGGTTCAGTCCTCAGAAGTTCAGACGGTGGTTGGGGTCTATGACAGTAAGAAGGAAGCTCAAGGTCACTGTGGTGAGCACGTGCTAGATGTGTTGGCATGTTTTGCCAGATTCCAGCCTCTGAGCAATTCTGTGAGATGAACTCCATCTGAGAACACGTCCTTGAAGGTGGGGCGGGGAGGGCCTTCCCGTGGAGCTGGCCACAAGCAAAGGTGTGGCAGTGGGGAGGCCACGGTCCACGGGGCAAATTCGAGGTAGGGGTCTAAATGGGTGGGGTTTGCAGGAAGGACTCTTGGTAAGAGCACAGGCTAACAAAACTGCCACCAGTCGCTTCCTCTGCTTTCTCACTGGTCCCCATTGCGCTGTGCCAGGCTCTGGGGAGGAAGAGAGGACCGGCGACACACAGCCCAGACTTTGAGAAGTCCCCCGGCCAGCGGGGAGCCCTGGGGGTGGAGGCAGCAGGTAGACGGCTTGTGTTTGCCATGGCAACGAGGCAAGCAAAGGGTTAACCCAGATCATCATCACTGCGGGTCCCACGTGTCCCTGTCACTGTAAAGGGCACATACAGAGATTTCTAAAAGAGATCTAGTAATCTCAGAGCCAAGACTTCAGGTATTTTAGGGTGACCTGGGACCCCAAACAGCAGCATGCTGAAAACACGAGTCTCCGGTACCAACTCGGCACCGTGATCTGAAAACGTTGATGCCGTTCCACTGGGGGGCAACTTTGCAATGCCATCCGTGTGGAATAAATCTCCTTTTTAATAAAAATGTATCTTTAAGATATACACAACAATTACCGTAGAAATAGATTGGACTGTCTATTATATTGATATATACACAATCCCGGAAATTTGTCTCTGGTGCCCGGTTTACTCTGCACCGACAGGACTGAGAGTGCCATAAAGATGCTTTATGGCAGCCGGGCGCCCGCGCTGCCACTTCTGGTGCGGAAGCCTGGGAACTGTGGTCAGGGCCGTCATTCATCCCTGGCACCTAAATGCTTCTCACAAACAGTGGCTGCCTGCAGAAAGCATCGCCGAATGAAATGCGTTTATTTGGTTCTTTGGTGTCACGTCGACAGACATTAAAGTGAAAACTTCCCTGTGCTGACAGGGGTGCCAGCTCCCCCTTCCGAATGTTCTCGAGGGGGGCTGGCGGGCCCCTGGGGGCCCATCAGGGGGCCTAAGGAAGCAGAGCTGGGGGTTATTACCTCTCAAAAGGATGGCATTTCACCTCCACAGGGAGGGAGGCGACATAGTGGAAATGTACTAAGATGCACCCTCACCTGCCCAGGGAGACTCGAATCCCGGTGCCCTGCGTCATCCCAGCAGCCGGGAGGGCCAGCCTGCGGAGCACAGGCCTCCCACCCCTCGGGCATGGGCAGCACGCAGGTACCTCGCTTCACTCGAACCCAGGCCCTGCCTTTACCCCGGGTGTGGCGAGGAGGAGGGAAGAGGACAGGCCCACGTGACGCACGGATTCATCCGCAACCTGTTAGGTGCGGAGGCTGATGGGACACATCCACGCATTAGCTCTGCCTGCCCAGTGTGTCGCTCCGAGTGGGCCCCACACGTACAATAATGAGAGCATTTCCCCAGCACCCCCCAGAGCCCCTTGCTTGCTTCAGTTTTCCCCGCAGCACTTGTGATTCACTGTTTATTTTATTATCTGCTTGCTTGCTTGCTTTTCTCCACCAGAATGCAAACTGTGACCAGGCCAAGGAATGTGTTGTTTTCTTCAGCACCTCCAACCTCAACACCTGGAACATATCTACCTCAAAGCGTGTGCTCCTTAAATGTGTTCTGAATAAGCCAGAAAGCTAACCTTTATTAAGTCTTGATGATATCCTTTATCTCATTTAATGAGTACAATAATATGACTGACACTATTTATTATTCCTTCATTTTTGACCTAATAATGGATGAATGTACTTTTTTTTGTAAAGAGTTGAAACACTACTGGAACCCAGAATATGGTCTTGAAATGCTGTTTTCCAGTAAAATGCGCAAAGGCAGCCTGGAGATGTGGCTGAGCCCAGATCTGGGCTGGGACGCACAGGGGGAGACAGGAAGACGTTGTACAGACAGCAATGGCCTCCGAGACAACCTGAGCTTCATCACAAGGTGGCAGAGTGGCCAACTTGAAGGGGCTCCCACCGGCCAGAGACGGGCTTTATTTCAGTGTAAAAAGAGTAACCGCGATAGATTGAAACCTCGGCGTGTTAAAATCCATTGGTTCACAGCCGTAGTTATGTAAATGCCTGATGGATCACCTTCAGAAGGTGCTGGGGAACAAACTCTTTATTCTGGAAGTGGTATACTTCCTACACAGTAGGAAAAAAGCTGCCAATGACTTTCCTTGAGTTTCCCAATAACTGAAATCACAGGGCAACTAACTTGAAATCTAGTATCTAAGAAAAACTGCTCTGGACAGTTACGGGGATGATTTATTAAGATTGTTGCAGTAGCAAGAGCACCCTGGGTTCGAAGGTCGGCGTCTCGGCGGAGCTGCTTGGCCTGGGCCGTCCGAGGGGAGGGGTGGGCAGGTAGGGGCACAGGTGGAATTGCTTTGCCATCAGAAGTCTCAGCTAAATTGGAAACGGTTCTGTGACTGGCTGGCTTCTGGACGAGCAGTTCTAACTTTAGCTCCTCCCGGGGAGGCAAAGGGCAGCATGTTGGTGGGGGTGCAGGGCACAGGGTCTGTGTCTGGCCCCGCCCCAGGCAGACACAGGCGTCTTGGTGAGTCAGGTGCCAGTCGGGACAGCGTGGACAGCAAAACACGGGCAAGCAAGGGCGGTTCCCTGTGGTAAAGCACTTCCCGGGACGCAGATTTGGGGGGATTGCTTTACCTTTGCCCCGTAGGAATCTAACAGGTGCAGCTGCTTCCCCGGGAAGACCACCAGGTACCAGAGAAGTCCGTGGGAGACTCGGGCAGCAACTCGCACGGAGTCCCTGAGGGCTGGGCCTGGGCTGTGTGAAGAGGGGGTTGCAGACATAGAGGAGGTTCCCAAACTCCTACAGGTTCGTTTCTGGCAGGAGCCCCGGGTGTTCAGCTCATTGCTGGCTGGGGATGGGGAACTGAAACTCCACTGAGACCCGTCTCCCCTGTGAAACAAAAAGCCCTAATCTTCCTGTAGGAGGCTGAAGAAAACTAGCTTTAGGCGGCTGGAGCAAAAAAAAAAAAAAGACTTTACCCCTGGGAGAAGGGCAGGAAGTGTGCGGAGCCCCGCCCTTCCTGGGGAGGCCACACCCCTGCCCCGCCCCCTGCCCCAGGGGCACAGTGATTGCCCACCTTTCAGACAGAGGCTAAGTCGGGGTGGGAGAACCTCTCTATGTCTGAGTGTCCCCCCCCACCCCACTCCCAAGAAAAGTAACCCATGGGAACAGCAGAGAGAGACTTTTCTTGGGGAGACCCAGGGCTGGGCAAGGGGACCCAAAGCCAAGCAGGAGGCAGACTCAGAGAGAAAACCCTCCCGGAGAGAGCCCGAACTCCAACCAAGGTAGGACCCACTCAGAACCGAAGAAAGTTCGCGGTTGGTTCTTCCTGAATCGGTAGAAAATATTTCTATGGCATCTTCTTGCCCCTAATTCTACATCATACACATATTAGCAGTGGACGTTCTTGTCACTTGCCTCCTGTTTTTCACCTCATTGCTGTCAGCCTTCCTGTCACTGTTCCAGATGAGCTTCTGGTAGAAGCTCACAGCTGCCTTTATTGTCTGGTGCTGGCGTTTGCTGTGTGGTTGGTTGTTTTGTAGCGGCCGCCTAGAATCCCCCTGACCCCGGTCGGAGCAGCGTGTCGGGGGCTCGGTGATACGTTGGGGCGTTTGCCTTCACATCATCTCTTTTCACTTGGGGAGAGGACGCCTCCAAAACTTGCTCAACCTGCCCCATTTTTTGATGGGGGTTCCAGGCAGAGGTGCGAGGCCTCTTTGTTGCCAAAGCAGCCCGAAGCCACAGACCACTTCCGTCTGTGTTTCACCCTCATTCACTGGTCTTTGGTGAGTTGGCAAGCTCCTGGATGCCACCCAGTAAGCTCTGTGCTCTGGGCTGATTTTACCCCAAGGAGAGGACTTTATATTCTAAAGGAGAGCTTGGATTAGTGACGTCATCTCCAGCGTCACTTCTGAGGTTCTCAGGGGATGTCTCTAATAAATCTAAGCAAGGTCCAGAGTCCCCTCTGAGGGTACGCAGTGAGGAGGCTCCGTTCTCCTGGGGGGGACAGGGACAGGGTGGGTGGAGGAGAGCAGTAGCATTTCAGACGGGGTTAGTCGGCGGCTGGAAGGGGCCTGTGTGTTCTTGGGCAGTGGTGCTGTCTGTGTCGTGTGAGGCCTGGGAGGTGAAGTGGGGAGCCTAGGACTAGCCAAGCAGAAGCCTCAAGCCTTTGAAGTGGCAGCTGCTTGTCCTAAGACATGGAGGGCAAGCCTCTGCGGCTGGGTCAAGGATCAGGCTGAAATGAACAGTGAGTTTCGGTGGTTCTGTCGAGGTTGAGCGGACACCCCAAGGGCATTCCAGGTTGCTCCTGCACGGACAGATGGAATAGACGAAAGGGCTTCCGGAGGCAGGGATGCTGCTGAACAGCCCCCTCCGTTCCTGCTTCAGCTCTCAGAGCTGGAGGGCTCTTCTGAAGACTCAGTCAATTCAGAGAGAGGCTGTTGCAATCTCAGGAAAAACACGGTGCCTGCTACCTGCAACTTCCAGTTAAACCTAGAAGTCCTCGCAGTCACCATCTGCGGGGAGCCTACGATACGTCCAAACAGCCTTTGGTCTATCAGGAGAGAGTGCTTTTCCCTTCAGATGGGGTGTGCCCTGAATAACTGTCGGGCAGAATTTAAATCTGCCTTTCAGAACCTCGTGTCCCTTTCGTGCTGAGAGCAAGAGGAAGGGACCTTCCTTGCCCTGAACAGAGTGGGAGATGGTGTTGCATCAGGACAGAGTCACAGGGAGTATGGGTCTTTGGGGTCTCTATTGAGGACCTCGGAAATGTAGGGGGGGCTTCAGTGAACCCCCGGCTGTGACTGTCTGAAGATGCCGTTGCCCTCACCAGGCAAAGGCGAAAGGATGTCAACCATCCTGGGCTCGAGGCAGGTGGAAAGAGGGCGGAGCAAAGGGCCGCGGCTGCGGGAGGAATCCAGACGGGGTGGCGTTTGGGTTGGGTGCCACGGGGACGGGGATAATGGTTTTGTGGACGGACGGGCCTGAGGTCTCACACAGGTGGAAATCCCCACCACCTGGTCCTTCACTGGCGGGATGGAAGCGTGGCAAGGACAGGATGGGGTGTGGGAAGGCCTCGTGGGGCTTGCAAGCAGGTCTGACTTCTCCTTTTTCTTCTGGCTTCAGGTACTGTTGGGGAAGTGTAGGCAATGGTGTGGTCGGCTCTGTAGGAACTCCTGTAGGTTCCGCCCCAATTATCTCACCTGCATCAGTGAAGTTTTCATCCTGTAGAACGTCGGGGACAGGGTCAAGACCCTTCTTTGGAGCTTTAAATACAACAGAGGAAGAACGGTACATCTGAGCCGACACAGTGGATTATGAGTAGAAGTGTCCTCTGAAACTTCGAAGAAGAGTCCTCTGGTGAGAATTTGATGTTACCGTTCCATTTGCAAAGCTTCTCTTTATTAACTTTGCATGGGTGGTATCACAAGGAAGGAAGAAACGTTTTCCAGTCGAGGGCCCAAGGCTCAGGTCGCGGGCTGGACAGGGAAACCCTGTGGGCAATTCGAAACGTGGGCACGTGTGTGGCGTGGCCTTGTTCTGCAGACACGGTCGAGCAAAGGTGGCGGGTTTCACGCAGAGGAAGTGGCGCCCATTTCTCCCTGAACCAGAAGCACTGGGAATTGGTCAGGGGGCTGGTTGTCGCTCACTCCCCTCGAGTGTGTACGGGTCCGTGTTACGACTTCAGCTAAAACATCCTGTGCACCGGCCCCATGGTCCGCAGGGCGCTGGACCTGACAGCAGCCCCTGGAGCGCACGCCCCAAGTCACAGCCTGCAGAGTCTCCAGTGGGCAGGACTTCCTGCTAGGACTGGCCCAGCCGCCCTGGGACCAGCAGACGCCCCCGCCCCCAGGGCCTTCCCCTTGCGCACCCCTCAGATTACACCCTTGCAGAGCTCAGCAAACCCCACTCTTTCTGGCTTTAATTGGCCAATCTGGCCTTAACCCAGGAACCCCACAGCACCCTCTGCCCTCAGTCCTGGTACCTCCCGTGCCCAGGCCCTGCCTGGCCCTGCCACACCCTCCTGGCACCCCCACCCCATCCTGCAGGCAGGCTGCTCCCTCCAACACCTCAGGGCTCCCCTTAAAAATGTAATTGAACGAGATCGCCACAGTTCGGTAGAGTATTGAGCACCCCTTCTCTCCTCAGAGTGCCCACATTGACTTCAGTTGTGGGCTCTCTCTTCATCTTGGTTTTCCTTTGATAACATGGGACAGTCTCCTCCCCAGTGTTCCTTTGTTAACAGTGTCTGTGTGTCCTTGTCAGTAGGTGGCTGGTTGGCCGGGGGCCACCTACCTGTTTGATCTGCAAGGCTGAGCTGACTCTGAGTCCTGTCTCTGTTCTAAAGCCCAATCAGAAATGCCCTGCCAGGTGTCACGGTTTAGAGGAAGGAGTGTTGGCCATCCTAATTTGTCTTCAAATTCTGTCTCCAACTTCAGGTTTAACTCCATTGACAAAACAAAACAAAAGGGTTGTTGCTACACTAGCCCTTTCTTTAACTCTGATTGTTGTTAGAAGTTACTTTCTAATCAATCCTGCAAATCTATAGTTTCATCTTATTTGCTTGTATGATTCAATTATGGTTCAATCAGGGTTTTTTGTTTTTGTTTTTTGATGTTTCAGTTGTGGCTTTTAGGAGATACTGTTCTGACTTTACTCCCACCCCACCCCATGCCCACCCTGACCCTCTCAGGTTTATTGTGGAAAAGATTCTGTAGGTAATTTTCCAGATCAAATCTGATTAGCTTTTGCCACGTGGGAGTTAGCACCTGTGGGTTCGACCAACACGCACACCAGCTCATGCAGGTCAGGACGTCCTGCAGGACCGTAGGTCATACATACACAAAGACTTCTCGATTCTTCTATCAGTGTTTGCTGATCTTGTATGGGGTTAGGCGAACCTTAATTACGTCTCTCAATTCAGCTCAAGTCCAAGGCTTATGTTTGACAGTTGCCTGTGCACCTGGCTCATGGCAGGGAGGGACCCTTGGAGGCCACCGGCACTTTGGGTCTTAGGAAAGGGGTTGGGACCAGATAGGGGTCTGCTCAAGGGCAGGGCAGGGAGGAGGTGTGGGAGAACTGTGAGGGGATGAGGGGATGGGGGGACGAGGGGGACGAGGGGGGAGGCTAGGTGGAGAGAGGCCACTGGGGCAAGGCCGGTGGGGGTGCGCAGCAGGGAGTGTACTAGGAAAGTGAGTCTCCTTTGTTGTTGCAAGTTCATCCAAGTTTTCTTAGCTTTGGCCGGAGAATATTTCAGTGAAGCAACTGTTCCTTCAGGATTTCATTGGAGGCCTCCGTCTACTTACTGGGCTTGTGAAATGTTTATTGCCTTTCTTTTCTAAGGCACCTCTCAAATGAACAATTTTGTTCAAATCAAACCTTCTCTAAAGTGGCCATAAAAAGCCCCGATCATCCTTGGTAGGTTACGCCATTTAGAGAGAGAGACACGGAATTAGAATGTCCATCAGAGCACGTCTAAGAAGCAGGAGTTTGTTCAGGGAGGAGAGGACTGGACTGGGACACCCCTGCGAGAGTGGGAGGGGTTTGGCAGGAAGGTGATGCTCCTGTGTCCTCGCATTCTGCACCATGTGAAGACGCGGACCCAGCAGTCAGTGCCCTGGCAGGTGGAGAACCACAGGGAATGCTCTGGATTAAAGCCAAGCTTTGGGGACATAAAACAGACAAAGGAAAACCTTGTCTGGTTCTGTTGGTGAATCACAGCAAAGCTTGTCCAGTGGACGCTCATCTGGTGAGAACTGGAAATTCTAGGAGACCAGCTCAGACAGGCTTCGAAGGCCTTTGCCTGCATTCTGCCTCCTGCGTCTCTTTCTTATAACAAATAGCACCTTTATACACCACAGCACAAAGAAACACAAAGAGCATGAAGGGATGAAAAGGAAATGTCTGATTGCACCCAGAATGCTGACAGAGGTAAGCCAGTAACAAAATCCACGTGCAAAACTGAGAGTTAATAGCCAAGGAACTCGACACAAAGAGAGAAGAATTCAAGGGCAGGTGCTGTGTCACAGACTGGGCAAGCTGCAAGGCACAGGCTGCCTCTGGGGACCACACCTGACTGAAGGCTGGGGTCCATGCAATGCACGGTGCAGGCAGGGCTCAGTGGAGCATCCCTGATAACCATGGCAATACACAGGGGCCAACGATGAGAACAAGCAGAGGTTATTCTTGCAGAGCATGCTGTAGCTGGGAAGTCGGCCACCATCCCTGGGTTTTGGCAGGCTCCCAGGCAGAGCGTGGGGAAGCTTTACAGTGGGAAGCAAAGGGAAGGCTTCTGTGCTGGGACTGCAGGCTGTGGGCATGAGGGGAAGCTGGAGGCGGGCTCGCTGGAAGCAGGGCATCCCTAGTTGGTCCTAAGGTGGAAGCAGGGACCCAATTAGGGACGCTGTCCGTTATTATGGAAGTTACTGTTCGGCTTCCTCCAAGTCTAACTTACAGAAAGCAGGCAGGCTTCCTGGGAGGCTTATTCTAGCTGCGGGGTGACTTCCTGGGCTGGTGGCTGCAGATCGTGGGTGGGCACCTTTTCGTGCAGGCTGGTCATTGTGGGGCTGTGTATTCAGTCTGTCCTGCCAGCCGATGCCGACTCACGTTCCACCTGCCCTTGGCAGCCAGCCTCGGCCTCACGCAGAGGAGAACGCATCAGGGTCCGTCTTCCGGTCTCTCTGCTGCTCCTTCCCATCTCTGTCTCCCCGCTGTCACCTTCCCCAGACCTGCCACTGCACGCGTGCTGGCTTCTGGGGCTTTGGCACTGTTTAACCTACTCGCGTCCTTTTTTCTCTTATTATCCCTTTGGCCGTGTTTGAAAGAATTCCTTAACTCAGTCTTCCAGCTCACTAATTCTTCTTCTTTATGTTCTTTTAAAATAATTTTTATTGTCGACACCATTATAGATGTCTCCCATCTTCCTCTGTATATTTCATGGCTTTTCAGTCCATCTGTTGGGAATTTCCCCCATCAATTATAATTTTCACTTTAGGAAGTTAGTAATGTTATTTTTTGTAAAGGTTCTCTCTGACCATATTAATTATCTTTTTTAAAGGTCCTTTTCTAAGTGCTCTATCGATTTTCTGTCCTCAGATACACATTTTGCCATTGGATAAGGTTGTTGCCTCTTTTGGTGTTGAGTGGTCTCCTGCACGGCCCCGTGCTGGCTGGTGTTTCATTGTGCGTTTGTGTCAGTAAAGGTTCCTGTTAAACTCTCCATTGTCTGGAGCTGATGGAGCTCTTTGGAATGGGCAGTGTTTGGTGCGAATGGACGAGGACGGGCCAAATGGCTGGGGGAGTAGTCGGCCTTCTGTGCAGGGCACCCTGCTTCTCCTGGCTCTGGAAGCCAGTCTGGCCCCTAGATCCCAGCCCCCCCCCAGGACAGATGCCCCTCGCTGCTGCCACCGGATCCCCAGAGAATGGAGAATGGGGCTGATGTGCAGGGTTTTTTTCTGCCTGGATGCCTCCATGTAGTTGTCATTGCTTGGGGTCACCTCCAGGTCCTGGCTTCTTCCGCAGCCTCAATGCAGGGACTTTGTGAAATGCCACTTCCACTTTTTATGCTACAGCTCTCAAATGAACACCAGAGTGTGCTCTGGTGGGTCCCCCCAGACCCGCATGCCCACTCACCTGGCTTTCAAATGCAGTCACACATTTTTAGTTAATGAAATTTTAGTAATTTATTTCATTTTGGGTAGGAAGCAGACATTGCTACACATGTTTAGTATGCAGACTTGAACCTGGACAATTTTAGTCCAGTGGTTGCTACAGTGTAGCCCGAGGGTCCTGGGGTCCCCAAGACCCTTTGAGGGCATTCACCGCGTTCTGTCCTCTTGAACTTTCTATTTGTGTGAAGCTGAATTCTCTTCGCCCAAACCACCGCACCACACTAGGCTGCATGCTGTGCAGACACGAGAATGTGGCTCTCTCCTGTCGAACCCGACCTTAAGGAGGTTTTCAGAAATGTGGGGCCATGGGCCCCTCTCATTAACACTTTTTGTTTTGAAATATATGTTATATGTCATAAAATTTGATATTTACATGCAGTAAGTTTCTTATCACTACTTGAATTAGTGAACAGTAAGTGTTGGTGGATATAATGACCCACATAAACAAGAGACCAGTTTGCAGAGTGCTGCGTCACCCCAGGGCCTCCGCTGGAGGGCAGGGCACGAGAGCCACACCCCGGCCCGCAGGCCAGCTGACAGCAGGGACCCACGGAACCACGCACCTGCCACTTTTCCATATTGTGGTCCTCTTCCTGTTTCCTACAAGTGTGTGTCTTCTTTTCCCTTCCCTTCCCTTCCCTTCCCTTCCCTTCCCTTCCCTTCCCTTCCCTTCCCTTCCCTTCCCTTCCCTTCCCTTCCCTTCCCTTCCCTTCCCTCCCCCTCCCTCCCCTCCCCTCCCTCCCCCTCCCCTCCCTTCCCTCCCTCCCTCCCCTCCCCTCCCCTCCCTCCCCTCCCCTCCCCTCCCCTCCCCTCCCCTCCCCTCCCCTTCCCGACTTTATTACAGAGACACCACAAGTGTTCTCCTGCTAGAACAGAGCAGAGTGTGTGGGGTGTGCTTCTCTCCCCCAGTGTAAAGGGGGTCACGTTGCTTGTTGCTCTTTTTAGTGTCTCCCTACCCGGGGTCTTGGAAGTGGAGCTTAATTGCACTAACACATCTTCCTAGCTCTGTCGCCGTGCTCTGCTCGCTGCTTCCCCCAGCAGCGTTCTACCCCACGGGCGGTTCTGTGTTGTTTTTAATTAAATATTGAATACATACAAAAGGGTATATCGTCAGTGTAAAGTGTAGAGAAAAGCAATTAAACGGGGCAGTGGGTACAGAAGCATCAGGAAGCATCCTGGTCCCTAAGCCTGTCTCCTGTTCTCATGTCTCACCTCCTGCGGCCACGAGGGAGGCGGGAACTGCATCCCAAATAGACTGGGTGTTTTGTGTGTGTGTGCTTCTCTTAAAATTTGATGTCCTTAACAGAAATATTTCCTTGCATTTTGCTTATTTATGATCATATGTGAAATCATGTTATATAAATTTTTCTGCAAATATTTTTTTGCCTACTTGTTTTGAGATTTACTTATGTTGATAGGTGAAGCTGTAAATTTTTTTAATTTTCCTTTCATATAGTTTTCGGTGCATAAATGCAGGGTGTGCCAAAGGTAGGTTTACAGTTGAGAGTATGCAAAACAGATTAGGATTTATGATTATTTATTAATTATTGCATTATTTTCCAATGAACAACTGTGAACCTACTTTTGCCCACCCTCTACATCATGAGTTGTTAATCCATTCTCCTATCAAAATAATATCTAAATTTTATAAAGGATTTTTTACTATTAAAATAGCTTTTCTATGATCATTTTAAAACCTTTCTAATATTTTGAGCTTCTCGTACATTCACCTGCAGTTGTGAGAAACAGCACAGAGCTCTCTCTGCTTCTCTGCCAGGCTGTCCCTGCAGGTGGGGGGCGTCTTGTGTGACTGGAGCACACACACATCACAGTCAAGAGACTGACACGGACACGAGCCAGGACCCTTGCTCTATTCCACCAGCACTCACACACTCGCGGGTGCACGCCACCTGTGGGTTCACTCCTGTGACCCTGCGTCACACGGTCGAGGCACAGACGTGGTCCTCGCAGTGGTCCCTGTGCTCCTGTGCTGCTCCTGGACTCACGGCTGCACCCCACCCCACCCCCTCCAGCCCCACCCCTGGCCCTGCCCTCTCCAGCTCCACCCCCTCCAGCTCCATGGGCCACTGGCCTCTCCCTCAGCTCTGTGAGTTCGTCATCTCCAACCTGCTGCGCACATGGGATCACACTGTGATCCACGCCACGCGCTTCCATTTGGAGTTCGTCTTTTCTGTCGTCCACCCTGATTCCCTGGAGGCCTACCCCAGTTTCTGCGTGTGCCAGTAGTTCCTTTTTTCCCTCGTGGGAACCCAGGGCATAGACATCCTGCGGCTTAGCCACTCACCCATGAGGGACATTTGGGCTGTTCCTAGTCCGGGGCTAGTTCCTGCAGCCACTATGAGCATTTGGAGACCGGTTTGTGTGTAAACACGGTTTTACTTCTCTGGGATAAGTGCCCGAGAGTGCACTAGCTGGCTGTATGGGAAGCACCTGCTTACTTTCGCAGGAAACTGCCGCGCTGTTTTCCAGAGTGGCTGCACGTTTTACGTCCCACCTGTGAATGTTTTATGTCCTTTTGTGCAGACACCCGAGAGGCCTTCCCAGGTTCCCATTCAGGGGTGGGTCTATAGCTGGCCTGCATGGGCTGCCCACCTTCACCTCCACTAAGGTGAGTCCCAGTCGTTTCCCAGAGGGCGTGCAGAAGCGTCCCCTTCAGCATGTGGGGGCTGTTCTCTCCTGTCTCAGCGGCACTTGATGACGTCTTCCATTTTCATTTTCCTGGTTCGGAGGAAGCGCAGGATGGTATCTTGTGGGTCTGATTCACACGTCCCTACGCATCTCTCCTGTGTTCATTGCTGCTTGATACCCTGTCCAGGTCTCTCGTTTTATGTTCCTTTTGGGTTGCCTGCCCTCTGCCTACAGCTGCTCATAGTCAGGATAATAAAATTTTTATCTGATACAAATAGCACAAGTGTCTTGTATTTGTGGGGGGAGGAGGGCTCCACCTGCAGGGCCCCCCCAGCCCCCATGGATGAGAATAAGTCTACCAAGACGAGATCTGCTTGGGGAGGAAAGGTGGCCAATCTCTCAAAGGAGAAGGGCCAAGAGCCTTTTCCTCAATAGGCTTTTATTGGGTTCGTCTTACACAGGAATACAGGTAAAGCTCAATCATTATCAGGAAGTAAGGATCAAACAATAGATAAGATACAAAGAACTCTTGAGTCAGGGTCAGATAGCTAAAGAGCTATAAAACTTTGAGGAACAAACTTCTTGCTCAGACCCTTATTTAATTGAGAACATTCTAAACAAAGCAGGTTTCACAGGATTTTACATATTCTTTCCTAGGCCTGACCACCCTAAGGAACCCGCCCTTTCCAGCACAGGGTGGCACCCATCTCCAGTATTGTTTCAGGCTTAAGTCAGGCAAGGGCAGTAAGGCAGCCAAGAGATTAGGAGACTTCTTGCTGACGGAATGAGGACTCAGGCTATGTCAAAGGCAAGGGGTGAGGGTCTGTCACCCCCTCTTGCTATAGCCCCCCAAGTCCTTCCCTGGGGCCTCCAGTGATCCTGCCTGTCTTAGGTCGTTCCCCACTTTGGGGAATCTTACCCGTCATTAGCCGATGACTGACCAAGCATTGGGGGGCCAGTTATGGATGAAGTAAAAGGAGCAGAAGTGGCCCTCCTGCCAGGGAGATAAGCTTTGTCTCCTTAGTGGCTTATGGTCCAAAAGTCACTTCCTCAGCCTTAGCCATGGGGGGGGGTTACAGCTTCTGAAACCAGGCAGGGTGGTTCCCAACATTTGTGGTTTTGTTTTTCACGGCCTTCATTAAACCTTTTCCAGGATGAAAAGTATTAATTTTAGTGTAGTCAAATGTATCAATATTGTTCTAGTAACGTTCTCATGTATTTTAGTATTAACTTCTAAAACTGTTGTAGGCTTCTCTTCTCTGTTTGATGCATGTGGAAGGCATTTGAAAGCATGGTGCTGGGTGGGGATCCGGATTCACTCTCCTCCAAATGGATACCCAGGTTTTCTAATCCTCTGCCACCTTCCAGACTCTGTCCCCGACGATTCGCTGAAGCAGTGTCCTCTTAAGTGAGGCCCTGCTTCAGGACTTTGTCCCGTCAGCAAACAAAGTGTCGATCATGCGACACCTTCATCACTGTAACTGTGTAATACATCTTGATATCAGGAGGACTAAGCCCACCCTCCAGCCACCAGCCTGTCTGTACACTTTTGGCCTTTCCGTGTACAGGTGTTGAGGCAGCTTATCGAGTTGTGGAAGAGCTGGGACCCCACTGCAGCCATCTGAGCAGAAGTGCATCTTGTCTTCTGATTCGAGTCTCCCCTCCCACGAGTGATGGGGCCACACTGTCTGTTAGACTCGTGCGTGTCTTTCAGTAGAGGGCGCTAAACACTCCCCCAAGTTGTGTGCATCTTTCCCTTACTTTTACATCGGGAACATATATCTGGCTAGCATTCTAAATGATGCCTTTATTCCATTTTCTAGGAATTTGCTGGTATATAGAAATGCATTCAGATTGCTAAACCTCTCTTTCCAGGTTGCCCCTAGTACTTACCTCACCCCTACTTTTATCTTTCTCTGTCCTTACTACTCTCTAATATACTATAAAGCTTTCTAATTTTCTTTGTTTTGGATGTTTTCCTTTACTAGGAAGTAAACTATGTTGGGGCAGGGATTTTGTCTGTTTGGTTCAGTGCTGTATCTTCACCGCTGAGAACAGAGTTCTGCTTATAGTAGGTGTTCAATAAATATTTTAGAATGAATGGATGAACTCTTATTGATTCTAATACTTTGTTCTGGATATTTAGGGGGCATTTTCTGCCATTCAGTCACATTTATATGCAACTCATGACAGATAATTTTTTGTTTTTTGTCTAGTTGCTCAGTCTACTTCCCCTTATATTGGGTTGGACAAAAAGTCTGTTACATTTTTTTCTGTAAAATAAAAGACACGTTTTTCATTTTCACCAGTAACTTGGTCAATTTGGATATTTTGAGTGTGTCGGCTATCACCTGCTCTTGCTTCTAGGGGGTGGCCATCTTCAGTATGAAAATGGCTGCACAAAACTTACCAATTTTGGAAGTTTTTTTAAAGGCACGCCGATATGACAGCTGTCACAAAACAATCTCACAAAATTGTTTCGCATGTCGTTAAAGACAACTAAGCACTACTAGGCACTTACTTACGGAAGAAACATAATGGGCTTTTTGGCCAACCCAGTACAACATGAAATAGAATCAGTAATACTAGTTAGTGATGGTATTCTTATCTTGCTACATATTTTAAAAGTAAAACATCTAATATTTTTCTCTTACATGTGGTGCGTGTGAGAGAGTGTATGTACACATGTATTTTTATGAGGGGCAGCTTTATCAGTTTAAGAAAGTTTATTTTTACTTTGTTTGATAATTTAAAAATATTTTAAAATAACTAAATATTAAAGTACTTGATGTATTTTATCTGTAATGTCATTAACATCATACAGTTTTTCACCTTCAGCTCATCAGACTGGTGACATTGACGAATGGTTTCTGGTGTTAAACCGACCTTGCCTTACTGGGATAAACTTGACTGGGGCCCACGTTGGTTTACTTGGGGTAAACCTGACTTATAATACTTGGCATTGTATTACTTTTTAGGTTGCTTTATTTTTAAGGAATTTTACATCTACATTGCTGAGTGATATTGGTCTACAATTCTTTTATTTCCTGGGCTACCCTTCCCTGGTTTTGGTGTCCAGGTTATGCCAATTTCACAAGAGGATTTGGGGTGTGCTCCCTCTTTTCCGTTCCTGACAGCGTTTGTTCAGCATCGCAGCCTGTCTCCTCCTGTCTCACAGAGCGCATCTGCAAAGCTGTCCCCTCTGGGCATGCGCAAAGGGAAGTTAGTTTTAATTATCTCACTGTTTATTAACACTACATTATTTTTCTTGAGTCAACTATTGTAGTTTATTTTCTACAAGAAGTCTTCCGTTTCATCTAGGTTCTGGAATTAATTGGCATAAAGTTCATAATTCTTTGTACTGCTCATAAATCTCTGCTCTGTCTGTGGTTATGTCCTACTTTCATTCCTAATATATTTGTTTTTTGTTCTTTTCCATTCTTGTTGCCTAATTTGTCAATTTTATATTCTTTAAAAGAATAAATATTCATGGATCTATTTAGTTTTACCTTTTCTATTGTATCATTTAAAAAATTTTATTAGTTACTCCTAGATTCCAAGAGCACGAATATTTTTCTGTTTCCTTTTTAGTTCTTGATTTCTAACTTTGAGTTCAAAGAATGAGGTCTACGTGGTATCTGTTGCTTGCAGTTTATGGGGCTTTCCTTCATGGCCCGGTACGTGCCAGTGTTTTCTCTCCTAGATTCGGTCTCACCGCTGCCTGTTAAATGCAGCTGCTCCTCATGGCTTTCGGTTCCTCCTTGGTCGTACTCTCCCCCCACCGCCCGTTGGACTCATCAGAGAGGTGTGCTTTTAGAAAGTTCTGTAATGAGGGTGGATTGGTCAGTTTTGCCTTGTAGTTCATTCACTATTTTGCTCCTTAGGCTTTGGAGTATGTTACAAGGTATATATAAACTTAGGATTTTAAATTCACCTTTTTTGTGAAATTTTCTGTTTTGTTTTTATGGCTGTATCTCTAGTGTCTAAAATAGTGGTTTACACATAGTGTAGTCTAAGGAAATATTGATTGAGTGAATGAATTGAAATTTTTATAAATAATATAGCAATCCTATAAATCTCAGTAGTTTCATTTTTGTAAAGTGCACTTGGTCTAAAAGTAATGTGGCTATAATAAAATTTTGGTTTGTATTTTATTGGTATAAATTTTTCTGCCATTTTCCTTTCAAATTTTGAAACCCCTGTGTTTTAGCTACATCTTCTATATACAGGCTATATTTCAGCTGAGGAGTTTAGTCCATATATACTGACTTATTATTACTGATACATTTGGAGTCTTCTCTACTATCTAATATTTTTCTTTTTATAAATTGCTTTGGATTATATATTTTTCTCTTTATATCATCTCATGCTTTTCCTTCAGCTAATTTGGTTGTTATTTATTTTGTTGTTATTTTTTTAGTGAAGGCACTGGAAATTTTCAATTTATATTTCATTTTATAAGTATGAATTTAATAAATAAGTACTCTTTTCCCTCAAATAAAGTAATCATCTTAAAATGGTTTAAATCTCTAATTCCAGCCTTCACTTGTGTGATTTTGTGTTTTAGGATAGTGATTCTAAATTAACTTTTGTAGCCCTACAGATCACAGAGGTTTGTTTTGCCCAATTTTTGTTTAAATTTACACATCTTACCGTTTTCTGTGCTTCTGTCACAGACCTGTTCAGATAAATTTTTCTTCTTCCAATTCTAGAAGTTGTTTCAGAGAGAGTCTTTCGGTAAAAAGTACCCAGGTTTCACTGTTGGAATAAGGGTACTCCCGCAACAGCTTCATTTTGCACTTGTTCCTGAAAGATGGTTTTCCTGGGTATCAGTTCCAGGTTGATAATGATTTTCCTCTTGGTGACTCACAGACATCATTCCTGTTTTGTTGTCTTACTTTGATTTTATTATGCTGGAGCTGTCAAACTCATCTGTGGTTTTCAGGGGGCAGCCTCCAGATCCGTAGAATCTGCATCACTCAGGAGTTTATCAGAAATACCTTTTCTCAGCTCATCCAGACCTGAGAAATCCAAACTGTCCAGCCGGGGCTCAAGAACGTGTGTCTCAGCCCTTGTTGGGGCGGCTCAGGTGGTTGAGCATCACTCAGCAGGGTGGAAGGAAAGGTCACTGGTTCATTTCCCAGTCAGGGCACGCACCCCGGTTGTGGTTCGGTCCATAGTCTGGGCGTGTGCAAGCGTTGGCTGATCAGTGTTTCTCTCCCTCTCTCTCCCCCTCCCTTCCCTCTCTCTAAAAATAAGTAAAACCTTAAAAAAATAAAAAAGAATGTGTACTTAGAAAGTCCTCATGTTATTTTTTTTTTAACATTTCGCATTTTAAATTTAGGTTTGTTTTCTTGAAGTTAATGGTAATTGAAAGATTTTCTTAAGCTCTGCTGAGGAAGAAATGCCAATCAGCCACAAAGTCAGGCAGTACAGAGCTTTATTGGGGTTTGTGCACCCGGGTGAGGTTCTTCGGTCCACAGAGTGTGGGGCCAGAGAAGTTGCCGCCTGAGCAGGACACGTGGCGGAGTTTTATTTTCATTGGCTCCCCGTGGGAGCTGGGGATCGGTCCCCTTTGAACAAAGTGGCAATACATCATTGGTGGTTCTCCTCAGTCTCAGGTTGCTAGGCGGATATCTGTTTTGGCAAAGCCCGCCCTTTCAGCTCCCTGGTTTGACGTCAGCCATCTTTTCTCAGTTGTAGTCCAGCCGCCATTTTGATTGTAGTCCAGCCCGCCATTTTGTCCTACCCCGCCCATCCTGACATTCCGACCTCTTTGATAGGATAAGGGGGGCCGTGTCGATCAGGCTACTTCCTGCTGTCAGGGGGGCGTAGAGGGGAGGGGCTAGAGGTCGGCCGTTTCTGGTTCGTCAGGGAGGGGCGAGTAGGTTTGGGTCTGAAGCAGCATCTAGTTAAAGGTAACCCGGGAGGCTTCGAGAATTCTTTCCTGGAGGAATCTCAGGAAACAAGGGACAAGCATTAATAGTATGCAGATTATTATGACTGGCCCTAGGACCAGGGCCAGGGAGGTAAAGAGTAGGGAGCACCACCTCGGGGTTATTGTTTTGAGAGGGGTGGGGTCTCGGCGTAATTTGTCCCTGAGGTTCTGTAGGGTATTAACATTCTCTTCTACTGTGCTGCTCTCATTCACATAGAAGCAACACCGTTCCTGCAGGAAGAGACATGTTCCCCCTTTTTCTGCTGTTAGTAGGTGTAGAGCTCTGTGGTTCTGGAGGGCAACCTGGGCTCCCGAGGTTATCTGTCTCTGCAGAGATGCTAGGGAGGTGGCAGAGGCGTCAAGGGCCTTCTCCAACTCAGCCCGTAACTGGCGAGTGGCTTGGAGACTGTGTGTTAACCCGGCGCTGCCTATCCCAGCTGCTGCCAGGGTTGTGGTGAAGGTTAGACCTACTAGTATGGGCAGGAAGACGGCTCGTTTTTCTTTATGTCTGGCTAGTTTGTCTCTGAGCTCTCCTTCTCCATAATGCATAAGCTGTGAGGTCAGCACAGTCAGGAGGCAGGGGAAGGCCGAGGAGGAGTTAATGGTCTGCAGCAGCGTTCCACTGCACCAGAAAAATGTACCTGGGGGCTGGTGGTGGTTTCCGATATCTGCACGGTCTGGTTGCAGGAGGAAGTACCTGCCGTAAAGTAACATACTTTGGGACTGTCCATTATGTTTTGAAAGAGAGGTACATCTTTTAGGAAAAAAGGTGTTGGGGAGTTCATGACCTTGAGAGGAGTGGTATGGGGACTGCCGTAATGGGGGAGCGGTGAAGAAAAGCACATAGGAAACAGTCGGTAACGTTTCCTATGTCAGTGATATTGAAGAGTTGAATTCCTTGTAGTATGAGGCTTAGCAAAGAGAAAGGGGCACATCAGTCGTCTTTCCCAGGTTGTGGTCCAGCCGGCATTTTGGATTGTTGTCCAGCCACCATTTTGGATTATAGTCCAGCCACCATTTTCTCCTACCCCACCCATCCTGACAGTAATTCCATGCTGTGTTTTAGCAAGAGCAACACCGGTTTCCTCTGGCTCCAGTCAGACTCCCAGGAGGGCAGATTAGCTTCAGGTTACACAGACTGAACAAAAGAGGCTGAGGGGGCAAAGGAGGGGGGCAGGAAGCGGGGAGGAGAAGAAACACAGGACTGACCACCTTTGCAGCTCACCTGCTTCTAAGGGTGGGGCACAAAGGGCAGCCAGGGAGCATTGAGCTGTCCATGCATTTCAGCAGCGTTTGAAACACTTTTTACAGCCAAACACCCTCAACAGCCTTTAACCACCTCCAACTCACACCCAGTTAACTTGAAGCATTGCTATAAAATTCAATTTGAACAATTAGAAAAAGGAAAAATGACGCTGCACATGCCTCTCCAGTGTGCTGAACCTCTCTCTGAGATGCTGTCCTCACCCGGAAGTCTCATGGCCTTGAGTGTAATTTCTACCTGTCACAGTGACCTTGCCAGACCTGGCAGGGAACCACACAGCTGTGCCAACAAGGCCTCTGTGCATCCTGCCAGCATCTCACAGAACCTACAGGCAGGGCCGGTAAATCCACAGAAATTCATGCTTGCCTTTAAAACTCTTGAAAACTGTTTAAAAAAACAACAACAACAATAGGGCAGGAACCTAAATCCGGAAACCAAATGTGCAAGTCACATTTGATGGTTCTCGGTGATGATGGGGAATTTCCAAGGGGGTGGGGTAGGGCGGGAAGCCATCTCTGGCCAGCCCACTCCACCACGTTATTTCGATGCACATGGAACTTGAAGAGCTACTGATCAGTTGTTATTCCTTTGAGGTGGACAGGTAATCCATCTTTTCTTTCTGGCTGCTTTTATGGTGTTTTTTACCCCTTTATCTTTGGTATCCTGCAGATTATGATGAGCTTAGGAATTCCTTTATTTTGATTTATTTTAATTAATATTTCTTGGGCTTTTTAAATCTAAGGATCTGTGGCTTCTATTAATCCTAAAAAATTAAAACTCTTTAAATATCGCTTCTACCCTTTTTTTCTCTGTTCTTCTGGAACTTTAAGTAGACATATTTCAGACCTCCTCACATCACACTTCCTATTTTTAAGTATTTCTCCATATTTGTGTTACCTTTGCTGTGTATTTGGAGTGATGTCTTCAGCTGGCTCCCGAGGAAGATTTGTGGTTGTTCCTTCAAGGGGCGCACTGTCTGATTTACATCTTAATGTTTGGACCACAAAGATTAATATGAGCTGTGCCCTCAAGTCACGTGAGTTCTGATTGGGTTAGAAATTCTCAGGGGAATGATTTTTCTTCCTCGCTGTCATTCTGCTCTGTAGTGAGCCATGGCCAAGACTTGCATATTTGTACCACACTCTTCAGATTTTGTTTTTATGTTTATGTTTGGGTTTTTTGTTTGTTCTTTGTAAAATTCATCCACAGTGGCCATTGTCTTTTGAGGGTCGGGTTTCCCTGGGGTGTCTGAGCTGTGCCCACAGGACTGAGGCCGAGGCTTACCTCCTGGCCCCTGTGCTCACAGGCATAGAAACACAGTAGACCACCCAGGCATTGCCAAACACTAGCTCTTGCATTAGCTTAACCCTGTAGATTTTTGTTTTTGTTTTTTTTTCAATTTAAAAATTAATATATCCATCCATATGTGATCCACTTGGGCTTAAAGGCTGAGCTATCAGGGAAGTAAATTGATTTTATTCAGTATTTTGGGAAGCCCTGCACCAGGAGTGTTTTCCCTGTGCATCTTGTTAGCCCTGTTTCCAAACATCGAGAACACTTGAGCTGTTTATTCTGACCCTTCTGGCCACCATCCACGCCGCTCAGCATGGGGCTGCTGGCCGCTGCGCCCAGTGCGGGGAGTGGAGAGCTCACTTGCCTGTAGGCTTGGGCTGTGACTGGTAGGGAGGGTGCTTTGGGTGACTGCTGAGGATCTGTGGCTTCGTCCGAATGAGCCCAGCCTCACCCTGGCTTTCCCCGAGGGCCCTGGCCTGAGGTAGCTGGGCAGCCAGCTCGCAGGGAGAGGACTTTTGGGATCCTGTCCCCATCGACCCTCCTATCTTAGCTCAGAAGAGGCAACGCCACCAGGGAACCACAGACAAGACAGGGCATGTCAGAAGCAATGGAGTGGAAGAACAATGCATCAGGCACCTTGGATCCAGTAGCACAGATGTGGCCCCAGAGTGTGGAAATCCTCTCAGTGCCGAGGGTCACAGGTCCTGTCGTGGGTCAGCTAATACAGTGCTAAACAGGAACATAAAAAGTGCTTGGGAAATGATGACTTCACATACTTTTCTGAGCCTTGGAGCCTTCCCAGAGGTTCTAGGCCAGTTGATGCACCTGGTTTATTATTCTGTTTCTCCGTTCTTTCAAGATGAGTTTGTATCGAGCATCTGCCACGTACTATGTTCTGTTCAAGCTACATTAAAACAGACTCGGTACTCACTGCCAGAAGCTTGCAACGAGTCAGCTCTGAAAATACTCCCCAAGCACGCAGGGGCCCAAAGGCCCAGAGCTGTGCCTTTGTGGGGCAATAGTGAGGTGGCCCCTTCGATGAGGAACCACGGAGGCAAGTAGGGTCTCACCAGAAAGGCGGCAGGTACTTCGACCAAGCACAACAGTGGGAAGAAGGGGGTGTGGCTCAGAAACAGAGAAAACTGCGGTGGGGGGCAAGCAAAGCAGTTTGAAGGAAAGGATTACAGTGGAAAGGGGGCCAGGGTCAATGGTATTAGTACATGGAGGAGAAGGTGCGGAGTTTATTATTTATGTGGCAAAAGAGAGAGAGAGAGATGGCTTCTGACCGAAAATGGTCCAAGATTTTCATGTTAACAGAGGTGACTGACGAAACCTGTGGGCACACCTGATGTTTTACACTGGCTCAGGGATTTCAGGGGGTCCTGCAGCTCCCCCAGGTGGGCTTGGCGTGGCTGGTTTCTGGTGAGGAAGTACTATCTGTTGCCAGGAGTGGCTGTCTCCCATGGCCAGTTGGCTGTGACGCTCTGTGTAGTGTCAGCATTACATTCAGTGTGATTCTGGAAAGCGGCTTTATTGCCGTTGGTTAGGGTTAGCCAGCCCCCGAGCCCTGGCTGGGCGCTCATGCAGTGTGCTGAGGTCCTTCGTGGGTGAACTCTTTGCTAAAGTGTAAAATGACTCAGGAATTACTCTGCACAAAATGTCAGGCAGCAGAATAAATAACAGTCCCCTCATTAGTCCCCACGGGCAGCGTCAGTGTGAGAGCTTGGTTTTTCCATAATGAAGATACGTCAGCCCTGAATGCACGTCTGCACCACTGGGGCTGGACAGGGAAAGGGCTGCATTCTCCGCGCAGGCGCAGTGAAGTGCAGCGGCGGGTGGGGAGCAGGTGCCCCGTGCCCGGACGTGGAGGCCCTGACGGGGAGGCACCACTGGGGCTCAGGTCAGGTGAGAAAGGGGAGGGCAGTGTGGGATTCGAGTGTGAATCAATTCCAAGCAAAATTCGTCTTAACTCACCCGCATTTATTAGAGAGAGCTACTGTGGTGGACTCCGTCCAGCAGAGTCCGCCTGTTGTGACTGAAGACAAGAATGAATGCACAGGCAGCAGCAATCCTGTGGAGCAAAAGGGGACAGCACAGCCACTCTCTCCAGGGGAGAGTGTCTATGAATGTGTTGGCCACTCTCTCAAGAGGAGAGCACCTTGACCCTTGCCTAGACAGGCTTTTATTGTTTTCCTAGGGTCTTGCCTCAGAGAAAGATTTATTATCTATCACATAGAATATTATTGTTTACATTTTAGGTACAATCAAGGAAATCAAAATAACATGCAGAGGGGAATGGCGATGAGCTGATTAGCTCTGTCCTTGGGAGAACTCATACAGGCTTTGGAAATTACCTTGAAGATAGACAATACACAGTTGTTGTTTTAGACCAGGGTGATGGAGTTTTAGCAAGAGCAAGCCATGACAGTCTGTATGCATTTTCTAGGCCTCATTCCCACGGGGAAACTCGGTTTGAAGATCTGGCTCCTGTCCACCACTTCACGTGTGTAGGTTTTCCATACAGAGCTGAGTCACATTTGCCAGGCCAAGACAAACCGGCCCCCTACAAACTACCCCAGCTACTATATAGCTCAGTGTCTAAAAAACGTGTGCAGGTTTGTGGCCCTGGAGACCTGCAGGAAGCCCAGGGTGGGAGGGGTAGGAGTGGTGTCCTCAGAAGCCAAGCCCACAGGCTGCAGGGAGCACAGACTCAGAGACCAGCAGGCCCAGCCCCTTCATTTCCCAGAGGAGAAGCCCGAGGCCCAGGAAAGCAGGGGGCCTGCCTCAGGAATGCCAGGAGGTGCAAAATACTCAGTCCCTGAGGCCTGTGCCCAGCCAGCCTGTTCCCGGGGCACGGCGCCCAGCTCCCCGTCTGTCTGCTGCGCTCTCGTGACAGTCAGAACCCTTTGAAGACAGTATCTGATGTCCTCCTCATACAGGCCGGCACCTGGCAGCTGACAGATGTGAACTGATGTGTTGCCAGGCCTTCCACCAAGTCCAGTCTGTCTGGTTTTTTCATTTTGTTTTTCGTGTGTGTGTGTGTGTGTGTGTACATACCTTTTATTGGGTCGGCCAAAAAGTTCGTTTGTTTTTTTCTGTACAATGGCTCTAGTAGCTCTTAATTGTCTTTAACTTCATTCAAAACAATTTTGTTAGATTGTATTGTGACAGCTGTCATATCAGCTTACATTTTAAAAATTTTATTAAAATTGGTGAGTTTTTGTGTAGTCATTTCAATATTGAAGATGAAAGAAGATATACAAAAAATTTCAGCACATTATGTTTCATTATTTCAAGAAATGTAAAAACACAACTGAAATGCAAAAAAAAAAAAGATTTGTGCAGTGTATGGAGAAGGTTCTGTGACTGATCAAACGTGTCAAAAGTGGTTTGCAAAGTTTCATGCTGGAGATTGATTTCTCGCTGGACGATGCTCCACAGTCCGGTAGACCAGTTGAAGTTGATAGCAGTGAAATTGAGACATTAATTCAGAATAAATCAATGTTATCCCATGCAGGAAATAGCCAGCACACTCAAAATATCCAAGTCAATAAAGTTACTGGTGAAAATGAAAAATGTATCTTTTATTTTATGGGGAAAAAAACCATGCAAACTTTTTGGCCAACCCAGTATCTCAGTTACCTATCTCCATATTTTGTTCAAGTTGGAGAACACAGCCCTACAGCTTAGTAGTTAAGAATAGGGGCTTTGGAGACAGACAGCCTATCCTGGGTTCAAATCCTCCCTCTGCTATTTCTTACCTGTGGGGCTTTAGGGGCGATGCTTGACCTCTCTGTAAAATAGGAAGAATAATCTCATCAACCTCAGAGCCGCAGTGAGGCTCCTACACGACAGCGCAGATACAGGTGAGCAGCTGACGCTCAGCCTTGGCATCTAGTGAAGTTACTGTGTGTCCTGGGGCTGACTCGCTGCCTCCACAGATCCCGTGACAAGCTGCAACGTGCCGAGGTTGTACTGTGCCAGTTGTGACATGACACTCTCTAGCACAGTGTTGCGTCGGCCTTCTTCTTAGTGGGAGACGTGTGTGACCCACGGAATTGCCTGGAGTTGGCGGCTCTGTTGCTTTTGGAAACCAGTGGGATGGCCAGGAGGCAGGCCCGAGCGGTGAGGGCCCCGAAGCCGTCAGCCACAGAAACAGGGTCACCTGGGGCTCTATTTGAAGAACTAGCCAGAATTGGAACTAAGACTTAGATTTTAATTAGTTCCCTTGTTTCATTGTTTCTTTTGTGAGAGTTGTGATTAGTAGCATAGCTTGTAAAAATTAATCTTGGATTTATATGAATAGAATTCAAATTTGTGCAGAATCAGTGGGAAGAAAACACTTTTGTATAATCTACTGATCTCTCAGTCTTTTTTTAAAAAGAGAAAGAAAAAGGGTGGAATAGTAAAAACAACGGAATGTCGGGGAGATAGCAGGGCTCTCTGATTTTGGACCTTTGCCGTCAGCTGTTGAAAGTCCTAAGACCCACCATCAAAATGAATTGCAGACCGTCACCGGGCACCGCACTGGCCGTGTGAAACGGAACGTCGGGACTTAGGAACACCAGCTCTCACTGACACGGGCGTTCGCTGCGGGCAGGGCTGCGCAGGCCCATGGGGTGCAGGGCTGCCTTTGTGCAGAGTGTTTGGGGAGGCCAGTCCACGGAGACGCATCCAGAGCGGCTCGGCGGTGGCTCGGGGCTCAGGATGGGGGAGGGGAGGACTTCCACTTGGGCAGGCGGTTTCTTTTTAATGTAAAGTTATCTGTGATGTGGCTGACAGGTCTATAAATTTTATAAGTGTCACACTTAAAATGCGTAGATTTTATACTAAGTCAATTATACCTCAAAGCCGTTTAAATAAAAAAAACGAGTCTGCCTGTGTGAATAGATGGAAAACTTCAACCTTGTGAAGGTACTGATCGGATGGGGGAAGACTTCCCAGGAGGAGTTCAGCAGTCGGTCTGCTCTGTCCCCGGTTGCCCCCTCGCTCCCACCCCGCATCCAACGCCAGGCGGCAGCTGGCACTCGTGTGCCGGGCGCGGAGGAGCGAGAAAGGGCAGAATGGCAGGACTTCCCCTTAATTTTTTTCTTTTTGTTACTGTGGTAAAATACGTAATATAAAAGTTGGCATTTTAACCATTTTAAGGGTGCATACGGTTCGGGGGGACTGAGTGCCTTCGCACTGTTGTGCCGCCCTCACCACTGCCCGTTCCCGAGCCGCCTCGGCATCGGGAGCAGAAACTGCACCCACGTTAGCCCAGAGCTGGTAGCCTCTGGTCTGTTCCGTCTCCACGAGTTTGACTTTTCTGGGTGCCTCATGTAAGTACAGTCATGCAGGGTTTGTTCTCTTACGTTTGGCTTTGTTCATTTAGCATCATGTTTTTAAGGGTCATCTCAGTTGTAACAGTGTCAGAAACTCCACATTCTTCCTACCTACTCACCATCCACTAGTGGACACTCGGACGGTTGTATTTCCGCTACTGGGAGTAATGCTGCCGGGAACTTCGTGGTACAAATGTCTGTTTAAAGTTCCCATTTTAAATTCCTTGGGGCACGTACCGAGGAGAGAAATTGCTGGGCCACCCTAAGAAAAGGTAAAACACTGCCACTGGCAGCAGCACGGGCGGCTCCTGAGAGTGTCCTGCCGAGTGAAGTACTGTATTTGTCACACTGTAAGATGCACTTTCCCCCCCAAATTTGGGAGGAATAATGGTCGTTCATGCTGCTGTTGAGTTCTATTGACATTTACCTTGGTGAAATACTATGTTATTTATGTTATTGAATATTTTACCATTTTTGCTTCAAAAATTTTTCCCATTTTCCTCCTCTATAACCTAGGTGCGTCCTATGGTCTGAAAAAAGGTAAGTCAGGCTAAAGTCAAGAGCCATAGAATTCACTCGTATGTGGGCTGTAAAACTGAATGCAACAAATAAGCAAACAGGATAGACTCACGGACACAGACAGCAGTGTGGTGGTTACTAGGAGGACGGGGGTGGGGGAGGTGGGGAAGGGCGGCGAAGTCCATGGCGGTGCAAGGAGACTGCGCTTCGCGTGGTGAGCGCAGCGCAGTGTGCAGCGGATGCGCTGTGGAAGCGAACACTTGGAACCTGTATGGTTTTACTGGCCAACGTCCCCCAAATACGTCTAATTAAAAAGAAACTGCGGGGTCACAGAGTGGTTCTGGGTTTAGCTCTTTGAGGCGCTGCCACCCTGCCTTCCACAGCAGCTGTGACAGTCACATCGTACCTGTGACACGGGGGTTTTTCACTTTGCCACATCTTTGTCGGACCCTTGTCTTTCTGGTGGCCATCCCAAATGTCACGACGAGGTACCTCATTGTGGTTTTTATTTACGTTGCCCGAACGATCAGTGACCCAGTCTTTAGAAAATGTCCGTTCAAGTCCTTCCTTCCCTTTCAGTTGGTTGGTGTCGTTGTCCACGCGCAGGCATCCTGTGTGTGTTCGGGGCATTAACTCCTCACCAGATACATGGTCGTGAATATTGTCTCCCACTCCATGGGTCGCCTTTCACTCTGCTGATTGTGACCTTTGATGCACAAAACGTTAAAATTTTTATGAAATCCAGTTTATCTATTTTCTTCTCTTGCTGCCTGTGTTTCGGCATCATAGGCCAGAAATCATTGCTAAATCCAGTGTTATGAGGTTTTCCACTTAGGTGTTTTTTTGTTTCATAGTTTTAGTTCTTACATTAAGGCCTATGACCCATTTTGAGTTAATTTCTGTACGTAGCGTAAGGAAAGGGTCCAGCTTCATCCTTTTGCATGTGGACACCCACTTTTCCCAGCGGCACCTGTGGAAATGACTGTCCTTGCCCTATGTCATATTTGGCGCTCTTGTTGAGAATCAGCTGACCATATATTATATACAAGGGTTTACTTCTAGGCTCCCTGTTCTACTGCATTTGTGAATATATATGTTTTTCCGCAAGTGCCTCACTGTTTTGATTACCACAGCTTTCTCATGAAGTTTGAAATCAGGAAGTGTAAATCTCCAACTTTGTTCTTTTTCAAGATCGTTTTGGCTATCCTGGGTCTCTTGAGATTGCTCATAAATTTTGGGATAGATTTTTATATTCCCACAGTTAATACTGCTGGAAGGTTGACAGGATCATGTTCAATCTATAGATCCCATTGGCTAATAATGACATTTTAACAATATTAAGTCTTGCAATCTGTGAACACCAAATGTCTCTCCATTTATTTATATTTTCATTAATTTCTTTCAGCACTTTTTGTAGTTTCGAGTCTGCAAGTCTTTCACTTTAAGTTTATTTCTAAATATTTTTTCTTTTTGATGTTATTATAAATGGAATTTTTAAAAATCCCTTTCAGATTGATCATTGTTAGTGTAGAGATAGAAACACAAGGTTTTTGCATTGATTTTGTATCCTGAAATTCTGCAGAGTTGGTTGATTTGTTCTAAGTTTTGTGGAGTCTCTAAGGTTTGCCACGTATAAGAACATGTTATGTGCAAACAGATCATCTGACTTCTTCCTTTCCCATTTGCATGCCTTTAGCTTCTTCCTCTGGCCTAGTTGCTCTGCCTGGTGCTTCCTACAGCAGGTTGAGTAGGACTGGTGAAGGCAGACATCCTTGTCTTGTTCTTGAACATAAAGGCAAAAAAGCATTCGATGTTTTACCATCGAGTCCGAAGTTAGCTGTGTGGTTTTCTTACATGGACTTTATTGAGGTAGTTTCCTTCTATCCTAGTTTGAGTTTTCGAAATTATGAAACGGTGTTGAATTTTGCCAAATGCTTTACCTGTATCTAAATGGTCGTGTGGGTCTGCCTGGCTCCCTCGGTCTGCTACGGTGGTGTGCTACGCTGATTTATTTTTGTAAGTCTGACCATGTTGCATTCGAGGGATCATCGGTTGGGTCATTGTTTATAGACTTTTAAGCATGTTTCTGAATTTGTTTTGCTAATATTCTGTTGAGGAGTCTTACATGAAGAATCATATGGATACCGGGCTATAGTTTTCTTGTAGTATCTTTGTCTAGCTTGGTGTCCGGTTAATGCTGCCTTCCTGGAGTGAGGAAGCCACTGTCTCTTCAGTTTTGGGGGGAAGAGTTTGGAAAGATCTGGTATTCTAGAAATGTTTGGCTCCTACGGTGGAGGGCTTTTCGTCTTCTGGAGAGTGTTGATTTCTGACCGATTCACTCTTCTTCCTAGTTCTAGGTCTACTCATATTTTTTACTTCTTCATGATTCCGTCTTGGTAGGCTGTATGTTTCTAGGAATTTGTCCATCTCATCTAAGTTATCCAAGTTGTTGTTGTGTAATTGGGTATATAATCCTTTTTGTTTCTATAAAATCAATAATGTACCCCACCTCCATTTCTAATTTTAGTAAACCGAGTCTTCTCTTTTAGTCAATTTTGTTAAATTTTGTTAGTTGATTTTGTTAACCTTTCACAGAGGCAGCTGGTTTTGTTGATTATTTTCTATTCTCTGTTTCATTTCTCTCTATTTCAATCTTTATTCTCTCCTTTCTTCTGCTAGCTCTGAGTTTATTTTGGTCTTATTCTAGTTACTTAAGGTATAAAGTTAGGGTTTTTTTTTAATGTAAGCATTTACAGCTATAAATTTTCTTGTCAGTATGCTATCATTGCACCCTATAAGTTTTGATATGTTGTGTTTTTATTTTCATTTTTCTCAAAATATTTTCTAATGTACCTTGTGATTTTTTTCTTTGAACCATTGGTTGTTTAGAAGTTCAAGAAAAATTATAGCCAATCCTTTATTTTGACAGCTTGTGCCTTGGCCCTCGGTGGAATCACTCACTCTGGGTATGAGTAAGTCATAGACACGCTGGCCTCCGTGTGCCTAAAGGTGGAGAGGAAATAATTCCTGCTCCAGTTTGTGCTTGGACAAGCAACCCATTGGTCCATGAACTCAGGAGAACTCAGCACCCCTGCGAAGGAGAGAGGTGTGTTTTCAGGAGACCTGGTGAATGGCTGACTGGCAAGGGAAGGAAGAGGCAGAACTGAAAAAGCCTGAGGTTGCAAGCAGGACGCCAACAGGGAACTCTGACCGAAAAGGACTCATAGCAACGGTGCAGCCCCGGAGAGGTGAAAGCAGCGGGGAGAGGGTTAGGTGATGTGGTTCGAGCCTGGGGGGCAGGGCATGGGTGTGCCCGGGTGCACTGAGGGGCCCAGGCCCGGCGGGGCCAGCGGGACTGCCGGTGGGTTCGCCTCCCTACCAGGTTCAGAAGCCGCCTCAGAGGGGCCCTCACTGTTGTCCAGAGGCCAGCTGTGGGTGAGCCTGGGGAGCGTGTACCCAAGCTACCAAAAGGCAAAAACTCAGATGTTGCAGACAAATTAAAATTTATTGAGACAGACAGAGATGCACCTACTCAGGACTACAGTTACGCAACTACCGTTAACCAAAGAGTCATGTTCACATTCCAGATAAGTCTATGTGCAAAAGCATTCAGAGTCTACTAGGTTTTTCTACATCACTATTTCATCTACAACAGGGACAACAAACTGACATTCAGGGTTTGGTGGCTCTCATTACAATGCTACACATTGAACAGGGACACACGTCAGTGGCTTTGAGAAAACGGTATAAAAAGACCAGACCACCCACTGCAGAAAGAGCTCTCGGATGTCACTGCACGGTGTGGTCAGGGTGGCATCCTGGGAAAGCGGAGGGGCAGACCTGGGCAGCTATGGCGTCCTTCACTGCTGGGCCTGGGGAAACAGATATAAAACCTCAAGTTCAGTGGTAAGGTGTTTCCATGCCTAGAACATCTGTGGAAACCGAGCGACGTCAACATGGTGGATAGCTAACCATGGTGGAGGACTCTGGGGTTCAGGTTGGGTGCTAAGGAGACAGTTATTAAATTAGAGAAGCGTTTATGGCAGAAGAATAAAACCATTCCCTAGGGGCTTTCCAAAAACAAGTCTGTGGGTGAGGACTTGGGCCCTGTCTCCAACAAGGGACTGGGCGGTCACAGGAGAATCCGTTAGTATCAGTTTTGTGTAGGACTCATCACCTGCTAAAACACTCCTGCCGAAAGAAAGAAAACAAGAATTCTCTTTCTAGGCATAAGGTAGCTAAAAAAAAAAAAAAATGGATCTTGAGTACTTTTCACAAGTGAAGAGCATTAAAGACCTTTAAAAAACCTTCCGCTGCCGTGCCCGAGTGAGGCGTGGAACGTGGCACTGGCGTGGCTCCACCGATGTGGGGTGCTGGGGGTAGGGGGGCTTTTTATTTAATAGTTTAATGAACCAAGATATCCTCCTGGAACATCTCTGAAAATGAGCGTCTCATTACCTTCCTGAGAACTGACTGCTGAGCACTCTTCTCCATCATTAAGTTAATGCTAAGGGTCTTTAAGTGTCATCTTAATTTGACACTTGTCATAAGATAATTAGTTTCTCTAAGTGAAATCAATTTGTCGATTTAAATTTGTTCTCTTACACATTTTTCCAAGCTTGGGGGAGGGAGTAACAATGGTTTTCTCTGAGGGTCTAAACTGAGGTTTTTTAACATCTTGATTCTTTTATATACTCTATTGTAATGTAGCTGCAATTAAGCACCTGTTTTCTAAATTATGAGCTCAAAGTGTTGTGCAAGTTAGGAAAAAACATTACAACACAGTGAGAGTCAACTTCCTAGCACAGAGCTGGCCAGCGGCCTCCCTGTGTCTGGGCTCCTGGCTGCACTGGCGTCTTATTGGGCCTCAGAGTTCGCTGCTTCATCGTGTTTGTGTCTGGCCTGAGACTAACTTCAGGGATAAAGCCTCTCTGTTCAGCCAGTGCAAGGGCTGGAAGTGTTAGTGTCAGGGGGTGGGGAAAGTACAGAGAAATGGTTGCTCTGGGGTGGAGGGCTGGTCAGCTGCCACTGTGATGTGGTTTGGCTGAGTCCATTTTTTTGCCCGAGTTGACGTGGGCTTGTGGACCGGCTGGGTGGGCATCCAGGAGGGGGCAAGCCTGTCGGGGAGGAGCTGAGGGGCCAGCACTGAGCTAAACGGGCCACTTAGAAGACTACTCTTTGGTACTTGTCCTTGAATCTGGGCCAGCCCAATAGGGAGAGACATTCTGAAGACTAGGGACATGGCGACCCTACCAAATTCGGAGATGGGCTCTAACAGTGACCTCACTTAGGGGAAATAAACCACGTGCTGAGAGACTCCCTTCACTCGTGTCCTGACCCTTGGGCAGCACCGGCTCTAACAGGGCCCTGCTTCCCTGCGCTGTCACGAAGCTCTTCCTAGGCCTCCCTCGGGAGCCTGTGCTGCTCATTACGACTGTGGATAGAAGGGGGCAAAAGTGAAACCTTGAGGGAAGAATCCTGGATTTTCTTCTACGCAATACCATGAAGGTACTGTCTTCTCAGCGAGCGGGGTGTGTGTGGGTCCCCTAGAAAAAGCCCTTGAGTGGGTGGGGCGGGAGGCGCCTGCAGCAGACAGGCCGCTGCAGCCCCAGGGGGCTTGGCGCTGGAATGAAAGAGGCGGCTTGTGCAGCTGCCCGCCTGGGCGTCATGGCTTGTGCAGGAAGAGCGATGTGGGCGGGCGGTGGTTTCTCTGGGTCAGGGGGGTCCCAGTGAGAAGAAACTGCCACCGCCCGCTGCCTGCAAGTGCCGACTGTTAGTGCAAGAAAGGCCTTCGATACACACTTTATTCCAGAAATGGAGATCCAGGTCTAGGCAGGCTCACACGCTCATAACTATTTTTCACATGGTTTTAAAAGGAGCCAAACAGTTTTTCCGAGCGGAGCGTGCACCCGACTTACAAACATGGTCTCTTCCGTACGCGGGGATCTAGGCTCGCAGGTGCAGAGGGAAGCACCCCCACACCAGTTTTCCAATAAAGAAAATCAGTGCCCAGAAAGGATTCTCAACTGAGTTAAGGCTCTTGTCTGTAGGAAGCCAGATATAGTGATGTGAATGACTAAGTATTCATAATACACACCAGGGGTGGGGGGCGCGGGGGAGTGAAGTACAGCGTGGCTGTTTTCCACAACATCTACAAGACACAAGAGAAGCACTTAGCCACCGTAAGGCCGGGAACCATGCTGCGGCAACCACCGGTGTGGGGGTCAGACGAGGGCCTTTACGTTAGGGGCAGGGCTCCCTGCACGGACCACATGCTCCTTGCAAAAGTCTCCTGGGTGGGAAGGGGGCTCCAGTGCAGCCAGCCCTCCCCCTGCCTAAAAACAACGCACACCCCTCTTCCCACACGACCGACCACCTCCGGGAGTCTCTGGGGGCGGGCCAGCTGTCTTCCAGACTTCGGTTGGTAGAGAGCAACAAGGGCGCCGTGGAGTCTGAGATACAAATGCAGGAACGGGAAGTGACTTGCGACTCGGTGCCAACCTGTGTCCTCTTCCCGTGGGGACTACCAGATGTAGCCGACCTCGTCCTCCTTGTCGTCGTCCTCGTCCTCGTCGTCCTCGGTCAGGGCCCGGGCGCGCACCCGCAGCTTCCGCAGCCTGTCCTCCGGCCCCAGCTCCCGCTCGTCCTCCAGGTCGTCCGGCAGGACCACGGAGCCGCCACTGCCGAAGTCGCCCGAGGTTTCCTGCTCCTCTTCTGAAACATGGACAAGGTACCGGAGGTTAGTTTCTGCTCACACGGCCACCCTCACACGGGACTGTGCTGCAGGGCAGAGCTGCGCGCATCCCGGCCGTGCGGGGCTGCTCTGCACCGCCCAGACCCGAGCTGGGTTCTGATCTGATCCGAGCCCCAGAATGCTCCAGGTGCTTCCGTTTACGACCCTGGCTGCAAAGTGGAGGCAACCCGATCCGCCTGCACTTGGCCTGCAGTAGTTTCTGTCTCACCCTCTTGTCCAGCCAACGGCCATGGCGAGGGCTAGCCCCTCGAAAGCTGGCCCTGTGGATCTCGTGCAATTTTAGGTCACTCGGTCTCCACTGCAGACTCACTCGCTGTGGCCACAGCCACCTCCCGAAATCCTTCCACTCGGACCCTAGCACAGCGAGGACCTGCAGGTACCGAGGGCACGGGGGGCAGACGCAGGAGGCCTCACTCACCGCAGCTCACGATGCCCTGTTTCCTGGAGCCCGCCAGCTCGTTCCCGTACTTGTCCACACACCAGCACTGGCCCGTGCTGCCGTGGCACTGTGTGGCTTTGTAATAGCCCTCCTCGTTACAGCGCGGCATGAACGTTCCTGGGGGATCGGAAAAGAGAGACAGCTCAGGTCTGTGCCCGGCAGGACGCAGAGAGGCTCCGGGTGGAGGGTCCCGGGTCCGCAGGGTCCCTGCTGCAGCAGGGGTTGCCTGGTTACTGCCAGTCAAGGCTGCGAAGCCCTGGGGCCACTCGGGGATCAACAGGGCTCCTCCTACTCTGTCTCTAATCACAAATACACACTATTCTTATTAATAAGTTTTATTTTGTATGGTTGCCCAGTTTCACTGAGGTGTAATTAACACAGCACTGCATCTAACCGAAGGCGTGCGGCACAATGGTTTGGATTGCCCACATTGTGAGGTGAGCTCTGCAGTCAGTTTGGTTAACATCCATCATCTCGGGCAGACACAAAAAAGGAAAGAGTTTGCTTTGTGGTGAGCGCTCTTGGAATTCCCGCGCCCAACAGCCGAGAGCACACCTCACCGCAGTGCTCACCAGAGGCCGTGCTGTGCGCTGCACCCCTGCTGCGCCCTTCTCACTTGGCACTCGCGCTCTCTGATCCCCCCACCCCTGCCTGTGGGGACCACAGATCTGCTCTTTCTCTATGAACCTAGGTTGTTTTTTTTTAAGGTTCCACATACAAGGAAGATCAGACAGCGTTTGTCTTTCTCTTATTTTACTGAGCACAATGCCCTCAAGGTCCATCCATGTCATCACAAATGGCAGGATTTCTTTGTGTTTATGGCTGAATAATATTCCACGGATGGATGGAGATACACACACACCCACACACCCCACCACTTCTTTATCCACTCATCCATCAGTGGACCTGGGGCTGCTCCCACGTCTTGGCGATTGTCAACGCTGCTGCAGTGAATACAGGGGTGCCTATGTCCTTTTGAGTTGTTTTTGTCTTCTCCAGATGATCCCCAAAAGTGGGACTGCTGGATCACGTGGTAGGTGAATTTTCTGAGGAGCTGCCATGGGGCTTTCCGCAGGGGCTGTGCCAATTTACAGCCCCACCAGCAGGTGCAAGGACCCTCTTTCTCTGTTCCCCAGCTTCCGTCATCCTTGCGGTGACAGCCATTCTGACAGGTGTGAGGGCATCTCAGCGGGGTTTTGACTTGCACCTCCCTAATGATTAGTGACATTGAGCACTCGTGTGCCTACTGGCCCTCTGTATATTTTCCATGCAAATGTATCGGTTCAGGTCCTTCGCCCATGTTTAATTGGATAATGATAATGACTTTTGCTATTGGGTTGTATGAGTTCCGTACACATTTTGGGTATTAGCCCCTTGTCAGATACATGGCTGGCAAATACGTTCCGGTTCGCGGGCGCTCTGCACTTCGCTGATGGTTTCTGTGGCTGTGCACAGACTTTCGGCTTGACAGAGGCCCATATATTTGTTTTTTGATTTAGTTGCTTGTGCTTTAGGTGTCTGATCCAAAAGGTCATTGCCAAGACCCAGGTCAAGGAACCCTTTTTCTGGGCTTTCTTTTTTTTTTTTTTAGGAGTTTCATGATTTTGGGTCTTACATTTAAGTCTTTAGTCCATTTTGAGTTAATTTTTGTAGGCAGTATAAGATAGGGGTCTGGTTTCATTCTCTTACATGTACGTATCTAATTCTTCCAGCATTCTGTATTGGACAGGCTGTCTCTTCTCCATGGAGTATTCTTGGGTCGCTTATCAAGTACTAGTTAACTGTACATGCAAGGGTTTATTTGGGGGCTCTTGATTCTCTTGTTTCACTGGCCTATGTGTCTGGTTTTTATGCCATGTGGTTTTGATTACTATAGCTTTATAACATAGCCTGAAGTCAGAAGTGTGATTCTTGCTACTTTGATCTTCCTTCTGAAGACTGCTTTGGCTATTTGGGGTCTTCTGTGGTTCAATACAAACTTTAGGATTTTTTTCATGCTGGATAAAAATGCCATTGGAATGTTGTTAGGGATCTATAGGTAAATGTAAAATAATACTTCAGGTAAGTTCTTCTAATCTATGAACACAGATAACTGCTGATTTATTTGTCTTTGATTTCTTTCATGTTTCATGGTTTTCAATGTAGAGCTCTTCTACCTTCTCAGTTAAATTTATTCTTGTTTTTGATGCTGTTGTAAATGGGATCATTTATCCCTTTTTTGATAATTTGTTATTAGTGTACAGAAATGCTACTGACTTTTGCATGTTGATTTTATATCCTAAAAATTTAATGAATTGGTTGATTGTATCTAACAGGCTTTTGGTGGAGTCTTTTGGGGTTTTTTAAATAGAAAATCATGTCACCTGCAATACAAACAATTTTACTTCTTTCCAATTCTGATTTATTTTATTTACATGAATATTTCTTTAGTAGCCTAATTGTTCTGGGTGGAACTCCAGCACCAGTTCACACGGGGGTGGTGAGAGCGGCTGTGCGTGATGTTGGCTGTGGCCTCGTCACAGGTGGCCTTTGTCGTGTTGCGGTAAGTTCCTCCTGTAACTCATTTGTTCTGAGTTCTTACCATGAATGATTGTTGAATTTCTGCAACTATGGAGATGGTCCCATGACTTTATCCTCCATCTTGTTAATATGATGTATCAGACTGGATGATCTGCATATACTGAATCACCCTTAGGTCATGGGGATAGCCCCACTGGATCATGGGGAATCATCCTTTTAAATGCGGCTGACTCCGGTTTGCTAATATGTCTTTGGACATTTTGCATCTGTATTCACCAAGAATATTGGCCTGCACTTTCCATATGGTGCCTTTTCTGGCTTTGCTAGCAGGGTGATGTCAGTCTTGTAAAATGAATTTGAGAGTGTTTCCTCCTCTTTCAGTTTGTGAAAGATTTTGAGAAGGATTGATGTTAATTCTTCTTTAAATGTTTGGTGAAATTCATCAGTGAAGCCATCTGCTATCTGGTCCTGGGCTTTTCTTCTTTGGGAGAATTTTGATTACTGATTCACATTATAAAATGATTTGGGTATTTTTTTTTCCTGTAGTCTAGACGTTTTGTATAAAACGAGAATGCTCTCTCCCATGAAGTATTCATCCATAGAACTATTTTGGGCCTGGTGCATATTTGGGGGAATGAGAGTAGCGTTTTGATTTAAATTAATTTCATAGTTTTTAATCTAGCTGAGTCTTCTGGTTCTTTGTGACTTAAACATGGATATTCATAGTGTCCATTCCAACCAGTTTTTCATAACTGATGAGCTGGTTCAGAGCAGTGGCTCTCAGAGCGCCCCCTGCAGGCCCAAACAGCTGCGACATCACCTGGGAGCATCCTAGAAAAGCACGTTCTTGGGTCTGACCCCGGATCTGCTGAATCAGAAACTTTGAGAATAGGGCCAACACCTGTGCTGCAGTAAACCCTCCCAGTGGTTCCGATGTGCACTGGAGGTGAGAACCGCAAGTCTGCAGGGTCCTCCCACGTCCAGAGTTCTGACAACTTTGGACCCTTTCACACTGGCATATTCACTGTTTTCCGCTTCGGTCTTAATCACTTCAGGTGGTGTTCTTCCTGATTGGAAAATTGTTAGTTTTCTTTTTAATAAATGCATTTGAAGCTGAGAAGGTTCCTCTTAAGTTTCCCTTCAGTCACTTCCCACCAATTTCGGTACCTGGTGCCTTGCTTTTCATCAGTTCTAAGTGTTTTGTGGGTTATACTGCCTGCATTTAATCTTTGACTGTTTATTAAAAACCCAGATGTGTGGGGTTTTGGCAATCTCATTCTTGACTTCTACTTTTATTATGTTGTGGCAAGTGAATTTGATCTGAGATGGGGTTTTTTTTTTGAGATTTGTTGAGTTTTCTTTTTGGCAACATCCATGGCAAGTATTTGATGTGTGTGAAGAGACTATGTACTCGTATATTCTGTGCTGATGTATAGGAACTCATAGGTATGAATGCTAACTACTCATACCATTCAATTCCTCTTTTTCTCCCTGTACTTTTGCCCACTTGAACTGTAAATTTCAAGGAAAGAAGTCTACTTAAGTCTCTGACTATGATTATAAATATAACAATTTGTTTTAAAGTTGTGAATATACCAATTGATGGCATCGTGTGGTAAGAGGAACATTTCAGCAAAATATTGTCTCTGTTTAGAAATCAAAATGAAGTATTTGCTGCTGTCAGATTTTAACACTCTTATAAAAATGAGTCTAGTATCTTTTAAGCTTGTGTTTTATATGTAACTCTCTTTTTAAAAATACCAATTAATAGTGTCTGAGTCAAACCCATTCATATTCATTGGGATTATAGATATGCTTGCCCTCATTTCTACCTATTTTGTGTTTTTTATTTTTTAAATTTTCCCCCTTTCCTGCCTTTTGTTGAAATAATTACATCTTCTTTATTCCATATTTTTCTTCTATAGGTTTAAAAACAATATTTTTAGTCCTTATATTCTTTTTTTTAAAAATTTTTAAAGATTTATTTTCAGAGGGGAAGGGAAGGAGAGAGGGAGAGAAATGTCAATGTATGGTTGCCTCTCGTGTTCCCAGTTCTGGGAACTGGCCTGCAGCCCAGGCATGTGCCCTGCCTGGGAATTGAACCTCGATCTTTTGGTTCACAGGCCTACGCTCAATCCACTGAGCTATACCAGCCAGGGCTAGTCCTTATATGCTTGCTAACCTTAAATTTTCCACAGAGCAGCATATTTTTACTTATAAGATCTAAAGTCAACCTATGTGTTCTTTTCTTTCTGAATAAATCAGAAACTTAACACGTTTTCAGAGGTCATATTTATTTAGAGTTAGCTTCGTGTCCTTTTTCACAGTTAACTCCTGCTGGGCTTGTTCATCTTCTGGGAGCACGTGGCCCAGGTGAGACTTCGGTGGGGCGGGGTCCATGCACTTGCTGCACCCGAGTCTGAGATGCTCTCTGCCATCACATGGGACACGCTCATCGGGAGGTGATGCCTTTGGGCTGAGAGGGCTTTCCTCTCAGCACTTTGCAGGTATTATTTTCTTAAATCAGTGCTGCGACTCTGACGTAATTGCAGATGCTCAGTATGTGTGCTAGTGTTCAGTTTTTCATCGGTGTCTGCTCGTGACGGTGCCGTGGATGATGGGAGAACCCGCCGCGTCAGTGACATGGTCTGCGTGGACCGTGTGCAGACAGGGTTCTGCTTACTGCCATGGTTTCCTGCTGCCTGATTTTAGTTGTGACTCTTTTTCAGAGTAAGTATCTTCTTAAATTTACTTCTTCATAATATAGACCCCAACAAGAAATGTGGCTTGGGAGGAGAAATTTGTTATTTGAACCCAGCTTCCAGCTGATTCTAGGACTCAGCTCACTGGGCTGTTCAGGGTGGCCAAGCTCTCAGACGTCATGGACAGGACAGTGTCCCCAGGAAGGCATTCCTAAGGGACAGCCTGCTGATGCCATGCCCACACGCTAACCTAGGGGCTCAGGACCCCAAGTCTTTAGGCCTCCTCCAGCCGCAGTCAGAAAGCAGAGGGACCCGCCGGGCTGAGTCTCGGGCTGGAGAGAGGCAGGTGCTGCCCTAGACCTGTGATGTGGCAGGGTCGTCCTCCCCCAAGTGCGCACTAGGTGTGAGCGTGATCTGTTGTTGCCAGTTGTATCTGTTATTTCTATCCAATTTTTTTAACTGAAATGCCCCTGAATACAATTTACTGTATTAGAAGATTTCATCATGTGAGAAGTAATTCATAAGATACTTACATACCTGGTATGTAAGACACTAGATTATGGTATCTTTGTGAGTCAGAGTGATTCCCATGTGTGGGGAGAGGTGATGTAGGCTTTAAACGAGGTGGGCTTCATGGTCACTGGGAAGGCCAACCATTTCATCTCAGACCACATCTTATGTCTCATTCATTAGGAATCAGGCTGTAAGAAGACGTCCATAGCCAAAGGAAACGCATTCTTAAACGCAGCTTTGTACTGGTTCTGTGACCACCTGTGGGCCCCTGGCACCTCGCTCAAACCCCAGATAGCTCTGAAGCAGTCAGCACAGGTCCCACGGCAGGGCCTGCGGGACAGGGTCCAGCCGCCCTCCACTCAGAAGGATGCCTTCATGTGGTTTTTCACGGGAGAAGAACCCAGGCCCACACAGGTCAAATTCACGACTTCGACGCGCTGAGCTGAACAGCATTGTCAGAGGCATCGAGTGTGAGGCAAGCAGGCCAGTGAAATCAGTGGTCTTCAAAGTGGAAGGAGGAGGAGCATGTGCATCCGGGTATTAGAAGAGGAGACGACGCCAGAGTTCAGACAGCCTACATCTGACAATCTGTTAAAAAACAACTTGCCCGTTTCCATAAAGTAAATAAACTTGTGAAGTGGCAAGCTGCTTAGGGAATGCCCTGTTCCTAAATGTTTAATGGGAATAATTCTGAACCATTGTTACAGCTGGCAGTGTAGACTCCTTTCTTCCCCACAAACAGTGGTGTTTGCCAAACACTCGGGGACGGTGCGGAGGCAAGGGAGGCCGCCACAGGCCAGACTGGCGCGCCAGGCCCAACACAGGCAGCGCCTGCTTCCGCCTCACCACTCGGACAAGGGTGCGAGCAGAAGCGTGCAGTGTGCAAATAGCTGTACACTCTCCTCCCGGGAATCACCTGTGGGAAACTGGGGACGTACACTCATGTCCTTGCATCCTCTCTGATGGACTTAGCTGGGAGTGTGGCTCATCTTCCTCCTTGAATGGACAACTTGGTCTAGGGAGTGTAGGCAGTTCTGTAATGTGTAAGACCTTATAATTCTTGAGTTGGAGGAACATCTTGACAGCCCACTCAATGGCTGTTCTTGAAAGAACAAGCAAGGATTCACTGGAGCCCAGGGTCAGGGAGGAAGATTCTAGCCCTGGCTGACCTGCCCATGGGCCCTGGGCCTCCCCTCTTGCTAGTTCTCAACCAACCAACCAGCCCTCGGATGGGGTCCAGCTGCCTAAAGGGACCCGTCTGTGTGGAGTACGGTGAGGCGTTTGTTCACGAGGCACAGGTCCCTAACTGAATAACTGGTGCTGTGTTCTGTGTTATAAGACATGATGGTTTAATTAGTTGTTTAAACAAGTGGCAAGAAACTGTACTTACCCAACGGGCTTTTCCCCTTGCTCAGTTTCTGAATCCTGTTCATTTCATTCTGGCATGGGAGACCTAAAAAATAATTTATGAAAGTCACTTTCCAGATGGTGCAGGATATAATCTCCAATGATTGGCTTGAAATGTAGACAACGACACACCTGGGAGTGGAATTGCTCCATATGCTGTTGCTAATTAAAAAAACAAAACTTAAACCATGAGGTACTTAAAATACTATTCAGGGGCTACTTGAGCTGTACAGGGGTTTTTCTTCCCACCACCGACTCCTGCAAATACCAGTTGTCTGGCAGGAGATTTGCTAACAGACTTTACATGAGGAAGTACATGTGTAGCTAAGATTTTCATGGGCTGAAGACCAAAGCTTATGAGTGGGTGTGTGTTCTGAATCCGCAGAGCAGACCAGCTAACCAGGGGGAAGGTGACAGGCGATCAGTGCTGGGCCTTGCTGGAGGAGGAGAGGCGTGGAGCTCGTGGCTTTACTGCCTGGGGAGGTAAGACGCAGGCCTCACAGGACAGTCACGAAGCTACACAGGCCACCTAGAGAGGCGGTGAGTGTGACTGCCAGCTCCAGCCCATCTCCGAGCCCTTGGTCATGAAATGCATGCTGCTGTGAAGGATTCAGAGCAGAGATGCATGGCTGAGCGTGTCCTCTCTTTTACCTTCCAAGAGAACTTCCACTCCACACAGAAAGAAGGGTGACCTCACAAGTTCCCCCGACTCACCCCTGCAGAGCCTATGGCTCTGGGAGGCCCTGCTCTTTGGCTCCGAGCCCTCCAGGCAGGGACACAGGTGTGGTGAGTGTCCAGGTGCTTAGGCCGCCTATGTACCTGTAGGCAGGGGGCGGCAGGATGTGCTGGAGCACCTATTCCAGCCTGCTGGTAGTGCCCGAGGGCTTCCCAAGCCACCTGGCCTTGCTGCTGTGGCCTGAGTGAAACCTGCTGGGGAACGCATTTTGTTTCCTGCTGGGTTTGAGATACCAGTTGAAATCAACAAAGAAAAGGGAAAACAAATTCCATCGGTGGTGATTAAAATTAGTATTTACTATGAGAAACAGTGAAAATTTATTGAATTCTCAGAATGTACCAGACGCTGTTCTAGAACTTTACACCTTAATTAATCTTTACAATAACCATATGAGGTGGATACAAATACCATCCCTATTTTGTGAATGGAAATGCTCAAATTTGCAACTGCAGGAATACAGAGAAGCTGCAGGCATTTCAAAGGCTGGTCCTGAAGACAAGGAAGATCACAGTCATTCCCAGAAACACGGTCTCGGAGAGTTTTCTATGACATAAGTTTCCATTGTAAAGATGCGCCCTCAAACTTAAATCTCTACTTACCGAAAGACAAGGAGACACACAGCGGACTGAGGCCCGTGGATCATCGCTGCAGGAAATGCAGAGACAAACAACACAGAGCTCCAGACGAGCGATTATAACAGGAAAGGTCTGCTGCTAAGCAGGCGAAAATAGCTCCTGGAGGTTTCTCTGACAAGTCAAGGGTTCTACTGAAGAAGGGACTGAGTTTTAGGAACAGATACAAAAGGTAAAAATGTCAGAAATGAAGCCTAGGTCGGGAGCTCCAAAACTGAGGGGAAGCTCTTGAGAACAGATTGATCACGTGGAACAAAGAAGTTTTAATTCTAGAACTGAACATCTGAGGAAAAGTGAGATAGCCTGAGAAAAGCTAAGATGTGTCTTAGGAAATCTGTGCCCTTAAAAGGTAAAGAACCCTTTCGGCTTCCGGGCAAAATGGTTCTATCACCAACAGAAGGGAAAGCAATTAGTGTGGTTCATGCAACTCCATAGTTACACCCAGTGCTAGGAGAAGAAGGTTTGAAAAATCTGTCAAGAAAAGAAATTCACTTCAGGAAGTTTGTACTTAGCATCTTTGTTTTTGTATGAAGAAAAATATTTTCACATATTCAGGGACTAATTCAAAGAATAGATTCCCCATGAAAATTTGTGGGGAAAAAGTCTGAAACTCAAATTTAGTGATAAAACTAAAGAGAATAACAGCAAAACCAGTCAACAAATAATCCTACCCCCTGAAAAGTGCTAACAATTGTCTTGGGCCAAACAGGCCCTCAGTATCTTAATAGAAGAATTATCTATAAATTAGCTATAATGAAAATACCAGCTATGAACACCTAAGGTCTACAGCCAAGAAAATACTCTGGAAAAAAATTTGGCCTCAAGTATATACTTTAATAAACAGAAAATAATAAAATATAGAAGTTTAATGAAAATCCCAGAACTGGTTCTGGGTCAGGGATAGAGGCAGTGGGAACCTAACAAAAAATAAACTTACTTAAGAAAACTGGAGAACACCCACGGATCTCCTGGAGGCCGTGGCCTGCCCCAGGCCCAGGCAGCTTCCTCCGGTGGCTACCGGCAGGGACGTGCCCAGCCTGCTCCCGCGAGGCCAGGTGGCCCTCGCTCTTCTCGTGTCACTCAGGCTGAGCCTGAACCTGGCTAAAGGCACATGAGTTTTAGGAACTCAAGCCCAAATCTGTCATGAAGCTCAATGTGGAGCCACTACAAGCTTTCTACTGAAGTAAAAAACATGGCTGTTACTTAACATCGGTGTGAAGGAACTAGCAGATGTGAGTAGAAAAGGGAAAGAAATGAGGTACAGAAACTGTAGAGGAAGACAGTAAACCGTCACCGCTCTCACAGGGTGTGACTACACAGCTGAAAAACCCAAGGAAACCCACCAGAATAACCACACATGCAAAATGAGAATTCAGTAAGGTAGCTGAGAACAAAACGAATATAGAAACAAAGAGCCACCAGTGATCAGATATAATGGAAAATGACTGATTTCGGTTGTAGGGGCAGCAACAGTAAACACGAGAGGAAGTGCCGTGCTGGTGAGAACTTGGAGTCCGCTGGTTAACAGGTCCTGTTCTAGAAGAAAATGGCTCACTATTCCACAGCTATCACTTCTCTCTGGATTAAATGTTTGCCTGCTTCTTAAAAAGGAACAGTCAGAATTTTTTAATGGAATAAACTGATTCTGAAGCTAAAAAGCTATCAATATAAGAATATCCAGGAAAACTCTGAGGAAAGATTGAAGGCAGGGAAGGTTGACCCCACTTGATAGTAAAGTGGACTGTAAACAGCTGCGATTTAAATGATTCAGAACTGATTTATGAATAGACAGCTCAGTAACAAGACGAGTACCCAGGAACAGACAGAGAGTTTTATGTACACTAGAGGAAGCATTGCACATCGGAGGCAGAAAGACAGGTCAGCCAACAACTGTCGGGAAAGCAACTGGCCAGCTGCCTGGGGAGGGTGGGGGTGGAGCAGGGGCTGTGGCCCCACTGGACTGCACATGTAACATACCCCAATTCGAGCAAATGTTGGAAGCCTAACCTAACCCTAACCTAACCTAACCCTAACCTAACACACACCAGAAAAATCGAGAGTGGTACAAGGTTTCAATAAATGCTCAAAAAAGAACCCCAAAAAGTGGTGAAGAAAACTGCTTTATTATCTTAAAGTGGGAAATACTTTTCTAAGCTTAATAACATAAGCTTTATGGATTCTAAGAGGCCATAAAGTAAAAGATGGAGACATCTATCTAAAAATTTCTCCCTAGCAAAAATGCAGCCAAAGTGGAGGGGAAAAAATGGCAATACATGTGACTAGAATAGTCTTAATAATCTTAGAGAAAATTCCTATTAAAAACAATGAAAAAACCCACAAGAACTTAACAGAAAAAATGATGAATGTCTCTAACAAACAAAGATGTTTAACCCAAGTTGTAATAAGAGAACTGAAACAAAGTCTAGAAGGAAATACAATTTCTTGTCCCCCAGTTTGAAAATGACCACAGACTTTAGCAAGGCCATGGGAAAATAGGTATTCTTGTGTACTTTTCAGGGGAGTAAAAACCATCAGAACGTCAACTGGAAACATTGCTCACACTTAAAATGCACGTGCCTTCTTGACCACTCACTCTGCTTTCAGGAACGCCCCTTACAATCCTCTGACGTGCACCTGCACGCTCGCTGAGGGTCCTTCGGGGCGCCTACCTGCGCTTTCTGCCGGGCGGGCGTGTGCCGTCTGGGCATGCGCACACGCACCCTCGGTGTAAACACTGTGGTATTAGCACCCAACTTCCTTTCTGGGGCGGCTCCGACCGCCATGCTGACCTGACCTGGGCTGCACCAGGTTTTTGGGGGGCTGCAGGCCACCACACGTGGGCACACTCCCCGGGAAGCTGAGACAGAACCAAAGCCAGGCCCTGAGACCCCACAGGGAGCCGCAGAGCCCCGGCTGGATCCCCGCGAGGCCGCGTGAGGGCCGGTGCCCCGCTGCAGTGTGTTCCAGCGGGCCCCTCAGATCCTGCCTTCTTTCTGTGTTCCGTTCACTGGAGTATCCTCATGTAAGACACTGTGCAAACCCTTTCTTGAAGGGGAGTATGGAGGACCCACGTGGCAGTGGGGGTTACGTGGGGAAGGTTTCTCGACCTGTTCGTGGATGAAAATGCTGAGGTGCGACACAGTCAAGAGAGCTTCCCAAAGAAGATGGAGATAACGGACTCCCTGGTCATGCCCTTGGGTCTCCCAAAACACCGTGTTAAGAACAGAATGAAAATAAGAGAGAAGAGCCTTTGGGCTCGCCAGGAAACAGACGGAGCCTTCCGACCTCTGCCTGCCTCCCCCGCGGGGGTCCGGCAGCACGGCTGCCCCGGGCGGCCCCTCCGCCCCCCTCACCTGCAGGCTTCTGGAAGCAGTAGCACCACTCGTTGTTGGAGAGCTTGCCGTCCTTGAAGGAGTCGCAGGAGTTGAAGAGGGGCTTGATGCAGGGCTCGTACTTATCCAGGTAGATGGCATTGATCTCCGAGTGGTCCAGCAGGAGGTCGTAGTTCATGTCCAACTTGTTGAACATCCAGCCCAGGGAGTCCTTGCAGATGGGCAGGATGCTGGTGTCAAACCCTGCCGAGGGAAAGGCTCGGGTCAGCTGCTGCCACACCCGCCTGGCCGTCCCTGCCCCATCCTTCCTGGGGGGTTCACCCTCAGCGGCCCTGCACTAAATGTGTTGGGGGGTGGATTTAAATGAAACAATTTAAAATGCACAAAAACAGAAGTCAGCATTTAAGGAAATATGTTTGAGGGGAATAAATCCCCAATGCTAATTTATCTGTAATGTACTGTATTTTGCTGTGTGTAATGTGTACTATTTTTGCCCAAATTTTTGAGGGAAAAATAAGGATGTGCATTATACATGGGTAGCACTAATTCCATATCTATAACACTGTTTTTAATTCTTTTATTTATGCTTATGTGTGAAAAGTATAACTCTAGAAAGCAGTAATGATATCCATATGCAAAATAATACTCTAGACTATAATAGGTTTTGTTTATAAATATAAATAATAAAAAATTGAGTTAAAAATATAAAATGAAAGGTTTTTTCCTGAAAGTTTGGGCCAAAAAAATGGGTGTGCATTATACACGGGAGCACATTACACGTGGCAAAACACGTAAGTATGGGTTTTCACGTACTCGACTTGCTTAAACAGGGTCTGTGTGAAGAGGACCAGAGGGTAATCCTGCAAACTGTGCTTTCATAGTTAGGAAAAAATATGATGTGAAAAACGAAAACAAAGCAACTTGCAAAACAATGGCAGTCAGACGCAGCTGTGGCACCGTCCGGAAGCCTGGCTTGCACCCGAAGCGTGGCGGACCCGTGGCCCGGACACTGATGGGGGTGCGCCTGCACCCCGTGAGGGGCCTCTTTTGTGCTGTCCCCTCAGGAGCTATGGGATACAGAATCCAAACGGATTCACACAATATTCCTTTCTCATTTCCTGGGAGGGAGCAGGGTTAGTTTTCTTAAAGAGCTTCTGAATGGTGCCACAGTTTAAACTTATTTTTCCCTCGGAAATCATGATACTCAGAACCCTGCATCTGCTGAAGCCAGAGCTCAGAGGAGGCCGGCCCCAAACCAGAACTCGGCTCCAGCCCACAGTCAAGTTATTCCACAAGCCAGACTTCTGGGACTGGTTTTACTTCCAGAAAAGTGAGGATAAAGGTTCACTTTTGTCTTACTTAAGACACTGTCCTCAGCACTCTGTACTTAACTGTCTCACGGAACCCTTGGGCCAGTCCTGTGAAATGCTGCTATACCCTCCCCACTTCACCCTGGGTTTGAAGGTGTCTTGCTCAAGGTCCTACAACTGTTGAGCTGGGATTCAAACCCAGGTGGCCAGCGCCACCTCGAGTCTATAGTCTGAATCCCACCTCTCCCAGGGCTGCCTCTGCCTCACAGGACGTTTGACCCTCCTGTCCCCAGGACGTCTGGTTGGTTAGGATGCCCTGTTTGGGGATGGGTGGCCATACAGGGTCCTGATGGTGTCGCTCCCCTACCTGCATCTCCAGGAACCCCTGCTCAGTCCGTGGGAAATAAGACAGAGCGAAGTACTGCCCCTTTCTAAAGCACTGTTTTTACCAAGGGGTCTTCGCTAGGCAGTAAGGCAGGTGCAGCACCGCCCTCTCCGAGCTCTCGTAGGACTCCACGCTCCCTCCTCTCAGACTCCTTGTGGGTCAAGCCCCGGCAGGCATGCAGTCAACGCTCCATAAAGTATTTGTCCAGAGAAGTTTTCTAGCTACTGCAAAGTTGACCCTTTAACACATAAATATCTTTCCATGTTTAAATTCATTCCTTTTGGTGTCTCAGAACTCACCTTGGAACATCCTTTTTACAGAAAGGGGGACCCTGGAAAGGACTGAGTCCAGTCCCGTCCAGTCTCAGTCCTGTCCGGAGTCCCCCTGGATGTAGGACGTGACTGAGTCCCCTGTGGGACGATGGAATCTCCCCAGGGGCCTTGGAGTGAAGGAGGCAATTTACTCAGACCTGAAGCGGCTCCCACTTCCACACAGAATATCCTGTTCATTGATTTCAGAAGCTGGCACCATTCCCACACGGGACAGAAGAGTGACCGCCAAAAATGTGCCACGCTGACTGGGCAGTAGGCTAAAGGTTAAGACCACTTCCTATCTACTTGGAAGTTGTAGACAAGATGCTCCTGCACCTGATATCTGGGGGTGGCGGGGGACAGAGCAGCCCTTCTAATGGGCCCCGCGCACGCGGGACGTCCGAGGTCCCGTGTCTCTCCTTCAGAGCCTCCCGGACTGACAGCAGCATCTCTGCCCGCTCTGGCCTCCGGGCCTCATTCCTTATGTTCCCTTCACAACAATGGCTTCGGGACATGAAACCAAAAGCCTCGTTGGGGACTCAGCTTGTGTCTACACAAGGGCAGGTCATTCCTGGCCCCCCCATCTGCATGTGGACTCTCCAGGGACTGGAAAAGATTGTCCGCAGAGCCCAGGGCCCAGCTGCTCCTGGAGGAGCCCAGGGGAGGGTTTCTCTAGACCACCCTTGACTGAATGGTCCACAGGCTCCCAGGGAAGGCCCAGCAGGGGTGAAAAGAAGGCACCTGACTCCCCGTCCCCACAGACACAACCACGCTTCAGACACTTAGATTCCAGGAAGCAAACGTTCTCTCTCCCTTAAGGGAGAAGATCCAAACTAGGGAAAGAATTGTCCCCTATGTTCCCTCCTAGCACCGAGGCTCCGCACAGCAGAGTAACCAAAAGTTCAGGGAATCATTCATATTCTGGCTGGAGACTGGATGCTGGTCAGACTTGGGATCCCAAGCCTTACAGAACTCCGTGAACTTGAGTAACTGTGTTGCTGGCTCACGCGTTCTAGGCAGACCGGCCTCAGTGGGGAGGAGCCCACCAGCCGTCAAGCACGAGGCTGGGGACCTGTTCTGAGGGCTCTCTCCGGTCCTCGAAGAGGCCCGTATGGCCACTGCCGAGTCAGTGCTGGGGTGGGGGCCCTGCCTGGGGGTGTCCGTGGAAGATGAGATGTGGCCTGACAGATGTTCAGAAAGAGTATCAAAAGATGTTTGTACGATGCTGTTTAAAGTAGCTGAACATCAAGAACAACTTCAGGGATCCAAAAACAAAAGTCTACTTATATCATTTACATCACACCCATAACCCAGGGTTCTGTGCAGCTATTACAAAGCAAGACACTACTTTTTGGCATGGAATGATAGCCACGGTATGTTGCAAAATGATACAAAGGAGGTCAGAAAAGTCTGCAAAGTGTGATACACACACTTTTTTTTCTGTGTGATGAGGAAAAAGAAGTATGTATCACAACATGCTCAACAGGTGTTAAAATGGTGGGTTTAGAGCCCTGGCCAGGTAGTTCAGTTGGGTACAGTGCTGTCCTGATAGGCCAAGGCTGTGGGTTCGATCCCCAGTCAGGACATGTGAAGGATCAGCTGGTGTGCGGAGCAACAAGCCAATGTCGCTGTCTCCACCTCCCTCCCTCTCTCTAAAGTCCATAAAAAATTTTTTTAATGGTGGGCTTAGTTTTTGGACATTTTTAATGTATATGTTATTTCCCAAAATGCCTCTACTAGACATATGTTAATTTTATAAAAACAGAATTGACCCTTGAGCACTGAGAGGTAGGGACACTGACCACCCACACCCTGGAAAATCCGAATAGGACCTCAGTCGGCCCTTGGCACGTGCAGACTCCCAGCTCGGACCCAAAACGCGTGTGAGTGCATGGTTATGTCCTCTCGATTCTAAGGCATCTCCCCTCCTCTATATTTTATCATTTCTGAAATCTGAAAGTAAAATACTGTTATTAGTGGGTGTATTCAATGCAGGGTCTCCCTGCTCACCCCAAGTGCTAGTGCTCACTCAACAGTGTTTGATGCCCGAGGAACCTGGCATTTAAAGTGAAACATTAGCAAGAACATGACGGCCTTACTGCCTTGGGCCACGTCGGGGCTGGTGGGCTTGACGACCCTGTTGGCATCCTCATGGAGGGCTCCGAACCAGTCTTTCAGCCGGGAGGCGAGGTTCCTCAGCTCCTTGTCTGTGCAGGCTGCGGAAAAGCAGAGGGAGGTGCAGTGAGCCTGGGCTCTCTCCTCTCGTTCACTCTGTGCCCTCACGGGGGGGTGCCATCCACAAAGCCTTGCCCAAACACACCTCCCTCTCCAGTCACAGTGTAACTCCTCGCCCCCACTCTGATACCCCTCCCCCAAAGGTGTGGGACAGAGAGCCTTGACTCCCGGGGCAGGCCGCATTGTTCGGGACTGAACTTGGGCTGCCTCTGAGCTGGCAGAGCGAGCTACCTTGGGCTCACCGTTGTGACCCAGCCTCAAAGGCCCTCTCAGAGGCAGGCCTGCTGCCCACCCGACAGAGCCTGCTCTTGCAGTTTGCCAGAGAAGATTACTTTGTCCACTAGATTCATAACGAGACATTAACACTCAGGAACAATTAATGCTTTTAGGGAGAGTCTGCCGAGGACACCAGAAGGTCCCAGGAATAGCAGACTCTCAATTTTGCTTTAGCCCAAGGTTTGAGCTTGTGGATGTGGGTTATTTTGTTAGCCTTTCCACAGATGGACTTCACTTTCCCCTAGAGACACACGGAGCCTTCCCCATGGGAATGCTTTCTGTTTGCAGCCTGCCGGTGACTATCCGGCTCATGTTTTAGGTAGGACAGAGTGACCAGGACCAAGGAACACTCCTGAGAAAAAGAAAGTCTGGATGGGTGGATGGGTTGGAGGGGTCAGGCTGTCTGAAGGGCTCATGGAGCACTGAGACAGGACTCGAGGGAAGAAGTGCAGAGGGGTGGCCGTGGAGCAGAGGAGGGGCTGACGTTCCCTAGCTCCCCGATTTTGCCCTAATTCTAGGTGCTGAGAATCTTGACAGAGGGCCCAGGCAGTGAGCTGCTACTGAGACACAGAAAAACCAGCAATGGATTTAGTGACCTTTAGCACCTGGGACAGAAATTAGAGACCTGCAAGGCGGAAATCCCAGTGAGTAAGGAGGGGCAGAGAAGGCAACACTGCAGCTGTGGTGCAGCCAAGCAGAAACAATGATATGGCACAGAACCCAGTTCTGAGCATCTCCTGGTGCTGCCAGCACAGGATGCAGGTGAGAGCCAGAGTCTCCCAGTGCGGAGAGACCCCGGCCAATGCCCTGGGCCCTGAGTGACCAGGGAGCTGACGGGCAGCCAAGCTCCAGGCCAGCCTCCAGGGAGCACTGGCTCTTGCTGACTTGAAGTGTTGGCCCCTATTTGCGTCTGAAAGGGCAGGATGATTCCTCTCCAGAACAAAACAACATCATCCAGATCTTCTCATACTGACACTCTGGCACCTCTCCTGCCCTCCACTCAAGGGCAGGTGAGCAGACCCAGGCTGCAGCCGCAAGCTCAGCCCCCCGCCCCCAGACCTGCTGCCTTCCTCCCGCCAGGACCCAGACCCGAACGCCACAGAGCACCAGTGATGGGGCGGTGCTGCTGAGCCCGGAGCTGTTGGAGGCCTCGCTTTCAGCAGCCAGAGCAGGACTTCCCACAGCCCGGGCCAGGAAACTGTGCCGGGAGCCGACCTGCCAGGCAGCACCGTGTGTAACAGCTCTGGGCCCACGCTGCCTGGCAGGAAGTCCGCTTCGCCACGGACAGGCTTGGTGACTCAAACCAGTGACTGAACTGCTCAGTGACTCAGTTCCCTCATCTGTAAACTCAGGACATCATCACGTGACATGAATTAAACAAGGTATGCAAATCACTGAGCAGCACACATGGCATGTAGTGCTGACACTCAGCAGGTGACAGCTGTGGTTTTCACTGATGTTACTAGTGTTGCTCTTGATTTTGATCATTCCCAGGGGAACGCCCATGCACACCGAGGCATTCAGAACAGCAGTAGGACAAAGGTAGTGGAACGAAGCGGGCTCTGGCCACCTAGGGCCCAGGTGGAGACGGATGCGTGTGCTGGCCGGCACAGTCGCCACTCGCCACATGCAGCTGTGTGCGTTTTATGTATATTTAAATCAATTACGATAAAACCTAAAATCCAGTTCCGCTCTTGCACCCACCACACTCCCAGAGCCCCACAGCCATGCACACGTCATGGGGACCCCGTGTGGCCAGTGCAGGTGACACTGCCCTGGGCAGCACTGGACGGAGTGAGCTCCACTCCATCCCTTCAGTCTGTGCAGGTGGGCTGGGCAGCCCTGAGCCCGCTCCAGCCAGGAGCCGGAACTTCACGCTCGGCCGTGCACACAAGTAGGAGGAAAGGATTTTTTTCTGACATCATGACTCACAGCTTTGCCCGGGGGCCTGGCCTTGGGTGCGGGCTGACCCTGTAACAAGCTCGTTCGCCCCAAGGCACAACCTCTGGGGCAGACAGCGCCCACTTTCCTGCCTTTTCATTTGCTACCTGGAACCAAACAGGAGAGGATGTGCCCCCTTGAGGGCCTGTTGATGCGGTCTGTTGTTCAGAGGGGATGGGATTCGAACCCTATGGCCAGTCTCACGTTTGAAAATGTAAAATTCATAGCACTAGCTTCTCCTCAAGTGCAATGCACACCAAATGTTCTACATGTTCTCTACGCCGAGAAAACTGCCAAGGCGACGTGCCAAGGAAATGCATCCCCTTGTGGCCCTATAGGGTACATCAGTCAGTCACGCTGAACTGACGCCGGGCAGGCGTGTGGGTGGTCAGAGTGTTCAGGAGACCGCGGGTCCCCGGGCTGCCCGGAGTGCACTCCCGGGCCCTGCAACCCTGAGCCTGTGCTTCGGGTGGAAGCACACGCAGGATGCCGTGGCCCGGGTGGAGAGAGGCCTCAAAGCCAGGATGGAGATGAGCGCACTGCATTTCAGGGCCCTCTTCCCTCACAGTGTCCTCGACCGAATGGTCCCTGGGAGGAGAAGGCCAGGCGTGGTCTTCCCGGAGCCAGACACGTTGCAGATAAGAAAACGAGGATGACAGCCCGCCGAGAGCGGTTTGTTCACTCGAGGGGTTGCAGCCACGGCGCAGTGGGAGGAAACGCCTGCCTTCCAGAGTGCCCGCCACGGCCCCCAGGACGGGCACGGACCGAGGGTGGGTTCTTTCGGAAAGGGGGCTCACAGGGTGCAGCCCACACACTCGGTTCCTTCCTGGGGAGAAGTAATTTTGTGGGGAGAAAACCATAAAACCACGTCCGCCTGCCACGCTCGCTCTCTGCCCCGAGGTGGCCATCCCTGCGATTTCTAGAGAGGTGTGTGAGGGCCTGGCCTCTCCTCCTGCCCTGACCCTGGCCTGGTCTCACTCGCTCTCCTCTGCCCAGTCATCTCTGCCCAGCGCCCTGTTCCTCAGGGTCTCAGCCCACCTTCTATGAGTCACTCCCCATCTTTCCCACATGGCCTCAGGCTGCTCCACGTGGCCGCTGGGGTGTGGGCCGCATCTCCAAGACCCACTGACCTCCGACCTCAGCTCCTTCCAGCCGTCAGGGCGTGGCCCTCGGAGCCGACACCTGGGGACCACCCGGATTCCTACGAACCCTGCTTCCTGCTGTCTCCACGGACAGTCCCTCTCCCCACCACCCTGTCCCACCAACTCCACGGTCTCCGGTCTGTCCTTGGTCCCCACGTTCCCTTCCCTGTCCAGCAGCCAAAGCAACCTGAAACGGGCACCTGGTCATGTCGCTCCCCCACGGGGCTGCTCCCGAGGCTCCCAGCCACTCTGCAGACACATCCAAATTCCGAGGTCCGACCACAGGGCCCAACTGAGGCGGCCCTGCCACCTCTGGCCTCTGCTCTCTGTCCCTCCCAAACTCTGTTGCCCTGGAGCTCACCTCTGTCTTCTTAATGCCACTTTCTTTGTCAGACCCCTGCTTTAAAGCTCCGCCCTCTTCAAGGGCTTCCCCAGCCCCCACCTCGGGGAGCTTTCCTTTGCAGAGGCTTCGGGTTCTGGCTCCTAGGATGGCGTGAGCCCCCCTCCCCCAGTGACCCACCACTGGCCCCCGCGTGTCTCCCGCCCAGGTCTCCCAACAGAAGGTGCACCCCACTCTGACCCGCCCCCGGGACCCGGCCTCTAATGGGCTTAGTTGGTTCCCAGTGTGAAGAATGCTCTGGACGCTACTTAGCACAATAACCGTCTTGTTACTGTCTGTAAACTCCCACTTGGCCACCTGCAGAATGTCGCTGCATCCTAGTAAAGCGCAGACCACTCTTAGGGGCTGGCCGGACTTGCCTGCGCCTGCCCGCACCGGCTTTCGGCACTCGCCATCGGGACGGGTAGGGAGTAGTTGTTTGAAACACACGCATTTAAAGAGAACACACTGCTCCCAAACTCCCCAAGTCCCACAGTGATTGGGCAGCAGAGACGGGTCTGGCCTGGGCTGTCATGTCGCTGGGCTGGCCCTGGTGGCTGGAATGTCCTCCTGCATAGGCTGGGCAGGGAGACATTCCCGGAAGACATTATGGGAGCCAGAGGCAGTTAATAGAGCAGGTGGGTTTTCTGAGCTGGAGAAAATGAAAACCTCAGGCCCTCACACGTGCAGGGGAGTTCTGTCCTCCAGGAGAGGACAGGTGGGCAGGCAGCAAGTCGGGCTCTTGCTCTCACTGGTGCGGCCCTTCCTCTAGCTCCCAGAGCACGGGTCACGGGGCAGCCACAGGGACGTCCTTAGGGAACGGTGGGGTCTATGGCCCGAGACTACAGAACGAGCAAAAGCAGCTCCCTCCCCAGGACAGCAGAGTGCAGGCGGGGGAGGGCGGGGCAATGCGGGGCTCTCCCAGCAGACACTTCCTTCCAGGAAATGGGAGCAGGCACAAAGAGCAGGTGTAATAAGGCGCATGCGGGTGGCGCTGGGGAAGGTGTATAAATAGCCCTGGGAAGAAAATACGACTGATTTTTCTACCTCGGACCCCCCTGCCCCACCCCACCTCCAAGGTTTGGAGCTGAAAGGGGCATTAAGTTGGACTGGACCTTAGTGCCCAGAGCAGTCACAGCCCGGGGGACACACTGAGTGACCCAGCTAGTGGGAGGAAGGACGAACTGCTGCTGAAGCCACAGGGCAGGAAAGCTGTTGCAGGGCCAGGCGGCCGGGCTGAGGGGTTTGGGGCAGGGAGGGGGCTGCTCTAACCTATTGGCCTGGGGAGGTCAGCCAGCCTGGGTGTCAGCTATTGGTGGACAGAAGGGGTCGCTTCCCAGCAGAATGAGTATGCACAGCGTGGCTCTGCCCACCCTTGGGCCCCATCACCCCAACTTCCTGGCTCCTCTGTCTTCCTTCAGAAAAGTCCAAGGGCTAGTAAAAAGCAAGTGAGGCAGACGTTTTGGACCAAGAAACCTGCCTTCTTTGAAAAGCACTCCCGAGGGCCACAGCTGGGGCTCCCAGCTGGTCTCTCTGACAGCTTCCAGGGCTGAACGACACTCCCCAAGGCCCTCAGAGGCCTGGACAGAGATGGGGAAGACCAAGGAGCCACCCACAGAGGTGGTAAAAGATGTGGGGGTGGGGACAGAGCATGGAAATGCTTTATTCAAAGCTGCAGCATTGCACTGAATACAGTGGGAGAGAGCAAGCCCGAGTGTGTGTGTGTGTGTGTGTGTGTGTGTGTGTGTGTGTGTGTGTTACAAATCCTAAGTGAGGCTGCATTTGAACCCAACTACAGATGTTTGGGAATGGCAAGTCTGACATGCAGGCATTGTAAGATATCGGCAAACCTCTGCTAGGGAACCAATTACTGGTGTACTCCTGTAACTCCTTCAGCTAACGCACTGAAGGAGACGCATGTGACACCTGTCACACGGGCCTTACTCCCTCGCCCTCCCTGGCCTCTCCAATGCTTAGCTCAGGGCTTTGGCAGAAGCCAACATGAAAACAAGAGGAATTTAATTCAACCTTTCATGCCTCCAAAGGTAATCGAAGAGCCGAACCAGACTGGCGTTCTCTCCAGAGCAGGCCGGGAGGCGTCCCAGCCATGGAGACTGGGTGCCAGCCCTCCCTCTCCTCCAGCCGCCTCACTGCTGTTGTGCTAACTACTCAGAGTCTCGCTGGATCAGCCCATGCAGAGTGCTTGCCGTTTGAGTCTCCTGTGAAAGGTCCCACTGAGCCTCCTCCAGGCAGAGATTAGGTGCCTGGCAGAGCCTGGACTGAGCCAACACAAGACGCCTTCCTGAGCCCCCTCACCCAGGGGCAGCCTCTTCCTCCTGCCGTCCTCATCCTTGAGCTGCTGGAGGCCTCTGGGCACATGTGGCTCCTCCTCCCAGTGGGGACCCTCCTGCTGTGGAATATCTCACACACAGCGAGTGCCCCAGGGCAGGGACGGGTGCAGGGGTGCTGAGTGGGGGCGAGGGTGCCACATTCCCCGCCTGGGAGCTTGAAAGAGAAGAGGAAGGCCACAACTCCCGCAGCAACATGGGCTCTCACAAACTGGGGCTCAAGCGTGGGGGTAGATCCATGCAGCCCACTTGCGGGAGCAACCGGCGTTGTGCTGCTTTAAAAGAATCCTAGGGTGGCAGCAGAGAGTGACTGGGCCCTGGAGGAAGACAAGGCTGAGCTCAGGCACCAGCTCTGCCAGCCTCACTGAGACCCGATAGGTGCTGTTTCCCAGCCCCAGCCCCTCACCTGCAGAATGAGGTGAAACGGAACCAGCTTGGAGCTTTAAAAGTGGGGGCAGAGGCTGGACAGAAGGGACTTACATACTCAGTGCTCACCAGCTGCGGGATATGACACTTGTACAGGGCCACAGCGTGGCACAGTGACTTACTAGATGGAAAAGTGTGGGACTTGAGACCTGGCCTTCACATGAAAGGACCGTTGGAAGCCAGCCAGCAAGATACGGTTCTCCTGTCCTTCATCAGAGGTTAGGTGACCTCTACAAGGCCTACAAACCGGAAGTGGCACAACTGACAGGAAAACCTGTCTGCTAACGGGAAGTTCACTGGTCTGCACAGGTGCCTCACCTGAGCTCACGCCCAGTCCCCAGGCCTTGGAGCGTGCCACGCCCCTCGCTGGCCACAGCCGCCTGCCTGCCTGCACTGTGGCCAGGGGCTCAGGCTCTGCAGCTGGCAGCCAAGTCTGAACGCCTGCTCCCCAGTGTGCGAGCGGTTGCTTTTTGCACATATCACTGCTCTTCTCCAAGCCTCTGTTTTCATCCGTGAAACTGGGATGAGGACAGCATCAACCTCATGAGGCTCTGGTGAGGACTTACTGTGAAGATTAAGCTTCCAAAGAGCCCCCAGAAGCCACCAGCATCTTCCCCTCCGAGGAACTCTGAGGGTGGCAGCATTGCCCCTAGAGGCTGATGGGCAGTAAGCTCTAGCCATGAGCCAGCACCACATGGAGGCACCAAATGAAAGACCGAGCTGGTGCCTGAGCTCTGCCTTGTCTTCCTCTGGGGCCCAGTCACTCTCTGCTGCCACCCCAGGATTCTTTTAAAGGGGTGGGGGGTGTTTAAAGCACACACAAGGGGACTCTATTTCTAATGGAGATCATGGAACAGAGGTTTGAGCTGGGTTACACATGCGCGATTTAAGTGGTTGCTCTGTATAACTCTGGTTTTTACTTTTAGTGCCTAAAACATCAACCTATACGCGCCTTCTCTTATCCTTAGAGATCAGTTTATGTACAAACAGGCATGAGCAAAGGAGTTAGGGCCCCTTTAGTCAGGAGCTTGCTCATAAAGCCCGTCTTAGAACACAGTCTTTGAAGACGTAACACACAGGCATGTGAACTTGGAGGAAGATGAGAACTAGCGAACAGTACAGCCTGCACTCGAAGGTGCATAAATTCCCTCCCGAACCCGTTAAGACCGTTCTCGGTGCCCCGACCTGAGGACACGTTCCTGTTCCCCTTGGTTCCAGCAGTGACCCTTCACCTGGAGAGACAAAGGCATCTGGAGCCGGCACAGCGTTTGTACATGTGCGTCTGCGCAGCAGTGACACGTTCGACCTGAGTCACCCAGACAGAGCAGGGGGTTAGCTAGACAGAACAAGCTAGTAAAGCTTCTAATAAAATCCACACTCCAGGGTAAAAAATAAATTACTGAATGTGTGAAATATGGGTGAGCAATGCCCACTCTGGCTTTGCCTGCGTTTCCCAGGCAGGGGGACCCTGGAGCGGAAAACAGCAAAATCGCTGAAGTAGTTATGGCCCATCGGCCTTGTTAGGTCCTCGACTTAAAAGACTAAACTGGAGCCACGGCAACTGCTTTTCTCGCCTCGGATTAGTAAGGGGAGGTGCTCCAGGAAGAGGTGTGGGGTGCGGCCTCCTGTGGAGGGCAGAGCCCGGGGGGGGGGGGGGGGAAGGGCCAGGCTGCTGACGGTTGCCCCGGCCAGGGCACACGCTCCTGCAGAAAGGCAGACTGAGTGTCTGCAAGTCAGTTTGCCATTTGTTAATGCATGGGCTCAAGTGGCTGAGGACAGTCAGGGAAGGCTTCCAGGAGGAGGCAGGGCAAACTGATGGAAGATCAGAAAGAGCAGGATCTAAGGAGGACCTGCCTTCTGAAACCATAATGGGTATTTCAACCTGTTCCAAATCCTGCCAGATTCAGGGCTGGACTCGGCATCCTCTCACCCTCAGGTCATGCTACTCTCTCAAGTTGTCTCTGCCCTAGAAGCCTCGGGGCACTCGGATGGCTCCCGAGCTTCCTGGGGTGTTCTCTGGACTCGGCACTTTGTCACTGACTCAAAGATGAAACAGTAGCTCCTGTCATTTCTGTTTCCAGAAACACTGGTGTATTTGATCAAAATGGCCTGTTTACACATCTAGTCTCTAACAAGGCAGAAGGACACAGCTAGCAATTGCTGTCTTCCCCTTCTCGTATAATCAACAATGTAAACAGAAAAAACCCCACAAGTTCCGTTTGCGGGAAAACCTGTGGAAGAGAGCTGTATTTCAACAATATATCAGAAGCCACCGGATGGAATGAATGTCCAGGTGGGTGGCTTCTGATGTATTGTTCAAATACATAAGAAATTAAAAGTAAATAAAAATGTTTCTTATGGGCAAAGGGCTCCTCCTGGAGTGATAGGCCAACAGTTTCTGTTCAGCAAGATGTAAGGGACCCGGAAGAAAGATGGTGCAGACCAAGCAGAAGCTGCACAGGGAGAAAAACCAGATAAGAAAGCGGGAAAAGAGCGAGGCGGCCAGGGGGCAGCAGGCCTCGGAAAATGCCGACAGAGTTGCTCTCCCTAAAGCGAGAGCTCACTCTAAAGCACAACTTCACTGCAGCAAGAGCATGGGAGTTGGGGTTGAGCAAAGCTGATGTGAGGGACCGTCTTGGGCCCGATGAAATAGTAGCTATTATCATTTCTATTTCTAGAAACACTACTATATTTGAGAGTTAAATCAACAAACTGAGAAGGCACAGTGTTCGCCAGGGAAAATCAAACCAGAATGGTCCGGGCTGAGCAACCCGTCCTGAAGAGCCACCGTGTCAGGCCTCATCTGTCTCACAGAAACAGAAAGAGGGACAGGAGCGGGCAGCCATTTGGGCAGGAGGCCGGCCTGGGTGGCGAGCTAGAGCAGAGGGCTGGAGGGTTGTGACATCTGCAGACGCAGACACGCCCCTTGTATCCATGGACTCCCTTTGCATAGGGGTCAGGAAAGCCTAACTTCTTCCAGTAACAGTGTTTTCTTAGAGATGCTGGCACATTGATAAAGACAGGCGTACATGTAAGTGTATACACACATAAGGAAAATACTGTGGAAAAAGCAGCAAAACCTATCACAGAACACTCGGCAGAAAAATGGAAAAGGTAAAAATGTGAACCAATGATAGCAACATGAATTAAAAGGAAATAATCACCTTTGAAGAAAGATAATAATAATGTATAACAACTCAGAGAAGAGATGAGCAGGCGCCAGAGGAGATGTGGCTGGCTGTGAGCATTTACATCCCAGGAGAGAAGTAAAAAAACAAACACCCAAGGACAAAAACTCAAAATCGTCATTAAAATGAAGCCAAACTAGAAAAGGCACAAGAGAGAACGGACACTGTGGAAACTCAGACAGAAGGATGCCAGAAATGAGAAGTGTGAACAACACGGAGAGGACTTAAGGAAGGAATTACAGAGGAAGGGAGTATAGCCGCCGCCGCAGAGAGGAGGTGAGGAGCCTCCGAATGTGTGTAACTGAAGTCTCTGAAGAAACCAAAGAAAACGCCTAAGTGGGGGGTATACTTAAAATGTAATTCGTCGAACCATGCCTGAGTGAAAAAGGAGTTCAATCGACATACTGAGAAAGCACTGCGCTGGACAGGAATGGTCCAAACTGGGGATGTATGCTAAGGAAGTTACTAAATTTTAAAAATAATGACAAAGCAGTAGAAAAGATAGCCACATAACTCAGGAGAGAAAAAATAAATAAGGCAGCCCTCACATTTCAGAACAGCAATGTTAAAAATCCAAACCCAGCGGAGCAATGTCTGTAAGGAAGTCAAGGAAAGGACGTTGAACCCAGGCTTCTAGGCCCTCCTGAGGAACCAGCCTTGAACATGCGGGGACTCAGGGAATATGATTCCCATACACCCTTCACTGTAACCATCTACGGCGATGCCTGGGAAATACATATATTTGTGAATGAACAAAGGTGGCAATTAGGTGACATAAGAACACAAATACCCTGTCTACGGCCATACCACCCTGAACGTGCCCGATCTCGTCTGATCTCGGAAGCTAAGCAGGGTCGGGCCTGGTCAGTACTTGGATGGGAGGATACAAATACCCCACAGTCTGACAAGGAAGAAATGATACAACTACCACACAAAAAATAGAGGGGAAGGGAAGAAGATGCCATGAGGGCGAGTTGGCCGACTGCCTTATGTGCAGCAGTCAAGGGTCAGACAACAGCAACCAAAGATGACAAATCAAATACCTGATGGGAGAATTAACATATTTTACAGAACAAAGGTAAACTCTAACAGGGTAGTTATATGGACTATTACTAAGTGACGGAAGATAGGGAAGGGAAATGGAAAAAGGGGAAGGGAAAAGACAGAAGAATCGTATTGATTTTAGCACTGTTTAAAGTGATAGCCTCCCTGAACATGAAGAATCACACATACACACGCCCCCCCACACCACACATATAGCCCAACATGTTTGCATCAGTAAGTCCAACTGGGTTAAAACTCACCTCTTAGCAGAGTGAGGTTTTATTTTCAGACAGGGTCGCAGACAAAAGCCTAACCCCATGTAGACTGTAAGAGACGTAAGTAATCCAGAAAGGCTGTTGGATATTTTGACTCCAAAGTCACACGTTTTGACTACGGTCTACCAGTGTGCACACGGCTGGCAATAACTGGAAAACTCTACAGCTACTTGCATGATGTGCCAGGAGCTCCAAGATGTATTAAATGAAAAAGCAAAGTGTAGAGCAGAATGTGTCATGTGCCACTGCCCATGTAAAGGAGGGAGGGGGGACAAGAGTCCGTGCTTGTATTGGCTTCTGTGTGCACCGTGAGCCTCTCCAAGGATGCACGGGAAACTGGTCATTGCAGCTGCTGTTGTGCCGGAGGTGGGAGCAGAATGGATGGTGGACAAGAATGGGAGGAAGAATGCCCGCACTCCTTTCAATGTGTTTCGGTTGTAATGTGAATATACAAATTTAAGTGCATCCTTGTCTGTGTCCCCACTCAACCATACACTCCCTGAATGAAGGGACCCTGGGTCTTACTCACTTAGCTGCCTCCTCAGCTCTGTCTTGAGGCCCAAAACAACATGGGTGGCCAGTTGAGGTTTGTTGAATGAATCGACAAACAAAAGGAGGAGTGATGACAGGCGGTGCAGGGCAATGGCCTCGAGGTGGGAGAAGTTCCTGGGCCAGGACCCGAAGAGCCCCGGCAGCTGTGTAGCTCCAGGCAGTTTGCACAACCCACCAGCTCTAATGCCACACACTAGTATTTTGCTCTCAAACCCCAAAGGGAAAGCTAATCCCTAAATCAACACAGTCTCTGTGCTGTTCTCCACCCTGCCCTGCAACCCTGGTCAGGTCTAATCTAGCTGCAGCACCCCCTGAGTCAGACACCCTGGGGGGCATAGAAATGAACAGAACCCAGCCCCGGCCCAGGCTCTAGACCTCCCTCCCCCTTTAGTCCCCCTCTAAAGGAGAACATCTCCCCTCCACTGAGTCGGTGAAATGTTGATGAGGAAGACCTGAGCTGACTGCTCTTCCAGAATGCTCTTCCCTGGAGAGCCAGGGCCTGGCTCAGTGTGTTGATCTGGGGGATCCTCTCACCACCTACTGGCGAAGACTCGACTGCCCCTCTGATGGTGGGGGGTGTCCCAGGGCCCGCTGCATGCAGTCCCGCTTGTCTGTGCTTGATCACACACGGCCTGCCGTCCCTCTGGACTCAGAGCCCACGCAACAAGGATTCTGCAGCAGCCACATTGCACCTACCCCCAGCTCCCAGCAGAGTGGCTGGTTAGAAGCCAGCGTTGATACAGACACACAAAGGAAGTAACATGAACACTTGGAGCTAAGTGAAAACACAATAAAAGCACCGAGAATGAACATGCCTTCAGGACTGAGGGGTGAGTTGTAACCAACACCGAGACAGACAACTTCCAGCCAAGAGAAGACTGACCTTGGGTGGGAGGAGAGGCAGGAGAAACACATGCTGCTCGACTCCACGGAGCTGATTACCCAGAGAGACACATGCCATCTCCGTGAAGCCTCGGGAGCCTGCATGGGAGGGCGGTCCTGCTACCTGTGCTTCGCACCCGAGAACACCTAGGCAGGTTAGGGACCTTGTCCTTTCTTGCCTCCACTTTAAATACCATTTAAATGTCAAACGTGGCATTTAAACCCGGGACCAAATGATTCCAGTCCATGTTCCTCGCTCCACTCATGCTGACGTGCTTATGGGGCAGGATGGCCTAGTTTTCTACACCAGGCGTCATGCAGAGACCCCGCCCTAGGAAATTAGCAGAAAGCCTGGCAGCTCTGAGTTCCAGGTTCCATAGGCTGAAGTCGGGCCCCTGGGCTGAAAGATTGGCTCTAGCTACCTGCTCACACCTCAGACCTTCACTGGCAGTGGCCTCAGGTCTTGTTTTCATGTTTCTCCGCAGTGTGATTGAGGGATGCAAGAACGGGTGCACACACCTGGCTTGCCTCCGCACCGCTTCCCACTGCTGTCTGGATAGTTACCAGTGAGTAATTTATTTTATCTCTGTCTCTGTGAGCTTATATGGAAACCATGGAATGCTGCTTCTAGAAATTAAGGTTCATTTTCCATGAGCATTCAGCCAATAGTACAGGCAGGAGATGGTGATTTGGAGGTAACTGGCTTATGCATATGTAAACATGATGAATTTAGCAAATTATGTAGACTTCACACTCCAGAGCATTGAAGAAAACAAAGGTGCCTTCCCAGGAAACTCTACTGCAATAGAGTCATTCTGAAAGGAACACAGAATTATTGCTTTGTGAAGATACCTGAACTCGATGTGAATGGAAAATAATGGTCTACAGTGCGGAGCAGGGGATGGGCTCAGCAGGATTGGAACAGGGCCAGTTTTAAGTGGTATTAAGGTGTCTCTAAAGGGCTCAGAGAATTACAGCCCATAACATGCCCTGAGATTGAATTCCTGGTGCAACCTCATCATTTCAAACTCAGTTCCACTGTGACCCTCAACTTCCCAGCATGTGTTTCTCTCCTTGGACCTAGACAGGGAATTCTGGGTCTACCTTGAGCCCAAACACATTGCGATAGTTAAGAGCATCACTGCGCCCTCTTATACACCTTCCTGCTCTCCACTAAGACCTGTTGCCTCAGTCCCTTCTCACACCTCACCAGCAAGAAATTGACTGAAATGTAATTACAAGTATCACTCCCCCAAAGGGCAACCTTCAGCCAGCGCTGTGGACTGTGCACGCTCGGACAGGCCAGCATCACGGCGGCTCATTCATCTGCAGGTGCGGCATCCCAGGGGCACCCTAGCTCTGCACTGATCAGCCAGCTGTCATCCATGAGATAGATGGCACCAGCGCCACTTGGCTTGTATCATGGTTCTCAGTACTAACACCAGTAGTGACCCAAAGTCCAAAGAGCTGCCAAATATTAAGCGCCTACTATCACCAAGCACCATGCTGCTTGCACTTGGCCTTCACTGAACCCTGGTGAGAGCTCATCGAAGTCACTGTTACTGTGTCTGTCTTGCTGACATGGAAATGGAAGTTAGGGAGGTTACGTGACTTTTTCATGGCTGCCTCTTTGGGCTTATTGTGTGACCGGTGTGATGCACATGAGTGTGACCTCCTTGAATCACTGTGCTGCACACCAGGAGGCATGAGGTGCAAATCCTCCCCAAGTCCTTCCAACACACACCCCACACCCCAGACACACACACGATTCCCCGTGATGGACCTGTCGGCCCCCACAACTCTGAGGCAGGCCCCGTCATTCCCATTTTATAGCTGTGGAGACTGAGGTTTGTAGAAGTTATGCCACCTACTCAAATGCAGCAAAATATTAAGTAGCAGGGTCTGCACAGGGCTGTCTGACTCCAGGTGCTGGGCCCTCGCCCAGGAGGCCCACACAGTTAACCTGGTGATGACTGACACGGTGCGGAGGGCCCGAGAGCTGGTTCTCATTAAGATTCTGTCTCAAGATGAGGAACACGCACTGGAAATTATGACCCTTTAGTAGACTTTCTATGACACTCAAGTCAACCAAGCAGAGACAGCTGCAAAGATTTTGTTGTACCAGTACAAACTACAACGCCGACAACCTAAAACCAACACCACCACCGAGAAGAAAACATCCAACAACAGGGATTAAATTATGGTTCACAGATAGGTCTGGGAAGCCATGTTAGAAAGGATGACAAAGATATTACAACATACAAACGTTTCCAAGTGAACAGACGCAGAACACCAAAGTATCTACGGTTTGATATTATGGTTTCATAAGCTGAAATGGGCAGTGAGGGGGGAGACAGCGGGGGAGAGGGGGGATACACAATAAGTTCATAACGGGTCCATTACGGCTGAGAATCTCTGTGGCTGATTCTGTTCTTTTGTCTGTGGATGCTTTTGGATTGTCCACCTGAGCCAACATCCGAGGCGGAGGCAGAGCAAGACCTGCTCTGTCTCTGGGCTGCGGGGAGCAGGAGGGCCCTCCCGGGCCGAGGTCTCCCCACGAAGGGCTATGTGCACAGCTCGGACACTCTCATCGGACTTTCTGTCTCAAGCAATAAAAGTCCTGACAGGAGCAAACTCCTGCGAGGGTCAGAAGACATCCTCTTTCATCCCTTGTCCTCCTCTAGCCCTGTGACATGGAAGGACTGGCCCGTTGCCCAATTCTGGTCGTGCGCCAGGCCAGGGTCTCCCCCAGCAAGCCTGGCAGCTGGACACAGCCAGACTGGTCTGGAGGTGACATTCCCAGCCCCGTGATCCCGAGCCAGTGCCATCGGGCTGGGGCTTCCTTGAAACACTGCTCGACAGTTGATCCTGAAAGACTCATCCTCCTCCAGGAGGCGCCTGAAGCAGCTGTGGAGAAGAGTCCTCCTCCCGAGTTAGTCTCGGGAAAGAGGAGCCGTCAGCTCTTCAAAGGGCAGAGCAGGAATCCAGACGCTAGTGTGGGCAACGTTCGGTGCACGCTCGGGGCACCTTACCCCATCCCCCCCCCCCCGGCTGACAGGCTTCCTGAACTGCAGACCCGCTGGGAAGAACAGTGGGGCCCTGAGAGGTCCTGCTGCTGACCCTGTGGCCCCTTTGCCAGGTTTCCACGGGGAAGGAAAATGGGGTCTGTCTAGTTATCACAGGTACAAGTGTAAGAGATCAGAGTGGCAGAGTCCTCTCCCACCCTCTGTGCTCACGTACCCACAGTGGACTGTCTGGGCCATGAGTGCGGTCCGCACAGCCACAGGGGAGAAGGGAGACAGATGCACAGTGAGACTCTCTCTTGCGTCACCTGGCCCGGACACCGTCCCAGTGGCCCTGGTGCTGGAAGAAGAGACACTGAGCCTGACGGCATGTTGCTGTGAGTGGGATCCAGCCAGGTCTGAGGGGTGTGGAGCAAGGAGGAAGGGAAGCTTCCACATCCTGGAACCAAGACGTAGAGTCCGAAGGACACACACACTGAAGGGCCAGAGCTGGGCAGGCTGATGTCGCTGCTGAGAAGGACAGAATGCCAGGCAGAGGAGGGTCACAGCATCAGGGCCACTGTGTGCAGCGAATCCAGACCCCTCATAGACACCTGTGCACCCCGTCTGGGGGCCTCTGCAGACACGCAGCTGCTGTGCTCCCCCTCGAGCCGACAGTCCTCATGTGGACGCGGGCAGGGGAGTGGTCCCACAGTCACGAAGCTTTGATGTGGGCACACGCTGCCTCACATGTGAGCACAGCAGCTGCCAGGTGCTGAGCAAGCTGGGCATTCCTGCAGCGCCCACTTGCACCAAAGGACGCAGTTGAATGGGCAGTGCATGCAGAGGCTCCCATCCAAATGGCGTTCCCAACATAAGCAGACTCAGAAATCTGTGGAACACAAGTTGATACCCAAAGCAGAACTGAGAGCAGAAGGATTTGGAAAATTAGACACATCACTTTAGTACTAGTCGGTGTCTACATAGCTTTGACCACTGGGGTCTGGTTTGCTTTTCCAACCCACCGACCTTATTGGGTAAAGGAAACACTACTCAGGACCCCAGTGAGGCCGCCTGGGACCCAAACCAAAATTGAACAAAAGAATCAGAATGGCCAGACCCAGATGGCCCCACATGGACGGTCTTGTGAAACTGCCTGGAGGGAGGTCTGAGCAAGGGAGACGGAGGGGACCGAGTCTGGGTACCGGTGTTGAACCAGTCCTGTGTGCAGGCACGTCTGGGATGCTGCGGGGCTCTAGGTGCCAGCCCTGGCAAGTCCATGAGGCCTGAAATCATGTGGCCCAGACCATTCTCCTCTCCTGCCCCTCAACTTGGCATTACTGACCGGAAGAACCAAGGACTGGGAAGAGGAAAAGTCTCACCCCTGTGTTCTGCGTGAGTGGGGCCTGTGATTGGTGCTCTCAAGGCTGCCTGCTGCCCAGCTGGGGGCAGGGCCTCAGCTCCCTGGGGTGGGGAGTGAACTAGTGGACATGGACCAGAGGAGGTAGCACCTGGGACTTTCAGTTTGTGATGTCTTCCTGCTAGACCACAGAGACCTTAGCAGTTACAGACAGTGTTATATTTCTGTATCACTTATGTGGTGCTAGGGGCTTAATATAAAGTTGCTGCTGGTGACCAATTAAGAGAGGCTGAGGCCACCATTCTTGCTTGTTTTCTGAGCCAAATTCCAAAGCAAACATCTAAATGCTTTTAAAAGTCACAAAACAAAACGAGGATCTGGATTATATATTACTCCCCAAACACTGGGCTCCGTGTGTGTGTGTAGAAAGATAATCAGCAAGGAGCTTATTCACTCTAATAATTTTTTTAAATGCATGATGATATTGTAAGAGTTTTTAGACAGAATCAAGACTGTAAAAGTTGTACCTTGGTGAATGTCTTATGGACCACAATGGAATTATTCAACCAATGGCCTCATTACTTTTATTATTTTAAAAGACAATAATAGGAAACAAAACCTCCCTTCATAATGCACATCAATGCAAATTTCACCTGGATCAAAGGCTCGGCGCAAAAACAGATAACAGTGCCAATTACTACAATGCACACAAAGACAGACTCTGCATGGCAGAGCAACAAAAGGAATAACGAAGTGTTGACAGAAGTGAGTAAAAATGGAAAGGTTTGTGCTCATTAAAAGACTTATGAAATATTAGCGACCCGGATCCGGCGATACTTGGAAAAGATCACACACCATGTTCAAGTGGATTCATCCCAGGGATGCAAGGTTGGTACAATATTTGCAAATCAATAAATGTGATTCACCACATAAACAAAATGAAGAATAAAAATCACATGATCATATCAATACATACAAAAAAAGGCATTTGATAAAATCCAGTATCCATTTATGATAAAAACTCTCAGCAAAGTGGGAATAGAGGAACATACCTCAACATAATAAAGGCCAAATAAGACAATTCCACAGCCAACATCTTACTCTATGGGTGAAAACTAAAAGCGTTTCCCTTAAGATCAGGAACAAGACAGGGATGTCCACTTTCACCACTCTTACTCAACATAGTACTAGAAGTCCTAGTCACAGCAATCAGACAAGAAGAAGAAATAAAAGGCATCCAAATTAAAAAGAAGTAAAAATGTCATTAGTTGCAGATGACACGGTACTATATATAGAGAACCCCAGAGATTCCATGAAAAAACTGAAACTGATAAATGAATTCAGTAAAGCAGCAGGATACAAAATAAACATCCTGAAATCAGTTGCATTTTTATACACCAATAATGAACTATTGGAAAGGGAAATTACAAAGCAATCCCATTTACCATTTCAGGAAAAAAAACCCAAAACCTAGGAAAAAATTTAATGAAGGATATAAAAGATCTGTACTCAGAAAATTATAAGACACTGAAAGAAAGAAACTGAAGAAAATACAAATAAGTGGAAGCACATGCCATGTTCATGGACAGGAAGAATTAACATCATTAAAATGTCCATACTACCCAAAGCAATCTACAAAGTCAACACAATTCTTATCAAGATACCAATGGGGTATTTCACAGACCTAGAACAAATATTCCAAAAATTTATATGGGACCACAAAAGACCCTGAATAGCCACAACAAACTTGAGAAAGAAGAACGAAGTTGGAGGAATCATGCTACCTAATATCAAACTATGCCAAAAGGCCATAGTAATCAAAACAGTGTGGTACTGGCATAAAAACAGACACATAGATCAATGGAACAGAATAGAGAGCCCAGACACAAACCCATGCCTTTACATTCAATAATATGCAACAAGGAGGCAAGAACATACAATGAGGTAAAGACAGACTATTCAATAAATGCTGTTGGGAGATCTGGACAGCTACATGCAAAAAAAATGAAACTAGACCACCTTCTTACACCATACACAAGAATAATTTCAAAATAGATTAAAGACTTAAATGTAAGACTCAAAACCATAAAAATCCTAGAAGAAAATATAGGCAGTAAAATCTTTGACATGTCTCTTAACAATATTTTTTTTCTGACATATCCCCTGGAAAAGGGAAACAGAAGAAAAAATAAACAAATGGGGCAACATTAATCCAAAAAGTTTTGCACAGCAAAGGAAACCACCAAAAAATGAAAAGACAACCCACTGAGTGGGAAAACATACATATTTGCCAATGATACATCTGATAAAGAGTTAATAACCAAAATTTATAAAGAACTTACACAACTCAAACCAAAAAAAAAAAAAAAGAAAAAACCACGCACACAAACAATCCAATTAAAAAATAGGCAAAGGACCTGAGCAGACTTCTCCAAAGAGGACATACAGATGGCCAGTAGACATATGAAAAGATGCTCAGTGTCACTAATCATGAGGAAAATGCAAATTAAAACCACAATGAAATATCACTTCGTACCTGTCAGGATGGCTATCATCAATAAATCAAGAAACAAGTGTTGGTGAGGACGCGGAGCAAAGGGGACCCTGGTGCCCTGCTGCTGGGAATGCAGACTGGTGCAGCCACTGTAGGAAACATGGAGTTTCCTCAAAAAATTAAAAATGGAACTGCCTTATGAGCCAGTGCTCCACTGCTGGGAATATACCCAGAGAAATGTGGGACACTGATTTGAAAAACTCTACGCACCCTGTGCTCCCTGCAGCATTATTCACAATGGCCAAGACCTGGAAACAGCCCAATGTCCATCAGTAGATAAGCAGATAAAAAAATCTGTGGTCCATTTACACAATGGAACACTACTCAGCCTTAAAAGAAGGAAATCTTACCCTGTGCAACAGCATGGGTAGAAATTATTATGCTAAGTGAAATAAGCCAATCAGAGAAAGACAAGTACCATATGATCTCACTTATATGTGGATAAAAACACAAAACAGAAACAGTCTCATAGATACAGAGGATAGACTGACAGTGGTCAGAAGGAAGGGGACTTGGGGGCTGGATGAAAAAGGTAAAGGGATTAAGAAAAACAAACTTCATGACAGAGAAAGAGAGAAAGGGAGAGAGAGAGGGAGAGAGAGAGGGAGGAAGGAAGGGAGGGAGGAAGGGAGGGAGGGAGGGAGGGAGGGAGGAAGGAAGGAAGGAAGGAAGGAAGGAAGGAAGGAAGGAAGGAAGGAAGAAAGGAAGGAAGGAAGGAGAAAAAAAAGAAAAGAAAGAAAGAAAGAATCACCATGGCCCTCACACTGTGGAGGGGCCACCTGCAGTTGGACGGCCACAGTCCCATCGAATTGTCATCAAAGCAAGCTGAGTCTGAAACCTCTGCAAATCACAGCCCAACTTACAGGCCCCCGAACCGGGAAGGAGCCCTCTAGCACACACTGCCCTGTGTCACACTTTAGCCTAGCACAGTGGTTCTCAACCGGCCAGTTTCGCCTAAAGGGGGCATTTTGGTAAAGCCTGGACACTTATGGCTGTCACAACTGCATCAGTCCTACTGGCATCCAGTGGGCAGAGGCCTGGCATATGGCTCACACCCTACAGAGCACAGGGCAGCTCCCACGATAAAGAATTATCTGACCCAAAATGCTGGTAGTGCCACAATGAAGAAACCCTGGCCTGGAACACAGAAAAGAGTCACCCGATGGTACTTGTGACTGACAGAGTGGTGATCGCTCAGGGGACATGGAGGAAGCCATGGACACAGGTCCCATCTCAGGGCCACCAGAGAAAGTGGAGGAACACTGGGATAATTCCCCTACAAGCTGCAGAAATATTCGTCTTGCACCCAGTTGTAATTCTCTCAGCTGCACCTTATTGTGATCATGAATAATGACGACACTTGGAAGGGTGTGATGATGGCTATTAAATACACAGATGGACCCTATGGACCTGTACCTAGAGCGAGGGGCAGCCGACGAGACAAACAACCCCCATCCTCTCCCGTCAGCTGAACACTCCACGGGAACACCTGCTCCATGCCCCCCCCCCCACCCCGCAGCCCCTTTCAGAGGTATGCTTTATGTACCTTTTCTCTCCTTATTTCCCAAGTACATATTAGAATGTTTTTGAATGAATATTTTACTCTATTTACAATTATCCCCTCCCTTTTAAAAATATATATATACCTGAATCATTTTTAAAATGAAATATTAAAAACAAACAAGTTACTATAAATGATATTTAAAAGCCTACCTCAAAAACAGCTAAAAAAAGGCAGGGTCAATATTCTTAATAAATAAAGAGTTGTTTCAAATCAATAGGAAGCCATAAAGAATGTAATTGAAAAATTGGCAAAGGGTATGCTCTATTGAAAGATGGCCAATAATGACACCCAAAAAACCATTAGACTTCAATCCTAATAAAAAATTGTAAATGAAAATAATAATGAAATACTGAGCACACTTGTAAAATTGGCAAACATTAAAAAGATAACTGCTATTCATACACTGTGGGGGAAACGTTAGAGAAAATGATCCAGTCTTCCTGAAAATCATTTTGATTATGGGTAATTTAAAATAGAAATATCTGGTTTCTATTTATAAATGCTATAGTTGTTTTTGCAAAGAGCTTATAAAATACTGAAAAGTATAAACAGAAAAATCAGAATTGCCTAGCACTCCAACACTTGAGAAACATACAATTTGAGGCTTTTGCTACATTTTCCTCAGTCACTGTTTCGGGTGTTCATGGGAGTTTGTGCACCGTATCACACGTGCAGTCTGACATGTCCTAGTTTTCACTCAGTGTTGTGTGTGCGCATGCTATCATGTTCTTTACGCAACATGGTAAAACACAGTAACTCATGGTTGTATGGTATGTCATATGGATGTACCTGTATGATAAACTGCTCCCCTTCTCTCGGGCATGTAAGTTTTTCACTCTTTTTACACCTGCCACGAACAATGCCAGGAAAATGTCACTGCGACTCACTACTTTCTGTATCTTCAACAGCTGCAATTTGCTTAGGTTGCTCTCAGAACAAAAGGAAAACAGACACCCTGAGAAAACCGGAGCCGAGATGTTTTGCCACGCACAGACCCTCTTCGTGTGAACTGCCCAAAGATCCACGTCCAGGCAGGGAGGCGGCTCCAGACAGAACTTCTGAAGTGAAAGGGGATGATGGACACAGGACACAGCAGACCTGCGGGAGAAACTAACTGCACATTCACTGCATCGAACAGCGATGTCCTGGCGGGTAAGAGAAAGACCGGAGAACAGCAGCGCGTGCGACGGGCGGCATCTGCAGGTTCTTCCTCGAGGCGTCTGGGAGGGCGGCGGAGACACTGACCGAGTTCAGAGAAGCCTGTCGAAACGTCTGGATTAATCACCAATGGAGTAGCAGGGGAGTGACTAGCTTCAAACTGATGAACAAAATAAGTAAATAAAATTATAATAAGCAATCCAAGAGAAGAAAAAAAGGAAAAAGAAACATGGAGGAGGCAAAACAAAGAAAAAGCAGAAATATTGATAAGAGAGTGGAATTACCATAAGCGTATATGGGTTGAATGCTTTAGTTAAGATAAAGATTGTGCTCTGGCTGGTGTAGCTCAGTGGACTGAGCTCAAGCTGCGAACCAAAGGGTTGCCGGTTTGATTCCCAGTCAGGGCACACGCCTGGGTTACCACGTCCTCTGTGGGGGGCACATGTCAGGCCACCACACATTGATGTTTCTTTCCCTCTCCTTCTTCCCCTCTTTCTAAAAATTAATAAAATCTTAAAAAAAGATAAAGATTGTAACATAATGAAATATTCCAGTTATTTGCTGTTAATAGACTAAGTCTGAAAGACAAACAAAAGTTGAATGCAAACAGTTTTTTAAATGATATACCTGGCTCATGCTCTAACTAAGAGAGCTGATGTTGGTACATTCTAAGAAATATTGAAACTTTCACATCAGAATTCTTAAATATCAACATTTAAAGCATAAGAACTGCCGAGTAAGAGTCGAAATGCAGTGGTAAGAGGTTCACATCGCTGGGACAGCGGTCTTCCTTGACGTGTACCAACTTCGCAATGCAAAAATCAGTATCACAGTGTGCTATGTGCTTAAATGTATACAAAGCATTCAAAACCAACTGTAACAGAATGTATTTTATGACCTCAAGGTAGGGGACAATTTTAAGTAAGATCCAAAAGTACAAACAATAGGAAAAGGGTAGAAAATTGGGCAATGTGAAATTAATAACTCATACACAACGGAAGACCCACAGAGTAAAAAGCAGCCATGGCCGAATTGGGAGAGGATGCTGGGACACCTAACAGGACAGAGGCGAGTGTCCAGCACGGAAGAATAAAACTCCCATTTGAGGAAGAAAAAGACACCTCAATACAAAGATCCACAGAAAGCATGAACAGGAATTTAATACATGAGAAGACCACACCGACCAGCGAATGTAAGAAAAGATGACACTCTTTCCTACGCACTGGTGGTGAATGTTTCAGAACTCCACAGAGGAGCAGTGTGGGAGGAGCCCGGAACAGCCAGGACACTCACGCACCTACGGCACAGTGGACACAGAGCAACCCTGTGGCGCACAACTGGGCATTTCCGACACAGCCCACGGCGAGCACTGGTTATTCCCCAGTGACTTCATTCCTAGGTACCAGCACTGGGGAAACATCGCCCATACATTCCTGGAGACATGGATAGGAATGTTAATATCTGTATTGTTGATAATTTTTTAAGCTAAGGGTTTTACTTATTTATATTTAAAAAGACTTTATTTATTTTTAGAAAGAAGGGAAAGGAAGGGGAAAGAGAGGGAGAGAAACATCCAAATGTGGTTGCCTCTCACGCGCCCCCTACTGGGGAACCTGGCCTGCAACCCAGGCCTGTGCCCTGACTGGGAATTGAACCAGTGACCCTTTGGTTCGCAGGACAGCACTTAGTCCGCTGAGCCATACCAACCAGGGCTGTGGATGATTTTTAAAAAGAGAAAAAGAAATGTCCATCCAACAGTAGAAGGTGATTGCTTGCAATGTCAAATACTATGTAACAGTGGATGTGACTGAAATCCAGCTACAGGCAACATCAGTGATCAACCTTCAGAACATGGCAGTGAGTGATTCCACATAAAAAGTGTTCTTCAGCAAGCAAAACTAAACAAAATTTCATAAAGGATGCAAAAGTGTGCCAAATTGGAAAGAAAATGCCGCAACAAACAAGAAGTGAGGCTGAAGGCCGCCCCCGTGGGGGTGGCATGCAGCGACTCCCAAGATAACAGAGCCGACCAGTCCTACTGTGGCCGACGCCCTGGTGTGCTCTGTATTGTTACTGGTAAGTACTTTTGTGTGTTTCACAGAAATGATTATTTTACCTTAGATAAAAACAACTCTAAAACATTAAAAATAATAAGCATGCTAGTTAAAAGTATTTGTTCATTGAGGAAGGTCTGGCTCTGGCCCTTTTCACCACAGGATGGGAGCCATGAGGAAACCATCTGTCTCTGTAAAACTGGAAAATGCCAACAGGGAATGAGTTTATATTGCACCTTATCCGCCATCCCTGGAATTAGGCTGAAGTGTCTTTTGATACCCAAAACGTCTCACTGAGAAAACAGCTGATAACAATGCTGATCAAAATGCTTGCTTAAAGCAGAAGTTTTAGCTCTAGAAGGAAAATGTCTTAGAAAAGGCTCTGGGGAAAATTATATTCCTGAACATGGCCGAAACATGTTCTTCCTAATATCGTATGACCTTGAAGAAACTCCCAGAGGGAGGTGGGGTCTCTGTTTCCTCTCCTTGGACTCAGAGCTTTGCATCAGCCTGCGGAGGGTGGAAGACGTGATGCTCCGCCTCCTCTGAGTCCGGGTCATGGAACGGAACGCGATACAGCGTCTCCCACTCTCTGTCTCCGAACACTTGCCCTTGGAATCCGGCTGCCGAGCTCTGAGGAAGCGCGAGACGGACCGTGGGTGGGTGTTCTGGCTGGCAGCCCTCGCCAAGGAACCACCTGATGGCCAGCGTTGGCGTCACACTCCAGGCTTTCAATGTGACCGCAGCCCCAGCTACCACCTCAGCACAACCACACGACAGGCCCATGGGCAGACCACCCGGCTGAGCCTGGGCAGCCCGAGGAGCCAGGACGGTGCTAACAACACGTGATTTGCTGTCATTTTACGCCGAGACTGGGGAGGTGTGTTACGTGGCACAGATAACTGGACCAAACTGCAATGTAAAGCTCCCTTAGAGCGGGTGCAGGGAAGACGACACGGACGTTGAACAGACGCCGGAAACCCAGAGCACAAAGTGCAGTTTCGCCACCAACTAGAGGCACCCCTGGTGAACCTCTGGAAGCCTCGGTTCCCCCAAGTAAAAAACTGGGGGCTGCTGTCAGCTTCTTATCTCTCAGTTTTTCCTGCAAGGACCACGCTATCACCACACTGCACGCTGGACACAGGAAACAACAAAGGCAGCTGATGCTCCCACGTCGCTGCCGGGAGTAGCGTCTGGCGGCTCTATCTGGGAGCCCCGGGTGGAACTATCACTGCTGACGGCCGAGCACGTTGACTGTGTCCACACCTCTCACATGAGGGGCCTCTCGGTCCCATTTTTATCTCAGAATTTTTTTTCTCCCATCTTTAACAGTGGGCATGGTTCGCATGCACCAGAGCCTAGCGAGTCAGAAAGGACACACCCTGGGTTGCGAAGGGTACAGATTCCGGAGCCCAAGTTCACATCTGGGCCCTGCCTCTTACTAGCTCTGCGATCCTGGCACATGCTCTCTCTCTGCCTCAACTTCTTCATCTGAAGAGTGCCATTAATAATACTATCTACCACACAGGGTGTTATGAGGATGGGATCCCATGAATTGACATAAATATAGAGCCCAGAACCCCATTCTGCCATCTAGCAAGGTCTTCACAAGCACTGAGAGCACTTGGTCACCACATTGGAGGGAAGTGACTGGCTTTGGTAAAGCAAAGGGTGCAACTCAGTAAAAACGTGAAAGGGGTAGTAGCTTCACCCCCAGCCAGCCACCGCCAGGGAGGGGGGTTTGGCCAGGGGACCGTGTGCCTCTGCAGGGCCAACTTGGACAGAAGCTCTAGCAGCCACCACTCAGCAGCCATGAGGCATCGACTGGAGGGCAGGCTGTGACCTGCTAACAGTTCCTGCACTTTCATAAAGTCTGCATCAGACAACTTGGGCCTGACATGCAGAGTGAGGCTCATGTCCCAGACAGTGCCTTGAAGAACAGCGTAGGAAATAAGAATGAAATCATGCCATGGGGGGTGAGTGGGCGCAATGAGGAAGGCACCCTTCCATCTACAGGGCAGTACGCAGGTACGTTCAATGCCCTCAGTCTAACACTGGAGGAGAGCTACCGATGCTTTATCATCCTAAGTGATGTCCACCCTCTCCCTTCGCCCTTTCTGCTCCTATGGAAAAGAAGGGCAGCCGAGTCGATGGAGCTCTTTTACGAGTTTGCTCCCCACAAATACACTGAGGATCTTAGCAGGAAATGCTTCCATAGAATAATGCAAATAAAGGCAGGAAAATTCACATAACCACAGCAGGTTACGTGAGGAAACTGGGTCTAACCAGCAGGTGTCAATGCAGTTGCTAACTCCAATGCTTACAGCCTCTGCTATTGAAGGAGGTCTGCAGCAGACTCCGTTAAGTCGGATGCGCAGCCTTGCAGCGTCTGCTGCCTATTAGTCACTTTATACTAATACGGTAGCTTTTCTCTGAAATTCAAGTTCCCTAAATGACAAGAAAGCAAACTTTGGATTTTGAGCAGCAAAACCCAGCAGAACAGGCTCTGCCACCCCGAGAGGGCGGGCACGAGATGAGGAGTGTGGCTGAAGGTGACAGGTGTAATGAAAACCACGTTCCGCTGATGATCTGCCAGGCAGATAAATTCCATGAGTACTACACTGCACCAGTTTACTGGAAAAGGTTACAATTGACTGCTCATTTCTTGTTAAATACACCATTGATTTAAAGCTGGGATCTTGGGACTTCATTGTGATTAATGAAATGTCACTAGGTCTTTGGACCAACCTCTGGACCAACAGGAATGTTTAAGGTATTATGTAGATCTTGGGAGAAAATGCCCTGCGTGCTGCTGTCTTACTCCACAGTGACTCTACACCATTTGGACACCCTAGTCATGAAAACCAAGGTCCTATAGTAGAACAGAATGATTCTAGGGAGCAGGCTGCCCAGCGCGTAAGGGAAGTGGGAGAACCAGAACGCTAGGCAGAGACAAGGAGAAGATGGAGCAGCCACTGATGTCAGGATGTCAATCACTGCACGGTGCAGGTGAGGTGCACTTGGGGGCAGCACAGGTGGAGACAGAGCCCGGGGAAGGGGACCTGTCATTAACAGCAAGCCCAGCAGGAGTGGGAAAGGAGCCTGAAGTACAGCAGGTCCTCAAACGGCATCACTTCACCCAGAGTCATTTCGTTATAACATTGATGAGATGCCACAGAAACTTAACTCTGGTTTGTATCCATCGGCCTGTGGTGGACTCCGTGTCACTGCACATCGTTTTGCTTGAAGTCACAGAGGGTGTGGACTTCCTGCATGTGCTGCACACTAATACCCCTGCCCCCATCACCCCTTTTGGCTCATTCAACACTGAATCAAGAACACGTCACGGGTGTCTATGCCAGTCCAAGGACCGCTCTAGTCACGTGGTGGCAAGTCAAACATGACTCCTGTCCTCAAACACAAGGACAAACCATCAAGAGGAAATTCCAAACGTGAGTAAGAAGTGCTACAAAGGGGACCATGAGACAACTATTCATCCATTTCACAGATGAGGAAACTGAGGTTCAGAGAGGTTAGAGCTGGCCGGTGGCGGAACCAAAGCTGCAGTCCAACTGTGATTCCACACCTGCGTTATTTCCGCTCCACGCCCAGCTTCCTTCCAGCTGCAGGGAGAAGACATGATGGAAGGCAGCCAGGAAGGCAGTCCCCCGACACCGGCCTATGTGGCCAAGGAAGACTGGGCTCAGGGAGTAAATAACAGAAAGCAGGCAAGGAGGCTGCTTGATAAGAGATGCCAAAATGAGTGCTGACTGCTCTACAAGAGGTGACTTCGTGTGCCTCGGGTCACCCAGACTCCAGGACAGGCCTGGATAGGGACCCACCCGAGGAGGACATCCAGGCCAGTGTAGTGGGGCCCGGGCAGGACAATGTCCCAGTTCCACCAATGGGGCAAGAGAAGACACTGGGACCATTAACTTAGTATACCGTCCTGGCTAGGCCATGGCACCCAGACGGTCGGTCAAACATTAGACGTTTCCAGGAGACGGCTTTTCCGATAAATTAACATTTGAACCAATAGATTTTAAGTAAAGCTGATTACATCCCACACTGTGGGTGAGCCTCGCCTAACCAAAGGCCTGGCAAGAAAAAAGGCTGAATTCCCCTTAAGAAGAGGAGAAATTCTTCCAGAAAACTGTCTTTGGACTTGAAATGCAAGGCCTGCCCTTCCTGGGTCTCCATTCTGTTGGCTGAGCCTGCAGAGTTTGGACTTGCTCACCTCTGTAACTACACAAGCCAGTTCCTAAAACCACTCAGCCAAGTGAGCAACTGCCACACACGGGGACACACACGCAGGGGTGTGCAAAGGTAGGTCTCCTGTTGTGAATGTGTGAAACACTGAGTTTAGTTTTGTATTATTACTTACGGTACTGATTATTGAATCATTTGTTATTATTACCTCACTGTTCCCCACCCTCGTATAAGTACATACACACACACACACACACACACACACACGCCTTGTACGGAGAACCTAGGTGGAGTGCAGGAAAACATGGAACGAGGAAACCAACACCCACAGCCCTGGGAACCTGCCACTCACAGAACAGGAGGGACCCAAGCTGTCTCCCCATTGTGGGTAGGCGTGGCCCCGGGAGATTCATGGGAAACAACAAGGAAGCACTGATTATATGGCTCAGTGGGCTTTTTAAGGGTGAACAATTGATTCATTTATTTGTCAGATATTTATCAAATGCCTACTACGTGCCATGCACTGCATGAGGTGCTGGAGCTCTGAGCTCTGCCTGGTACGCAGCAGGCATTCAATAAGTGCCTACTGAGTGATTAAAATCTTCATTCTGAAAACAATTAAACTCACGTATCTGTATGATTGTTTCATTTTCTGAAGAGGTCCCAGGTGACTAAATCTGGAATTCAGGTCCAGACGGCTGGGGGGCAAGGACTGGCTGGGGTGACAGTGGCCGGAGTTCCAGCCGGGCCATGCCCACCAGCTGGAAATCTTCTCCTCAGCTGGTTTTGCTTTCTGAACCTGCTTCATTTGTTCATGGGAATGTGTGTGTCATGGAGACTGTGTGCTCAGAGACCCGCAGGCCCCAATCTATACGAATAGTGTCACCATCAAAGCTCAGAGACCATCTCTGTCCAAATGCACTGCTTGTAAAAATGTTGGGGTGCCACAGGGCCCCCAAGCTGCGCCTTCTGCAGAGAGAATGCCCTGTCCCTCAGCAGCACCAAAGGCACCTGGCTGTGGGAGTGTCCTGGAGCCAACAGGGTGGCCACTGGCTGAGGGTGGTACTGATCACTTGAAATGTAGCTCGTGTGACCAAGGAATTGAACTTTTAGTTCTATTTCATTTTAAGTTATTTTTGTAGCCATGAGCAGCCAGTGGCCATCATGTCGGACAGCACAGCTCCAGACTGGCCGAGTAGTATGGAGAAAGCCCAAAGTGAGTGTGTCCGTCCCGGCACAGGGACACTTCTTCTGTCAACCCTGCTATGGGCAGACGAGATCGTTAGAGGGCTGGCTGGCTGTGGTCTCCCGTCCTGCCCCCCGACCCCCACCCCTTTGTGCCCCCATTCTCTCTTGCATGGGAGCAGGCAGGACATATAGCTCAAGGAGACCTCATGGCTGCTGGCTGAAAACCCCTCTGGGCAAGGATCCAATGGGGACAATGGGACAGGGCACAGGGTAGAAGGCGGGAGAGAGGGTGACTCGGAATCAACTCGTCACCCTGGAGCTCCTGCGTCCTGCGTCCTGCAGACCGGAGGGCGCCAGCTCCCCCATCTTCCCATGCCAGGGCTGGGGGAGAGGGCTTTTCTGCTTTGGGATGCCCACACCTCCTCTGCTCCTCTCTTTAAGCCAAGGTACTGCTGACACATCAGAGGGCACAGCTGTCAGCAGAGACAGGTCCCTACCGGGGCCTCTCCTCTGTGGGAGGTGCACTGCCTGAAGGCGGAGTGAGGGGCAACTGCAGGGAGAGGACACGCATCCTGCGGCCATGTGAGGGGACACGCATCTTGCGGCCATGTGAGGGGACACGCATCCTGCGGCCATGTGAGGGGACATGCATCCTCCGGCCATGTGAGGGGACACGCATCCTCCGGCCATGTGAGGGGACACGCATCCTCCGGCCATGTGAGGGGACATGCATCCTGCGGCCATGTGAGGGGACATGCATCCTCCGGCCATGTGAGGGGACACGCATCCTCCGGCCATGTGAGGGGACACGCATCCTCCGGCCATGTGAGGGGACATGCATCCTCCGGCCATGTGAGGGGACACGCATCCTCCGGCCATGTGAGGGGACACGCATCCTCCGGCCATGTGAGGGGACACGCATCCTGCGGCCATGTGAGGGGACACGCATCCTCCGGCCATGTGAGGGGACACGCATCCTCCGGCCATGTGAGGGGACACGCATCCTGCGGCCATGTGAGGGGACATGCATCCTGCGGCCATGTGAGGGGACACGCATCCTCCGGCCATGTGAGGGGACACGCATCCTGCGGCCATGTGAGGGGACATGCATCCTCCGGCCATGTGAGGGGACACGCATCCTCCGGCCATGTGAGGGGACACGCATCCTCCGGCCATGTGAGGGGACACGCATCCTGCGGCCATGTGAGGGGACACGCATCCTCCGGCCATGTGAGGGGACACGCATCCTGCGGCCATGTGAGGGGACACGCATCCTGCGGCCATGTGAGGGGACACGCATCCTGCGGCCATGTGAGGGGACACGCATCCTGCGGCCATGTGAGGGGACAGCGCATCCTGCGGCCATGTGAGGGGACACGCATCCTGCGGCCATGTGAGGGGACACGCATCCTGCGGCCATGTGAGGGGACATGCATCCTGCGGCCATGTGAGGGGACACGCATCCTGCGGCCATGTGAGGGGACACGCATCCTCCGGCCATGTGAGGGGACACGCATCCTCCGGCCATGTGAGGGGACATGCATCCTCCGGCCATGTGAGGGGACACGCATCCTCCGGCCATGTGAGGGGACACGCATCCTGCGGCCATGTGAGGGGACACGCATCCTGTGGCCATGTGAGGGGACACGCATCCTCCGGCCATGTGAGGGGACACGCATCCTGTGGCCATGTGAAACAGTTGAAGAATTATCTCGGTCGGCTCTCACCGAGCAAAGTGCTTTATCCCAGAGGAAACGTAACCAGACCACGGACACTTGTTGACCCTAAGTGACAGAGCAGGGAGCCTCACAGCGAGCGCTGGCACCCCGAGTGCGGCAACAAGGGGCTGGCAGCCCGCACTGGGCTCCCCAACAGGAGCACCTCTGAGCAGCAGGAGGCCCTCGCAGCTTCTCCCAGCTCCCTGGGGACACAGGGAGATGATGTATCACATGTGGGTGTCACCCCTGGGGGTGGGTTTCACACCCCATATCACAGCTGAAGGGAGGAAGTTAGCAGGCGAGCCAGGGGGTCGAAAGGGCAGTGAGGTAGGTAAGCACCTCTCACCTGCCCGCACACAAAGGCCTCTGGAAGTAAAGCTGACCTCAGAGAGGTGAACGACGGAATCAATGCGCAATTAGACACGTGCAAAATGTCCTGCAGAGACTCGGCTGAGAACAAAAGACTCTGCTAATCCAGAACTGGTTCGCAGATGAAAGCACAGCCAGACAGGTGATGTGTCCATCAGAAAGGGAAGGACCACGCAGAACCAAGAGGACAACCAGTTTGAGAGGCAAGTCTGGGCAGTGCCCAACGAAACTCTCCCTGAAGGAGAGGGGACTGATCCTGTGGGGGCAGATCTTGAGACATGTTAGCCGGCGGTGCGTGGGAGGGCTGGCCCTGACCCCTGCTCACCTGGTGGCTACGCCGTTATAACCTGGCCCTCACAGCGCTCTCCTAGGAGAACGCAGGGCCGGACTGCAGGGGGAGTGTTCCACTCCCCACCTGTCTGACCACTGTCCAGACCACATGAACTATCTGGTTTTGGGTTTATAAAACTGTCTCCTGAGAACTTGGTTAACATGACTCCATCGCTGAGAGACTGAGCCACTCTTGGTGAGAAAATAAAGTTTAAGATCTATAAAACTAAGTACCAACCAGAATCAAAAATGGGTAAACTTGAAGTAAAAGCCAACTTACATTATCTTTCATCATAACAAACCAGCTGTCCTTCCCCAACAGCAAACCTGTGTGACTTCACTACCAGTAATGATAACAGCCATTGTTTAGCGTCTGCTCTGCACTTGGTACTTCAGATCCTCATCCCGACACGATTGAAATCACACCGTGGAGGTAAGGCTTATCTCCCAGTTCTGAATACTAGGGAATTAAGACCCAGAAAAGATGAGACCCAGCCCAGAGCTGGGTGAGGCCCCAGGCCCGCCTGGCTCCGAGGCCCTCGCACGCCTGACTCCCCAGTGATCTGCAAGCTCAGTCTGACAGGGAGGCCAGCAGCCACGCTGAGGGCCAGGGTGGAGGCCCAGCAGAAACCAAAGTTGTTGGCTTTTCTTCTAAAAGTTTCTGGAGGAGATTTTGTTTTGTTTTCTGCAAACTGAACCAGACCTGTGTGGGGCTGAAATTTCTTGCAGAGGAAGTGTGTGGGAAGAGAAGGGGGCACGCACCGCCCACCCTGAGTAAGGTGGGTTAAGGTGCCTCTGCTAGTTCATGAGATCATGTGCATTTTCTATGGGTTGAAATGCATCACAAACAAGGGGGGGGACTTGTGTTCTGAAGGGCTTCCTTTAATGCACTGGAAGACGCACTGTATTGGAAATACCTCTCCTTTAGACTCAAGCTCCCGAGAGGGGGAACCGGAGCCTACGACCATCCTGGCACACCGCAGAAGAATATTGGGCAGAGTGGTGGCCACAGGGATGAATGGACGAAGGAAAGTCCTGCCCCTCCCTGGGACGACAGCCATGAGGCCCCGGCCCTGAGACCATCGAACTACTTCATCATGACTCATTTAGCATTTATTCGGCAAACATTTATTGCTCAACAAACGGCCAATTGAAAGAGCCGACGCAAGATGACTCGACATAACTTAATGCAGCGTCAGTGAGTTAGTGAGTGCGCCTCAGCAATGCAGAGCATGAGCACTGGAGACATTTAACATGACCCCTAATACAAAGGGCTGGCAGCAATTCAAAGAGAATTGGAGATCACCCAAAAAACCCCCCCAAAAAACAGGGAAAGTGTTCAACCTCTCCTGCGATCACAGTAACACAAACTAAAACAATCAGTTTTGGGGGGTGTCTACAAATAGGCAACACCAAAAGGAAATCTGTGTCTTTTAAAACAATGGGATTGGAGAGGACATCGGCAAATGGTCAGTGTGCCATTTTTGGGCAAATAAGCTGGCAGTATGCAGCAAGACACCTGGTCTTTGACTTAGTTACTTCATTATACCTGTCTGTCTAATCGAAGATGTGTATGAATTTACGTATGAAGACGTTTATAAAAGAAGCATTTAGAATAGCAAAAAAAGAAAAAATAAAGACCCTAAACCCAGGATTGGTGAAATACTCATGCAATGAAATGCGGGCGCCGTTGAAACCTGTTTCACAAAAACTGATCTGTGGAGTCAGACGTGTGTCTCGTGGTGAAGACGCAGGCTGCAAAGCCTGGCCCAGAAAATCACTCAAGTTGTTGTTTTTTTTAAATAAACATCCACACTTTCTGTATTTTTATCTGTATTTTCTTTTTTTCTACATCCAGTAATTAATATATAAAGTCCTCACTTAATGTTGTAGGTTCTGTGACTTTGAGTAAAAGACATGTAACAAAACCAGTCTTACTGTGGGCTAACTGATATTAACTCCTTAAGTCCCCAGGCATCTCGTTGACCTTGTAACAAAACTGGAATGAAATTACCGTATTTGAACACCAGCTATATATTATCTTACAATTTTATTTTGAAAACAGTATAACAAATAAAACCGACGATAACTTCTGGCACTCATATGAGGCCCCTACGGCCCCTCACTCTCCCCCCCACAGGAACCTGGGTCCAGCACTTTGCAGTAATCATGTGCCCGACGCAGGTCCGCCCGCGGCCCTCCCTCCGGGGCAGAACGCCCTCAGTTCCAGTGGAGCGGACGCGCCGGTGCCGCCAGAGCCCGCCCGTTCCGGAAGTCCTTGGACGGCCCTGCGAACTTCTCGGGGTTTGTGCCACACCACTGCCTTTGAAACACCGGCAGGTGCATTTATGCCATTTGTCTATAAGTAAATATTCCCCAGTGAGAGATACTGGCAGCTTTTTAATTCTAATTTATCCCAAAGAATTTTTAAATTCATAGTATGTATCGTAATGAAGAGTTTTGTTTTGTGTTTTCCCCCAGAATCATGAAAGCATATCCTTCCTCACAAATCACACGTGACAGGACAACGAGACTGTGAGTCTCATCTCAGAGGGATTCCCTTTAATAAACACACAACCAGCCTCCCCTGGGGAGTTATCTGGAATCAGTGAACCCCAGTTTTAAAGGGCAGACACTATGAGGATGGGGGGGCATTAATATCAAGTTCTCAAAGCCTCACTTCATCCCAGAAGAAAACCTTTTCTGTCATAATCATAAGATCAGGAATGAAGGTGGCTGTGGAAATGGCATTGGCTAAAACAGGTCACAGCTGTCGAGAGTACAGGCGGAGCTTGTGGGTAAAGGGTCAAAGAGAGGTTAGGATATATCGACATATATCATCCCTTCTGCAGGGAAGAAATGGCCCCTCTAGCTTTCACATCTGTCCATCTCCTCAAATACACCAAACACTTCTGGACATTCTGATGCACGGTAACAGCTTAATGAGTGTTTGCTGGGCAGCTGTGAATACCAGTGAGAAAGACCCTCTCCCCTCCCCGCTTCCCCTGCAAAACACTCAATAGACCCTGTAGGCTGGGCTGGCTTTGTGGGTGACCGTGGGGGGAAGAGTACCCCAAGGCTCAGGACAACATAGACAACATTCAAACCAAATTCAGGGGAAAGTGAGTTCATGAGTCTGACTTTACAAAAGGGAGGGAGAGCTGATCCCCAAGTAGTAGGTTTAAAAAATTAATCTGGGTGTGGGGCACCAAGGAGGAAAGAAAAAAGAAGAGGCAGAAAGCCTGTGAGTGGCAGGGAGGTAGGAGGGGAGGAGGACCAAGGAGATGTCAGCACAGGAGTTTGTAGAAGAGATGTCATTGGGTAGAAGTCGTGGCCTACTCGAATGCAGAAAAATGGTGGTGTGACTAATAGAACAGAGGGAGGGGACATGGGCACAGTTCTCGGTGAAGGGGGACGGCGGGGGTGCTCAGCACGCCCCTCAGGAGAAGGCAGAAGACTCTGCAGGAGTGGTTGGCGCTCCCCAGTTCCACCGAGAAGGAAGGCAAGCCAGAAGGTTCCCAGGGTATGGCGACCAGGGCGGCTGCCGTGGGCCTGCAGACCAAGTGTGAGGATCCAAAAGTGAGCAGAGAGAGGAGGGATCAGTAGTAAGTTCTACAAAACGAACTAAGAAGCACAGTGGTTACCAGATGTACAAGATCGGGGACCCTTGGAGGTGTGAGGGCAGAGGAACGAGAAGAGAGGGAGGGCCATCAGGGATGAGGGACCCCTCTTCCTTTTCCCAAGAAAGGAGGGAGGATGGACATCAGGAGGCTGTGAATCTCAGAGCCCAGCCCGAACAACCCCAGAAGGAAGGCTGCCTGCTAAAGGGACGGGCTGGCAGAGAAGCAGGGCCAGGGCTGGGCAGGGCGAGAAAGGAAGGAGCCTGCCCCTCCCTGCTCCTCCTGCGCATGGAATCAGTCATCTTCCCTTTACTTCCCGGATGCGCCCTGCAAGCTGTCTGAGCCCCTCAAGAGCAGGAAGCTGCCTGCCCTCCAGTAGCCTCAGTTGATACTCCTCTCTCAGCCTCATCAACACCTATTATCCTTCCAACCTCAGGTTGGGATGCTTCCAACTTCCCTTACCACAGCCAGCAAGGTCAAGGTCAAGTTCTACCACTCTTCTCCATCATGGCACCTTGGACTTGTTCTGTGCTCACCACAGTCCTAATCAGGTTCCGTGCTCCTTTGCAGCTGCACCACGACTATGCCCTCACTCCAGACTGTGAGCTCCATGAGGGCAGGGCTTCTTCTTAGTCACTGTCTACCCTGGCTGCTAGCCCAGGGGCCAGGCCCGAGTGGGCACCAGGATCCTTGTCAAATAAACAGCAGGCGAGTGAGCCAGAGTGTTCATGAGCAGGCTCTCCCACGTGGCAGACTCCATAAGGGGGTGTCTCAGGCATCTGTGGTTGCTTGGGCCTGGCACGTAGAGGCCCCCCCCTTAGGTGCCTGCTTGCTGGCGGGCTGCATGACTGGCTGGGCAATGGAGTAAACCCCACCAAGGGCCTCAGTTCCCTGTCTGGTAATGGGACAGCCGGAGACCCCACTGTCCAGACCCTGTGGCTACAAGGGGTCTATGAGACCAGCATGTTGTGCAGGCCGAGCAGCCACGGCCGAGGGCTGGCCCCAGGGGAACTGCAGGGCTGAGAAAGGACGCAGCTCCTGCCTTCTGGAGAGCTCAGCCCAGGGTGGGCGCACACGGAAACAAGGTATTCATTCCGGGGGGAGGGCCGACACCGAGGGGAGCCTCTACCACACAGGGAGTGCGTCCTCACTGGGTCCCCAAGGCCACGTAAGTGCCTCACGTAAGCCCTGACTGCACCCGAGGGAGCCCAGACATGGAGGGCTGTGACTCCCTGCGGGCCACTGTCGACAACAGCAGCTGCAGCAGGTGTCCCAACCGAGCAGGCACTCAGTTCCAGGCCCTAAGTGACGTCTTTCACAGATGTCCTCTCGGGGCTCTGTCACACTTCCAAGGGCTGAGTGTCATCATATATGCTCTACAACTGGGAGACCTGAGGCTGGTTCAAAGACACAAAGCTTGGCTGTAACAGGACGAGGAATGAAACTGGCGTGTGAGGCTCCGGCGTGAACTGTCATCTACAGCTAAAAAAGCACACAGTCCCCTCGGCGGTGACCCTGTGGTGAGAAAAAATGCTGCTGACCTGGCAACCAGGGCAGGGCTGGCCGGGACCCTGGGCATGGCTGACAGGCAGCTGTCTGTCTTTCCCACCTGACAAAGCTTGAGAAAAATGAGCACTAAGCGGCATATGCAGGCGGTCCAGAGCCCGGCTGGCAGGGGTGGGAAAGGGCAGCTCCGGCAGCTGGGGCTTGCTGCTGCACGCGTCCTGCCAGAGCTGGGCCTCCGTCCCTACAGGTGAGGCCCCAAGCAGCTGCCCAGGCCTGAGCTTGGTGTGCACGGGCTGAATCCAGGCAAACCAGTGCTGCTTCTGCAGGGGCCTGTGCTGTGGCCTTTCTCTCCTGCTGCAGGAGGAGGAGGAGGAAGTGAGCAGCCCATCAGCAGTGTGGCTGCATGGGATCAGAGCTGCTGCAGGTGCCCTCCACCCCACCCCCTGCCCTGTCTCTGAACCACACAAGCCCAGGGGGAGACTTGGATCTTTGCACCCTGCGGAGAGCCATTTCTAAGCAGAGACACCTGTTTCCAGGGCATAGTTGGCAGACACCTCTCTGTAAGGCAGTGGCTTTTCCAGAAGGAATGGGCAGATGGGGAGGACAGCTAACCTGCAGCAGGGTGCATATAGACAGGGAGAAGGGGGGGAGCCATGACCAGCAACGATGCCCACCTGGGGCCTCTGCGCTAGGCAACTACCTGCCACGGCCCTTCACTGTCCTGTTTACTGCACCCTTGGGATGGGTTTTCTGTACCTTGACTTGATGGGAGCAAAGTAGGGTCCTGAGATCACCATGTGCCTACCCCCTCCCTAGCACACGCTGGGGCCCGAAGGGGTAGGGCACATGTCTGCTGCAGCACCTCACCCACAGTGCCCAGGTGGCCACCAGATTCATCTTGTCTCTTGGCTAAGCCAAATAGGGTGGTGAGGAACATTCGGAAAGGAAGGACTGGAGCCAGGACAGGAGCAGGGCTGAGTTTCTCTCTGCTCAGATGCCCTCTGTGTGCCAGGCTGATGCCCTAAGCTGGCGATTCACCAGACAAGACAGATGTGGAGCTGCTCCCATGGAGCTCAAGTATGGATGAGAGCGCACAGCCAGGCGAAGGGCAGGGGCGAGGTGAGGCCCTTCCACCTCCAGCTTTTCCTGCTCCAAGCACTTCCTGCTGCCCTGAGCAATGCCCCAGGCTAAGCCCCTAGGGAAACTGCTTCCCTAAACACTTACTTAGCAAGACATTTAAAAATCTATTGATTTCCCTGCTCCAAAGGAGAGGTTAGACAGTGATAGACACAGCAAGCAGTTAGCAACAATGGGTCCCCTCTATCCATAACCAGAAGTGATTTCCCTTTCAGATCGCCAGCAGGCAGCCCTGGGAGCCAGCCACACACCCAGCACCCAGATGGGGCGGCCGCCGGAGCCAGCAGGGGCTCTGACTCCCACAGTGGCAATGAGAGGCTTCGGCTTCCTTTTCTATGAGACCACAACAAAGCAAGCTGATCCCAAACGGTGTATGTGCTTGCAAGGCGTCTTTCTCTCCTATTTAGGAAGAAAGGCAGGAGGCCACAGGTCTCCAAGGGCCAGATCGGTGACCTCAGGTTCGATGTCCAGCAAACACAGATGTGCTTTCTCGCTAGTTGCCAGAATACATGGGAACAGGCAGGAGGAACATGAAGTGTTGGTTGGAGCATCATTCCATACACCAAAAAGTTGTGGGTTCTATCCCCGGTCAGAGCTCATACCCTGGTTGCGGGTTCATTCCCTGGTCAGGGCCAGTATGAGAGGCAACTAACTGATGCTTCTCTCTCCTCCTAAAGTCAATGAGCATTTCCTCAAGGGAGGGTTTAAAAACGACGGAGGCCTTGTCCTCCGGCGGTCGCCTTGTGCACAGGTGGGCACACACTGGCCAACGAAGAGCTGCCCTGGAACGCCAGCTCCACGCGGTGCGCCCTCCTCCCTCTCGTCTGCGGTCGGGCCAGTTAGGGACTGAGGGTTCGGGCCCCCCAGAACCCACACATTGAAGCCCTGGCGCGCAGTGCGATGGTGCTGGGCAGAGGGGCGTGTGGCGGGACAGTAAGTGTGGATGGCACCCGTGGGCACAGCCTCCACCACGGGACCGGCTCCTCTGTGAGATGGGGAAGCGCCCAGTCTCTCTGCCACCACGTGAAATGACAGCAAGCAGGTGGCATCGTACCCGAGGCAGAGTGTCCTCACCAGGAACAAAGTCTGTCTCGGTCCCCTGATCTTGGACTTCCCAGACTCCACGAGAACTGTGAGAAGTGGACGTTGGCTGTCTGGATCACCTGGCCTGTGGCACTTTGTCACGGTGGCCAGAGCTAACTCGGGGGCCCAGCCCTCACATAACACCTGTCTCACGGCAGGTAGATGAATTTCTGCATGAGCAAGGGTAATGGTGGCCACCCAATGTATAGATAACCGCTCCCACATGTGGTTTACCACAAAAAGGCACATAACCGTTCACCATCCCCTCCAACTGAGGCCAGTGGGAGCAGGAGCATCGTGCACATACTCTCAGCCTCATTTGCAGAATCCTCTGGTGTGGGCTTTGCCCACAGAAGTCCCAGCCCTAAAAAACAAAGTGTCCTGATACATATGCACTGGAAACAATAAACACAGAAACGCCAGGCATCTCTGCCTGAACTGTGAGGGCCAAGGTGCAGCTGGCTGCTGGTGCCCACCTGGGGCGGGGCTGCAGTGGCTACATTTACATGTTTTAGTGATCACATGAAAGGGGGCTTCAGGCAGAGGCCCTGTCAGGTTTTCAGGTTTGCCCCAGAACAGGCCCTGCCTTGGGGCACAGCAGGCCTCTCTGCCTGCCAGCATGGGGGGCTGCAAGGTGTGCACGCCTGGGGTGGAGCCATCCCTCCTGTGAAGGGGGTGGCAGGAATCCTCAGGAGTGGATTGAAGAAGGAATGCCCTCTCTCCCCTCCGACTTGGGGAGGGTGAGAGGATTGAGACAACCATTCCGGCCCCACTCTGTGGTCACCAGACTCTAGGACCAGGGAAGACCACAGCAGACGCCAAGCCCCCGAGGCCCCTTGGACATCCCTGGGTACTGGGTGCCGACCCCTGGCAGGGAAGGGCCGGGTGAGGCCTCTGAGAGGCCTGCCCGCGGTAGGAATGAAGAAGGTTTCCTGAGTACGAGTCCGTGCACGGCGCCGGTGACAGAGGACGGAAAGGATGCTGTTCAGTGAACCCTCCCATGGCCCCTGCTAACGAAGGTGATTATGGGAAGGAGGACAGTAGTGTCAGCGCTGTCACTTACTATGAAGTCATACCCAACGCCCTGTTCCAAGTGCTTTACTTTGACTATCCCATGAAAACATCACAATGACTCGACAAAGAGGCGTTACTGTTTGTGTCTCCGTCCCTCCAATGAAGACACGGCCTCAAACAGGTGAGAACACTGGCTAACAGCGGTTCAGCCAAGGAGGTCTCTGCACGGAGCACAGGTCTGCCTGAGCTGGACGCAGGGCTTCTCCGCCCGCCCCTCCTCCGCCCGCCACGCCTTTGGCTCCAGGGCCACGCTGCTCACGGGAGCCCTGGGAGGGGATGGCTAAGCCCGAGGCACGTGCAGATGAGCGGAATGACGGCCCGTGATCCTCAGGACCTCTGTGCCCGCGCCAAGGCTGACGGCCCAGTGGGTGCCCGACTCTCGGTTCCTCCTGTTTCCCAATGTTGTTCCACCCCATGCACTGCCTTTGTGGAAGGCCAGCGTTAGATGATGCAAACCCAGATCACAGTCATCTGTCACCCTCTGGCTCCCCCACAGACAGCATCTGGGCACCGGGCCCACCCCAGGACCCCACAGGCAGTGCCCACAGCTTCAGAGGCAGGGCTTTGTTAACAATGACCCCGGGGGGGCGCAGTCCTGACGCCGGCACCCTGAGTGGGATTCAGCCTGCACCCCCCTGCACACATAGTACTGACCCTGCAAAAGAACACAGCAGGCCACTTCGAGGAAGCCCCAACTGCTGCTTCCCAGGCACCCCAGTAAGGCTCGCAGGTGTTCAGGTGGCTGGCTCACCCCCTGAGCAGCAGCTTCCCTCCCATGCCGACCTTCCTCAGGTTAGGTGAGCACCACACGCCCCCCACAGGTCACCTATGCGTTGCTCAGATGCTTTCAAGAGTGATTAAACCAACTGCTGGCTCAGACCTGCCAAGGCCGCCTTCCAGGAGAGCTGCTCCGCCGTTCACCAGGCGCTGTCCAGCACAGCCAGACTTCCCCTCGGCCCCCTTAGCCCTCTTGCGCTTGTCCCCTGCTGTGGCTCTGTCCAGCACTGCCCAGTGCCTGCCGGGCAGTCGTGCCAGCAGAGACTGGGCGCTGAGCCAGGACCAAAAGGGCAGCCAGTACTGATTGGCTTCCAGCTGAAGTGGGCCTGCCCAGCGCTCCAAAGAGGCGGGAGGGATGCGTTAACAGCAGGCTGGCACTTCACGAGGGCTTGGGCAACTGTTCTAATGCATCCTGATGAGCTCCATCTGCTGCCGGTCCACACCGGGCATATGTCTCCTCGCCCCAGCACTGTATTTTGTCTGGAAAATTTATCAGAAAGCCTGTATATGCCTTGCAGAGAGGAGACAATGCTGGAGACTGTGTCCAATCATATCTAGGAACAAAGGAAGGCAGGTCGGGGAAAACATCCTGCACACACAGACGCAGAAATCACGTAAGGGACCCGAGACCCTGCACGGCTCCCAGGATGCCAGACCACACCAGCGCGTCCTGACCCATGGCGGCCGTCTCACCGGCTGGACCTTGGCGTAAGGCGTTTCATACACTGCCTTTCTCGTGTCTGCGTGGCATGGTCAGTGCTCTCATTCACTACTGAGCTTCGGTTTACCACAAACCTCTATTTTTAGGTTGAGAGCCATCAGTTCCACAAATCTCCTCATGTATTTTCATGTTGGTAGTAATCTCCCCCAGGACTCAGTTTCCTTTTGGGAACCCCAGGCGCTCGCCACCTCGTGAGCAACACTGAGACACACGAGCCCAAGGAGACGGCCACACACACTGGCTGGCAGGGGAAGTGTCCCCACCTGCCCTCCCACGCAGTTGGCAGTGATAAGCAAGGGCCTACTGTGTGCTCAGCCAGCCCTGGCTTACCCGGACACAGGAAGCGTCTGAGGGGAGAAGTGTCTGAGGGGAGAAGCGTCTGAGGGACCGCACCTATCTGACAAGCAGTTTTGCATTACAAATGTTAAAGAGCACACATTTCAATACTGAAGAGGAAAAACAAAATGGCAGTACTGAAACTCCCGGGTTTCCAGACTTCCGCTAAGGCCACGAGCCTCAGGATGGTGTGGGGGGTGGTGAAAAGAGAAACAGACCAACAGATCGACGGGGCAGAACAGGGGGTGGGAGGGCACCCACACAGAGTCAACGAATCTTTTTAAGAGATTTCATTTATTTTTAGAGAGGGGGGAGGGATGGAGAAAGAGAGGGAGACAAATATCAATGTGAGAAACATCAACTGGCTGCCTCTTGCAGGCACCCCAGATGGGACTGAACCCGTAGCCCATGAATGAGCCCTGACCTGGGATCGAACCCGCGATCATTCACTCTGTGGGGACAATGCCCAACCAAATGAGCCTCACCATTCAGGGCACAAAGTCAACTGATTTTTGAAAAGAGAAAAGACAATGAATTCAATATATGGGAGGGAGTACAGTCTTTTCAATAACAATGCTGGGATAATTAGGCTCAAACACAAAAAGATGAACTTCGACAGAGACCTTACGCCTTACACAAAAATTAACTCAAAATGGGTGATAAGCCTAAACATGTATCATAAAACCAAAAAACTTCTAGAAGAAAATAAAGATAAAATGATGTGACTTTGGGCTTAGTGGTAAGTCTTCAGGTAAAACACCAAACGCACAATCCATGAAATAAAAACAGACGCACTGGGCTCGACTGGACTTTGAAACGCCTGCTCTGTCACCGACACTGCTGTGAGGACCCAGGTGGCAGCCACCGCCTGAGGGACAGGGTCTGCAGAGCACACGTCTGCCAGAGGACTCGTACCCGAGATGAACTGCTCGACACTCAACAGCAGGAAAGTAAGCAACTTTGTTGAAAAATGTACAAAGATCTGAATAGATACCTCAAAAATAAAATGGAAAATAGGCATCTGAAAGAAATTCTCAACATCATCTGTCATCAGGGGGATGCAAATTAAAACAGCAATGACATACCACCGTGCTCCTATAAAACAAGACGAAACACACCCGCCCATGTTGACTTCTGCTATGGGCGCAAAGCCACAGAAACTCATTCCTGCTGGTGGGAACACGAAACTCGCAGCCACTCCGGACAGCAGTGTGACAATCTTTTACAGAGCTAAGAATCTGACCTTAGAGCCGGTGATACCACCCTACTGATTTGAAAACTAGGGCAACACAAAAAGCTGCATTCAAATGTGCATATCAGTTTTATTCATAAATGCCTGCACTGGAAGCCACCAAGATGTCCTTCAATGGGTAAATGGATAAGCAAATGGTGAAACAGCCACAACACTCAATACCATTCAGCAATAAAAAGTAAAATAACATATCAAGCTACAAAAAAGACAGGATGAATCTCAGATGAATGTTGCGAAGTGAAAAAAGTCAGTATAAAAAGGCTATATAATGTATGGCTCCAATTACATGGCATTTGGAAAAGGCAAAGCTATAGTGAGAGTAAAGAGACCAGTGGTTCCCAGGGCGTTGAGGGAGGGGAAGAGGGAAGGATAGAAGAGTGAAGCCCCGGGAATGTTTCTGATGGTGAAACTGTTCTTTAGGGCACTGTAAGGGTGTGTATACTATACGGGGAATTTGTCAAGACCCATAAAGATTACAGCACATACAGTGAACCTTAATGTATGCAAATTAACAAAAAATCATTTGCAACTTTGGGAGACCCTAGGGTGAAGTGCAGACTGTGACAGAACATCTTTGGAAATGAGTACGGATTATGTGATGAAAGGCACAGGGACCCCACACAAGCGCTGCACTGCGGGTGATAAGCTTTCCCCACCGAGGTGGTGGGCGGAGGGGGCAGATTTCCAGAGTCCTGCATGTGCGCACTGGAGCTGAAGACGCACGGCAGGTGCCAGGGCCGAGCGTCTCACTGTCGGAGTGGGAGGCCGCCGGGGTCCCCGTGTGATGGGCTGGCGCGGGAGGCGCCGGTACAGACTCACACTCAGCGGGAGCAAATGCAGATGGAAACGTGCAGGGTTTGGGTAGCCCACGTGCAGCAGTCAGGGGTGCGGCCAGGGCCCAGACCCCGATTTCTACCCTGTGCTCCACGAAAAGGAGCCGGTGCTGCGGGGAGAAATGACCACTCCCATGGCTGGGAGAAGGAACGTGCGAGAGGAGCCTGGAGCGCGTTAGAGTGCCAGAAAGTAGAGAAGCACTCAAACCCAAGTACGTAAAATCAGCGGCAGTGAGAGGGCACCGAAGGGCACGGGAGCCTGCGGGAGGAGCTCCCAGTGTTCACAGCGGAACAGTGTGAGCCACCAGGTCTTCGGATGGGATCATCCAACAGGACTGGGTAAACCTCAAGCACACAGCAAATGTCTCTGAGCCACAGACGTGTGACTGGCTAAGTGAATGAACGGGGAGAAGAGTCAGACCTCCGGCACAGGAGAATTCCAGGTCGCTGACCCAGAAACACCACCCTCAGGAACTGGGTAAACAGACGGCAGACCCTGGAGCCGGGAGGGGCGCACCAACTCCCAGGCACAAGTGCGGGCTGTGCGCAGCACCCTCCATCCAGAGGGGAAAGGACAGAGAGCCGGGGAAGGAGAGCAGTGTCCTGCGGAGAAGGACGGCCAGCACCTGGGGCGAAGGGTGTCGCATCGGCAGAGTTGACGGAGGGGGCCCTGGGGTGATGTCACTAACACAGTGCTTCATCTCCGTGGTCTTCCTCCTAAAACCCACAACCGTGGTCTCACTGGGAGGAAAACATCCAGCAACTCACAGCTGAGGGCCTTTGTAGGATTTAACTGACCGGGACACTCCGAAACCATCCAAGTTGTCAAAAACAAGGAAAATCTGAGAAACCACCATGACCAACTGTCACAAGCAGAGGGCCCGAGGAGATACGACAACTAAATGTAGTGTGGTGTCTTGGGTGCCTTTCTGAAACAGAAAAAAAATTAATTAAGCACTCAGGAGGCCTGACTAGAATGTGCACTTTAAGTGACTCTAAGGCGTCAGTATTGCTTCACTGGCTGTGAACAGGGAGCACCAGCGCAAGACGTTAATGAGTCGATCAGAGGGGACCGGGGTGCAGGACAATGGGGAACTCCGTACACCGCCTCTGCGATATTTCTGTAGGTCCAGACTTTTCTTCAATAAAAACGTTCGCGTACAAAATGGACACTGAAGTAGTAACTTTGGGAAGTAGAATTTGGTTGGAGACCAGCTGCTGAGCAACAGAGAGGCACCGAGCTCTGCGAGTGAAGGACGGGCAGGGTCGGTGTGCCGGAGGGAGGGCACCAAGCACCGCCCGACCCCCACCACAGCCGGACGCCGGGCACAGGTGCATCCAGGCCCCGACGGTCCCGGTGCACATGCACGCCCAGCACAATCTAAAATGACCCTACCGTGGGCTCCTCGGGAAAGCAATGCTGCTATTTACTGCGCTACATCACCAAAAAGAAAGGTCACATACAGGTAAGCAGTAAAGTACTTTTGAAAACAGGAGCTGAGGGGCCTGGGTTCGGAGCCCTGCCATTTGTTAGATGCATGACCTCGGGCAACCGGAACACAGAGGTCCTTTTCCTCATTTAAAACAGAAGAGAACAGCACCTCCCACCCCTGGGCTTTCAAGATTAAATGGAAACACATGTGTTTTGCACAGTGTCTAGCACTGTGGCAGCGATTTCTTAAAATTTACATTGGAAAGAGGAAGATAAGATGCCCGCTATCTACAGGTGAGATGGAATATCCAAACGGTAAGATGAAATAACTCAGAATGATTTCCGACTTGAAAGAAATAATCGTTCTAACAAAGATAGAAACCAGATTTCATTCATCGAAAGCAATCCCAAACACCAGCTCTCCAGTCGGAGGCGCCGTGGGAGAGACAGGAGACGGAGCCCAGGCGTTTCCGGGGAGACGCGTGGGGAGGGAGGGGCCGCGCTTCCAGATGCGGCGACTGCACCTCCTCCTCCTCAATACTCCGCAAATTACTTTGTAAAGCCAATCTAAGTCTCATTTTCTGGACATTTTCAAAAATGATTTTAAATATCATCTGGGAGAACAGGTAAGAAGAGCCGTGAAAAAGTTGAAAGAGGATAATGATGTCAGATGAAAAGATGGATGATGACAGAGCAGCAATGGTTAAGAAAACAGGCCATTAAAAACCCCCAAGTCCCAGTTCTCTTTGTGTGCCCTAGAATAATTAGTGGATAGACGAACACAGTATTTTTCAGCCCTGGGTCACAAGCCGTGAGTGCGGCCCGAACACAACTTCCTCATCCTCGGGGCCGGCACCGAAGAGGAAATCCCGCCCACCGCCCACCCTGCTGGGAGGGCGACGCCCGCCTGGTGGGTGCTCTCAGACTGGCCAGGGTGTGGGCTGCTCTTCCAGTTCAAATGCCACTGGCCTAATGCATCCAACATGAAAAAGTCGATCCACGAGAGAGTAAAATGAAAACACAGGTGAGCTTTCTACCTGGCCGTGGGGTGGGGAAGACATTTCTAAACATGCAGCAAAGCCAGACACCGGCAGAAGGAAATCATGAACACTCCTGAATGGACAAAACAACAAAACCTCGATCTATCAGAAAACACCATTAAAGGCAACAAATTAGGGGGGAAATGTGAATGAAATACATATGATGGATTTGTACCTCTCATATGTAAAACAATCACTTGTGAATTATTGAGAAAAAGACCAACACCCTAAAAGGAAAAGTAGATGAGGCAATTCAGAAAGAATTATAAATAGCCAATGTACATGAAAAATAAAGAAGTTAAACCTCTGGTGTAATCAAAGAAGTAAAAAATCAAACTGTGACAGAGGCAGGTAATTGCCTCCCAGGATCCATTTTTCCACTTTTCTTTAGCAATAAGAACCATAATTTTTAGCTGGGTCATTGCTTTTCAACTTAAAAGTTTATGTTCTCCAGCCTGCAGGTGGGATTGTACTAGACTCACACTGAATTCAGACCGAGTTGGCCGCTGAGAAGAGAGCAGAATTGTACACAAATTCACGTCCGCAGTCCCTGCCGTCTGGACCACAGAGGGGCCGGCCCACCAGGCTGTGCACTACGGTTCTCAGAGCAGCCGGTGGGAAGGTCTGGGGAACTGAGAGGCCGCACCCCGGCCCGGGCTTCCTGCCACTTGCCTTATTTTGTATTAAAATAATGTAAACCCTCTACTGCGTACTCTACTGTTATGTGAGCACTAGAGTATTGGTTATGTACCACGGAGCCAAAACCCAACTAATAAAAGGACTTTTTGTCTTAACCCAGGCAGTAGAAAATTCCTTTAAAAATTATAATATATTCAGCCCTGTCCAGGCGACTCAGTTGGGCTGGAGCATCATCCCAAACATCAAAGAGCTGTGGGTTCCATCCCCAGTTGGGGAACATACCGGAGGCAACGGATCAGTGTCTCTCTCTCAAATCAATAAACATATTTTCAGGTGAGGACTAAAAAAATGATCAGATCCAAAGTTGGTAAGTGTCTCATAGTATTGCTTATGGTACATATTTTCTGGGAGAAATACTGCCAGGAAGCAACAAAAGAGTTACAATATGCAGATCCTTTCACTCAGAACTTGTACCACTAGTAATTTATCCTATGAAAATAATTAGACACGTGCAAAATTAATACACAGTGATGTTCCTGAAAGCAGTGTTTGTAATCATGAAAACTCAGAGAACCTAACTGCTCGCTGGAGGACCAGGTATAGAAACCAGAGAGCATCTGCAGAATCAGACAGCATGCAGCCTTTAAACTCGACTTTTAAAGGAATAATTGGTGGTATGGGAATAGGATATTTGTAAGTACTATTAAAGTAAAATAATAAAGACTGTAAAGAAGTATATCATTATATTCAGTCTGGAGGACCGGGTACCTTTAAATGTTTTATAACAAACACATATAACTCCTACAGTTTCTTTTCTTTGAGTTAAAAATTTGCAAGTGTCTACTGTCACTCACCACGTACCTGTCTCCTCCAGCTGGGTGGCCCTCTGCTCGACTCCCTGCACAGCATGTCCCAGTCCCGCGAGCCCAGCTGGTCTGCACCATGGAACACCCCTTCTGCTCCCTGAGCAGTGGTCTTTGGCGGAGGCGGATCCCAGACACACAGCCATGCTTCGCTGCAGGCCAGAGGCTCCCACTCCGGGCCAATCCAAGCCCCTGAGCCTGGTCCTGGGAATTACAGCTCCTGAGACACTCGGCGTGTCTAGTGCCACTCTGGGGGATGCTCTGGAGGCTATCACGGGTCTCCTTCCCCTAGACACCAAGGTGCCACTGTTGCTGACTCCTCAGGAGCTCCTGGCCTTGTGCCAATGCCACCTGTCTCTAAGTCAACGCTCTTTACAAGGATGTTCTCCGTGTCCATGAGAGAATGTGTTCAGCTGTGAATAACAGAAACCTGTCCGGTGGCTTCTCCAGATGCCAGTTTATCAAAGGATCCAAAATGTACTAATACGTCCACACTTTAAGTGAGTTGCCTAGTCCCAACCCCATGAAACACAGCCAAGCTCTTCTGACCGTGCGGCTAAAGCATCGGGTCAAAAGGACCACGAAGCACTCAGAAAGCGGTAAAACGCCCTCAGGGCCCTGCACCAGTAAACCCAACACCAAAAAGAAGGGCAAACATCCCAACTCAAGACAATTATCACCCTGGGACATCAGTGAGCCCCACAGGCAGACAGGTAAACAACATATTATTGATGGATTTGGTATTCAGACTTCTTGCCATCCTCCTTAGGGGAGAGCACAGGACCTGGGCATAGAATAGGAATTTTAAAAATGCTGGGTAGATGGGTGGACAGACAGAGGGACTGATGGATGATGAGTGGACGGAGGCACATTCCTCACTACCTCTGGGTTCAATCACTGCCGTCAGTTCTAGAAAACCAAACAAAGCAGCTGTCAGAGAGCTGCCTTATGCCTTAGGTTTCAACTTCAAGCAAAGCATAGCAACCTTCAGAAGCAAGGTACATGAAGTCACAGGTCGGTGTTACTTAAGTTCACTCTGTTTTTCCTAAACAGGCTAGTGCCCATTGGGCACAGATGTAAACAGTATTTAATCCTGCTTCTCACAACACAGAACTGTACCATTCTCATACCAGAAGCTCAACCCGAATGAGAGCAAACTCTCGCTAGTTCCAGGTACTCCCTCCTCTGCCTGGACATGTTCTCTGCATCCTCGTGAGAACCCGAGGAGAACTCCAGAATGACTGATGCCAGGAAGGCCGGAGATGGCATCTTTGAATTACCGAACCTGCCTCTTCACCTAGAGATCTGGTCCACCTTCAACGCCCAACCTTTTCAAGCGCTCTGACCGCCACCAGCTCAACTACATGCAAGAGCCTTGAAAATGGTAAGAGCCTCTACATTGCATCGATTCATTCATTCCACAAATAATCAAAGACAGCCTGAGCTGTGCCACGCCCTGTTCCATGTGGACACTGGGCACGGGGCTCACGGCAGCGAGTGGTCTGCAGGGAAAGCTATGGCAGGAGACCAGGCGGAGAGGGCGGGCTGGCAGGTACACAATCCCAGATGGGAGGTGGGTATTGAAGGGGAGCCATCTTTCAATACCTGGGGAGGTGGGTGGGGAGGGAGCTGTGGGGAAAGTGCAGATGCCAGGCCCTGAAACCCGGGGAGACCCCGCAATAACCCCAACCCTGAAGGAACTGAGCCAGAGACTGGAATGCAGACAGATCAGGCTGAGAGAGGAAGGGGACACAATGTGAGCCCCTGTGAGTCTGAACCCTCTCTGGGGAACCCTCTCTGGCTCAGCACAGAGTCTCTGAAATTCTAAGAGCTGGAGAGACACAGAGACACAAAACTGTACCTCTTCAGCCTCAATACCGAGTGGGTAGATATTGTATAGCATTAGTAGGTCCCATTTTTTTTTTAAATAAAGAAACTTAGCTTAAAGTCATTTTCTGAAAGTCACATTTTGAAGTATCGCTTGGTCCTGTGCCTTGGTACATAATCAGAATTCTGATCAAACCCCCTGTCAGGACTAATTTTCTGGTCTTTGCCATCCAACTTCTGAGTCTGTTTTCGCAGCTTCTGCACCCCCTGCCTAGGTGATTTCCAAAGCTGGGGCTCACCACATGCCGTGCCCCACCCCCACAAGTGCTGAGCTGGGAAGGCATCCATGTAGGAGACTCCACTCAGACAAAGCACAGCCAAGCCCAGGAGACCAAGATGAATGGGGGTACTGGGGAATCAGTGAGGAAAGAGACCCACGTAACTGTTTTCCTGGGGCGCCCAGGCCAAGGTGAAACGGGGCTGGTTCTTACACAGAGCCTTGTGCATGGCAAATGTGGTCAAGTAGGGAAGGGCCTGCCCCACTGCCACCAGCCACCGGAAGCCAGGGTTCTCACACTGCAGACCCCGAAGTCTCCTCTGCCGCACCGCCGTGCCTCCGGCCCTTCCCCTGAATGGTTCTGACCCTGCCCCTCCTGCTGTGTAAGAGGGCTGCCTTCTCTTGCCACGACACAGGAGGGGCCCTGGACACCCTCCTCCTGGGATCAGGCCAGAAATGCAAGGTTTCATTTCTTGACACCAGAGTGAGTTGGAAACCTCTCCGGCCCATCAGACCTGAAGAGATCTGGCTCCTTGTCTTGTTCTGGCTTTGGCTGCACTTGCCCCACCCCCATCTGGGCATCTATCACCGCCTCAGTTATTGTTCTACATTCTTCAAGTTAAAGAATCAAAGTGACATTCCTGCCTCCTTCATGCCTAATCGTCACAACCATCATTATCATCAAGATCACGCAGCTGTGTTTTTGAAGTCTACCTCTATTTCTACAGTTACATTTGTGCCGACTTCACGATGACACTTTGTCCTGCCCCCCCCGCCCCCCCGCATTGCCCTCCCCACAGGCCCAGGCCCGCACTTCCACCCCTGGATGTAGGGAGAGAACTCCCGGTATTTTACAGAGCAGCTGGCTTTGTGCGATGGCAGTCATTTGTTTTCTTTCAATTATAATTTCAATTTATTTTTTATTGTAATGCTGTCTTTTCACAGCAATAGATAGCAGGGCAATGGAAGAACAGTCGACTTCAGGACAGATTACAAATGAAGTTTTATCTTTGAGGAGCTAAGGTCGGAAACTGGTGGCTATCAGAAGAGCAGCCTGTGGCAGCGAGCGACGAGCCCGTCGGCATCCTGATAAACTTCTGAGAGCCAAGCGTGCTCACAGAGAGAAAGGCCGACATTCCGAGGGTGTTCTCTCCCCTTAGAAAAACTCCACCAGGGAAGAAGTGCGTTCTGTGAGCACTGAATGAATGCTGGGAATTCGTTTAAAGTGTGTGTGTTTCCACAGGAAGACTCAGGTGAAGGAGACAGAAGAACGTGAGGGGAGCAGCACGGGCTCTGGGAGAGGCCCCGAACTCCCGCTCTCGTTTCCTCGCTGGGTGGCCTTAGGCACTGAGACGCTACTTACAGATCGCACATCTTCTGGTCAGCGGTGGGAGCGAAGTTCCTCGGTGGCAAGAAGAATCTCGCGCACAATGAAGTGCGTGGCACAGTGCACACACGAGAATCTTACACAGATTACCTCCTGTTACATCTTTTCTTTTTTTGGCCATTTTCAACATTGCAAACCATGGTACATCCATATAATAGACAACCCTTTAAAAAGAATGAGGCAGACTCACTTGACTTTTGACAATTACTCAGAATCCACACAAAAAGCCCTCATTAACTTTCATTCCAGTTGGCTGAGACAGACAATAAACAAACAGGTAAATGAGCTGTCTGATGGATTAGAAGGTGATAAATGGTAAGGACAAAGGTCAAGGCACAAGGGGGACAGAAGTACTGAGGGTGTTCCGAGAGGCCCCTGTTGTGCAAAGATTTCAAGGGCGGGAGAGCTGGGCAGACGTCTGGGAAGGTCGTCAGGATGGGGTGGGGGCGTCCGCTCAGAGCCTGGCGGCAGGGGCGGGACTGGCGCGCTGAGAGACCCCCACCCCCCAGGGAGCCCATGTGCCTGAAGCTGGGCAGGTAAGTGGTGCCCCAGCAAACAGGGAACAGACGCAGATCAGGGGACCCGATCACGCCGAGCCTTGCAGGTCGCTGAAAGGGCTTCGGTTCTTCCTCTTCAGTAGATGGGAAGTCACCGGCACGTCCTGAACTTACAGTGTACAGAATTACTTTGTTCAAGAGCAAAAGAAGGGGCCAGGGGATCAATTAGGAAGCCATTCACATAAAAGATGAGGATGTCTTGGACCACAAGGGAGGCAGAGGTGGTGAGAAGAGAATATATTTGAAAATCAATTTGAAAGCAGAGGCAACAGGATTACACATGGCGTCTGAGAAAAGGAGGATTTTGCTTGTGGCTGTTTTACTTCAAATCGAAATAAGGAGCTGCCATTAATTAAGAAGGTGAGTGCTGCAGGAGGAAGATGCAGATTTGGGGGGAAGACCAGGAGCTTGACTTTGGACGTGTTAAGCCTGATCTGCCCATGGGCGTCCAAACAGAAATACTGAGTATCATTATAAATTAATGATATAAAGTGCAGAGTTCAAGGGAGCAGTGTGGGCAGGTCAGCTAAAGGGAGGGAATAGACAGACAGATGGACACAGATCTGTCTGTACTCACATGAATGCATATCTATGATTATAAAAGAGGCAGGACACAGAACAGGCAGAATGTGAGTCTGGTTTTGGATAAGTAAAGTTTAAAAAGTATGTTTTGATATGTGTATCAAAAGCTTACTGGAAGCATAGGTAACAAAAGGCTAATGGAATTGGGAATATGAGACACTTTGCCATGACATTTGGATTTTATACAAGAATGTACAAGTTTATTAATTAAAAATGATAGCAGGAGCAGAGGACAATTTGGGCAAACCATCAAAGCCATTAATTTCTGGCACAAACCTCTCTCCCCTGCTCTAGACTCCAGTTATGACCATGGCCATCCTGCCTCAGTTTACCCTTCTCTTTCTTTTCACCTTTACCTTTTCCCAATCAGCGGGCATCAAGCAGACTTCCGAATGACCAGGAGAACCTGCATCTGCTTTGCAGAGCTGAATTCACAGCACAGAAGAACCTGAGTTCAAAGCCAAAGGCAAACGCCCTGACGAATAAGGTTTTCTTCCTCCATGCAGTTGCCAATGTAATTCTGAACCTTTTTTCTTTTTATGTAATGACATTTGGAATAACAAAGCTCTAAAAATTAAATGTTTCTTTACATGTTTAAGTTCTGACTATAATGTCGTACTGAATAATCAGTGAGTGCAGCTGAATGGGTATGGAAAGATTAATATAAACTGCTTTTAAATTTCAAGTTTGTCAGCCTGAACCCTGACTCCTGTTCCACAATAGGCCTTAGAGAAACACTGTTCTTTCCTGGTTGCAAAGATAAATCTCCATTTTGCCAGGAGCCTCTGCAGCAGGATTCTTTTCAGATTTTTCCATTGAGACATTACAGCTAGGAAGGACTCTTTATCCTGTCTCTCTGGCACCACCTCCCGTTCCTGGTTAAGCACATTTCCCCCGCTCTTCTTGTGATAACTAATGGAATTAGGCAACTGGCTGTCAACCCAGGATGTGTTCCCCAGGATCTAGCCCTCGGGGGGGTTGAAATCACCATTTGAGGAGAGAAAGTCAATGCAGGCTATTTTTCTACTGTTCCAATCACGTGGCTGGAGGGAAGCTGTCGCTCCCTATTTGGCTGGCCTGGCTGGACAGGCAGGAGCACTCCCTCCTCCCCTGCCCAGCCAAGCAGGGCCCCGCCCAGCTCCACCTCCCGACCCAGGTCTGCTGGGGAGGGCTCACCACTCCATAGCCTTCTCCAGAAATTGGGGTTGACTGGCTGGACCCACAGCCTTTCTCCAAACACTAATCTTGTAGGGAAAGAAGCAACAGAAGCAAAGGAGGAACTGTCCCCAGAGACCACCCTGTCCTCTCAACTTCCTCCTTGAACGTCATTCAAATCGTTGCCACAGTGATATTCTCTGCCTGATGACTGACACTTCAAGATCCAGGCAAGTGACGTCAAGCCCTAGAGAAATGGAATCTTACTCCCACCACACTCAGCTGCAGACCCTCTACCATCTCCAGGCCAAAGGCTGCCACCCCTGACCCAAGGTGTGCGCACGGTGGGAAGAGAGGCGCCAGGTTAGCAGTGCAGAGCCCACGGCAGCTCCGCCTTGGGCAAGACTCCTTCTCTCAGGGGGTCTCCAGTTTCCTCTTCTGGAATTTGGGGCCTGAGCATGGATCACCGGTGGTCCAGCTCTTTCCTGCAGACGTACTGGAACACAGCAAAGCGTGAACATGGAGTCACTGTGGGGGAGGCGGGTGGCCCCACCCACCTGGCCTTCCCTGGTCCTCAAGGGGAACCGGAGGCCCCTTGGGGTTGCAGTGGGCCCCCCAACATAGTGTGGATGAAGAGCAGTGAGAGCTTCCCTTGTCGGCTGTCCTACAACCGCAAAGTCTCACCTCGGTGGCGGGGGAGCTCCTGATCCTCCCTCCATGTGGAGTGAGGCCAGCAGAAGTCGTCTGTCTCTGAAAGGGCAGGGAGGTGGGGCAGTGGCAGGCTTGGGTCTGGGTGGTCAGAGGTGCTGGCTAGTTTAAAAATGTATCTTAGAGCTCTGGCTGGTGGAGCTCAGTGGATTGAGCACGCGTGGGCTGGGAACCAAAGGGTCACCGGTTTGATTCCCAGTCACGGCACATGCCTGGGCTGCAGGCCAGGTCCCCAGTAGGGGGCACATGAGAGGCAACCACACAATGATGTTTCTCTCCTTCTCTTTCTCCTTCCCTTCCCTTCTCTCTAAAAATAAATAAGATCTTTAGAAAAAAAAGAAAAAGTCTATTAAAAAATAAACATTCATCTTAGAGATGCTAACTGTGAGAGTCCTGTTTCCCCCTTAGATTCCCAACCACTGTGAAGAACTCAGGGAATGAAGTGCCTCAGACTCTTCAGTGCGCGGCAGGGGAGGCGGCGGCAGCGCCCAGAGCCGGAGAGCGCGTGTCAGATACGAGGAGTGACTGCACCGGGCTACAGCGCGAGCCAGTGGGAGGCTCCTTCTGGGGAGACTGCCAGAGCACAGAGACCCAGGCCTAACACGCGAGTTCAACTTCTCTCCCTCCTCCTCATAATTTTTTTGACAATCATTAGTTCATATTCTTGAGGCTGGACTGGTATCACAGAGATAGGAGAGATAAAGTAATTAAGTAACTTGTCCAAGGTCATGAGGAAATTGAGAGATGTAAGAGGAAATCTTCAGTCCTATTAAAAGATGCCCATGTCCCCAGGGGCCAAGTCAAGGAGAGGTGCCAAAAAGAACACAGGGAAGAAAAAAGTCAACCACTTGGTTTTCTTAAAGCTGGGATGAGAGGCTTCTGATTGGCGAGAGCTGGTTTGCTGTAATTCAAAAGGCCAAGGGCGGGAAGAAGCAGCCCGAGCTCCAGGATTTGAAAGGAGCAAGTCCGGCCCCGCCCTCTCATGTCCTAGACACTACCAATCAATGCTGGGGCTCCAAGAAGTGACATTTTGGGAAGGAGAGAAACAGGTAGAGGCAGGTGAGTCACTAGGGAAGGTTCTGTTCCTCACCGTTCTCCCCATCTGCACCCCGACGCTGGGTCCTGGGCAGGGAAGAGGTGCTTGTGAAGCCCCGGACAGGACGACGGGCCCACAGATCCGCGAAATCCGACCTGGGCAGGCCCTGTCCAACTCTCCTCTGCACAGACCAGAAAATGGTCTGCCCGGCAGCTCCAAGGAGAAAGGGCCTGGATGGCAACCTCTCCAGGGTCTGTCTGCGCTCATCGAAGGGCATCCTCAAGTTTCCCGGGGCCTTGAAGGGGTCAGGGAGGGGCCGTGGGAAGACTAGCGCCCCTGGCAGAGCAGGACACAGAAGAAAAAGTCTGAGTGTGGCCTTACAGACTCGGCAAGCAGATGTCACAGGCGGGCTCTCACACCGTTCCTGCCAGATGCTGTGAGGACGGACTCTGGGGGCAGCTAACTGTTGAGGATGGCCACAACTCCACAGTAAGCCAGACAGCGCCAGGGGCCGCTTCCCACCACCGACACCGCTCCCAGGCCCCCGCCCACACCCAGCTTTCTAGAATTCTCACACAATCCTGATTTGACAGAAATGACCTGGAGTGACTACGTTAATGCCTTCATCACCGGGTGGAGGCAAGAAGGTTGAAAATGAAATATCGGTAACAATAACAGCAGCATATTTTGACCCACTGGCACCCATGAGACTATGCAGCGCCATTCCTGCACGGGGACAGAGATGAGACTGCTCCTGACACAGCCCGGAGCCCCGAGTGTCCTGCCGGGTGGAGCCTGCCCCACCACTGCCTGCAGCCCTGGGGGGCAGCTGACAGGGCAGGGGGTGGGCTGCACAGTCAGTCCCTTCTCCCCCTCCCTCCACTCCCGCGGCTAAGTGTCCGAGAGAAAGCTCCCTTCCGGTTCACCTCTGGCCCCCCCTCTCACGCCACGGTCCTCTTCCTCCCAGGCGCTATGGCCTCAGCTTCGTGCTCCCTGCCTGTCACAAGCCCCCACGAGAGACTGCATGGAAAGAAGGGTCAAATCGAAGGGAAAGGTCCACCTTCCCTTGACTGATTTCATCCAGGCCAAATGTTGTTAATTTAATCATTTCCATAATGACCCTAGGGACTCATCAATGCGCTCTCTGCGCCTGACACGTCCTTAGCCTCCAGGGAAACGCCGATCAGATCCATGTGAGAAAGTTAAGCAGTACACCCTGGTAGGGGATCATACTCTCCTGCACTGGATACTGTTGGATGGGTAATGAATTAAGTGCAGCCATTCGGTCTCACCCACAGGTAGTTTCCGCTGCCCCTCATGCTTATAGGAACCTCCGCTGTACGTGACGGCCCAGACGGGAAGTCTCTGACCCAGAAGGGCGGCCCCAGAGCCTCCTGGACAGAACTGCTTCATATCAGCAGGCTCATCATCACAGGCTTCTCAGGGGGTGTCTCTTAGACACCTGTCGGTGACCCAGGAGCCAGAGGAACAAAAAAATAACCATATATTGAAGCACTGAGGAGGGGGATACTGTATTGACTACTGGGTCTGGAGCGGTGTTGTCACCATTTTTGTTGTTCTCGTTCCTGACGGGTGCACGGTGACATCCTTTCTCTTCCTTCCTGATCGAGCTTTAGTAGCAAACAGTCTGAAATGAGACACCTTCAGGTGGGGCTCCTGTCCCCACCCCCACCCCGAGCTCTCAGCATGCTGAGTCTCTACTTCTGATGGCAATGTAGTCACTCATGTTGGCTCAACAAAACTTTGTTCCAATTTTTACCACATTGAACAAGTAGATGGGCAGTCGAGGCCATGCCTGGAGTGTCACATTTGAGAGCGACTCTCCCTTACTCAATGACAAGGCCACCATTAAGAAACGGCTGCACTGCCTTCGGAGAACCACAATGTCCTCCCAGGAAACTGGTCTGTCCCCTCGTCACAGTGAGTCCAGCAACCTCAGCAGAGCCGACACCCTTGAGGGGCAATGCACACACCCCACCGACAGGTGCCATGGGCAGGGTGGGGGGGCAGGTTCCTTGGAGCGGTGTCCGTGCCTCAGAATACAAGAGTAAATACAAGCGACAAACAATATACCTGGAATAATAGAGGCTATTGAATCTTCCTAAGAAGATTGTCAACAATTCTCTAGGCGGAAGGTAATTGTCTGAAGCCTGCATTTGCTCACCACCACAGGGCCCTCTGTCCATGCTCCAAGGAGGGTCATGCGCATTAATCAGCATTTCTTACTGCAGTTACATAAATGAATCCGCCCACTGCACAATGAGATAAGCTATTTGGTAATCAAGAGTAAGTACTCTACAGGGATTACTTGTGACCGCGGCGCCCTGTGGTTTACAATGTCCCTCCACATTCTGAGTTGAAGCTCCCAAAGGGCCCTTCACAGTCCCCACCGTAAGCAGATGCAGACTCGAACGTCACCTACGTGCCCAGGAAAGGACGACGTGACACTATGACTGAACAAAGGCGAATGGCCGACACTCACACCCCATTCGTCCTCCTCCACTACAAAGAGAAAACACTGTAGGAGACACGTGCATGCGTGTGCACACACACCTGCACACACAGACAGGGCCGTGTAGTGTGTTCCATGGACTAGCCAGCTACCCCTGAGAAAGCCCAGGCCCGCAGAGGGAAACCTCTATCCCGGCTCTCATTAAGGAAGCCTCGAGAAGGAGCGGAGACCAGTGGGACGACACCACGGTCCCCCCACAAAAACACCCACGGAAGTGCCATCTCCCTGCCCCGCCGGGAAAAGAAGCCACCGCCCCAGGGAGGGTGCTCTCCTTTCCTGTGTCCCCTGGCCCTGTGCTGTCTTCCAGTCCGAATACATTAACACAGAAACGCTCCGGGGGGGTCCTCCGCACCCTCATGACATCTCTGCAGTCCCTGGTTTGAAATTTGGCCTTGAGAAGTTCAAAGGACTTAGATATCAGAGTTCAAGGAAGACTAAGACGTACCCCAGAGCAGGTCCTAGTCTTAGATGCTAAAAAACCTGCCCTTCCTACACTGCAGCCAATTTAACCTCTCAAAGAACGGAGTGCTTAGTGCTTGAACTTACCACGGACAAACAGAACTAATTACAAAGATTCTCTGCTCTTCTTATCCATGGAAGCTGAAGGCGGTTCAGCTGAAGTGTCCCCAAACGAGCCCCCCCCCCGGGTGACAACGACTCTGAGTGATGCCACCTTGCTGGCAGATGGGCAGAGCTTGGCCAGGCCTCCCTGACTGCCTGGCCCTGCTTCAGGGATCCCCCTGTGATGCCCACTCACCATTCTTCTCCACCTTGTGTTTCGGTGGCTCAGGCTCTGGGAGACACGGGCAGGGCCCATCGCAGAGGGTGGTGAGGCTCTTGCCAGTGGAACAAGCGTGGAACTCCATCTTGCACTGCAAAAGACAGACAGAACAGGTCTGAGGGATGAGCAGACTCCCGCCTGGCTCCCGGAGGGAGCGGCCACTGCCTCTCTGACCACAGACGGGTGTGCGGGCACAGCAGCCAAGATGGAGAACAGAGGAGTCTGTCTCAGTTACAGCCTGAATGACGGCCCCTGAATGAGAAATGTTTTTCTGAATGCATAGTGTAACACCCAAAAGTACTGCAGGAGCACCGGGAGGCTGACTGTAATGAAGGGCAAGCTCCACTATACCTGTTAATAAAGTTGTTAGTTTGAAACGATGTCTTGGAATCCCACAGGCTCTGCAAAGACCAGCCTCCCACCGGCCACAGAGGCTGCTTCTCCTCCTTTCTTTCTCCTTCGAGGGAAGCTCCACCCACAGAGCGCGCCTGGTCCCTCGGCTGCCCCCACACTTTTTCTGGGCTATTTAGTAACTATCTTTCTAGTTCAGGTGGTACATGTGAGGCCCAGTACCTCCCCTGGGGAACAAGAGGAGTCAACACTTTCGTTCCCATCATCCAAAACCCAAGTGTACACAGCCTTTCCCTGTGGAGGTCGCCCGAGGTTGCCTAACCAGCCTGTGACGGGTGCAAACCTCCCCTGATCCTCAGATTCACAATGGAAGTCCCAAGGCCATGTGTCCACTTGTGACCCTTTCTCAGTAACCCTTTCTCTAGTGTTTGGGCCACTTTCTGCCAGCTCCACCTGCAAGTCTCAACTATTCAGAACATGAGCAGGAAAGAAGGACTTTTGCCCAGGGGCAAAAGACCACAACAATTCAGTCTTCTTATTATTCTCACAATGTGGAGCAACTAAGCGAGGCTCAGAGAGCTTAAGTGAGGGAAGGTCAGGACACTCCAAAGGGCCGGAGCCAGGGTTCACTGCCCCGTCTGACTCCAGGGCCGAGCACCTGCGGGACTCACAAGGCGGTTTCTGCCATTCGGACAGGCTGGAGAGAACGGACAGCGGGCACTGCACTCTGGTGGCTGCTGGCCTGATCCAAGCTGTCTGCGAGTCCCCCTCCATTACTGTAACGCTCCCGAGACCAAGGCTGGGTTTCATCAGTCTTCTGCAGAGGCCCAGGCATCAGGACCGTGTCTGTGTCTGGTGGGGGTTCAAAGGCAGAGCAGATAGGCAAATTTCACCCTCTGTGCCTGCCACTGCGCCTGCCGCTCTTATCAGGTACCACAGGGAATCTCTTAAAAGAAAGAAAAAGGAGATACAGCCACTGCCCTTGGAAAACGCTAATGTGTATCTTTGGAAAATGCTAGCAGCATTTGCAAAGTGGCACGCAGGGGTCCAGACGAAGCTGGCTCATTATGAGAGGACTGGCTACTCAGGCCCCATGCCGATTTCAAAGCGAGCGGCGAGTGCTTTCCACCCGGTTCTGCGTGCACTGGAATCACCCTTGGGTAACTCCGCAGCCACCCACATGGCCCCTGCTGACCCCTGCAGGGGGAGGGTAGCAGACAGGCCTGCAGGTGCTGCCGGTTTCCTCTTCATGCAAAACTGCCTGCCATGCTGATCTGTGAGGCGTCTGGTGTGCGAGCTCTGTGGTAACAGGAGGTGTGGGGCCGTCAGAAGGGAGGCCATGGCCCAGGCCTCCCACATCAACAACTTAATGAGGAAGCAAAAAAACTGTTCTTCTGAAGCCTCAGGATGTGACCTTGAGGTGAGCCAGACGTATGTCTATGCAGGGATGGCACGCCCGCAGGCCGTCCGGACGGACAGAAGACAAGCCGAGGGGAATGCTGGCAGGCGGCTGGGAGCCGCCACCCTCAGCTCCACCACAGGCAGCACAGCACGTGCCCAGGCGCCCAGGGCGGGGTGAAGCCGCTGTGCCCAGCACCACCGCCTGCTTCCCCCGGGCTGGCTCTCTGGAATAACCCTGTTTCAGACTGGCAGTCGCCCACTATTTTGTCAATAGCAGCTGTAAGTGAATTTAGGGGAAACTGTGCATTTTTTTATAAAAGTGTATTTGGCTCCCTGCCCCACGGGACACAGCACTGCCCCTCCCCAAGGACACTCGTCCTGGACGGTGGGTCATGAATAGGGGCGACAACCGCCAGGCGTGAGCGGATGTTTTAAGACGCACTGTTTGGTTTCATCGCCTCCCTTGCTCTTCTCCCTACGGTGAAAATGGCATGTGCCAGAGTAAGGGCTGCTCCTGCCCGGGGCCCAGAGGCAGAGGACGGGACCAAGCCAACCTTAACCCACCGCTAACAAGCAGCACAAATGAGGACTCAGTGTGTGCTCTTGTGACCCACTCGTGTTTGCGGATCATTTGTTACCACAGTGTAACGTAGCAAAAGCTGATAAAACAGCAGACTTCCTAGCAGACCATGAAGTACTTAACAACTGGAAAAGGTCTTAGTCATCGCCTCCCCCCTGGCATGACAGGACAGCAGCCGGGCCCCTGGTGCAGGGCAGGTGTTTGGGAGGTGGCGCTGAGCCTCAGAGGCAGCATGAGAGGTGGCGCCGTTCATCCCTCGGCCCTAACCCCTCTCCTGGCTGCCCGGAGCTGCCAACCGGCAGCGCAGAGAACGCAGGCACTGGCACTCGGTGCTCATGGTGCTCCTGGAGAGCCCTCCTGCGTCGACACCCACCCCAGCCGCACGCTCTGCTGCTCAGGACCCTGCCCGCCCCAGTCTGTCCCTGCAGGCAGGGTCTAGTCCATCCCCTTCCTCCATGTCCGCGGCACCTGGAGGAACGCACCGAGGGCCCCTGAGGACGGTCACTGCCGTAAGTCGGCATCCGTGGCTGGCCCCCACGCCCCCTCATGTCGCAACCTGTGGAGGCAGCCAGGTCTCCTTGCCAATCCACAAAGGTGCCACCAGAGAAGTAAGATTTATCTGCACCAGTGAAAACCCGTGTTTCAAGGGCACAGATCTGCTTTTTGTCTTCTAGGACAATGTGCAGCATTTAAATGAGGCTCAAATGGCTGCAACCCCATTTTGTATAAAGCTAAAACCATGCCATGTGGAGATACATATGTCTGTGGTAAAAGCTACTTTAAAGGGAGGGCTGGTGACAAGTACCTTGAAGACAGGGGTTCCCCACAGAAAGGAGGCAGGGGGGTGGCCTTGGCCCACAGGACCACCGTGACATGGGGAACGGGGTGTGTCAAGAGTGGGCTGTTGGATTCCAAGGCTTTGTTTTGTTACAAGGCTTGGCAACTGATATAAACAATACATACACGGGGCCCTGGCCAGGTGGCTCAGTTGGTTGGAGCATCGTCCCATCCACCAAAAGGTTGTGGGTTTGATCTCTGGTCAGGGTGCATTTGGGAGGCAACTGATCAATGTTTCTCTCCCCCTCACTCCCTCCCTCCCCCAACTCAATAAACATATTCTCGGGTGAAGATAAAAAGAATAATGCATATATGTGTATGTATGAAATACTTTATGATAGAACATAAAAATGGTTTATAGGCTTCTCTCAAAGAGAGGACCAAGCCATACCTACACCTTGGAGACACTGGTCAGGAGAAGTGAGTGAGCACCTGTGTGGGGCCCTCTGGGCAGGACCGAGGGTGCACAGCTCCACCCTGACCATCACTAGGCAGGAGCACTGTGAGCTCCAGCCACTTGGACATCGTGTGCGTATTCCCTCCCCACAGCATGCCCCTCAGCCCCACCCGTGACTCACCCACCCACTCTCTTGCCCCATCCTCTCTTCCCCAGGGTCTTGCTGGGAAAGAACAGATATAGAAGCCAAAAGGTGCTCACTGCCCCAGCTTTACCAGAGGGGCCAGAGGACTCTCAGAGCACAGGGTTTCTTGCTAGACAGGGCTGTACAGTGTGGCAGGACCTTCACCTTCACACCATGTGGGCGCCTCGCACCAAGTAGCACCCTCTCCCAACCCACAGGGGACAGAGGCCCAGGAGAGCCGGGCTGGGCTTTGCCTAGTGTGCCCTGGCTGTGCACGCACAGATCCTGACCACGAAGGGCAGGCATGCCGCCCCTTGAGTCTAGGGCTGCCAAGGAAACAGGAGCCAAGAGAAAAGAGGTGGCCCATGTGACTCTTCCAGGGCTGTGGTTCTACTCCTCACTGTGAACGGGGGCCTGACCCGGGGAAGCGGGGTTCCCCCACACGAGGACATGTGTAGCTTCCCTCAGGAAAAGGGAGCAGGGAGCGAGAAAGTGAAAGGATTCCCCTAGTGCAGTGGTCTCCAACATTTTTGGCACCCGGGATGGATTTTGTGGAAGACAAGTTTTCCAGGGACCTACCCTGTTCCTACAGGCCACAGACCGGTCCGGTCTGGGTCTGAGGCCTGGAGGTGGGGACCCCTGCCCTAGAGGGAGGTGAAGATGAAGAAATAAGTGTTCCCCTCAACACCACAGGGCCATCACTGGCTCCTTCCCCACTTCGGCACTGAACAACAAGCGTTCGGAATCCCCAGCCACTCTGTCTTTCCTACAGTGGGCAGGAGTGAAAAATGGCGAACGACAGATGTGCTTTCTCTGCGACAGGGCCTGCTGGACAGCACTTGTCTGCTGCCCTGCCTGCCCCACAGGCCGAAGGACCTGGGCATCCAGGGGCACCCTCTGCAGCTCCAGGCAAAGACAGCAGGTTGCCTGTTGAGCTCAGAGTGCACAGCCTAGAGGCAGAAAAGGAAAAAACAAGCGACAAAATGACATTCTTGGGAACTAACAAGGGGCACCCCTATGTCCTCACTGTAGGGGAAAAACAAACCTTGGAGGGTGTGAAGAAAGAGGAGGAAACGGTACAAATCCATTTTTGTGCATTTGGAGTGTAGAGCCAGTCAATCGCGCAAAGCTCACAAGCAGCCAGAGCTGAAGGCACAAGGAGGGGAACCTTCGTCCCAAGGGGGAGAGGCACAAGGCGATGCACCAGAGTCCCATCAGGAGGTCCCTGCTGCCTGTCAGGGGTACCCTTTGGCCACGAACACAAGTGGGTCTGACCAGAGAGAAGAATCATTCCTGGTCTGGCCTCCACTCTCTCTCCAGTGCAAAAGCTTTGTACTTTGCATTAAGAGTTAAATTACATCACAGGAACAAGTACAAAGGACACATGGACAAAAATTAAGGTGGGGGTGGGAAATGGGAGGGAGGTGGGGAGCACTGGGGGGGTGGGCAGGGATGGAAGTAGACAGAAAATTGTACTTGAACAATAATTAAATAAATATTTTTTTTAAAAAAAGAGTTAAATTATGTGTCTTACAAGAGATATTCTGAAGTCCAGGCCCCCAGGATTTCAGAGTGCGGATTTAGAAACAGGGTCTTTGTAATGAAGTTTAAATGAGCTCATTAGGGCGGGGCCCAATCCAATGAGGTGTGCTTTGAGACAGGAAAACCTGGACAAAGAGAGAGACACCTGACATGGTGAAGAGATACAGAGAGAATTTTCTGGCCATGCCTGAGGCTGCCAGAAGCTACCAGGAGCATGACCCAGATTCCCCCTCACGGCCTCAGGAGGAGGTGACCCTGCTCACACCCTGACTTCAGACTTCGTTCTGGGGACTAGGACACAGTGGCTTCTGCTGTTCGCAGCCCCAGCCTGCGGCGCTTTGCTAGCATTGTGCACACGTGCTGCTAATACAACTCCCACCCAGATTTTTAGAGGGAGCGACTCTAAGGAGTGGAAACTCCTTGTCTCGCTCAGGTTTACGGAGCGCAGATCGTGGTGCCGAGGTGGCTCACTCTGCCGGAAGGAGAGTCAAGACCGCCAACAGCAGCCTCTGAGCAGATGGATGTAAAGACCTCGGCCAGATTTTATCAGCTGTGTGGCACGCCCAGAGAGGAGGAAACATGAGAAATTCAAGCCTTTATGTTGATTTTATGATAAAAATAAATAAATAATTAGCCGTAATTATTTAAAAGAGAAGAGCTGAGAGGTGGAAATTAGTTAAGGACTTTAACATATGGTACTGGGACCCATTCCATACCAACACAAACACAAACATAAATACGGACCCCTGAAGCTGCTAGATCCCGCGACCTGCTACAAGAGAAATGCCTTTCCCGGTCACTGCAGAGGCAGAGCAGCTGGACGGAGCCAGACATTTGACGATGGGAAGAAATACTCAAAATGTTGACCTACTTCAAAATAAATGTGCCAGCAGATTTCCCAGCCAATCCCTCCTTCCGTTTTGCATAACACCAACATGTCGCAATGAGTGAACGTCCGCCTGCAAATGGACAGTAAATCTCCCCCTTCTGTGATTTGTAAAGCAAAACTAATGACCTCTGCCTGGTTCCCGGCTCACGCCGGTCTCCGCGGACAGCAGTTCTCCACCACTCCATACTTGTCACTTTGCCTTGCGTGCTGTGGGCATTATTTTTAACGCTTTATTTAAATTGCTTTCTCCACTGTTTCTCATCAACCTATCACCTATTTTTAAAGCAGACTGTTGACAGTTCACAGTTGACAATTGTGTTCTCAGTTGATGAATTCTGATTTGTTTTTATTCCCCTAAAATCATGTCAAAGAAGGGGGGTGGGTAATCTCACAGCTCTGCTGCCTTTAATAACCAGGCATGAAGTGAGCGGCTGCCGACTGCATGCGTCCCCGTGGACGGAAGAACGGCCGTCCATCTCTGCTGGGCTGAGTGTCTCGGTGGTCACCTGCGAGGAGCGGTGCAGAGAGAGGCTCCGGTCTCATCCAGAGCTTTCCTAAAGGGGTGTGTGTGTGCACGCGGCTGTTCCTTCTCTAGTCAGCCAGCACCCACAGTGGGCCAGGCCCTGTTCTACGGCTATGAAACAACAGCAGGAGCAAACGGAGGTGGCTGCTGATGAGCCACTGTGGACAGACACAAAGGAGAGTAAAACACAGAGGGTGGGGTGGCAACGGTATATTACATGGGCAATCAGGAAATCTTCTAGCAAGATGGCAGCTGACAGAGATGTGAGAGAATGGAATAAATGAGCTGGGCAGCCATCTGGGGAAGGCGCATCTGACTGCACCTGACAAACAGCGAGGAAGCCAGTGTGGCTGCAGAGGAGAAAGCAGGGAGCAGAGCAGAGGGGCACCTGTCTCCCCAGAACTACTGAAACCCGCCGGCCCAGGGCTTGGGTGTGGCCCAGGGCTGGAGCTTTACTCCTCTCTCTCTCTCTCTCTCTCTCTCTCTCTCTCTCTCTCACACACACACACACACACACACAGAGTTAAGAGTTCTAAAGGAAACAGAACCTTAAACTTTAAACCCAAGTTGTTAAAAGTGTAAAAAAAGGAAGAGCTCTTCTTTATGCAAGAATGTCAGCTATATGCATGCAGAAGGAACCCAAGAATCAGAAAATCATCATTTTGCAGCTCCCTGTGCAGTGACTGAGTCCTGACCGCTGATATTTACTAAAAATAGGGAGTGGAAGTTACTGGGGAACAGGACACTAACACGGTCTGACAGTGTCACCCCACAGAACACCTAGTTACTAAAAGAGGAAAATGTACATTTGCAAAAAACACACATGTGGCAGTTAGCCCTTAACTAAGGGACTAAGGGGCCGATTTAGCGTCTCTGCAGCGGCACCGCCGGCGCACACCTTCCAATTCGCTACAAAGGAGGCGCACGCCAGCGCCCAGGAGACGTTGGTACCATAAGTGCTTAACCCAAACCTGTTACTCACTGGGAAAAAAATATCCCACATTAAGGACTTTTTATAAGGAAATGGCCTGAACACCCAAAAAATAAAACCAGTACCTCATTGTTCTACATTAGAAGAAATTAAATAAAGGAAACAAATGCAGTAAGTGAGACTTGATTAAACCTTGAAAAATACTACTTATGCAAAGCTATAAATGACATTCTGGGGAAAATCTGTTGCCATTTTTAAGATGGCCTGGATATTAAGTGATACTGAGTTATTATTCTGGCGGGTGTCATAACAACAACCAAGACCGTATTGTAGGAGAACGCCTGCTTCCTTTTCTTGGGAGGAAGGAGTCCCAATGTCTGCACGTTATTTCTAAATGATTCCGGGAGACACGTGTGCATGTGCATTCGGGGGGGGGGGGAGCACGCGAGGGGGAGCGAGTGAGGGTGAGGGCAAATGCTGCAGAGTGTGAAGAACTGCCAAATCTTGGTGATGGGTAAACAAGTATGCATCGCATTATTCTTTAAACTCTTCCATGTACCATGAAGCCAATACCTGGGGAAAAGTGAGTGTAACTTGCTTTGCTCAGTGGTGCTAGGAGAGCCTTTCCCAGAAGCCGGTCCTACTGGCCCCCCAGCACCGCCCCTCTCGTGCCGCGCCGCCCCACCCGCTGCAGTGGCCTCTGCCCCAGGGCCTCCCCCTCCCCCTCATCTCCTTCAGGCCTTTGCTCCACCACCACCTGCTCATTGAAGACTTCTTGCTTTTTACCCCCTTTAAAATCCTAACTGCATACTTGATCCCTTACCCGGTTTTACTGTACCTTTTTAAACATAAAACCTACCATCTAAAGCACTGCACACATTTCTTGCTTATTTGCAGTTTTCTATTTGTTTAGCACGGGAGTTCCAGGAGAGCAGGGGTCTTTGTTTCCTTCATGGCCATGTCCACTCCGCAGGCCCTCGGTGGTGCTCAGTAAAAACACGTCGAGGGAAGGGATGAGGCACAAAAGCACTGACCTGCCTGTGGAGTGAGCCACCCCCGCCCCAGCGTCTAAGTATGAATAAGAGCTAAGACCCTGGACAGGACCCCCCAAAACAAAACTCCTGAGATGACGAGGGAGGTCAGGTTTCCCACCAGCACTAGGGGCAGGAGGCTCCCAATAGAAAGAGAGCGGTGCACGTCACAGTGCGGCCTGAGCAGAGAGGCCCGCCTCTTTGAGGAGGCCCGGGAGGGAGAAGGGGAGACTCGCACCCTTCCTCTCCTTGCCTGGCTGGCTTCCCCTCCAGGTAGGCCCCCCGGGTTTCCCACCTCTGTGCCCGGCGCCACTCTCTCACCGCACTCACCCCACTGCACCCGCCGCGTGCTACGCACCTGCCTGCCGAAGAAAACAGACATCTTTGTCTAGGCCCTAGTGAAGGGCCCACAACTCTGCCCCCTGAAGCTGCTTTGGGGGATATTGATTTTAAGAAACAAGACTCAGGAAGAATCTTTGATCTTTCTTTCTTTCCTGCCCAGAAGACTCAGAGAACCCTGTTTCCAGGAGACCTCGGGATACAGCCTTAGACTGATGTGAACTGGGTATGTTCAATGAGAGCTTCTGCGCCGCCTGGCGAGCTCTTCCCCACCATGTGCGTGCTGCTCCTCCTCAGCTACCTGGGAGTCGCCCACGCTCACTTCTGACATCTGATACTTCTGAACTCTAATCTCAGTCAAGGTTCAGCCTTGCTCCTTTGTCTAAAAATGGCTAAGATACCCAATGCTGCTTCACTGTCTTTGGATTTTTCATGAATTTATCAGATGTATGTGAATTCCCTATGCACCTGTATTACAGTCTCATTTTCGCCTGTTAATCTGTCTCTGTGAAGTTGGTCATTAGCCCAGTCAGGACACATAAGGTGGGAGGAAAGTGTGACTGTGTCATTAGCCCCCACGCTAGCCTGCAGCATGCAGTTAAAACAGACCTGTCTGCTTATGGGACACATGTCGTCCGAGTCACACAGCACAACAGGAGAGCTGGGGTCAGCAGGCTCCTTATGCAGAAGGAGCCGAGACCTCCCTGCAGAATGCAAGGACGCGAGGCCAGGGAACAATAGGTTTCACTCTGAATGCAACTTCTCTCCCATCCACCGCTGTGCATGGTGACTCACAGACTCCCAAACAGTGAGGGCCTGGTTGAACCTCTCCCGGCATCTCAGGACTGAAGAGGCCAAGGGGAGGAAGGGCAATGAGTCCGGAGCTGGGAGATGAAGAAGGGAAGGGAGGCCCCTGAGCTGCAGCCGGGTACAAGGCTGGCCGGCCATTTCTCAAACGGGGGCAAACAGAACCCTCACACATCGACTGCACTAGTGATAATGACATTATTCGAAAGCACTTACACTATTGCAGTTAGCTAAGATCGCTTGCAGAAGTCAAGCTGATTAGCCACTAGACCTGGCTGAGGTGATGTGGGCACCTTCCCTCCATGCTCCAGATGGTATCCTGCCTTCATGCTCTGGAGGCGTAAGGGCCTCCTGCTACTCCTGGCGAAGAGATTGTCAAGTACTACAGTGAGCTCCCCTGCGCAAAGCATTTTCAGGAGCTGCTGGTCCAGACTGGCCTGCCAGGGTCTCAAGGAAGAGCAGCAGGCATCCAAGCTTGACTCCTGCCTAGGGGTGAGCTCCCGGAGAGTGCGAACTGGATGCTGTCCAGGCTCACGGTCCTCGGCCAGACAAAAGCCCCACACTCCCAAAGCAGGTGCAGTGGCTTGGTGAAATAATTCATCGTCATCCCAGCAACTCCATCCCCACTGCACAGATGAGGAGAGCAAGGGGAAGGAAGGCAGGAGCACAAGAATGACAGAAGGGAGGGGGAGGACTGAAAGCAGCAGAGGAGGCAGGGCAGAGGATAGGAGGGAGGAAAGCAGAAGAAATACACAGGAGAGAGCAGAGGACGTGCTGCACGTGCAGGAAGCAGCAGAAACCCGGGGGAGGGGTGGTGAGAGCAGGGGCCTTCTCAGGAGGCCCTCGCCCCAGCCTGGCTGCGTGGGCCTGGGAAGCGCAAAGAGAAAGGAAGGGAACGTTCCGAGGTACTGGCGCCTGCTGAAAATAAAAACGTCTCTGCCGCTCCCAATGCCCATGAGATGCCTGTCTCTACAGCTGTCCCTGCTTCCTTGGAGGGCCCCGCCCACAAGAAGCCGCCTCCTGGGCTGCCTGTCCTCCCACGGGGTGGGGGCAGGTTCTGTGGCGGACAGGGTGCTTGGGAGGTGGCGGGCAGACAGGCTCCTCTGAAGGTGGCAGCGAGCAGAGGTGGCACTAACTTCTCTCCTGACTCTCGACGCTCCAGCTGTGGTGATGAAAGGGGAGAGGCTTTCTACCCAGGCTCCGTCTGCCTCTCTCTCTCCAAACCTGGGAGGCATCTGCCACTCGGGCTCCACTGCTCACCAGAGGTGAGACTGAGCAATCTGCACAGCCTGCCCGTGCCTCCTTTCCTTATCACTAACTAAAGGTAATCCCCGCCCTGCAGCAGTGGTCTCGGGGAGAACAGAACTGAACGGAAGAGACCCCTGGTGCCCTGCGGCAGTGCCTGGCACAAGGTAGTCCTACAGCTCGGTTCCTCCCTCCAGCCCTCCCAACCCCGCCTCATTCTCCCCTTCCTCCCAAGGCTCTGCACACCTGAATGAGCTCTGTGAAATGCAAATTTGTGCGTGGTACTCCCATTCCTTATTCCCTTCACCTCCACACAAAGCCTTGGAGCCCAGCAGAAAAGGCCCCTGGTGATCCGGGCCCCACTTGCCCCTCCGCCCTCATTCCTCTGCTTCTCTCCCAAACACATGCCTACTCTCCTCCAGAGTACAGACCCCCAAGGAGTGACACACTCTCCACCCCAGCCTCATCCTTCTTGGCACCGTGCTTTGTCTGCAGCCCCCCCAAGGGAGCCTGTGGCGGGTGTCCCGAGGGCCCCCAGCCCGTGCCCACCTGGACCCCAGCACTTGCTTATACTGCAGTGACTGCTTTCTTGCCTGTCTCTCTCAGGAGCTCCACAAACACAATGCTTCCATTCCCTTGTTCAGTCCCAGTGCTGGGCAAAGCATCTAAAAGAGCAGAGACTAAGTAAACATCGCTGGACAAACAGAAGCGTGGACAGAAGAACTGAAGGACGCAGTGCCGCCTCCCCACCCCGTCTGTGGAACAAGCCCACGTGGCTCCGGCTCCTCCCCTCCAGTCGGCTTGCCCAGCGGAGCCGTCTCACACCACATGGCCACAGCCCTCGATGCCCCTTGGACCAGAGGATGGCACCCAAGTGCACTGTCTCCCACAGGCTGCCCAGTGGGACTCTCCCTGCTTTGGGCAAGTCAGGCCAAAGACCCCCAAATGCAGCCCCTTTCCTCACTGCCCAGATTAAAGCTCAAGTCCTCAGCTTTGCACCTGTCACCTCGGACCCTGACCGCACCTCCCCAACAGCAGGTGGGGGGATTCCCTGAGAACGGCCCCAAGGTCGTGTGGACCTGGTCAGGTGGAGAGGTGGTGTCCCTCCCAGGTGTCCAGCAGGGCTCCATGAGGGCGGGGTCCTGGTCTCTTCACTCCCTGATGCATCTCAGGCACCTACAACAGGGCCCAGCACACGGCAGATCCTCGTATTGGTCAGTGAAAGAGAATGTGAACGAGACGGAAAACAAGCCCCCGAAGTGCTGCCGGACCTACCACCAGAGAAAGAATGAGCTTCTCGGAGAAATGGAAGCAAAGCCCAGACAAAGTGGCTGCAGCAGCGAGAGCACGCTGCGGCCACCGCAGGCGGGGGTGGGAGGACCCTGCTGCTGAGGAGCAGAAAGGCCAGAGCCTCCGGAAGTCTACGTCAGGTGCGTCGCCTCTGCAAAGCGGCCTAGCACAGGCCTCTTCTGGGACTTCCGACTGATTTTCTCCTGGCTCCGAACTCCTGAAAATGCAGACTTCCCAGGCCCCTCGTCACTGGAGCTCAGAGGACGGCGAAGCCACCCCTCCGTCCCGATCCCCAAAGTGCAGGGCCTTCTGCCTCCATCCCAGTGCCTCTGAGGGGTGTACTGGTCGCCCACCTTGCCATCACTGCCAGGCTGCAGAGAGAGGCCCCGATTCTGGTTTGCTGAAGCAGTGACCTGAGGGCCTCGGCCGAGCCCCTCTCCTCCTGTGAATACAGAGGACCACCCCCAAACATGGAGGGAGAAGCGCGGACAGAGAATGAGGAGCGGCAGGTTTCCAGGGGGACGGAACCCGCGCTGCACCCCAGCAGCCCCTGACATTCTGAAAATCAGAAAACAGATGCCAGCTAAGCATCTCCACCAACTCTTCTCCAAAGCTACCACCTCACAAGGTAAAAAAAATAAATAAATGGCCATCACCATCTTGCCATGGCCAGACATAAGATAACTAAGCATCGCCGGCTGCTGCGCCCCACCTGGTGTCTGCTCTGCAGCCAGCTCCTTCCCCTCCCTCCACTTTCTGTAGGGAATGAACCTGTCCAACTAAAGCCCACAGGTGGTCACTAGAGCCAACAAATACGAAGCGAGAGATAAAGGTGACCAAGAATGCCAAAGCGGACTTTTGACCAAATGCGACAAGATTAAGGTCATATTTTCAAAATGAAACAGTAACTTCAACTTGGAATTCCTGCCTGGTTTTACTGCTTAGAGATGAGAGAGCCTGGAGTGTGCAACGAAAAAGCCACACAACTCAGAGGGGATCTCCCCGGCTTGGCCTAACCTCTGTGAAAGATTCATTTAAATTGTAAAAATCCCCTTCCAAGAGTTCGTGTTCTGCTGGGGCTGAGCTGTGAAAGTGGGGAGGGCTGGGCAGAGTCTGCCATTTTTCCTTCCTTTTGATTACACCCCCCAAAAGGCCTCATCTCATTTCTCCATGAACCTCATGAACTATGAGACAGCTAGACCAGATGTCCTGTGAGGCTGACCTTGACCATTCTGCCCCATGAAGCAAACAGGAGCTCAGGGTTCCCACTGCTCAAGTTTCACCATTTGTGGGAACCCCCAGTCCCTTTGGGCCTTCTGCTGAGGCCAAAACTAGAACCCCAATGGCCCTGAAACATCCATACCTGGGCACAGACAAACTTACAAGGCTTGTGAGGTTCGGGCGTCTGATGTTGAGATGCAGGTACTGGGTAACTTCTCGGCACGACCTGAAACCAGGTGAGCCCAGAAGACAAAGAGAACGCCTGCAGAAAGCTCAGCCTTTCCATGAGATGCTGAGGCCCCACCAGGTGAGCAGGGATGGGCATGCAGACAGACTGAAGGGGCAGGCACTGGCATGGGTCCAGAGAAGAGGGACAAGAATAGGGACCCAGCTATAAGAAGGCAGGCATCTGGGGACAAGAGGCCACTAGAAGGCCTTGTGAAGGCTGAAGAGTATGACGAGGATAGATGAGGACGAGTTGACAGCTGTCCAGGTCCTGAGGAAATAGGACAAAAGAGAAGCTGTTGGTTGTTGCAGATTCTGAGTCAATTAGCCTTCCACCTCCAGCCGGGCTGAGAGTCCTCTGGGGGTGCGATGGGGCCACGGAGGCCCTACAGTCTGGGCTGGGCCTCAAGTCTGCAGAAGTCTGAGCAAAGTGGTGCAGCTTCAAAGATCAAGAGCTCATTACCCATTCAGTCCTCAGAGCCAAGCTTCACACAAGCCTCTGCTTCCCTTGATTTCAAAGTTAGAAAGTTCAAATTAGCCTCCAAATTAGCCCCCACCAAGTTTCTACTTGTGTATTTTGATGTCAATCCAGAATCTGTGTTAATCAGGCCAAAATTCATTAACGGTGGCCGGCTGTGATCTCCAGGAAGCTAGCTGCCCCCCGTCTAATGTAATTTGGGTTTCCTACAGCTGAGTGGTTTTTCAAACACTCTTAACAGCGAATTCTGGAGGGACCCCCACGCAGGCCCGGCACGGCTCGTGTCTCGCGGTGCCTGGTGCGGTGTGCGCGCTCCCCTCTGTGTCGGGAACGTCCGCGCAGTGCGCAGTAATGAGCCCTGGCGTTTTGGCCCTCCTCCTCACGTCACCGCCACAGATAATTAAGTTCGCCCACCGTCTCCCTCTCTCTGCCGCGTGAGGAGGGTGCCACTTGCGAAGCTCGTGGGGGAGCCAATATATCAGCCACTGAGGTCCTCGGGAACAGTGCTGCTGACTTCCCGGAAGAGCAGATGAGTCAGAGCAGAAGCTCCGGAATCATGCGACCAAGGTGTAAATCTGCCCTGGCTCCTGACTTCCTAGCACTGACAAAATTAATTAACCCTCCTATGCCTTAGTTTTCCAATCTGTAAAATGGAGTGAAGTAATAACTAACACCTGTCTCAGTGGATTGTTTTACTCCATTTATTCAGCTCACATTTGTTGAGCACGTACTACGTTCCAGGCAGTGTTCTAGGTACAGGGGGTATCGTGGTGAACAGGCAAGGCTTACACTCTAAAAAGGAAGCCAGATGCAGGCAGACCTCGTTTATTGCACTTCGTGTTATTGTGCTTCACCACTTTTTTTAAAAAAACAAATTAAAGGTAAGATCGTCCACCAGCGAAAAAGATTATGACTTGCTTTAACCGTTATGCTCGCTTTACTTTGGTGGTCTGTCACGGAACCCACAGAATCTCCGAGGTGTGCCCGCACTAGGAAGAAACCAGTATGACATGAGTCGGTGCAGGCAGAGCACGCGGAACAGTGCCAGGCGCAGGGCAGGGGCTGTGGGACACACGGGGCGCCTCTGGGACGCACCCACCCAGGGAGGGGATGGGGGGGGGAGGAAGAATGACATTTCTTCAGCCTTCGGCCTGGGGACACCTGCTGGGTTTCTCTCCTTCTGGTGTGACAGAAGGAAGCGATGATGCAGTAAGAATCCCCCTGGGGTCAGGAGGAAGGAGCACAGGGGACAGGAAAGGATGTGGAGGGAGGCAAACCCGGACTCAAAGCCCAGCTCTTCCTTGCTGACCCTATGACCTAAAGAAAGTTCCTTCACCCTCTGGGGCTTGGTTTCTGCACCTATAAAATGGGCATGATAGTGGCCCCTGCCTCGAGCTGTGACGACGAGCCAGGATGACGGTCGGGCTCAGCCCAGGGCCCAGCACAGGGTAAGTGCCCGCTCCCCTCTGCCGGCCCCACCCTCGCCCATGCTGACTCAGGCAGCCGCAGCTACTAAGGGAGCCTTCCTTCCATTTCTGAGACGGTGCCAGTGTGCCAGGGCCATGCAGGGAGGAAACACTGGGACTGAAATGCAGGGCCACTCCGAATCACAGCTCTGCGGCATTCAAGAGGAGCAGGAGGGTGACACTTCCCGAAGCAGCCCCTCAGCTGCATGACGTGAGCCCACTCGCTGGATGTAGGAGACGGCCGCCCATCCTGACTTTCCTGCACCAGAAGCAGGGGAGGGGGCGGCTCTGGAGAAAGAGACCGGTGCCCTGTGGACCCTCGGAACATTCCTGCTCTGCTCGCCGACCAGGCAGGAAGAACCTCACTGTTCACAGGGGAGTGAGGAAAGGTAAAGGCAGGTGCACCCCTTCCGGATGAAAACAGCCAAGTCTGCACCTGTCCAACCAATACCACAGCGAATGCCCAGTGACAATGACAACTGATGAGGATAGCAACTGCTGAAGGCAGAACTTCGCATCCACTAGCTCGTTTGATCCTCACGAGAAACAAAAATACTTGACAATCAGATGGTGCAGCACCGCACTTCACCGTGCTCGGGCCCGTGGTGAGCCCCTGCGCCCACCAGGCACCCACTGTGCTTGGGCCCGTGGTGAGCCCCTGCGCCCACCAGGCATCGCTCCTGACGGCAGGGGCAGGGCTTCGGTGCCAGACCTCGGCTGGGCCCCGTCCTGCCACGCACTGGTTCAGGCCCCTTCCAGTACCTACTTTCAGGGCTGTTCGATTTCTTTTATCCTTACCTGAGGACGTTTTTTTCATTGCTTTTAGAGAAAAAGGAAGAAAAAGGAGACGGAGAGAGAGAAACATCAATTGGTTGCCTCCTGTATACCCTGGACCAGGGCTCATATGCACCCTGACTGGGAATCGAACCCATGACCTTTCAGTTACCAGACAACTCTCCAACCAACTAAGCCACACCAATCAGGGCTAGGGCTGTTAAATTTAAGGCAAGTGAATTCACAAACGCTCATCGAGTGTTGAGCACAGGGACTTGCCCCTGGCCCTCCTCCTCCCTGCATCTTTTCCTCACCTCCCTGCATCCTGCTGCCCTACCCCCTGCATTGCTAACCTGTTGCTTGACAGCTGCTGGCTCCGGGGCTCCACTGAGGACCCAGAGAACTTCCTGGCCCCTTCCTTCTGCTCCTCCCACCATCTCTCTCCTCAGCCCACACTCGGCCCAACCCCAGTTTTCTTTGTTAGGGAAAAGATCAGCCACCCCAGAGGTTACATGGTGCCCAGAGCACATATTCCTTCCCGGCCCCCACCGAGTGCAGACTCTCAGCCAGGACCCTCTCAGTGCCTCTGCCTTCGGGAGCTTCGTGTGAAGAATGAGGAAACTGAGACTCGGAGGAATCACAGGATTTGCCCAAGCCACCAGGATGACACAAAGTGAAGCCGAGGCCTGACTAATGTTCTCTTGGTCCGAACCTGCTACATATGAAACAAGCTGTCACTTCCTCAGCTGCCAGGGAAGTGCTTGTGCGTAGTAGTTGGAATGAATTGAATCAACTCAGCAAGGAGGCGCCAGAAAGAGCCTCCCATAGGGAAAGATGAAGGGAGCAGGGCACAGCCTATCTTTCTCTCCCTCTCAGCTGATTGCCTGCAGCAAAACCAGAGGGCAGAGGTTGCTGAGTGACCTTCCTTCTTCGCTGAAGGTGAAGGCCACGTGTGCAGGACACACCTGACGGGGCCAAAGGCCAGGGCTCCGCACCCTGCAGACCTCTGCTCTTCCCAGGAGGCCCCAACAGGTCTGGGCGCGAGTCCCGGGTGCACGAACGCAGACAAGTCCCCTGACCCCTCTGGAAAGCAGGAGCCCTGCCACTGAGCCCTCTGGGCCACGCTAAGTGAGGTGGCCGAGGGGACGCCCCCGGCGCAGCACCATGCTCCAGCAGCAGCCATGTCATGTCACTGTCATAGTCATCCACGTCAGGGGACTGAAAGGTGATGTGAAAAATAGTATAAAGATTAAATTTAAAAATGAAATAAAAGGTGTAAAGCTAAAAAAAAGTGAAGCTATGAGTTAGTGATATAGTTAGTGATACAGATTTTTTATTTTTTAGGTACTTAAAATTTTCACAATGGTAATGTAGTTAAACCAACAATATAAATATTTTAAAAACACTGTTATTCATGTCATCAGGTCCATGCTGTAGAGTTATTTCTTCAATCTCCCACCCTCAAGAATCCTCCGTCCTCCGGCCTCTGAATGGCAGTGGTGGGGTGGGGGGTGCTCGATTCTCCGGGAAGCAGGAGCAGCCGAATCTCTCCCAGCGAGTGTGCAGGGCAGGGAACCCGGCAGCAGCAGCCGGCAGCGCACACAGGGTGGAGTCAGAGGCCCAGCATCTGTTTCAGGTGCCCAAAGAGGGTGCCCCAGGCCCGTGGGAGGGAGAATACTAAGGAGCCTCAAAAGGGAGACAGAAAGCAGGCAGGAAAAATGGCACAGAAGAAAAGTATATGCACCAGGGGAAAAGCATGGGTAGCTCTGCTCCACTGGAACTTTCCACCTCTGTAACACGGATTTCTGCAACATGCGGCTGCCGACACTGTGCTCTCTCTGAGCCTCCTGGTGCCCGGAAGCACCTCCCGCCCTCCCAGGAAAAACGCTTGGGTAGAAGTCAGGAGGCTGAGGCTCTAGTCCCTGTGTAGACAACGACCAGACTCCTCAGGCCTCAGTCTCCACATTGCTGGGGGTCGGGCAGGCAGCCCAGCAGAGGCTGGACCAGTTAGGTTCTCGGCTCCCCTCCGACTCACGTACTCTGCGTCTTCATCAGCCAGTGGAACCCCTACCTCCAGACTGAGCTGGGCTCCTCTCCAGGGAGGGCTGCATCTTCTAGTCCTGCCCAGGGGATGTGACAGAGGGCCCAGGGCAGCACCACGGCCCTGCTGTCACATCCTGCCTCCTGCGTACGCGTTAGTTAGGTGACGTTAATTTCTAACCCCACTGATTTCTGTCTGTGTGCACTGGCTGCGTGTGTATTTGCTCAGAGTCTCTCGCAGATTTGAAAGATGAGCACTGTCTGTCTCCCAAGTGGCTTGTTTCTATTTTTGGATTTGAATCACCTGATCAGCTCGCTCCAGGATATTTGGACAAAATACAGATGAAAAGAGTGACATCAAGATGTAAAATCTGTCAAGCTCTTAGAGGAAGTTTGCTGATCTCCCAGCTCTCCCGCCACCTCCCCTCCCCCTCTGGATGTCGTTAGCTTCTCCTGCCAATCACCTTGGTTTTGGTGGAGAGTGCAGGCTGAAAGATGTGCAAAGAAGTGGCAAGGTCACAGTCCCTGCCTTCAAAGATTTTTTTCAAGTAGATTAACCAGTGGATCTACTGGCACATTATACGGGACTGGCCGCAGTGATGTGGTGGACCACGGTGGGGGACTGTCAGCACTGCTGCGGTTGAGGGGACAAGTCTTGCAGGCAGCCTTGCAACTCAGCACGAGGTTCTGAGGGTCTGGAAAGAGGGAGGCACGGGGGAGTCAGGAGCACAGACAGAGACTAGGAAAGAGACTCAGAACCCGTGGCTGAGCCTCATCTGGCCGTGCTGGGCAAGAAGCATTCAGATTCTCCCGCGGAGGAGAGGCACGGTCCGCGTGCCCGGAGGGGAGGCCAGGGCGGGCACCGTGACCGCGGCCCAGAGGGACACTGGAGACCTGGGGAGGGACGGGATCGAGGAGGCTGGCCCTGACGTGCCGGCACACCTCCCCTCCTGCCTTCCAATCCTCCTCCCTTGTCCTGCTCTCGAGATCAACATCTTCGACACTCCCTCTGAATCGACTGTAAAAAAAAAAAACCCAAATCCTTCCAAGCCACCCAAGTCTCAATAGCATCTTCCAATTTTGTTAGTGCTGCTGGTGAAGGCAAGCACGTGGGTGAAGACGCCTTTGGGCGCCAGGCACGAAGCCGTGAGGACGGCTCAGGTCCCAAACTGAATGCACCGGCCCTGGTGGCTGATGTGTTCACCCCGGTCCTCATGCTTCTCCCACACCTGCCCCCATGTGCTGGCAGAGGGCCCTCTGCCTGCGACCCGAGGGCAGTGGGAGACCAGCAAGGTCTCCTCCACACCTGGACCTGCAGAGCTGTGCTGCCGCCTCCCAGTGCCACCCGGTGCCCTCGCCCAGCCAGACTGCTGGGGACTTGAGTCATCTACAAAACCGGCCGACTTCTGGAAGCATGTGAAGTAGGTCAGGAAATCCGCAAATATCCCCCCTAAACCCACAGGTCCACTCAGCTTCAAGGCCCCTCAGACCCAATGTCTAATTATGAGACAAAAAAGCCAAACCTATACTAACTTTTAGTTTTCAAAAAGTATGAATCTTGAGAGCAAGCTTTTGGAAACTCAAGTCTCCAAACACTCTGTGATGCCCTGAGCTGGGGACTGTGGAATGACAGAAGACGGCACCGTGGTTGGAGCTGGAGCAAGGAAAGGAGGGGCACCTTCTGACCTACACCCCAGGTGGTGAGTTGGGGATGTGGCAGAGGCCACCTCCAGGCTGGTGAATGCCACTCCCCAAATCATTGGGCGGGGGGGGGGGGGGGGGGGGCAAGCACACCTGGACACCTACGTGTTTGCTCTGTCTTCGCTGGGACTCCGTGGAGACATGGAGTCGACTCAGAGATGGTCCAACCTTTTCAAGAGAAACGGAAGCAATGTCTCCTCTGACAAAGCCTGCAACTCCCACGTGAGGCAACTGCTGGTTTTAAGATTTTATTTCAGCGGAAAAGGGTTGAGCTTGCCTCAGGAACAAACAACTTTTTGCAAAACAGCAATTTGCAGTTCATCCTCTTGTCAACAAAATTGCTGTATCATTTCCAAGCTTCTCACAGAGCAGCAATTTGCCAAAAAAAAGACATCCACACTCATGACACACTGGGAGGAGGGGAAGAGCCCCTAAGCTGCTCTCCACCCGCAGCACCCCTGGGTCTACAAGGCGGAATTTCACCCCCGGGCTGGGTGGACGTGCGGCACAGACACGGGCCGCCTCAGGACACTTGGACTTCCACTTCAGGGCGGCTCCCTGTGCAGCCAGTGGAAGTGGCAGCTGGGACCTCGAGGGCAGGTGCCATGTCCAGCCTGGCTCCACACTTCCCATGGCGCGGCAGAGCTCTGGGGCCAGAACACAGCAAGCACTTCTGCCGGCTGAAGTTAAGGGAAGAGCAGAACCAGTGAAGTTCGAATGCTGTGTAGAGTTTCATCTTGAAAGCATGAAACAGCTCTCCAGCGTTCCACTGGCTCCGAGCTGGGAGAGAGAAAGGGTCACGGCACAGAGAGAATAGGCAGATTTTGTAAAAGGAAAATCCCTTTGTTCCCCTGGGCTTTCAAGCCAGGGGCTTTGACAAAATGCAACTTGATTCTCCTGAGACTGGCAGGTACCTGAAATCATGAAGTGTTTCCCTTCTGACCGTACCCTCGGGCTCGGGTTCAGATTCCAGCCTCCCCCACCCCATCTCTGTATATGCTTATCCAGTCACGGAACTGAGCTAAGACCCAGGGGGAAAGGCAACGCGAGAGCAATGAAAACCAGGCCACGGGTTCCCTTTCCACCCCTCTGTGTTCGGTGGCGAAGAGGAGCAGAGGGACACAACAGGAAAGCCACAGCGTGGTTGGGAAAGTGGGTGCTGAGACGTGAACTTTGCACATCAGTTTCCTTATGAGTGTGCGCACTGTGCCTTCAAACCGGGCGTCCATTACGTCATTCCCTCCCTCCTCCCAAGGACTGCCTCCTCCCTCCTCCATCCCCTCCTCCCACCAACGGTTACTGAGCACCTGTTACCTACAAGGCTCTGTAGTAGGTGCTCCTGATACAAAGTAGTGGCTGTAACAAAAGAGCAACCTGCAAGGGTTATACTAAACTGAGACGACAAAAAAACTGAAGCTGAGAAATTACTCCTTCCTAAAATAGCATCAACTCCGGGCCGCCATGTGCCCTGCACTGCACTGGGAAAGGGCCTGTGCCCGCCTCCGCAGCCTCTCCCTGCAGGTCGGGCTCTGGGTACGAACACGCGGCAGCAGCCTTCTCTGGGCAGCCACGTCTGACTTCACTGCCCCTCCCTCCACCTTGGCAGGCAGAGTGTCCTCTCTTTTGGAGAACTGAAGATTATTAACCCCTCCACCAAGACCGAAAAACTCCGCATATGGGAGTTTATTTGACCTTAGAGATTCCTTAGTATTTACTAACAAAGCCATTCTCTCCGCCAAGACAAAGAAGAATCCCCGAAGTGCTCAGTGGTGCCAGTCCCTACAGACACCGCACACTCGCGTCCCCACTGTTTTCCTGTCAAGGCCTCAGCAGGCCACAGGGAGACCTTCACGATCTGTGTCCACGCGTGCCCAGCCTCAGCTCTCGCCCACCTCCTTCCCACACGCACGTGTCCGCTGGCTCACCGTCTGTGCTGGGCACCGTGCGAGCTGCTCTGTGAGGAGCCCAGCTGGGGGAGCACTAATGGAAACACGGACACCACCGAGGGGCCCGGGAATGGTCCTGGAGCAAGACGACAGTGGCGATGTAAGGTCAGACCAGGGTCTGGTGCTGAGGCAGAGGCAGGAAGGAAGTCTTGCTAATGGGTTGGCCGGAAGGCAGGAGGGAAAACGAGAGGTGAGAGACCTCTGACCCCGAGGTGCTGGCCTGAGCCACTGGGTGGAGAGCAGAGCCATGGTAACCAGGGGAGGCCCTGGGGGCTGCAGGGGGTCTGGAGCTCTGCTTGGCCGCTATGAATGGGAGGTGCCCATCAGGTACCCAAGTGGATAGTCCAGCAGGCCATTTGGAAGCCACCCTATATACCACACTACCACTGGTGTTAAAACAGGAAAGTTTACCACTTTTGGACAAAGACCAAAACTGTTTGTGCTCAGCTAAATCTGGGTGCCGATCCACCCGTGTCACTCACACAGGTGGGCTCCCAGGCAAGGAGCGTCCCCTGTCTGTGAGTGCCGGCTCCTTCCCCTGTGGAACGGAGGGCAGAAGTGTTCTGCCCCGGGGCAGTCGGCACTGGCGCCAGGCACAGGGCTGCATCGTGCCTGGGCTGACCGTCACCATTCCTGAGAGCCCGCCGCCGGGGCAGGGCAAAGCCGGCCGAGCCTCTCCATTCTTATCATTAGCTATTATTCTCCCTAGGTTGGTGGACACTTCACAGAGGGAAAAGCCCAAGAAATTCCTAAGCAATACAGTAAAACTGTTTTGAGTGACTACAATGTCGGGTCAAGAGAAATGACAGCTACAGGGACAAGACTGTGGTGTGAGGGTGACTTCTCCCACAAGTCCCCCCGTGCACCACAGATGAAAGTAAACACTACCAAGACATGATCTGCTAGGGGAGGAGAGGTGGCTGATCCCTCAAAAGGGGAACAGCCTCAAGCCCCTTCCTCCAGGGGCTTTTATTGGGTTGTAATACACAGGAATAGAGGGTGGCAAGGATTAAACCGTAGATAACATTTCAAAGAAATCTGAGGGCTTAGTCTGAGTCAGAGTCTGTCAGGAAAGGGGGTTTGCAGAAACTTTTAGTGTTTCCTGCTTGGACCCTTAACGTATAAATGAAAGCACTCTTAGCAGAGCAGGTTTCACAGGTTTTCAGGAATTCTTTGTGATGCCAGATTCCCCACCACCCGCCGGGATCCACTCTAGCAAGGCAAGGAGCTGCACCCCTCCCCATCAGGTATTCAGGCTTAAGTGGATTAGAGCCAAGAAGCGCTTCTCCCAGAGGACATGGGGATTCCTATGTCACATAGCTGGGGGGGGCACGGGTCTATTGCTTGTTCTTTGTTGCAGCCCCCCCACCCCAGTCCTTCCATGAAGGCCTCCCAAGTGATCAAGTCCGGCTTAGGTTGCCCCCTGCTGTGAGTGGTCATACCCGTCACTGACTTCTGACTATGCTTTGGGGGCAGGGAGGAAACTGAGGCAGCGTTTGTTACTAGAGACAAGCTTTGTCTCATGCGGCTCGCATTCCAGGGGTCGCTCGCTCATCCTTAGCCACGGGGGTAGTTACAATTCCTGAAACCAGCCAGAGCGGCCCACACCACTGCGCATGTGTGAAACTGGCAATCAAGAAACCCTGTGAGCTGTGAAAACCAAATGACCTCAGGAACCCTGACTCCCTCCACAGCTCCAGCCCCCAACGGTCCAGAAGAACACAGGTGGGTGGGGGGGCCAGGTGGGGGCAGGAGCCACCTCATTGAGGAGGTGGGGTCGCCCAGGAGACCCGACTCCGAAGGCTGTCAGCACTGTGGGCACCCGGCGAGTGAGACAGGAGAGCTTTGTTTCTAGAACACAAAAATGGGGCGGTGCGAACTGGGGCCTCCTGAGGGCGCCCCTGCCGGCCCCATCCTCATCCCCACCGGTCTGCAGTGCAGCCCCCAAACTGCTCAGTCGCACGCTTTGCTCATCTCCCCAGCTGGGGACTCAGGTCGCTCCATGTGGCTGTGATGGAGCACTGAGCACTGCCCGAAATGGGAAAACAAAATCAGGTTCCCACGACAACCACTCTAAGCGAGGTACTCGGCAGGTGGCCCCATGCCGAGGTGGTGCCGGTGGGGTCATGTGCCACCTGCAGAGGCCAAGCCCCCCGTTTCACACCACCAGTGGCCAGACACCCAGATGAGGGCCATGCGAGATACCATTCAGAGCTGGGCCTGGGGTCCTGGGGTCACCAATCTGGGAAAGAAAGGGGCCGCTGAAGGGGCGGGATGATCCCGGACACAACTCCAGGAGATATGTTTTGGCCACTGGGGAAAGGGGCTGCTCTCGATGACTGAGGACAAACCATAAGGGCAGCAGAGAACTCGATGAGCTGGCCCCGCCCGTCCGCCCTGCGGGTGCCGAGGCGGGGTTGGTAAACTCCCAGGCTGTGGCCCAGTACTTCCTGAGTGCTAACAAAATGAGTTAAAATTCTTTGTCACTAAATTCCAGTTTCCTCGCCGATTCCAGCTGAGCACCACGGCTCCCAGATCCATCTGGCTCAGGCAGGTCTGTCGCACTGACTTTGGTGGTGCTGGGGCCTGGACTGGGCGAACCTGGGAGTCCCCGGGGCGATGTCGTGGTCAAGTCTGGCTCCCCCACTTAGGAGCTGAGGGACTGCAGCAGGGGCAGGAGCTGAGCCTCTCTTTCCTCATGACCTCGAGGAGGCGGTCAACACTGGAGCCCATTTTACAGGTCAGGGCGAGAATTAAGTGAGGCCTGGTGTTACATGCGTGACATGGCGGGGGCACAGGGCAAACACTCAATGTGGCATTGGTGTGGAGCGCACCTCACAGTGGCCAGCAGACGGGGGGCCCTGTGGAGGGACTCTGGAGCAGATCCTGGTCTCTGGCCCTCGGACTGGCAGGGCCACCCTTCCAGGAAGGAGCAGACCTGGACCCAGTTACCCGTACCCCTTGCACCTCTGGTGGACTTGGTTAGGGTCACGTTTCTGTCCGCCCCCTCTGGCCCAGGAATGGTCAGCCCAGCAACCAAAGCTGCTGGTCACTTGGTCCTCCAACAGGGCCGTCTCAGTGACACATGACCCTGGCTTAGAAATCCCAGCAAAGCTGCCCCACGCTCTAGAAAGTCCACCTGCCTCAGCGACCTGTTCACGCACCAAGCAGGTCAAAGGGGCTCACGAGCATTTAATGAAAGAATGAACAGTGGGGTGAGGATGAGGTGACGTCGGGTGAGTTGGGTGGAGGAATGAGCACTGAGAAGTCATTTCCATCTGAAGTGCTGCGCACACCTGTGTCTGCAGCCGACCATACCTCCCTCTCCTCCCGATCTCTGTGGGACTGTCCTGGCTCAGGCCCACCTGATTTCACTCACAGGACCTCTCTCAGCCACACTGGAACACCTGCAGCCCGGCGCCCTCTACATGTTTGCGGAGTGAATGAAAACGGCCCTCAGTAGCATTTCACACCCCGCAGTTCAGCATCCACCACACTGGGCGCTGCCTGGGGAGCAGTGATGAGCAGGCAGATCCTTGTGCCAGCCTGTGCCTGCCACACGGCCTGCCCTCGGCTGCAGGTGCCTGCAGCCGTTATCACCATCAGCACCTCCACTGTTCAGGACAGGGAGCAACCCACTGGCTTGAGAGGAGGCAGAAAAGACCTCAGGAAGGAAATGGGAAAAGTAATGTAAACACCGGGCCCTGGCACCTGAGGGAGCGCTGGTGTTCTACGAGAGGCCCTCGGCCTTCCCTGCGGAGCAGGCAATGAGTCTTCACAGATCCGTCTTTTCTATGTGCCAGATCCTTTTGTAAGAATTTAAAATGCAATCACTAACTTTAACTTTTTGCAAAAAACTCTTTGAGTTAGGTACTATCATCCCCATTTTGTAGACAAGGAAATCCGGGCACCCAGAGGCTTCACAGCTTGTTCAAGGTCACTTAACTGACAGGCCGCTCTGGGATCTGAGGCCACGCCATCCAGCTCTGCTGCATGAGCTCTGAGCCTCAACGCCGGTGTGCCAGTCCTCCCTCTGTGCCTCACACAGCACCCTGCCTGGTGCAGGCCTCCACCACACTCCCTACCTGGCCGACCCACGAAGCCATCCATGGTTATGCGTCTGTCTACCCCAGAAGCAGGGAATACCTTGGTGACAGGACCAGTGCCTGGCATGGTCCTGGTATGTGGTAGGTGTGCCCGATGATGCTGGAGGGGCCGCCGCCAGCTCTGCACTCTGAGATGGGAATCAGCGAGCGGGGCTGCCATTTGCAGAGTCAAAGGGTGAAGCAGCCTCTCCCAAGCACGTGGCCTGCAGAGGCATCATCTCCCTTGTTCCCCTGTCAGCTGTGGGATGAAGGGCTTTATCACATCAGTCCCAGGGGCCACGTCACACATGTCACTCGTCCCTCACCTGTGTTGGCCACTGGTTTTTGTCCCCTGGGCACTTACACACTTTGCCCAGGGAACTTCATCCTCCCGGCAAGCAGCCTCCGAAGGGCCACCAGGAGGACCACAGGCCCCCAGGAGCCCTCCGCCACCCCAGCCACTCCCTGGGCAGCTCTTCTGGCTGCTGCTCTGTCTCCGAGACCCTGCTCCTCAAAGAGGGGCAGGAGAGCAGTGCCGGCAAGTGGACACCGGGTTCTGTATCTAAAGGGCTATTAAAATCCAGGACACAGTACAAGCACAGAGAATTCTCCAGGAAAGGAGACTCCACAGGGGTTGAGTGTTCAAGGGAACTCGCATCTTTGTTTTCCAGTGGTTCACAGGAAAAAGTTCTGAAAAGCGTCAACTCTGTTTTCTGACATTCCTCGGCCTAGCTGAGGCTACAGAGTGCGACCTCCCTACACAGTGGAGGATCCCAGCATCGAGAAAGGAAACTGGAGACACCTGTGGGTGACCGGAGGGATGCGCTGCCCCAAGACACACGCTGCAGACCTGGGCTTTTTTAAACAGCCGTATCGAGGTATATTCGGCGTACCACACACTGTGCGTACTTAAAGGGTACAATTTGATGAAGCTCTGATCAATACAAACACTGAACGTCCCTAAAACCATCACTGTAATTAAGACAACTAACACACCCCCGTCTCTGTAAGCTTCTCCACTCCCCTGTGCAATCCTGCCCCCATCACACCCACCCACCACGTGTCAAGGTCATCAGACAGTAAGTGCTATTTTATTTTTATCCTCACCTGAGGGCAGACACAGGGAGAGAGGGGAAGACAGAGAGAGAAAAACACTGATGTGACAGAGGAACATCAGCTGGTTGCCTTCCCATATGCGCCCAACTGGGGATCAAACCTCCAACCTGGGCACATGCCCACGCTGGGAATCGAACCTGCCACCTTTTGGTCTAGGGGACAATGCTCCGACTAACTGAGCCACACCGGTCAGGGCAGTGTGTACTATTTCTTGTCTGGCTTCCACTCTGCATAACTGTATAATATCCGTTCATGCTGTTGCATGCACCAGCAGTCCATTCCTTTTGGTTTGGGGGAGTGTTCAGGTGTATGGATGCACCACGTTAGCTCATCCATCACTGATGGACATCTGGGCTGTTCGCAGTTTTGAGAGATCACAGAAAATGCTGCTGTGAGCGTCTGTGCACAGCTACTCCCGTGGTCTTCTACTTCTGTCGGGCAAGGGTCTAGAACTAGGATGACCTGCTCGTATGGCAGTTTTAAAGGAACTTCTGCACTGTTCCCCAAAGTGCCCGGACCACCTCACGGCCGCACTAACAGTGTGCGTGCGTTCCGGCTCTTCCACGTTGTCCACAGAACTCGATGTGATCAGTCTTCCTCAAACTCAGACGTCCTGGTGCAGGGGCATCTCACTGCGGTTACAATTTGCACTTTCGGGTGACAAATAACATTCAGCAATTTTTATGTCTTTATTTACCATCCACATATCTTCCCTGGTAAAATGCCTGCTCAGACCTTTTCCCCACCTTTACTGGGCTGTTTGTGTACTGATTGCCGAACTCACAGAGTTCTTTACATATACTAGATGAGAGTCTGGCCTCAAATACATGATTTTGAAGTATTTTCTCCTAGGCTTCACTTTTCATCCTCTTAACACTGTCTTTTGAGGGCAGAATTGGGGGTGGGGAACCTGTGTATCTTTTTTTTTTTTAGCACATTATGTTTTTGCTGCTGTAGCTAAGAAATACTTGCCTAATTCAAGGTCACAAAGATTTTCTGAGGCTTTTATCCTGGAAGTTTTAGCTTTTATATTTTAGACTGTGAGGTATATATTTTTATGGTCTAATAAATTTATCACTTCTGTTTTTCCTGAAAATAGAGCCTCCTTTCCTTCCTGCTTTCCACGAATACTCATTGTCTGTGTGCAGTGTTGGAGATGACCAGACTGACGGGCGAGTTTCTCCCCTCCGTAAGTGCGCTTTTTTAATTCAGAGAGAATCTTGAATACATGTCAAAGGAGAGAAATTAGCACAATGAAGCTGCACAACCTTAGTTCAACAATTTCAAGATTTTGCCAGGTTTGCTTAATTGTATCCTTTTACCTCTTTTCTCTTTGCAAAATTATTTTAAAGCAAATCCTCCATGTTTTCCACAATGTATCTTTTTAAGATTGTGTTTTTCTTACTCAATACTAATGGTATTATCATATCTAACTTCTAGTTCATAATCAGTTTTCCTGAAAGTCCCCAAACATCTTTTTTCTTTAAAATTTTGGTTGGTTGGTTTTAATTTGGGTGCAACTGCTGTTCACAAAACCCTCGGAAGCTGCGTCTCCTACTCTGCCTTTTCCTGTGCAGAGACTGGGTGCATTTCCTGCCCCCCCCCATACGCCCCCTTCTGCATTTGTCCGTTTGCCTCTGCACGGCCTCCTGGGACACACTTCCCCACCCTGCTCACTCTGTAAACAGAAGTTAGAGCTGTAGGCTTGGAGAGATTCAGGTGTAACTCCTGGCAGAACTACTCCCTTCCCTTAACTATTAAACTCCCAAATGGCTGTGTTCCCCCTACCACGTGAAACCAGAGGACAGGCAATGCCTGTTGCCCACTTCAGTGACTCTAGGGTTCATCAGAAGGCTCAGGTGAAAGCAGCCTGAAGTCCACCAACCTTGGGTCTAATCATGACTTCATCTGTGTGTGACGGCCACCTCCCTCGGCTACCTCATTAGGGGCTGAAAATGATGATTTCCTAATTCTATCATTACTTCTGCATTTATTTATACTCCTGTAAGGAACTTTCCCTACTAGGGAAAAGCCCTAAGAATAGGGCCTTAGTGTTACTCACATATATGGTTTAAATAGATATAATATGTCGTTAATTACTCAGTTTTAATTGCAAAATTTAGAATAAGGAGCTGGAGCCCTGGTTCCTTTCTGGTGGTATGAAATGCACGTGGGTGCTTTCTCCGTGAAAATGCACTGTTAATGATGCTATTTCTCACTTTTGGAAGATTCAGATTGATCTAGTGTTTTTCGACAGTATACCTCTCACTCATCGCTTAAGTTTTAAACTGTCTTTTTAATAAACATTCTGAACATCTGAACTAAAAAAATTCATCTTTCAAGTTCCTGGGGGGCAGGGGTGGTCCCAATTCTGCTGTTTTCAGTCCGCGCCGCCTCTTGCTCATGGTGGCTAATTTCCTCTGTGCTTTTATCAGGGTTGCGAGGGACACCTGTGAAATTGTGTTAAAGTGTTTTGTCTTCAAAAAAGCATTCACACTTGCTTTTTCCAGGCACCCTGCTGCATTCCCCACCCAGGACACTCTGAGGCAATTAACCAGCTGGACCATACAAAGAACATAAATTAGAGCCACACTCTCAGGCTGCCTTTCACATAGTATGGTGTAGCACAGCTTGACAGCTACCACCTGTTCTGACTGACTTACGTCTGTGTCCTACATAGATTATTTAAATGTTTTATGTACTACCCTTGCCCTTAGATGGCAGGATGCAGGTTCTCTATTACAACATTTTATAGGTGAGCTTTTCTCTCTGTAACCGGAGTCCAAGCTGAAACTGACAAGTGTCCTTGTTGTCTTTCTTTACTACCTGGTAGACTTATCTACCAAGTAGTAAGTCAAGCCTATCTTTTAATTCAGGGGGAACAGGATGAAGGCTTTGTGAGTGGGGTCTCAGCTCCAAGCGCCCACCTTGCAGGACCTGAGGCACTGTCTTCAGTGTGCCAGCAGCTGCTACCCCAAAGCCCGCTGTTTAGATCGGCTAACCCTCTCCGTCTCCAGTGCCCGGGGCTGTGGTCAGTATCCACTCTGGTTTTCCTTCTCCCCATCCGCCAAACCAGGGATTTCCCTTACATCTTGCAAGCTCAGCTGTTTAAAGGGATGTTTATTATACCCAGGAGCTTTGTATCACAGAGTTTTCAGGATCTCTAGCCCTCCGTGTGGCTGGACACACACACTCATCTACAGACAATTCCAATGTGGTCCAATAAATGCCTCAGCAGAACTATATACCCTGGTGCTGCTGCAGCTCAGAGGAAAGAAATGGCCTCACTTGGCATGAAGAGCTCATGGGGGCTCCACTGAGACTGATGCTGAGGCTGAGCTTCAGAGCTCAATACAGGAGCAGTTACTCCTTTCACTGGGTGGAAGTTAGCAGCATCTTAGGAAGGCCACATGTGGATAACGGGTGAGGCATTTCCGTTCCATGTAAAGATTCCAAAATGTTTCATGTGGTTTATAAAGAGAAAAAAAACAGCAACTTGCTCTGGTAAAAGTAAGAGGATCGTTAAAGCCATTTCCCTCAACAGGCAGTTACGGTGGCAATTCCTGGTAAATCCTAACTCAGCTCATATTCCCTCCCATGACATATGGGCTCTGGTCCAAGGCTTCTGCAAGGAGATGAGCCTTTCCGAGCATTTCCCCTGCCTGGCGGTGGAAGGCTCCCTGGGAGACGTCGCGCAGCAGTCTGACCGTGCCCATTTGAGCAGTGTGCCAGGAGGGAGGATTTTATTCATTTCTTTTAGAGCAAAACAAAAGCAACATGATCATGAATTTAATTAAAGTTGTTTGTAATGACTTAATTAGATTTTTAGCGCTGTGCACATTCGTTCTGAGCAGGGACCTTTCTCCCTTCTAAAGGATTGGCTGGCAGAGACCTCATGTGCTGTACAATGTTACCTGATCCTTGACTTCACCTCCTGATGAGGTGAGGATGAGCATAACTGTGTTCAGATAATTGCTTTATCAAACGGTTTAATTGTGCATCCAACAGAACCGACAGCAAGAAGGTTCTTCTTCCTAATGTGTTTTTAACAAAAGCGCTAACTAATTACATGGCATTCTACACGGGGCATTTGAGAAAAAGCAATGAATACCTATTCTTCAAATCTCAGTTAAATGCATGTTTGCATATAGAACATAGAAATAAGTGGTGAAATAATTAGTTGAATTGCTTTCTTCTGCTCTGACTTCATAACTGATTTGCATGTTGAAGTAGTCTGTGTAAATTCTGTGGCTGCATTTTCACCACGGATGGCGTTCGAACATCTGTGCTTTCTGAAAATGTCACAATAACCATTTTGCCTGAAAGTTTATCCTCGGGAGCCAAGAAGACTATGTTCCAAAAAGAAACAAATGCTTAATAGAACTGAGGACAGATGTGCCCATGATCAGCAGGAATTATTTCAATATTAGTCCAAATGGTTTTTAGAAACTCTAAATTAAAACGATGCTGAGTCTACTTTATTTCAGATGAACTTTCTCTTTCGCTAGGTAACTAATAGGTGCTATGGATTTGTCTTAGTGTCCCTCTAGCTGGTCACCCAGGGAACTGCATGCCTTACTATGTCCTTACAGGCTCAAGCTAGTGTCATTTACCTGACACCTTTGATGAAGCTAATATACAGTATTTCCTACTTTAGGTGACTATGTGCTACACTATGTTTAACGTTCTACTCAATCAATACTCTCCCTCTTATTCTAGTAAAAACTACCACCCCTGAACATAGCAAATGATAAGGGTCAAGAGGGTCATGTGACCATGGTCACTGATTAAAGGATGAACACGTGATTCAAAAAGAGCCCACTGGACCTGGCTGGTGTAGCTCAGTGGATTGAGCGCGGGCCTGTGAAACAGAGGATCACAATTCGATTCCCAGTCAGGGCACATGCCTGGGTTGCAGGCCAATTCCCAGCAGGGGATGTACAAGAGGCAACCATACACTGATATTTCTCTCCCTCTCTCCTTCCCTTCCCCTCTAAAGATAAATAAATAAAATCTTTAAAAAAAAAAAAAAGAGCCCACTGGAATCCATTCCTGGCATCAAAACACAGACACTGGCTAATTTCTTTAGGTTTCTACATTAGGAGCAAATGAACCTGGGGTTGTTAAGCCCCTGCCCCCACCACGGGGAGAAAGCCTCTTTGCAGAATGAAGCTAAGCACCAGGTAGAGACAGCAGCAGTGAGAGACGGAGGGAGTGCAGCGCTGTCAGTGCTGAATTTCCCCTTCTCTCTCTGAGGCCCGCCTTCCCCACTGTGCCAGCAAATATGCACTTTTGGATTAAGCTAAATATAAGTTGTGCCTCTATTGCTTGAAATCAGAAGCATCCTGATGATACAGGGCATTTTACATTACTCTCCAAATGGCTTTCCCCCAAGGAAGTGAAGTCCGCGATTCTAGAGTCAGCCACTCTGCTACTCATGTGCTGTGCTGACCTCGGAAAAGTTTTATACATTTAGTTTTCTCATCTTGAATAAGAACTAAGGACAGTTCCTACCTCATAGCTTTGTAGTGAGAATTAGATGTAATAGGGGAAATAAAATACTCTGGCATTAGCACAATGTCATGTTACTTAATACGTATTCAGTAATTAAGTACTATTGTTTTGTTGTTGCTGTTATTATTATCATTAAAAACATTATTATGGTAGGTACCACTAGATAGCCCCAATATCCACTTGACCCTTCCTTTAACAGTGTAACTCTCAAATTTAGCTGGGCACATAGGTTCCCAGAATAAAACTACACTTCCCAGCCTCCCTTGCAGCTTGATATAGGCCTTGTGACGAAGTTGTCAGTATGATGTGAGCAGATGCAACAATGGTGACTTCTGGATTGTGCCCCCTTCTTTTCTCCTTCCTACTGGCTGGAGATGCAGGTGCAGAAGCTCAGCTGTTTCAGCTGCTAAGAACAACAGGAGCTGGGAGGGTCCTGGTTCTTGACACTCTGGAGGCGGCGAGTCAGCTCGGGGCTGCTTGTCTTTGGAATGTTTACATGAGAAATAACACTTTATCCTATTTAAATGTTTACACAAGAGAGAAATAACACTTTATCCTATCCTTTATCCTCTGTTTCACTTGGGTTTTTGTCATAGCAAACAAGATCTATATCCTAACTAATACACAATTAATAATTTAAATATTATTCATACTAGTTCTTTTTTAAAACTCCACAAAGAGAAGAAAAGGATGATAATAAAATCAAGGTAATAACTTGGTTTAAACTAACAGCTGAGGGTTTTCATAGTATGACTACTAGCCCGCATGGTGGAATGATGTCTGGTTAGGCCAGCCTGAGGGAAGAAGGTTGAAAATGAACAAGGCCTCAGGGTGAAAGGCAAGGTTAGGGCATCTGCTGAGGGATTTGTCCCCAATCTCCAACTGTTTAAAGTGTGAAAAGAGATTGCTTAGCATTGGTTGGATGTCGCTGAGTATTTCCTTAAAGTCATACCAACTCTTTTGTTGCATTTCTTTCTGAGCAACAGAAAATCAAGAGAATGAAATCTCCTACCTGCCTCCTCCACCCACAGGCACCATGGACACAGGGTTCCATTCCCCCCCCACGACCTGGGAGCACTGGGCTGAGGCTGGGGACTTTGCTGTTCCATGTTCTCCACAGGGCTGCCCAGATGGGACATCCAGTGACCTCCCTCATTACTGCTATTGCTCTTAATCCTGGTGCCCTTCCCATTCCCACTGTGTTCCACTCTCCTGTGTACAAAACATGCACCGGCAAGCCTCCCCCCCCTTCAGCTTCCAGTCATTTTATTTCCTGTCATTCTATCAGAAGCAAGGCCTTCACCCATGAGCCATTTGCAAGAGAAGACAACTCACACCCAACAGGTTCTAGGGAAGCAGAGCTATCCACAAATATTCCTGAAAACACAGACAGCCTCAACTCTGCCAAAACACAAAAAGCAAAACTAGCCACACATCAGATCCTCCCACGCCTATCACGGTCACAGGGTCCCAAAAGTCTGGGGCAGAGGGGCGTGGAGAAGACACACTGAGCTCAAAGAGGCGCCCTGAAAATCCATACTCTGGATCCGCTCTGCCCATCGGAGCAGCCTGTTTGTGGGCAACGCTAGCCAAGAGACTCCATTTGCCAAGAACTTCAAACGTGACCTTTACTTGATAGCAATTGTTGGAAACTATTAAAATGACTCTGAAAATAATATACTCTGCAGTGACAAGATGTTGAATGAAATGCCAGCCCTGCAGAGCGAGCTGCCCCCACCCCCGCCCGCTTTTGCACACACGTGGAAGAGCGGAGGCATTTTCCTCCACAGCAGTTCTTAACTTGGCATCTCTCGTCTGCGTCTAGACATAAATGAGCCATTTGCTAATTGTTTAACAGCGATTAAGGAAGCAAACGTTGTGGGGAGGGGGCAAGAAGACGGGTATTTGCCTGCTTGTTTCCCAATTACTAGCAGCCAGGCAGATGCCAGAGAACAGTGCTGGTTCTCGGGGCTTCCCAATGTCCTCCGAGAGCCCCCTGTCCTTGGAGATCAGGCTGGGCACCTGGGGCTTCTGGGTGGAAAATGAGCAGTGCTGGCCTTGACACTGAAGCTCTGGTTGGGGATTGAGGGGAGGGAAGGTGGAGACAAGGCAAGGAAGTCCTAGCGATACAGGCCTGGCCATGTCAGACCCAGCCTGGGGCGGCGGAGCCCCCACCCCTGCTCCCTTCCGAGCTTCCGGGCCCCCAGCGCCACCCCTGACCTGCTCCCACTTCCCAGAACAGCTCTCCCCTCTGGAGAGAACACCAAGATTGCCCACCGAAGTCTGAGCTGGCCAGATTCTAGTCAGCAGCAGCAATTTCCCTTCTTATGGGCAAAATTAGAAGTTGGCAGCCAGAACCTCATAAGCTTCCGTCTTCCCATGTGGGTAACTGGAAAGAAAGCACGGGTGCTCACAGATGCCCGGGTCCCAGCTGGTTCACACTGAAGGCCACAAAGCTGTCAGCACACAGAGGATTCCCAAGTGCCCCCGGGACCGGGATAGTGAAGAGCCCTTCTGCTGAGCGGAAATAACTTTCTATATTTGAAATGTGGTCGCCAAGATCAGCTGTGATTTCCTGAATGCCTCTCTAGACTGTTTTCAATCCATCTCTGCAATCACGACACAGGCCTGGCTCTGGCCCACTGGCTCCTCAGTCACCCCGCCTCAGTCCCGCCCCTGGTCACTGCTACCGTGCAGCCAATATAGCAAATTCAAAAACAGAAATCCTTAACAGAACCCCTGAAGCTCTGAGGTCAAAGTCCAAGCTCTGTATATGGCTTTCAAGGCCCTGCGAGAAGTGCCCGTGATTATTTTTCCAGCCTCCTTTCTGCAGCCAGTCAGCCCCTGCTCCCGATGCACGTGCAGCTCGGCCATAACGACACTCGCTGGGGCCTTCAGGGGGCCATGCTTGCCTTCATCTCTTCACCCCCCTCTTGCCTCTGACGAAGGGGCAGCCCACACCTCTGCCCCCGCTCTTCCTCTGGTGACCTCTCCCAGCCAGAGACCTGCACCGCATCCCCACGTCCTCTGGGAGGAGCGTTCGCTCCTGCCCACGAGCGAGGGGCCCGGCTGCGGCCTGTAGCACCCCAAATGCCCCTTATCTGGACACCTACTCAGTGAAAAGAGACTGCCTTTCCGTATTTTTCTTTTTATTCCTGATTTTTAAGGGGGAAGGAGAGAAAGAGAGAGACATTGATTTATTGTTCCACATGTTTACACACTGGTTGATTCCTGTATGTGCCCTGACTAGGAATTGAACCTGCAACCTGGGCATAGCAGATGGCACTCTAACCACCTGAGCTACCTGGCCACTGTGAGACTGCCTTTCAGATGGGGGCTTTGTCTATCTGCCCTTTGTCATACCCCAGGACTTAGTACAATGTGTGGCACGCAGTGAGACAGACCTCCATGTTCACTGGCTGTCTGGACGACTCCGTTTTCCCCGGCCAGGAGAATGTGGCACCAGGGGCAGGACCTCTGCCACGTTCTCAAACCAGCAGCAGCACTGGCCTTTCACTTGCCTGTCCCCAGTGGAGGTTTTCTGTTCCTTATTTTTTATGGGTTATACTTTATAGAGTCTCAGTAAACATTTATTGCCATGTAACATCTCATATCCCTTCATCTCAAGACTGTGCGTTCTTGTTCACTTTATATCTGATCCTGGGGGAGCCACAGAGTTCTGAGTGGTGTCCCTGGATCTGGGCCCCTAGAAGAACCTTGCTACAGACAGGGGGCTCTAAATGCACCTCCCCAGTTCTAGGAGCAGAAGGGAAGCTTGTTTGATGCGGCCCAAGGACAAGCAGCGGCATCCGGGACAGACCTGATGCTGGAGCCCCCCCTGCTTCCCGCTCCTGACAGTGCCCCCACCGCCTATGGACCATCTGTGGAAGGGTGAGCACTGCGTCTGGAGAACTGTGATTCTTATTATGGGGTGTCATTTCCTTGGTGATGGGACTGGGCTGCAATACACTTTTGCCAACACTAATTTTTGTGACTTTGACTTATAACATCCAATTGCCATACATCAAAGTCTCTTCTGTCCTTTCTTGCCTGAGTTCACTGACCACCCCCCCACACACACACACACAAAAGGCCATAGCTACAGAGAATGAAAATTACTTGTTCACTGATCGTTAATTCATTCTTTTAACTGACCATGGAGTGGTGGCCTGCAAGTAGCTTGGCCTGCAAGATTAAAATGTCCTCCTAAAGCTCAGTGACCAGGCAACAGGTGTATTTAGTGGCAATCACTAAAACACCCAATGGTGAACCCAACCAGACTGAGCCCTTCCCCCTTGGAAGGCAGCTGCTCGGAGCGCCTGCGGAGGGTCCGAATTGTCCTGGGCTTCAGAGGCCTCGTGTAGTCAGTGGATGCCTTTCGACTGAGTCATCTTTGATTCATTTCTTTAGGTAAAAGAGAAAGCAACTTTCCAGGAGTTCGTGAAAGACAGAAAACTAGGAGCCTAATGCCCCAAACCAACACCAACAGCATTTTCTACTGCAACGCCTTCTGTCCACCACCCTCCTCCCCCTTCTAAACTTCAAATAGAAGTGGGTGATCACAGATATCCAGGCCGGAGACCACGGGGGTCAAACCCTGCCACTGTCTTTGGCTCTTTGGGCCTCAGTATTCCCCGTACGGAGGACAGGGAGGAGAACCCTCCGGTTGCTGACGAGAAGGCTTTAGGTCTGTATTTTGTTCCAGGAAAAGACAAGTGAGCAGGTCTGGGAAACTGAGGGCTCTGTTGGGCTGGTATAGGAATCCAAGGACGTGACTTGGTGCACGGAAGACCTTTCAGGGCCCTGCCCCACAGTATTGGGAGTCATTCCTCAGGTGAGGATTCAAGAGTCATTGCAAAGGACTCTCCAAAGTGCGATCCTGCCTCTGAAACAAGCGATTGAACTGTATCCATACACAGGCCTGCTTCTCTGACACAAGTGCCAGTGTTCCAGCCCAGACTGCAGGGGGGCCTGGGTCAGAAAGCCTTTCCCAAAGACATTCCCTGGGCAACCAAGGGCACACCAGGCCACACCTCACAGGGTAACACTGCTCCTTGTTACTTGGGGGGTCACGGGGAGCTGGCCTTTCAAGCTTTTCCTGCGAAGGAGAGAGACAGAGGCGAGCGGGCAGGTCGTTGCTGGGGTGTGATGTGCGCCGTGCCCCTGGCCTGAACAGCCCTCATCGCTCACTGACGTTTCATGGCTCGTCTCCAATCACGGGCTTGAGGATCAGATGGTTTACTGTGGAGCTGGAGGAAATAATTTGAGCAGCACAGACTGGATCTTCACAAAGAGAGAATCATTGCGAAGCATTGCAGAGCCTCTGACTCTCTGCCAGAGCCCCAGGCTGGGTGTTCAGCTAAGCAACTTGGCCCATGGTGGGGATGGCTTATTTTTCTCAATCACTAAGTTCTCGCCCACCCATTCACTCAAATCCCCAATGGGGTACACAGACCAGAATCTCTCCATTCCTGCTCAGCTGGTGTGCCCAGTAGCCCAGCGTTGTCTATGATCTTACTGAGCACCCACTATGCACTGTGTCCTGTCCTGGTGAAGGCAGTAGCTGACACTGCGTCTGCCTCTAGGATCTCAAGGCAGACATGGACAAGAAGGCACTTAGAATAACAAGTGTCCCCAAGCCGGCATTCTCCAACCATCTGCTCACCTTCCAGCTTTGGCTAAATGTCTCCTCTCAGACTGTTCTCAAATCCTCCCAGCCCCCTCTCCCCTCACTGTTAGAGTCACATGGGTGTCCTCACAGCTCTTCAAACACACCATCCTGCCTGGAGCCTGGCCCATGCTATTTTCTCTATCTGGAACGTTCTACCCCCCTCCCCCCAGTTTCGAGGACACCCCTCAGAGAGGCCTTCCCTTACCAGCCCGTATAAAGCAGGCCCCTCTTGCTCTCGCTCTCAGCATTAGGCTCACTTCCTTTTCAACATGTTTCAAAAACTGAAATCACTTAGTTTCTTGTTTGGTGACTTGTTTATTTGTGTGTCTCCTACCAGACTATACAACCTCCAGTGGCATCTGTCTTGCTCTCTACTGCCCCTCACCATAGAGCAACCAGAAGTGTTCACTACACAGTGGCTGCCCAAATGAACAGGGTTTTTCTCTGCTAGGTAATAACAGAGTAGGAAGGCAACAGGCCCGGGAGGGCCTTGTCAGTAACAGCAAAGGGCCTGGGCACAGTCCTACACGTTTTAAGTGTGGAAGACACATGAATGGGCTATATGACAGAATGACACCTCCTCTTCCATCATGTGCAAGTGGACTCAGAGGGCAGGGGAAAGGGCAGCCTGGAGACCAGGAGGCCCGTTTAGGAGGCGCCTATGAAAACTCAAGTCCTCGTGACTCGTCGCAGTTCAGGGGTCAGCAGCATGGTAGAGTCCATTAGAGATGCAGAAGCTCTGTCCCACACCAGACCCGCTACATTGTGATGTGCGTGTTAAAAGCCTCACCAGCAGACTGCGCGCACACACCCAGAAGCTGGGCTTCAGGGGAAAGACAATGGTGCCGTATCTGCCTGTGGGAGTGGGGGACAGAACTGATTCATCGGTGCCCCCATAAATCCAGTCATTGCCCCCTGCAAAGCCACTATTCCAGAAGTGTTCAGGGAGTCAGAAGCAAGCTCTGTAATTACAAACTTTATCAAACTGTGATTCCATCAGGGGTCAGGTGGAGTAAGAGAAGGAGGAAGGGGGAGCACTGGGTAGAGCTGGCCGGGGCTGTTCAGCCAGGGTGGACCAGCTACGGCCTTGGGCCGAGAAGCTGCAATGCCCAGGGTGGGCTAGGAGGTAAGGCCTACTGACTGGCCAGGAAGAAAAGCCAATTATTAATTTACACTCTGAGTTTCCCCAGCACCTGCCATAGAAGGGCTGGAATGATACTTGTTGAAAGAACAAAGAAACTAGTCCAGCAGGGATTATTCGACTGAGGTTCTAAAGCAGATTATACGTGTCTGGGGGTCTGGGACAAGTAGATGTACCTTCTGATGGCTGCCTGCTTTGTGAACTGCATTTCCTTTTGGTTAGAAAAAAGTACAAATCCGAGAGGATAAAACTCCCCTCTCAGGAAATGAGAATATACGATCTGTTCAACCCAAAATCCACAGAAGAGCAGGGCAGAGCCTCGGAAGAGCCCGGCCCCGCCCCCGAGGGCAGTGGGCAGGGAGGTGCTGCCAGGCTGTAGACTCTCCGAACACAAGAGCCTGGATGGTAGGGGGACCCCAGAGGACAGAGGCTGCAGCTGTGCATGTGGTGGGTCAGGGACAGGAGGGGATCTAGCAGAATGGCCCGAGTCCCTGAGCCCAAGACCCACAGGGCAGCGGTGTGGCCTGCAGTGACCAGGGCACCTCCGACAGCAACTGTCATAGCCCGAGGCTCTGTTCTGCAAGTGAACCTCACACAGGAGACCCGGAGGAGGGACTGAAGTGGGAGGCCGAGGCTGGAGGAGAGAGGAAAGTTGGAGCCTCCCACTCTGCCCCCCACACACACATACACAGCCTTTTCTCACAAAAGACTCCTGAGACACCCACATGCCGCCGCCTTCCTGCCTAGCACCGTGCGGGACAGACACCAAGGGGGCGTGGGTGAGCATCTGCGGAATACGGAACAAAGCAGCAAACTCGGTCATTCTGCGGTTTCCTTCCCTTTCATTCCCCCAGTGGGACTCCGCATTCCCGCACACAAATGACGGCCTTAACCCAAGAAGAGTGTTTGCAGTTCCAAGAATGAATGATCGCTTCCTTCCTCCTTTTCCCACCCCAGTAAGCCCTGCCTCCCTGCTCGTAAAGCCTACTGCTAGAGCCCAGATGAAATGTCCCTTCCCTCTGAAACTTTTCCCTGCCCTTCCGGTAAGAAGAAAATAGACCCACTGGGTCCCTAGAGCCCTTTTCTATGAAACCATTCCTTCCATAGGTTTCAGGTAACATGATCTGTCACCAGTCTCACCCTCCCTATTAGACTGTAAGCCCCCAGGAGGTCCTGAGAAAGGAAAGACCTCCCCGCAGCCCCGGGGGCCTGGTGCAGGCTGGGAGCGTTCTGGATGTGCAGGAGGTGCAGCTGAAGCTCACTGAGCTCCCATTCCTGCCGGCACATCATTGTTCAGGCGGCCTCCTGCGCCTCCCTCACGTCTTTGCTCCTGTCGGCCGAGCTGTACCTACGACTCACATCTCTGGAACAGCTGGCTGTGCTACCTGTGCTGGGAAGCTCCCCTGGATTAACTTGGGCTCACATGCCACTCTCAGAATCACTTTCTCCCCTTAGCACCTGACCGACCGACCAGCATGCAGGAGGTAACTTCTTTATCTCCCTTGTCTCTTTGGCCAGAGGGTCTGCTCAAAGGGCAGCTTCCCAAGGACAAGGCCTAGAATTACAAGGAGATTCACACGGCTGTGCCAGTTTTGGCACTGAGACTTGTCAGAACCAGCAGGCATGAAGTGTCATTAATGACAAAAAAGACAAAGGTGACTGACCTTGGATGTGTAGGTGTGGCCATCAGACCCGCAGACCATGGCCGATGGTGCCACAGGGCAGGGCTTGCACTTGACCAGATTTGAAGGTCCAACCCAGTGTTTGTGGGCCACGTTCTCCTTCTTTTGCCTGCGGATGGGAAAAGAGAAGAGTTAACTAGTGCTCCCGTCCCGTGGCGTGGCCTCTCCTCCAAGTACCTGGACAAAGGCCAAATAAAGGAAAGGGCTGGTCCAACAGCCAGCACTCCCATTGGTTCTAGCTCCCGATGGGGGCAGGAGGCTCTGCCCCAAAAGCCTAGGTTCGGCCCACCAGACGGACCGGGGAGGCAGCACAGCCATTACAAACGTTGTAAACACCACTTACTGCCAGGAAAGATGGTCACAAAACATGGGAAAGACCAATGAAGGAGGAGTGTAGCTCCACCCACTCACCCAGCCCCCAGGGCAGGGTGGGGCACATCGTAGGTGCCCTGAAAGGGCCTCCAAAGCCTCAGACTCCCCCAGGGCCACCAGCCACCCGGGAGCTACATGACACACAGATGACTCAGCAAGCACCTCCAAATGACACCCATCTCCAAACACAACCCAACGACTGTGTCACAGCTGTGGCCAATGACCTCTGGATACCTTTTAAGTCAGGGGTGTCAAACTCATTTTCACGGGGGGCCACATCAGCCTCGCAATTGCCTTCAAAGGGCCGAATGTAACTTTAGGGTTGTACAAATGCAACTACTTCTTCACTGTTAGGTGAGAGTTTGGCACTGCTGCCGGGCAGAAACAAGGGTCTGGGCTGGATAAGACAAGGTGGAGGCCAGACTCGGCCTTGCGTTTGCCACCTGTGTTTTAAGTGACTTCAGTCCAGCTTCCCATTGGCCGTTTGATGGAGGCTCTGAGGTGATGTCACTTCCGACTGCTAAAATAATCAGAACTCTGTTCTTTCATCCCAGCTCCAGCTTCCCCTGCTCCCCACCTTTGTCGTAATGATAAATGGTGCCATTAGGATGGCTTATGTCCATGGAAGGAACCCCGCCCCTTGTCACAAACCCCTGAAAGGAAGGCCTGCAGTCACTACCACCCTTTCGCTCCTGGCGGAAGCAGCTCTCCCAGGAACCCGCTGGGAGTGGCTCCCACGGCCGCAGCTGAGCTCCCGCTGGAGGAGGAGTGTGTGTGGGCGGCCCAGCAGTCAGGTGACCATGCCCTTGAGGGTTTTCCATTGGCAGTCCTGCATGGTTGTGACACTTAGGCTCTGGGGTCAGAAAGCACAAGTTCAAATCTCAGCTCTGCCAGCACGCTCTTGGCAGGATTTTTAATCCTGTAAACCATAGTTTTCTCATCTGTAAAATGGGACAAGAGAATCTACTTCAAGAGGATGGTATGAAGATTAAATGAGCTGAGATGTGTAAGGTACCTGGTATTATGCTGGGCAAATGGGAAGCAATAAAAATGGTAGCTGTTGCTATAATTATTATTTGCCTCAACAGAGTGAGGTACAGAGGATGATGTTACCATTGCCATAGAAATGGGACTTGATTCTAAGGTCCTAGGTTTGGGATGGCATTTAACTCCCCCAAAGGACTCACAGGGTCACAAGAAGGGAATCTTTTCTGCTAGGTACGGGATGAATACCCAGCTCGTCAGGAAGTGGGGCTGGGTGTCTGAGGCAGCCTACCCTCCTCTAACCAAGGAAAGCAACTGAGGAAGGACACACACCAACTTGCTCTTATACCACCTCAAAGCCACCCTCATGATTTGAGGGGAGGACTATGAGGAGGAAGATCTGTTAGGGGCACTACCTTTGAATTTGACTTCCAGGTGAATGACCACATACCCACAGCACAATCCTTAGGACCACTGGGGGTCCCAGGCTGGGCAGGCCACAGGGCAAAGCCTGTCTGAACAACGAACAGGAAAAGAAAGTCCTACGAGGGCCCTCGGAGATAGCCTAGTCCAGCCTACTCACTTCACTAGTGGGGGAAACTGAGCCTCGAACTGGGAAGACCTTGCCCGGAGTCAATGAAGACAGCTGGTGGCTCGGCCCGTGATGACATCACGTGGCTTCTGAGTGTCTGGGGGCTGAGCCTCTCCTCCTCAGCCCATCTCAGCCCCACCTACATCACCAGCTTGAAAATTCTCTGGGGTCCCCACATGTGTGTCATTGGGCGTCTTCTCTCCAATGGCCCCCTGCTTCCATAGCAGCTACCTCCTCCCTTGTCCTGGCCCCTTTGCCTGGAGTAAAAACAACTATTATTTGCATTTCAAAATCACACAGGCATGAGGTTTCCTATTACCGGTTGCCAAACAATTTAGATTTCCAAGGACTACTGAAAAAGAAATGGTGGCTGACGGGACATGGCGCAGCAGCCAGGCAAGCTGCCGGCCCAGGGTTAATCTTAGAGCACACAATTCCCTCGGCACAACGGCACACATTTGTCCCTATTCGCATGGTAGATTGTCTGACATGGGTAATGAATCAGCACAAACACAGGCAGACACTCTGCCGTCTAGCAGCCGCTCTCTCCTGGGTCAGTTGCTAGCTGCGTGTCCATGGCTGAAACAGTTCCTGTTATGAGTTCCCAGGAAGGGGCTACAAAGTCCAAAGAGTGGGCAGCTTTGCCGGAGCAGATTTAGATAGCCACGTGCAACGATGCCCCAGAGGAAAGAAGCCAGAAGGAGCTTAGCCAAAGGCAGAGGAGGGAGAAGTGAACGCTGAGCCCACAGCTTGGAGGAAAAGATGGAACCAGCTATTAATTACCAGTTAATGACAGGTCACCCCTGTCTCTGGACCTAAGGGAAGGCTGAGGGGTGAGGCTGGCCAGTGCTTCCTAGGGGGCCTGGTGCATCATGGGTACTCAATATATCCCGGCTGGCTGAATGGGAGGGTCCCTGTGGGCTGACCCTGTCTGGTTACTCAGCAGCCAATCACCAAATCACAGCTTGTCAGAACAAGAAAATACCTTCAAACTAGTCCAGCGCAATGACTGTATTTATAAATGAGGAAGCAGAGACACAGCTGTGAGGGGACTGGCCCAGTGTCCCACAGAGATCTGGCAAAGCTCCTTCCTCGACATTGGTCAGATTGAGGTTCCCCTGAAAATGACTGGGCTCCTCTGGGGCTGGCGTCTATGTTTTTGTCGTCAGGACCCTGCTTCACACACGAAGCCCCCCTGAACCACTGTCTGGGCGCTTCCCCAGCAGAGTGGTGGCTCCCACACCCGATGTCGTGTGGTTATGGGTCACGCCCAGGAGGAGTCGCTTCTGACCCTCCCGCGATGCGTTGGCGATTAAGATACAGATGCCAGGTCACTCTGAATTAGCCTGATGTTAATAAAACAAGCGCACCTGTTACACCAGAGGTGCTCCTTGCCGTTCTAGCATGTTAGCAGAGATGGTAAGCAAACCAGCTGCCTCTGTCCAGAGGCCAAGTTCCTTGCAGCCATATACAAGCACACGTGAGCCCACGGAGCACAGCTTCCCTGGTTATTACGTGTACATTCCAGTCTCCACAACTCAGTGCGAACCATAAAAAATAACCAACCCAGTTGAGGCGAGGGACTAAGCTTTCTGACTCGAAGATATTTCACTTCTTGAGTCAATGAAGAGTGAAATCTGATAAAGGTATCTTGATGGGATTGCAATTCCCAATGTCACAGACATTCATCAGTTGGGGTGACACAAGCAATTTAGTCTGGGAGGCAGGTTCTGCCATCCTCTCCATCAGCCACGAAGCCCTCCCTCCACCCCTGCCAGGCTGGTTGCACAGCCCACCCCACGACAGCACTACACAGACAGTCCCAGCCCATGAACACCCCAAGATGCAGAGAGGACAATCAGCACATCCCCAACATTTCTAACTCTCTTCAGCTCAGCTGCTTATTCTCAATCCTTCTTTTTTTAAGTCTACCAAAATAACCAGCATGTATGGTTTTGAAGCAGAGCGATGATTCTTAAGTATAAATCTGATCATGTGACTCCCACACTCAAAACCCCCGTCTTCCCCCCACCTTCTCGGGCACAGTCGGAACTCCTCGTTTTGGTGTCAAACCAACTGAGCCTACCTCTCCAGGGCCACCATCTGCTCTGCCTTCTTTTCCAACACACGCACATATATCCGCACACACCCCCTCACACTCCCATGAATGCACACACACACACTGATCACCACCATTACACACTTGCTCCGGCTGCCTTTGCTATCTCCCAAAGGTCACTGTGCCTCTGCACCATTGTGTGGGTTTTCCCACCTCAGACACGTTTTCATTCCCACCCACATTTCTCCCCTCTGTCCTCCACTTCTCTCTGCCCGATAAGTATTCAAGGCCCAGCTCAAAAGCCCCCTCCTCCAGGACGTCTGCTGGGGCCGCTCCACAGGCAGGCAGGCTGCACTCCTATACCACCACGGTCCTCTGGTGGCCTCTGGGCAGGCTCCCAGACTGGTCTCCAAGCAAACAACTTGGTTCTACATGGCCAAATATTAAGGAGCTATTCCGATAGGAGATGGGGGATACCCCAGGTTAAAGCCTTGAAGTCTGTCCTGGACACGTTCTTTTCCTGTTCTCAGCACTTCCCTCCATCCCTCAGTCGGGCTGATTCTATTTCCAGCCAGCCATACCAGCTGCTCACATGTCTCTGACATGTGTCATGCAAATTCAAGTCTCTATAACTTGGCACATGCTTTCTATCTGTGTAGCAAACGCCTGTCCCTTGCTTAAGTTTTGAATCAATAGCCTTCCATGAAGTCTCTCCTGATCTCGTGAGCCCTATCACAAGTAGAATTAACCACAACATTATTTGTTCAACAGTGCACGTTGCTGAGACCCGACTGTGACACTCGTTGCAGCACAAAGCAGTTCCTTTCACAGCCGTCTTCATCAGTATACTGTGCACTTCTCAAGGGGAGCGACTGGGTCTTATTCGTGCTCGTGCTCCTGGTGCTTGGAAACAAGATCGACTCTCAAGACACATGGGTTTTGCTCAGAAAAATAAGTGAATTTATTCATTTGGGTCTTTAGAATTTTCTCCTTTTATTTCTGGAAATCATTAGCACTGACTAGAAGGCAAAAATAGCATGATGTTTTAAGTAACAAGAATTCAACAGGCTCTTGTTTCCAGAAACCCTAATTCAGACTTCACAAAACAACAACAATTAGCAAAAGTTGCTAAAGACAACTGAGAAAAGGGCGGGGGGCTCTCTGGGGTGTCTGGGGGCTGAAGGAGCCCCAGACACCACAAGTTGGGCTGTCTCCAACGCGGGGGACTCCCGGCTGCCAACAGATACTAAGTTTTTGGGTTTGAGAATGAGAAATCCCAATTCCCAAGGATTCTCAACAAGTACTGAAGTAAGTTTTTCTGTATTCTTCACAACATTTTGTGGTTTTTAAACAAACAGCAAATATTAAGTTTAGCAGCATTTATAAGGAAATGTAGCGTAGAATAAAAGGTCAAACCCTGGAAGTTGCCAGCAAGCATTATCGGGTAGCACTCAAATAATGTGACCTTTGGATTCTCCAGCGAGCTGGCAGCAATGCACAGAATCACATGTTGTTGTCAACTTAAAGACTTATACTTTGTTCTAACACTGTTCCCTGGAACACCACCCAGAGGAGTCCTATTAAGTCTACTATGCAAATAAATACATTAATATTCATTTTATTTACAAGAGCAACTCACCACTGGCAGCAGATGGGACTACACACAGTCTGATGAGATGGCAACAGCTACGAGCGAGATGGAGCAGGTCATGCCTGCCCTTCCCCAGGTGCTCCTGTCCTAGTTCCTGGACTTGTCAACACCGATCTTCAAGCCCACACAGCAGTGCTTCCTGCTCTTGCTTTCCATAGCACCCTGCCCCTCCTCGCTCAGAGATCCCTACCCGCACCAGCCAAGGTGAGCCCCACACTCTACCTCTGCCCATCCAGACAGTCTCTGAGGACGTCAGCTGTGACCTGGTATTCCACTTGGCCATGGGCAGAGCAGGGCCACAGTCAGGGCCCACAGCAAAACGGTGGCAAAATCAAGACACCGGAGTAATTTTTCAGTAATAAGTATGTATGTGGGCATACACTTCCTGACATGGACCCCACAGGGTGAAATTTAACATCTGTGCCAACAATTTTTTACTGATGTGGTGGGAGTGGGGCTGCAAGAGGACTGGCAGTGGAATTGTTGACTTTCTTCCTTTCATTTCCTGGAGAAGGGCCTTTTATTTTATTCAGTACACCACGCATCTAACCTGTTTGTGTCACTTTAGACGGGCCAGGTTTTCTCTGCACGGGAAGAGCTGGGGAAAGAGTAAAGGGATCCCCAACGATGCGTGAGAGCCGCAGCACCCCAGGTGTTCTGTGCGGCCACTGCATGCCCCTCTGAGTGCCCGAGCCTCACCTCCCCGACCCCTCACACGCAACGCCAGCCACGTTCTTGGTGCAGGAGGAAGAGCGGAGCCTCACGGACCCAGCTCCAGGACCTTCTCTGTTCTCCCACCAGAGCTCTCAGGCAGGCCTGGCGGCTCAGAGATGTGCGGGACCCACCGCGAGGAGCTCTTTCTGTGCTCGGCGTTGCTGCCAGCTGCCTGCATTATCTGTTTATTTTCCTGTTAGCATCAAAAATCCCACTCAAAAACAAGATTAAATTTGTTTGCCAAATCAAAAGTAATTGCTCTAAAACAAGGATGGAAGATACTTAGTTGACATGGTGGCTCTTTTGAATGGAAGACAAAATAATGAATGTTAATTGAAATGAAAAACGTGTCAACTGTTGGAATAGTACGACGATGCTATAATTCCTCTGTTGTGAGGGTTATGTGAGTCATTATGCTAAGTCATAAAATGACACAGGAAGAGCATAACAGCCTTTGTCATTCACCAAAGCTGCATGGATGGGACAGACGGACTCCCCCGTAAGACATTCTCCATCTTCGTACCTGCAGGCTCACGAGTCACCTTCCTTTCCCAAATGAAGGGCCCCACCACGAGATCCTGTCCACACAGAGCCCAGCTGTCCTAATAAACAGATGCACGTTAGTGAACTGCACCTGGAGAAAGAGCAGGCCTTCGCCACACAGTGCCCAGGTAACAGCGATAGCAGCACCTGCACTTTTATTGAGGACTTAACTATTCTGCTGATACCACTAACGCTGCCACCAATAATGACAAACGCTACACTAATTGTCTCGTTTTCTCCTTCCAAGAGCCCCAGGAGGAAGAGAAGTTACGGTGGAACCTGGCAAGCTGTGTTGGGGAGTGGGCTGGGGAGACTTCTCGAGCAAGGCAGACCTGGGGGGCAGGGGGGCACACACACTCACCAGGGTGACCCCCGTCATCAGGACAAAGTGTCCTGTGATCCACTGATTCGAGGTGGCGTATCAGCCACCAGAAAGCCAGCCACAGTACACGGCTTCCCTCCACTGGACCTGACATGGGTAAGGAGGGTGAGGCTCACGATGTACTGCAGGTTAAGGCCCAAACACAGCAGAAGGGACCGAGTGGCAGAGAGCCATCAGGATTCTTCTAAACCATCACCATGCCAGGTTTCTAAAGCCCCTCCCACCCATAGGACAGGTGCATATTTTTAAAGTTTTAGAGCGAGAATCGGGGCCTGGCCTGGATGCAATTCCAAAGGCACGAACCCCTCCGTGTGTGTGTGTGTGTGTGAATGTCAACCTCTGGACTGTAGTTCATTGCACCTCAAGCCTCCGTGACCACCTTTCACCGAAGCTGTGTGACAGCCAAGTCAGCCGGGGAGGTGTCTACTCTTAGTTAGATCAGAGGATTCAGCGGCCAGATGGGAGTTTCCAGACACGCTGCATGTGCACGTGTAAATGAACTGAAAATGACTGAGGAGGCACACGCCAGACGTGGGGGCTGCCCTCAGCGGGGTAGGCCGAGGCCTCGGAATGGGAACTTGTGCTTTGTGACGCTGTGTCTCCCTGCCTTTGGATTCTCTTACAGCCACCTATTGCTGGTCTAGTTTATTCAAAGTCTAAAAAAAGAAGCCCACTTTCAGAACTTTTGAAGAAATGCATGTTGTCAAGTCCACGGCTGTCTGCCAGGCCCCCACTTCTCCTGCAGTGTTTAAGGAGCTGAGGGGTTGGGGCGGAAGAAAGGCCTCCTGGTGCTGATGCAGGCTGCAGAGAGGGGAGGGCACTGGAGGAAGGCTCCCTAGCCAGGCGTCCCCAGAGGCTTCAGTGCAGAACGAGGGGTCAGACCCACCAATCGGGACTGAATTTCCACATAACTGTGTTTTAAGGATCCATTTAAGCAAAGCATCAAAACAGAAGGTACAAAAAATCTAAATGTGGTCGGTATTCTAGAGATAATCTTTCCTTCTTCAAAACTTATTAAATACCTATTTTGTGCCAGAAATTGGGCAAAGAATTCTAAGAGAATGCTAGCACTGTGTTAAATGTATTTCCTATAACATACAGGACTTGTAACAATTATTCCAAAGGATAATGATTGTATTACACTATACTCTGAGTGGCTGAATTTATTCAGGGTAGATGTTACCTAAATTATTTTTATTCTTACTTGTCTTGAGAAACCAGAGATTCCCACAGACTAACTTTTCCAAAAAATCCCCAGATGCCAAGAAGGCTGCTGTTAATTTCAGGAAGGCCCCCCACCCAAACCATCGTACACTGAAGAGTGCCTGAAGAATCCATGTGCTGGTGGGCAAAGGACAAGAAGATGAACTTGCCAGAGTGAAGCCCCAGAGTGCCAGTGCCACACACACCTGCGAACTTGACTGGAATCCTGGTTTCCTCACAATGAAATGGAATACGTGAGTCCAGGGACTCTCATCAAACCTGCTCGAGCCTAAACTCACAGTGTCCCCAGTGTCCCCGACCGCATCACGAAGATTAGCAGCAGGCTGATGTGATTCTGTAAATCCTGCTGCCTGGCTGGGGACACTGCATCTGCAGTCACCTTCCATTAGAAGAGTGACAGAGCAGGGTCAGTGGCACCAGGGCCTCTCACAGTTCAGCTGGTCGAGTGAACACGGACCCTGGGCCTATGGCCAAAACAGCCGAAACAGTTTGCGCAGGTGCTGGACCTCACGAGCACACACACACCACCCCTAACTGGACTTGGCTTTGCTAAGGAAGAGGACCAAGCCAGCAGTGTGTTAGAAAGCCATTAGGGAAATGCAAGCGAACGGTTGAGTTTTCTGTATTCCCTTAGGGTAATGCAAAACAGAGTACTGTTTTAAAAATCCATTTCTTCCTAAAAGAGGCCAGAAAAGACATTTGCACTACTACCCACTGACCTTCGGCATCCCTGTTTGATTTTTTGTTTCATCTTTTTTTTTGTTTGTTTGCTGGTGCAGGAAAGAAAAGGCCCTGTGTGACCCTGAGACCTTAGAGGAAATCGTTAGCGAGGGACGTGCTAATTGGAAAGGAACAGAAAAAGGAAATGATAACAAACCAAGCCCAAGACCAAGAGTTACATTTGGCCTCCTTCCCTGGGCGTTCACAATCCTGCCTCTTCTCAGCAGGGACCAGAGGACCGAGGTCGTTGCTAACACAGCGTCTGACTAATTGTGTGTAAGCTCAGGTGTGCGCACAGTGGGCAGGGCTAGCACATGCCTGTCCACCTGCGGCTCTGCTGCTATCATCTTAGAAAACATGAGCTTCCCTTCCTGGGGGTCAATTAACTGTTACAGGATGTGTGTATGAGATAAAAAAGCCCACACTTGTTTTCTAGTCCCCAGCCGTGAAGCTCCCATCCTGGGAGGGCTGTGCATGATCTGCTTTCGGAGAACAAGGCAGTACTGTGAAGCAGAAGCGTGTAGATGGCAGAGGGACAAAGCTGTTTTCAGGACAGGCCCGAGGCCATGGGGAAAGCAGACAGAGACACAGACTCAAGGAGATCCGACAGGGCCAGCATCCACAAACCACCGCCATCGAGCCACTGCCCAAAAGCAGTGCAGAAGGCAGGTGCAGCCACATCAACATCATAACTCTTCCCCTGCTCAGAAAGCTTTCTTCACACTCAGTGTGGGGAGAGGAGCTCCTGCTCCCACTATGGCCTTTGCAGGTGGGGGATTTTCTGGTCGAGGCCGAGAACTAAGGCTCACTCCACTGACCTGTGTGTCCTCCAACCAGCATCCTCCCGCCCCTTCCCAAAGGCCAGCTCCGATCCAGGCCCCTCAAGTACAGATGCCACTGACAGCAAGGAGTTCACCAGAGAGAAGGGAGCCAGACTGGCTGGGCCTGCCTGCTTAAGCCTGGAAATCGCCCCAGGGGAAGGCCACATCCTCTGCTGAAGGGGACTGGATCCCCAGTAGACAGGATTCCGGATGTCCCCAGGGGACAACTGGCCACTAACCAGAAGACTGAGGGAGAGATGGGGTGAAAGGGGTGGTCCTTCTACTTTGAGGCATGTGCAGTAGAAGCCAAGATGGTAACCATAAAGGGGAGGTGTCTAGCCTGAGAGATGGATGGGATTGGACGAGGGCATGAAACCCTGGAAGATCCAGGAAAGACATTGGTTAGTTTGAAAGAAAGCTCACCCCTTCCCAAAGCCAAGGAGATACGATCAAAGCCTAACAAAGGTCCATCCGGGTAGCAAGCATTTCTTCATACATTCGCCCACGGGCTTGCGCATGTTCTCTCTCTGTAGCAGCTGTGCAGGCCCGAGCATGAGCCCTAGGGTGGGCCTGGGTGCAGCAGCACAGCACCAGCTGGAGTGCAGTGGGAGTGGAGCTGCGCTAGCTGCGTGGAAAAGAGGCCAGGCTGGACTAAGATCTGGCATGCACTAAACTGAACCGCAGCAGCCTCGGATGCCCTGCTGATGCCGGGTAATGGCACAACATCTCTGGACCCTGGCTCTTCTTCTGGGCTTGGTGAACACAAGCCTGAATGTCTTCCACAGCGCGACGGAGCTAAGCCACCTGCTTGTGGACGAGACACTGGGCACCCGGAGACAGTCCTCTGTTTTTACTTCAATATATCTCATCACTACACTTCATTGTCCCGTATGTGGGTCCCTGAAACGCTTTCCTGGTGCCTCTATGGAAGAGCCCAGCTTCCACCAGCAGCAAGAGGACCAAGAATGTGTCACCACAGGGAAGAATGAACCTGCGTGTCCTGGTGCTTCTCCAGGGCACAACCTGGAAGAATGTGTAGAGTTATGCCCAGAAAGCCTTTTGTCTCAACACCTGGAAGACGGCTCACACGGTGCTGCAGGAGCTCAGGCCCAGGTCCCCCGGAGGAAGGGGCACTATGGAAGACATGCTGCGATTTGTGCACATGTTCCGTGGATTGATATCAAGGAGGCTGTTCACACTTCTTCAACAGTGTAACCAAGTGCACTGGAGAAGTCTTTATGTGCATCTGTGTTTACTCCCACGACACAGATTCTCCAAAACGAAGTCTGGGGCCGACGGGGCCAAACGCCCGGCAGAACCGTGGTACCAACATAGGCTCCCGCCAGTGGCGCCCTGTATGGAGCACTGCCCCGCCTCCCAACCCCCCACGCTGCCGCGGGGGCCACTCTGGGAGCTGCTCTGGAGCAGAGTGCTTGGGTATGCCATCGAAGGTCCATACGTGATCCACGGAGCTATTAACAGCAACAAACCTACTCTGCCCCAAAACAGACAGTGAAAAAAAGAGACACTCAGAGAAATCGCTTAAGTTGGAGAGCAGGTAGATTAGCAGAAAATCAAATGTCACTCCCAGCATGTTCCGATCAGTTTGCAGGTACACCGAGGGCTCCCGCATGAGAGACGGCAGTGACTGTGAGCCCGAGTCCCCTCCTGGGGAGTGGGCAGCTCACCCCCGAGCCCCTCTGCACTGGGGCTCTCCCCAGGACAGAGAAGACGAGCCTGTAAGGATGCCGTCTGCTGCCCCGCCAGACGTCCTCCTGGCTGAGCTGCAGTCCTGTTGTGTCTTATTCAGAAGGGCAGGGAGGGAGGGGGAGTGCTGTGGGCCACAGGACAGAGGGGTCAACCCTCAGAGAAGAGACCTGGAGGCCGCAGGCCCCTGGATGAAGCAGGAGGGTAGACTCAAACTGTCTCAGAGGTGCCCGGGGCAGAGGTGGAAAGCTGCTCCTGACGGCTGGCCAAGCGGCTGCCCTGGGCAGGTCCCTTTCCTTTCTCCTCCCTGAAGGCAGATTCAGCCCAGCTCTGTGGCATTCTGAATGACACAGACCTTCAGTTCTGAGAGGTGCCAGGGGTCAATGAAGCAGATGACCACGTGTCACCACTGAGGCTAAGCCTGTGGCCCCAGAGAGCTGACCTCTAGATGTGTCCAGTCACTTAGCACAGAGAGAGGACAGGCAGAGTCAAGGCCCCAGTGAATGAGGCTACCAGGCTGGGGCAGAGCCTGCTGCTCTCCCCTAAAAACAGGGCCGCTATCACACCAGACCAATAAGTTGCCTCCACTTTCCCTGCGAAGTTCCATAGGCACTTCCTGAGCATTTTCTGGACGTCCAGAGATGTGGTGGGTTCTGTGCAAACAACAAAGGGAAATGGGGTACCCCCGGCCCTCACAGGGACACCCCGCCCCTCACTTATAGCACTGCTTTGTGACTCAGCTGACCTACCAGAGCTCCTAATTTGGCATGTCAGCCTGGCCCTGCGTCTCCAGCTCTTTTCTCAACACGTTTACTCACTAATGTGTGGTGAGCCCCTATAGTGTGCCAAGACCCAGGCTTGCACTCCAGAGGGCACCTGGGCATTACAAGTAAGTGGATAAGCCTACAGGGAGGGGAGTCTGCACTCGGCCAGCAAAGAAGTTACTCACCAGACAGCGGGCACCACCCAGAACACAGCAAACACAGGGCCTCTGCACACGTGAGCCCAGGTGGACCTGTGCAACTCTGTGAGGCTGGCACGGATTGTGCCCCAACTAACTCCTCTGGGAGCCAGAGGCTCAGGTGGAAAGCTAGCTTCATTAAGTACCTACTATGTGCCAGTGCTACCCTTACCACGTTCCTCATCACGATCCCATTACATGGTTTCTAAAGTCATCATCTGATACAAAAATGGAGACAAAATGCAGGAAAATGTCTCGAGGGCAGAGTGGCTCTTAACACAAAGATGGGCTCAGGGCAGCCTTGCTCTGGGCCCCCCTCTCTGCCCGTGAGTCCGTGCGGTATGGAGCAAGTCACGGTGTGTCCGGGCCAGTGTTCTCACATGCTCTTAAACCACAATGAAGATGGCTGGTAAATTCAACCAGCTAGTGATGCCTCTTCCCCACCCACAACTGTGCTGGAAATGGTTGCTGTCTTCTTGGAACTTGATTCCATGGGGTTTTAAAATAATTTTTTAGCTTAGAGCACATACGTCTATGTCCCTAGGTGCCTCTGTTAGGCTACAAGCGTCAGTGAGGACACCTCCAGGACCCTCCCGTGAGCACACACACAGTCCTCCAGCACCTCTCGCACAGCACACGGTTTGGCTTAAAGAACAGCTGTTCAAGAAAATTCAGTTCACCCTAAGCCACATGACTCTGTCTCCCTCCTGCTAAAAGCCACACAAGATGTCTCTTCTTGACTAGCCTGGGAGGCAAACCTGTCCCATAAGCTTCTAGGCTCCGTGGGTTTGGCCCCGCCTCCCTCTCCAGCCTCAGGCAGCCACACCCTCTCAGTCTCTGTGCTCCCTCTGCCCCCCTCCTTCCTCCCTGACTCAGGGCCCCCACAGAGGCTGTCCCCTCCTGTGGGGAACACCTTTCCGACCATTTGTCCGGTGGGTGCCTACTGCCTTTCGCCTCCCCAGAGGCCTCCCCCATTCAACTAACCTAAAGTGACTTTCTCTTCTGGGACCCCGCTCTTATCCGAGCCAATACTATCATGATGTCAGATACTTAATTTCTTTTTATCGTCTTTTCCAATGGATTTTAAATCTCCATGAGGGTAGACCACATCCACTCATCACAGAATTCCGAACACACAGCCAACGGAAGACACCAGAAATACTTGTGAAATAAAGAAATTCTCAGACTCTGGCTGAGTGCAATCTGAGCTCGTGACCTTTAACCGCCCCCATTGCCAATGCACGCAGCTGTTTTCCGAGACCTAGTCCTGACAGGAGGGACTCATGCCCAAAAGCCCTTCATCACCATTGCAGCTCCGCCAAGGACGGACCCTGGTTCCAGTCTGGGGGTGGGCAGGGTGGGAGCAGGCCTGCCCCTTTTCCTTTCACTTGGGAATTCCTCACGGCCACGGACGGTGTAAGCCAGTCATTCCTCCCTCCCATCAGGGGAACGGGAAAGAAGCATGACACCCTAGCACCCCAGCTGGGGCAGGTTCGGGACAAGGCGGGCAAACAAGGGCCTTTCGAACCTCAGCAACACAGCCACGCCCCCTTCTGCGTGTGCCCAGGAACAACATCAGGGAAAGGATGCCTTGGAAAGGTGCCAAGGTCCTCGAACTACTTAATTTTCATCTCTGCTGCCTCTCTGTGCTTGGAAGGCCTTGCCCTCTGCCCACTGTCTCCATGAGGAACATTAAAGGCAGGACATGAGCTTGAGAACATTCCATTTAAAACAAGAGTACTCTAATGACAGCCCTGGACACCCATCTCAACCATCCCGTGTCCATTTCCTGGCTCTAGAGCCCACCAGGTCAGTGCCCAAAATGGGCCCTACTGTGGTGCTCGAGACCCATAAAGAATGTCTTTCACGGTTCATTGGCTGAATTAACCTGATATAAAATGTCTAAACTGAAATCCTGCAAGTTGGGATCTTAATGAGTCTGGGCAGAGCTGCAAGCAGGCCACAGTAGATTTATTAATAACAAAGGCCAAGGAAAGAGATTTCAAAAAATTAAAACAGAGGCTAGGGAAAATTCAATCTGATCATTTCTATAAAAGAGGATGATGTGGCCCTGGCTGGTGTGGCTCAGTGGATTGAGCACTGGCCTGTGAACCAAAGGGTTGTAGGTTCAAACCCCAGTCGGGGCACATGCCTGGGTTGTGGGTCAGGTCCCCAGTAGGGTGTGCGCAAGAGGTGACCACACATTGATGTTTCTCTCCCTCTCTTTCTCCCTCCCTTCCCCTCTCTAAAAAAAAAAAAAGATGATGATGTGTTTCATGAGCAGCCACACAGATACCTTGATACTGTAGAGTGTTCCCAGAATGTGTGGGCACCTTAATGCCTCCAGTGAGTTGCAGAGGGGCCTGAGCTTATCTGTTTCTTAGTGTTCAAGGTTGGATGTGCTAATATAATGATTCGCACCTGCGTGTGTGCTGCACAGCCAGCCCGGAGTGGAAATCACGCCTAGTGATGATCTCTTCAACACTGGCACACCCGCCCCAACCTCCTCTTTCTAATCTACTGAAATCTGATGCCCGAAATATGCAAGTTTTACATTCCTTAATATGCGAGAACCAATCAACAGAACAGCAGCAGCCCTGTCTCTGTGGGCAGAACCCCAGAGCTGGGCCACACTTAACGCTTTCCAACAGGGACCTGGGAGGAAAGGCGAGGGTACTGCTCAGTCAGCCCCTGGCCCCGGGAACAGCCACTCCCAGCTCCACGGACACTCGGTTCTCCGGCTCTCCACCAGGGCACATTCTGAAATTCCACCACACGGCTCAATCTCTTACAGACTGAACGTGGCTCAAAAGGGACAATGGCCCAATGCCTCGGGGTCCACTGGAAATGGGAACAGCTCCCTCTAGTGTGTATGTGGCGGGGCTTCTTCAGCAGTGCAGACTGAAGGGGGGAAAGACAACCTGGAGGAAAGTTCTGGAGAAGACTCTGGTAGGGTGGAAGCTCTGTGCCTTGGGAGTCACACCTGCAGACTGCCCAGCCAGGCAGGAGGCCATTAGACTCACTGGGAGACCTTCTCTGGTTTTGTTTGTTTTTGTTTTGTTTTGTTCTGTTTTTAAAGAGAAACAAGGCAGGGCAAGATATGGGTCTGGTATATTTTGCGGGCAGTCACGATTTTGGGATATATATATATATATTTTAATGCTTCTGTAAAGCATGCCTGGTGCATTTGCTTTATAATGTAAGACCTGCCTTTCACTTTGTCCCCTGGTCCAAGGGACTATAAATTCCACACAATTATTCCCATCTCCATTATGAATGGCTTTCTATTCTCTACTCTCTTGTCTTCAAGATTCTCCAATCAACACATTCAGTTTCGTGAAAAAACAAACAAACAAACAAAGGAACACAGAAAGTAACTGGCTTGCTCCAGTTAAGAAATCCTTCTGCATGGAGGTCCCAGGAGCAGCTGGGGCCTTACAAGCAAAGGCATCTAGCACTTTTGTTGTTTAAAAAAATAAAGCTGCAGTTTAAAGGCATTAACTCTCTCTATGTTTAAGGGACACCTGATTTAAATGATTGCTTTAAACAAAAGACCTGGAAGAGGAATAATGAACCCAGAAGTGCTGCTTTTGGCACAGAAAGGAGAAAGGAGGTTTTGTACCCAGGCTCCCGCCAGTTGATCTGTAAGGAGTGAGGCCGGCATAGGAGGCCTGGGCCTGAGTCTCATGGCACCTCTGCAGCCAGGAGCGGTTTGGCTGGTGGCTGGCGGGGAAAATGGAAGCAGCCTGTGAGAGTTCACACCTGGGACTCCGGACACAGAGGAGGCTGTATGGCATTTCCCCATTCTGCTTCCACATCTGCCCCCTTACCGGCCCTGTGCTGTCAAGGGAATACTTTAAAAAGCTCAACAGTCTCATCTGGAAAATGGGATCATGGTACAGACCTAAGTGACTGTTGTACAAAGTCATCAAGACCCTTTCTGCCAAATGCGCCGAACACATAGGCAGTCAGTAAGCGGCATCTCTTGAATCAGCCACTCTCCCTTTGTCTTTCTGTAGTGCCCAGTGGCAGGTGTTTGCAAAACAGACCACAGTGATGAGTTTACTGTTTATAAAGGGGCCTGAATCAAAAGTGGGCTCAGACCCAAAACTCAACTTCCATACACAGCCGAGAAACAGCACCAAGTCCTCCTTATCCAGACCCAGGGCACGGCAAATAAAGATTCATCCAAGGTTAAAACAGAACATAAGGACAATGCGTGAGCCCCTCAGAGAAAGAGTGTGAGCTACACAAACTCTTACTAGGGCATGTAGGCACGATCACTCTTATGTAACTGCCAATGCCTTGAGTTGTAAAGCACCAGAAAGCCACCCAGGCACCTAGGAGTCCCCACCTTCCACGTGGCCTTGTGCCTTGCAAAGCAGGACAGACAGGTGTGTGTAATCAACCCCTTCAAAGCGCCGATAGCAGGAGGCAGCGCTCTGTTGTAAAACAAAACTGAGATGAAACAACCATCATCCTTTCAAATATCCTCTGAGAGTCTGGTACTTGATGTACTCTTCTCTGACTTCAAACACTTTGATTCTTTGTTTCAAGTTCACATAAAAGACAGAAAGGGCCCAGACTGGTCTACTACACCACCAGCCTCCCCTGAATCTGAAATCCGTGCTGGTACAGAGAAGTCACTGTTACTCCAGATAATCAGGAAGTGGAGGGAAACAGCCATTCCATTAGAGAGGCCTAGCCCATTGAGCGATGGGCTCCTTATTTAAAACAAGGTTCGTTCCCGCTGCTCCCAGAAGGCTTTCGGGGGTGGACTCTGATATTCAAGTCCCACCCTGACATCCTTCCTGCTCATTTACAACAACACACGGGCAGAATCTGAGAATACGGCTTGTCTGGAAGGCTTACAACCACTGCTTCAATTTTCCCTTCTCCAAGTAAAAATCAATGGCAACAGAGAGGTAAAATCAATGTCTGGCGCTCTGTAAGACCCCCCCCCCCATCTCTTGCCCACCCAGAACAATAAATCAGACCCGGCAGTGAATCCCCAAGAGCAGAGCCCTCTGCAGCTTGCATGACTTTCTGTCTACCCCTCTGTCCCTTATGAAGGTATTTTCTTTGAGAAGACCTAAGAGAATCTCTCTTAAAAAAACAAAACCAAAAAACTAAGTCAGTAAGAATAACACATTGTTGTGTTAAAAACTCTTCTTCCCCAAACGAACCCATCCGCCCCGCCAGTGGGATCTTTGGCCTTGAAGACCGAGTTGGACTTAACTGCCTCCTAAAGGATCTGCCTTCCACGGTCAAGCCTTGGAGACTGCTCGGGCTTCTCCGGGACCTGCTCCCCAGGTGACAGGCATCCTGTCACTGTAGATTGGCTCGCACTCCCTAGGTCTTCTGGTACTTGTATTCAGCCTGCCCATCGTGAACCTCATCCGCGCTGCCACGCTCGCTGATAGCCAGCTTCTCCTCACCGAGTGGCGCACGTTACCATGGACAGACAGCATCTGGTCTCTCCACGCACCAGCTGACAGAGCACTGGTTCTTTCCGGCTCTTCCATGGCGAGCACAGCTCCATGAGCACCCACAGTGAGTCTCTGCACGGCCCGCGCCTTCGCCGCACGTCCCCGGTGCACACCTTCCACCGGATGCACCTTTTGCAAATACTGTCTCCCAGTGTGGCTTGTTTTTTTATTTTCATAGCAGTATCTTTCGAAAATCAAAGTGTTTAATTTGGATGATACCCAACTGTTGATTTTTTCTTTATCTTGGCATTTATAGTTAATGTTTTTTGTCTTATTTAAGAAATCTTTGTCAAATCCAAGGTTACTACTGTTATTTTTCTTCTAAAAGTTTTATAGTCTTGGCTCTTATATTTATGTCTATGATCCATTTCAAGTTATTTTTGTACAGTATGTCACACAATCATTAAAATTTATGAGGATATACACACATATATAAAATAAAAAGTTTGTACATTCATAAAAATACTCATTTATAAAATTAACCAAAGACAGCCCAATGCAAATTTTTATATACAACACAGGTGCCACTTCATAACCAAATTTTAACAAAAATAAGCCAATGAACAAAACCTATGACTAAAAGAATGGAAGGAAATACACTACAATGTTTGATTCCTATTTTAAGATGATATGACCACTGCCTATTTCTGGTTTCTTTTTACTTTTCTGTGTCTTATGTAATAAGCATCACCTACTGGTATAAAAAAATAAAATGCAATATTGTAAAAAAGTTATCTATGAAGTGGCTTCCTGATTCCAAGCTGCCTTCATGATGCTCTTAATGCATAAGTGGCCCCTTAGGAGAACCGGACAGGTGAACACACTGCCAGGCCAAGCTTAATGGCAGGAAGAGATGAAATACAGAAATTCCACAGAAAATTCTGCAAAGAGAACGTGAGGTTAGACAAAGCCTCTAGAAAAAAACAAACCCAAGCACCATCTGAGGAAGAAAAAACTCCAGCAGAGGAAGGGCCGCGGCCCTGCTTGCCCCGCCCCCAACATTGCTTGCCCTGAACCTGCAGCCACACACTCTAGTCACTCACTCTCCATCGGCGAGGAAAGCTAATGAAACTCTCTTGCCAATGTGCTCACTGTCCTTCTATCTCAATCTGCTTCCAAAGACAGCCCGAGTCTGCAGCCTCCATCAGCCTGAGGCTGGCCCAGCCGCCTCTCCATGTGTGTGCCCTCCTGCCCGTCTGGCGGGCAAGATTTGCCTCTCGAGCCGCTGCAGAGGCCAGACTGGCTGATGGAATTGCCTGCAGATGTTTCACAGAGAGAAAGATTACTTCCCTGATTGATGAATATGAAGAGTTGTCAACACGGTCTCCCTGGTCAGAGGGGACCCCTGAAGTGTAATGTGGAAAGACAGATGTTTCATCTGGGAAGGTGTCCAAGACGAAGAGGTGTGCATTTGGCTGACATGGCAGACCGGGAATTCAGGCTCTGAGCGGGAGAGGTGGGACCCACGGCCACAGCCAATGCCATGGCAGGGCCCCCGACAGGCTAGGAAGGGAGTGGCACGCCTCCTCAATGGGCCTCTCCTCCGGGCTGTTTTCCCAATGAACAAACAGATACCGTTGTCAGAAATGCACTCATCTTCTTCATCCTCGGATGTTAGTCAGAAAAAGAGAGGCAAAGGCAGCATCGGAGTCCCCACCTCAACCTCCCAGGCTGCCCTGTGTGTGTGTGTGGGCGATGCAACATGGGGAACAGTCAGGCCGGCAAGGAGGCGAAGGACCTGGGGTGAGCTCTTTTTTTTCAGAAGCATGCAACTCTGGGGCTTTCTGGCTGACCTTCCAGAATGAATCAGACAATAATGACAACAATTATCATAACTGTTTTAGTAATTGGAAGACAGCTGTCATTATGTAACCCTAATTTATGTGCTTTATATACCTTTTTTATTGGACTCTTGCACAAACACACACACAAAATGCCTTATGCAAGGATTATTAAATTTTACTACCCATAAATGCTCTCTGCGAGAATTACTGGCAGACGTACTCCAGCAAACAGAAAAGAGGAACAGGGTAAATGCTTCCTTGAAACCTATCTGACAGTCGAGGACGTGCAGACTCACAACGGTAAAGTAACAAGCCAAGGTCCCGTGGCCTGGGAGCACCGGGCCCTGGAATGGAGCCCAGATTGGTCTCCCTCCCAAATCCATGCTTCAGCCACTGCAAAGCTGCAGTCACCAGCAGACGGGGAGGTGCGGGGTACACTCTCAACAGGAGAAGAAATGTGCTGGTGCTTCCACCACAGAAACCCGGTGTGCCCAGGGAATCACTACTTACACCTGGGCACACCCGAGTGCCGACGACACTCCTGCCTCTTCTGCGGACGGATTTGAGCGTCACACTGAAAATCTCGTATCTGGCATTTCCAGAGAGGGCTGTGTTTCAGGAGTAAACAGGCTGTGGACTCTCCACATCACACACACGGACACAAACATGCACACACAAATAAAGATAACCAGACGGCTGAACAGAGCACAGCCCCTTCCCCAGGGGCAGCTGGGGGGCTGGCAGCAAAGGAGGCAATCTTTCCTCCTTCAGAGAAGGAGGGGATCAGGTGCAGCGGGGGACCTGAGGGCGGTTTCCTCAGAGTAGGTATGCCGTAAAAAGAGTTTTAATACCAAAAAACCATTTTTACCATCCCATTCCCCAGTGAACTTGATTTTCCTTGAGGGTGGAGCAGGGTCTCTTGTTTACCTATAGCTCAGCGCCTAAGAAACAAGGTACTCAATGCCTGTCTGCTGGGGAACCACGACAGAGCAGACAAGGCCCAGGAGGATGAAGAGGCCAGCATGCGGCAGTGACAAAAGCCACACACGTAGGAACTGGACAGCGATGGGTATGAATCACACCTGCCAAGAATCACTTGCTGCTCTCCGCCTCAGTTCTCTCATTTTTAGAGTAGAGGAGAAAAATAAACACCAACTTGACAAGATGGCCGGGAGACTTCACAGATGTGGGTGCTGAGCACAATGCCTGCCCGTGCTGGGGTTGTGGGGGTGAGATGGATCCTTGCTTCCAGGAAGAACACTGCTGCCTCGAGGGGCAGCAAAGCAGATCAGGACACCCTGCATCTTGGTCTCCCTGGCTCAGGGGAGCTCGAAGGCCAGGCCTGTCGCTGCAGGTACCATGCCTGCGCAGGCACAGGGGCCATGCTGTGCTGCCGCAGCTGCTGGACCACACTGTCAGAGCACGAGTGCCTCGGGCAGCATCAGAGGCAACCAGGTAGGGACCGAGGGACCCTAAAACATACTCCAAGAAGGGCCGTCAAAGGGACTGGCTTCAGGCTTAGTTGCTGAGACTTCAGGACTAAGGGATGATACGGACACATTCTCTGTGGTTCTGTAATGGGGTGCAGCCAATAGGGGGGGCCCAGAAAAGGATTTGGAATGGGGTCCGAAGCTCAGGATGTCCAGGAAATATTAAGATGTCTTGTATAGCCACAGCCTTGCAGCTAATCCATGGCATGGTCATTTAACATATCTATAGCCTTTGGTGGGTCACTTGGATATGTTAAATGGCTGTGGCCTGGCTTGGAGCTAGGGGGATGAAGTCACTTCCCCCAAGATGTAACTGGGGGCAGGTCCCCCAAGTTACAGTGCCTGCGTGGGAGCTTGGAGAGGATTGGCTCCAGGACATGGGGCGATAACTGTCTAGACTAATGATGGCAGCCCAGTAAACTTGTAATAATACAGAAATGCTGGCAGGTGTAGCTGATTGTGGGAGGAGTCAGAAATGGGGCTGCAAAGGAGAATGGGTATGGAGATTTAAACCCAGACGCGGCAGCAATTGGGAGGGAGAGCCACGTGGTTTCAACAGAGTTAAGATCCCCTCTTGCCGAGGTGAAGAGGAGGGAGAATCATGCATTTTGGCAAGAGGGCACACCCCTGCAGCCAGGTGAAAGGGAGAACCATGCGGTTTTGGCCAGAGTGCAGACCCGTGCAGTCATGTAAGGGACAGCCATGCGGTTTTAGGCAGAGTGAAGATCCCCTCTTGGCGAGGTGAAAAAGAAAGCCACACGCTTTTGGTCAGAGTCCTGACCCCTGCAGCTTTGGTAGAAGAGGCCCATGTGGCTTTGGGGTGTCCCCTTCGGCTGTGGGGCCTGGAAAGCAGGAGAGACTTTGACTGGAACTTGGTACAAAGAACTCTTGCTAGTGGATCGTGAGAGGGTGCCACATGACTGGATTAACTGGAGATCCTGCCTGCACAGCGACACAGCTGAGGGTGCCAGCGGCTTGAAAAACAGACATGTGCTCTTTTCCTGATTTACGGTACCCGGAGTTGGGACAGTGGGAGAAGGGAGCACTGTGTGTATGTGTGTGTGTGTGTGTGTGTGTGTGTAGGTGTATACCCTAAAGGCCTTTGATATTTTAATGGAGGCGTTAGGCCTGAATAGCATTAAATAAACATTTCGTTTCCTTTTCACAAATCTCTGGCATTGAGAGACGTCTTTCCAATTGGCTGCGGATGTTGAGATCTGGGAAATTGAGAACATAGCCTGACCACAGCAAAACAGGAACAAGGAACAGCATGCAAACAAAGGCTGAGCAGACATCCTGCAGTATGTGAATGCCCTACTTAGAGCAAGATAGGCTGATTGTAATTTGTTTAGTTTTGAATTTTGAAACCCCACCCTGTTCCCGCGCGCGGTCTCTGTCAGCAAACAGCTAACTGCCACGTCTGCTTCTGTTCAACGCTCGCTTGCTCGTCCCTATATAAGGACTTAGGTGTAAGCGCTTGGCGCAACTCTCATCTGCAGCCCTTTTGGGCACCGTGCCTCTGGACACCCTGAGAGTTCGCCCCAGCACAGGTTAAGCTTGGCCGATAAAATAAGACCAAAACCCTGAAAGGTCTTCGAAAATTATTCTCGCGTCCGGTGGATATAACACAGACAGAAGAGCCAGTAGATATTAGTATTCCATCCCTGGAAGGGGCCCCTGTTGTTCTGTAACAGCTTTTGGCATCCCTAGGTGGGCCAAATATTGCCCTTCCCTCGAACCTCTGTTCGGTAACAGTTCTAGGGTCAAACTGGAACCAAGGAGCCAAAGTTACAGGGAGGCAGACTTCAGTGGGAATCAGGAAAGGCTGCTTTCTTTGCCTGAGGTCATGGTACAGTGTCTGTGCATGGCAGAGGAAGTTGCTGAATCCAGAACCAGGTGTCCTAACCCCAACGCCCTGCTGCCACCGCACCTGTCCACAGCCCAGTCAGGAGCAGGAGAGGCCATGCAGGCACTGCAATCGCCTGTCTCCCACCCACCTCACCCCTAGCCCCACCCACCTCACCCCTAGCCCCACCCCCAGCCAGCCCCACGCTCAAGGAAAGCCTGCCTTTCATGTTTCTGTGTCTGCCTTCCTGTTTGAGTGTTTCTGCAGCACAAAGGTGGAAGTAGCCTCAAATCAAAGGCTCTTTTCTGTCATTTGTAAAAGTCTGAGGCCACTGGCTAGATAATGGTGGGCGTGGGTATGGGGAAGAGGCAAAGGCTTTAAACTGGGGAAGAAAGACTACCAGATGCAGCTCCGTAAGGAAAGAGCAAGGCTCCTTCTCAGAAGGAGTGGAGCCATGCTGGTCTGAGGCTGCAGGACCGCAAGCCAGGCACCCAGCTGCACAAAAAGGCCCACATCCTGCACGAGCAGCCCTGGACCTCAGCTGACCCCAGAGGATTACTGTGGCCAGCGGGTGAGCTGCAAGCAGGAGACCAAGGGTTCAGTCCCTATCTTCTTAGCTCCATGTCTCCTGGTTCCTGGGGTCATTCTGGGTGAAGGGATCACGCCTATCATAACCAAGGAAGGGCTCTCTGGTTCTCTGCTCAGAGGAGGGCTCCGAGCCAAATGAGGTTGATTGGAAGGAAATAAAGATACTGACATTCTTTGCAAATCTGTCTGAGAACCACAGCAGGAGCACAGAAACCAAACACCACATTAAATGCATCTGCTCTGCCTCTTCCCCCGGGCACCGCCCCCAGCCTCCTGCCTTACCTGGGGAGCAGGTGTTTGCGGCTGATGCACAGGGCCGTCTGGTAGTCCTGGGTCACACACACCTTGTGAGGGCTGCACTTCACCTTCAGGCAGGGGTCTTTGGAAGGGTCCAGGGCTGAAGCAAAGAAGAACAAAAACAGGGAGGTTAGGGCCTCAGGGAAAATGTAATGTCTACTTCTACTCAGCTAGGTAAGTGGGAAGTAAACAGACCACGTGTCTGCACTCTGTGCTGTTTTCTTAGGCGGGAGGACTTTGGAAAGATACAACCCAAACGGTGGGAGGGGGGGAATTTGGTGTCTCCTGTACAGGTTCCCCTTCCTGTCAGGGTCACGACTCCTTCGTGCCATGGGGAGTTGCGGCATCTCCATCTTCAGCAGGATTTTAAAATCCTTTAGAATCTTACGCGCTCCAAGGGCCAAGAGCTACTTTCTCTTCTTTGGTTCTTTGTCTGCTATTGCTTTTTATTACTTCATCCATGCCTAATTTTACCTATTTTCTATAACATAGAAAGTACTTGAGGACATGGTTTTCTCTCCTTTTTTTTTCTTCAGTTCAGTCCACATGGACAAAGTGCATTAATAAGCCTAGTTTAAGTCTTGTGAAGAACGTCCAGATGCATAAAACAGTTCTGTGCCCCACAAAGTTACAACACAACAGGGAGGGGGAAAGCTTACCCATAAATATTTATGGAGTGCCGGAGGATTAGATAAGGGCCATGACGGGCATGCAAAGTAATGGCAGAGCTGGAGAGAAACACAGAGATCAATTTCTGGGGCAAGGATTAATGAAGCATTAATATGTGAATTGGATTTTGAAGGATGGGCAGGATTTTGAAAAGCCAAGAGAGAAAAAGCACTCCGGCCTGGCGGCCAGCATGGGCCAATGACGGGAGGCGTGTGTGGGCCACTGTAAGGTATTTCATCCGACCAGTACGTGCGATCTGTGCACGGGAATAATGAGGCAGGGGGAGAGCTGATCCAAGCAAGTCGCCGCAGGAAGGGTCTGCAAGGACAGCAGTTCCTACACTGTAACATTTCCTAGGCCCTCAGCTCCTCCATACTCTGCATGCTGGGGTGGCCCTGCTCCTCGAGGCTGAGCATCGAGGCAGGCAGTCTGCAAAACAAGAGCAACTGTGCCGCCTCCCCAGCCCCAGGGCCCAAAGCCTGGGAGGCTGTAGGTCTTCCATAACTGCTCTCCATGATGGCCAAGGGAGGAGATGTTCTCCCTTGTCCTCCCCATGCAAACATGTGGTTAAACCAATCAGCATCCAGAGCAGAGACAGCAAAACATCGGGGAGAAAGCGGCCTTCCCCTCCCCTGTGGGGCCCTCACCACCACGATCCCCTGCACTTAGACAAGTCGTTATTCCAGAATGAGCCCACCCAGGCCCAGAATCTCAACACCATTTTCTCCAGACAGCTGCTGGGAATGTCCCATGGGACCTGAACACAAACATCCGAAGGCAATCCTGCCACTTGGCCAGCTCAGCTCAGGGTGGCCCCCTCTGCTGCAGCAGCTTCACGCTGCAAACAGAAACCAGGTGCATCTCAGGCCAGTCGGGCCAGCAGTGAGACCAGGTCTTGGTAGGTCCCAGGGAAGCCTGCTTCTGGAGGAACCTGCTGGAGCTTAGCAGGAGGAAATGGGTTGCAAGATAAAGAGAGGCTGACTCGAGCCCCAGGGACACGGGGTCCACTCTGCGCTCCCGAAAGGAGGGCTGCCTCTTGTACTCTGGGTCTGCCCTCGGAGCGCTCTGAGCCTGGGCCTTCCCGAAACCTGCACTAGGAACTTCCTGGCCCCAGGTCGGATGCTCTTGGTCCTGGGGATTTCCACACAAGAAGCCAAGATGCTGGTGAGTCTCAGGCCAGTGATCTACTTCTTATACACTGTCCCCCACCCCAACCCAGGTGGCCTTCCAACCAACTTTATTACCCAAGACTCATGCAAACTTGAGCCAACAATGAAGACTGATTACCAGATGACAATTAATAATGGCCATGCGAGTCCTCTGCTGCCCCTTCTCACACTTTCTACCACCACAGGATGAAGTAAGACACTTACAGATCTCAAAACACTTGGGCCCAGGTCACGGGCAGCCCTGGCCCCAAGTACCAACTGAGGCAATGCCCCGGTAGGTGCCACAGAACCCTTGGGATTTTCCCTGGAGAGGAGCTCAGAGATGGAGATTAACAGGCTGGCCTAGCATGCCGCGTGCTGAAATCTGCAGTACTGCACAAGATTCATGGCCAAATTCAAGCTTCTTTTTGCTTCTGTAGCCAACTCCGCAAACATGCAATGTCCACACCATGAGCTGGGTAGCCTCAAAGAACAGTGCAGTTTCCAGGCAAAGAAGTAGGCCGAGCACAGTAGGGAAGAACAGACTGTCCGCCCGGTGTCTCCGAGTTTGAACGCTGGCTCTGCTGCTGACCAACCTCTCCGTACCTTGGCTGCCTCTTCTGCTGAAGAGGGTAATAACAGTACCTACTACTGCTTTTGGTTGTCAAGAGGATTAAATGAGTTAATATTTGTAAGTGCTTAGAACAGATCTCTTAGGTGTTTGTTAATTTTTTTGAGTCTGTATTTTGTTCCCAGAGTGAATAATAATCCTTCATAATAACAAGAACAGTCACTAACACCCTGTGCTTCAGACGAGCAGGCAGTGAATCACTAATGGGATTTCCATACTCAATGCTCCAACACCCAAGGAGGCTGCTGGCCTTAATATGCCCATTTTACAAGGAAAGATCTTACGGCAAGTCCCTGGTGAGAGGTGCAGTGGGCAGTGGACACCTGCTGGGCGGCTCCAGAACCCCATCTCCTTCCCACCACAGCCAGCAGCTGAGACACACCTAGAATGTCCTTTGAAAGGTGGACTGCAGGCCCGCCTCACGGCGTATATGGTACCCAGCTGCACGGTGCTCCCGAGGAGCCTTCCGGGCAGAATGAGTCTCGCTAGGTACCAGTACGGGGCAGCCAGGGTGCCCAGTGCGGCCCAGGCTGGGCCACGCAAGGCCTGCTCCAGTGCTCCCCAGAAGGTGGGGTGCCCAGCTGTGGGCAGGTGCGCCTCTGCCTACTCCCTCTGACTGTAGCCACCCCACAACTGAGTCGACTGACCAACCAGTGGTCTGGTCATTTTTCATCCTGCAACCTTGCCATCTGCCACCCTGTCATTAGGCCAATGTGATAGGTTGCCCCTCTTCCAACACTTGAAGCTGACGTTACTAAAACAAACAAAAAACTCCAACCAAAAATGCTAACAAATAAAAATCATCCATTATTTAACTCCCTCTGCATACTTCCTCAACAATTTGCATATAAAAATCATGTTGCCTAAAAATTAATTACCGGGAATTGAATACTTCACATATGTATGTGAGTTATTTAAATGAACTTCACAAAACAACAGAACAGTAACAAATCAAGCTGCCAGCATTTATTCAATCACCAGGTTTCCTCTTGTTTTTGAAAAACAGCAACATTGGAATTAAAAGGGGATGGGGATGGTGAAAGAAGTGTGTCATTTCCATTCAAATACAGCCTCTACCCAAGCTTTTCCTGGGGGCCCCAAGGCTCAGGGGACACTCTCAAAAGGCGACCCTCATGAGAGGCATCCAGCACCTGTTTTGGACAGGGTCACGTGGCTCCACTTTCTAAAGGGAATGATAAGACATCAGAATAGTAAGTGGCATTTAAGAGGCTCTTTAATCGGGTGCAGGGAAACCCGTGCCGGTAAGGAGGGGAGGGGAGCACTTGAGCTGGGTGTGAGTGATAACCCCGACCAGGGTTAGATGCTCCTCTGTCAGGTGCTAACGATTCCTGGGGACAGTGCCCCAAGTTGTGCTCCTTGGGCACGTACTTGGGATGAGGATGCAGCAGTCCCCACAGGGTGGCCAAGCCCATGTCCCCTACGCCTCCTCTGTCTCCATACCTGCAGGGTAACAGCCTGGCACAGAGCAGGTACCCACAGAGGCTTAACTTCATCTTTCCTGCCCGTACACACACACAAAAATCAAGTGTTAACTGACACATGATATATGTCCAATTAATTTTTCACTTACTTTTACAAAAACTTTTTTCAAATGAAAAATCAAACGAGAATGAATTAATTTAAAGAGTGATGTACTGAGCTGGGAAACACTGAATTCCAAATCCTATTAATTACAGGCTACATGTAATTTTTTTAATTAATTTTATTTTTTAAGCTCACTGCTTGATCTCAATTAAGGTAGTGATATTTCAATGATCTTAATTGTTTCCAAACTTGTCTTCAGTTCGATTCATTTTTTAATTGGCTACATTGCTTTTAAAATCAGGATTAAGGCTTTCTCTGCCTATGGGTACAACAAAGTGCTCAGGGGCAAAGGGCATGACAGCGGCAACAGCCTGGCAGGGTGCCACCTGAGGGAGCTGAGATGAGAGCAGGTTCCATTTCTGGGCTGCCCAAAGGGTCCCTGAGAGTCCCCTGGGGAAGTGACGCATGCTTGTGTTTATTCTAGTAATATTAGCAGAGCATCCATCCTGGGCAGGCCCGTGTGGCCAGCACCTCCAGAGTGAACGAGATGGCATTCCTCCCCGCCAGAGGAGATGAGCAGTGGGAGGGCGAGGGAGCTACCTCATCCAGTCTTCCCAGGGGGACGGGGGAGACTTCCTGGAGAGACTGACATCTATGAAAAAAAGTGGGTTTAAGCCACATACCAGATTGAGGAATAACCTTCCAGATAAAAAGCAGCAGCCTTTGCAAACATGAGAGAAATCACGGCAAATTTGGGGACTGCAGCATTTCATGGGGCTGGAACAGGCAGGGGGTGGGGCGGGAGTGAGAGGACTGGAGGGGGGAGGCGACATCATGGAGGGCCTTGCAAACCAAGCGAGGACAGGGGGACCGTGGCTTCCACGTTCCTCGGTGATGACAAACTGGGTAGAGCTGGAAAGGGGGTCTGTGGCACCCCTTCTTATGCTGATCTTTGTGGGCCTCCACTCTGTGGTAGGAGGAGGAGGAAGAGAGGACCCTTTATACACATTTTATGTGGAAGGTGGCACTTCAGTTAAGAATAGACATGCTGCACTCCTCCCCCTCCAAATGAGAGGCAGGTCAGGGTGGAGGTCCCAGTGTTCAGCTCCTACAGCCACTCTCCCCTTTGAGGAAACCTCATGCCCCCTCTCCCTGGGGACGTGAAGCTGCACAGAATTCTGGGAGGCAGCAAGCCGACCTGGCAAGACCAAAAAGGAAAGACTTGGTCTAAAACAGCTGTGCCAACTTGTGGTCCACTCTGGTGACTCCTGGCAACTTCCTCAGACAAAAGGCCACTTGATTTGCAAAAAGTTGACAAATCAATGACTGTTGTCTCCTTGCTGCTTTTAAGACTGCTCTCTGAAGTTCATCTGAAGAGCAAAGACACTCCCAGTGATTCATTAGGAGTAACTTAATGGGTGATTGACAGCAAAATTACTCTAAACTGCTAAAACCTCGTCAGGCTAAGATCCCAAACATTTATTAGAGCTTGTCTGTCCCCATGGTAACCTGTGCATGCACCTCGCTTCCAATCCCCCCACACACACACTCCAGAGGGCCTTGTTTACTAGTTGACTTGACAGAACTACACAGAATACAAAATAGAAGGTTCCACTCATAGGGTTTTGCTGGAACCAGAGAAGAATGGCAGTGTGGAAGGCCTCTGTCACCATTCCCTGCTACCGAATCAAGGGGTGGGCCAGATCTCTCAGGCCGAACAAAGCGGCCTATTGCCCATACGTCTAAGAAGGCCGATTAAGTGATACAGATGGCTGAACACGTGTGCCCACGGGGTGGGGCCGGGAATGGGTGAGGGATACGGGACAGATGAGGACAAAGAGGCAAAGGATAAACGCACACATCTGACCAAAGATACCCCTCCTGGAAAGAGACCTTTTCTTTCCCTTCGAACCAAGGGCCCGAGGACTCATTTCCTTCTGTGTTAAAAATAAGAGCGTCCTGTCTTATATAATAATTGTGTGTGTTTGGTGGGGGGATATCAACTATTAACAAATTTTTTGGAGGGCAATTTTTCAACCTGGCTTTGAAATGATAAGCACTGTTCAACATAGTTGGATGGGTGTGTAGGAGTTTATGATATTATTCCCTCTACTTTTTGGTATATATAAAAGTTTTAATAGCAAATTGAAAGAAGGGAAAAAGAAATATCCTGTGACCCAGTAAGTGAATGCATCAGGCAAAATGTGCATCTTAGTGATCTATAATCGGGAAAAATCGGGAACAACCTGAGTGTCCATACTGCTAGTTTGCACAGGCTGCTATGAGAAAATACAGCAGGTGGGGTGGCTTAAACGGCAGAAATCCACTTTCTCGGAGTTTTGGAGGCCAGAAGGCTGATCTGAGGAGGTCGGCGCGGTCAGTTTGTGAAGAGAGCTCCCGTTCGAGCTCACAGACAGCCACCTCCTTGTCACGCACCCACACGGGCGTCTCCAGGGCCACTGAGAGCAAGGGAACTCTGATGTCTCTTCTTACAAAGGACACCCATCCTGTCAGATCAGGGCCCCGTCCTATGGCCTCGTTTAACCTTCATGGCTTCCTCAGAGACCCCCATCTCTACCTACAACCACAGTGAGATTTAAAGCTTCAACACAAACATGCAGTCCATACACCATCTATTGGGAAATGGATACTTCAATTCAAGGCATCCATTTATGAAATTTTTGATGTCTTGTAGTTACATTTCCAGCTATTATAAAGGGGAAAGTAGGTCTGTATAATCTCACATAGGTAGATGTTTATGATACATGAAAAAGCAAGTTAGGTGAGAAAACTGATTGGAAATAGCGAAGTAACTTTCTGACACCGCACAGCTGGCAAAATGGCACAGCCATAGTCAAAACCAGGCCTGTTTACTTCCAAAGATGCCCTCTCCCTCTCCTGTGTCGCTGCTCTTGAAAAGAGGCACCAGCTCTGCTTCCCCCTCACACACCAGCGCCCTCGGCTTCTCCTGACTGTCCTCCGGCTCCTGGGGCTCCCCCACCACACCCTGGGACTGCATTCAGACTCCCTACCCCCCGCAACGCCCACACTGCCTGTCAGTGGCTAGTCCAGAAACATCAGAGTCTCCTCTTGCTTCCTGGAGAACCTTGTCTGCAGCACGGAGACCAGGGTGAGTCACGCCCATCACTGGGGGAAGAGCGTGTGTCCCTGTGAGACGTTGGCATGTGTCTCTGAGATACGAGTCCAGGACCCCCAGGCCCGGTGGAACTGAAGGCAGCTGCAGGAGCTGTGTCCCTGTGCTCGTGTGCGGACCAGGACATTATAAGCAGCCCCTGAAATGTCCAGCCTGGCTAATTTGGGCGTCCTGGCCATGAGAGAAGAACGTTTTAAGGCAGGTCTCTGTGAGCAGCTACAGGGTACGCTCCATAAACTCACAGGCCGCAGCATTTTATTAGCTTGGCCGGCCAACCCCTGCTTCTCAACACTATCATCTCGCACTGCCCCCTACTCCCCTGCTGCCTGGAATGGTGAAGGCCAGGGGCCTCACTCCATGTTTTACCAAGAAACTCATTTCCCTTCAAAGTGGGATGGGCAGAAGAGGAAAAAGGACTGGGGGGAGGGGAACTAAGTGGAGAGATAGGGAAGGAGGGAACAGTTTATTACATAGTGCATCACTTGATTAGGGAACCGACAAGGGAGACAGTGACAGCCATCAGCCTGTAGAACGAAGTACTATGATTCTAATCAACCAATGAGGAAACTGATTCGTTCATCATGAATCCTCCGACGTGGGCAGCAACACGGCGATGCTAAGTGGCCTGTCTGTGGTCACACAGCTGGTAAGCTTGGGTTTCCATCTGGGTGAAAGCCGATGCTCGGAGCCGCTGGGCCTGTCGCAGAAACAACTTGGGGGTGGGGCTGAGGTGATGGAGGGCCAACAGGGGACCCCTCTGTCACCTGCCCAAAGAGTTCTGTCACCCACAGTATCCCAGAAATAACTTCTTACTGGCAAGGAAACATTGCACTATCCAAACTCAAAGTCTGACGCTGAATATTTGGATAAACTTATGTGACTTTTTCTAGTGAATACAAAAGTCAAAGTTTCTTTTCAAGGCAATCACGACATGTAGTGAATTTAAGCCTCTCCACAACTTATGAAACAACACGTAACATGCACCAGGTAACCCGTGTGGCTCCTTCTGTGAAGGTTTCAGGAAGTGTGGATGTGGCCACATCACTGGAGGGGACACACACGAGGCCCGGCCCAGATGGGGTGGAGATGCGCACCAAGCCCGACCCAGACGGGGCAGAGCAGAGTGAACAACAGGACCTAACAACAGCCTCAGTTCCCAGGGGAGGGACGAGACACGCCCCACAGGCAAGTCCAAACCTCCTCACTCATCAAAGGGCCAGGATTTATAAAAATGTTGTAACAGTACAGGTACTTAGGTCCTATTTCACTGTAATAGACAGAAATTATTCATGAGACATTTATGAATAAAGGAGAGAGAATTACTTAAAATACATAAGAACCTGGGAGGATAAGAGGACATTAATAGCACAATAAAAATAAAATACTTCTGAGAAGGTATATTTAAAAGTGTTGTAGCTCACAAAGTCCGTTTTTTGTACTTGTGCTTCACTATAATGCAGTTAAAATTACTATAAAACACAGAGCTTTTCCCAGACCAAAGGCATCCGGAGAACTAATTCCTTTGGTGCTGATGAGCATGAATCTGTCATTATGCAGCAGCCATGGTCCTTGGACCATGAAGAAACTCAGACACTCCACAGATGAAAGAAAGGGTTAGGTACCCCTAGAAGAAACGAGCCCACGGGTGTGGGTCATAGAGAGGTGGTGTGAGAGGCACAGCTGCGCCACTTCCCGCCAGTACAACCTCGAGAGAGTGATTACCCAACTCCTCCGAATTCAGTGGGAGACGAGCCGATCTACTCCACTGGACTGAGTGAGGACCTGGTCAGATAATGCACGGACGTGGCCCAGTGAGGACCTGGTCAGATAACTCGCAAATGTGGCCAGGCACAGGCCTGGCGTGGTGCATGCACAGTTACCATCCCCACACTCTCACCGGCTGTTTCTGTGCTGCTCTCCCCATAGAGACCGTGGAGGTACGACGCAAAGGGCCAGGGACCCTGCACGTTTCAGAGACTCCACGTCCTGGAGCTATGATGCTGTTCAGCCTTTCCAGTCTCAAGTGGTGGGCTCGTCTCCACAAGAAACCTATAAGTTTCAGTTTGAATATCAAGTTCAGGGGTCACTTACCCAGACAACTTCTGCCGATTAACTAGATCTAAACCCTTGCTGAAATCAGTATGTGACAACTAAGAAGCTGGTACATCTCCAGTAGAGCTGTGCTCTGCCTCATTCCATCTCTGATTACAAGGTCTTGGATGAAGAACTAAAAACTACCCCCCAAATTCTGCGCACAGAAAGCATACAACAAAGCCGAAGCCTCTCTGGAGGGTTGTGGGGTGTGATTGTTAAAGTATCCTAAGGGCCTACATTCAGGCACCATTGATAAAAATCTAGGGAAAAAAGAGAATATAAAAAAAGAATCCAGCAAACACTATTGAGACAGAGGGCTGGAGCTCGGGGAAGTGGGTGACACGGGTTGTGTTGGGGATGAACGGCAGGCAAGGCAGGTTTGGTGTACAGGGTGCTTCCCAACCTGCAGCCAGGGCCTGTCCATCCGACGGCTTTCTGCCTTGCCCTGCAGAGCTCAACACGGGCCGGTTTCAGTGCAATGAGAATAAGCAAGTCCTCTGGGAAAGCCTGCCCCAGGTTGGAGATGGGGGTGCTCAAAATGACCTCTCGGAGTCTTGAATGAGGCCGTCACTTCCACAGTGTGGCATCTTCAGGGGTAAAACCTCAGTGAAGAACACCAGTGAGGCATCTGGGCGCTCATTCATTGGTCGCCTCCCTGACGAGTCCAAAAACCAGAGAGTGAGGGGACACAGGCAGTCCCGCCCCACACGCACCTTCCACAGCCAGGCCTGCTTTCTATTTTCTGCATTCTAACCCAATCCTTGTTTCTCAGACTGTGGGAGCCCAGGAGAATACAAATCTACCATGGAGCTCCCTGCAGCATCTATTTTACTGGATGGTAGGTAACTTAACACTTATTTTTTATGTGAAAGTAATCACTGCTCTCCTGTATAATAGATTGAAAAATTCATCTCGACTTGTCTAAAAGAGACTTCGAAAGTGTATGTGCTCACAGTGGGTTCTGCTCACAGACCTCACAGGAGGTGTTTACTCTTCCTTGCCCTTAGAGGTTCTCTGGCAGAAAAGTTTGAGAGGTGTTCAAAGTGTTTACCAAGTTGAAAGGGCCCTAGAAGGCAGTGGGGAACTCTCCAGGGTGCTGATGCCTAAAATGGAAAATGAATTGCAGTAAAACTACACACAAAGAACCTTCAGAAGCAAATTGTTCATTCTTGTGGGACCACAACACAGCTCCAGTGAGAGCTGGTTAATGAAAAATGTATCCTGTGCCCCTGGAACAGAATCCCCGGGCCATCTGTTCCCAGAGACTTCAGTCCCACTGGTGAGACACCCAAGGGTTTTTCAGAAAACTGACCCTGTGTAATCTAGAGCTTTCGGAGAGCCCTCAATGTGCCAAGCATTGGGTGAGGCCCACAAATGAGTTACAGAGCATTTGTGGCTCCCCGGGTATGAATATCAAAATTAGAGCTGCTATTTCTTTCATCCCTTCCACTGTTAATTTTTTTGTAAACATTTGGCTCTGTATTTATAAATGGGTAATTGGAGACTATTCATTTCCAAGTCCTTTCTTTCTCCAATTAGGGCAAGTTCACTTCTGCTTCCTTGGGATGGTTCCCAAGGTTATTAAATTCCATTCCTTAACTGATCACATTAAAGCAATCATGACAAAGTTAGCGCTGATTGGACCTGGGGTTTCTCGGGGCACCTTCTAAGCTATTAGAAACCACTGCAAGCTGAGAGAAGAATGATCGTATCGCCCTCTGTAGGGTTCAGTAAGTGCCGTATCACTTGAGTCTTTTGCATTCTTGCTGTTCCTCTCTTTGTTTGTGCCCCACACTTGTTCACTCGCTGTGAAAATGCTTCTCCACGTGCATCCAAATAAGCTGAGCAATTCCGTTTTAACCTTGCCCACAACCAGCTCTCTTTCCTGCTTGTCTCTTCACCAATGTGCCACTCAGTGGTCAATTACCTCCCGTGCATCACTCTAAGATAAGGCCTACAGTGCTAATAAAAAATATAAACCAGGTCTTAACTGCTCATGAAAGACAGAGGCAACAATAAATAATGGGCAAGCACCTATGAGGTTTCCTAAAACAAATGAGAAATAAACACAAGGAGTAAAATCTTTCATTTTCACTCTTCAGCAGTAAATACTGAGAACCCAGCAGGTAAGACGGAGCAGGAGATAATCATCTGTAAACACCGCAACTGCTGCAAAGTGTTTTTTTCCTCCAAAGAAGGTGAATTGATGTTCTTGTTTATGTTAAAGTCATGGATTCTAATTTTTTATAAGAAGTATCATAATCACACCTTCACAATCTGGCCTCAAGTTCCCTTCCAGAACTTAGTTCCCTTTCCCCACCCTCCAACATTTACCCTGCCTTCAGTCCTGGCGGACAGACAGCTCACAACCCCGCACACTCTGTGCGGTCATGCCTCTGGAGTCCAGACTGCAGTGTCCAATATAAAGAATCATTCCGTTCTTATAACCACCTTACATAGCCAGTATTACCTCCCCATGAAAGAGGAAGGAGAAAATCAGAACTTGCCGAAGATCACAAAACGAGTAACTGGCCAAGGTGGGGTGCAACTCCAAGTCTGCAGAAATGCAGCAGAAGCTCCAGGGGCCCGGGATAGGACCTGGGCCCCCAAATGGCCTGTGGAGTGGCACAGAGCCCCATGGCAGTTGCTGAGTGAGCGTGTGAATGGCCCCTGGTCTGTGGGCCTAACCACCGCTCTGTCTCTGTGAGGCTGGGGACCAAGGGCGGCTCATCGTTTCTGCACCCAAGTCCCCTGACACCCGTCTTCTCTGAGGGATGTGTTCAGTTACTGTGGAATAAATGGTCTGTGCAAGGATTATCTTTGGATGGATGTTTTAAATTGGGATTTCTAGGTCACAATGATTCAGAGCTAGAAGGGTCCCTGGAGCACCCGCCTCCGGACCAACACATTCACATTTAAACACAGGAAGACTTTAAATTATCAGCTCAGCAAACATTTATGAAACTAATTTTACATGCCAAGTACTATTATAAACATTGGGCATTTGAGAAATGGATAATACAGAAGTGCCTGTTTTTAAGGAACTGACATTCTAGTAGAGGCACTAACAGGAGAGGAAGAAAGGAAAGGAGGGGGGAAGGAGGAGGGGAGGGAGGAAGGCAGGAGGGAGAGGAAAAAGGAAATAAAGAAGGGAGGGAGTTGGGGGGAAAGCATGAGACAGGAATGAGCGCTAGGCAGCTAATTTTAACAGTGAGGCAGTAGAGAGCGCCAGAGTAGTCGCACTGGATTGAGCAGTCGGGGAAGGCCTCTCTGAGGAGGTGCCTGTTCAAGCCACAATCTAATGAGAAGGAGGATCTTTTGAAGATAAATTGAGAAACATTCTAGGGAGGGGCTGCAAAGGCCCCGGGTGGGAACTGGCCCTGGAATAGTAGATAAAGGAACAGATCTCAACAGATCGCATGACTTTTCCAAGGGCACACAGCTAGCACAGGACCAGAACTGACCTCTAAAGACCAGTTCTCAGATGCATATCTTTACTGCAGTGAGTCCCCAGGTATCTGAGCAAGATGCTGAGGTCTACCACTACGTGCTAGCCTTGCCCTGGGCCTTCGTGACTAACACCCTGCCAGGGACTCTGCTTCAACACAGTGGTCTCGGCTAGCTATTGCTCAGGCTGCAGAAGCCAGAGACGAACAGCTGGAGAGGACCAAGACCTCCAGCTTCCTGGGCACTGTCTTTGCTCATGTAAGCAAACCACCAGTATGTGTGATACGCATAAATTATATGGGAAGGTCAAAGAAGCATGAACTTTGTGCTCCAGACACTCAGTTGCATGCCTGAGCTTAGCTCCTTGGGTGCTGTATGATCTTGGGCGAATTATGCAGCCTCTCTGAGCTTTAAAGGGGAGCAACCAGCATTTCCCTTACTTGGTGGTTAGGATGAGACATTGTGGCACATGTTGGACAGTGAGCTCAGCAAGCACTCGGTAAATGTTTTTTTCACTCTTTCCCATGTGATTCTCCGTAAGCATTCCGTACAGTTGCTCCAGTCCAAACTGGACCCCTATCCTCCTCCAGGTTTCTCTACCAGGTCACTTTTAAGCCAGGGTACAGCCTTGAAATCATCCTGCCTCTATTCCCTACTTCCCGGAAGACCCCTGGTGATCTGCCTCTGCCACCAAACCGGTCCTGTTCTCTGCAGCAATGCCTCCTCTGCCCATCAGCCTGGACTCCTCCCCCACCATGCCCTGCATCTGAAACCTGAGGCCCCTTGAGGCCGTCACCATCGCTGCCCAGGCCGTCGGCATGGGAAAGGCGACCAGACAGTTCAGCCCTCCATTCAGTGAGGTCAAGCTAGAAACTGACACTGGCACTCCGAAATGTGCAGAGCAGAGTGAAAGGAGAAGAAAAACACTGGCATGAAGGAGACCCCCTTTTTCCTAAACACTGTTCCCAGTGGAAATGTGCAACTGAGACTCTGGCGTCGGGTCCCCCTGGCTGCAACAAAAGCCGCCATCGGGCCTTTGTGATCCTGAAAAGCTAATGAGAGGATGTGTTTCTGTGTAATCCAAACAGTATCCATTTCATGCCCAATCGTTCTTTTAAATGGGCAACAAATGTCTCCTCTAACAAACAGAGACTCTGTCTGGGCTCTCTGTGGGCCCTGGCCAATCGCCGGGGGCAGGAGGCCCTGGATGCCAACTCGAAGCACCTATCACAGAGGCAGCCTGGGGCCGCCCCACTCCCTCCTGACAGGCTGCCCGCATTGGAAGCCGAGCCCAAAACCAGGATTTTGAACTCAGACTGACAAAGTAGCTCACTAATTCTGAACTTGCTTCTAAACTGCACATTGACCGCATTTTAGAGGAAGTTCACTACTGTTTCAGGTGATGGCATTAACAGATGGAGTGTGACAGAGCCTCAGCAGGCATGGGAGGAACTCAGGACTGCACCATGGAGAGGCGGATGAGTGCCCTGACATCCTGAGGGGAAGGGAGGGTCTGTGACAGAATGGCCACTAAGCATTGTGGCAAACATGAAGTGACACGCTGGACGTGGTCTCGTGTGCTCAGCTGGCATGTGCTGTTGTCGGCGTCCAGGATCATAAATGCCATCCCGGCCCATCCCTCCCGTCACCACAGTTTGCACAGTCATCCCTTCCGGGACAGTTCCTTACGGGAACCTGTCTCCTTAGCAACAACTCCCTGCCTTAACTTCAAAAAAGAAATCAATAGGAGAACAGAGTTTACTCTGAAGTAGTCTGACACCCAGTAATCCATCCATTTGCTGAGCACGGGACCCACACTGAGCCCCATGATGTGCCAGGCATCATCTCGGATGCTGAGCACCAGACAGCCTGTCCCTGTGTATGTGATTCTTGCCAGCCAGTGAGAGTGCCTGCCACACCTGATCTCCTGGGGTCCTTACAATCACCCCATGAGCAGGTGTTACTGTCAGGGTTGCGTAGCAGCTGACATAATAGAGGACCTTGTAAGGACAGGTCAAAGCCCTTGCCCAGCATCTTGAACTGGAAGATGTGAAACAAGAGCTCAGAGAGGAGAACCAGAGCCACCCCACACCAGAGGTCAACCACCCACAGCCCAACCACCTGCAGGCCGACTACCCCCAGGCTGACCACCCCGCAGGCCGACCACCGCATGTACACTCTGAGCATCCCAGACGGTGCTTCTCTGGTCACAAGCAAGTTCCTAGCAATTAATGCAAAAACGTCACAGGAGCATCCAGTACGAATTTCTGGATTATGTCTACATAGCAGAGCTGGCCCCAGGTGGGCTCGCACCCCCACGTGGGGCCTGCTCTGCCCCTGCGTCCCTTCACCTCCGTCCCTTCCTTTCTCCTCCTCCCCTCTGTTAACTGCCTGCTTGGTCCCCAAAGGCACTGGTGTTCATACCACCCACAGCTCCACAAGAACACATTTTTGCTTCCCCAACAAACAACCACACCCTTCCAGTGCTATATTCCCTCACTTAGCAGAGATTCCCAGGACACTTGGGGTGAAATGTCGCAGCAGGGCTGGTTTTCTTTAGTGCACATGCAGTTTTAGTCCACACTCTTCTGAGTTTGGCAAACAACATGGTAACCATTTTTTTTTAGCTTTCACAGGCTAATTATCCTTACTTTGAAGTTCCACATCTGCGTGATTAAACTGTACCCCTCTGCCCTGGCGAACCCCGCCTGATAGGCTTCACCCTGCTTTTTCCTCGGAGTCCGGACTGTGTGGAGTATCAGCCTTGGTGCCGTCAGGCCCCAGAGGGGACTCGGTGGCAGGGGCGGCAAAGGGACCTCTTCCCTGAGTCCCCCGCGTGGGGCCATCAGCACCATGTCTCCTACAGTAGCAGAGGAGGACCTCCTCCACATGGCTTCCCTCTCTGCAGAGGTTTCTGACAATCGTTGGGTCTACAGTTAATATCCTGTCAACACCACAGGCCACAGAAGCCCCGCCTCCTGGGCACTGATGTCTGAAACCGTCTGAAGGAGCAGAGACTCCTTTGGATGGAAGGTCACTAACTGGGGGTGAAAGGGCAGGCTCCAGAGGGTCTAAAACCGGCACACGAAATGTCATGTGCACTTCCTTGATGCGAGGGACCCAGTGTGGACATTCACCTTCAGTCCTTCAATCCTCCTAACAGCCTCCAGGTTCCTTACATAGAATCTTCTGTCCCCACTGGGCACAGGCTAGGCAGGACGGTGGTTCAAACTGCCCACTTGCCCCTAAAAAAGGCAGAGGTGACAGGTGCCAGCTGATTCTTCCTCTCCCTGCCCTGCTCCATTCAATCCCAGTGACCTTCCTGTGACTCTGCAAAGTAAAAGAGAGGCCCTGGGGCAGAGAGGAAAGCAAGCATCTTTAGCCTGTGGTTCCTGCTACCCAGCCAGCCCTCTGGCCTTCCCTTAGTCCTTTCCCTGCCCCGAGCCTGGGTTCCCCACTCCAGCCTCCCGCAGCCTCGGTGAGCCTTGGACAGCCTCCCCGTAACGGTGGAGTCAGGCTCTGCGGCTACCGTGCGGAGAACTCGTAAGTAAGACAGATTCATGTGTCTAGAGAATATGACAAGGCTCTGTGGCTAGAAGCTACACTTTTAGGGACTCAAACAATCCTTGCTGGTTGTAATGTGGCCACACCAGGAGAGTCAGTGCATCACTGCTGTGAGGGCTCAGGGTGGCTGGTGAGCAGACCCCACCCAACATCACAGCTGGCAGAAAACTGCCCCCCGGAGGTGAGAAACACCATGCATATGACTGCCACATGGGCAGTGAAATTTACACGAACACTTCCTGCTATTAGTGGGGGTGGGGGGGTGCTAACCTCGCCACAGAAGGGCAGGGGCCCTCCACGGAGAGGCCAGGCTGGGCTCCGACAAGGCCTGCTCCTGGGCAAACCTCATCCTTCCCTGTGCAGTCCTGTGATGACTTGGTTCTAGGGGAACGGTGACCAGGACACCCAGGATCTAATTCAGAGAATGAGCAGGTTCTCGGGGCTTCAAAAAGGGGAAGTGGCTACACAGGCTCTCAAATGAACAGACACAGCTCCAGAAACACAAACAGACCGATGAGTCTCTCAGTCCTACAGCCAGATTCTCAGCCTCGAATCCGGTCCCAATGAACTCAGGGATCCACCTTCCACCTGACCCAGTCACCTGTGGTCTGGGGGAGGGGGCGGCTCGCAGAGAGCAAACGCGGCTCCCAGGAGCCCACCCGCAGGACTTCCTTCCTCTCTGTCTGATGGGCAGACACGATTCCCAACAAGCAGACAGTTGTGACTGGGAAGGATGCCTTAAAGGATATCACCCTCAGGTGGTGTGTGAGACAAAATATGAGGGCCTCTTAAAGTGAGACCACTGCGGCTTTGAACGATCGAAGCCGTGGGAAGAAACACCCTCGAGCTGACACCCAGCGTCAGGTGAGGGTGTCGCAGCAGCTTCCCAACCCAGCAGGTAAGGGTCACGCTCACCCTCCAATGCTTTGTGTAAACTGCGTCAGGTGCCGGTGTTCAGCCGGGGCCTCTCGACTCCCTCCTCCTGCCCCAGCAACCTCAGCCCCGGCTCTACTGCTGTGGGTACCAGTGGCAACTGCCGTGTATGCTGTAAAGTCGTCATTACTTTCATCTATAAATTTAGTCATGACTTATGTATGTGTACATATATTTGTCTATCCTCAACAGAGGACATAATTACTGATTTTAGAGAGAGGGGAGGGAAGAAGAGAGGGAAAGAAAGACATTGGTGAGAGAGAAAAGCACCAATCAATTGCTTCACGTACGTGCCCCGACTGAACCCGCAGCCTGGGTGTGTGCCCTGACCGGGAATCAAACCCTCGGCCTTTAGGTCCACAGGACGACACTCCAACCAAATGAGCCACAGCAGCCAGGGCGTGATGTATACTTTGATTTGATTTAGTTTTTGTCTTGTGTCACCTACCAAACTGCAAGTTTCTATCTTCTAAAATAAGTATTTTTGACTTCTCTCAGAGCAGTATTACATTTTTGTTGACAAAATATTACCAAAAAGTTTATAATAAACACATTGTTTACAATATCCTGGCACCACTGAAACTGCTGTTTTCTCCCAACTGTTTTCATATTCAAAAATTTCTAAGATGTGCCGACAACAAAGATGTAAGCAAGACGGCACATTTTAAACCCCTATCTCCTTCATCAAGTGATCAGTGCCACAGCCGCCCGATTTCCAGGGTGGAAGAACGGACCCAGTGGCTGTCACAGCCTGGGGAGACCTGAGGGCTGCCCCCTGCACTCTCGTCCTCAGTGACACATTACACATGGAATTATCACGGTGTGAACCAGGCCCCAAGGGCTCAACATTCGAGCTAGCTTTATGTTTGTACTCTCAGGCTGGTGAGAAAGTTGTTCTCTTTTTCTTTTCTTCTCCTTCATTTCTAGGGGAAAAGAAGACTCTGATCAATATACTATTCCCATTTCCCTAGTCTCCTGAGGAAACCTTCTGTCTCCTTATAGTGCCATCTGAAGTTAGACAGCAGAAGAACATGGGCTGAGACCAGGGATTATATGTCTGCCCTCCACCTTTCCAGGGGACATCGGGTGAGGTCCAGGAGACTGTCTGCTGTCCCCTCTGACGTGGGAAGGGAGCAGGACGCTACTGGCGTTTGGTGGGTGGAGGTCAGGGATGGCAGTAAATGTTCTACAGTCGACAGGACAGCCCCACACAACAGAGAATTTTCTGGCCCAAAGTGTCAATAATTCCAAGGTTGTGGTACCCTGGCGTAGCCACACAAGGGGTGTTGACAGAAGCCACAGAGAACACAACCTTCTCTGATGCCACATTCATTTCATATGAGGGGTGGGAAGTAAGTGAGCCTTACTGGGTGGACGTGGAGGCATAGGGGAGAGGTAGGGAGAGTGGGCTTGGTCCCTACAGAACCTCTAGGGAGCATACGTACCCCACGTCCGCACGGGGCGGGTCCTCCAGAGATCATGTAAACCCCTTTTCACCCGTTGCTCTTGAGAAACCGGGGTCCAGAGAGGGAAGACTGACTTGTCCAACGTTCCCAGGCAAACTGCCTGCAGAGCCGAAGCTGGAAACCTGGACTCAGATGCCCGGCCCCTGCTCCACCCACTCGGCCAATGCCGATGCAAATGGAAAGGGAAGGAATGCATCTCCCAAACACCACTGCCCTGTAAACTCATCAACAGGGACGCAAGGTCAGAAGAGGCCTTTCTATCCCTGGGGGAAGCAGATGCACAATCCGAAAGTGGGGAGGCAACAGGTTTATTCAACGGGTACGGATTTGGCACCTACCATGTGCCAGGTACTGGTTTGAGTGCTGGAAATACAGTAGTAAATGGGAGGGTCAGAGTGCCTCCCGCCACGTGACTTCCTTTCTAGTGACGTGTGCTGGAGGGGCAGGGAAAGGCAGAAGAACCAAGGCCAAAGATAAAAAGAAGCAGAAATTAAGTCTGGTACCCCAATATTCCCTCCAGGGCTCAAGGACCTATAGAAAGGCAAACTCCTTGAGTAACTTTAAAAGGGACGTTTTAGGATATTGTATCTTTTTGCGTCAGACTCTAAACCTTTCACAGGTCACTAACTAGTTCACTGCCTAGTGATTGCCTGGTAATGCATTACAAGGTAATGAGGCGGTAGCCATAATAATGTCCCTGTCAGACACGAATGTACATGCAGGATACTGTGCGGGCACTCTCCGAACACCATCCCATCAACTCGTCACAGCGGCACTGAGTGGACGGGTCAGCCCCGCCGCTGGCAGATACGGAGACTCAGGTGCAGTAACTGGTTCAAGGTCTCACAGCTGGAGGAACTCACGCCGTGTCTGTCTGCCTCAAAGCTCGGTGCCTGCGAAGACGGGCTGCACAGCACCACGACCATCTGAGCCGCCGGAGCTGCGACCTATAGGTCGGCATGGTGGCCGGCCTGTGCCCACGTGTGACTCCCTTCTCCTGCCATGACTCAAGCTCCTCTCCCATGATGCAAATGGCATGTCTGCAGTTCATCCGGAAGGTCTACACTAAACAATTATCTTCATTACTGTAGACTGCATGTGTCCCTGTTCAATGTGGCTTCTCAGAAAATTTGAGATGTCAATAGCCCATCTAGTTCTCACTCATGCATTTCACACACACCGTACGTAAAAAGACATGCTGGTGTGACGACCACCTTGTCCGAGATGTCAGTGTCCGCACATTGGTAAACTCAGAAAAGCAGGGAGGCCCTACGAACTCCTCGTTTGTACTTGCGAACCCCATTGGGCAGGACAGACTGCACGCCGCCCCGCAAACTTCCACCACTAGATCAGATTTTTGTTAATGGGACCAAGAACATTCACAATAACCTGTTCTACTACATGAATATTGGCTCTAAGTCATCACTTCTCTACCAGATCAAGTTCATCTTTATATTTTTTTAAATCCCCATCAAGAATCTCCTCAGTGGTACAGGCGCACGCCCACTGGGTCATGAGGGCCTGTGTGACGAGCAGAGCAATCGAACAGCCAGCTGCCAAGCCCGGCTGCCTCTCCGGACACTTCATGAACAGATGCGTGTGGCGCTCGGCCAGTCAGCAGCTGGAGAACACCTGCCGTGTACCAGCAAAATGGGTGCTTTTGCATGGGGCGTCTCAGTCAAACCTCACCAGAGGTCTCAGGAGTAAGAGTTACTTCTCTCATGTCACCAATCAGAGAGAAAAATGGAGGATCAGGGAGGACTGACTGTTGGCCTGGGCCATGCAGCTGAAACATGACCAGGCCAGGATTCAAATCTATTTTTTTGTTCCAAACCCCAGTTCTCCATTTTTTCCCTCCTTTCACTGGTATTCCCATTTCACCAGTCATTTAAGAGAGGCAGCCCTGGTCTTGAGGAACTTAAGGTTTTGTAGCAAAAACACCCAGGCAACCCTGGAAGTCAACATTTACAGAACACCAGCACCACGCCAGGCACTGGACTGGGCTGCCTGCGGATGCTACCTAACAGCAACCGAGGGAAGTAGGGGCTGTTGGACCGAACCACGTCCCTCTCCAAACCCCTACGCTGGAGCCCGGGACGATGGTGTCTGGAGGTGGGGCCTTTGGAAGGAGATTGGGGTTGGATGAGGCCGTGAGGGTGGGGCCTCGTTGGGAGGAGCGCCCCTAGAAGGACAGAGGCAGAGAACTCTCCGCTGACTGCGTTCCTGGGCACACAGAGAAGAGTCCCTGTGGGGACAGAGTGAGCAGGTGGCTGTCTAAAGGCCAGGAAGAAGGCTCTCACCAGAACCGGCCCTGCCCACACCTTCATCACTGACTTCCAGCCCCCAGAACTGTGAGAAAATAATTGCTGCTGCTCGAGCCATGGAGTCCACAGTACCTGATTAGGGCGGCCCCAGCTGACTGACACAGGTGCTGTGACTGTTACCACTTTAAAGACGAGAAAGAGAAAACTGACGTTCAGAGAGGCTGTGAGAGGCCTCTAAGTACACAGAGCAATAAGCTCTGATGCAGACCCACCTGTGGGTGGCTGCAAAGCCCCTACCACTAGTTCTGCTCTACCAGCACCACAAACATGGGGGGCCAGCCATGGGATCGTCACCACTGCAGGGATGTAAACACATGTGTTTTAGAAGGCCAGGGAGTGGCCTGTCCTGTGAATAGAGAGAGCCTCCAATGGCACTCAACTATGAGTGGGCACCCTAGGACCTGTGGGCACCACCACCTGGACATCATCACCCTGCTATGCACTTCCCCAGACAGGCCCACCTCTGAATTAACGCTAATCTCTGCAGAGCCACCTATGGCCACATCAAGTCACCTTGGCAGAGGAGTCACACGGTTGCAGAGCTTTCTCCCAGCCTCTGAGCTCCTCTGGCGCAGAGAACAACGCTGGACTCCCACCGTGCCCACTGCAGAGCCAGCGCTCAATAAATGGCTGCTGAACTTGACTATGAAGCAACTTTCTGGAAACCACCACCCAAAGGGCAAGCAATGCCAAAATGCTCTGTGACATGAGGGGTCAGAATCTGGCTCTCAGTGGGCATTCTCACTGTTTGCTGAGGAAAAGAAAGTCCACTTCTCAGTTTTAGGCAGCCAAGAGCTGTCTGTATTTACATCAAGCTTTAACTTATCCTTAGACAAAAATAGCTGTTGGGGCAAAAATTACAAATGAGAAAATGTAAAACAACAAAAAAATGAAGGAAGGGGTTCTGACCAAGATAGAGGCGTAGGTAGAAACACTTCACTTCCTCACAACCAAAAGGAGTATAACAACCAATCTAAAATCAATAAACAACCAGAAATGCCAGAAAATCAAATTGCATGGAACTCCAACAACAAAGGAATTAAAGAAACAGTCAACCAGAACAACCAGACTGGTGCGCCAAGACAAAGAAATACAGCCCAAATGAAAGAACAGAGCAAAACTTCAGAAAGAGAACTAAGCAATGAGGAGACAGCCAACCTATCTGATGGAGAATTTAAAACCCTGGTAATCAAAATGCTCACAGAACTGATTGAGCTTGGTCAAAAAATGATAACAACAAATGAAAGATACCCAAAGTGAAATAAAGCAAAACATTCAGGGAACCAACAGTGATAGGAAGGAAACCAGGATTCAAAGTAACGATTTGGAACAAAAGGGGAAAATAAACATCCAATTGGAACAGAATGAAGAAACAAGAATTTAAAAAAGTGAAAAGAGACTTATGAATCTCTGGGACAACCTGAAACGTTCCAATATCCAAATCATAAGGGTGCCAGAAGGAAAAGAACAACAGGAAGAAATTGAAAACTTATTTAAACAAATAATGAAGAAGAACTTTCCTAACCTGGCAAAGGAATAGACTTCCCGGAAGTCCAGGATGCCCAGAGAGTCCCAAAGAAGTTGGACCCAAAGAGGAACACACCAAGGCACATCATAGTTACATTATCCAAGATTAAAGATTAGGAGAGAATCTTAAAAGCAGCAAGAGAAAAGGAGACAGTTACCTACAAAGGAGTTCCCAGAAGACCGTCAGCTGATTTCTCAAAAGATGCCTTACAGGCAAGAAGGGGCTGGAAAGAAGTATTCCAAGTCATGAAATCTAAAGACCTACAACCAAGATTGCTCTATCCAGCAAAACTTTCATTTAGAATGGAAGGGCAGATAAGGTGCTTCCCGGATAAGACCAAATTAAAGGAGTTCATCATCACCAAGCCCTTATTATATGAAACGTTAAAGGGACTTATCTGAGAAAAAGAAGATAAAAAATATGAACAATAAAATGACAACCAATTCACAACTATCAACAAATGAACCTAAAAGAAAAAGATAAACAATGAAAACAAAAACTAAGAAACATCCAGAATAGGAACAGAATCAGAGAAATGGACATTACACAGGAGTTCAGTGGAAAGGAGAGAAGGGAAGGATGAGGGGGGAAAGGTACAGGGAAGAAGAAGCATAATTAGTAGGTATAAAATAAGTGGGGAAGGTCAGAAATGGTATAGGAAACAGAGAACTCAGAGAACTTTTATGTACAACCCACAAACATGAACTAAGGGGTGAGGAATGCTGGAGGGTTGGGAGGCGCAGAGCAGAGGGGGGATGAAGGGGGAAAATTGGGAAAACTGTAATAGCATAATCAATAAAAAATACTTTTAAAAAAGAAATGAAGGAAGGAAAGAAAAGCCCAGGCCAGCACAGCGTAGGCACGCACCAGAGGTCCCGGGTTTGCTGAACTCCAGCGGCTGACGCCTCCCAGCTGGAGTCTCTGAACGGCTGTCCGAGCTGAGAGGGCAGCGCGACGGCCACCACACCTCCCTAATAAATACAGGTGGTCTGCAAGCCTCCAACTACAAAGGTTACTGCGACTCGAAATCCCATTAAGGGCACCAGAGCAGCTGCTGGCCCACTGTACACATCTCCCACAGTAAATCGCCCGGACAATCTGCTGCCCTGGCCAGCAACTGGCCTGAGCACCTGGTGTTTGAAGCACAGGATTTTATACTTTGCTTTTATTAAAAAAAAAAAAAAAAAAAAAAAAAAAGCCTTCCTTCTCGAGGAGCTCATTGGTGATTTTACCTAACCCCTCACCACCACCGAGTGCATGCCTGGCCTTCGACGCCAACCTTCGCCATTCTAAATTTCCCAGATGGATCATAGAACAAAATAATACTCTACCTAAACTGCCAGAAAGACAATCAGAATCGCCCTCACACTTGACCCATAGGCGGTGCCCCATCCTGCAAGCTGTCTTACGTGGAAATGCCAACACTTCCCTGTGCCCTTCCATTCATTGTGATGCCTCCGAGATGGCAGGATAATTAGGATTTGGAAAACAAGCCCTCGCTGGGTCCATCCTTCCATTAATAGACAGGGCTGGACTCGATGAGGGAAATAGCAGCAATATTTCCAAGCCATCTCAGTTGCCATGCAGAAAAACCAGTTCCCCAGAGGGTCCTCCCTCCTACAGCAGGGCAGGTTCTCTGAACATCAATACCTCACACACTCATCTGCGCATTATTTAATGGAGCAGTCGAGGGGACGGCTTTACTCTAGTTTCCAACCTTCCACCAGAGACCCAGGCCTGCAGCACGCGACGATGGAACTCAGCTTCGCATGCCGCAGAGAGGTATGTGCCGAATTTTTTTAGGCCAAGGGGCTGTTTCTAGCCGTAATTACACACTCCCAATGTCTAATATGCCATCCTTACCCCAGGGACACCCAATCATCATCTGTCTGTGCTGACAGCAGTGAACTCACTTCAGAATCCAATAAACAGCGATGCAATCGATTGCCCGATCACCGGACCTTCGCTGAGTGCCCCACTGGGGGGGACACAAAGCTTATAGACCGGGGTCACTGCCCCCATGAGCCCTAAAGGTCCCACTGTGTCTCGTAGAGATGAGATGGAAACACGTGGACAGGGAGACAAGGGAGACTGCCAGCCAGCTGAGCCCACGGCTGAGGGTCATTATCACACTGGTGTGCACAGGACCCAGCAGGTGCATGGCAGGATGGATGTGCCTTTCTGGGCAGAATCTACCTCCCCTCCTCCTAGCACTAGGCCTCCCATTTACACGCAGTGTTGGTGGGAATGAAGTTCCCACTCAGGCCTGCCTTGCTCCCTGTGGGGGGAGGGGCCGGGTATCTCTTTCTCCTGAGCACAGAGTCCTCAGGGAGCGACTCAGAGAAAACCCGAAGATCAGATACACCACAGCCAAGGCGACAACACTGGGACCAGGCCATTTCCGGTGAAGGCCGCTCTGCAGAGCCCTCGGTGTCTGACCAGTGTCCCCTCTCACCCCAAGCAGGGCTCTGACTGGGCTCCCGCCATCTTTCTAGTAACAGCTTTCTTAAACTTTCTGGAGTCAATGGAATTGGTGTCTGTTTCTCACGGCCATGACGCAGCCTGATCAAGCACCAGGAGCTGCCTGTGGACGGAGAGACCCAAGACACAGCACAGTTGCTGCTGCTCCAGCTCGGTCCTGGGGCGGGGCTCACCAACCAGCAGGCTGAGCACGTGTGTAGGGTACCAATGTTTTCATAAGACTGCAACATTTAAAAAAAAAGCCAACACCACCAAGTTGTGGGCCAGGATCATGGTGAACATCAGAACTATATTGGCCTTTTTTGCATTTATTTGTAGGTTAGCAGTGTTTTTATTTTGAGTTACATATGGATCAGAACTTATATAGATACTAAAAATTCTAGCTTGGCTCTGCTTATTGAACAAATATCTGTGTATTTATCAACTCTCCTCAGCCCCGGTACTGACTCTTTTCAGGTAAAGACTAGGTAACATTTCTGTTGTAAATATCTAGCTTCCACATACCCAGCACCGCCCATGTGCCAGGTAGCTACTTAGTCCTGCATATGCCTGCTACCATCTAACCCTCACAACAACGCCACACAGTGTGCCTTATTATCACATTTTATAGTAAAGGGGACAGAGGCCCAGAGGAGGCAGGTAACTGGCCCAAATTCACACGGCTAACAAAAGACAGAGGTAAGAGATCAAGCCTCTGTGAATAACCCAGCCCCCATATTGCGCCGCCTCCTGGGCTCTCACCCACATCTTACGGTGCCTTTCAAAGTGGAAAGAGAAGGAGAGATGGGAAGTAGAGCTAGGGGGGAGGGGGATATAAAAAAAAAAAACAAAGTTGACGTCTACATCCTGGGGACAGAACCGTACTTCCACCAGCTCCCAGTTCTGCCCAGTGCTCCCTCTGGAAAGGGGGACACCTCCTCCAACCCTGATGCGAGCGTTTCCACGACAGCTCAGGCCAGCAGTAACAATCCACATTTAGCTGATGCCCTTCTTTAAGTTTAAATGGATTTCTCTCCTGTCCAGGGGGAAGAGACCAGCTGACCTAACTTGTCGGTGTAATTGGCTTTCATAAGCTTCAAGACAATTACTAGGCCTCCCTGCAGGCTTCTTTTCCTGGGGCTACAATTCCTAATTATTTCTCATACAAGTCCTCATTTCCAACTGCACAGTGAAATCCGTTGCACTTTTCTGAACCGTGTCCTAGCTGTCCTTTTCAGTTCGTGGTCCTGACACCTGTGCCTTGTGCCCTAGTACCTGGGCTTGTCCATCCTCTTATGCCTGACTCAGGTATCTGTATCAGAGGGACAGAGGTGCAAAGGTTCATTCCAGAAGGTGGGTGACAGCCCCCGCTCCAAAAGGGAGCATGTGCCTCGATCAGAGATTCCGTTCCAAAGCTCGTTCACTGGCAGGTTTGAATACCCAGGAGTTCATAGTAGACAAGGAACAAATGCCACCCTGGCTTGGCATCAGGGAAGTTCTGGCCCTTTACTGAGCCTGTACCCTCCAACAGATGACAGAAACGGCCAGAAAGAAAAGAGGGGTCCAGAGAAAGGAATGAAGGGGGAAGGGGTGCCATGTCCCTGTCAAGAGGGCATCACCCAAGGAAGGGTACCTTGCCAGGGACAAGACCACTACCACCTGCTCACACATGCTGTGCTGTGTCAGAAACATTCGGGCTTCCCTCCCCCCCAGCATGCACACGTGCACACACACAGGTGCACACAACGCGCATGCACACACATGCACACACACATACATGCACACACAGCCCTATGCAGATCTGACTCCTACTCATTCTGCAGCTGTGTGCAATTACTCAGTCCCTGACCTCAAGGAGCTTGTAAGATTACAAAAGGAAAGGTGTCAAACACCACAAGAGAGAATGAGGACGAACTACTGTGGGGAGGAGAGTAAGAGAGATAGCTGCCTATACCAGGCATGAAGAAGGCATCGGAAGTGGGGGCGTTGCAGGTGGGCTCTGAAACATGGGTAGGACAAGACACGCAGACACTGTGGATGGGAATACAAGGGACCAGAGGACGAGAGGAGACTGGAAAAGCACTGGTAGGTTAGCCAAGCAGAGGGAAACTAAGGCAATTGAGCAAGAGTGTGGTATGAATGGAGCACGGCACGATTCACCAGTAAACCGAAGATGACTTTGTTGGTGCGGACGTTCCATCTCTGCAGTCCCCTTGTAAGCTGCTTGGGGGCAGAGAACAGCTGCAACAGGAAAATGGGCACCAGGAGGTTGAAGCTGTGTGTCATGGTTTGGTCTGTGCACTACTGAGAATTGCTGTGTTTTCTATTAAGTGTTAATGTCGGTCAGTGCAGCAGGGTGGGCAAGAGAGTTCAGGCTCCAGGTTCTAATACCGGCCTCACTGTTTACTAGCTCTGTGACCTTGGACAAGCCATTGAACTTTTCTTGACCTCAGTGTATCTCTGAAGTAGAAAAATAATTGTAACCACCTTACAATTATGAGGTGTAACCACCTCATAAGGTTGTCAAATAATAAAGCAGGAGGTTCATATAAAGTACTTTCAGAGTTCCTGGCATATAGAATGGGTTCTAAAACAGCTCCCAAACTCTCCCCTCCTACCCCCTTACTTCCCCCCATGACCACGATTTGGATCTGTACCTGTGGATATACCTCAACACTCACAGACACACACACTTGTTTATGACATGCAATACGCAGTGATTCCTTTGGGGAAAGCACGTAACCGGTACAAAACTCCCGATAAAACTGAAACATCTGTGAAAGTAGTAAAGGCAGAGGCTTGCACTGCCCACGTCCAATTCTGCCTACACTAGTGCCCACCTAATGCCAGGGAAAGGGACTTCTGGACCTGGGCATTGACCCTGGCGAATGCCAAGAACATTAAGCTGTTACCCCATCCTCCTAATGCTTGAATTAAAGCTAAGGCAACCACCATTAACACTGCCCACCAATCATGCTATCGGGGATAAAAACTCGGAAGACCAAAAGCACCCAGCGAATCCCACAATGATGTTTGACTTGTCTTCGATGGAGCAAGATCCTGTGCCTTCAGCACAGAAATGGCCAGCATGTCGCCAGCTGTCTCAGGCGTTTGCCATCCAGGCCATCTCGAGCAGGCTGGGCACGGGGGAGGGCTCTCCTTTGGAGGAAGGCGCCTGCTCCCTCCTTGGCAGTGGACACAATGACTTGTGTGGTGTGACGTGGTCGAGAGTCTGGGAAGCTCCCTGCACGTCTCCACAGACATTCGGACTCTAGGAAAATGAGCCTGACGTGTTGTAACTGCTACAAGCCCTCCTCACCACAGCCCGCCATGTGTCTGTGCTCACGCCCAGGCGCGCAAACACAGGTTTACAGTTGTGGCTGTGCGAAATTAGAGAGTTCATTCTTGTGTTGTTCTTTGTTAATTATCGTGCTATTTTCCACAGGAACAACTGTAAACCTACTTTTGCCCCATCCTGTACATATGAGCACATCTGGACACATAAACACTTTTCCATCAATAGTTAAAATCTACTATAGGCACCCATCACCTCAATCCTCAGAAAGATGACTCCTTCATCAGAATAGACATTCACCAAAAGGATGTTCCCATCAATATGAATCAGCCACAGCAGAAGGGCAGGCTGGTGTGGATAGAAAAGAAAAATGATGCCAATATACTGCATATGGAGCTAATTAACAATATATGATTAATCAAATGCAACAGTAGTTGATGCGCGCCAACAAAATCCTGAGGCTTCCCCTCCGAGGGCCCTCCCTCCGGTGCATTCATGGGGGGCGTAGTCAGGGGCAGTGCCCAGGTCTGGGCAGTGGTCAGGGGCAGTGCCCAGGTATGGGGGAGGGGGGGTCAGGGGCAGTGCCCAGGTCTGGGGAGTGGTCAGGGGCAGTGCCCGGGTCTGGGGGAGGGGGGGGGGTCAGGGGCAGTGCCCAGGTCTGGGCAGTGGTCAGGGGCAGTGCCCGGGTATGGGGGAGGGGGGGTCAGGTGCAGTGCCCAGGTCTGGGCAGTGGTCAGGGGCAGTGCCCGGGTATGGGGGAGGGGGGTCAGGTGCAGTGCCCAGGTCTGGGCAGTGGTTAGGGGCAGTGCCCGGGTATGGGGGAGGGGGGGTCAGGTGCAGTGCCCGGGTCTGATGCATGAGCACGTAGCTACCATTCCTTTTGCTATTTGTCCTGTGGGCTCAGACCATGTCCTCCTCTGCCAGGAATTTTTCAGTTGCACCCAAAGCCTTGATCTGCCCCTCGCAGAAAGGAGTCACTCCCCACACACTGGAGGAGTTCATTAGCAGAAGGCTGGAGAGTGTGCCCGGGCAAGGGGGAGATGGTAGCACATGGCCTCGTAGACCAGAGCCTGCCTCACCACGATGGGATGTTGGGTGTGCATTTTCCTTAGTAGCTGAAGAAATTCCTCCCAGAGAAAGTCCACCAGCAGAGTTAAAGACAACATTTGCTTTCTTTGAAACCAGGGCAACTTCCACCAGCAGGCAAAGCAGGCATCCTATGGGGCAGGTGTGCCAGGGGCCATCCCACGCCTTCAAAGGCATCTTCAAAGGAGTCCAGGGTGGCAGGAGTCCAGAGGCCCCTTTGCCAGGAAAGAGCCTTTGGTGGCCGCTGGGTAAAGGAGCTCAGGGTGTCCAGCTTGGGGAGAGAGAAAGAAAGGATAAGAGAAAACGTGGGAGGAACACAGGAGGGGCAGAGGGCGTGATAAAGAGGAGAGGAGAACCAGGATAGGAAAGAGCGGGCAGACATACTTAGGGAAAAGGGCCTTAAAGAGGCTGGGAGGGGAGAAAAGGAAAGGAAGGGTTTGGGCAGGAGGGGAGTGAACATGGAGTACTGTGAGATAAAGTTTGAAACTCCCTTTCACATGAACGCTTCTTGAAAAAAGTTTCCACAAAAATGCTGTCGGACTCTGAGATAAGAAGACGGGGAGCCCCAAGCATTCACTTTGAAGAGCCTTTAAAAAAATGTCTTTGGTGTCAGCCAGCAGAGGGAAATGAGGACTGGGAGGAAATGATACTGCGGCTGGAGAGTGCCAGGGAGGGAAGCGGGGAAGGGGGGAAGCGAGGCAAATGCCTCCCGAACGGGGCCTATGGAAGAAAACCAGGTCCACCTGCAGCCTCCTGTCCTGCGTGGGGCCATACAGGTAAGAAGAGGTGTGGCCATCAGGCCGCCATGACTCCCTTTGGAAATCAGCTCCACACCCCTGGCAGGTGAGCAGGGAGCAAAGGCTGCAGCTTTGAAGAGAGAAGCTTGGGCCATTTCAGCCCTGGCCCTCAGAAGGGTCAGCCGATCGCACGGCCCCATGCACAGCCAGGAACGCCGACCCCAACAAGCCTCCGGCCCTCCAGCTGCTTTGATGAAGCTGCCCAGAAGCGGGGTCACCAGTCTGTTTGACTCTTTGCCATCGATTCACTTGCTGGACCATGAGTTCCACAATGACAGGACCTGGCCTATTGACCTCTCAGTCCCCTGCACTTGCACACAGAAAGCACGTGCTTTGTGGGCCAAGCAAAAGAATTTCTCAGCTGTTCCAATCCTTAGTTCGTTAGCACCGCCGTGGGCACCGTCTTTTCTGGGGGTGATGCTGATGATGCCTGCGATGCACCCGGTGGTCCCTACAACTTCCCACCAGGAAAGCATCCTTATGTACTTGGCACATTTCAGGAGAATGAACTCAGGGAGGACAAGGGCCTTGACTTTTTAGCCTAACTCAATGGCAGACCAAGAATCAAATTCAGAAGCCCAAGGTCCTTTGTCTATAGAGATGGGGGAATGACAGAGCCTCGGACCAGCCCAACCAGCTCACTTTCTTCTGAGAGCAGAGCGGGAGCCACCCTCAGACGGGGCCTGTGCCCTCAAGATTGCTCACCCCAGGGCACAGGTCCATTCTGGAACCACGGCAACCATCACAGGGCACCTGGGCTTGTGAGAGGGAAATGGGCAGCATCTTAGTGCTACATTGGTTGGAGAAGGGAGGGAAAGAGCCCCGGCTTTGGGGAGTAGACTGGGCTTCGTGGGGGCAGGGCTGCACCTCATCTCTGTCTCCAATTCTGGCCTCTCCCATGCGCCCACGTGTGTGACTGGTGGCTGATCTGACATCTCTGCTTGTCTAGTATGGAGGTTCACACTTAACCTTCAAATATAACATCCTCGATTTGCAAAACCTGTTGTTCTTCCAGTCTTCTGCATCTCTGTAAATGACAGCACCACCCACTCAGCCCCGAAGCCAGACACTTAGGAGGCCTCCTTGACTCCTCTCATCCCCTCACCGCCTACTTAGACATCATCAATCGGTCTCAGTGGGCCTCCTCCTAAACACGTCCTACGCATGGCTTCTTCTCTCCATCCTCATTATCTCTCTGGACACTTGCCTCCTAACTGCACTCCCCTTGGGTATTGTGATCTTCCCACCACAGGCCGACCAAAATCATCATTTGGAAATGGGAACCTCACTACTGCCCTCTCCTGCTCGAAACCTCTCCTGTGACCTGGAAAGCCTCTACCAGGATCTGCCGTGTCCTACGTGCTCCAGGCCCTGCCCCCTTCTCGGCCCTCCTCTCTGGTCTCCCAGTCCCCTCTGGGCCGGCCACAACAATCGACCCGCCCTCCTTCTGCCCCTGTGCCAGGAAGCTGGGGCCAGCCTTACGGCCTCTCCCCAGAGCACTGCAGAGCTGGCTCCTTCCTGTCACTCACACTGGCCCTGTCTCCCAAGGACCCTCTCGGATCATGCTCTCGAAAGAAGCCACTTGTGTCATATCCTGGCTTTCCTTTGTAGCATTTAGTGCGATTTGATATTTTCCGGATTGTCTTCCAGCAGAACACATGCCCAAGAGGCATCTTTTTCTGTGGTGTGAACTGCCATGTCCCGGAGCCTGGAAAGGAGTCTGCACTGTGGCAGGAGCTCCGTGCAACCTTAGCCAAGGGCTGAGGGCCCTGGGAGCGGCACGGAGCAGGCCCAGGAGAGCAGGTGTGCAGGGAAATGACGGTGTGGTGGGGACTGAACGGCGATTTCGGTTTCCAGGCTGGTTAGTGAGTGACTGGCTTTGGAGGCTTTCTAAGGGGCATCCATGGTATTTAATGTCTGGTATTATTTTTCCTCCAATATTAAAAATAGGTTTTGATTATAAAAATGGGACTGTATAGAAAAGGCAGAATCCATCCCAGTCTGCTAAGAACCATACCCATTATGAGTTAAAAAATTAAAAGGAACCAGTTTTCTATCCATTCCCAATGTAAAGAAAAAAACAAGATGTCTGTCCCCTTTTCCCCATTTGATCTAAAAATAAAGGCCTGACTCAGACTTCCTGCGAGAGCACCCAATCTCCACTCTGATTCTGTCTCAGAAAAGGCACAGCCATTTGCTCCCTTTAATAGGGCATAATGCCACCAATTAGTTAACACGCACATTTAAGGTGTCGCACAGGGTGAATTACAGGCTCCCAGGCCGGCGGGCCTGCAGGGGCCGCCCTGTCCCCTCTGTGCTTAGCTGGGGCCTCCTGGAAGCCCCGGACCACTCCTCTCTTTAAGGGGGGGATATCCTCTCATGACCCCCATTTTCCCACCACTTGCGCAGCCCCCAAGGCCCCCCAGCAGCAAGTCCTGCACAGCACCACCAGATTACCCGCCTGCTCTTCCCCCACAGAGACAGACCGAGGTCTGTCCCCCTGGCTGTGTGACTGGAGTGTGAGGCAGCAGAGCTGCTCCAAGCCCCGGCTCAGCCACTTGCCGCCTGTGAGAGCCAGGGCAGGCCCCCGACTGTGCTGGAAGGACTGGCTCCGTCTACCTCACACGGCTTCTGGGTTGAGGCCCTCTCCCACCCTGGGCGGTGCACTCCAGGAGGCCTGAGGCCTCCTGCCCACCCCCAACAGCCCCACGCTAACACAGAGGTGCCCTCACTGGATGCCAGGTGCCAGAGCTTCCAGGAACCAGCTCCTTTCAAACTCAGACTCAGCACCACAAAGTGACTGCCAGCCTCTCGATTACAGAGAAGAAACAGACTGAGTAGGGTTAAGTCATTTGCCCAAGGTCACGGAGCTGCAGGGTCCTGCAGAAAAGAGAGCTCTGTGCCCTCCCCTCCCACACTGGGGCCCAGAACCCGGAGCACCCAGCACATGTGAGCACTCAGAACCGAGCATCACACACGCCATAAACCAAGCAAGAAAGATGAAGTGTAAGATGTCGCTATAATTAATATTACCTTTTGTAACGTTTGCAAGTCTGTTCTGGGCCTGTCTAAATAAGGGGGTGACAACTGGGGTGTGGAAGGGGAAGAAGAGTTACTTGACTCTGAAGCACCTTACCTGAATTAGCATCTTATTCCTCACTGACTCTGGGTTATACATCGTGACTTATCTTGGAGGACACAACATCAACCTCAACGAAATCTCTAGCTACCTAAGCCTGAAGCCAGGATCGGGTGTGGGGGCGAATTATTTCCCAAAGCCCCTGCTCCACACGGACTGTCTGGCGCCCTGGTGCCGTTCCCTCAGCCACCCGCCAGTGCCACCGGCTGTGGCCAACACTCGGCTGTTCGGCTGAAAGAGAACCAGGTGAGCTCGGGTATTCAGGTCAGCCCTGTGAGGGGCCTTTCCCCTCCTAGCTGTGCTCCCTCCCACACACTGAGGAACACAGTCTCAAAATAGAAAGCCCCAGGGATCAGGCACTGGGATAATGGAAAAATACAAAAAGGCCAGGAATGAGCTGCTCAGGGTCCTGGTTCTCACCGAAAAACCGAAATAATGTGTGACCGTGCAGACGGCGTAGTCAAGTTGGGCTTGGAAGAGAATCCAACCCTACATACATGCAGGTCTCGGGCTGGGCCCAGGGGTCAAGTTGGGGGAGAGATGGGGAGCTAAGGGACCCCAAGATCATGGGTTCAAGGATCTTTTTCCTCTGGGGGCCAGCTTCACAAATGACTTGAGCAGAAGTCCAAAACACCAATGGGAAACATGCTATCGCCCCGCAGAAATGGAAGGCACGGTGTAGGAAACAGTACAGTTTCGGGCACCGAAGAACATGCGAGGTTCCTAGCAGGTAGAAATGAGGCATCCGTCTCAGAGGAAGCAGGACTAAACATGGAAAGGAGGACACTGAGGACGTGGGGTGGAACGCTCTACCCGGGCGAGGGCGGTCTCGTCTGCAACAAGAACAGAACGAAACACTGTGCGGGGCAGTTTGGACTCTGTCCCTGCTCCGTGAGAGCCGCTGCCAGTTTTTGGACAGGGGCGTGATCCAAAGGAACCTGCTTTAGAGGCCTTCACCCCGTCAGCCCCTAGGACTGGAGGGGATCACACACACCCACCAACAGGGGGCTGTGGTTCAGCTCACAAAATGGGGCTTTCTCAAATTCCAGCCTCAGAAATGAAAGTTCTGGGCTGGTTTCAGAAAATGACAGTCATAGGGCGAGACTGCAAAGAGCCTCAACACTAGCTTCTCAATTCTAGAAGCTTCCAGTTCCCCATCAGCTTTGCACCTTTCTTTCGCTGCATTTGAATAAAACATGCGACAGAGCTAGAAGCACAGTCCCCACGGAAGCTGGAAACTTCGGAGCATTAGCTGACAAACAGGCTTGCTCCCGTGTGAACTCCCAGAGCAAATGCAAAGTGTGAGCTAATCTTGCCACCATCACAAGCTCTCCGGCTGAGGATAATGTATGGTAATCTAAATCGGGCTGGCCAGATGCCGGCCTGGGAAATCTGGTTAGGATGTGCTTGATGATTCCCTTTCATCCTCCAGGAGACCGTGGGACACAGCCAACCAGACCTGATCATGAGGTTGACATGTGATATGCACCCTGCCATGTTCGAGTCCCCAGGCACCGAGCCACCAAACCTCCACTGTTGGCTAAAAGGGGCAGGGGGACAATAACCTGTAAATAACCTTGCAAGAGTGTGCTCATGGAAAGAGACCCACAGCTTCATTGACAGAACTAAAGAGCTCAGTGCTTCTCAGTGCACACAGACCACATACAAACCCAGGCTCAAGTGTGCCACTTCCTCGCTGCACATTTTCCAATAGACGCCATCGATTCTGGAATAAAGTTTAAAATACTCAGTGGGGCACCTCTCTCCAGTCCTGCCACCTAAACACCACGCCTCAGTAGCCGATGACCAACCTGCATTGCCCTCACGCCTTGACTGGTGCAGCTCGTTCCAGCTGCAGTGCCCCCGCCTCCCCCAGCTCGGGGCCCAGCTCCCTCCACCTGCTGCATCCCTCTCCTCCCGGCTAAGTCTTATTTGCTCTTCAAAGCAACTCAGAATCTCCTCTGGGAAGGTTTCCCTGAACAGTGTTCTCAGCTTTCAGTCTCAAAACACCTACTTCTCAGCGTGTGTGTTGGTGTTTACTATCTGCAGATGAGAAGCTCCATGACAGTCCCTGCTCTGCAAAGAGGGGGACGAGTGGGGTAACTTGCTGGACGTCCCGGACACAGTCTGCACTCACCCCGCACTCCACCCAGTCTGGATTTCGGAGCCCCTCAATGACCTTCCCGTTCACACTTAACCTCTGCATCAACATTTCTTTTCTGGCTCCAAGTTTCTCAGCAGACTGTGAAGTCCCTGTAGGCAGAGATGGCCTGGCCACCCCCTGTCCAGCACAGGGGTGTGAGCCTGCTACAGAGGCTTGACCAAGAGCCCCTGGGTGGAGGGCCTCCAGGTGGCCAGTGCAGCTGGCCGTGATAGCATCGGGCTAAGCTCCTAACTCCAGGTGTCCTCCTCTCTGAAGCCACACAGCCCAGAGTCTAGCTAATCGCCTTCCAGGGCCATGTCCTCAATTTTGATGAAGACGTGGCGAAGGAGTGCAAACAGTTTGGAAGGCAGCCACTCCCATGACTTCAGAAACAACTGCTAGTCTAATTATTAGGTATAGGCTGCGGCACTTGTATTCTTGTTGTGACAGAGAACCCCATTAGGTCCCCTGTAGCCTCGACAAGTTAAGGACAGGCAACTCTGTGAAAACACTCGGCGTTTTCTTGTGTATAAATACATCCTTTCAAGTGCCCGCAATCCCACAAATCATTCCACAAAAATCGGCAAGTGGCAGGGACTGTATATTAAAGGTGCATAAGACCCAGAGCCTGCCTTCAGTGAGCACCTGGCAAGGGGAGGGGGCAGGTGTGAAAGCCTCCACATGGAGTGACAGCGACCTGCATGAGGTCACACAAGTAGGAAATGCCAATTCCATAAAGATGCAAGTCGGGCAAAGGGACATGAGGACCATCATGGGTCCCTGGCCCATAAACCATCGCTCACAGCATAAGCCTAGGCCCGCGCTCTCAAACCTGAGTGCTCAACAAAATGTGGATCCAGGTTTCACTTCCTGAAATCCAAATCTTGGCAGTAACACCTAAGAGCCTGCACTTTTCACTTCTCCAGGTGGTTCTTCTGCATCCTGTGTAGCAAGAGTCGAGGGGTGGGATCCAGAACACCAAGGACCTGGAGAACACCGGGGTGGCCATGGAGAAGTGGGGGGTCACAGGTAGCTCAGGGAAGGCTGAAAGCCTCAGACTTGAACACAAAGGACTCTCATTTAAGTCCAGTCTCCAGAACTTGCTGGCTGTGTAGACCAAGGCGAGTCCCGTAGCCCCTGAGAGAGCCCCGTCCTCACCAGCAGGCAGGGAGGCACGAAGGCTGCGAGTCCGGCTGGTGGACAAACGCCCCAGCCCCCCCACTTCCCAGCTGTGTGACTGGGCACGTCACTCCCCTACTCTCCGTGCTTTAGCTTTCTGTGTTTATAAGCTGAGCTATGCGCATTACCTGCCTCGGGGGAGCTGAGTCCACGCACTGCCCTGAGCACAGTGGCTGGCACCTGGTGCTCCCTGCATGCCTGTCTGCTGTTCGTCGTCACGGGATGGCAGCTCGGCCTTCAGACTTAGCCAACGACCAACAGAAGGGCTCTCCAGGACTGGAACAAACTTTACCAGAGTTTTAAAACGTGACTTGGCTTTCTTTAATTTCTGCGTGACGCGTGCCTTCCACAGTGTGTGGGGTTTCACTCTCCCCAAAAGGCACGCAGCTGTGGTTGGGAGGTTTGCAGGATGAGGTCACAGGAAGACACAATTCAGAGAGCCGGGACCGAAAGAAGCCCCGGTGGCGGGCACAGGCCTGGGACAGGGACATCTAAGGCGCCGTCCTCGAAAGATCCTAGTGTGCCGTCACAGAAAGCCCTCCTCTTTCCCGGCCCCTTGGAAGTGATGCCTGACCAGACGTGTTACCCACCCCTTCTGAACATCCCATCGGCCCATGGCACCTGCCACCCCACATGGCGCACTTGGTGTGAGGCAAAGGACTCCTGGAAACTGCAGGCTGGAGCACTGCAGGGTTTCAGATAAAATCAACACCCATACCTGTAACCAATGAAGCCAAACAAGAGGCCGAGATTCTGAGGGCAGCTCAGGATAAGGATGGAAGGCAATAAACTTCTTCCTGAGCACTGAGAAGCAAGCGTGTCGGTGCCCCCCACTCTGCCCTCCCTCACCTTCACCCTCAGTGCCCCTGGGTTCCCAGAGGGTTCTAAGATCTGTCCCGCTCAGAGACCCTGAGATTGCTGCTCCTTCCGACAGGCCCGTCCCTGGAGGCGTTCTCACGCCCGGCTCCCTCTCAGCCCCGGGGCCTCATCATGAATATCCCCGCCCCAGAGAGACTGCCCTTGACCACACTGCCTCTTTCATTCTCCATCACAATGAACATGGCACACAGCAGTCCCCCCTTACTGCAGGGGACACCTTCCACGTCCCCTAGTAGATGCCCAAAACCAGGGACTGTGCCTAACCCTCTACACACTCGTACCATGTTTTTCCTGAACCTACAGCCCTCTGATAAAGTTCAACTTATAAGTTAGGCGCAGTGAGAAATTAACAACCAATAATAAAACAGAGCCATTATGACCACGCACTGAAACAAAAGCCACGGTGGTCTCTCGCTGTCTCTCTCCCAGAATGGCTAGTGGCACCGTGCAGGCAGCACAGGTACGCTGGACAGAGGCTCAGCCACGCCCCCAGCTGGGACCGAGTGGCTCAGGGTGAGGCTTCGCCATGCTGCCACACAGAACTGCATGCAATTTGACATGTGCGAGCTGTTCACTCCTGGAATTTTCCATCTAACACTTCCCGACTGCGGTTGTCTGCGAGTGACGGACACAGGAAAGCAAAGCCAGGGAGTAGGGGGCGGGGCCACTGGGCTCCCTTCACAGAACTTAACTATGTGATTATTCTGGTTTTTTTTTTTTTTGTCTATTTTGTTGACCTCTGCATCTCCAATGCCCAGCAGGGTGGACGGCACAGAGTGAGTGAATGGGAGGATCCTAGGGGGGAGGCAGGGCAGAAAGAGGAGGAAATAAAAGGGTCAGTTGGGGGGGAGAGAGAGAGAAGTAATAGAGAGGCTGACACAGAACAGAAGAAAACCATAGTTTCTTGTGCCCTGGCTGGTCAGGGGTATTTTTACTTCTTGCTTTCTTTGCCTTGGAGACCTATCGAGGCACTGCGTAAGTTCTTCTCCAGCCATTTCAAAATTCATCTGCTCCAGCACCAAGGCCACCTTCTCTCAAGTCTCAGTCACTGGCCCCCCCTGGGAACAGTACTGTGGGTCCCTGAGCAGTGACCAAACCCTGAAAGTTCTCAAGTAGATGGCACCAGCTCCAGCACTGAAGGAGTCTTAGCAATCACTTTAATTTCTTGGGCTTCTATTTTTAATTCAGGAAATAGAAGCAGACAAATTAGCTACTCTTGTGCGACTTCAATACCTGACAGTTTTGTAACAATCACTTTTCCATCCAGGGCCTTTGGAGCCTCCTACGCCTTAATAAAATAAAGCTATAAATGAAATTCTCAGAGAAGAACGAGGTGAAGTCAGTGGGAACTGGTGGGAGATGAGGGGACGGGCCCCCGTGGGGCCAGGTTGCCCAGGAGAGGCTGTCTCACTGAGGGGACAGAAAACAGATGTGAGTGCGGCTGGCACCTGGAGGAGGCCCAGCAGGACAGCAGAGAAGCACCACACAGGGAAGATGCCGGCTGTGTCTCTGCTAGATAAGGCCTTTCACGGTCCCTGCCTGTAATTGAAAAGAAAATGAATGTGGTGTTACTGCCGGACGGGCACTAACAAAACGCACTGCCCCGTCCCGATAAGGCAGAGAAACGAGGTCTTCCAAAGGGGCAGGAGTGGGGATGGCTGTGTGTGCAAACAAATTCCCTTCGGGACCGAATCGATCGGCACCGCAGAGCAGAGGTGATTATGGGGACCCAAAGAGCTCGTGACCTCGCAGGCATGACGCCTCCCTGAGCTCAGGCCTAGGTCTAAGTGCAGGGCAGCTGAGCAGGTGCGGGCCACACCCACCCCTAACAAACCAGCTCTCAGACCCACGTCCCCTCCAGCTTCTTTCCTTGCACAACCAACCCTCCGGAAGGAGTTTGTGGGGGAATCACACTGATGACCATGGAGAGGCCTGGTGGGTTGGGTACTTTCACAGGCCGCCCTTCCCCAGGCTCCTCCTGCAGGGAGCAGCTACTAAGGGCAAGCTCTGCTCCTGCTCCAATGACCTGTTTTGGATTATACCTGTTGCCACCAGCACTGTTCTGAAAGGACTCAATTCCACTTCATGAAAATATCTTCAAAGCCCTGGACTAAAGTGTACAAGATAACATGGGTAACTTTCCTCTAGCCTCAGAAGACAATGGGAAGGGACAGAGGCCTGGGGGGTTGGTAGGATACAATGGTCATTATAACCTTTGTGGAGGCTCATTTGCTAAGTCAAGGTCCTGCCTGACACAGGTGGGGTCAAGCAGAGCCCCAGTCCGTGAGCCAGGTGTTCTCTGCATCTCCTTAGTCACTCCAAATCCCCAGGCATGGCCAGGTCCTCCCGCCTGCAGTGCCTTAGCTCCCCATTCAGGCGCCTAGCCCATCCCATCACTCCACAACAGCTGCTCTTACCAGGGGCCAACAACCTCCAGGCCACTAACTCCAAAAGCCACATCGGAGTCCCCGCCTGGCTTGGCCCTCAGCTCGCACAGCCCCCAGCCGTGTCCGCCTTCACCCCTGAAGGAGCATCTCCCTGTGGTTTCCACAGTCTGGTGATTCGGCTTGTCCCAGGCACCTTCCCCCTCTGACGCGTTGGATTCCTAGTTCTCTTCCTGCTTTTCCTGCCTTCCATGTTGTTGTCTTGGGGTTCTCTCCTCTATTCTCTCCCTGAAATGGCACAGTAACACTCCACCCTTTAAATGCTCCTACATGCTGCTGGCTCCCAAACGTGTCTCCAGGCCCAGCCTCTCCACTGAGCTGTGGCCCTCCCATCTGTGAGCTACTGGACCACTGCCTGCCTTTAGCCAAGGCCACTGGAGACCATGGGGGTGAATAATTTAGGGCAATTAGTCCCTAAAGTCTTGAGTCTTAAAGCTGAGGTGCTTGGCCTCAGAAAAGTCCCCAGTGTGTGCATTTGCAAACACCTGCCCTTACAGAAGAGATACAGGAAAGGGGTACCATAAAGGGAGTGGTACGGAAAACAAGCTGAGAGACTCCTTCCAGGGGTGCACCAGCATGGAGGGCCCGAGGGGAAGAGTCCTGTAGGGAGGCAGCTTGGCTGGGGAAGGACACACCCGGCTCTCTAGGCCCAAAGCCCAGGGCAGCAAAGTCCAATGTTGTCTGTTAGTCAGCAGCAGCTGCTGCCTGGTAAGAACAGTCAGGCTTAGAGTTGGCCTAAGTTAAAAGGATTTCTCTGCTTCCCGAGGTCGCCTCCCTGCCCCGTGTCTGGCTGTGCCGGGCTGTGCCGTCACTGTGCAAACAAGGCCACAAGGCCTGGGTCAGCCTCCCCTTGGGGCACAGAAGGGTTGTCAACTTGGCAGAAACACTATCTGATTTACGCTTTGGAAAGAGGACTCACTGTCCATCAACAGGAGGATGGACAAATAAATTGTGTGCACAATAGACTACTGCTCAGCAGCTAAAGTGGACGAGTTAGAACCACATGGATCACCATGGATACACCTCGGAAATTTGTTGCGATGAAAAGAAGCCTAGTGTGATGCCATTTAATGCAGTGTAGGACATGTAAGACACTAGTACATATGTTTATTTACAGGTACATACACAGTCATACACACGGGCATGACAATTTCAGGAGTGCAGCTACCTCTGCAGAGGAAGGAAGAGCATGAGGTCTGGGAAGAGTACCCTGGGTTCTCACTAACATGTCCGTGTGGTTTGGTTTGGTTTGGTTTGGTTTGGTTTGGTTTGGTTTGGTTTTGAAACAAATAACCTGAAGCCAACAAGGCTGTGTTAAAGCTGGGAGGCAGACAGAGGTGTATTTTAAAACAGACCAGTTATCAAGAAGAAAGTGTCACCCTGATGGTGGTGGCACATGGACCGGAGGGGGCAGGGCAGGAAGCAGACGAGCCAGTTAGGACACTACCGTGGTCCAGACAAGAGACAGGAGAGAGGGGTGGCCTCGGAGGGAACGAGAAGGGGGCAGATGCTGAGTAGGTCCTGGGGGTGACCCACCAGCCCTGGGTATTGATGGGACATTCAGGGTTGGAGGTCCGCTGTCCTGGGGGAGTAACTGGAGGAGGCAGAGGGCAGTGGAGGAGAAACATCTGGCCAACCCAGGGACATCCAGCACCAACCATGCCAGCACCACTGTCTAGCCAATGAAGTGGGCACAGGCGTCTCCCCAGATCCAAAATGGGTCATCACTATAGAATATCGTGAGGATATTCTACATAATCCATGCCTGGTGCCTGCCTTGGAAGAAATAACCCAGTTAAGAAAGGACAAAAGAAAGGCTGAACTCCCAAGCAGTAGTGCAGCCCATGCTTAATTCTGCCCCCAAACCTCTGGGTGCAACAGGAAAAGGCACAAGGTCTAGATGCTGTAAGTGAATACTCGATAGCTCAGTACAGCTTCAGGGGTGCAAACGACTCTGAAATATGAACCATGCCTGGCTGCCTTCGAGAAGTCAAATTAGTGATAACAACATGGCAGCTACAGGTACAGGGTGCTGGTGATTTATCTCCCCTTTAAGGCTATGTTAGGAAGGGCAGATTTAACTGTGGAAATGAGAATGGGTGAGAGATGACAGTGCACTCACGTTGATGACCTCAGCCCCCCCAGGGTCCCCCAAACAGCCCTGGATCTGCTCTCCTCTCCCACAGGTAGCTCCAGGGCTCCCTGCACAGCCCCCCTCACCCCACTGCACCTCGTGCACACCTCGCTCTGCTGGGCAGAATGGGAAAGTGTGTAATGGCTCACTGAATTCACAGGCTGCTCAGGGGCCTGGTTTTCAGTGTATCTGATACACTAATGTGCCTGTTTCAGACTGAACATTCCCAGAAGGCAGGGCCGGAGTCTGGGCCTGCCGCTCCTTACAGTGGGGCCGATGGATGGAAGAAGAGATGGGTGCCACGGCGCCTTCTTCTCCTTCATGTTTTGGAATCAATAACATGTTTTCCATCACCAAAGGGGGAGAAGTGTGTTGAGGCCTTGCTCACTCCCACGTATTACCAAGGTATTAAGTACTGGCTATGCCTGGTGCAGTGCCTGGCTCTCAAGATGCAGGGGACAGGCCACAGAGCGCTGTGTGAGAGGGGCTACAGCGGAGGGGAGATACAGGGGCTCTAGGGGAGTCTAGTTCCCAGCTGGGACGGCTTCCCAAGGAGAGCCGAGACATGAAGACCCAGTGGGCACAGCCAGACCAGACGGAGAGAGTGGCAGCGTGTTTCCAGCTGGGGAACAACCTGTGCAAGGGCCCAGGACTAAGAGAACATCTGGCCTGTCAGTGAAACTGTAGTGGTTTTAGTTCTGTGGCGGCAGAGAGTGCAGGGGGCACGGGCAGAGACGAGGGTGGAGGAGGGGGCGAGGGCACCCATCTGCTCTCTCCGGGCTGAGGCCTGCGTCGCCCTGAACTGGGCAGATGAAGAGATGCGAACGCTCTGCCCCCTGGGAATTCACAGAGCAGAACCGAGTCTCCGTCCTTCCTCCCTCCCTCCCGGCCCCAGCCTTTCCTCCACAGCCTCCACTCCCCGCAGAGCCCTGCTCTCTATCCCAGGCCCCACTTCTTTTCCCTCGCCAAGGACAGCTCTTCTCTTTTAACGTAGAGCCGCTGCTGACCACTGTCCTCCCGGGTCCTGGAGAACCAGGACTCAGCGGAAGGATGAATCCCACCTAATCCGTCCACGGCAGGCTGTACCCCATCTCTGGTGAGAGCTTTCTGACTGCGGAGGCTGACACTGTCCAGCGCACAAGGGAGCCCGGTCCTGTCTGGTCAGTGTTGACAGGTTTAACCACAATGAAAACAAAATGCTAAGAGCAGCCCCGCTCTCTCCCTGATCCGCACTCCCTCCATGACCAGCTGGAGCCTGAGGAGGGCAGAGCGGCTGGCAGTGGGCCGTGATTAAAACCCCCCTGCAGCGCAGGGGCCGTCCATCACTCCGTCTGTTTCCCTCTCTGTAACGATGTAAAATGACCCACTTAAAAGACCTAGGTAAATAAGCCAGTCCGGCCTCTCCTTTCAGTCCTCCTTCACAGCAGGCATGCCCACGTGGCCGTGGGTTGCCGCTCGCCCCCTCTGAGTTACAGCTGTCCGCCCTTCCACCTGAGTGGCTCTCCACCCACCGCAGGGTCCCGAGTGCAGAGAAGGCTCTCGCACAGGCACCAACCACCCTGCCAACTTGCTTCGGATGGGGCGATTAGCAATTTCTTTTAGTAACTTTACCCAAGGTAACTTTGCAGGGCTCTGGTTTTACCTAGTGTCAATTTCTTTGTAAAGACAACTTAACAAAGCACACAGGTGGCCATGACATTAGCTGGGACGCAGCCCTGACATCACTGTCACCCCTCCCAGGCAGGAAGATGTGGGGCCATGGGTGAAGGACAGGGCCCAGGCAAGGGAGTTGTGCTGTTTGTCCACAACCTACGGCAGGTCAACCTTGAGCTTGGACACCTGCCAGTAGGTATGGCATGACAAGGGGGTGGGCTTCGGTTCCAGCAGTGTGATCTTTGTGGGTCATCACCCAGACAGTCAGCCCTTAGGAGGGGCCCAGCCAAGCCCACTGCCCACTATTGTTGGGAAGGAGAATAGCTGAGTACTTGCTGGTTGGAAGCCCCCGGGTACAGTCCCTCCAGCAACGGCTGATGTGGGCTCCTCCAAGCCAGGGATCCAGGGATGCAGCTGTCAACACTGGGGGGGGGGGGGGGCGGGCGCATAAATATGCAGAACCTTCAGCACCCCCTGTGGTGCTATGATTCATAACAAAAAAGTATAAATTTGGTCTTCAACCCTGTGCCTGGGACAAAGCTCCTAAATCCCTGGGAATTCCCTCATCATTGAGAATGATGAAGGTATCTTTTGCTGTATTACTGAAGTAACTTCTGAAAGACACCTAAGGATGAAGCCTGCTCACAGGGGAAGCCAACCATGGGATTGGAGGGTTGGAACTTGCAGTCCCCCAACCTCTGGGCAGGGGAGAGGGGCTGGAGGCTGAATCGGCAACGGCCAGTGCTTGAATCGATCCTTCCTATCGAGGAAGCCTTCAGAAAAAGCCAAGAGGACGGGCTCAGAAAGCCTTCAGGTTGTTGAACGCTCAAAGACAGGAGGCGAGTGGCACATCTGGAGAGGGTGTGGAGTTTCCGTGCCCCTCCCCCCGCCTCTTTCCCTGCGACTTCTCCACCTGAATGCCTTGCCTAAGAAACGGGTGCCCAGGACAAGGGTACCTGCGTGGAGGATCCTACGAGATAGGAGCCTCTGAAATGCTCCTTTTCGAGCCTTTGTCTCCTCAGTCATCGCCCTAGCCACGCCTGCTTCCTGCCCCCACCTGGAGCCGGCCCGCCTGTCTGCACCTCCATCTCCTTTCTAGTCCGGCCCAAGACTGCTCACCGTCTGTGACAGTCTCCCACCGCAGGCTGAAACCCCAGGCCTCCCTACCCAATCGTCCTCCACACGGCAGCCACTAGGAGCTTTTCAGAGTACCAATCCTTCATCTGACCCTCCGCACCCACCTGGAAACCTTCCAGTGGGCTCCCACTGCTGCCGGGATGGCGACAACTCTCTTTACGGTGCCCTGTGCAGCCCCACGTGGTCTGGCCCCAGCTGGCTTCCCTTGCTCTCTGCGCTGTGGCCCTCCCTCAACCCGTCTCACGTACCCTGGGTACTTAAACATGCTGTTCCCTCTGACTGTGAAGCTCTTCCTTCCTGTTTTACCTACTCGGCTCCTCCAAGTCTCAGCCTGAGTGAAACTTCCTCAGGGAAGCCTTCCAGGATCTTCTCTACATATGTCAAATCTTCCTTCCATGACCTTTTGGAGCACAGTGTACCTACTTGGCGCTTATTACTGTTTAAAGCTACATTTACTTATGTGATTGTTTGAGTAACATGTCTCTGCCCTCAACTGGAAGCTCTGGGAGAGCAAGAGCTGGGCTTGTTTTCGTCATCGTTTTATACCCAGCATACACTACGAGCTTAGTGTGTATGTGCTGAGTTAAAGAATCTTGGCCTCCAGGGCTTTGCAACAGCTGGTCTAGTTTATGAGATGAGCCACATCTAGCAAGAAAACTTATACCCAGCAAAGAAAATGACAGCCGCCCAGGGCAGCTGGAGGAACCTCAGTGATGAGGATGGTGCAAGCTGCCCTGTGACTACAGAGAAGGTTTTGGGCGGGATACCCATGAGAGGATCAGCACCTTAACCTTCACAGCATGATTGAGACCCATGGTTGAGTGGCCTTTGGTCAACTGTGGGAAGCTCACTGATTCTGCAAAGCCTCTGGAACCCACTTAGGCATGAATCTACCCAACTATACAACCAAAACCTGCTCTGGACCCTGTATGTACAGGAGCTCCACAGGGACTGTGAGCATCAAAATGAGCAACTGTCCTGAGCACACTGTTCACACCTGCCTGACTTGGCTCCATTAAAAGATGCCACTCAGAAAACACTCACAGGGAGAGCAGACACTCTCAAGGGGAGGTCTGCGGGCAGCTGCCCGGACAGGAAGCGGATGACTGCAAACCCCAGCTCTGCTGTGCCTTAGCTGCAGGGCCACTGCACCACGGCGGTCAGCTTCCCCTCACAGAAAGTCAGCTAGAACCAGAGTACCTACCTTCCAAGGCTGCTGTGGAGATAAATGAGAGTGTGTTGGCACACCTGGCCAGAGTGGATACTCAAACTCCAGTTTCCGTTATAAGATAAAAATCCTGATCCTGTTTCTCCACAAAAATGCACAATCTTAAAATCAAATCTGGAAACACATTGTTTCCTTTAAAATTTTTTAAAGATTCCTTTCTAATTATCACAGTAATACATTCTCATTGAGTGCAATTTGGAGTAGTGCATCCAGATACGCAGTAAATGGATTCAAACATGGCACCTCTGGCTAACAGCTGTCTGGCCGTGGGCAAGCCCCTGACTTCCCAGAGTCAGTCTCCACATCCACAAAATGGAGATGTTATGTTATGTCCCAGTGTATAGCCTGGCTGTGGAAATTGAGTGAGTTAATCACCTGACGTTCTCGACACAGCAACGGACACGCTGTTGGAGACGGGAGTCAGTGGTCTCGGTCCCCAGACCACTTTGCTTTCCGGCCTGCGCTCTCTCCCAAACTGATCTCATCTGATCTGGTGGCTGCAAACAACCACAGGCCAACGACTCTCAAAACTTTTACACATCCACTGTGAGTCCCTCCCCTGAAAGACTGATATACTCAACAATCAACAGCTGAACTTCTGGTGTGTCCCAGAGTGAAGTCCTGTCCTTTCCCCAGCAAAACAGCTCCTCTTGCATTCTTCCCCCATCAGCGTCCATCAGCAAATCCACCAAAATATGGCCAGAGTGTAACCACCCCTTAGCACCAGCACCACCACCATCGGGGCCCAAGCCACCAGCACCACCCGCCTATGCTAGATCGAGTCTCCTAAGGGCCTCCCTTTGGACTGTCTTCAGAGTAAAGTCAAAGTCCTTACTATGTTTGGATGGCCCGTCACCTCTCTGTTCCCATTTCCTAACACCTGCCCACTGTGTTATCTCCTCCCGACACCCCTGTGACTCTTCGCACAAGCCGGGCACAAGCCCCTTTCTGCTTTCGGCTGCTCCCTCTCCCAGAGGGTCCTTCCATGTGACCCCTCACTTCCACCCGACCTTCGCTCATGCCACCTTCTCAGTGAGGCTCCCCCTGGCCCTATCTGAAATGTCAGTCCCCCCAACTCCCCACTGGATCTCTCCTTTGCCCTGGCTTATTTGTTTCTCTTTGGCAGTTACCCCAACATTCCAGCTTTCTTACTTAGTTTGACTACTGACTGTCTCCCTCATGAGAAACAGGACCCCCTGCAGGCAGGGGTTTTTGTCCGTCTACTGTCACACCTCCAGCCCAGGAGCAGTGCTTGGCACACAACAGGTGTGAACAGATGCATGGATGGATGGATAAACAAATCCCGAAATTACAAACAGAAGGCAGGGGCTTAGAGTAGTCAGACAGCCTCCCCAAGTTGGAATTTGAACGGTAACTACTTCCACAAGGAAGCCTCTGTTTATAACAGTCAGTATGAACTGAGGGGTGAAGATGGTGACACTATGAATAGAAACTGGATCTGTTTAGTAAGACCGGCTCTGTTTTACAGCGCAGTGGACAAGCTAGCCACGGTAGCCGCTGTCCTTTTCTTTGGGGGGTGGGAAGGGGATAAAAGGAAGAATGCAGACATCAAGGCAACTGTGCTCTTGAGCTGACCCAGGAAGGGCCAACACTGAGTGAGAGAGCAAGTGAGAGCTCTGACTGATGGAAAAGGAGAGGAATTAATTCATCAGAAGAGAGCAGAAGGACCGGACCAGCAGAATACCAGGATGCACACGGAGCAGTCCCATGGATAGAATGCTGATTAAAAAACAAAACAGGCCTAATAGGATTACACCTGATAATGAATTCACTACAAAACTCTGGAACGATGTCAGGATTTTAATGAGCACCCCCCGAAGAGCATTCCGTCAATTTCACAAATGCCCATTCTCATCACTTAATTCTAAGGGGGGAGAAGGCCGCTCCACCTAGCTGTTTCTACATTAACAATTTTCTTCATTCCTGTTATGCCTCAGAAATAAGCCACTGTAACATTTCAAGCTGTTTGGGGGAGAATTTTAATATTCTCTCTGCTATTATAAACAGAACCTTATTAACTAAGTCTCAGAGATGTCACATTTGGGATGTAATCTAGGCCCCGGTGCCAATTCCAATGTTAACATTTGAAAATATCTTGTGCATACTTCATTTGAACAAGTGAGGCAACCTGAGCTTTCCCCTAGAAAATGGAAAGAAAACAAAAGGCAATTCTGTACCCTAATGAGAAAGGCTAATCCTAATTTGGACAAGACTACAGTGAGTGATACGTACTGTCTCTTTTCCTTCATTATTTTCATTAACATCAACTCTCCTTCGGCTCTGAAGACTCTGTATTATGAATACAGCCAGTCCTGTTCCATGGGGAGGGACACATAAAGAGAAACCGGGTGACTTACATGTAGACTGGAATTGCATTACTGCAGGCCACACAGCTCTCAACTCAACTGAGGCCCAGACGCAGTTCCCAAGCCTCGGCTCCCTGCCCAGAAGCTTCAGTCTATGCCTGAACACAGCACCGTCTGGGGCGTTCAAGGCTCCCAGGCACAACTCACTGCCAATCGTGCGAGCAGAACGAGGCACTGAGTCACTGAATGCAGACGTTACCAGGCTGACCTGATCCCATTCTTCTGACTTAGCCTCTGCCAGCCCAGACTCTTCTCACTGCAGCAAATCCTCAGGACTTCCAACCCCACCAGAAAAGCAAGGAGCAGCACCGGGAAAAGGAGAAACAAAGCAGCAAGAGCAGAGGAAGCTATGGTTGTCTGGTTGCCCATCATCCAGACAAAACACTTGTAATGTGAATATACTGCTAACATATACTTTTTTAAATGTTCTTCTTGTAATGCAAATAAAAAGGAAAACCAGAAGGCATCGTGCATTGTGGCAAACCAGCAAGGCTAAAGCTCAGGACAAGCTGGCTTTCAGCTACCCTTGACACCTGCTTTTATGCTTGCTGATACAGATGCACGCAAGGAAATGCACACACAAATGCACACGACATATCAATTTCTTGGTGTCCCCAGCATATGCAAATGTTTCCAGGAGGAGCAGTGAGCAAAAACTGTGTGGGACAGCACTCAGAGGCTTTATTCCATTTGTAGAAGAGCTAGATGTTCACGGGCTGAGGTGGCTCCTTCACTGGGGGAGCTCAGAGTCTGAAAAGGAAAATAACAGCAAAGCATTCTTTCTCTGGACTTAAAAATCGGGTCACAGTAAACTCAAAAATAACTCTGTGAAGGCTGAGGATGGAACTAGAAGAGTTATTCTATAAATAATCACTAACATTCATATTCATTGTGAGCCTTTGAAACTCGCCGGACAAGTAGCTTCAGAAAAGCGTCGGCTGAGCTGAACACGTTACTTGGGGAACGCCATCCATATTCACGTCCTGGGTGCACTCTAATCAACAAATCAAGGTGCGCCACTAATTAAATGCTGATTGCCTGTTGCACAAGGGTGAAAGTCAACCACCTTAGCCAAGGTTTGAGTTATTCTAAGACATGATGATAGTTAAGCTTTTTCAAGCCGTTTTATGGCTAATGAGTACATTACCCTTAATGAATCTTCATTTAGGCTCATGATTACCTCGGTTTAAGAGATAACTGACGACGTTCTGTCTCTCAGTGCCCTAAGTTTGGTAACCGACACTGTGGATGCGGATGATAAACTGTGAACACTGTTCTAGGCTTGTCCATTGGCAGTCAAAGGATGACTGGATGCCCCTCCCCCAAAACGGCGGCTCAGCCCCATGATGGAAGGACAGGGCTGCCCCATTCAGCACCTTCAGTGACGGCTTCGGTGTCACTGCCCATTTGGGATGAGGATAGTTCTCAAAGTCAAGGTGGCAAAACCAAATGCACGAGACCCACTCTTGCAGTAAAAACGGCAACGGACAGATTCCAGGCCTGAGCATCGTATCACTGCCTCCCTGGGGACGTCCACAAGCTGCTTCCAATCCCTGATGTTTGGCGTGTGCTTTCCTTGCCATCAGCTCTATTCGCCTTGTTCCCTCCGGATGACATCACCATGCTTACCTGAAGGCTGATGCTCATTTTAGCTAAATGAGAAAATCAACCTGTCTCACTAATCCTTAAGAATTTCCCATCTGATGATGCGTAAATGAATTTAAAGTAGCTCACCAATTCATCAACAAAAATTATTTACTCTACCTGGCTTACAACTTTTTTGATTTATAAGGTGCTTTCACCGTTGCACGGGTAAACAAGAAACTACGTAAATCTGGAGTATGTCGTGCTCGCATAACTGTCTCTCCTTCAGAAGCTAATCGGGCTGATTGGAGGGACATTATGGAAAATCCTCTTAGGTAATGTGGATCAATGACGTGCTGCCACTTCTGAACTGTGTGGGCGAGGGGGCCAGGGGGAGTACAGTTCTTCTGAAACATGGAATGCTGGCAATACGTAGAACAGCTCTGGCTAGTGGGTAAGAGCTTAGGCTCTGGATTCTGACAGATGGGGATTTCAATTTCATACTGTGTACCTGTTAGGTGGAATTGGGTTGGTTAATTAATCAACACCAGCCTTGGTTTGCTCCTCTGTAAAATGGAAATCATTACCACTAGCACTTGGTTTGTGATAAGGAATCACTTACCAACATGCCTACAAAGTCTTCAGCACTTGCTGGCCAAACATTAGAAGCTGATATTACTCTGATCTGTTTTCTTACTATTCTTCATAATGTCTATCCAGCTGCATAACAGCTTTCAAAACAGGAGAGATTTTTGTAAACTTGACTGAATAGGACACAGACGTGTGTGTGCCCCACACTGGGTTGGGAGAAAGCGTCATCAGACCAGAAGCAGTTCAGCTCCGATGGGGGTGCAAGGCAGCAGACTGATGGAAGGAATCCAAGTCAGCCAGTTTCCAAGTCACCGATAAATGATGCCCTTCCCCACCTCACGGTCAAGGTGGTCAAGGAAGAATCCCAGGAGCCATGCTTAATTTCATCTCTTCCCTCTCATCCCTTTTGTTCACCCAAAGTTCTTCTCTGCACCAGGGATTCTGCTTTTAAAGCACATCTCAACCGCTCCCCCACTCTCACTGCCAGCGCTCACGGCAGACTATGACCTAGCCGCGCACCTGCCAGCTTGCAGCTGCCTTGCGCAGTCTCCCCCTCTAATCCTGTGTCTCTAGCCCTGCCAGATCCAGGCTTTATCCAACAGCCAAACATCTCTGCTTAAAACCTTGGATGGCTCCCTATCGCCTTTCGAGTCAAGTCCAAATCCCAAAGAGGCCTCTGCCAGCCCCTGGTGGGAGGGGACATCGGGCACTGTCCCCCCACGCAGCACACTCCAGGAGCACCACATCTGTTCCTCCAACATGCTCAGCTGTGCCCACACCCGGGCCCATGCGTAGGTTGTTTCCTCTGTGAGAGAGGCGACCCCCTCATCCTTTGCTTGGATGGCCCCCTCCTTGTCATCAAGATACGGCTGAAACCTTTCCTCTGAAGAAGTGAGGCTCTCAGCAACTCCAAAAGTGATGCTTTATTCCCAGCCGTGGTACCCCATTCATTACTTTACAACAGTTCTTGTCATTTATATGCCACTTTGGCTGGTTCACTGTGTTTTTCCACTAGACCGCAGGCTTCACAGGAGCAACGGAGCAATCCCTCCTTCATTCACTGCCTGTGCTTATTAACCCAGCACCTGGCACACAGTAGGAACTTGGTGCTGTCATGGGGCAAAGAGACATTGGCCTTTATTCTGAATGATTTGGAGTAAAGAGAAAAACACACAAGTAGAAGTTATGAGGCAGCCTCCACATCTCAGTGAAAGGCAGGCACATCCTTGAGCTGCCTGCCCCATGAGGAGTGAGGCTCCTGTTCCTGAGAGTATTCAAGAAGTGACTGGTCAACGGTTCACAGGAAATGACCGACTGGACTACACAACCTGGCAGGTGGCTTTCACCACTCTGACTCTGTGACTCAGGATCCAGCGGCTCTCCCTGTGCAAGTTCCAGAGTCCTCAGACCCCAGCCCCTGCCTTCCTGGCCTCAGCTGTGGAGGAGCTGCACGATCCGGTCACGGCCACAGCTCCCCTGCCCAGCAAACACACGCGGAGCCGGCCCTGTGCCCGGCTGGCCTAGGCTGGTCTCTGGAAGGAGACACAGGTAAGAGATAAAAATGAACCACCCGCTAAGCTTTACAGATCGCTGACTTGTGCCTGGCACTGTCCTAAGTACTCCACATGTATTAACCCATCTCGGGCTTACTGGAGAGAGCCCTGTGAGAGGTATTATCACCACCACCCGTGAGTGGATGAGAATGTAAAGATGCCACGAGGGTCAGTGCACGATGCCCAGGGTCAAACAATCTACACACGGCAATGCTGGGGTGAGGACCCAGGAAAGCAAACCTGACAAGACACAGAACCCTAACATTATCCTGCAGTGCAGGAACTGGAAAAGCAAGACTCAATAGCTTTCACCCTTTTCAGCTCCTCTAGAAGAACCCTACTGGTGTTCAAGAACCCACTGAACATCCTTGGAAGGCTGCCAGACTGGGCTGGATTCTAAGAAGTCAAGAAGATCCCCTAAGGCAGAGCACACTGAAGCCTCGGGTGCGAGAAGGGGCTCCCAGGACACAAACACAGAGCCGCTCGGGGGCCCGAGGACTCCTGGACAGCCCACGGACAGCCCACGCCGCGCTCACCGGCACGTCTCCAAGGGCTTCTCCACCACACGAGCCTGCCGGACACACCCGGGGGCAGACAAGAGTCCCTGTGGAAAGCCCTCGCAGCCAGGGAAGTCATCCTGGAGAGGCACACAGCGAGTGGGAGGAGCTGGGCGGCCACGCAGTGGGGTTCCTGCCCCCGCTCACCGGCGGCCACGTGAAGCGAGGGACTGGCCCTTCTGGGTCTCTGCCTCCCCAGACATGTTATCAACTGCTTCTTAGGGCTGCAGCGAGATATACGTTAACAGATGTATTTAGGAAATGCTAATATAATCCTACAAATTAAAGTCGCTTTTAATATGTTACAACCAGCATAATTAACGCAAGCAGGAGAAACTTCGCGTAAATACCACTGCAGCTGACATGTATTAAGCAGTAACCACTTGCCAGGCAACACCTTACGAAATATGCTTGGGTTGTTTTATTTAATCCTCAAATGCCCCATAATGACGGGGCAATTAACCCCACTTCACAAGCGAGGGAAGTGAGAAGCAGCGCTCCAGGAGCCGGCAAAGGCGTGCAATGACTGCAGAGTGGGGAGCCCCGACGCAGGGGCCCCTGCGAAACCACCACCACAGCGGCCCGGCAGGAAGATGGAGCGGCGGCGCTGCCCCGAACAAACCCATTTTGTGAAGTGTTGTCCTTGGTCCTAGGTGACACAGACTCCCTCAGATCGGCCTCAGGGCTCAGAGTCCCCCTCGTCCAGGTTCTCTGCCATTCAGCCTGGGGACTCTGAGTGGCCTGTCAGCGAGTCCCTGCATGCCTGTCACAGGCCAGCACAGCTGTCATTCTGCCTGGGTCGCAGACATCCCACATGCCCCATGAAGGGCAGCTGCAGGCCTGAGGCAGTCCCACTCTGGACCCTGTGAGCGACTTTCCAAGGGGATGGTCTGTGCTGGAACCATAACGACCGGCACCACTGCTGTCCTGGCTTCCAGTGACCTGTAGGGACAGCGAATGCAGGAGCTGCAGAGGCACATTCATCTCCTTGATCTTTTCAATCACACTTTTTCCAACTGTCAGGAAAGAGGCAAAGGCTTCCGTCAGAGCGCTTTCCTGCAGGCTGGCCCGGGGCGGGCACTGGCTTTATTCCCAGATTTTAGCCGGTCACTGGCGTCCCTCCTCAGCCAGGGTGACATGGTGAACCGGGCACCTCCAGTGTGCCGAGTTAGGGGCAGCCTGCAGCAGGAGCAGGAGCAGCGGAGGTGGCTGAGCCGCGCTGCGACTTCTGGGAAGAGGACAGGTATTGGGGACAAACAGCACTGAGCACAGGAGACATGCTGAGCCCCGTGCCCGACGCTTCCTGGGCTGAGGGTTCAACAAGGAAACACAGGCGAGGGCCCAGCGCCGGGCCCGCTCGGCACGTGGCCCCCAAACAGTGGCCGCTGTTTCTATGATCTGCTGCTGTGAGTATTGCCTTTAATTATTATCACGGCCTGTGAATTCCAAATCCTACGGGGTTTGAAATCAGAGCACAGCTTATTCATTTAACTTTAAAAAAAATTCCATCCTTTAATGTCTCTGAAAGGCATTTGAAAAGCATCGGCATATACAGCCCCCAGCAACGTCGATCACACCCCTTCCTTTCCCACTCACTGCCCTCACCACCCCCACTGCCACCGAGAGCCAGCCTTGCTACATGCATGCCCCCCAAAAATCCCTCATCCACTCCTAATCTAAATGTCTTTTTATCTTTGCCCCCTAATTATGTTGACTGGGTTAGCTTCTCTCATTAACAGAGAAACATTTCCCCTCCATTTTAAGGCAGAAGGAGAGGAAAAATGGGGTTGACAATTCCAAGATGCTCTTTGTTGGCTGGCAGAACAGGTTACTATATGGGCAAACCCGCACTAACCATTTGGTCCTAGCCTAGTATCACTAACACGGACGGCCAAGGGGCGTGGGGATACTCTCCCCGTCTTCACAGAGGCGGCGGTAAAGCCTAAGGGGGGTGAAGTACAGAGACGGGGTGGGGAGGACACCAGGGGTACGGGGCCCGACACATGGTGCTGAGGGGATGGGAATCCGGGCGGTGGGCTCCCGGCATGCGGAGGCTGTGCTGTCAAGGGCCTGGGAGACTTACATGACGTCACCGATGTTGTCCTGAGAAGTTTGATTTTAAAAAGTGAAAGCAAAACAAGTGCACAGACCACATATTCACAGATGGGGGAGGGAGACTCAGCTTTTCACACCCCACTGTACATCCCTAAAAAGCAAAACTGCAGAGTTCTCCGTGTGGAGTGAGACAGGGCACAGGGCACGGAGGCAGCTCTGCCCGCGTGGGAGAGCCAGCTCTCTCGCTTCCCGACGCGGCGGCCGCCCACCAGCTGGTTTCCTGGCCCCTTCCGCGTGCATTTCTGTATTAACAAACCTGGGGTAATAACACCTATTTCAAAGGGTTACTGAGAGAATTCAACAAGCACATCTGATAAATGTCATTTCCTCCCTTTAACCTGAGGAACCAGCTTAAAAAAAAATTCTACGTGGAGCCTTCTCCATGCGGCAGCAACATGTTCTCCTTTCCAGCATTAGTTCCCACCCCCCGGTAAGAATTTCACGCAAGGAAAATGTTTACCATTTCCTATTTTCAAAACACAGTTTCCATTAGGGAACTCAAAACTACGAGGGCTGCCAAAGCCCTGAGTAACCAGGCCCCATCAGAGCCAGCGTTGCGTGACCCACACGCTCGAAATGAATCGCTTCTAAACGTAAGTAGATACAGAGGTACTTTGATTTTGCTCCGATATGACTCAAACTGATGGAAACACTGTAAATATTCTTCCCAAAGTTGGAAGCAGGCAACATTACCATTGGCAGCAAATGTGAAACCATTTTCATAATAATTTGTGGAGCCAAGAACCGTAAGAGTGGCTTGTGTGACAGATGAGAAGGCACTGGGCTTGATTGAATCAGACTAACCACATGTTGCTCTGCTCCCATTACGGGCCCCGGGAGAGTTCAGCCCAGTGTCAGTCAAATCAGATACAAAAGAGGAACCCAGCCCTCCAGCAGGAGAAGGGCCAGGAAAGTTATGTGATAGGAGAAGGTAGAAAACTGACTCAAACAGTCGATTAGCATACAGTTACTGGGATCAAGTTTGAAAACAATACACTTTGTACACAAATACAAAACCACAAGAAATGCAGGGAACTATAAACTCTTGCAAATGCTAAATGTAATAAATCCATTACATGTTCTAGGGCATTCAGATTCTAGTGCTTCTACTGCTTTCGATGTTCTACTGTAGCCTTTTCAAACTTGGGCACTCAGCAACACAACTAGATTTGATACTGATTTTTTGCTCCAAAGCCAGGAACTAAAAGAGCCTGGAACCAAATAGATGATCCAGGGGAGCCCATTTTCACCATGCATTTCCAATTCTATAGCATTTTAGGGTGATGTTTTTACCCTGTCCTATGTAGGACAATTGTGCAAAGGATGGGAGATATCAGCTATATAAAATTCGTTAAGAGTTTCAATTTCATCCTACGTTCTGTGAACTTCCCCTCTTCTCTCTCACACACACATGTGTACACAAACACACAAACTGGCCTAAGTTTTATATGAACTCATCTCAAAGAAATGCCGGAAACAGCACTGTGCAAAGCAGCAGAGTTCCACGCGGCCTGTTCATTTGCAGGCCGGAACTGGGTGCGCCAACTGGGGCACTCTGGGAGTGGCACCTCGGCCTTCGGCACATTAAGACTGGGCCACGTGCACTTGCTTCCTAGATCCTTTTAAATAATCAGTTTTGTTCAAGAGTCAGGCATCATGTTTTTCAGAGCCTCCTAGTAATTCTGTATATTAACTGTGAGGCAAAACATGGAACACAAGACACTTATAATCCAGGCTGGGCACTCGGTCTGGGAGCGGAGGCATCAGAGAGGCCAGGCAAGCCTGACAATAAGTCACCACGGTGAGGCCCAGGGTGCTCGTGCTCCAGGTGAGCCAGGCACCGGGCAAGGCAGCCAAGGTGCAGGGGCTGGCTCAGGGCCCCACATTACAGTGTTCATCTTCTAACTGTCTCACTACTCTCTCCCCAGGCCTGTTCTGTGCCGGTTAGAAAACAGAGACCTCTAGACACAGAACTGCCAATAAGCTTGGCCTGCATGTTATGACTACAGTTTGTGGGCTCACTTCTAAGGCTGTTCCTTCCCCCTTAGAAGTCTGCCCACACCCCAGGAAGCTATGATCCTCACCAATGAGCCAAAGCAATACAGAAGCACAGTTCTCACCCTCAGCAGCCAGAGCAGCAGCAGCAGCAGCAGCAGCAGCAGGGAGATGAGCTTGGCGTAACGCTCAGCACTGGGCACACCTGACGCCCACAGAGAAAGCAGATGGAGCTTGGCAGCTCTGGGAGGGAACTTTCACTCCCCCACTCCAGTGCAGGGACTACAACTGCACACTTGAACTCCCACGACCCTGGGTCACATTTTGGCAAGACAGTTAAGAACAAGATGTTCGAAGTTAAGCACATCTCAGACTTCCACCTCAGCAACCTCTGACTATGTGACCTGGCACAAGTCACTAAGCATCTGAAGTTCCAGTCCCACAGCTGTAAATGAGGGGACTGAAGGTACCTACCTAATGGGGTGTTCCTGAGAATCAGTGAAGATTCCCAGAAAGTGTGCAGCACCGTGCCTGGCATGTAAGCACGCCATGCACTGTAGCTAGCACAGTGAGGATGGTGTGACATCTCAGCACCCCTTCCAACCACAGTCCTGGATTAAGTTTCTTCTCCACTCAATGAACACACGCCGAACACATACTTTGTGCTGGGCACTATGGGCTGGGCGATGGCAGATTAGGTGGCAGGAATCTCTCATCAACCTGGACTTGAATTGCTTGCATGGTGCCTGGTTGACAATCTTTTCTCGGTCAGTTGAGAAGCCCCTGTGGTCACTTGCTTTGACCCTGACTGACTATGGGCCCTGGGCCAGGGCAAGGAGTCTCAGCCCTCTTGGGCTGCCTTCCCCAAATCTGAATGTGTGTGCTGAGTGTTGCCAGTTCAGAGGTTCGGCTCCTACACATGGATAGTGGCTCCCAGGGACGGGTTGGCCAGGACACTGTGCTGTATGTTTAAGGAGGCAAGGGTGCGGCAGGGAGGCCTCCACAGTCTAGGCTCTGCCTCTGACCTGCCAGACTCTAGCTGCTGCCTTTGGGAGGTGAGCACTGAGCCGGGCCCGGGGAGGTCAAGGCAGTGGGCCCGGGTTCGATGCCCTGCAGCAGCCTCTGCCTCACGCTGCGGGTCCTTTCCGGAAGGCAGGGCAGTGAGGCAGCAGCTCGAGATCACTAAGCGTACACGTCTGGGGCAGACAGCCATCAGTGCCGTTCTTGATTCGGGGGAAAGAGTGGAGAGGCTAAGCAAAGTCGCCGGCATCCTCAGCACCTCGGCGACAGCGAGCCCTGCCTGAGCACTTGCTACTTGGACCACGCACACTGCTTAGGCCCATCCCATTCAGCTTGTGAGGAGATGGAGTCTTGGCACAGATAATAGCTAACCTGAGGTCACACAACAAGCTGCAGAAACAGGCTTCCCACCCAGGTGGTCCCACAGACTCCCCGCAAGGCCATCCTGACAGACGACGGCACCGCCGAAGGGCCATACTCACAGCTGGCAAGCCATGCTCTGCGCAGAGCGTCGTGCACATTCTCTCATTTCAGCCCCATCGCACTTCTGCCAGGTAGGTGCTATTTCCCATTTCACAGAAGAGGAAACTAAAGCTCCGCATCTGCCACGCTGCTGGGTGACAAGACTGGTGTCTGAGTCCAGACCTGGAGTACAGTCTGAAGCAGCACACTCAGGAGAGGACTGGAGTAAGGAGTAGGGAACCAGGGTCTAGCCCCCACTTTGCCACTCGCTGACCACCCGTCCTCCACCGAGCCAGCGACCTTGACGGGCCCCAGGCCCCATCTGAGTGGGGGGGCAGCGCCTGCTTCCTAGAGCTCCAGCACAGCTCCCGGGGACACACACTCAGGAAGGCGGGCATCACTGTGACCATGACCTTCCCCTGACTGGGGTCACAGCTGGATGCAGCAGGGTCCCAGGCCCGAATGCTACCCTTCTGCTGTCATTTTAACTCATTCTATTCCAAAGTAAGAACAGTATCAGAAGAACATGCTGCAAATAAGCCACACATTTAATGTAACGGTGCACATTACAACACATAACGTGCACTCACGCATGTCCACATTCAATTTACACCAGCACTGAGACACTCAGACCAAAGGCCAGAAGTCGGCAAGGGCGAGGGCTCTGCCGCCATGTGTACACACACCCCGTCCTGAGCGTGGTATCCACGCGGAAATCCATCACACGGTGAACAGTGTAAATCGTGACTGTTTACAGCTATGAACCAGGCGCTGTGTTTCCTCAACTAATCTCCCCAACTTGTGAAAGAGGAATTATTTTTATTCCTGTTTTACAAAGGAAAGGAACCTCAAGCCCAGGGAGGAGATGTAAGCTGGCCAAGGTCACAGTGGCGGAGCCGAGTCCCATCGGACCTGAGTCTGAACCCCACCCGGAGGCCTGGCCCAACGCTGCCCCCAGGAGCCACCTCGGCGGGACAGCGGTTTCCTCACTCAGAAAGAAGAGGTCGCATTTATCTAATTCGCCGTTTCCCCGGGGGCCGGCACACTTTTGGCACATCACAGTTGCTCAGCAACAACAAACTGTCGGATGACTGTTGGACTGAGCACATGTGTAGTTGTCTGCCCCCACAAACCAGTCAGGAAAAATAATGAGGCAAAGGCATGAAAAGATCAACAAAAACAATGCCTCATGCTGAGTGCAGGTTTCAGGACACAAATGATAAGGGATAATGGCAGTAGAAGGGGACATTATCAGGGCCTGATGAGAAAACACTATTTGAGCTGAAATTTATTTAAAGATTTTATTTCTTTTGTTTTATAGACAGGGAAAGGGAGAGGAACATCAATGTGTAAGAGAAACATCGGTCATCAGCCCCTTGCATACCCCAAACAGGGACAGGTCCGCAACCCAGGCATGTGCCCCAACCGGGAACTGAACCAGTGACCCTTTGGTTTGTAGGAGGACACTGAGCCACACCAGTCAGAGCTTGAGCTGAATTTTGAAGGACGCCAGATCTGATCAAGAGATGATGTGAGGCAGAATTCACAGCACATTAATCCTGATCGTTATGTTGTAGAAATATTCCATTCCAACACAAATATATGTTTTATTAGCCAGTCTCTCCAGTTTTTTTTTAAAAAGGCATTTCTATTCTAAGGGAAAATAAATATTTATTTCTTAATTAGGTGCAGACCAAAGGAATACCACATACTGAGCAGTAACAAGCACCACAACTCACGCACCTGAAAGGCAGAGCCTTGCCCACTGAAGGGACTGAATGCACACAAGCTGGGGGAAAGGGGGGAAGGGGGGAAGGGGGGGTCGGGTCTGTAATCTCCGTGAGAGAAAACAGCAGCTTCAAACGTTTTCATGTGCCAAGATCCAAGGTCTGCATAGGCTTTTCCTCTAGGACCTGTAGGGAACAGTTAGTTATATTCCTTCCATCAATTGTCACATTTCTGGTTCCATTCCAGACAAAGAGGTAACCCATCTTTTCAGCAGCCTCATCCCCTCAGTAGCCTCACCCCCCACCAAGGTCAGGCCTTGGATCCAGCCACGGGAGAACCACTCTCTGCAGGAGCCCTGAGATCAGACTCCCCCCATCCCCCGGAGGAGACTCACACCAAGTAAGCTCTTGGGGACCAGAAAGGAAGCCAGAGCACAACCCCCTCCACTAGCGTGCAGTGAAAGCTAGGGCAGCTTCCTGGGACACCCATGTTAGCGGGTACACATTTCCACACCAAAATAAACACAGACATATTAAGGGATAGAATTCAAAATGTGTATGATTTTTTAATTTTTATTTAGTTATTTTTCAAGTACAGTTTTCTGTTTATTTCCCCCATTCCAGCCCACCCCTCCCCCATGCACCCCACCTCCCTCCCATTTCTACCCCCCTTAGTTATTGTCCCTGTGTCCTTTATACTTGTTCCTCTAAATCCCTCCCATTTTTTCCCCTTAAATTCCCTCCCCTCTCCCCTCTGGTCATTGTCCCCCTGTTCTCTATTTCAGTGTCTTTATTTTTATTTTGCTTGCTTGTTTGTTTTGTTGTTTAGCTTCCTGTTAAAGGTGAGATCATATGGTATTTGTCTTTCAACCCCTGGCTTATTTCACTCAGCATAATGCTTCCCAGTTCCATCCATGTTGTTGCAAAGGGTAGTAGTTCCTTCTTTCTCTCTGCTGCATAGAATTCCATTGTGTATATGTACCACAATTTTTGATCCATTCATTTACTGACGGGCACCTAGGTTGCTTCCAGCTCTTGGCTATTGTAAATTGTGCTGCTATGAACATTGTGGTGCATAGGTTCTTTGAAATTGATGTTTTGGGGTTCTTAGGATATAATCCTAGCAGTGGAATTGCTGGATCAAAAGGCAGGTCGATTTTTATTTTTCTGAGAAAATTCCATACGGTTTTCCATAATGGTTGTACCAGTCTGCAATCCCACCAACAGTGAACTAAGGAACCCTTTTCCCCACAACCTCTCCAACATTTGTTGTTGGTTGCTTTGTTTATGATAGCCATCCTGACTGGTGTAAAGTGGTATCTCATTGTGGTTTTAATTTACATCTCTCTGATAGCTAGCGATACTGAGCATCTCTTCATGTGTCTCTGGATATTCTGTATGTCTTCCTTGGGGAAGTGTCTGTTCAAGTCCTTTTCCCATATTTTAATTGGGTTGGTTGTCTTCTTAGAGTAGAGTCATGTAAGTTCTTTGTATATTTTGGAGATTAAACCTTTGTCTGAGGTATCATTGGCAAATATGTTTTCCCATATAGCTGGTTGTCTTTTTAATTTAATACTGTTTTCTTTAGCCACACAGAAACTTTTTATTTTGATGAGATCCCATTTGTTTATTCTTTCCTTTATATTCCTTGCTCTAGGGGACATATCAGTAAAAAAGTTGCTGTGTGAAATATCTGAGATTTTCCTGCCAATGTTCTCCTCTAGGACTTTAATGGTTTCAAAATGTGTATGATTTTTTTTTTAAAGATGAAACCTGAGACTTCAAAGAAATTTAGGTTTGTGGAAGACTGCTCCTGGCCACAGCCCAAACCTCCCGGCCATGCTATCCCTGCTCCTCTGACCATGAAGTGCCTGTGGTGGAGAGTTCTGTCGGGCTCTGGGGGAGTCCAACTTTGCAGATCTGGGAACAAGGAATCTCTGGGGTGGGTGCACCCTTCTGATCTGACACAGGAGGTAAATCCCCAGGCAGTAGGCTAGCTACCAGTTCTTGGGAACACCTAACTCCGTAGTCTAGAAATAGAACAAGCGAGATATAAAGAGGTTAACAGCTGCCCCAAAGTCAAAAAGTGGGAGAACAGGAACTTAATCCAACAGTCAAATTCAAACGTGGCCCCTCTCTCACAGAGGCAGGTGACCCGGGGGGCACTGACACGCACAGTGAGAAGCCGCCTCGGCACGAAATGCTCCCTACCCAATGATTGCTGGAGCAGTGGGGGCACAGGGCAGTCCAAGGCACGGCAGGGGACTGGGGCACCTAAGCCCACCCTGCACGACAGGACGGACTCCAACAGGTGTGGAGGATGGGCCTTGCGTTTGGCAGGTGAAGACCACCTTGGACAAAGACTGGTTACCATTTGTGACTTTCATTCCCCATAAAATATGGAGTAGGGGATCTGAAATCTCACATTCTGCATTCAAATCCTTGCTCCATCCCTTACTAGCACTGCGCCATGGACAACTTTGTATAATGACCAGCCTCGGTGCTCTCCAAAGGAGACGCTAATGGTCACCACCATACAAGGATCCCCAGACAGTCAGATGAGACATCTGTAGATGGCCCAGCAGTAGTGACTATGGTCTGTCCAATTAAACATTCAAACATGGACTAATATTTGCTCCAGGAGAGCCACTGTAGAAATGACAGTAAAGAACTGAATAATTTAACGTTATTTCCTTTCAGGATCATGCAATGCATTAGTTTAAAAAAACAAACAAACAAGAAAAAACAAGTGTGAGATGAGAGAGCAGAGCAGACCCAAACCCGATCCAGTTCTGCCTGGAGGAGCTGAGGTTGAATTGGGCTGGTTTGTGAAGCCATCACTGGGGAAGGGTTAAAAGAGGTGACCTTTGAGCTGTCTTTCAGGATAAACAGGAAATCACAAGGAAAGGAGTACGGAACAGGCTCTCAGAGGGGAGAGCAAGGCACAAGTCCAGCGCCCGGAGAATGCAGCTTGGTGGGGCTGGGCTGGGGACACAGGTGGTCGGGGAGGGTGCAGGGGCCACCAGCCGAGTGTTAAACAGAGGCATGGCGAGGTCAGGTATGTGTTTTTAAAATAGGCTTCAGGCAGGAGTGTGAGGGCATAAGAGCAGGGAGGTGGGTTAGAAGGCGAGACTCTGAAGGAGTCATCCTGCCAAAGAATCGAGACTTGACACTGGAGCAGACGGAAGATGGGGAGGACTGTGGAAAGCCATGGGGAATCAAGATAAACAGACAATGAAAATAAAACTCAGTTGACTGAGCATTTCTTTCCGGTACTGGAGGCTCTTCTCAAACATAATGACTAAATAAATATGCTTCCAATGACTACAAAGCAGTGCATGGCTTCCCTTTCAATTGTTCCCCAGAGCCAGTAGCTGTAAGAGCCCAGATGAGCACCCATCACACAGGGGCGTCTCCTCCTCTCCCTGCAGGGGTCACGAAACTGGGCACCTCTCAGCAGGGACAGAGACAGACAGAGGGCAGGATGTGCTGGAGTTTGAGGACAGGACTCACTTGGTCTCCACCTCACCTCTCACCCAGTGACCTAGGACAAGACCCCCCTCCCTTGGGAGGTGGGAAAGCTTGGGTTTATGTTCCCATATGGAAAATACAGCCTCTCTGACTCCTTCTAGCTCACATGCTCCATGTTCCACGTAGAGATGGGATTTCTCCTCCAAGGCTGGCCATGGCACCTCTGTACTGCTGTGAAGTTGTCATCCACACTCACTATACAGGAAAATCCACCGCAGTTTAGAAGCAAAGACTGCCTGGCAGTCGGCACTCTCACTGGAGGAAGTGCTAGCCATGCTTCTTGCGTTAGCAATAGCAGCCCAGTCACATTTTTACTGATCACCTACTATGCAGAACACTTACAAATGCTTGACTCAGTCCTCATAACATCTTAATGAATAAGGACTACAGCTTTCTCCTGTTGTTGATGAGGAAATTGCAGCTCAGGCCTTTATTCGAGTACGTTATTCAAGGTACCATAGCTAATCAGTGGCAGAGCTGGGAAAGAGTCTGTCTGGCTCCAGTCACACTGTCCTCTGTGCTGTGCTCCAATCCTCTGTGTTGCACCATCCCAGCTGCGTAGCCCCACCACTCTGGTGCTACTCTGTACGAAGAGAACATGAGCAGAAGGACAGGCTCTGACATTACCTGGCTCAGGGATGCCACCCCTCAGCCTTTCCTTTCCTTGGCAGACATGGCTAATCAATCACAGAATTTTTCCCAGTTGACTTATGACCACAAATCCATCTGCATGTAACTAATCAGAGCTCAAGATGAAATCTGATCCTTTGCCTTCATCTTTGTTGGGAAAATAGAATCCTATCAGAGGGATGTGATTTGCTTAAGCTAACGTAGCACATTGGCGTGAGCTGGAACTAGTATCTTGGCCCCTCGATTCCCAGCCTGGCGGGTTGATGGTGACACTCCCTGAGCAAAGGACAGGACCTTTTCTAACACAGAGATAAAGGGTAGGTAAAGCTCGCAGGACGACATCACCGAGACCCAGAGGAGAACGCCCAAGTCCAGCCCTGACCCCTGGTCCTCAGCCAGCACAAGCTGCCGGAGTAAAGGCCAGCTGCAGAGTAGCACTTCTGCTCACCTCTGACGGCCGTGAGTGGTTTGGAAAGCTGGCAAATGAACTTCTTCTCCAAGCTGATGAATATTTGAACTGGATATCCCAGAAAACTCATGAACTCAACAAAAGAACAATAACACTACTCATTTAAGTCCTTCAGGAGGGACTAGCTTGTCTTCTTCCTCTTTGACTCATCACATGGCTCAGCTCCATCAGAGGGAGGTTCCCAAGACACAGTAGAAACGAACTTCTGCAATGGAGCTCCACTGGAACCAGCTGGACTCTCCCCTTGCCCCTGGAGCACGCAGGACAAAGGGTCCCTGCCCTGCCCAGGACTTCCCCCAAATCAGACACCTCATTAGAAGTGGGGGTGGGGAAGCCCAGACAGCACCACAAAAAGTTGGGAACAGTGAACAGCAGCCAGGCACTCGGGCAGAGGCAGGTGCAGAGCTATGAGAGACAGTTGACAAGGAAGAACACAGTGCCCAGGCGGGCTCCACGGGGGCAGAGGTGGGCAGTCAGGAATCTCAGGGCTCCCTCCGAGGCACTCACTCCTTCTTCGGATCCCTGGGCAGGGAGAATCTCAAGGAGGCACATCACAAGGAGCGTATACGGTACAAAGCTTCCTTCCATGCAAGCTCACCTGGAGTCTCTCCAGAGCAGACAACTGCAGACAAACTGACACCCAGGCAATGCTATCATCACCCCCTCAGTTTGTCCAGGAGCCTGTTTACACAGATCCATGGTGTTCCGTGTAGGGGCAGGAATAATGATGCTGAGACATAAAAAAATCACTCACCTGAAACTGTCTGCAGAATGGTAAGTAAATAGGGTCCTATTGGGCCTCTCAGAGGCCCTTTCATTGAACACTACCCCTCACAGTGAGAGGCAGAGCTGACTGGGGGGCAGAAGGGACTGGGAAATGGAAGAGTAGCCCCAAACTTTTCAGGGCCCACCTCAGGCAGAGTCGTGCAGCCGCATAACTAGGATAAGCCTGACAAGCCAGGAATTGGTATTTCTGCAAATAAGTTTCTTTCTAGGAGAAGAGCTCATTATTCCAGGAATCACATTTGTAAATTCATGAAGGTAAAAACTGCACCAATTAAGAATCCCGCCTTTTCTTCTCCAAATGAACAGAAGCTCAAAATACTGCCAAAGAAAATCCCAGGTCAAACTCCATCAGCGGATACCCCCCACTGCCAGAAACACACAGAGATGTGGGGCAGCTGGCACAGCACCTCCACTCAGCGTTCCGTGCCTTGTCACAACCGAAACATTCCTTCCTTCATTCGTTCAACTGTGCCTGTCAATCTGCGTTAAGTGCTTAGGAAGCTGAGGTCTCAGCCCTGGATAAGATCTCCATTTAGAAGATAATCTAGGGTGGCCCTTTCTTTGAGAAATACAATGATGTTCCAGGACACTAGTCCTATCTTTCAGAGTTGCTTTGTCTCCAAAAACTGAGCAGGTCTTGAAGAAGCCACTGGGAAAAGCCAGTCTTTACAGAGCCACAGCCTTCTGGATTCCCTTGCTCTGGAGTCCTGGCCTGGGGCAACACAATCTGCTTTCTTGTCTGCCTCAGCAGCAGACTCCAGGAGAGTCTGTATCCCACGACCTCATTTAGTGAGGTCACTTGCACCTCCTGATCCTGCAGGTTGGTGCTTCTGGGCAAAGTACTCAGAGCTAAGGCTGTGGCGGGGCAGGAGGAAGAAGAGGGGTGCAAAGCCAGGGCAGTGAAGAATAAAATCAAATGACACCAAAATTACATCCTACACATCCTGTGCTGACAACCGCTCATGCCCCAGAAGGGCTGTCTCGATCGGCCTGTGGAACAAGGCTCCCTGCATCTTTTCCTGTGGGCATGCACGTGACTCGCTCCAGCACCTGTCTGTGCTTCTCTCTAAGGGATCGCCACCTACAGGGTGCTGCCAGGTGTCGGGCACTGTGCTTGGTGTGGATTCAGATGATGTAATCCTTGGGGAACCCTGTGAGATTGGTACTGTTTTTAACGCCACTTTAAAGAGGAACAGACTGGGTCAAGAGGATATGTCATTCAGCTCAGGTCACCCAGGGCTGAGAGTTAAATCTAGTCTTCCGATGACAGTGAACTCTGTGGTTGGACTGCACGACAGTCTCAAGGCTACTGTGAGGACACTTGATGGCCAGGACTGAGCATGAGTCTCTCTGCCTCCCCAGCACCTTGCAGAGGGGCCAGTGCACAGTAGGCACTTAGTGGATGGGCACTTAGTGGATGTGTGAGCGAGTCAGTGAGTGAGCTGGTCTCGGTACTGACTCCTCAACCACCTGACACAGTTCCAGAGCAGAAAAACCGAACATCCAAATGAAATTCGAGGGAGGAATTTGCCCAGCTGGTCTATTGTCAAGGTGTTTGATTTAAGACCTATGTTTTCAAAGCATTTTTGCAATTATTCTCCTTTAAAATGATTCACTTAACACCCCACTGCAGTGAAGTAACAGCCACAGAGCCATGGCCAACAGAAACACGCCTACTTAGGCAGGTGTGCCTCGCCTGAAGAAAAATTGGGATATAAATTCCAAATACCTATATGGAAATATATATAGGGAGAGGCACTCAGTTATAAAAAGGATTCACCATAAGGTTCCTCCAAATAGCTTGTTGCCTTGGAAATTCAATGTTAAATGTCTGATTTCAACACCTTCCAATAAACCCCTTTTTTAACTTCAGGCCATGCTAAGGCATATGGCTGATCAATTGCACAGGCACACCTCGCATTTGTTGCACTTCACAGAGGTTGCATTTTTTTTTTTTACAAATTAAAAAAAAAAAAAACCTGCATTGAGGAAAGCTCTTGGCACCCTATCTGCAACAGGCTCCAATGGTGGTTTGCATTTTCTAGCAATCAGGTATTTTTTAATTAAGGTATGTACATGGTTCTTTTAGACATAATGTAACTCTCACATGCACTGGGATATCCAAAGAATTCATGTGATGCGCTTATTGTGATACTCGCTTTATCACGGTGGTCTGGAAGCAAACCCACCGTGTGTCCAAGGAATGCCTGCAGTTACTAGGAAGAGCGCGTGGCTTTGCATCATAAACGCCAGGCCAAATCGGAAACCGTTGAGTGCACCTGGCTGTGACAGAGCTCCAGAGGATGTAACAACACCCCAAGCCCCACCCAAATCAGAATTACAAGGCAGTATTTCACGACACAACTAGATCTCAGTTCCCAGGAATCTGCCCCAACGAAGCAAATTAAAAATGCAAAGCCTTTTCACTTTCAGTCAACGAACAACTGAGATGACAATAGATCCCAAATTTAGGAACTTAACACTATCATTATAGCTATGAGGGTCAGACTATCAGAACCATTCATTATGATAACTGCTTAGACTGTAATTAAATTCATTTTGACATGAATATTCATATTTGTCTGTAATTGTTAGTATAAAAGTAAGTGTGAATGTCAATCTTCTTCCTCAAGGAAATTAGCATCTGAAACATTTCTATGGAGAAACAAGGCTACCTAAAATGATGAATGAATGCTTCCCTTTCTGGCAATGTACACAACAGTTATTCCTCCCAAGGCATCTCAAGGAAGGCAGCACCCACTCTGCCCAAGGCTTTAGGCACCGGGTTTGTCTGTGTGATGGGACAGCCTTGGTCAGACTCCAGTATCAGAGGGTCACCCTGGTCTCTGGCATCTTAAAGGGCACATACCAATTTTCTCGATTCTATTACTGTTCTCACCACACAGCATGAAGCCTCCAGTTTTTGTTTTATTTAATGGAACAGAAATGGCTGGCTTTTGTCATGCCATATACATAGGCCAACAGGAAGGACAGAGAAGCACCAGATTATCAAGTTATCTGAAACAGCAAGGTGCCTGGGTCACTCCAGGGAACACAGAGAAGTCTTGCTGAAGTGCTTGTGTGGTCCCCACCCTGCTCAGGAGCATGTGGGAAAACCTCTGCTTGGCCAAGGCCACCACTAGGGGCTCTGCCACCAAGCAGGTCAGTTTCAGCACCACAGCTTAGGCCAAAACGAAGGCTGATGCCAACAGCCAGTTAAGAGCATTCAGTAAATTTGCGCCTTGTTTGTTTTCATGCTGTTCACCAAGGATCACTGCCTGTGGGTCTAAATCAGACCCTTGATTAAAGCATTCCCTCTCTTAAAAAAAAAAAAAAAAGAATGACAACCATAAAAAGAAATCAAAGAAATAAAAAGAACAGGGACTTGCTACAACTACCTTCACACATTTGTTTGGCCTCCACAACAAAAAACAAACAAGCAAAGAAAGAAAAAAACTAAAACTTTAAGAAAAGATACTTGGACACCATTACTGGGCGTTCTGCTCTGCTCTGGGTACCTTTGTTGGCACGAGATGTAGAGTGTGCATCCTCAAGGGGGCGACACTGCTCCTCAGGGGCTGAAAACTGGTGTTTGAGGGATGGGAAGTTTTCTTTTTATATATAGAGCACAGATATATGAGGTCTGCCTGGAAAAAGGCCAGCTGTTGTTAATATATAATGAGAATGATTTGCATGAAATCTATGTAACTTGGCAGCCAAGGAGAGTAGACTGAAATGCGCATGTGTGAACGATGACGCTTTCACTATACTAATCACTGGGGGCAGTAAATGCCATTGAGTGAACATGTGTACTGTGTGGCCACCACATTCAAAATGACTGAGTATGAATGTGCATCAAGTTTTTCATGAAGCTTGAACATTATTCCATGGAAACTATTGGATGATTCAGAAGGTTGCAGCTATGGGCAACTGGTGGTTGACAGCTTAATCACAACAATGCGCCCATATAGGTATCACGTCTCATGCAGTTTTTTGGTGAAACATCAAATCACACAGGTGACTCAGCCCCTCTATAGCCCAGATTTGGTGCCCTGTGACTTCTGGCTTTTCCCAAAACTAAAATCACCTTTGAAGGGGAAGAGATTTCAGACTGTTGATGAGATTCAGGAAAATATGATGGGGCAGCTGATAGTGATTTGGAGAACTGTGTGAGGTCCCAAGGTGCCCCCTTTGAAGGGGACTGAGGTGTCACTGTCCCATGTACAATGTTTCTTATATCTTGTTCTTCTTCAGTAAGTGTCTGTTCTTTATATTACATGGCTGGATACCTTCTGGTCAAGCCTCATACATATAGTACATAAACAGATGTATGATATACTTACGGCATTAAAATTTCATGGAGGGGGAGATTATGTCTAAATGTGCCCAGGAAAAATATGTCTAAAATGTCTCTTTGAAAGAGTGATAATAAAAAAAAACTTGAGAAACACTGGTCTGGAGCAATGAACAGACAAAAATTCTTCCCCCCATGGAGTTGATATCCTATTGCAACAGACAGACGATACGCGACCGGTGCGATGCGCATCGCTCACCACTATCAGTGCTGTGGAGAAAAACAAAGCTGGAAGGAAGTGAAGACTGGCCAGGAAGGGACAGAGGACGAAGGACGGAAGACAGAAGGAACCACCATTTCTACTAATTCCTCAGTTTTACTTCCGATCATGGCTGCTAATGAGATGAGAAAAAATGAAATTCTGATGACGAATGAGAAGGGCAGCCCTGTAACCCAGGATGGCTATAATATGGGGGGTAGGGGAGTGTGGTAGCCAAACCACAGACCTGTATATTATAAGGGGGAGGGGGCCGTCTGCTCCCAAATATTGAGGAACATTGTGAAGTTTCTCTTAACAACACTATTTTGAAACACCAGCTTTGACAATGTATTTTCAACTGTTCATATGTGCCCTTTAATTTTCTCTTTCCTCACAGCTGAATGCCCAGTTGACCGTCTTAATTCCAATGTCCATCCATTTGAGACCAAGGATTTGCCACCTGGGGCACACTTAATGATTCCCACAGTTGCCGCACCTTTATCAGCCCTAAGCCTCAACCCCCTCATTCTCCTTTTACCACACACTCATGAAATATTGGACAAAATAAAATGCACAGAAAGTTCAAAGACTGGCTCAACTATGGAGGGCTATACATGCAAAAGTCATGTTACCAAAAAGATGAACTTCATGGCTGGCAGGCCCTGCCAGGACACAGAATGTGTCTCAGGGACCAGCTGAACAGTAACACAAAACTAGTGAAGGTAAAGACATCCACAGGCATCAATTCACACTGTACGAAAGTGAGGTTTATGCACAAGTTGAATCTGGAAGTCAGACCACCCCAGCATACCCACCTATAAGCTGATAAAATTTCAAGAGTTCCTTCATCACATTTACTCCAGAGATGCTCTTCCCTTAACCAATACTGCCACAAAGTTCCCAGCTCCCTGTAGCACTCTGACGGCTCTGCAGATGCAGTCATCCTCCGGGGGAGCCACTGATGATGTGGAAGGAAGAACAGCACAGCTCTGCACTGTTCCTGGGCGAGGCTCAGCCTCCCTGCAGCTTCGCTGCAGCTTTTCTATGGGGAAATTAACAAGAAAGCTCTGGGCTTAATATATTACTGGAACATGGCTGCAAGCTGATTGGGAAAGAGAAATCACAGGCAAATGCTGCTCACTGCTGGATGTCTCCCCGACAAACCCAGAGAGAGAACTGAGTACCATGTAGGCAGGATGTGCGGGTACCTCCCTGTACATTTCAGCCACAATCTTCCTTGAAAAACAGGCAACATGCTTTCAAGAAGCAGACTGTAAAATTGTGGTCCATAAGGAGGAAAGAGCCAAATAAAAATCCTTGAAGAATGTCAGCTGGGAAAGGGAGCTGGTGCGAAATCAAAAGGCCAGTTCATACCCAAGTCCCAAAGCTACCTACAGATACAGCCCATGAGAAATGTGAAAAAGCCTCATCTTCTCAAAGGCTGCTGCCACAACCAGGAGGACAATCAGCCAACCCGCCCAGGGGGTTGACCCCTCGTGTTAACATGGTGTGCACATGCCTAGCCCAACTCGGCAGGCACTTGTTCACACGTGGTGCATTTCAAGTGTAAAACAGTTCATTTTCTTGGTTCTCGTTTGTGCTTCTAATGTTACTCTTGGAAAAAAGATAATACACCTCAAATCCCTCCACAAAGCTCTACACTGAAACACATCAACCAAACCAGCCCAAGAGCCACACAAGGAAACCCAGCATTTCCAAGTGCAGCTCCCCAGGATGGCACGGGTGTGAGCAGAGCAGGAGGCAGGTTAGCCCTCTGCCAATGAGAATGCAGGCTTAGAGACAGTGCCACCCTGTGCTCAGGTGCCACCTCTGCCACCTTCTACCTTGGCTTGATCGAGTTACTTGATACCAGCCTCCTTTTACTGGGTATAGAATGAGGGTAGGAAAAGCAGCAGCCTCCAGGAGGCGCTGTGAGCACGAGATGGGCAGCATGCACCTAGCATGCAATACCACTCAATAGGCTGCTGTCAGCACCACCATCAGGCCCTAGTAGGTATGAAGACGTTTCATCTTCACTCGGCCCCTACCCAGGTGCTCCCAGTAGCTGCTTCCCTGCACAGCACCTTCCCTCAAAGGCTCCGACACATGCACCCACACTCAAACACAAACTTGGACCGCCACGTGATCCTCTGCGGCGAGCGCACAGAGCACAGAGCACAGCATCCCGGCGTGCGCACTTGTTGGAGCAGGGTTCCCAGACTGGCTGAGTGTCAGAATCACCTGCAAGGCTTGTTGACACAGGTTTCTGGGCCCATCCCCAGAGATACTGAATCGGTGTATCAGCGGTGGGGCCCAGAATCTGCAGGTCCCACATGCTGGTCTGAGGACCACACTTTGAGAACCACTGTCGTACAGGCCTAGCCCCCACGTGAGCATCCAGGACGCCGGCAAGCAGTGACCTCCCTGCAGGCAGCCTCTGTGGCTCCTGCAGCTGGAAGGATCCAAGGCTACAGTCCAACAAGGCCGTCCGCGGGCTTCTGGAAACCAGGTTACCAGTGGGCTGCACACCCGCCTGCTCAACCACTGTCCCCTCCCCCGCGTTGACACAACGCCACAGGGCACTGCTAGTCCTTTCATGCTAATTCTTTCTGGAATCGGGGAGCTTTTCTTTTCCTCACACGGAGAAGAAAATGATGACAGGCATTTCCAGCAGAAATGCCACTGCATTCGTTATAATGTCATTCAGCTGCTACCAGAATTAAACTAGTGGCCAAATAATCTGTTTACCACAGTCACTGTGGCCTGATCTTCTTGCCCTGAGAGCTGAAGTGCCATGTTGCCGGGCATCCACACTCATGCTCAGGAAGAGATGCTGGACCACAAAGTGCCACATACACAGATGGGGTCGTTAACGCTATGGAGGCAACACAGAGGGTCGTCTCCTATTACAGCTGCTTTACCCTTTCCAGGGGCTGCCCACCTCCCTCAGGGCCATGTCCAAACCCTGACGTGGCACACCGACCCTATGTAAACAGACTCCATGCACCCCCACAGCTTCCACAGCCTCTGTTCTCATGTACCCCAGGCACCTGCACCCAAGGGCTCACTACTCCCCACCTCTTAGACCTGAACGCGGGCTGCTTCCTCCGTCTGGAAGGCTGCCCTCCCTGCCTCCCACATGTCTAACTCCCACCCATCCCTCTGCTATCACTGCTGTCTGCCCCAGTGGTGCCTACTAGGCACTGAACTGTGTCCCTCCCAAATTCATGTTGAAGTTCTAACCCCCAATGTAGACGGGGCCTTTGGGAGAGAGATAATTAGAGCTGAATGAGGTTACGAGGGTGGGGGCCCCAGGATGGAATCAGTGCCCTTATAAGAAGAGAAACAAACACCAGAGCTCCTTCTGTGTCCTTCTGTGTCCTGTGAGGGCACAGCAGGAACATGGCCACCTGCAGGCCAGGAAGAGAGCTCCCACCAGGAACCAAACCTGCCGGCACCCTGACTGGGGACTTCTAGCTTCTAGCCCTGTGAGAAGTAAATGTCCGTTGTTAATCAGCTGGTTCTATGATATTCTGTTGTAACAGCCTGAGCTGACTGATATAGGGCCCCCTACCTCTTCGTCAAAGCATTTATGTTCCTGATGATTATTTGTATCCAGATTGTAAGCTTTGTGAGGCCAAGACACACTCATTGACCAGGTTACCTCCAGAACAGTGTAAAGCTCTGATCCAGGTGCTCAGAAGATGCTTATGAATTAATGAACAAGGGAACAAGAGAATGAGTGAACAACTAAGAGTCTCCTTTATCCATCTGCTAAATGAGGCATTTTGACTGAGGTTTTCTTTCAAGCTTTGTGACCAGAGAACGCATCAGGGGCCCCATAGCAGCTTCTGGGGATCAGGAGACCCTGCTCCAGGCCAGTTCTGTGCCAGGTAAGCTGCTTGGACTTCAGCCTCTAAGGTGATGCAGAAGGATTCTTAAATCCAGCAACCCTCAAATCAGGAGCCCTGAAACGTTGGGATTCCAGAGAAAGTGCCTCAGCATCCATCACAGAATTCACAAGGCAGGCTAACCTTAGAAATGCTGCTTTAGTCAGTTGTATGTACCGGGTTCTAGGTGAGACTTCATTTGAGAGAAAAATCAATTGTGCTGCTTACTAAAAATCACAAAAAAGAAACCTGAAAATCATGGCTGTAGTCACAAGTGGTAGTCCCATCGGGGGCCTTGTCTCACGGAGAAGAACTACCCAAAAATAAAGAGTTGAGTAATTTACCATATGATGATTTAAGTCAGATTATTTCATGGGGTCTTGAAATCCTGGTGGTCTTCTGGCTCTGGTATCATCAAAATAAAATAAGAATTGTGGGAAAATTAGCATCTATGGCCCGATGCGGTGCCAGCCGAAGGGCCTCCCATTTTGGTTTCAGGTACAAACCAGCCTGTATAGTGACGTCTGCAGAGTGAGGTGACGGCGGTCCAAGCCCATGATGCTCTTAGAATAAACGCCCGTGGCTGCAGAAAAGATTCCTGGGTTTTGCACATAGAGATGAGGGCAAGTTATCACAGGGCTCCTAGGAGCAAAGCAACAGCCAACACTCCCATTAATTCCAGAATAAAGACCAGCAGCATGGATCTCTGCCACACAGCACGCCTCCCAGACCCTCTCGTGCTCTGGGCCTTTGCTGTCCTATCCTTGGGCACTCCCACAAGCCACAGGAGCTGATGGGGGCAGATAGGCCTACGAGCAGGGACCATCGGGCTCTGCAGCCTGGAGTCTTTCCCATATGCACCCAACCCAGGAAAAGTGTTAAGTTCCGTTTCCTTCGCAAAGCTGATGAGACAAAAACGCAACAATGAGCCAACCAGCTTATTTTCTTCTTTTCATTCCTTTCCTGTCACTTAGCAGAGAGCAATGTGGGACCTTATGACCAGCGCCGGTTGATGTGAGAAGAATGAAAGACTCAAGGAAGCTTCGGCACATGGCAGGGACACATGCAGAGAGGGCTCTGGCCAGCGTCCCCGACCGAGGAGGGTGCGGCTGCAGAGGTGGCTCCCGGGCCGTCCAGCCAGCCCCCTACCTGCACACGCCTCAGAAGCAGTTCTCTAAGGCCCACCAGTGCCTGATGGAGACACTGAGGGTCTTTGGAATGCATGTGTGTGTTCCTCGGGGGGAACTGCCATAAGTGCAGAGATTTTTTTTTTAATCATCCCTATGAACATTTTAAATACTTTTTTTGCTGAGGGGCAGAAAGCTGATGCAAATACATTATTTTCAGTTTAATTATTATAAAGCAGCTCTTGCCCAGATAATGGATTTACCTCTGAGCACTGTCAGGATTTAGGAACAACCTAAATATGCCTCTGCCACCACCTTTGGCTGGATGCACGGATCTGCGAGGACTGAGTCTGGGTGAAAACGTCAATCCCTTTAGCAGCAGATGTTCCTACACGGCAAGTAAAAGCACGGGAGCAGCCGGGCTGCACTGCTGGGGCCTCTGAAGTTCTTACTGGGGGAGACGTGATGAAGCTGCTCCTGCAGAGGCACCTGGTCTCTGCTAGACACACAAAGGGAACCTTCGACTGCTCTAGTCTAGGACTCGGCAGGAAACGTAGGGAGCGAAACAAAATGATGGGCTTAGTTTGCCTTCTCCTTCTACATCTAAGAATGGTGAGACACAGGGGAGAATAAAGGAAGAGAGTAGTGAGTTCTGATCTTGGGGAAGTCTGATTCAGGACACCTGAATGCATATGGAGGAAACTCTACACAGATGAGCTAAGGCAAGGGATACCCCTCACTAGCTCTTATAAACTAACAGCTCAGAGTGGCCACTTTGAGGGTAACTGGGACCAGGGGCTGGTCCACCACAGAGTTGTGGAAGCATGACCTCGACAGCTCCCAGGCCCCCCGGGGTCACCAAGGAGCGCAGATTCTATGGGAAAGCTCCACTCCCATTTGAATCGCAAGGCTGCAGAGGTGGAGAGGCACGCCTCCTAGAAAAGTGGATGCTATTGCTCTGAGAAGAAGGCACAGAAGATGCCCAGGACAGACAGCGCTGAGGACAGACAGCGCTGAGGACGGACAGGCTGAGGGCAGCTCATTGTTGCTGCGGAGGGCCGGAAGGGGAGACAGCTTCCGGCCTCTGAAGAAAAGGCAATCCAAGTTCCCCTGGGGCCCACCCCCTCAGAAGGAGAAGAATCCTGAATGACAGAAGGGGCTGGTCAAAGACAGGGCTGGATGCTCTGGACCTGAGCTTCTGCTGTCCTTCTTTATGTACAAATATCTATCAGCCCCCTGGAGTCACCCCCAACATCAGCTCAGAGCTGCTGAGGACAGGTAGGATGTGTATGGGGTCAGGCCTCATGAGCAGTTAGCCTTCATAATTTGGGGCAAGAGCCCTGTCTCAAACCAAGAGCACCCCTGAAGACAGACAGGCCCAGTGCAGTTAAATTTTCCTTGGAAAGAAAGGTCGCCTCACCACCCACCGCGAAGTGAACGACAGGAGGAGCCACTGAGAGCAAACCGAAAGGCTGCAACCTGGGCTGAGGGCTGGAAAGCAGCTCCCCAAACAAGCCCAGAGAATAAAATACACATTGCAATGAGCCTCTGTAAGAAGAAAAATATAAGTTGCTTCGCCTCTAAAAGTATACTGTAAGAATATTACTATCATTGATCGTTAAATCAGAACAAAATTGATACTGGTTCGTTTCTACCAACCTATCAACTTTGGGAGAAAAATTTTGGATGGCATGTGGCTCTGCCCTTTTCTATAGTTTCCTGGAAATGTCACAGTAGGGGGCCTGTGTGGTCAGCTGTCACGCTTTCGGAACACGTTAAACCTGATTCCACCACATCGTGCATTCCTTTCCTTTGAAATTTTTATTGAAATCACTGTAGACCCACTAGCAGTTGTAAAAAATATTCCAGAGAGATCCTGCACACTTTTATCCAGCCTCACCTAATGATTTTACAAAACTATGATACAAAAAAATCACAACCAGACCTTCACATTGACACAATCCATCAATCTTATCTGGATGTTATGCATTTTACATATATATATATATATATATATATATATATATATATATATATAGAGAGAGAGAGAGAGAGAGAGAGAGAGAGAGAGAGAGAGAGAGAGAGAGAGAGAGAGTGTGTGTGTGTGTGTTTAGTCCTGTGGACTTTGACCTTGCAGAGGCTCATGTGTCTACCAAACACACAGTCAAAATACAAAATGGTGCCGCCACTGCCAGGGCCACTGGTGTCACCACTTCATAACCACACCCTCCTCCTCCCTGGCCCCCTTAGTCCCCTACCATCTCTACCCACTGATGACAACTCATCTTTCCTTTATTTCTAAAATTCTGGCATCCTGAAAATTTTGTATAAATGAAACCACACATTACATCACCTTTGGAATTGGATTTTTTCACTCAGCAAACTTCCCTGGGGATCCATCCAAATCGTTGCACGGATCACTGCCAAATTCCCACGTGACCACCAAGCACCACTCCAGGTACGGCTGTGCCTCGGTGCAACCAAACCCGCCTGTGGCGGGGCCTCTGGCCTGACTCCGGCTTTTAGCTCTTACAAATAGAGCTGCTGTAAGCGTTGGTGTGCATACCTTAAACTTACATGGTGTTATATGTCAATGATATCTCAATAACACTGGATGAAAAAAGAGAATGCAAAAAATGGCAGAATTTACCTGGCCATTTGGAAATTGGTATATTTTTCTGTATGTGAGCTATATATTTTTATTGTGCTTATAAAGTCAGTGGTTACAAAATTTATTTGACTTTGACTACATCCTATATGTTCAGTCTTGTTCATTCACATAAAGCAATCTCTTGTGTTTAAAAACATCTACGCACAGGTTTTCATAGGAACATAAATTTTTATTTTTCTAGGATGAATGCTCAAGAGTGCAATCATTGAATTCTGTACCATTTTACATTCCCACCAATATTCATGAGTAATTTGGTTTTCCCACCCCCTCACCAATATTTGGAGTTGCCAGTGCATTTCGTTTTAGTCACCATGGTTGGTGTGTAGTGATATCTCTTCGTTATTTCAGCCTGTATCTCCTCAATGATAACGAACACCATTTCAAGTGGTTCTTTGCCTTCGGTACATCCTCTGTGTTGAAAAGACTCTTCATGACCATTTTCTCACTGACTTCCAACTTGAGTTTTGAGAGTTTTTTATACCTTATCCAATACTCGTCTTTTGTCAGGTATGTAGTTTGTAAATATTTCTAGTCTATAGCTTGTCCTTCCATCTTCTTAACAGGGTCGTTTGTAAACAAGTTTTTTTTTAACATTTTGATGAAGTCCAATTTACCAATTCTCCTTTTATGGATGATGCTTTTGTTGTCAAATCTAAACATTCTCTGTCTAGCCCTAAATCCTGAAGATTTTCTCCCATGTTTTTTTTCCCCTAGAAGTTTTACAGTTTCACAAATAAGCCCATGGTCCTTTTTAAGTCAACTCCTACATAAGGTTTAAGTTGAGGGTTTTTTTTTGTTTGTTTGTTTGTTTGCTTGTTTTTGCCTATGGATATCCCACTGCTCCAGCACCACTTGTTGAAAGGCTTCCTTTCCTCCATTGAAATGCTTTTGCATCTTTGTCAAAAATCGGGTCAGCAGGTGTGTCGGATTCTACTTCTAGGTCTCTGCTCTCCTCCATGGACCCTGTACGTAGCCCTCTGCTGGCACCACAGTGGCTGGATTCCTGTAGCCACAGAATGAGCCTTCATATAAGGTAGAGTGATTCCTATTGACTCTTCATTGTGAAGATCACTTTAGCTATTCTAAGGCCTGTGTCTTTCCATACAGATTTTAGAATAACCTTCTCTATGCCTACAAAAAAAACTTGCTAGAATTTTTATTAAATTTCCTCTAAACCTGTGTATTAGTTTGGGAAGAATGGACATGTTTACCATGTTGAGTCTTCCAATCCATGAACAAGATATGCTATTAATTTAGGTCCACTTTGCTTACTTTCCTCAGTATTTTGTAATATTCAGTATACACATCCCATACATAATTTAAGTGCATATCTAAATATTTCATCTTCTTTGGAGTGATCACAAGTGGCTCTGTGTTGTTAATTTCGGTTTTCACCTGTTCATTGTGAATATACAGAAATGTGATTGATTTTTTTCTGTGTTTACCTTGTATCCTGCGACCTGAATTCACTTGTTCTAGGAGGTTTTTAAAAATTATTTTGTTTTTTTCCTACATAAATAACCATGTCATCTACAAATAGGCACAGTGGAAGTGTGGCATTCTTTTCCCATGTCATTTCTTTCCTTGCCTTATCGCAGTGGCTAAATTTCTAGTACTATGTCGAGTAAGAGTCGGGAGAGCTGATCTTTTGCCGATGCCCCAGTAAGGCTGGTATCTCCCAGTGGGGGACAGGAATCTCAGGTCCAACAGGGAAGGAGAACAGTTCTTTGGGCCCCCACAGTTAGTGGAGCCAAGATGTGGTTTTGGGTTCACCTAGGGTTGTGGAAGGGACTCCTGTTGTTACAACGGGATGGATAAGTGGTGGCAACCTGCATTGCTTTCGACGCTAAGTTGTAAGTCAGGAAATAACACACAGGAGTGGCCTCCTGCCAGGTGTCATGGGGAGAGGACCCAGATGCACTGCTGCTGTGCTCTTCTGTCCTCAGGTCCCAAACCAGCTCACCTTCCTCTCGCCACCTTTCAGAGTTCTCTTTGGTTGCCTCCTGTGCCATTTCCAGGATGTACTGTGACACTTAGAGGGAAGGGCAGGGAGGAACATCTCTATGCCATTTGTCCCAGCCAGCAGTTGCAGGAAATGTATCTCATTTCAAAGTTGGAGGGAGTGAAACCTTTTTTCCAGAAGAATTCCAAGTAATCCATGCAGGCGCTGCTCCTACAGGAGGTGGAGCTGAGTTCCTGGCTTCCCGACCAGCCCCGCCCGAGGCGGGCTGGGTAGTAGTGACTTGCTTCCAAAGAAGGGAGCTGGGAAAGGGGAAATGTGCAGCTTCATGGAGGAAAAGACTGGAAAACACTCCCATCTCCAAGTGGTGGGAGCCCGGAGGCTAGCTGGCAGGCGGTGCCAGGCAAACAAGCCTCGGCAGCACCGGAGGCCATGGGGGGGGGGGGACACAAGAACTGCCCATCTGTGTGATGTTGCATCTTCTCTGTAAATTTCAAAGTATTTCAATAGAAAAGTTCACTTTTAAAACATTAAATCAAATGAAATATACGTTCACTACTAAATACCAAATACATTTCCCACAAAAGTTTCCCATCATGCAGTTGAGCATCCTTTACATTGACACTAAAGGCATTAGCGCTGGGGAGCTTTTGCCCAAACAGACGGCCTGGCAGTGGTCCACGCAGCACACCCTGCTCCGTCACAGGACAGCTCTGATATGCAGGTGAGTGTGAAGAGGGACTGTCAGTGTCAGCCTTCCAGTGGGCAGCGACCTGGCAATCGGACATTCGGGGCCGAATTGTTGACTAAATGGGAGCTGAGGCCCACAGGAAGATCCAGGGTCACTCAGTCCTCTCTGTCTGACTTTCTCTGGGTCACGTGAGCTACGGCATGGGGGACGGTATAAGGACTCTGGAATGCTCCTCCTAAAGCATCCAGACAAGGGAGCCATGGCCAAGCACTCTGGGGGACATGTGTCATCTACAGAAAGATGGCATGTGTCTGGGTGTTTACATCCAGATTACCTCACAGTCATCAGGAAATGCAATGTGATCAGTACCCACTAAAGTAGCCTAAATAGACCCTTAATCAAATAACTGCATCTGAAACCCAAAAGACTTATTTTAACTGCTAGTTTCAACCTGACCCCTGGTGATACCAGTGATGACAAATACTGAGGAAAACATACCCCAGATGAAGTAAGTGAGCTACAAGTTAGAGAAGTCAGTGGGGACAGAGAGGTAGCTAGGTTGGAGGCATGTGTATGAGCAAACTGGGGGGAGGGGGTGTGCACATGTGTACAAGGCAGATGGGCACGCGTATCTGTGTGAAAGCACCTAGTGTATAAAGATTTATGACAGGTGTAGGGTGCCACATTGGGGCAGGCGGGTAACAACTGCTGAGTATGTGTTTATATGTAAGAGAAATGTGGGTATATCTGCAAGGACTGTAGGAGTGTTGGTGTGTGTGTGTGTGTGTAAGGCGGAACACATAATAAGTACCATAAAAAGCACACGCAGACTGTGACCGTCAGCAAAGTAAATGTCTGTGTGGGCTGCGTAACTGAATATACTGGCCTAGGTTCAAGGACTCTCCTTCGACTGAGACCCTGAACAAATGAAACTCTACTAGCAGCTCACAAGGCCAGGACTGTCCTCAGACCCAGGCAGAGCGGGTCCTTACTCTGGCCCTTATCTGGCTGTACCCATCCCAACAGGTGAGGCTTCTGGGGCACTTACAGGACATGCCTGTCCAGAGCTCATGCTTCTCCTTTCTAGACCTGAGTCCCTGGAACCAGAACTTGCTGCCCAAATGGCCCTGAGTCAACTTCCAGGGCTGTCTGGGTCTTTTCTCCAGATCTCTCCTTTCAAGGTGGCCTCGGCTGCTGGTGAGGGCCATTCGGCCTAACAAGGGGCTACAGGGCTGCAGTTTGGAGGGAGGAGGGGGTTATGATGAAAGTTTGGATGAGAAGGCCAAGTGTCTGCAAGCAAGCGAAGCCCTTGGTGGAGGAGAACAAAGCTGAGGGTGGAAAGAAGAGGGGTGCTGTCTCCACGAGGCTACTTCTTAGGACGTAATGAAGGTTCATTTGTCAAGACAGGACAGAACATGTTACTGTACTTTAACAGCATGTTTGCTTGGTTATAGTTTAACTTAATCATTTAAAGTGTGTGAGCCTCCATTAACACTCTTACCCCAGGTCCCACAAATGTTAGACCCAGCCTGTGCACAGATGCATGAATGTGCAGGCTTCCCTGGGCTTCTGTGAGCCCTGTAACCCAGTGTCTAGCCCTCAGGCCTCTTGCCATGGAGACATGGACTGCAGGTGAGGTCATTTCTGACCTGGACAGGGGGCAGGGAGATTGCGGTTTACTGACACTCAGCTCACACGGAAGTGCACATCTTATAGTCTCTAGGAAACAGTTTATTTATTTAGCACATCGACCCTAACCTACCACACATACACAATGCACTCGGGAAATATCTACCAAGCACAGAAATAGGTCAGTTTGGAAACTCTTAGGACTGGACAAGATACCTGGGAATAATTTAAGAGCTAGATTCAGCAAACCATATTTGATCACTGGTAAACCCACAGCATCCTCACAGCCCCTAATGGATTCCATTCAGATCTGATCATTCTGGGGGGTGGGGAGGCGGGGCAACCAGCATGGGAATGGCAGGCATATTATCAAAAACCACTTTCGCACTGCTCTATCTCCCAGCCACGCTGCCCTCCATAATGACTTTACCCAATTAGTTTGTGAGCATTCTGCCTTTTATAGAATAGCAATGCCAGAGAAATGAATTGTGCACCCGGAAGGGAAGGGCACACAGCTGGCAATTGCATGGAACTCATTAATTGGCCTGAGCCTTTCAGGTGAAGTGAACTATCATGTCCTCAGTTTGGTGGCATTGCACAAAGAGATGAGGTCAAGTGGGCAGCCCACCATGACCTCACCTTCCTCCCGGCATTTGTGCATCCCAGGAAGCAGAACAAAGGCCTCTGCACCTGTCTGGGCTGCTTAGAGCGGAGGCTCCGGGGGAGGGGGGCGGGCCCCACCCTCAGAGCATGCCTCCCCCCACTGGTTAGTCCCAGCAAGGTTCATCATGCTCAAAGGGCATATGTAGAAAATATGCAAATCTGTGAACTGTTCCCACTCTTAAAAAGAAGTCTAATTAGTTTGCTTAAGACCTCTACCTGGACAGAGGCTGTGAGTAAATGATGCTCTGTTGACATTCCACGAGAGTGTTTAATTTTCACAAGTTTCACAGGGACCTAAGCTCAGCAAATACTCCCTTTGGTGAACAAGCCATGAGGTGTTAAACAAACGATTAGCCTTTATTTCTGGAGAGTAAATGGAGGAAGTAAAGGCCATTTTACCCTTAATCAGAGAGTCAACAAGTTAACTACTCCCAACACTCGGACTGCAGGAGAGAAGAGTAATACAGGTTTCATAGGGCCGCGGCTCTCAAATTTCAGTGGTGTCCTTCGGGCCTTATTAAAACAGAGCACCAGGCCTCCTCCCTGGAGTTTCTCCCTCAGGGGGTTTGGGTGCAGCTGGAGAATTTGCATTTCTTACAACTTTTCTGGGAAAGCAGATGCTGCTGCTCTGGGGACCACCCGTGGAGGGCGCTGCTCTAGGAAATGGTGTTTTACTCCAAATTATATATAATAACTCAAATTTCTAAAACACACAGCATGGTGATCGAAAGTGTGGACTCTGGGGCACAACAGTTCCAAGGTGAAAGTATAATCCCAGCCCTTGCTAGTTGTATGATTGTGGGCAAGTTGTGTTCACCTCCTCAAAGTTAGTTCTCTGTAAGTTAAAAGTGATTCATACTGTATGATCTCACCTCTAACAGCAATCTAATCAACAAAACAAACAAACAAGCAAAATACAACCAAAGACACTGAAATAGAGAACAGGCTGACAGTGACCAGAGGGGAGAGGGGAGAGACTTTCAGGGGAAAAGGGGTGAAGGGTTTGCAGGAACAAGTATAAAGGACACATGGACAATAACAAGGGGGCGGGGGTGGAAACAGGAGGGAGGTGGGGAGCACTTGAGGGTGTGGGCTGGGATGGGAGTAAAAGGCAGAAAACTGTACTTGAACAATTAAAATTTAAAAAATAATAAAATGTATTAAAAAAAGTGATTCTTCACCAGACTGTATAGAGGACTACAATGAGCTAATATACATAGATCCAATCTACATATTAAACTACTTAGTTTAACTAGTTAACTGACTGTTCTTAGTTTTTATTAATATGAATAAAATGTTAAACTATTTTCCACCTTTTATCTCCTCAAGCCTTATCTTCATTAATAGTTTAAATCTGTAGCCACAAATATGAACATATTCTTAAGCAATCCCTGAAACTAGTGTTCCTCTTAAGCCAAACATGCTTCCTAAAATCTTGCGCTAAATAATATGAAATTATTTAGAAAACACTCCTTCACACAAAAGTCAGTGTAACTTTCAAAAAATAAGTGCAAAAGTCCATAACTATTATGCATACAGGAAAACTCAAGACCCATCTCATTAATAAGTATCAAGGTAAAAACAATTAGCACATAAAACCAAGAAGCCTAGTAGAGGAATATTACATCATGACCACAGGTGTTCAAGGAATGCAAAGGTTGCCTAATATTAGTCAATCCATCAAACTAGGTTATCATATTAACAGAGCTCAAAAGGAAAGTCATATAACCACCCCACAGACACTGAAAAAGTAGTGAGCAAAATTCAACAACCATTCTTAATAACAACAACAAAAATCCTTCAATCGAACAAGAATAGAGGTATACTTCTCTGACATGATGAAGTACAGCCTTCTCCACCCAAAGCTGGGACCACACTGAACCGGGCCACCCCAGGACACCAGCCAGTGAGAATCAGGGCCGAGACAGCCATGCTCGCCATCACCACCCATGAGGGGGAACCAGGGAAAGCCTCCAGTATGAAAACTGCAAAAAAGTAGATAAAACTAGGACAAGCTGATTATATATTGGAACACCACCCCTGAAAGAAATCAAATAAAAACTACCAAAAACTGCAAGTCAACTTACTCAGCAAGATACAAAATTAACTTGCAGATAGCCATAGCTTCCTTATGAACAAATCTACACCAACTGGAAGACCTGGTTCAAGAAAAAAAATCCATTTAATATAGTACTCGAGAAATAAAATATTCAGGAATTGACTAAATAAGAAATACATACAGTCTTTAAAAAGAAAACATAGCCCTGGCTGGTGTAGCTCAGTGGATTGAATGCGGGCCTGTGAACCAAAAGATCGCAGTTCGATTCCCAGTCAGGGCACATGCCTGGGTTGCAGGCCAGTTCCCAGCAGGGGACCCATGAGAGGCAACCACACATTGATAGTTCTCTCCTTCTCTCCTTCTCTTCCCCTCTAAAGATAAATAAATAAAATCTTTAAAAAAAAAAGAAAGAAAACATAAAACCCTTCTGAAGGGTGCAAAAGATGACAAACAAATTGGAAGACATACTGTGTTCCTGGACAGGAAGACGCATGACAGGAAGACACACTGAGAGAGGCATGCATTTTTCTTAAGGTAATTTCTAAATGTAATATTCGAATAAACACATTTTTAGTTTGTGAATTACACAAGTTTGTCCTTAAGTATATTTAATAAATAAATATATGACACTATCAAGAGAAGAAAACCTTCACCATGAAAAGTAACAAGGAAAGGCAGCCCCATCAGAGAAAGTAACGTACTATGAAGGCTCACTGAACGATTAAAACAGTGCAGTGCTGGTCCTGGAATATGACCATAAAGACAAACAAATACATCAGGGTAGAAAGTCCAGAAATCAATCCAAATATAAATAGGCTTTCAGTATACAGTAATGCTGGCATCTCACAGCAGTGAGAAAAAAAACGTATATCCAACTAGTGATGTAAGGACACTGGGTAGCATCTGAAGAAAAACGTTGGTTCACTACCTTATACTATATATCCAAAATAAATTCCAAATGTGTAAAAAAATAAATCAGAGGAATATGTGGGAAAATTCTTTACTACCCCTGGCGTGGAAAGGGCATTTTGAGTCACGTCTAAAAATCCAGAAGCCATAAAGTCAAGGTCAACAAACATAAGCATGTAAAAATGAAACTTTTATGTGGCAATTACAAAATAAGCGAAGTCAAAAGGCAAACACCATCAGTGGGATTTTTTTATGTATTCAAATGATAGGCAAAGGGCTAATCTCTCTGGTACATAAAAAGCTCCTAGCAATTAACTAGTAAAACACCAAGAATCTACAGGAAAAATGGGTAAAGGCCTTGAACAGCCATACCAAATGGCAAGGATGTTTCAAAACAGTTACTCTCAAATACCATTGTAGAGGAGGAAGCTATTTGCAAAAGTCATCAAAATTGTTACTCCACATGTTGTATGACCCAGTAGGTCCCCTTCTGGGAGTTTGCACACACTGAGGAGCTTGTACATGTGTGTGAGATGACACAGCAAGGGCACTGCTTACAAGCACAAAACACGGAAACAATTCGAAAGCCCCTCAGTAGGCAATGGGTTAAATAAATTACAGTACATGCACGTGGGGTGGGGTGGAAAAGGAGAGGAGGAGGAGGAGGAGGAGGAGGAGGAGGAAGAGGAGAAGGAGATAATGATGACCTCCAGGAAGACACACAAAGATCTCCAAGGTGTGTTGACCCTTGTAAAAAGCTTGGTATGAGATATTGCTCACAATATTCTTTGTTTTATGTTTTTTTAAAATGAGAAAATGAACAAACACACATATTCAAACTAATGAATGCTTAAAATCTCTCTGGAAGGATACACAAGAATCTCATACGGGGAGAAAATGGGGTGCACGGAGACCTTTTCCTGTATTCTTTCCAAATTGTTTTCATTTCTGAACCATCGGAATGTATCCTCTATTTAAAAACCATATTTAAGAAACAAACTGTTGTCTGGTTTGGTTTACGGTTACCATGAGGTTCACATTCATCCACCTCTCTCTACCGCGGCTATTTTAGGCTGATAGGCACTGATGCTTAGAATGCAATTGAACGCCAATGCCTATTGGCTGGCTGGGGTGGGGGACGGGGGGGAGGACGGTGGGGGGGGGAAATGCAGACAACTATACTTGAACAACAATAAAATAATTTTTAAAAAACAATTTAAAACACTACATTTTTATTCTCCCTCCACTCTTTGATGTAATGTAACCTTGTTTTGTGCATCTCCTGATCCCTGTACTGTACACCTGAAACTAAAATGACCAATATAAGATTATATCCCAACTATACTTACATTTTTTTAAAGTTAAAAAATAAAATAAAATAAAAAGGAAGGTGATCATCATTTGTGGGATCATTTTTTGGCAACTGCTATTCCAACATACCCTGGGAGGTACCGCACCCCACTCCCGTCCGAGCCCCAGTGTCCCCGGCGCCCCTGCACCCATGTTCCGTCCTCCCATTTTCAGGAGCACGAGCATGTGGGGAGCAGGTGGAGGTCTTTGGATACCACATCACTGGACAAGACTTTAAACCTCTCCAAATACAGTGAAACTCACCCAACTGCCGAAGGCAGGCTGGTGTCTTGTTTTAAATGCAGCACTACAGCCTTTTGCTTTTCTTGTGGTTTCAGCTTCATTTTCCTAAGACCAAAGACATCATCAAGAAGGTGATTTTCCGCCCTGGCTGGTGTAGCTCAGTGGATTGAGCGCGGGCCTGCAAACCCCAGGATCGAGGTTCGATTCCCAGTCAGGGCACATGCCTGGGTTGCAGGCCAGTTCCCAGTAGGGGGCTCATGAGAGGCAACCATACATTGATATTTCTCTCCTTCTCTCCTCCCCTTTCCCTCTAAAGATAAATAAATAAAATCTTTAAAAAAAAATTTTTTAAAAAGGTGATTTTCCGAACTTGGAGCTAAAAGGTTAGGAGCTGCGAGTGGACTGCCACCTTCATACGTGGGTGCCAACCAGAACAAAGCGACTGGAAGTCTCTGCGGTAATGGACGCCTTCCTCACGGAGAAATCGCCCCATCTCCTGGTGTTACCAACCCCTTAAACTAACCCATGTAAGCAGCAGTTCTGGCCAAGTCTACTCACATTTTTACAGAAATTCTGCAGGAAAATGCCACGATTTAACGTACCAGTGGCGCTGCTGATTCAATTTTCTGGTTGCACCCGTAGCTGCTAAGTCCCTTTTTCTGAATGAACACAGCTGGCCATAGCTGGTATCAGGGACCTCACTTGCAGCCACCAGCACTAATGACTCTGTAATGACTCGAAACTGATAAAGTAGTGGGCCAGCCTCAGCCGCCACACTGTTCTGCGGGCTGTTGTGAGGGCTGTTGTGAGGGCAATGGCAAGGAGAGTCAGGCTGTGTGGGCCATGAACGGGATTAAAGGATTATCTAAGAAGATGAAAGCAATGGAGACGAAACTATTTCTAATAAGGTGGAGACAGCTCTCTTTCCAAAAAGTGGTAGCAATCTCAGGAAATATTCCAGAGAAGGGCGTTGCAGCTTATGTTATTATTGATGAAAGATGTAACTAATAAAAATTCAGTGAGTATAAAAAAATATCAGACATGGTTTCATTTCATGTGTAATAAAGGTATATAAAAATAATATCTTGGGTATAAAGAGATTATACATCTGACTGCGTTCAATACAGGAACACAAAGCATGAAGTCAGGGGCCTACAGAGACCACTGGTGGCCCAGGTGTCTCTGAAGCCCCAAAGAAGAAGAGGCCCTAAAGTTTGCAGAGACGACATGCAGGTTTAGAGCGTGCCCCAGGATACGCACTGTCCTTTAGGTAACCGAGACTAAATGAAGGGTGTGAGGAGGAAAAACACATAACAGAATTTGAAAAAAATTTTAAGGTATTTTAAAGGGATCAGCATAAATCTGAGCTGATTTCTAGGTGTCTTTCCAAAGCCATGTCACCAAAATAGAAAAATGGATGAGGAGTCATTAAGTTCAAAATCAAGAGACATCAAGTCAGTGGATCTCAACTGAGAAATGTACTGCCAGAAGACAGTCACACCCGACCCTGGGTGTCCAGGCCTTGCTCCATCCTAAATGGAAGGTGCTCACACCCAGAAGAAAGGGATCCAGGTCACCGGACCTGCCTTTGTGACTGCAAATGAGGCCATGAGGCCAGGCTCCAGTGCAGCTGCTGCCACCCGGCTGACTGTCCCGCCAGATGCTCTGCCACGCCAGCACCTGCCACCTTGGCCTGGTGCCGTCTGCATGGGACTAAAGATCAAGCCCTCTGCCAGATGGAGGAGTCACATTCTTTCAAACAAAGCCCTTGGACAAATTCTTTTTGAACACTCAATTTACAACTTACCCATGGCCAGGATGAACTTTACCTGTATCTAGTAAGAGAAAATGGCTCCTAAAAATGGATAGCAGTTTTAAAGGCATGGTTTTAATAATACAAAATAATCCTTTAAGAATTTAAATAAAAGATAACTACTCCTCACCTTCAAAAAAAAATGTTGAAGAGACATTTGTGGCCACTTGTCCTGCTAACTAACTGCCATTGAGCTGCCGGGTGAGAGCTAACAACTGTGAACATATCACGGCTCCTGGTGACTCTCCTTGATGCTAATATTTGAAAAACAATCAATTGATCTTTACAACTTACCAGTCAATCTAAAAAGCAGTTTTAGAAAAATAGTTGGTATCAGAAATGGAAAACGCATATGGCTGTAAGTTTATCTTTCCATTACTTTCTGGAGCATTATGAGGCCATTCCCAGGACTTATGCAGAATTTATAAGAAATACTTATACTTCAAATGATTATCATACCAATTGTTGGTTCTAATCAACAGGTAAGGACATAAGCAGAGAAGGGAATCAATTACACATTCAATATCCCTCCTGGAAAATGAAAGTAAAACTGAGGGCAACACAAGCACCCAGAACGTGCGGAAATGAGAAGAGCGCACTTTCTGTCTGAACCTGCCTGGGCACAGTGGGCTTGTGCTTGGCAAAGATGCCCAAATAGTTACGGAGCAGAGATCCCAGCAACATCAATCACCTTGGGGGGCTGTGTTCAGATGACCCAGTCATAAGTTACCTGAAGCATAAATTCTCTCATAGGTGCATTTGTAAAAGCATAGATAAAGAGTGTCTTCTAAGGAGCTTTAATTACCCTGATATATTCTTCAAGAAGGGAATCCATGATCAAGAAAAGAAATTCTCTAAAAGAGAAAAGAAAGGAGGAAGGAAAGTATGAAAGGTGAAAAGCCATAAACCAGGTCAAAAAAGAGACCATGGAGGAAAGGGGGTCATTGTAGGCAGAGGTGGAGTGTGGCCGAGTTAGGAACAGGGCACTAGTAGGAGACCAGGCAAGAGAATATGGAAAAGCTGGGGCAGGGCCCTGTGCGGGGGAGCTGCGGCCTAAGCTGAGGCCTGGCATGTAGCAAGCTCTCTCCTCAAATTAAGGCCTGGAAGAGCCCTGGAGGACTCACAGTTCCCACATGGCCTGGTGGCCCATGCGCCTGGGCTACACTCGCATATTTTCTTTGCAGTCTCCCTTCTGCTCAGTTATCCGTAACAACCCAGAGTGCAGAAAACATAACAAATATACCAGCTACACAACCAGTCACCTCCATAGAAGTTCCCAAGTCACTTAAAAAAAAAGTTTACTAGAAAAAAAAAACTGTCTTATATTAACTCATCAATTTTTCCACACATAACTTGGAGACTAAGAATTAGCTACCAAGCAGAGCTTTAACATACTAAAAATAAAATTCACTATTCTTCTGGTTTCATTGTAGGTAAGGAAGTATAGAGAAGTACCACAATTTTTCTGAGCCCTTTTCACCCTTAAAAACTAAGAGCACCTTAATATGTGTATCATACTACTTAGTCCCTGACGGTATAAAGCCTTAGAATGTTCTCTAATTACTCTACACATATGTGTCGAATTCATCCAGTCGGTCAACAATGGCTGAGCACCCTTCTGTGCTAGGGTCACAGGTGTGAGTGACACAGCATCCTGTCCTGTGCACTCAGTCTAGTAGAGAAGCCTGTTTCCACCGTCCGCCATGAAGGAGGAGGCAGATGCAACACCTACTTCTACAGGCTCCCTCATTGCTACTGACTGGCCAGTCCCTGCCATGAAGTACAAGATACGTACGTAATTTGTAGATGACTAGTGATAGAAAACAGTGTACCTGGTAATCCAGAATGGGAGTTTTAGCCTGGCCAGGTGGCTCAGATGCTTGGAGTGTCCTCCTATATACCACACATTGTGGGTCCAATCCCCAGTCAGGGCACATACCTTGGTTGTAGGTTCAGTCCCCAGTAGCAGCCAGTATGGGAGGCAACTGACTGGTGTTTCTCTCTCTCTCCCCACATCTCTCTCTAAAATTAATACACATAGCCTCAGATGAGATGAAGGAAAGAGGATAAAGAAAAAAGAATGGGAGTGCTGCCGTCCCCGCCGGGTTCAGAGCCTGGCCCTGGCACTTGCTATGTGACTCTGGGCCTCTCTGAACCTTGGGTTCTTCACTTGAGTGTAGGGATGAGAACGGTTCCAGCCTTCTAGGGTCACTATACACATCTGAGGAGATGATTCAGGTAAAGGGCTTAGTAACAAGCTGGAACAGAGTCAATACTCAAAATTCGTGGCATCGGTTGATATGTAAGCTATTAGCAATCCTCCCCTAGGCTCCAAAATGAATTCATGGAGGTTAACTAGTTTTTCACAAAACACTGCTGCTTCTCATCAGAGAATCTCAGCCAAGCCCCAAGCGTTTTTCTTGTATTTTTAAAGAAAAGGAGACTGGTCTTTAAGTGGGAATCAAAGATCATAATGAGACCCGGAGCCCCAAACCTCACTATCACCATGTGTAAATTCTCTACCAGCTCTCTTGAAGATGGAACTAGACTTATTTCCTCACCAAACAAAACACAACAGAAAACTAGAAAAATTCCAGGAGGCAGGATGGAGTCCATTTTCACAACAGCAATCTGCTCTCTGGATATTCTTGGCTCCAGCACATAACTTGTTTGAATTTCATGAGAGAAAAAGTCAAATGCCTCAAAAATGTATATCTCTTTTGACGAAGTGACTTCACTTCTATGAACTTACCCTATAGAAATACTGACAAAGGAAGAAAAATAGACTTCCTTACATCAACATTCAATGAATCACCTTTGGTAATAACTAAAAAAAAAAAAAACCCAGAAATAACTCAAATCCAAAACTGGGAATGCGGTTAAACAAACAGCAATACTTCAGGAGAACATCCCCAACGGAATGGCACGCATCCCCTGAAAACACCGCACTGGCGAGCTGTAGGGAGAGCTCTCTAAGACGCCTTCCTCGGAAAGCAAGTGAGCAGACAAAGTGAACGCCGCTCACACTGTTACAGCCACAGAGTCCCAGACGCCCAGGAGGCTGTTAACAACGGTTATCTGTAGGAGGAATTATGGGATAAGAGGGAACAAGGGAGCGAAAAAACTTTACTTTTATTTTATACACTTCTAAAGTGAATTTTTTATACCTTGTGCACATTTGTTTCACTTTTTTAAACTATATTTTTAAGCCATTAGTTCAAAGGCCAAAATGCTCCCAGGGTATAATTAACACTAAGTAAAAAACAGGTCAGAGAAAATTAAAATTAGACCCTCCTTGAAAAACCCAATAAGCTTCCTAATAAAGGGATATAGTGCTTTTGGAATAGGGTTTTAGGGTTTGGGGGTTTCAGACGGGGGAGTTTGTTGTCTTTGAAAGAAACAAGCTGGCAGTCGGTCCACCTCGGCATGTGCACACAGAGCACTGCAGTGGGGACTCAAACCTGGCCATGCAAACACGCCCGGGTCTAGGCCCCGACTCGACGCCAGGGGCCAGGCCCGGGGCGGTCAGGCCCGCCACCAGTTTCTGCACGGACAACCAGCTACCAATAATTTTTACATAGTTAAATGGCTGAAAATGAAAACTAATACTTCGCAACACGCGAACATTTTATGAAGTTCCTATGTCAGTGCCCGTAAGTAAAGATTAATTAGACCACAGCTACACCTATTCATTTTGTGTTATCATCTACAGCTGCTTTCACAGTACCAGAACTGAAACAGACCATATGGAATCCAATGCCTAAAATATTGATGACCTGACCCTCTAAAATACCAGTTTCTGGGCCCTGCCTTTTATAACCAGCTCAACTGAGCCTCAGTTGCCTCACCTGTAAAGTAGGTACATTAATAGTCCTAATTTTACAGGACAGTACAATTAGTTTATAGAAACTCCGCACTTGCTGTGTTTCTATATTGTTTTTCATATTTTAACAAAAAAATCAGGTTTTTTTTTTTACAAAACTAATCAATGGCATGTCACTTTGATTAGGTTGAGGTTTTATTTAAAGGTACATAAAATAGCTTCCTTCTTTAAAACTGTTTTTTACCTTTCATTTTCTTCATTTCCTTTTCATTTTCTTCAACTGCAGTTGACATTCAATATTACTTTACATTAGTTTCAGGCGCACAGCACAGTGGTCAGACAATCATATACTTACTAAGGGATGCCCTACCCACCCCATCCCCTGCCCCACTATACCTAGAAACCACCGGGCACCACATGTGGTTATCACAGTATCATGGACTCTGCTCCCTAGGCCATACTTTCCATCCCCGTGAATGTTTTGTAACTACTGATTTGTACTTCTTATCCCTCTACCTTTTTTACCCAGACACCCAACAACCCCCACCACTAACCACCACCAATCTGTTCTCTGTATCCCTGAGTCTGTTTCAATAAAAACTCTCAGCAAAGTGGGGATAGAAGAAACATATCTTGAAATGATAAAGGCATACGTGTCAAACCCACAGTTAATGTTATATTCAATGTGGAAAAACTAAAAGCATTTCCCTTAAGATCAGGAATAGGAATGAATGTCCATTTTTATCATTCTTACTTAACATATTACTGGAAGTCCTAGCCACAGCAGTCAGACAAGAATAAAAGGTTGATAAAAAATAAAACACACAAACCCCCAAAAAACAAATAAAAGGCATCCAAATTGACAAGACAGAAGTAACACTGTCATAATTTGCAGATGACATTATACTATGTAGAAAGAACCCTAAAGATTCCACCAAAAATCTACTAAAATGTATAAATAAATTTAGTAAAGTAGCAAGATACAAAAATAAATATTCAAATTGGCTGGAACTTAATATACCAATAATGAACTACCAGAAAGGAAAACTAAGAAAACAATCCCATCTACAACTGCCTAAAAAGAATACCTAGCAAGAAATTTAACCAAGGGTAAAAGATCTGTACTCAGAAAATGATAAGACGCTGAAGAAGATACAGATGGAGGAATATACCATGCTCGTGGATCATAAGAATTAATATAACTAAAATGTCCACACTCCCAAAAGAAATCTACAGATTCAATATGACTCCTATCAAAACACCAATAGCACATTTCACACAACTACAAAAAACAATCCAAACATTTATATGGAACCACAAAAGACCGTAAGTAGCCATAGCAATATTGAAAAAGAACAAAGTCAGAAGACTCACACTACCTGATATCAAATTCAAAACAGCAAGGTACTAGAATAAAAACATAAAGATCAATAGAACAGAACAGAATCCAGAAGTAAACCCACAAGTATATGGGCAATTAGTATTTGACGAAGGAGGCAAGAACATGTCATAGTGTAATGGTGTTGAAAACAATGGACAGATGCACGCAAAAAAGTGAAATCTGACTACCTTCTTTAACCATATACAAGAATACATTCGAAACAGATTAAAGACTTAAATGTAAGACTCAAAACCATAAAACTCCTAGAAGAAAAATAAGGAATAAAATATCTGACATTTCTGGTAGCAATATTTTTATCTGACATACCTCTTTAGTCAAGGGAAACAAAGATAAAATGAACAATCAGGACCACATTAAACTAAAGAGTTTTGCACAACAAAAAAAAAGGCATCGACAGAAGAAAAAGACATTCACACTCAGTAAGAGGTAAATGTCCACGATGCACAAAGCACTAAAATGGGCAGCCACTTCTTCAAAGAGGACACACAGATAGCCAACAGACATATGAAAGGATGTTCAACATCACTAGTCTTCAGAGAAATAAAAGTGGAAATCACAGTGAGATCCCACCTCACACCTGTCAGAATGGCTGTCATCAACAAATCAACCAACAAGTGCTGATAAGGTTGTGTAGAAAAGGGAACCCTTGTGCACTGCTGGTGGGAATGCAGACACATTAAGGGAACCAGTATGGTCCTTAAAAAATTAAAAATGAAACTGTGTCACAACCCAGCAATTTTACTTCTGGGGATATATATAAATAAACCCAAAACACTAATTCAAAAAATTATATTCACCCCTACCTACACTGTAGTGTTATTTGCAATAGCCAAGCTATGGAAACAACTCAAGTGTCCATGAATAGATGAGTGGATGAAAAAGCTGTGGTACATTTACACAATGGAATACTACTTGGCCATAAACAGAATGAAATCTTACTACTGCTAACAGCATGGACGGACCTAAAGGGTAGGGCGCTCGGCAAAAGCAGTCAGTCAAAGAAAGACAAATACTGTAACATTTCATTTGCGTGTGGATTCTAAAAACCTAACTAACTAAATAAACAAAATTGAACTAGACAAATAGATACAGAGAACAGGCTGATGGTTGCCAGAAAGAAGGGGCATTAAGAGACTGCGTGAAAAAGTTAAAGAGATTAAGAAGTATAAACTGGTAGTTATGAAATATTCATGGGGATGTGAAATGCAGCATAGAGAATATAGTCAATAATACTGTAGTAATTACGTATGGCCAAGGTGGGTACAAGAAATATCAGGGAGAGTACTTAGTGACGTGTATGATTGCATGAGCACTGTGCTGTACACGTGAAAATACTGAATGTAAACTATCATGAAAAATAAAGGTATTTCTTCTAAAAAATGAAATCTGAACTTATACTATTGAAGATTTTCCTGCACATATATGAAGCGCTTTTATATAATTTTTCCATTCTGCAGAAGAAAAATACTGAAGCACTGGCCTCAGATATACCACCTTTGAATCCTCATCCCAACACTGCTGGGACTAAGCCCCCCTGAGACTGACAGCTGCCCAGAGGGAAGCAGACAAGTCTAAGAAGTCAGGAGAGGGGGTTTCTGCTGGTGTCACAGAGCAGCCAGGCTATGGACTGTGTGACAACAGAGACTGCCTGCCTCACCCCCGCTGTGCCCTGGTGTCTGGAACAGGCCCAGTGTGCTGGGCGCTGGCCTTTGCTCCACAAAACCACATCTGTTCTTGTTGGGAGTGCCCCCAATAAAGCCCAAGTACTGCAACACTGCACACTTCTCAGACTACAGGATGCCCCGCCCCAATTCTGTGCAGAAAGGATAAAAACAGAGCACCCAATACATCTTTCAGGAGCATCAAGTTTATTACAAACTTTGGAAAAAACAAGTACTTTAATAAGAACCCCCACAAACATGGGAGCAAGGAAAATCAGGGGAGGGGAGAGGGGCCAGGGGAAAACAGTCCAGTCTATGAAGATTCATTAGGTGGGGGCTGAGGGGTGGACTGGCAGGGAGAGCAGCCTCTCTTCCTGACACTCACGGGGCTCCAGCTGTCCTCCCAGCTTAAGATGCTTCTGAAGGCCACAGAGATGCTTGATACCCTCCTGACATGAATCTCATGCAGAAACGCTGAGGCAGTTTGCACACATACAACATCCACCGAACCGAGTCCTCTCACCTGCACACGCAGCATGTGCGTCTGGCAGCGCCGTCACCCGTAGCTGTCTTTGTGCCGCCTCTGGCTTGTCTCCCGCACCAGTGACTGGCCTCCCTGGAGCTTAGTACCTCAGGGTTGGTGTTGCAAATGCATGGAGTGCAGCCCTGCTGCTGTGGCTCAGTGGGTTGGGTGTTATCCCCAAGCCACAGGGCCCCTGGTTTGATTACCGCTCAGAGCACATACCTGGCCAGGCTCCTGGTTGGGTCCCAGGGTCCTCAGGTCTTTTTAAAAATGTGTCTGCTGTAGGCCGTCCACAATTTTAAAAAATTATATTGGTTTCACTCTTATTTTTTTATGATGTTGCTTTTCAATCAATGGCCTACAGCAAATGCATTTTAAAAAGAACCTAAGGACCCTCCTTGCCACTCCCTGCTGGCCATGTCTGTGGCCAGAGGGAGAGCCTGGGGTCTCAGCATCAATTTCTGAAGGTGGTAGGCGGGATCCCTCAGGGCCCTGCTGGAGAGCTGGGCTGGGTAGGGAAGAGGTGGCCCTTGCCTCGTCCAGACAGGCTGGGGGGATGTTCATGCTTGTATGCGGCCTGTCTTGGGGACTGGGCACCCTTGCTTCCATGTTGCATGGGAGACTGGAACATTCATCCGATTTCTGCCCTAATGCCGGAGCCCCCTGCATTTCGCCAAGACTGATCTTGGGGTCAGAGGCGGGGCAGGGCCTTACCTTAATGGTACGTCCGACCATTTTATTTTGTCTGTTCTGTAAGATCTTATACGTGCCCATTACCTCATTATATATTTTTTGGGACACTGAGTCTTCAATTTCTTTCTTCTTATATCCCAGCTTTTCCATTATTTCTACCACCCCGGGGTGAACGTCACCCCCGGGTGGCTCAGTATATGGCCTCAGGGCTTCCTCATAGCCAATATTCAACCACTGGTCCTCCATGATCCCTTCTACAGTTATCCTGTGGCTGGGGTCAACAGTTAGTAATTTTTTTAGCAGCTCTTGACACTCCACAGACAGAGAGTCTGGGATGTGGAAATGCCCACTCAATATCTTTTGCTTCTGTTCCTTGCAGTTGGTCCTCTCAAAGGGCAGTTTGCCCGTCACCATCCTATAAAGGATGACACCCAGACCCCAGGCGTCAACCTTCCTACCGTCACAGGGTTCGGACTTCAACACTTCTGGGGCTGTGTAGGACAGGGTTCCACAGAAGGTTTGCAGTTTATCTCCTGATAATTTTGTGCTACAGCCAAAACCAGCCACCTTGATGTTATTTTCTCTGTCCAGGAGGATGTTCCCCAGCTTCAAGGTCGCAATGGGTGATTTCTTTCTGATGGCAGTAGTCGAGTGCCGACACCAGCTGTCTAAACTTGGCCCGGGCATCCTCCTCCGCCATGGGGCCGTTTTCCCGCAGATAGTTGAGTAGGTGGCCACTGCTCGCATTTTCCATAACAAGAAAAGTTTGGTCCTGGGTGTCAATAACCTGAAACAGTTTGATGATGTTGGGATGACTTAAACTCTTTAGAATAGTAGCTTCTTGAGAAAGTTTAGAAAAACCACACTTATTAATCATTTTTACTGCCACCTCACTGCCCGTTATGAGGTGCAGGGCCAACATGACTTTCGAAAAGGCCCCGTGGCCGATGGGGCTCAGCAGGACGTAACCATCTACATGGCACTCTTCGATGGCAGAGAGGCCTTCAGAGTCACTAGACATGGTGACTTCAGAAAGAAAACAAAATAAAATAAAATGAAATAAAATAAAGTAAAAATTGAGAAAAAGAAAACAAAAAAATGAAAATAATAAAATAAGAATAAAAAATGTGAAAAAGAAAATAAAAAACTGAAAAAAGAATAAAATAAAAAAAAGAAATAAAAATTTCTTTCAATTTCAAGAAAAACAAGGAAATGAGCAAATGAGTCCTAGTCCAACAGGTCACCTGCAACAGTTCCCTGGACTCTAATGGACAAAGATCTCTGCCAGCCAGAAGCTTGTATAGGAGCAGTGGGTCGGTGGCCCAGCACATTGGGTTCTTGTGAGGTCAGAGCAGGAAGTGGATCAATCCCAGCTGGTGATAAACTATAGTGGCTTCCTTACTCTTTGCTCTCATGACAGTTTTCCTCTGTAGAAAAAATAAAAGGATCCCCAAAAGGCTTTTTTCTGTATGGAATATTAAAAAGTGATATTTATCAAAAATGAAAATCTTTAGGATGCAAAATAAATAAAAATGAAAAACCTGGCTTATTCTCACCCTCCCGATCCCGGTTCAGATACCACCTGCTTGGAGACGGCTTCCCTGAACCACCTGTCCTACCACCTCACCCAGCCCATCACGTTTGTCATCTTCACAGCCCTGACCACAGGGCACCTGATTCCTGTCACTGTCTGTCCTTCTCATGAAGAGAGAGGCATGACTGCAGTGGTCCCTGTGTCCAGCACAGTGAGTGGCAACGAAGTAAGTGTTTAATTAATATTTGGTCACTGGATTGACAATAGAAGAGTTTGGGGGAACAAATAAAAATATAACCAACTATTTATTCAATCAAAGTGATTTATAAAGTATCTTTAAAAATTCATAGTCTGGGTCTCCAGGTATGTGGGCTCTCGGTGAGCCTGGGGAAAGGCCAACGCTGTAAAGGAGCCTCACTGTACAATTACTGAAGATGATTCGTCCCTCCCGCCAGCGGTACTTGCTAAGAAGGCAATGAGTAGGGATCTGCAGTGAGGCTGCAGGGTACTTTTACACTTGGAACATCCATTTCCAGATTCCACAAAGGACCTCTCAGGGGACCTTGAGTAGCCCTGTAGGTAAATGTCTGTGCTACTGAAAGGACCCATCTTTGGGGAGGGGAGTGATGATGAGGTGGGTTAATTCCCATGTGTGACAACACTTGGAAGCCTCTGGGTGAAAGGACTTCTGCAGAGGTACAGAGGTGAGGTGACATGTTGGGTCCAAGTCTGCCCTTTTATGGCAGCACAGAGGGAGCAGGCGGACACTCACAGGGGAGCCTCTGGCACGTTATACTCAGACTCATCCTCAAGGAAAGCTCCCTACTTCAGCACACTGAGTGTTTTCATCACATGCCTAAGTTATTATTCTAGTCTTTATTCTCCTTTACTGTTTCTCTCCTAAAGTCTCAACTTTGCATAAAGGTGTCTTTAGAAGGATTTGCCTGTGAGTTTTTCCCTCTATGACACTTCAGTTTGTTAATTTTTACATCTGTGACAGTCAGTTCCAAAGCATGAGAGTCTCTGTGGCTGAGCCGATTGGGACCAAACAGGGTCAGTTCATCAGTTCTAGACAGATGTTCACAAGTTACAGTCAGAGATCAGAATAAGCTCAGGAAGGAGAACAGGAAATTTTAATAAAAGCTGCCAGTTTATGAGTTAAGTATATCCATTTATAAAATGGTACTACTAGCTGCTTAAGAAATGATACCAATAGAATAGAACGTTTCCTGAGGATAATGATCTCTTTCAGCAAGGTAAATACAGACTCAAAGACAAGACATTTAATGTAAAATTATCAAGACAAAAGCCAAACTTAAAAAAGAACCTGGCAATCATCTTTTCAATGTGCTACGTCAATTATGTAATTGTGATTGTGCCCCTCTGAGAATGTAGCTTTTTTATGTTTTTCTTGACCTTGTAATTTGCTTGCTTCTCGAATGAGGTGGGCAGTAAAGAATTTTATTACTCGTTCTTGGGAGGAGGAAGGGTTTGTTTGCTTTGCTGAGCCTGGCCCTTCCAGAGAGAGGACTGTGCCCCCCAGACCCTTCAGTGGATCCAGAGGAGTTCTGGGGACTGCTCCTTCAGATCTGACGCCATTTCTCTGTTTATCATGTCTCTTTGCAGTTTTCTTGAACTGCTTTACCTCCAAAGCCTCTTCTTCCTCAGGGGATAGCAGGGCCTGCTCCCAGGTCAGGGGCCATGTTCAGTTAGTCCTTCCCAGGTCCAGGCCTGTGTGCTGTCCAAAGGACACACCCATCCATTCTGGGGGCCTCCCAGACCATCCTGGGTTCTGGTTAGGTGGACGCTGCACACGGGGCCCCAGGAGAGTGTGCTCACATACAGCCTGGGGCTCAGGACTTTTGATCTCTTCACACAAGAGCTGTGTGAGCGCAGCGGGGCCAGCCCACTCACGGCCCACTGAATGCCCTTGCTCACAGTTCCCCTTCTCATGCCAAAGTTTTCTCAGCTTTTGAACTTGGTTATCTTAAGAGACGCCTGTCACTTCACACTGGCTGAAAAGATACAATGCAAAACCCCTAAGGACTGATTTGTAAGCTCCTGCCCTCTGATTCATTACCTTGGCAACACAGTACTAAACATTATAATGTAATAGAAGATAGCTGATCCACTAAATTACTCTGGATAAGGCACCATAAACGGAGATAAAGTACTACCAAGTTTGACATTTCAAAATAAGCGGCTTTCTGATGACTGCAGGGTTTTCTCTGGGTTTTCACAGGACACCTTGGTGTTCTGTTTGATTGGAAAGAGCCCGGTGGTCTAGATGTAAAAGAAAGCAGCCGAGGAACGGTCACCACTACCTACTTGGCCAATATCAAAGATTCATTGAGCAGCCACTGAGGGCAAAGCATGTTACACCATACGCACTAAGAAAATGCACTTGTCTCTTCGAGGGAAGGCACATGTTAAAGGATGAATCCAAACAAATGAAAGTGCTCATGTTTCAGCCATTTTTATCAGCACAATGCAAATATGATTGACAGGCATGGGGTGTACAAAGGCAGCTCGTCACGAGGTCTATGAATGAATGGGCACAGCTTTGTACCTGGGCACTGGTTCTACAAGTTGTTTCAGATTCCCCTGCTTTTTCTTTTTTTTTATCTTTATTGTATTCTTCCCACCACTAATTAGTCCCCTTATATCCCTCTCGCCTTGGCAATCACCACACTGTTGTCTGTGTCCATGAGTCCTTTTTCCTTTTCGCTGAATCCCTCCACCCCCTAAACACCCCCACACTAGCTGTCATCTGCTCTCCATCACCAAGTCTGTCTCTGTTTTGCTTGTTAGATCAGTCTGTTCATTAGCTTCCACATATATGTGAGATCATATGGTCCTTGTCTTTCTCTGACTGAATGTAAGCACCCCCGTGTTCACTGCAGCATTATTTACAGTTGTCAAGCCATGGAAGCAGCTGAAGTGCCCATTAGTAGGTGAGTGGACAAAACAACTATGGGACATTTACACAATGAAATTCTACTCGGCTATAAAAAAAAAAAGGAAATTTTACCCTTTAAACCTACAGAACATAATGCTAAGTGAAAGGAGCCAGTCAGAGTCCCCTCCATTTGAAAATGGCACTTGGGGGGGGTCCATCGCTCCCTCTTTGTCGAAGCCCCCTGAGTCCTTCCATGATGGCCTCCCAAGCGATGGTGTCTGGCCTAGGTTGCCCCTCTCTGAGAGGTTGTACCCTCCATAGACATTGACCATGCTTTGGGGGCAGGGGAAGAAGCAGAAGCAGCGCTTGCTGCCAGAGACAAGCTTTGTCTCCTGTGGCCCACATTCCAGAAGTCGCTCACTTAGCCATGGGAGGCAGTTACAATTCCTGAAACCCAGGCAGGGCGGTTCCCAACATTCAGGTACATGTCAACGGTATATATACTCACGTACATCTCTTGTGTTGTGAAATGCTTTAGTCACACTCACTACTCATTGGTCGTACATTTAACCAAACTAGATACTGTCTCCCCAGCTGAATAAAAAGCCCTTTAAAGTGAGACTTGTTAAAATCTTTTATATATGCATTTTAAGGGTATATTTAAAGTGTTCAATATCTTTTCCCAATGACTAACTTGAAAACACACTAAATGTCTGTGAACAGACCATGATACCTCTCTACTCATTTGCAAGTTTGGTGAAGGCAGGCAGTGCCATGTACAAGGTTGTTACTGAAGGCCCAATGTACATAGGACTCTGTCTTCACACAGCAGTTCCTCTAGTCTCACTGGCCACCATGTCATAGTCTTACTCGTCTCAGCATTCCTAGATGGAGCACTGTGTCTTCTTGCACAAAAAAATACTCTATGTACACTTGATGCATAAAAGAATAAAGAGCATAAATGTTGGTGAAATTGAAACACCTGAGTATAGCTCTATGAATTAAGTAGAGGTACATATAGTCAAGAGGAAAATATAGTTACAGATGACCTGAACAACTCAGGCAATCTAGGTCTTCCGGAGCTCTTCCAGTTTGTGGGGGAGGGGGAGGGAGTTTGCTGATAAATAACGCTGTGTCCCCCCAGGTGAATTTGTTCCCAAACACTGCAACGTGATAAGCTGACTCCCAAAGTCTAACAAGAATATAGGCCTCAACCTTTGCTGATTTCTCCATGGAGTAAAAAGAAGAGAAATGGCTGCTTGAGGTTACTTTAGGACCTTCAAACATGGAATGAAACCTCGTCTTCGTGGTTCACTAGCCACAGGAATCCTCAGTTGAACTGGTCCTGCCTAGCAAAGTGATTAGTCTCATGATTTGTGAACATGTATAAGAAGCTTTTTCTTACAGTTCTATGAACTAAGTCCCTCTGTTGTGGTGGTGGCAGTAGTGTATCAGATGGAAAACAATCCCTTGGATTTGTTCAATGTGGTACTTCAGGGGGTGTCAGGGTACGTAACACTCACAGCCCTGCCCTCTGAGAACTCACAATCCAGTGGAGAGTCAGACAGATGCGTGACTAACTCAGTATCTTAACAATTACAATCTACATATTACTTCACAAAAAGCAAAATTTATTGCCACACTGTTCACTTTACATATTCTGATTTTTCACTACTGCCTACTCAAAAAAAAATTCTTAATCACTTAGAGATTTTAATGTAACACAAAACTTCTTAAGTTCTGTATGGAAGATGTTGATTACATCTGTTTATCTGAGTCTCTATTTTACCTAATTTATAACCCCCTTCATGGCTCATATTTGTCACACGCAATAGTACTGATGTCCTAAACATTCCAGTAAACAATGATTTTCCTCCAGCAACATGATGAGTGACCCCCAAACTTCCCATCTGGGTCACTAGACCTTGCAGGACTTCTTGCTGCCTTCGTAGTGTTGCTGAGAAACCCCCCACCTTCACCTACCCCAGGGGGAGTCAGGCAGACAGACTGCCACTGTTCATAGGGGGACTCTTTGGAGGTCTCAGCTGCTCATCTTTCCCAATATTATCCTTCCAAATGCAGCATGGGAAATAATGAGCTTATGGATGTAAATTTATTTTCTGCCCCTAAAAGATAAACTAGGGATAACTTTGTTTGCAGAGCCCTAAACAGACTCACCTCAAACAAACGTTATGACAAATTGTCTCTGAGCACCACACTTTGTGATCTCACTGATTATTTGTGTTTCTTTCAAATGAAAAGAGAAGAGGCCCAAGGAAGTCAATTGTTTTGGCCCAGGTCACAGTGTTTAGAGTTATTAAACAGTTTCTTTAGTTTTAGATTTCAAATAATAGGAACAGAACATAGAATGTGATGTTAGTATCTCTGCAAAGAACCACCATTAGATTGTACTTTTTCTTCCCCCCAAGTGATGTGGGACCTATGTCTACAGGTAATTACTGATCAGTGAACAACAGAGTGGAGTCTAAGGAAGGAGGAATCTAGATCTGAAATAACTGGATTGAAACCCAGATAACAGCAACATAATGACAGTTTTAGCCAATGTAGGCTTCAAACATCCCAGTACAATTTGTGGGAGAAGTAGATGCAGTTCTGGCCTGGTGTTTACAGTAAGAACATCACCCTGGATGACTGTGTGAGCCAGGAAACTGCTTCTAGAGATCTACTTCTGCATATAAGAATCTGGAGGACCTCAGCTGGGTCACTGGTTGTTGGGAACTGCCCTGCTAGATTTCAGGAGCTGTAAACCCCCCATGGCTAAGGCTGAGTGAGCAACCTTCGGACCATAAGCCACCAAGGAGACAAAGCTTATCTCCCTGGCAGGAGCATCACTTCTGCTCCTTTTTCCATAACTGGCCCCCAATGCTTGATCAGTTAGCCAATGACGGGTAAGATTCCCCAAGGGGGGAACAACCTAAGACAGGCATGATCATGCGGAGGCCCCAGGGAAGGACTTGGGGGGCCATGGAGAAAGGGGGTGATGGACCCTCGCACCTCGGCTTTGACGAAGCCTGACTCCCCTGAGTCCAAGAGAAGTCTCCTAAATTTCTTGGCTATCTTGCCTCCTCTGCCTGACTTAAACCTGAAACAATGACAGAGGGTGGTGCAGCCCTGTGCTGGAAAGGGCAGCCTCCCCAAGTGATCAGGCCTGAGAAAGGATATATAAAATCCTGTGAGGCCTGCTTTGCTAAGAATGCTTAGTTAAAATGATAAAGGCCCAAGCAGAAAATGAGTTTCTTTCCCAAAGTTTTGTAGCCTTTTAGCTGATAGACCCTGATTCAGAAGAAGCCCTAATAGTTCTTTGTATGCTATCTACTGTTTGATCCTTACTGCCTGACAATGATTAATAAGTTGTACCTGTATTCCTGCACAAATTAAACCCAATAAAAGCCTGTCTGGGCAAGAGTCAGTGCACTCTCCCCTTGAGACACTGGCCAGGCTGCTCTGAGGCACTCCCCCCTTGAGGGAGTAGCCGTGCTGCCCCTTTTCCTCCACAGGACTCGGTAGTCCATGTGAACTTGTCTCATGTCTCACCCATGACGCCGCGGGCACCGAGAGCCGGTGCCCATGTCAACTGGTTTCTCCAAATCTCCACTTCATCATCTGCAAAAGAGTCTAACATTCTCTAGGGGTTCTGTTTGCTCAAAATCTCATGCTTGGTTTAAGTTTCCTCTGTGGTAAAGGTTGGTAATTTTACCAACCTTTATTATCTGAAGCCCCTCAATTTTCTGAAGCAAATGGAGTGACTCTAGAATTAAACTCAGAGCCCTAGGTATTACATTTTTTCCCAAAGTTAAAGGTGATTTGGCTTCTTTACTCAATCAGAAATTCATTGAGGAAAGAGTCAATGTATTCAAGAAGACAAAGAAGGTTTTCTGGTTGGGTAGCCAGTTTACACTCAAGCTCAAGGAAGGTGATTTCCAGATAATGTCATGAGGGTTAGGATAGTCATTTGCCAAAGAGATTGGTTTTCTCCAGAGACCTACCTAGGCTTTAGCTACACAGGTCAGGAGACAAGAGGCTGTCACCCTAGAGACGCCCGTAATTGGCAGCCTATTCCTTCCCCAAGTCCCAGGTGGGAGCCACTGTGAAGGAGATTTCGTAAAAACATAGCACATAACAACTCCTTTTTTAATCCTTGGGGTGGGGGAACCATAAACTTTAACATGAAAAAAAAATTGTTTTCTTTTAAGTTTCAACTAAAACATGCTTCCAGAGTTCATTAGCATCTCATTGGGTCTTGATATACTTCCCCTCCTCACCTCCTTTCCAGGGGTATTTGATCTCTGGGGTCAAGCAGCTGTGGTTCCTGGCTGTACTAAAACACATGTTTTTAGTACAGGGAAAAGCCTGTTATGAAGTCCCTCTCCATTCAACAAATACAACATCTTCAGAAAAATATAGAAGATGCTCAAATGGTCCTCTTTAAAAAAAATGATTGTTATTTTCTACAGCCACAGGTCTGCGACAAGTTTAATTTTGAACAATGACAAAAATTAAAATAAAGAAAGGAGGGAAAAAGGGTTCTAAATCATGCAATTATCCAAAGTCTTTTCTTATTTGTGAAGGAGGAAACAGATAGACAAATAGGCAACCGGCTTGATGAGCAAACCTGTATGAAGTACTTGTTCTCTGCCAGTCCCAGTTCAGGAGCTTAGGAAGATATACAAGAACACGTGAAGTATTGTGGTCCCTGATGCGGTGTTCATTACATTACCCTCACTGTTATTATGGAGTTTGAGAATTACCAGAATTAAAAAATATCTACTGATACCGAGGTTCCAATATCACACAACTAGGAGAAACAGGGCATTCGGAGCATCCCTCCATAGGATGTAGTCATACGTCACACAAATATGTGGTGCTGGTGGCCATGACCTACCTGTGAGTGGTACGGGGGAGGAGAACACATCCTGGCCTGGGGATAAACATGACAATAAAAAGGGGATTCCAAGTCAGACATGGTGAGATGACCATGGCCCTCCAAGCATAAAACATCCTGAATGTGTCAAGTGATCCCTTCCTACATCCACACAGCTGGATTCTAACACCCTGAGCTCCACCCTCTTTAGTAAGAGAATTAGGAATTGCTCCAAGCAAGTCTGGCTTTAATTAATAGGTCCTAGAAAAAGCCTGTTAAGTTGCTATTCAGCACTGACCAAATAAGGTCCTAATACTAGAGACATCAATCAACTCAAAGTGGGGAAGAAAAGCAGGGAGAAAGAGAAAAGGCAAAACCAAGTGAGAAAGCGCCTGCTCTGGGCTGTGATGACCTCGCTGTAATCATGGAGTCGGAGTCAGAGTCAGAGATGGATGAAACTTCCCTGATGACACTCAGCCTCCGCCCAGACTTGCTTAATGCGGCAGTGCCTAGTTGTGTGGCTTTTCCAGTAAAATGTTCCCTGGAGGTTTTCTGACATGAATGAAACTCATTATCTCCCTGAAATCCAAAGAACGCAGTGGAGTGATTCTCTGTGACCTGGTTGAAACCCACTGAGAGAAAAATTCACCTGTGCAACTGCAGATGCCAACTGCCGACTGCCACCCTCATGGGCAGTAACCAAAGGCGGGCACTCTGGCTGAGTCTTTCTAGAAAAGCGATATTCCCTTTGTTACTCATCCACTTTGAATTTCCATGACGAGATAAAGGCCGCCCATCCAATGTTCACACCTACAGAAAACCAGCACACTGAAAATGAAGAAAGGCAGGCTGAAATATTTGTGGGTTTTCTGAAAAGTAGAAAAGAAAAAAATTAAGATAAACCTGATTTGCCTTTTGGCAGCCCACTCTCCTAAGTGCTATTTGGTAGAGAGAATTCATACAGCCTTTCGCCCACTAAATAAATGAAGAGAGTTGGTTTTAGACAGACAATGAATGGGGCGGTGGTCTCTCTTAATTTTTAAAAAATAAATTGATAGCATTTCTCTAAAGAAAAAAGCTTGCCTTTTTCACTTAAAACAGTCAATGCACATAAAGTAATGTACACCCAACTTTTTGGGAATAGATTCGCTACACACACTATTTTGATATATACCAGCTGCCAATGGCGTGTCTGTATATGTAAATTGCACCTCCACAGGCCACTCCGCATAGACAACCTTGAAGTCACCTCCATCCAGAAGTTAGCTGCATAAATGGTCAGGAAATTTGGGGAAAAACCAAATCTTTGAAGGCTCAAGAAGAGTTTTAAAATGTCACTTTTATAGCTGTCTTACTCAAAACTTATTGCCAAGCCCCTTTAAATTATAAAATGACACTGAAAAGCTGTCTTTTGTTTGTGCTACTTGTAAATCAACTACTCAGTTTTGTAGTAATAATAATAATAATAATAATCATTTATTTAGTGTTTTTCTGGGTTCTCAGCTAACAATAAATGTGTAGTATCTCATAACGCCCACAATAAGCCTATGATGTTGGCTATCTCATTACACACGAGGAACCAGAGGCAGAGAGGCGTTATGGAATCTCCCCCATGTCTCGCAGCGGCAAACAGTGAGATGGGGCGTTGGCTCCAGAACTCCCTTTTTAGCAGTATCCCACCCTTCACCACCTGCCCACACCTGCTGACTTCAGTAGATTCCTTTTTATCACTTAAAACTCTTCAAGCTTCACTTTAACTGACCATGCCAGATTTATCTCTCATATTTCAAGACTTCTCCACGCAGATCCCAGACTGTGAACAAAACTGGACTGGCCACTTCCCCATACATTATTAACTTTCTCCATTTCACAATTTTATCAATGGTATTTCCTCGATGTAAAATGCAGTCACTTATTACGAACAGAGGGAGAATTAAAACCACTTTAAGTTTATATGTAGATATAGATATAATAATTATAAAGGCTTACACAATGATCAATTACTATGTGCCAGAAACTGTGTTAGTCCATTTGCATAGCTATAGATGTGTGCAATAGACATGTGATATACATACAGGTATTTTTGCCCTGATGCCACAGATGAGGAGCCAAGTCTTAGGGAAGTTAAGTATCTTGTCTAAACAACTTAACTAATAAGAACTAGAGTCACAGCTCAAACTCCAACTGTCTGACTCCAAGCAGCAAGCTGCTAGTCACACATTCTAGGCCACATCTTTCCCAAATTCCAATCTGCATTACAGTTGTTTGAGAGTAAGTTTTTTTTATCCCTGCTGACCTGTACCATTTCTTGGAACACAGGCGAGATTTCCACCTCTGAGTACCCCCACCCCAACATGCACAGTCGTGGGCACAGCCTCTATGGAAGTGACTTGAGTACAGGTGAGGACTTCTCAAGTGAAATGTTGATTTCGAGGCTTTGGGGAAGACTCGATTCCCAGGGAGGAGCGCCCTCCTCCGCCCCCATGAAGCACTGTCTGCGTTCATCCCGCACTATCCTTGCCTGCGGGTGGACTGACAGGAAACAGATGAGCAGAAGGAGTCGGTGTGCGGTGGGTCCGCCTCTGCACTGCGCTGCCAGGCCCCAGGTGGAAACGATTCACAACCCCTCACCTTGCTCTGAATGCTGTGTGCAAAGCGTTGTGGTTTGTGAACATATTGCAACTAACTTCAATTTAGGCTTCTCAAAGATTATAAAGCCTCAGAGACTGGAATATTAGGTTAAAAAAATTAAAGAGCCATTCTTCCTTTTTTTAAGATTTCATTTGCTTATTTTTATAGGGAAAGGGACAGAGGCAGAGAAGGAAAGAAACATCAATGTGAGAGAGAAACGTCAATCAGTTGCCTTTCATATGGACCCCAACCAGGGACCTGGAACCCAGGCATGTGCCCTGACCAGGAACCAAACCAGCGACCTTTCACTTCACAGAATAATGCCCAACCAATGGAGCCACACCGGGCAGGGCAGTAAAATTTTAAAAGAGCACATTCCCTGGGAGACTTCTTGTATTCCCAGTTACACTGCCAGTAGTCAGTCTAAGAAGTATGTATTTAAATAAAAGAAAGTTATTTAAACATACCAGAGCCAGAAGATATTGATAAATCTGATTTGGGTTCTAAAAATGAACAGACTCCAATCAGCAAAATCTGAGACCACTTCTCATTTTATCTGACCCACTGGGTTACATGCTGCCCCTCGAACCAATATCAGCACCTATGGAACCGTAGAGAACTGCCACCACAGTTTCCAGAACGAACACCAGAGTCGGAGTCGGAGACGTGGGTGCTGGGTCAGGTCCAACTGCCACTCAGAAGCAGAGTGAGCACAAGGGAGTTATCTGGTCCCTACGAGTCTCATGTTCACATGTACAATGGAAATGGTCTGACCTATTGATTTTGTACTGTTAATACAAAATCCCACATGAAATACTTTGCCATTTGTAAGGTCCATAACATAAAATGCACTTATCAGTGGAGACGAAATTGCAGCCAATATAACAACATATTTGATTATAGGAGAGAATAGGGTTTTCTCTCTCCACCTCATTCTTTTTCCCTCCTCTACACAATTACTGAACAGCTATTTACTAAGTGCCTAACATGTGCCAGACACTGTGTTAGGTGCAGAGAATATAATGGAAACTGGTCAGATAAGACACGTTGTATGGCAGGGAGACAATGAATGAATGTATAAATAGATGAATGAGCAATTTCAGAGGATGACCGGAAGGTAAAGGGATTGGCCAAAGAACACATAAACACGACCCGTGGACATGGACAACAGCATGGGGATTGCCTGTGGGAGTGGGGACGGGCCAGGTAGAGAAGGCAAAGGGGGGAAAAGTGGGACAATGGTAATAGTATAAATAATATAATATTCAAAAGGAAAGAAACCGTTTCAGAAGGTGAGAAGGACTAAGAAGAGGATGATGATTACAGAAGAGCTTTCTGAGGAGACGGCATGAGTGACAGCTGCAACCCGATTGCTCACACAGCCTCTGGCACAGAAGCAGCACAGGGGCAGCAGCAAAGACCAAAATGATCGTGGCTGAGCATTCTGCACTCAACACTCGAACCCGGTTTCCCAGTTGTGAAGTGGGAGCCACCCCGTTTCCTTCACAGAGTTGCAGTCCGTGTGAACAAGGGTGTGTGGGCATGCACACGCAGTTTTTAAAAGAGGACTAGACAATACTGGCGTGTAATAGGTGCACAGTAAATGGCAATTACGATCTGTCGACACCTATTACCTCAGCACTTATGTTCTGTCTCCCCCTACGTACGGTGGGTCCCGGAAACGCAAAAGCACTCGAGACACACATCAGCACGCTCCCAAGCAGAGCTAAGGCTAGCCAGGGAAACAAGCAGTAAATTAGCTTTTGAAATTATGCCATTTCTACTGCGTAACAATGCAAAGCATAGACTGTTTGGAGGGAAGGACCTAACCCAGGCTAGGACCCACAAGAGGCTTCCTTGAGTGAGTGACATGTAACCTGAGACCGACAGGAAAGAGTCGCACCACCCTGGGAAGTTGCCCGGAGTAAACCGAGTGGAGGAGACAGAGTGTGTGAAAGCCTTCGCTCAAGCCGTTTGCTAACTCTTGTAACATCATAGCAAACTCTTAAGGGAACAGTCAAGCATCTAAGAGATGACTCCAACTCACTCTCCCAGTTGCAATTCTCCTGTCTCCCTCCACACCATCTGAAAAGTCACACCACCCAGACAACTTTCCACTCTGTATGTTGAAAGAATCAAACTCATATAGGAAAGCACGCTTCTAAGAGAAAAGAAGAAGAAATGTGAATGATAGAGTCATAAATGCAGCAGCTGAGGATATTTCACAGGGAAAAACGCCCACGTGACTAACCCAACTGCTGGCATTACCACTTTGGACCATGACCCTGCCCCACCCACCTGACTGTTCAGCCCGAATGTCTTCGGAGGCAGAGATGGTCCCTCCTCTTTCTCTTCCTGGACAGACCTGCTCAGGCAGACAACCAGCCACATGCCCTCCACACACAACGATCCCCTTTCCCTGGCAGCTGCAGAGCCTTGTCTCCAGTGTGAGACAGCACGACGTCCTAATCACCTAGGACCTAGGACATTGTCACTGACACGCTAACAAGACCACACTGAACTCTGCATGCTCTCGGATGTCCCCAACACCACAAGCTGTAGGAGACAGAAGTTGAACAAGCATGGCCTTTGGAGCCGGGGTAGGGGGTCCATGGGTGAGGCTCTGGCCTTGGAAGCCAGGCAGCAGCACATGCGTGGGGACTGGGCTTTCCTTGAGAGCAGAGAGCAGCCTGACCCAGTCCCCCAGGCCGCAGTGGCCTCTCTGTGAAGACGGCGATCTCAGGCCCTTCCTCAGTCACGCCCCCTACTCAAGTGGGAGGCACAGACGTTTCTCTGTCCACAAAGGATACCGGTCGCTCCACCACATCTCACACTGAGAAATCACACTGCACTTGGAAGCTGATGTCGGTATCTGTGGCTCTGGCAAGATGAAACATAGCACCAGGGCCATTTACCTGCCTGCCATTCTTGCCAAAGACAATGTCATCCACTCAGAGAAGCAGGTTAATTAGGTGAGTTTCAAATGCATGGAACTGAGGCTCTAAGCTGACTCCGCTTCCCACACATCTACCCATCCTCAGAGAGGCTCCCGAGGCGCCTCCTCCGAGACCCTTGTCCTGACCCTTCCCCAGGAAAGGCCGACTGCCCAGTTGCCAGGACCCTAGTCCACTCGGCTCTGCAGGGCACTCAAACACACCCTCTGGGTCTCATTTCCTCCCTCTCACCCACCTAGACAATAAGCCCCCTTAGGAAAGCCTCTGTCACGTTCCCATCCAGCACCTCCTAGGCTATCAGTAAGCTCCTGACTGAACAACTCGCTGACCAATTGGCTCACACATGATTGAGGTAAGTGGACACATCCGACACCTCCTCTAAGATCCTTTCAAACCTGAAAACCTAAAACAAAACATCAGTCGCCCATCTTTGACCAAGCCTTGCGGCCTATATCACATCCATTCCAGTAATAACACTGGGTCAGGCCCTACATCAGGAGCTTTACAGACCCCTCACGCCACAGGTGAAATGAGTGCCATAATTTCTATTTTACAGATAAGGAAACTGAGGCTCAGAGAAACTAAGCACTTGCCTAAATACGCACAGCTATTAAAGGGAAGGGCTGGGAGTCAAACCAATCCCTGCCATTGCAAAGCCCAGAGCCCTTCCAATATATGTCACTGCATCTTGTCATACGCGGTTACTAGGGCAGAACGGACATTCGCTAGGCCTCCAGGAGTGAGTTGCTACATAACACAATGAAGACCGTAACACAGAACACTCCATCTCGGGCCTAAGAGCTGCGGGGACGCGGTGAATGACCCGGGCAGTGTTTCCAAGCAGCCATCTTGCCGCTGTGAAAGCGCTCTAACCCACTCAACAGTCCCAAGTGAGAAAAATGTAGGCAGCGTTATTGATTTGCTTTAAAATTCAACTGACATGTTTTCTCTACTGAGAGTTTCCTCAAACTAAGGCTGTTTCATTAGGACTTGACAAATACAACATAATTAACTCAGGGACTATTGCTGTAGCAGGTAGAATAATAGGAAGGATTTTCCCCCTTTTTATAAGACCAACAAATCATTTTACATGTTGGAGGAAAGGTAGTAAACATCTCTTTAAAATGGATGTGCTCATACCAAAAGAACCTCTTAAACACGGAGACAGAAGGCCGCAGTGCCCATGACTGCAAGGAGAATTTTACTACCCGCCAGGACTCCCTCTGACTCCATCCAAAGGTCGGACCACAGCCCCAACGGCTTTTGCTCCTGGTTCGGAGGCACTGGGAGCCCCCAGAGAGGTCAGAGGAAGCGGAAGACAATGTGGACACAGCCATGGGCACCCCGGGCAGAGCCGGCTGCGCTGGAAAGACACTGAGGTTTCTTGAGCGCGTGCCACACACCAACTCCGGCCCTTCCCAAACGGGATCTCATTCCGTCTTCGGAAATGCCCTGCGAGACAGACAGCATTGGCCCCACTTTACAGATGAGGAAATGAAGCCTGGATAAGTCAGATCACTGAAACGTAGGCAGCCAGTCGATGGGACTCCCAAGATTTGAACCCTGCTCTGTCCTTTACACCTTGCAGTGCCCACGGGACTCAGAGAAGAGAAAGGACCTCTTACTTGGCCTTTTCTGCTTCTGATTCTGAGTGCCCCTCCCCATTCTGGATGGTTAAAAGGCCCACTTAATTCCACTGGTTTTACTGAAATTATATTCATAACTTATTTGTTAAACTGTAACCTTTGAAGTAGGAACAGCAGCTTCAAACTTTTCATTTTTCCTTCTTTTATCAAGAAAACATAAAGAGACTCCATGCTGCCTGCAACCACTACAGCTCAACTGCCACAGATGGGAATGATCTCAGGAGCCGTCTGGCCCTCCCATCTTATTCAGAGATGGGCAAACGAGTGAAGAAAGGCCATATGATTTGCATGCAGTTGCACATTTTAATAGTGGCAGATTCGTGTCCCACCTCAGCCCCCACCTGGGACACCACTCTCTGCAGGCCAAATGGCTGGACAGAAGACTCCATCACTACGTTAGAAATGCTACAAAAAAGCAGCACCAACAGTAAAATGAATGGAGACAATGTAAATGTCTACTGATGCAGGAGCAAGGGAACAAACTGTAGTATATAGGACTATTACAATATAAAGTGATTAACTACATCTGTAACTATCAAAACAAAAACGGGCAAAAAGTCATTTTCGGTAAGATAAACATGTTAGATGAAAAACCGATTTCTATATGTTGTGCATTTCTATGTACAACATATAATGTAACATACTGGTCGTAGACCTGCCCATGTGACATGAAAATGAACATGGGCAGAAAAGCATTAATGACATGGTCACATTCAGGGAAAAGAAAATGGGAATGAGGATCGAGGAAGGATGCCCATGGGATTCGATATTATAGCTGATGTTTTCTTTCCTTAAAATAAGCAAACAGGCAAAGGCAGCCAGAGATGAAGGACTTGATTTAAATTTAAAGAGGGGAGACTGAGTTAAAGCCAGGGCACACTCATATTTGAGTGAACAGACTTCTCTTTCTTTCCTGGCACAACGGACTAGAATTCTTTTTAAATACTACGTTATTGCCATAATCAGGACACAAGGAGGCGGCTAAAGTGGGGTGTAACTATCTGGGGCGGGAATGGGTCAAGTAAGAGGGTCTGTTGCTACAGAGGGAAGAACAGTTGTTAAATTGTGTGGAAAGACAAAGGTGAGAGAGAGACACCAACCAGACCAAACATGAAGGAACCAGGCCGGCTGCCCCTGAGAATCTGCAGTTCACAGGGTCAGACAAGGTGAATAGACTCTTAAACACAAAAACATTGTCAACACTGTATAAATGCGAATCAGGCTCTTTGGGGTGAGGGTGAATTAAACATGAAAAGGAAAATTATGGAGACTTAAAGACTCCTGTTAAGCCTCTGATATAAAATTTCAGATTAGTCTAGAGAGAAAAAAACCTTTTTCTAAAGAACAATTTTGAAAATGAACCATCTTTCCTCCCCATTGAACCCGTTTAAAAACAACAGAACATGAATGTTGGGTGACCCTCAGGGCTCTGGCTCCAGAAGCACAGCAGGAACACGGAAGGACTCTCACTTTCAAGGGTTAGAATTCTCACCCTCAGAACAGTCCAGGGCTCTGGTCAGGACTTGAACTTGTTGGGATTCTACTAAATAGATTGCAAGTCAAAGGGCAAGGTTTTTCTTCTTTTCTTCCACTTGAGTGAATAGCAGGGGTGAAAGGGGCGCCTGACTTCCAGGGCTTTATTTTTATCTGGAGATCAATTTCTACAAGTTCGCATTCTGCTCTGAAGGTCACCAGCATCATCTGAGGTTCAGCCAGAGCCAGGCTGCTCTGGAAGGGTGATTAGTATTCACTCCACAAGAAAAACATCATCCTTAAAACCAACAGCTATCTGCTTTCCTTAAAACATTCATTTATTCCACATTAAAGGAACCCGCGTGTCTCAAAAAAAATTCTGCAATATATCCCCCCTTTCAGCCATTCCTCCTAAAATGTTTTGTCTTATCAAGTGGAACTTCACAGCCAAATAAACCAGTGGGTTCCTTCCTGAGCAAACCATGCCTCCAGACAGAACCTGAATTAACCCTCGTCTCATCGCTCCAGGACATGTTCAGGTGATCAGCATCTTATAGTAAAGTGAAGTCTTGGTTATGTATGTAAATTACTCCCCCACCTCGCCCACCCCGGTGCACGAGGAAAACCTTTTCTGCAGCAGAGGCATTATGAATAATTTCAATTTTCTTCTTCAGAAAGGACTGGCTGAGGAGCTAGGAAACAGCTTGTTAGAATTCACTTTGCTTCTTGTTTGTCCCTGCTCTTAGAATCCCCAAGCAACACCTTCTTTTGTTCCCCCCCCCCCGACCTCAGTACTGTAGTTCCATCAGTTCTCTCTGGACCCTGGACCCTCCGGACCCTGTGGACGACCTTCCTCAACAGCCTCCCCAGCACAGGAACAGGGAGCCTTCGCCTTGGCACCTGGAGCACCGCACTGACGGTGACTGGCTGCACAGGCTGGCGGTGCACTGATCCACGTACAACGACACAGAATGAGTGCAGCCACGCTGCAGCAAAGGCGGCCACCTCAGCCGACACTGACCGATGTCACTATGCAAATACCTGGCACCTCATGGGTTTCCCAGTTTCCCAGACCAGCCCGCCTTCACTTCCCCACTGGTTCCTAAGACGGGTGACTTAACCTGGGACATGTCGCAGGGAGGCCTTCTTTAGTGTGGTCCCTACTACCTAGCCCAGCAAATGTAAACACTGAGCATTTGGGGACTTTATAAATGAGTGAACACTTTCGAAGCTGAACTTCTTGAGCCCCAATAATGAGGATCTGGGGTGCACCACTACACTGACCTGCCTCATATGCAGAACAGGCCAGCTCCAATTTAGCCCTGAGAGCTTCAGAGCATTACAACTGCGAAGGCCCCCAGGTGGGACTAAAAGGGGAAAGAGAAAAACCCTGAATGGGAAGGGAGGGAAGCAACAGGGAGGGCAGCTCAGTGGGAAGAGTGGGGAATAAAAAAGGACCAATTATTTGCTAAAACAACACCAATGGAGTACCTCCTATATGCCAGACATATAACTCACTCAATCCTCTGAATGCTCTTGTTGCCTCTCTAGATGGGAAGCCTTAAAATCAGTGAAGTTAAGCAACTTGCCTAGAGTCACACAGCTAGTAACTGGCAGAGTCAAGTTCCAAACTTGGAGAATATGACTGCAAAGCCCAAGGCCCCAGACTGCACTTACCAAAGTGTATCCCATAGAATACACTGCTTTCTCTGGGTACCCAATACATGAGGAGTGAAAAAAAATTAAAAACATGCAGTCAAAGGCAAATCTGGGAAATGCTAAGTTAAATGGGTCTTACTAAAAGGCCTCTTAGAGCTTTTGAATTGCTAATGAGCATTGTGAAATTCCAAGGGATGAACAGAGTTAGGAGTATGTCCCAGACTTACTTGACTAAGGGCTTTTTCTCTGGCAAGCATCTTGCTGGACCAGTTGCCACTTTCAGAAGCATAAACCTTGTATCTGCTCCACACCCATTTCCATTCCTCCTTCCCCCTACAGGACGGGAAACCACTCACCTTGGCCCGCTGCCCTCTCAAACTACACACCTGCCCAACTCTCGCCACAGACATCTGTCTTTGAGGATTTCACAAGGGAAAATTTTCAACTCCTGTCTGTCCCTTCTGTGAGATTTGGCATTAAATCACTACAATCAAAAAGGATATCCTACTCTACCCAAATCTCAGGAAGAATCCTTCTTAGAAAAGCCTGCGCTGACGGCTACTATAGGCCATTGACAGAAGCATTAATGATTCACTTCAAGATAACAGCTGAGAGACATCTTCCATCTTGCGGAAGGAGCCTGGCAGGTGAGGCATTTTCCCGCTAACTGCCTTGGAATCAATCTCATGGTAAGTGCTCCTTCTACAAGGCCCTGTTGGCCAAAGTTCAGTAAACATCCTTAAGCAGAGACAGTAATTATAGGTAACTTTCTTTCTAATTAAATCTATTGGGGTAACATTGATTAATAAGATTATAGGGGGTGCACAGTTCTATGACATATCATCTGTATACTGTATTGTGTGCCCACCACCCAAAGTCAAATCATCCTAAATACAGTGAGTGTCCTAACTATTCACAGCACCTAAGACAATCAGGAGCGACCTGGGCATTTCAGAGGCCAACCTGAAAACTGAGTGGTAAATCTGAGCACCCTGAAATAAGCCAAACTCCAAGCTAATTAATGATGCAGTAGAGGAGTTACCTAACAGTCCTGTAGGAGGAACATCATTTAGCAGGCATGTCTTGGATTTCTAATCACAGCTGTTGAGTCACCAGACTGTGCTCTAAAATACTGCCCTCATCAGTCACTCCTCTGCTCACAAACACTCTGTGGCTCCCTAGTGCTGATAAAACAAAGTTCAGATTTCATAGACTGGCCTATTCTTCATAACCTAACTCAACTCCACCTTCCGGCTGTGCTCCACCAGAACTCCCCACGTAGTCTTCCTACCCCTTTTCTCCCCTTTCATGTCAAGCCCATTCCACACTCACCTCCATCATCAGGCCCTTTCCACCTCTGTCCCTGCCTGTAAATGTCATGTGAAACTCTGGAATGCTTTCCACCCTGAAAGTTTTCCCCAACCACAAAACCACCTGAACCATGTTCCATTCTCTTTCAGCTTAGGAGGGGAAATGACCTCTCTGCAGCCAACAGCTTCCACTGAGGTTTAGCAATTCTCCTATTTTCTGGAAGATGAGATGCTGTACGTCTTCCACACCTGTGGCTTATATTTCAGCAAGTGGTGTCAGCGCTGAAATAGTAACCTCCCATTTTTATTGAGCAGCAAACAGCGTAACTGGTGACATCTGCTGGGGCTGATATTTTAAGTGAAGGCTCTTCTCAGACTGGCCTCCTCTCCCGTGACTCTGTATATAAATAGCCAACAGCAGCCACACCTGAGGTATGAGATGGAGCTTCTCCGCTGAAGTCCTCAATTATACCCCATAAAATCATGAGGTTTTTCTGGGAGGATTTATATTGGGCTGGCAATAAAATTTGTTTCATTTTTTCTGTATGATGGCTCTTAGTTGCCTTTAACTTCATTCCACGCAATTTTGTTATATTGTGTTGTGACAGCTGTCATATCAGTGTGCATTAATAAAGTCTATTAAAATTGGTGAGTTTTTGTGCTGCCATTTTACGTTGAGGATGAAATATGCAACATTTTCAGCATATTATGCTTTATTTTTTCAAGAAAGGTAAAAGCGCAACTGAAACTCAAAAAAAGATTTGTGCAGCGTATGGAGGAGGTGCTGTGACTGACTGAATGTGTCAAAAGTGGTTTGCAAAGTTTCTCAGTACTATCGACATTTTGGCCAAATAATTTTTGGCTGTGAGGCTGTCTTATGTGCTGGAAGATGTTCCGCAGCACCCCTGGCCTCCACCCACTAGAAGCCAATAGAAGAAAAGAGCTGACATACTCAAAATGTCCATCTCAATAAAGTTATTGGTGAAAATAAAAATGTGTCTTTTATTTCACAGAAAAAACCATATGGGCTTTTTGGCCAGCCCAATACAAGCAGATCTGGCTTTCAGATCTGCAAAGCTAGAAAAAGCGGGACCAGGGGCAGGGCTCTGCTGGGAAGAGTTGCCGGCATTCTCTGGTCTTTTTGGTGAAACAGATTTGAACACCCTGTTCTTTTTGGGTGCTCGGTTTCTGTGTTAACCCTTAAATCAAGGGAGGCTGTCACGTACGTCCTTGAGGGGCAACGATACCCATCATCAGGTGTTACCTTTCCAAGGAGTATCAGTAACAGCAAACACAGGTGCCCAGGTGAAGTTCTTGGGTCCGTTTGCAAGCCCGGGGGAGTGTTCACCTGGCGGTGTTCAGGCAATGCCCATCCTCATAAGACAGAGGCCTATTTCTGGTTCGCTGCCACCACCGGCCGAGGCGCCTCTGCGAACACAGTCCAGGCAGGATGTTCACGGAGGGGCGGGTGTTCCGACCCAGATAATGCCCTGCTGTGCATCTGAGTGTTCTTCCACAGTGCAGGTACATCCTTTCAGAGGAAGTTTTTAGACATGTTGACCATTTTTGATGGAAAATTTCTAAATTACAAATACCTTCATATGCTCTGATTGGAGGTTGCTTAGATATGTATAAGCCCAGACAGACCCTTTGAAGAAAGTCTTCCTTGGTACGTGCTTCCTGCACACACAATGCACACACCAAGTGCCCCAGCTACAGGCCCGCTGCTTCTGCACGCCAACCTGGTCCTGGCCACTAACAACAGACCCACTGCTGCTGCGGTCAGAGTCATCATCTCCCCACCCCGAGCTCCACCAGGGTGGGCACCCCTGCTTGTGTGCTTTGTCCCCAGAAGCTGGCTCGGTGCTTATAGGCATAGCAATAGTTAACCCATGTTTGAGAATGAGCGCATGCATGTACATATGAATGAATGGAACGTTGCCCTACTGAGGGGCATGAGCTAAAACATGTATGTGGGAATCTCAATACCAATCTTGCTTATAAGAAAACCAGAGTCCAGAGAGAGAGTGGGACCCCTTAAAAACAACAAGGCTTCAAAATCTTTCCCAAAACAGACATTAACGTGAAATCGACAATATCAATTTACTTTTCCAATGCTTGCCTTTCAGACTGTGTGGATTAAACTCTGGGAAGAGAGCATTTCAGCCTCACATGGAAGCAGCAATGCTCTCCTCAGTCTGACAGATACACCTTCCAAAAGTGCAAGGTATGTTTGCCATCAATTACGCTGCAGCTGAGGCCTTGCTGCTCTCACTCATGATCACGCCTCTCTGTTTGCCATCAAAATGGCAACGATGCGACAGAAAGGAGCACCGTCTACCATGTGACAGGTTGATGCCTTGACTTCTCTGTGCCGAGCTGACCATCACGATCCCATCAAACACTTAAGCTACAGAACCGAAATGCACCCTCAGAAGCATGGACCTTTGAGACTTGGTAGTTACATCTGTCCTCAAGTGTCAGCACTAATCACATACACGTACCTAAGATACAGCCTGCCATCACTTTCAGCAAGCAGAGGCAGTGCTGGCAGCAGTCACCCCTGGCACAGTGGGAACAGGCACGTGATTTGCGGCAGAGGAGCCACCAGAGGACCCGGTGGTGAGTGACGGTGACCCTCAGGAGTGGGCTTTGTGTCGGGAGTGGAAGAGCCTTCTGAGGGCTGGGCTCGAACCCCTGCGATCGGTGAGCCAACTCTGAAACACACTTGTGTTTGGAAGCCACGATGAACTTAGTTAACGAATGAAAATACTAATGCCGGTGAAAGCCCCTCGGGACCAACCCGTTTCTGAAAAGGAAGCTCCAGGTCACGGCTCACGGGCCCCGGGCAGCCCCTTTGGGCGCAGTCGCTCCCACGCATGGAATGGCTGGGTTTAGCGTGGCAGCGCTCCAGATTAACCAACACCCACTTCACTTTTTTTTCCAGACAAAAGCAACCAACAATTAGTTCGGTCAATTCAATTACAAATTCTTTCTTAATCTGTTTTAGGCAATCTCAAAAAAACCAATTTGATCAAAGTTTTGACCACCCCAGTCAATTCAGTTCCCAAAGTCAGGGAAATAAGACCCTTGTGGAAACTCTAACTCAGCAAAGGAAGGACAAAAGAGACAGCATTTCCCATGAGATATACAGCAAGAAATACAGCATCCTTTACCTTGGTCAAAGGGCTTGTTGGGATTCCAGTTTCTGAAATAATCATCCTATATAATGAAAAGAAATAGAAAACAAAGGTCAGATTTCAGGCAGTTTCTCAGGTGACTGCATAAAGAGCTGCCATTCTCCCCACCTCCCAAAACACAAAGGAAAACAACAGGCTTCAAAATCTTTCCCAAAACAGACATTAACGTGAAATCGACAATATCAATTTACTTTTCCAATGCTTGCCTTTCAGACTGTGTGGATTAAACTCTGGGAAGAGAGCATTTCAGCCTCACATGGAAGCAGCAATGCTCTCCTCAATCTGACAGATACACCTTCCAAAAGTGCAAGGTGTGTTTGCCATCAATTACGCTGCAGCTGAGGCCTTGCTGCTCTCACTCATGATCACGCCTCTCTGTTTGTAACAGCTGATAATTCAATTGTCAACATTTCTTTTACATGGAGATGTGTAGCTTGTGCCCAGTTCCCAGTTTTCCGGCACTCACAAAACCTAAAAACAGAGGGCCGTGCAAATGCTAGAATTAACCACAGGCAAACGTGTAGCTTCACACCATTTGTTCCCAATGTGTAAAGATAAAAAAACAAAGGCTGGCCAATCTGGCTGATTGATAACCATGTCTCCCTTGATACAGCTGGAATCGTTTATGCTCCGAGGCTAGACACTTCATTACTTTAAAACTGCAAGGGCCTGGGTCACCCCCTTCTTCATGGTTACATTTAATCTCTTCCCCACTCCCAATAACCCTTTCCTTCCAAACCAGCACTCCGTCTCCTCTACCCGTCCAACCCGCGGTGCTCACCCACCCTCACTGTGCCAGCAAAACCGAAGTTTGTAAGGTGCAGAGGCTTCACCCTTGTACACCATCCTCACACCATTTTAAGGGCATGTGCCCCCTTTTCAGTTAATTTCCTCCTAGCTGTACCCAAATTATTTGCCACATGTGCTTTTGGCAGGTATTCTGAACCTGCAGACAGCTTCAGGAGGTCCAAAATAAGGCCTCAATTTCTCTCCCAGAAAAGTTAATTTACATCAAAGTGCACAATTAGTTTAAATTATTGTCCACGCTGTCTGCAGATGCAGTTTATCTCTGCCACAGCCACCTGTGAATGTCATCGGCCTCTGTGTTGTGCAATTACCTGGCTTTATTAAACCCTTGTTGAGTTCACCTAAGCCCTTAAATAGATTTCAGGAAACTGGATTTAGAGTAAAATCAGAACATATTGCTTCATGGGCAGTGATTCCATTCTCCAGAGCATGAATAAACATGAGCAGGTTCCTCTGGATCCTTAGGAGTCTCCAGGAAATTATTTTTAACTCCAAGGACCTGGACCCCTTTGCTCTGTCTCTGATTTGATGGTAGAACTGCCCGCTGCACCCGTCTGGTCGAATGTCTCTCAGGCTGCACCCTAAAGGACCACTGAGAAAGCTCAGCACAGTCCCCCGGCATCATCTCTCTCCATCCATGATGCCAAGTCACTGGAACTCTGTGGTTTGAAACCCAGCAGCCAGCATTCAATGATTCCAAGTTAAGGGCCGGATGGTAGGCGGTAAATTTAGCACCCAATTTCTCAGTTTGATGGCCAGTGTGCTCTGAGCCGTAGACACAAGCATGGTGCCAACACATTCCGCTGTTCACAAGGACAAGAGAGGAGACAACCCAAGATGAACTCATCTTCACCACTGAAGAAAAAGGTAACAAAATGTCCATCTTTCCGACTGAAATTCATTGATGCCCTCCTCACATTCAGAGGATGGCATCATGTCCAATGGCAAGGGGGAGTCTTGGGAAATGCTTTCTACTTCAATGTGCGGTTCTAAGATAAGGAAGTCCTTGGGAACTCAGGATTGGTGTCCGAAACATCACGTTCTCTCTGATGTCAAAGAAAGGTTTGCAGAAGTCTCAAGAACTGAGTATTCCCTAATGACTTCAACATGCTTTATAACTTGGATGGAATTTGAAGCATGCTTCTGGACCCTGTCACTTTTCCTATAATTGCCCTTTTTACAGATTTCTTGGGGGACATCATAGTTTTAAATGTAAAGCCTCTAAAAGCAGATAGCTGCATTAGAATATTTGAAACCTACTGAAATGTAATAACACTGCCTAATTGCTGCCAAAATGTGAAAGTACACCTTGAATGAAAGCTCATTATGCAAAATGGGTCCTTCAAACAGCCCCTTGCTCAGCAAGGCCAAGCAGGGAAAGAAAATGATTCCTTGCGTCTGATTGCTTTTGCTTAACCTTAGGAAAGTGGATTGCCAAAGCAAAAAGCAATGAGCCAGGAGCCGATAAGACCTTCGGTGTAACTGGCTTGGCTATAACTGAGAGGGAAACCCCCTATCAGGGGCCATGACCGTGAACATTCAGGAAGTGCTCCAGGTACCAGAGCCCACTTGGGGGATGGATGGCCAGGGAGCACAGGGGAGGGGGGCTTCTTCATGGGCATGCTGCAAGCCTGAGATTCCCGGACACACGGGTCCCCTCCCACACTGTGCCAGCCAGTATGGCCCATCCAGGCAGGCCAGGGCTAAATCCATCAACTCACAGTGCAGGCATTTCCGGAAAGATGGCACCCAAATCCATGTGGGGGAAAAAAAAACAGAGATAAAAGAATCCCTCTTCTGAGGCTTCACCTCCTGAGACTGTGCTCATCCCTGAGCCCCACTTAACAACTGGGGGCTCAGAGGATGCGAGGACAGCTGCCTGTTACCCTGAACCAACACTCTGTCGCCAACTCCAGTGCTGGTCACTCTTCCCAAGGCCTAGGACTGAGGAGCACCACCCCAGCCTTTTTATTTTCTAAATAAATAAAAACACATGGTGTATATTTTACATCATCCTAACAGCTCTCTCAGTTTCCTAATGGGGATGATCTCCACCCTGGGGAGCAGCCGCCTGCAGGCACCCCACCTCCATGCTGCACTGCATCCAGTGTGCTCCTGCGCCACGGCCCAGAGTCGGCCCGGTCCTGGGCAGGGGCAGGACTTGCAGAGCCCTCGCCTCCGATCTCCCTTCTCACCCAATCGAGCTGTGGCCGGTTAGCTTCCGATGGTGCTAAAAAGCACGTTAGATGTGCCAGATCAAAGCCGCCAGGAGATATGTATCTGTCTGAGTTGCCTCTTCACTGGTCGTTTTATCATCTACTGATGAAGCTTCTAAAAATGACTCGCGAGGCCCTTGGCAACAGTTAATTTTTAAAACACAAACCTAAACAGAAAGATGCAGATCTAACTATAGTTGTTTATGAAACCCAATTACTCCTGGTAGTGTGCTGAGGAGGAAAGGCTGGCAGTGCTCTGCACACGCGGAGCTGTTGGCCTCAGCGAACAGTGTGGCGAAGTCAGGCCTCCCGGGGCAGGGCTGAGAGCTGTGGGAGGGAAAGCTGGCCCCGCCTCGCTGCGCCACTTCAGAACTGGAAAGAACCCAGCTCCTTAGGAAATTACCCAGCCGGTAAAATCTGGAAGAACCTATAAATGTAAACAGTCTCAAATTCGAACATACTGCCTTATGTTTCAAATCATGAAATGCCCCAGGGCAACATAAAGGCACAGCGAGAAGGCTTTTTGCCAGCATAAAGGGCACAGTGAAGAGGTGATGAATCATCACATGTCCAGGATGAGGCAAAAGGAGGTGGTGCTGGTGGCAGAGAAGAAGGGCAGCCTGGGGATGATCATGGCCCCACTGTTTTTGTTAATCTTCCACAGATGATCAGATAGATAAAACCATCTGCCTCCATTTATCTCTCTAAATAAACACCTCTGTAACGTAGTGCTGGACCCTGTGAAATCACTGGAACCCAGTAACTACGGGTTTTCCAGTATTTTAGAAATATTCATTTTGATAAGCATTCATGGAAAGGAAATCTGTTTAAAATATATACATATGCAACACATTGCATATTATTATGTATAATAGATAATAAGAATATATTTATCAATACACAATTTATATATATGTATATATATGTATGTGTGTGTGTGTGTATATATATATATATTCACATATGCCAAAGAACATTCTGCTCTGTAAAGCATCTTGCAATAAAACCTTTAATCCTCCCTAACATGAAATGAGGCCAAAACACCCCCGCTGCACTTGGAGTGGTCAGGTGCCTTCATCGCGGACGCCATGACCCACTGGGAAGTGTGTGGTTCGGGCCCATTGTGCCTGGGAACCTGAATTTTCCTTTCACTGCCCCATAGTCCCAAAATGGCCGATGCAGTTCAGTCCCGATGTCCCCCAGGGGCTGCCTTCCGCAGGTGCTAATCGAAGCTCCGAAGGCTGTCCGGGCAGACTCCGAGGAAGAGGCGGTGGCAGAACGCCTGTGTGGCTTCTGAAGGGGATGTGACGTATCATCCACCTTATGGCTTCGGATACTTCAAATTAAGTCACTTAGCTAACATGAAACAGATTGTTTCTCCTTCATAAATATTTTAGGTAAGTTTTTGAACTTCAGTTTCATCTGAAGATTACCTGACATAATACAAAACACCAGCCCAGAAAACAAAGGGGAGCCTCGTTTGTCTCGGCCAGGAGTGAGTGATACGCACAAAGTAAGGCAGTCCTGGCCAAATTGGGTAAGTGGCACGCCAGCTGTTCCAGCTTTAACATCTCTGTATCCCTGGTATGTGTGTAAAAAACACAGGTGGGTGTACATTTATACACTCAAAATCACTTCCTTCCTCAATAGATTCTTTGATAAATTGGTCTGACATTTGGTATAAAGTCCTGCAGGCCTCAGACAAACTGATTCAGAAAATAACAATGTCAGTTGCTCTGCTCTTTCAATAAATAACCCACCAGTAAAACACAGATAATAACTGACAATCATACTTGTACTGTAACTAATGAGAGAAGATAAAGCAGCAAATGGACTGTTTATGTGCATTTGATAAATTGCATCCCCTGGATACACCACTGAAAAATAAATATGTGTGGTGCTGGTTCACTGAACTAAAGCAAGTATTTACCATTGAGATTTGGGATTTAGAATGAAATTTACATTTTATTTGGCAACTATTTTGATGCTATGTCTACATACAGTTGAAAAGTCAAAAACCTACCTCAACTTCCTGAGTACGAAAGCATTATAAATGAGAAAAAAATAAAAGAATCACATCAAACAATAGGAATGAATGTAAACATTTTTGATAACTGCATCAAATTTTCATATTGTCATAACATTAGAAAGTCACTGACCATCATTCCCTGGGAAAGGTCCCATTGTCCACCAAGTTCAGGGGGAAGCATGCTAGGTCACAGAGCAGAGTACAGGAAATGGGGTGAGGTCTGCGTGTGCCCTAGTGACGCCGGCCATTACTGTAAAGCAGCCACCAAAACTGTGATTAAATCTAACACTCAGTCGTGATCACTATCTATGGGAGTTTCAAATGAACAATTTCCTGTGACATAGGGTGACATTCAATAAAAACTCTGAAATGACATCGGAGACCAAGTGGAACAGACCTACATTTCTGCAAAGAAATTATTTTGCCTTGCAGCTCCAAAATAGCTTGGAGGGTCTAAAACCTCAGAAAGGCGGGATTTACGTCTCAGAAGTGTGGAAAGAGATGGTCGCGGCACCTCCAGCCAGTTAAAAGACTGGAAACGCACAAAGAGCTCAGGAGCTTCCCTTCCTGGGGATGGCTGTCCGTCCCTGTCTGTCCATCTATGAAGTGGGCGGGGGACTGACCCACTGACTTGTTCTTTTCTCGGAGAAAAACTGAGTCTGAGATTTCTTCCCCAAAGCATGCTCTGCCTGAGGCTCTTGCTTCTGGGAATGTGAATGGGTAGGAGTTGCTCCACTTGCCCACTGGCCCAGACGAGGGGTGTCGCCCCAGACTGAAAGCTCCCCACACCCTGGACCTCATTAGCGAAGTTACCGAAATGCCTAGGCTAATCAGGGGCAGCCTTCTGAACACCCAGGAAGGAGCGAAGCCGCCAGTACCATGGAATCGAAAGCACAGGAGCAAACAGGGGTTCAAATGTAGCCTCTGGCACGCACCAGCTGTGTGGCCTTACGCTGTCCACTTAAGCTTCTCTGAGTCACGGCCGCCTTCTCCATAAAACCAGACCACAATGATGTGATGATGCGGCAGAGTGCCTGGCACGAGATCGGACACACAGAATGACTCAGTGAATAACAGACGTGCACTTGGGTGTCCATCTCCAGAGGTTTACGGCACTGACATGTCCCGGGAACACTGAAATAACGCGTTTCAAATTTCAATAATGTGACTTCTTCTGCATTTGAGCCTTATCAGGTAGGCCCCAAGCAAAGGGAGACTAACTGCACCTGGGAAAAATAATTATGAAATGTTTTAAAATGCATGTAATTTATTAGTCTCGCATCAGAAGACTGGATTAGAAAAAAAATCAATGAAATTTGAAAATTTGAGTGGCAGGAAGGTCCCTGTTTAAAGGTCAGGCTCCCACTCTGTACAACTTAGTGACCTTGTCTATTAAAAAAAAGATATTGACACCACAGCTATTTTGCACACGCAGGCCCCGTGAGGCGTTTTGAACCACTGTGAGGTTAGCACAGGTCATATCACTCACACACACGACGACTGCCTGGGTCCTGTCAGGGGCCTGGGCCTGCTCCGAACAGGCAGCGTCTCTGCACATCATTCATTTGCACGTGGAAAACAGATGGAGGAACAACCCTCAAAGACTCCCTCTCGTCGGCACAGCAGACAAGACCCTTGCCATCTTGTAAACCTTTACTTCACAGAAAATACAAATTATTCTGGCCCCAGGCCCAGCCTTACCCCAGAATCATAAATTCCAAATTAATTGCTCTGCTGTCTCTCTGAGAATGCCGCCCCTGCCCCCTCCCAGGCTGGCAGGCCTCCCACACACCCAGGTGCTGGCTTCCAGGGTATAAAACACCAGCAGTGATCCCCTCGCCTCTTCCTCCCTGCTCATCCCACACAGAATTGCTGAAGGCGGGGACTGGGGAGCAGCAGTCCTCAGCCTTCACTGACCGATGGGGTCATTGTGGAGCTTTCTGAACAGTAAGACCCCAGGAGACCCTGATTCAGTGTCCTGGGCAGTGGCCTTAATGATGGGGGATTTTAAAGCTCCCCAGATGGTTCTAATGCACAGCCGCGCTGCCTACGGGAACCACACAGTAACTTAATCGCTGTGACTGAGAGGGGACCAGGGGACAGCCAGACCCGCCGCGAGCACCAAACCAGGTGCAGCTCCCCAGAGAACTTGTCCCTGAGCTTCCAGAGTTTCCCAGACCCTCTCCGTCTTCTACTCTCAGACCTACCCCTCGAGGCATCCCCAGCTCAGTCCTCCCGGTTGCCCCGAAGAACCAGGTCTCAGGCTGGATTCCTCCCTCTCCCTTCCCTCAGCCACTCAGACCGTGACCAAGTCCTCTCCCTCCCGCTCCTGGATCTCTCACGCCTCCCACGTGTTTAGTGCCACATAGCCGCCGCTCAGCTCAGGACACCTTCCCCTCGGGTTCCTGCCACCTGCCCCAACCAGCCTCTGCCCCTCTCCAGCCCTGCCCAGGCTGTTGTCCACAGTGCTCCTGCAGTGACACTCTGGTCACATCACATCATCCCCTCACCCGCCACCTAAAATACTCAAGTTGTCCCTCCCAGCTCCAAGCCCAAGCCCAAGCCCACCAGCAGTTCACAGGACCCCGCGGGACAGGGTCTCTGCTGGGCCTTCCGGTCACCCACCAGCCCACGGGCCTCATGCCGGCCACAAACGCACTGTTCTTGGCCCTGCAGGAGCCAGGCTCCCCCGGACCTCTGCGACTGCACGTGCTGCTACCTGCCTGCCGGAATCAGCCTCCTCACCCCTCTTGGGTAAACAATTACTGCTCTGACAAATCCCAGTTTAGACAACGCTTCGCATGGGCAGCGCTCCCTGTCCCCAATCCCTGCACACCTGCCTACAGCCCCCTGGGAGGCCCCCAGCAGATACTTCCGGGATGGCCACTCCTCAAACTCGTCCACGCAGGAGGCCGGGGCAGTGTCTTGACCGCCAAACCTCCTGGGCCCAGCACAGAGCCGGTTCCTCGACAGGTGCTCTAGACATCTAGCACTGAAGGAGCCCAGGAAACGGTTCAGTCTCTGCTGCTCTTTCGTGCCAGAATCTTGGGCTGCGACTCCCCACCTTCTTCCCCTGTACCTCAGAACCACGGTTCTCTGGGACCCGGAGGAAAATGAAACAGGCAGCCCCTCTGAATGGCCTCAGACGGGAGCCGCCCGAACCTGGCCCCCGCGGGCACGGGCGTGACACTGGAAGGCTCGCGGAAACGGACCAGGCCGCGCGGGAGGAGCGCGGGTGGGCCTCTACCCCACACCTGCTGAGGCCCTCTAAGGAACACTAAGGAACGAGCAGACGTCACGACCCAGCACCGGGGCTGAGCTGAAATCTGATGCAAGATCCAAGGCTTGCATCAAGTTGAAGTTGAAATCAAATCAAATTATCAAATAGCAACATTAATATTAATTGTGTGGTAATAATAGCAGCTACCTCTTTGGAATGCTCAAAGTGCACCAGCCGCTGTGCTAAGCCCTGACTGCGCGTTTTTTCCGAGAACCTCCCAATTCCCTCAGAGTCAGGCACACCCAGCACCTCGGGAAGTGGCTGTGGACACTGGCGCTGAGAGAGGAGAAACCACTACTGTGCAGCGGGGGCAGATCTGGGCTCAGCCGAGCCTGACTCTGAGATCCTGCTCGAACCACCACACGACCCCACCACATACGAAGGGAGGGGCAGTGAGGCACGTGAGCACTGGGGCCCCTGGGGAGAGGCCGCCCTGTGCTGACGCTGGCAGGAGAGGCTAAGGCACAGGAGATGGACATGCAGGCCACAGGCCTCCCAAGAGGCCCTCTCCAGCACAGAGAGCATCTGCCTGTGCAATGGGAGGGCAACACCTGCCTCGCACAGTCTCTGTGAGACGAAACGGCTGGACCATCTGCTGTGTGCCAGGCAGGCTCTGGGAAAGCAGTCAGGACAGCCGGACTTTCTGACCCCCCGGGACCCCAGATGGCTTCCTGGGCTTCGGAATTGTCAGAATTGTGGCCCTCAGCCCTCTGGCAGTGGCCGCGGGAGCCCTCTGCCTCTGTGTGCTCGGACTGAGCACTCACCCAGTACGCCAGCAGCGCTCCCTGGGGCCTGGTTCAAAGCAGAACACCCGACTCCCACATCAAGGCACAGCACGGAGGAAGCGGTGGCTTTGGCACCAGCCATCGCTCTGGGAACCTACAGCCACAGGCTTTGCATGAAATTTTCATTAGCTGCACAGCCAGGCTCACTGCAGTTCCTCCCAGTTCTGTCATTCAGCCCCTTCTCTTCCAGGGAACATCTGGGAAGGGTAGCAATGAAGACTCGTTCCACTATGTCCTCAAAAGTGTCCTAGCAGCCACCGTGCCTGCCCAACTCTGCACCCTGAGGCTCCGGCCCTTGGACTGTTTACACAGCAGATGTTCCTCACCCAGGCCCCAGAGGTAAAGCTGATCAAGGTCTTTTGTCCACGACAAGCCGGTGGTGTCACAGTCAGGATGGAACATGCTCATTTGAAATTTGCAGTTTCTGCAGTGACATTTGCCCTGTGGATAAAATGTGACCAGTGCAAGGAACACTCCCCAGCCGCCATTTACCTCTACCATCACCAGAAGCTTCCAGGGAGAAGGGAGAGTGTCCCCTGAGGTACGGCCATGGCTAAAACCAGAGCTCGCTGTGAGAGAGGAACATGCCTCTGAGGCCGACTAATGCTCTCCATGGGGACGCACTCTCCCCGAGGCTGATGGGTCCAATGAACCCTGGACCATGGAGATGAGCACCTACCTTCCTGCTCTCTCCACAAGCATTTATGAAACTCAGAGATTGATGTCACACCGTCTCTCACTCCCCACACCACCGAGAAGATGCCTGGTCAGGAGATGATGGTCTAGGACATGGGGTACATATGTCACGTGACAAGGTAGAGTGTCCAGAGGGACAAGAGAACTGTCCTCTGGTTAAGACCCTGTGTGTCACTCCCTGAACAGCAGTTCCTCTCCCACTGCCAGGGGACCCACAGATGAGTCCACTCCATGAACATCTAGCTGTCCTCTCCCCTCCAAGGGACTCTCTACAACCTGGCCGTGGCCATTTAGGGCCTTGGGGCATGCAGGGGGCACATAGAGAGTGCGTGAGGATGAAGCTGTGAAGAGGCTTGAGTGCCTCCACGGCTCGTGAGCTGTGCAGGCTGTGTCTGTAAGCACACCGGGAGGGTAGCGCCACCACACTGGTATTTTCAGAAGCATTCTGGGCTCTCTGAGTGTGGGGCAGATTACAGCGATCCCACGTGAAGCCAAGGACACCAGCGGCAGAAGCCCATCCCACGTGTGCACAGTGATCACTGATGGAACATTTACTGCATGGAGAGCTGCCCTCAGGCTAGAAAAAGACACGAGTAACACCCATCCCTCACTCCCTGGAAGCCCACAGTCTGACTAGGGGAGAGAGACCCAGAAATGTAAGTTGATAAAGGATAATATTACCCAGTAATGCGGTCCTGATGAAAAAATTAAAGTTACGGGAACACCCAGGAGGAAGCCGCCAACTACTCCTGAACACCAGGGCAGACTCTGCTAAGGGAATGGGGCCCGAGCTGGGACTGGACGGACAGGGAGTTTTCCCACCAGAACATGCAGTGGGGGGACCAGGCACAGCAGGCAGAGGGGGCCAGCATGTGGGCTCACACACGCAGTGAGTGTGAGCTCAGGTCTTTGCTGCGACAGCCCTGAGCTCAAGCGAGAAACAGTGCAGCCTGGGTCCAGGCGCAGCCACAGAGGCCAGACCACAGGACACGCCGCCAGCCTCTCACTCAGGGCCCCCCCACCCCCAAAACCACAACACTCAGCCGCCCTTTGCTCTGGGACCAGGAAGCTCTAGAGCTATTGCGGCTGGTCGCTGGCCTCACGACACTCCATCTGTCCTGCCATGACACTACGTCCGAGGAGCCACACAGGTCCGTGTGTGACACCCCAGGGATGAGAGCCGGCTCAAACCCTGGCCCAACCCCACCAGCAGAAGTCAGTCACCATGCCACCTACAAAGGACAGGCGTGAGTCATTATGGACCACAAGTGGAACCAGCTAGTCTGAGCGTCTGTGCCATCCTGCAGAGACATACTGCTAGCTTGCAACACCTTTACTTTATCCAATAAATTAAACATCTCTGGCTTTGGAGGTGAGCTCCCTGAGGACAAAGGTCAAGCCATGGGACTGTGCCCTGGGACCCGGGACCCTGGAGGTAACCCTCCCGACACCCAGGCAGTGATGGCAATTAATTAGCTCTTCCTCTTCCGGAGCCTCTGAAAGGCCCCATTCTTGGTGCAGGGAACAGGCAGGGAGAGATGCACAGCCAGGGTTCCCTGGTGCCCATCATTCAAAATCAAAACCCTCCAGAGCAAAATTATCAGGTGAGATCATTTATATGGTAACAAAATACACATCAATAAGGATGTATTTATTTCTTGTGGAGAAGCACTCAGCCAGCAGAAGGTATGTAATACTTTTATTGTTACACTTTCATTTGTTATTTGGGGGAATAACAGGAATGTTAATAATAACGCAAGTCCCTTCCAGCTCTAAAATTCAATGATTCTAAGTATGTCAAATAATAACTCAAGTATGCCTGAAAGCTCTGTGTACATAAAGTAGGAGCAATTCTCACAGGCTAGCAATGCACTTCAAGAATCCAAGGTAGACAGAAGCAATAAGCTGATTTTGCTTTCAGTGTAAGGACCTAATATGAACACGAACAGTAATTACCTCCCAAATCTTTAAAGTCCCTTTCCTATTTAATAACTTACAAAGATTAAAGAGAGAGAGAGAGAGTCCAGCCCTGGCCAGGTGCCTCAGCTAGTTGGAGCGTTGTTCTGAACACCAAAATGTTGTGGGTTCAATCCCCGGTCAGGGAGTGCATGGGAGGCAACCGATAGACGTTTCTCTCTTTCTCTCCCTCTTCCTCTCCTAAACTAAGAAACATATCCTCAGGTGAGGATTAAAATTTTTTTAAAAAAGAAAGAGTCCAGTGGAGTTTTTTTATGATGCCCAGAGCTACTAAAAGTGAGTTTCTTGGGGAAAAAATTTTCTAAGATCAAATTCTTCAGCCAAAATACCTTCTCATAAAGTTTAAGACACTCCTAAAAGAAAGCCACATACAAGAACATGGGAAGGAAACAGAAAACTCCAAGTATAAAGAGAACCAGAGATGCACGGGTGACTGCTTCATCCACTCCACAACCAAGGCCCCTCGTGCCCAGGGCCCTGCAGAGAAGGGGGGCGCTCCAGCACCCCACGCTGCAGGAGCAGGACAACACACGGGGGGCAGTGGGCCCCGTCCATCGAAACTATCTTCTCACTTAGCCGCTGCAGGGCCACATTTTCCAGGTACCTCGGCTACCCGAAAATATTGCCCTTGGACCCAACAAGATATGAAGAAAAGAAAAACAGTACAGGGAAGCATTAGAGAAAAATTAGAATGGTAACAATGGCTATCAACAATTGGGGGGATATGAGAATTTTCTTCCTGCTTCTATTTTTTTTAAGATTTTATTTCTTTTTAGAGAGAGGGGAAGGGAAGGAGAAAGAGAGGGAGAGAAATATCAGTGTGTCCTTGCTTCTCACATGCCCCCTACCGAGGACCGGGCCCACAACCCAGACATGTGCCCTCACTGGGAATCGAATGGATGACCCTTTGATTTGCAGGCCAACATTCAATCCACTGAGCCACACCAGCCAGGGCCCTGCTTCTATTTTTTTTAATTATTTTTCAATCTTTAAAAAACTAACATGGATTACTTCATGTATTTCTATGTTGTCTATTCACTCATCCATTTACTCATTCATTCATTTGTTCAAAGTTCTATGAAACAGGGAAAATGAAGACAGCATTACCCTAAGATTACAGCAGACAAACACCGGACCAGAGAGGTAAAATCATTTTTACATGAATTTACACAGCACTAAAACCTGCAATATCAGATCCACGTACACCAATGGCTTAGACCACAGTGGGAAGTAAAAAGGAAGAGCTGGAGCCATGACCCAGGACAATGGCTATAAACGTTCCCAGGCAGCTGGATGGAACCACACACCATTATTATCAGCCTGTTTCTGGGCTGGCACACAGGTCGCCGTTCATTTATTCCCCGTGTCCTGACGTTTCTGCTACCCTATTAGGGAATGAAAGATCTGGAATAAGCAGGAGGTAGCCCTCAGCTCTGCACGCTCGCCTGCGCACAGCCACAGCCCCTGCCACAGGCACACGGAAGGGCCCGGAGCTACCAGCGGAAGCCACACACTTACCCGTGAGGCAGTGACAGCACCTACAGCAAACCCAAACTGTGGCTCCACTTAATGAGGCATCTGAGACTCAGACACCTCATCTGATTCACCTCGGGATTCACACAGATCATAGCTACAGTGGGGGACACCCTGCCAGCTCCGCGTGCTGGAACTCTGGGAGCAGCCCTGCCTGGGTCACTCTGGGGTTGCCCATCAAAGCCTCAGAGGTCCATTCCTCACGTCTCCCTTTTCACAAAATCCAGCTCTTAACCCAGCTTGGAGCTGCAAAATCGATGGCCCTGCTTCCCAGTCTGAAACATTAGAAGATGAAAGTGCCTGTGGCAGTTTTTTAACTGGTAACTCCTCCTGACGCGTGCACGGCCATTGCCAAAATGATTCTGGGCCAGCAGTTCAGTCTTCGTGAGCTTCAGTTTCCTCATCTGCAGTGTGAGGGCGATGGTGCCTCCTTTACTGGGATGGCTGAGAGGATTGTCTGACACGCGTAAGCAGAAGGCCCAGCATGTAATATGCACCCGAAACGGTAACTGCACTTTTTTTAATTGTCACCTGAGGATATGATTTTCATTGATTTTCAGAGAGGAAGGAAGGCAGAGAGAAACACTGATGTGAGAGAGAACCATCAATCAGTTGCCTGCTACATGTGCTCCAACCAGGGGTCGAACTCACAACCTAGGTATGTGCCCTGAGGACTGAACCCACAACCTTCTGGCGCACAGGATAACAGTCCAACCAACTGAGCCACCCAGCCAGGGTGGTAACTGCATTTTTAAACTCACCTCAATATATCCCCTGCTCTAAACTGATAACAGAGTTTTAAAAACAGACCTCTGGATTAGCGTCTTTGTGATGCTCCATCTGAACTCTGAGAAGACTTTTAAGAAAGCAAACCTGGGTGACGGCTGTGTTGGAAAAGCCACAGCCACTGCTGTGTGAAAGTGTAAATAAAATGCCACTTAAGTAATCGCGTTATTCACAGCTCAATGCACGGGACCCAGAGCTTCAAGCCGGAGCGTGTGTGTGATGGATTTCTCATTATCTGCTGGCTGCTACCGCAGTCCAGCCAGCCCGCTGCAGGCACGCTGGCTGGAAACATCTGCACCAGCACCTAATGGGACCCACACCTGTGCTATCAGTGGAAACAGACTCAGCAGGACAGAGCTGGTGCCTTCATAATAAGGTGATAATATGAACAGACACGGTCGCTTGGGGGAAAGCTTCTAAATCAGCCATTCAAGGTCCTGTCCTCACCTCACAGGGGCCCCCCAAATAGTTTGTGCCAGAGGAAATCTCTAGCTTAATCCTCCAGGTCCCTGCCAGGGAGGGGAGGAGCTTCCTCAGATGCTGTCACAGCCTGGTCTTGACTCTGCAGTGCCAAGTGTCAGACCAAGCACCAGCGGCAACACTGTGCCAGGTCCACCTTCCTTCTGGGGAGGGTCCCCGAAATCTCAGGAGTCTCTGTGGACTCCAGCCACCCCAAGAAGTGCCAAGAAACATGGCAGGTCCTTAGGCCACGAATGTGCTGGGTGAATACAGAACCTCCGGGAAAGCTGCTTCCGAATTCAGCTGCAAATGCCCCCACAGATGTGTCTTCGGGGACACAGGCCACAACAGCCCCGGGAAGGGCAAGAAGGCCAGCTTTTTTAAAAAGATTTTATTTATTTTTTTAGAGAGGGGAAGGGAGGAAGAGAAGGACAGAAACACCAATATGTGGTTGCCCCTCATGCGCCCCCAACTGGGGACCTGGCCTGCAACCCAGGCAGGTACCCTGACTGGGAATTGAACTGGCTACCCTCTGGTTCAGAGGCCTGTGCTCACTCCACTGAGCTATACCAGCCAGGGCAAGGGCCAGCTCTTAATGCTAGATCTAGGTCCAGCAAGGCAACTACTGCCTTTCCTGGGGACAGAGCCCCCTATACGGGGTGTCCTTGGGGACTCTGCCCTTCCTGCCCACACTGCGCAGCAGAGCTCTGTGCCCTGGTGGACTCTCCCCTGCGCTAGCCCACCAAACTTGTTCCTGGGCCTGCCCACAGGGCTGGGAAAGGAGCTCCTGGGCCACTCACCTTCAGGTAGGGGTCCAGGCCCGAGGTAACAGAGCCCTGCCAGGGTGTCCGCCAACAGCAAGGTGAAGAATATTTAGGGAGAGGTTCTTGGCTGACCCCTAAATCTATGGCCTACCTGTCAGCCTGGGTCCAAGTAAAGATAAGCGAGGAGGATTCTGAACTAGTGGAGAGGGAGAAAGGGAATGAAAACCCTTCATTCCTTTCAAGGTTAGTCTGCAAATAACCTTGAAGGGAAAAGATACAGTGACCAGGAAAATGGACATGAGTAATGTGAGAATATTTTCTACTACAGACCCAAAACAGACTCAGTGGTCTGGAGGGCAAGGACTCGGGCCTTAGGGAGGTTCTAGCATCCCATCATTTTCTAACGGGAGTTCAAGAGACAACAATTCAAGTCTGTGTTCAGCCTGAGTTGGGAAGCAGAAAATGTCTTCTGAATATCTGCCACTGGCCCAGCACTGTGCTCTCAACTTTATGTCAAACAGCCCTCATAATCACCACAATGACTTTGCAAGGAAGTATCCTCTACATTTTACTGATGAGGTGACCATGGCTCAGAGAGGTTAAGTAACTTGTTCCAGGTCACACAGCAGAAAGCAGCAGAGCAGAGATCCAAACCAAGCTCTGTCCGACTGCAGAGCCCCGGGCTCTTTCCACACGCCATTATTGCCCAGCTCTCGAGTAGGCCAAGCACCTCACCGAGTCCTGCACCTCACCGAGTCCTGCACCTCACCGAGTCCTGCACCATCAGCTCCCCAAAATGAACTCCGCTGGACCTGGCTCAGACCTGAGCAGCCAGCAAAGACTCAGAACAGCAAGTGGTTGAACCAGAGCTCATATGTGAAAAAAATGACAACTTCTCTTGGAAACTGATAACTTATTTCTTTTGAAAGAAAAGGCCCACCCTTGACCATGCCCAGGGAAGCAGAGCCTCTAAGGCTAAGATATGGGTGAAGCCAGAATACGAAAAGAGAGGAAAGAAGAAGTGAGATCTCAGGAGGAACGTGCTAATAACACTGGATCTCTGCAAGGTTGCTGGGGTGGAGCTGGGGTGGAGCTGGGGTAGAGCTGGGCTAGAGGGCAAAGGATGAGACAGGCGTCTCCCTGCTGGGATGTATGACCTCACACGGGTTCCAGGAGGACCGCTCACAGCTGAGGCCACCTTGCTAAGGACCCCATCTGCCGCCTGATCTGCAAGTCATCCCGGACTGACGTGCCTCCTCCCCCAGCAGCAGCGCATGCTCCAGACGGGCCCGCGGCACTCGCCTGTGTGAGCACTCCGCTGTAACAAATCCAGGCCCGCCTCACCGAACCAGATGCGCACCAGATGCAAATCCAAAACGGGCCCTGCCTGCCCTAGAGCTGGTCCTTACGTTCTTCCACACTCCGCCAGCGCTCCCCGATTGTCTATGCTTATGAACACTGTCTCTACTCTTAGAGGACCAACTTACTCTCAAACCTTCTGCGACCACGGAGTACCTGGGAACATAAATCTTCCTCCCACCGTGTGAGCAGTCCCGTAATCACAGTGGCAGTTCATTTCCAAGCCATTCCAGGTTGTGTTTCTCCAAGAAAATAAATAACTGGTTTAGAGACTGTCAGAAAAATGTTCCACTAACACTCAGCCTAAACACAATGATTTATCAGAAATTATGGAGAGCTACTCACACCTGTGGTAACCACACACACGCGTGGCCCTCTGAGTTTTGCACTGTAAGGGGGCGGGGGAAGATGACCCTGAGGCACTGCTACGCATTTCCATTCCGACCTAGTCTCCATCTGAAGCCTGCTTTAGCCTATGGCTGGTCGTGGTGATGGAATCCCTCCGCACCAAATGCTCAGGCAGGGAAGATTCCTGGGGACACAATGGTGAGGGATGGAAGAGAGAAACATCCCACATGTGGCACTGCTACCCTGTGCCAGCCAGGGCGCAACCCTCCACATGGAGGGTGGACAAACTTTTCCAGAAAGGGACAAAGTGTAAATAGTTTTGGCTTTGGGGGCCACATACTACCCCCCTTTAAAAATGTACAGAATATTCTACACTATTGACTTCAGCTGTATTCGGCCTGCGAGCCGAGTTTGTCTGCCCTCCTCTGAGCAGACCACTCTCTGCACGCTCTCCACCGTCTCACGTGGTTGATGCTGTTTGTGGTCCCATTTTAAGGATAAAATGAGGTGCTGAGATGTTAGGGATGGCACACCTGGCTTAAGTGTCAAAGCGCAAAGCCGGCAGGGTGCAAGCCTGGGCCCACTGGTTTCCAAAGATCGTACACTCCCTGCTACACCTCATGGCCTCGAAGGCATTCTAAACATGGCAACTCTCTTTTCAGCCAAGAGTGCATTTCTGCTGTGGGTAAGAAGGGATGGAGAAGGAATGGCTAGTTATTGCATGTCTATGGTGTGTTGAGCCCTGGCCACGTGAGCATCCCCGGGGTCACCACCAACGGCTCTACAGGTGACTCACGGCACAAGAATGCCAGGTCAGGAAAGGAGTGGGGGCTGAAACCGGTGTGCACTGCATGCATCGGCCACGCCCTGAAGCAGGGCTGCATCCTCCACAGGGGCCTCCTCTTCCCTGATTCCCCTCGGTGGCCGCGGCGGAACTGCTGTGCACCTCCTGGGAGGGAGGGGGCAGGGTGCAGGAGGAGCAGTCTCCCTGAAAGCCAGGTGAGCCTGCAGCCTGGAACAAGAAAGAGAGACAGAATAGAGTCAAGTGTGTAGACTCAGAGCAGGAAGGTGGCAGGGAAGCCAGGGACAGGAACTGTCACTAAGGAAGAGCTGTCACTAAGGAGAACAACTCACCTTCACCCGCAAGTTAGAATGGAACTTTGCATTAAGGAGAAAAAAAGACCACTGTTCTACACGCAGCATGAATTAACAGGCTTCATTATACAAAAGGTTTGTAACAGTGGAAATTAGGTATGTTAAAGAAAGATTTACAGAGTCCTATTTAGTTCATTGGACATTTATTGACTCTCTTGGTGATCACTTACCTAAGAGTTTATTAAAGGAATCCAGGAATAGCTGGGCAATTGCCCTAACATCTTAAAGTGGATTAGGTACAGGTTCCAGCCTCAACAAAAAGAGACTTTTAACCTGAGAGCAAAATGGGTCCTGAGGCGCAGTGTGGCTGCTCTCAGGTGCACAGTTCTCTTGACCACTGCCTCCAAGGCCATCGCCCCTCCCCCCACCCAACAATCACGAGTTTGACAAGGGTCCTGCACAGCTGCCGGGAGGTAAACTGTTTCTGCCCAGAGTTCCCCGGCAGGACAGCCAGGGCCCCGTCCTGAGGACAGCTGGGTGTGCCAGCCCCACACTCCACCTACTGGGTGCGGACCTCGCAGCCTGACTTGCAGGAGGCCAGCTGAGCCACGTGCTGCACAAGGTCCCACAGTGCAGAGACGGGCTCCTGCCTCAGCACCTGGAGACACTCCCACAGGAGACGGCACAGGGAGAGAGGACTCCTGAGACTTCCTTTCCCCTCTATCCTATGCAACTGGAAAAAAACATACTCAGAACTGTCTTCCTGACACTTCAGAGGGCAAAAACTTAGTTAAATTGTTAGAAATTAGTTAAGCAGTGGATGACACTGCATTCTTCTCCTTTTTCCACCTCCAACTTGAAGGATAAGATTTTTCTCAGATGCCCCTAAAAGATTCTGCACTTGTCTCTAGACAGATACTAGTGAGGAGAGAAAGCAAATTGCTCTCAGCAATTACTAAGCTCTGAACTCCCTAAACAGCCAATCTTTATGCTGCCATTGCAGTTATGTCTACGGACGGCTGGTTCAGGCTGGGGCAATCATTCCCAGGGCCCTTCGCGACTGCTAAATTGTTCAAAAGGCAATGTGGAAAATTACCCAGAAAACAGCTGTTTATGCTTTAGGCGGTACCTACATGGGGAGAGAAGCAATGGGCGGGTGGAAGTCACAAGCCATAAAATTGAGAAAATACTATTTTGAAGTTAAATGTGAAGGTAAGTCCCTTTGCAAGAGATAATCAATAGTCAAGCAGAAGCACAGCAAGACAAGGCCCACTGGTTATGGAGAAAGGGGGAGTTGCAAGCATCACCTCCAGGTGACAAGCCACTGAGCTACAACGGTCCCACAGAGCGTGACTTCACCACTGCTATGGCCCCCAGGACACTGAAGGGGCCTCCTCACCCAAAGAGAGGAATGCAGGCCCAGTCCCCATCTTCCTGTGACCTCCTTCTTTCATGAACCCAACTCCACAATGTACAGGTGGCTTCTAAATTAACTGTCATAAATGGTGCCTCTCAAGGCAAAGTACAGTTGGCATTTCGAAAGACAGGTAATGATGGCTGTTACTCCCTTCCAGCCACAAACCAAGATCCAAGAGACGTGGGAACCCTTAAACATACCCTGCCCTGACTCTGTCCCAAGTCTTGACCACATACTGCCCACAACATAAAGAGCCCAGCAGAGGGCCCTGAATTGTACTCAGTGCTTTCCTTACAAGTACCCCATCTCCCTGCCCAGGGCCAATTTCCACCCTCATAACTGTGAGGATTGGGTCAGTGACCTGGAAAGGAAGGTCTTCAACCAATGAGTACAGTAGAGAGAAGATCTGGGAGCAGAGATTCAAGTCACTGACCTCTCCCAGGTTTGCTGCTCAGGTCAGACACCAGGCTACATTGAAAAGGGAAGCCTGGACACAGTATTTTTACAGACAATTCTCAACCAAGCTGTTGCTAAGCACTGAAGCCACCATGTTTTACTCAAAACTTCTAGGTCCTCCCATTGGCCCCAGGGAACAGGATGCAATGCCTTCCAGACCCAGGAGAAACTGAGCAACTTTAAAAGGAGACAGTCGGCCCTGCTGATGTACTTCTGAGGTGGAGAGCTGCAGAAGGAGAAGCTACCCAATTATTCATCGGTACTGAGCTATCGGCAGGAGGAGCCTGAAAAACGGTCTGATGGGCCTGATCCAAATTGCAAAGAGCAAGGCTGCACCTCCACTGGCAGGGAGCAGGACACAGCGCTGAGCTCCCGAGTCCGGCGGAGCCCCTTGGAATCCCGGCTCCAGTGTTTACTGGCTGTGTAACTCTGGAGGTGCAGGACCTCGCTTTTCCAATCTGTAAAATGAGGCTGTCAGTGGGGCCCACCTCATAGACTTTGCAAAGTCTCAATGACGTAATCTATGAAAAGTGCTTAGCGAAAGTATTGATTAGTGTTCATAATGAGTAGCCATCGCAAGTAGAATTACTGTTTAATAAATGATTCTCACTTACGTGCATGTTAACCCTCAATTCCTCTTCTTTTCAAAGCCTGCCCATCATATCACCGTTTTAGGAAAATAAATAAAGGGAATCCTTGATTGGCTTGTTGCTTTTCTTGAACACAGAATTCTCTGGCTCCACTTTCTTAAAACAGGTCCAAAGAGTCAGTGACTTAGAGTTGTTAAAAAAAGAAGAGAAAATAAAACCCAAAAACTCTAACGTGTAAGCCAGAGGCAAAGGTGAGGAAAGGTGGTTTTGTTTTATCACAAGAAAAAGCAATTCAGGAAGAAAGACCACATGTTTCTCAGCTGGAGACTTGTTGACTGAAGCCAGAGCAAAGCCACAGAGAGCTGCACACTCTGCTCAACAAAAGCAGGAAATCACATTTTCCTGGATACTGCTTTAAAAATGTAAGGGAAAAGGTATACAAAAAAACCTCATAAAGCATCTTCTTCATCAAAAAAAAAACCCATGAGGAGAGTGAAAGAAGCAAGCCACAGTGAGAGAAGATACTGGCAACTGTTTAAAACCAAGAAACAGCTTGCGTGTAGAAGGTATAAAAACTAGATACAAAGTGATAAGAGAAAGACAGGCAATCCAATTAAAAGAGGAGAGAGATTTGAATGCACTTCACAAAACAGGATACCCCCAGGCCAAAATATACCAGAGGGCTAATGTACAGGGTAGGGCAAAAGTACAATAGGCTTACAGTTTAAGTAAGCGCAACACAGTTTATTCCTGTCTTATTACTCATTAATTCTATTATTTTCCATGTGATCAACTGTAAACCTACTTTTGCCCCACCCAGTGTGAAACGATGACCAGCTCCAGACTCAGAAAAGCTGCAGAGAGAGGAACTGCATCTCCAATTCACTGCCACCCAGAGAGCAGCCCCTAAGTGCAGCCACTGTAGAAAACCGCCCCACAAATCCCCTGGGACCCCGAGACTCCACCCTCGGGAACACAGCCAGTAGACACAAGTACAGGTGTGCAAAAACATATGCCAAAATGTCCATAGGCAACACTCAAAAGAACCCTCACTTGAAGCAACTCAAATAGGAATCAGTTGGGGTCTGCTCACACGAGCGCACCAGTCTGGTCTCTACGTGACTCTGTTCGAAAGAGCGGGCTTGGAAGGTCCCCAGAGCACCTTCCCAGTCACACGGGAAAACCATGTCTAAGAATAAAGACAATGTGTCGAGGAGCTGCAGCCATGAGATGAAGACAGAGAGCATGCTCTAGGTGCAACCCAGCCTGACTTCCAGATCACGTGGAACATAACTGGGCTTTACTGAAGCTCATCTGAATTGCGTTTCATCCCCTTGCGACTAGAAGAGTCTAACACAGCAGAGGTCTCTGAATAAGGTACCACGTAGGGACATTTTCCAAAACAGTGAAGGCAAACTGGGGGTAGAGACGGGGGTGTGAAGCCTAGCAGTCTGAGTAACTCTAAAGAGTGTTGCAAATGGGAACCATTTAAGCTAAACCTCAAACCACTGCTCAGCTTCCAGGAAGAACAGGCAGCATGCTTCCACAAGAAAACTCGATGCTCTTCCACTCATGTACAGTTACAAAAAAGAAGAAGAAAAAAGGTTGAGGGGAGCCAGACCAAAATGCTGGGGCAGCTGCCCTGGGCGCAGACGGGACCAGAAGCACCAGTGTCGCCCATCGCCTTCCAGAGCACACAGCTGTCAGGATGCAGCCCTTCCCTGGCAAAACCAAGGGCGCAGCCGGGCTTGTCTGCAAACGAATCTCTCCAGCGTAATGGATGTTCACCTACCTTTAACAAGATTTTCCTGCAATTTTAATTCTGTGCAGGATTCAGCCAGTGAGAAAGAACAAAATGGTATTTTACTACCTGTAGATACACACCTTAACTTTTAAATTCATATCTTCAGATAGGAAAAGGAAATTAAATCCATAAATCCACTGATTTATCATTCACAGACAAACGACGGGCACGGTGACAGGAAACTCTTCGCAGGCTGTATTTCCCCCAGAGTTGCTGCTGCGAACACTGGGAATCCTGATTTGGAATAAAAATCATTTCATTGTAATCTGGTTTGTCCTCTTGGTCTAGCATTCCCCTGTGGCCACTGCCCATCTGGCACGTTCCTGGAAGAAAACTCTGGCCACTGTTCTTTAATTTAATTCTGTGATTGGTTTGTAGACTTTTTGCCAATGTCTACTTTAGGCCTTTGGGTATTAGGCCTATTTTTTGTAAAGAAATCTAATAAGCCAACACAGAACTATTCATTTCAGGAGTATGTTGAGTGTACAAAAAAACCACGTAGACAACTTCTGTGAGAGCACATGAAATGTTATCTGCAGAGGGGCTAACAGAGCCCAATTAGTCTAATTTCAAGTGGACCAGGAAGAAGGGAACAGATTCACCAAAGCAATAAGGAATTAGCAATAACATTCTGCAATTCTGCAGCTTGCATCATCAGAGCATCTGAGGATGTCCAGCATGCCATAATTAATTCTGACACTGCCCTTCAGAGCCACAAAGGGCAAACTCTAGCCTGCACTGGAATCCCAGAGGAAATGGCTGAGATCTCTGGCCTTGCCCTCAAAAATTCTGATGCAGAAACTCCATTCCAGGGCTGAGAGAGCCCACCCCATGGGCTCCCCAAAGTGACTGTGACCAGATCGTGGAGGTCCAGAGACAGCACTGTGAAACGCCACCACAGAGAAAGGTATCCACACTGTCTGCACACATGGACGATGGCTCAGGATACTGCCCCAGGTCCTGCCCCTGCTCTAGTGTGGCGCTGTCCGGCAGAACTATTGGTGGTGACAGAAGTGATCAGTAGTCTGCACTGCCCAGCGCAGAAGCCACATGTGGGTAATGAGCACTGGAAATAAAACTACTATAACTGAGGCATTAATTGCCTGATCTTATTTTGTTTCAATTAATTTCAACTTAAATAGCCACACATGTCTATTGGTTTATTTATTGAACCACATAGCTCTAAATGGAGCAGCAGCATTTAAGAAAAAATAATGGAAGTTAATTGGATTAAACCGCATTCAGCAACCCATTCACCTCTGGCTTTTCAGCAACTTCTCCTCTCTCTCCCCCTCCTTCCATTTCCAACCCCCTCAAATATATACGCAGACACGGATGGTCTGAGTGCCTACTGTTCTCAAAGATGCTCTCGGGTAAGTTTTGTAGATGGTGGACTGAGGCTCAGAGAGGCTAATAATGTGGCCAAAGTCCAAGTGACAGGGCTGGATGTGACAGAGTCGACATTTCCACACACATGCTGCATTGCCACCGCCATGCTGCTTCCGTCACAACATGCTGACTCCAGATATATGAGCTTGACTCAAAACACAAAGAGGTTGTGGAATTATTGCCTCCCTTACCTTAAACCCCTGTGGTTTTGCATTATTTTTTACATGCAGGGTCCTGTACACAAATAAATCCAGTGTTGCAGACACAGACAAAGGCACCAGGGACAGCCACACTCTGCGGGGTTCGGCCCTCGCAGGCCCTCCTCTCTCCAGCCCCACCCTGGGCTCACTCTGCTGTGGCCACACTGCAGACACCCTGCTGCCACAGGACCTTCGCACAAGCTGTTTTCTCACCTGCAGTGTTCTTTCTTCACACTCTAACATGGCTCACTCTCTCTTTAATGAGATCTCTGCTCAACTGTCCTTTATAAGTTAGTCCTCCTGGCTGGTGTAGCTCAGTAGATTGGGCACGGGCCTGTGAAGCAAAGGGTCACTCGATTCCCAGTCAAGACACATGCCTGGGTTGCAGGCCAGGTCCCCAGTAGGGGACACATGAGAGGCAACCACACATTGATGTTTCTTTCCCACTCTTTCTCCTTCCCTTCCCCTCTCTCTAAAAATAAATTTTAAAAATATATAAGTTAGTCCCGCCTTCACTGTCATCTTTTTAAAGTTCCACTTTTACCCCCCAGGCTACTATTCCTGGCACTGATTCTCTCCATTTTTCTCTGTAGTATTTACCACATATTTATTGTCTGTCTTTCTCCACTCTCGGTGAATATAAGCTGCACAATGACAGGAACACTATCCAGTTTATCGATGTCTCATCCTCACACTTGGCCCATAGAAGACGTGCAGTAAAAATATTCCAAATAAATACAAAGATACACAACGAAAGTTTACCTATATATCTGCCGTATAGGTACTTTTTTTTGTTCTTGACACTTCTCTGTATTTCCCAATATTCTATAATAAACATCTATGTCCCCTGCAGTCATAGATCAATAGATGTTCTTATGTAACCCTACTCAGTTGTCATTGTGTTGCCCTAATGGCACCACCTCCACGAAGTCTTCTGTCTGCCCCTAATCTCCACCCGTCCTCCTGTGGGCCCTGAGGACAATGAACGGCACTTTGCTAATTCCCCACCGAGCAGAGCTAGTCACATCTGTATTCTTCTCACCTCAGGCCAGCCAATGAATCGTACTCGACTTCTTTCATTGAAGAAACACAACTCCATCATTTCTGACAATTTCACGGTTACATCAGAGGCTAAGAATTAAATCTCTCAGAACTTACCAAAGTAGCTACACGTTTTCCCCCCAGTGGTATACATGGTTTGTAACAGTGGCATCAGCGGGTTAAGGGTTCACTCAACTGCATCGCCCGAGAGTACTTAGATAATGCATTTTTACTGAGCAAATTAAAAGCATTGTTGGGTGCAGTCACCGATCCCTATCAATCAAATATTGGTGGAGCTGCATCACACGTAAAGCAACAAATGCACGGCGGTGCCACCTGCTCTCACAAAGGGCTCTCCTGCATGCACTGCCTTCCCAAATCTTCTGAACACCTCGGCAAGGTGGGTTCTGTTATTATCCCTGTTATGGAGTTAAAGAAACTAAAGCATAGAAAGGCGATATGACTTCGCAGATGTCACAAGCCACGTAGACAGACACAGATGGAGCCAGGATTCAAATTCAGGGTCCATGCTGAGGGAAGAGGCTTAACCTCCAGCTGTGAGTTAGGAGCACAGCAGCCAGGAAAGGTGTCCCGGCAACAGTGAGGCTGCGGCAGGCAGCCAGCCAGAATGTGGCACAGCGCGGCGAGGCGTGCTTGGCTGGACAGGAACGAAAGGCGCATCCCCTCTGTGAAACTGTGCACCAGCTCTGCCTGTTTGACAAGTGCTACCCAGGGAACTAAGAGATGGAAAGGCTTTCCCACTGGCCCGACACCAATGCAGGCCTCCTCGGCAAACAGCACTTGTCTGCGACAAGCACAGGTAAATCTCAGTTTAGGGCTCTCCTCTGGTGGAGGTGCCTCACACCCCACAGCTATGATTCATCGTCCCAGGGAGATGGGTTAAAAGGTGCACACGACACCCCGCAGAACCCTGACAGTCTCATATGGCGGCGGGGACCGGGGACCGGGACTTGATGGAGCACACGCTGAAGTGCACGGACCTGCACCACAGGCTTCCTGACACGAGGTGACCAAAGCCTCCAGCCACAGGGAGAGCAGCAGAGCAGCCCCCTAAACCTAACTACATCTGCTTGAGGAATTTTAGCTTGAGCAAATGTCCAGACCAAAGAAGAGACAAGAATACATACGTATAATATATAATGTGTATAATGTGTAATATATAGGGGTGGGCAAAAGTAGGTTTTCACTTGTAAGTGCAGAAAGCACAGTTTATTCTTGTGTTATTATGTATTAATTATTGTACTATTTATCTGCATTACAACTGTAAACCTACTTTTGACCAGCCCTGTGTGCATGCATCATACATACACAAAAATATATGCACACGTATACACGTATCTGCACGTATGAGTTGGAGCTCATCACACCAGATGTAGGGAGCTCAGTGGGCTCCTTCGGTTATGGTGCCAAAGGAAGATTTCTGTGCATACTTAATATTAATAAAAACACAAAACGTATATGAGAAGTTCAGCTGTAACATGTAAGAATAGACAATGAACAGTTTTCATCAAAAAAGGCCTAAGTTCCAAAATCTCATCAGGAAGTCAACTCCGGAAGCCCCGGCCTCAGCCCACCCACTACCTATGACACTCTGGGCAAGTCACTGAAAGTGCGGCTGTCACACGGGGGTGGCTGTGCGAGAGGGGCATGCGTTAGTGCGTGTAAGGCACTGTTTAACACAGTGCTGTGTGTGCGGCGAGGACCCGGTCGATGTCACTGTCCCCTCCTCTCCCCGTGATGGACCAGCCATTTGCAGTGCTGAGGGGAGGGTGTGAGGGGAGGGTGTGTGCCTACTGTGGACGCCAGAAGGGGGCCTTCCCAGAGCTCCCGTGGGGACGGAAAACACAGCGTGATTTAAATTCCACTTATTTGGGATTTTTTCAAACATTGATTTCTAATTCACTTCCATTGTGGTGAGAAAACAAACTCTTAAGATTTCAATCTTTTGAAATTGGAGTTTTATTTTATGACATAGGATGGTCTTTGCTGGCAAACAATCCATGTGCACCTGAAAAAATAGATGCATGCTTCTGCTGGGCGGGTGTCCTATGAAATAAAAATCAGTGAGATAAAGATGGTGGATCTACCAGCACCTTCAAGTCTATTCTCACGATGAATAGTGTTTCTCAGGCCTTCTGAATTCCGATTTTTTGTCTGATTGCTCCATCAGTTACTCAGAGAGCAGTCTGGAGACTTCCAGCTATGACAAAGAATCTGTTTCTCCCTTTAGTGGTCTGTTTTCACTCAACTATACTGAGGCTGTGTTATGAGGCACAAACACATTCATGATTGTTAGGCCTTCTGGGTGAATTGACCTTTTTATTATAATGAAATGTCTCTGTTTATCTCAGGTAATACTCCTTGTCTTGAGGTCTACTTTGTCTGGTATTAATACTATCACTCCAGTTTTCATATGTTAATTTTTCACATGGAATATCACCACGTTTTCACCTTCAACCTACCCACCCCATCCCTCTATATGGAAAGTGGGCCATTTGTACATGACATTCAGTTGCCTTCCCTTCCTATCCAGGATGACCATCTCTGCCTTTTATGGGAATGTCTACTCACATGTAGTGTAAGAACTGAGATGGCTGGACCCAGATCCAACATTTTCCCACTTGTGTTCCATTCCACCTGCTCTTTATTTTTTTTAAAGATTTTATTTATTTATCTTTAGAGGGGAAGGGAAGGAGAGAGGGAGAGAAACATCAATGTGTGGTTGCCTTTTGTGCATCCCCTGCTGGGAACTGGCCTGCAGGGAACCGGCCTGCAACCCCGGTATGTGCCCCAACTGGGAATCGAACCGCGATTGTCTGGTTCGCAGGCCCACACTCAATCCATTGAGCTACACCAGCCAGGGCTCCACCTGCTCTTTAATCCTTTCATTCTCCTCTCTTTCCTCCTTTTGAGTTAACTGAATATCTTAGAATACTATTTTAATTCTCCTACTGGCTATTTTGAATATATATTTTGCTTTACATCATTTTTAGTGATTGATACAGTGGTTACAATGTGTATCCTTAACTTATCCTTAACTGTCTAATTCATAGTGTTCTTCTTACTGTTATAAACAAAGTAATTGCATTTACCCCATCCTCAATTATATCCCTTTAGGCCATTGTTAAATTTGGTACCTACAATTGTGTGTGTGTGCATTTCACACACAGTATAAACCAAATAGAGGGGTTTACTTTTGTTTACTACAGCCATATGACTTTTCGATAAATCGAGAGAGAACGTGTGTGTGTGTGTGTGTGTGTGTGCATGTGTGTAGCTTTGTGTATACAAAGTCACTCGTGCAGACTGCACTGTCAGCCACTCCCCTTCAGCACACCCTGTGCCACCGTTATGCCAGGGACACATTTTCTGCTTCTACGTCTCTGAAAATGTCTCACTTTCATTTTTGTATGGATATTACTGTTGGATCTAAGAGTTGATAGATTTTTTTCCGTGTTCTTTTAGTATTTTAAATGCTGGTCCATTGTCATATGGCCGCCACGATTTCTAGCAAGGAGTCAGTCTTTTCATATCGTTATTCTTACCGTGTGTCATTTTCATCCCTCTGGCTGCTTTCAAGGTTTCTCTTTCTTTGGTTTTCGACACTTTGTTACATGTATGAGAGCAGATTTATTCATATTTATCCTGCTTTGGTCTTGCTGAACTTGCTATCTCAGTAAGTTGAATTTTTTCCACCAATTTTAGGGATATTAGGCCATTATTTCTTACATTTTTTCTGCTGCATTCCCTCTCTCTCCTCTCTCCTTCTTAGATTTCAATGACATATATATTATACCACTTTATATTGGTCCACTGGTCCCTGATGCTCTGTTAACTTTTTTTTTCTATCATTTTTTGTTTTTCGGATTGGATATATTTTTACTTGATCTAACCTCAAGTTCAGTGATTCTTTCGTCTGCTATCTAGTAACCTTAATTTCAGATACTATACATATCAACACTGGAATTTTAGCTTTTCAAATAGTTTCCTTTATGTTTTCATTCTTCAATCGGATTACTCATGAATACTGCCTTGTCCTTTAAGTCTCTGAAAATGTTTACAATGGTTGCTGTAAAGCATTTGTCTCCTAGCCATAGCATGTACATTCCCATTTCTTCTAGTGATTTCTATTATGTAGTGGATATTGTGTAGGATACATTGAGCGCATCTAAATTCTTTCATCTTTTTTTGGAAATACTCATTTTTATGTTGTAGCAGGCAGTTAATTGGCTAGACTCAGACTCCAAACTCAGCCCCCCTGCCCGGAGCACCAGCTAAAGCTCCTCAGCCCCCGCCCGGCCCCCGTTCCTCTGTCGGGGCCTTGGCGTCTCGCCACTCCTGTGAGCTCAAGTCAGTGAATGATTTGGGAAAAGGTAACGATGATTCGCATGTTTGCCCTTCTGTGGCTGCCCTCCTTTCTGACACTGTCTCCCTCACTTTCCAGTTATTTCGGCAGCTCTGTCCTTCAATTCCTCAGGAGGAGGAGCCGCAGGGTTTTTTGTTTGTTTATTTGTTTGTTTGTTTGTTTGTTTTGCTTGGATTCTAACCACCCTGTGCTCCAGTAACTGGGGAGTTCCCTCAAGCAAAAAAGCCATATAAACACAAATTTTACCAGGTACAGTTGCCTTCTTTCAAGGACCAATTTCCTTCTAGTTCCTTCTGGAACACCTAGGCCAATGGGATTGTTTCTCAGAGAAAAGACTTCTTTAGGACTCTAGTCTAAGACTATGACGTCTTGATAAAGGAAAAGGTTCATCTTCAGCCAAACAGGGAAGAGAGACACATTCCTGAGAAATTCCAGTCCCTTCACCGACTCCCTGTTCTCCCTGCCTCCCCTGGGCTCCTGCACTGCCGTGGAACTCCCACCCGAGGTATTCAGACAGTGCAGGGACGGACTCGCCTTCCCCCTCCCCTCCCCCGGCAAAGGGAAATGACTCTTCCAGCTCACACTCTCAGCATTTGCTGTTATATCCTGATCGAAGAGTATATCCCTAAAGCTGTGCATAGCTGTCACTAATCCATCAGAAATGGTGCTGCTCAAAGAAATGTATGAACTAAGAGGCATCCGTGACAATCCTCCTACATACACCTGGAACAGCCACAGGGGCAGGACCATAAGCAGCACTGTGCTCTGCCAACACCAGTTCTGAGCCCCTTCAGAAACGGGAGTAGCTCCACATGAGCCTTCCTTCCACCTCCACGGGGTCTGTTGTGCCACGATAGTAAATAACAAAGCCATATGTCCTCATTTCCTTCTTCTTGGGTATGAAGTCTGGTTGAGACTGTTAGGAGCTCCCTAAGCAAGCACACTCGAGCAATTCCATCATTATTGTTCTGAGTGTGCACTCATTTTCAGCAAGGACTATTTGGGGCACAGCAGAAAGAAGAACCACACAGTTTACTAAACTTACATTGGCAAGATGAGCCGATGCCTTCACCATCTCCTATACATAAGCAGAGACGATGAAAGAATATGAGAAATCAATCTGATTTTAAGTCTGCATTTTGACAAGTCCAGATTCACAAATTCTCTCTCATTGTTACTGTTTCAGAGTCATTGGTAAATAAATGCAGGGAGGATGGCGAGGGCTGCAAGCATGGTGACTGACATCGAAGAGCGTATTCCCAGTGACCCATAACGCTGAGGGCAGTGGTATTTCTAAACAGTGTGCTCCCAACCGTTATAAAATTGAACTGACTCTTGAGGAGGCATCTTACAGATCGCCTAAACTTACTACTGGATATAAGTGCAGGATCTATAAACAGACAGAAAGGCAGGCTGGCCTCACTTCATGGAAATGGGACTTGTCAGAATCAATGTAAAGGCAAAGGGGAAAATCAAGTTAGATTTTTAAATAGTGTTTAGTACATAAATTACAGGAGGGCATGCATATTGTACAAGACTACTTCCTTTTGCAAAAGCAGTTAACGTTAATGTTTCTTTAAATCCATTTTAGATCCATTCAATGTGTAATCAAACTGCATGTTCTTTTCCAAAAAGAAAAGTACGCATCTACCCACATGCGTCACAAACAGTTTCAGGGGTTGGTACAGAGTGTCGGTGAACCCTCACATCCATTAGGAGGAGTTCATGGCTCAAGGTTAAGGAACTCAATGGTGCACCTGTTTCCTACCCTGACACCTGCCTCAGGGCACAAAAGAGGGGAGTTACAAGGCTAGGACTGTTCCCCACACACTCACCACTGTTTTCAGAACTGATGCAGGGCTGGTACAAAGTAGGTGCTCAATGAAAACAGGTGGTTGAAAACACTAAACAGGAATTTAACAGAAGACTAAAGAAAATAAAAATTTAAACATTAAACGCCTTTACCTACTGAAAATGGAAAAGATAGCATTATGGACAATAAAAAAATCACTGAAGTATTTTTATCTATGAGAAGCTAGATTTTGATGCTCGAAGGCTTGAATCCATACCTCGCACTCAAAGTAGGAGAGGAATAATGTTCTGCCTGTCTCCGCACCTCCCGCGGCACCTCTCCCAGGCCTGGCACACAGCAGGTCTGCCATCAGCTCTTATTACCAGCCATACACAAGCCCAGTGGCAGCTGCATTTCCAACACTCTGGCCTCCGCAGCCCTCTAGAGGGCTCTCATAAAAGGAAAGGCACATGGCTTTGCCAAGTTCACCAGTTTTAAGTGAGCTGCAGAGTGTGTGGGGCAGTTAGGACAGCGTTTTTACAGTGGCAGGAAATTAGGAATGCCCCCAGAAGGCCCCGCGATGAGTCTATGGCACTGGGGACCAGCAGGGCTGGTGAGGGAACCCGCTCCCACCCCGACGAGTGAGCGGGCAGGTTACCTGGGCTCCCCAAGCAGCAGAGTCCGCCTGCTGCACCAAATCCACCAGGACGGCCCTCTCTAGACAGGAGGGGAGAGACGCTGACCAGGCTCTTCCATGAATGGCAGTGTGTCACCTCAACAAGTGACTTAACCTTTCTGTGCCTCAGTTTCCTCATCAGCCAGCGGGGACTATAATTCATCCAGCTCCTGGTTGTTGGAGGTGCACTGGTTCCCCAGGGCTGCTGTAACACAATACCACAAACTGGGGGGCTTAAAACAATACACACTTACTATCTCACAGTTTTAGAACTCCAAAACAAGGCATCAGCAGAACTACACCCCCCAGAAACCTGTGGAAGAGGGTCCTTTGGGGCTTCTTCTTGTGATTGCCAGAAACCCTGGCATTCTTTGGGTGGTGGCTGCAGCCCCACAATCTCTGCCTCTGTCACCCTATGGCATTCTCCCCTCATGTGTCCGTGTGTCTTCTTTGTTTCCCTTCTGTCCTTATCGGAACACCAGCTATATTAGGTTGGGCTCTACTCTAGTGACCTCATCTTAACTTGATTACATCTGCAAAAGCACTCCTTCTGAATCAGGTTACACTCACAGATACCAGGGGCTATAACTTCAACAGATCTCTCTGGAGGCCAGCATTCAACGCATCCCAGGGAGAATCACTGAGATGGGGCTGAGAAGTTCTTAGCACTGCGCCAGGCCACAGGAAGTACGCAGTAAAGGTCAGCCGCTCCACTGTTACAGTGACATGGTCTCAGGATGGCCACTCCCACGCTCTGCTCTATTCCACCTCGCTGCCTGCGCTGCTTACTGTTGAATCGTGACCTTCACTACAGAAACAGGGTCCCTCCCTGGAGGCTGCTCCCAGTCCCATCTTCTTATGCTCAGTTCATGTCCAAACACACCATGACGACTTTAGCCAAGGCAGCCCAAGGGACCCAGAGTCCCCCCTAGGTTCAAGGCAGGTGTGCTGGGAAGATAATAAGCCTCAGGGACCCTTCTCGAACATGCTCCTTCCAAACCCGGGGATGGACTGGCAATGTGCTCACATGAATATATCGGGTTGGCCGAAAAGTTCATTTGGTTTTTTTCCATACAATGACTCTAGTAGCACTTAGTTGTCTTTAACTTTATTTGAAACAATTCTCTTAGATTATATTGTGACAGCTGTCATATCAGTGTGCATTTAAAAAAAAAAACTTCAAAATTGGTGAATTTCTGTGTAGCCATTTTGATATTGAAGATGGAAGACAAGCAACATTTTTGGTATCTTATGCTTTACTATTTTAAGAAAGGTAAAAATGTAACTGAAACACACACAAAAAGATTTGTGCAGTGTATGGAGAAGGTGCTGTGACTGATCAAACATGTCAAAAGTAGTTCGTGAAGTTTCGTGCTGGAGATTTTTCACTGAACCAACAACCATACTCCACGGTCAGGTAGGCCAGTGGAAGTTCACAGCAACCAAATGGAAATGTGAATTAAAGCCAACAGACTCAAAATATCCAAATCAATCGTTATCGTTGGAAATGAAAAATGTGTCTCTTATTTTACAGAAAAAAAAACCCCATAAGGACTTTTTGACCAGCCCAATATATTGGCATAAAATGTGCAAAAGTTAAGATCTAACCACAACTGGTGAAGACCTCTGTCTCCCCCCATACCACACCCCCCCCCTCACATTCTCCCTCGTTCCAGCTAGCACTGGAATCAGCCACGAGGACTTAGTGGAGATGTATGCAGAGAGGATTTACTGTGATGAACTGGGTAGGTTAGGGCACTTCTATGTACAGGTAGAATTACTGCCATGTATGAAAATGGTTTTTGACAGTGTCACCATGCACCCAAGTGTCATGATAACACGTAAGAACGGGGCCAGAAGCGGGCAAGATAGAAACGTGCCCTTCAGCGCCCAGCACAGGAAGTGTGTGGGTGGAGAAGAAACGAGGTCTGAAACACAGACAAACTCTGGGCCGCGGACAAGCCTCCAAGCTCTGTCCCGGCAGGAGCATCCCCGAGAATGCAGCACGCACGCACAGTTACGAACGCGCGTGCTTCCTTCTTTTGCTTCTTGGTGGGAGTCGCATGACCTGGAACAGGGGTGCCCAACCTTTTCACATCTCTCGGCCACACTGGAAGAGCTGTCTTGGGCCACACATTCAATACACAAACACTAATGGGAGCTGATGAGCAAGGACAAGGTGCGTGCACAATTTGCATGATATTGCCACCACAGACAAGCAAAAAAGTCCTTACATAGTAACCCAAATTATGCAGCAGCCCTTTTGACAATCGTTTAAAACTGTCCCAAGTTTGTGATCATTAATATAGAAAATGTACATATCTAAGTAATAACTCAGTATAAAACTTAGTAATAAAACTAAGTAATGTTTTAAGTAAATTTACGACTTTGCGTTGGGCCGCATTCATAGCCATCCTGGGCCACGTGCCACCCATGGCCCTCGGGTTGGACACCGGACCTAGAACTGTTCAGAGTCCCTGCACTTGAGCAGGACCTCACACACAGTGGGCAGCGAGTGTCTGTAAGCGAGTGTCAGGGCTTGGCCCATCTGGTCACCAAAACTAAAAACTAATTCCATCGGCCACAACACAGGGAAGACTGAATTATCTTTCTAATCTGTCTGTAGAAAATACTATGAAATTAACATCATATAAACAGACTACCAAATAGCATGTAGCAAAAACAAATCATACAGGGGAACATTTATCATAGTAGTGTGGTGGGTAGTTAATTTACAGTTTGAATCTGTTCTTTCCCAGACTGGGTCATGTTTGTCATCTATGCCAGCTTTTAAAAAAATGTTTAATTTGGTGATGATTTATTTTCTCAGCCTAAACAACAAATAACTCTACTGCTAAGTTGGTATGTATAATTTCATATTCTGTTCCATAAAGAGACCCCCTACACTGTATAAGCCCCAGGCGCCCACAAAGCCTGGCTCTGCCCACTTTGGCAGGGCTGTGAACCTGCGCTCACTCTCTGTGGAAACCAAACAGTCCCAAAACTCGCTGTGCACACATACCCACAGCCCCCGGGCAGGACCCCTCAGGCGTCAGCCTCCACCCTCATCCAGCCTCCACCACTGGGTGGCTATCTAACCTCTTTGAGCCTCAATTCTCATGGCCGTAAAATGGGGTTTGTTTATAGGGCAGTTTGTGACTCAGTCCCAAGTAAAAATCTGCCACTTTCCTGAGTCCTGTGCGAGGAGCTGGAGATACAATCATGAGCAAACCTGACACAGACACGTCCTTGTTCTCAGGAGGCAAACAGACCAGAGCAGAAGCAGGACTCTGTTGATGCAAGATTCCTTCCACCACCTTTGAAATCTTCCCCAAGAACCAAAATTACATGTTCACACAAGCCCAGCTGCACCGCTTTCACATGCATCTCCGGGAGCAGCCACGGCTCCCCACTGCAGACAACAAGCACACACTCTGACCCCCAAACCTGCAGGCTCAAGTGCGCAGCGGTACCACCTTGAGGGGATTCAACCTCGCGGCGTGCCGACTCTGCTGCGGTCTCCCTGTCTGCTGGGAGCCTGTGTTCTGGTCAACAATTTTTACCCATGGTGGGTTTTACCTGCAATGGTTGGCAAAAGGCGTAGAGCAAAGGAAGCACCTCGCTCACGATGATAAAATGCAAGTTTTACAGATGAAAACTTCCGGGACACAAGGAGCAAAGATGAGCGGACCCTTCAGGATCAGCAACCACCTTGGTGAGTAGGGAGGACGTCCTGCACACGGCTGCAGCCTGGGTGGCCCAGCCCACCACAGCCAGAAACCAGGGAGGGAGTGCAGCTGGACGCCTGGCACAACCCGAAGACTGCACTGAAGGCGGCTGCCGTGTCGGAGGACTGGAACGTGGCACTGTGGGGGCAGGTGCCCGACCTCACAGAGTACTGACTTAGCAAGGACATTCGTCTCGGGGAACACGTCCTGTGCTCCACAAGCTGTGCATTTCTAGAATGACTTCATGAGATAAGTGTTAAGAATAAATGGAAAGCTGCTCTTTGAGCCACGAAGATTAAAATGGTAATACACATACAGTGCTGAGCACAGTGCCTGGCAGTTAGTAAATGCTCAGCAAACAGCCGCTGTTAGCATTCTTACTATCCCCTTCTGAACTTCACCGCAGAGCAGGGATCATGGCCTACAGTTCTTTGGATTCCCAGAAGGACCCTCCCCAGTGCCGGGCATATATTAGTGCTGAAAAGCAGTTGATTAATTCTACTGAGTTTTTTCAGACACACACAAAAAACCTTTGGACTAAGTTACCCAATGCCCACCTGTGCCAGCCATTTGCCTTTCTAATCTCAGAACAATCCCTTGCTCGTCTTCTGCTCTGTGCCAGAGGGAAAGACATTTCTAACCCTTTGACCTCTGGCTGCAGCAAGGCCCCTTTGTCCAATAGGGGCAGGGGTGGGATGCTGGAGGGCAGGGAACAGGGATCGTCCAGGGCGTCCCCCACCTCTCCCTGTGGCTAGTGGCATCTCCGCAGTAACTGTGACTCCTGCCTGACCCAACTTCTGGGGACGACCATCCCTGTGGTCCCAGCTCAGGCAGGGCAGACCCCACCATGGCCTGGGCTCCGGACCCCTGGTACCGCCACCTGCTCCCACATGCCCCCAACCCAGAGTGGAACCATTTCCTGTTCTTCTCACCTCTTCCACCTCCTGTGTAACTAAGCCTCTGTTAAATTTTCTCCACTGGAAACACGGTAAAGTGCTTCCCATGTTCCAGCCGGGTGCTGACTGATGCCCCATCTAAGGAAGAACGGTTACGCGGCCACTCAGCAGGGCGCCCAGCAGCACCAGAGACAGCGTGGGCATCTAAATGCGCCGACACTACATCTGACTGAGCGCTGCGGTATGAGGCCGAGGAGACTGTGGAGCAGTATCTCACTCAGGGACAGACAGACAGTGGAAGGTACGTTCAACTATGTACTAAAAATAAGAATGACTGTAGAAATATACAGGAAATGTTGACAGGTTACCTCCAGGTGGTGAGATTATGGATTTTTTTAACTTCTTTGTGCTTTTCTGAAAAGTTTGATTCTTTTGTAACAGGTATGAGTCACTTTTACATCGGAATACCAAAAAGAGCCCACTCCATTTCGGGAAGAATGTTCTCTAAAAGGAGACCAATCTTCAAGAAGGAGAGGAGGTTCTCCCGTCCCACCGGCAACCAGCCAGCTCCTCTGCATCATTCAGAGACGCCTGATGGAGGCTTTCCAACCCTGTTCCCCTGAAAGGACAGGGCAAAGAGGGGAGCCGCAGGAAGGCGGCGTGGGTGAGGAAAAGGACAGCAGAGCCGCCAGAATTCCTGCCCAGCACAATGGCACTGCGTACCCCCTGCAGGCCCCTCCTGGCCACTCCCGACTGGGGTGGAGAAGTCCGTTCTCATTGGCCGCTTCTCCACCGCCACCCTCCAGTCAGGAGCCTCCCCACCCTCCTCGGCCTTCCGCTCCTTCCCAAGAGCGTCTGCTCCTCTTCTCGGCACAAGTGGCAAGCATGGCATTAATGTTTTACTGTCTGCTAAAAGCACTGGCCCTCCACCATGGCTGGAGCGTGCTAGGGCATGATTCTCACTGACTGTAATTATTCATTGACAAGAAGCTCGAACACAAATCCAAATCCTGGTTCTGCCACTTAAAATCTGTGTCCTTCAGCAGATTACTTTCCTTCACGGAACTGTGAGTTAAAGCCGCTGCCACTTATAGGATTATCATGAAGATTAAATGAGAAAACCCAGGAGAAGTGTCTAGTATCATGCCTGCCAAGTGGCAGGGACTCAGACAGAGGGGTCTCCCCACCATTTCTTCGGTCCGGCCTTCACTAGAGGGGCTCACACATTAAAGGCATTCTGTGAACAGTTGTTCAATGTTCCTTTTTATACACGGAGGTCACTTATCTAGTCATCAAGGAACCTTCACATGAAAATGCCTGCCTCCTGCCCTGACTGGTGTGGCTTCAGTGGGATAGGCCTGGGTTGTGGGCCAGGTCCCTGGTTGGGGGTGTAAGAGAGGCAACCCATCCATGTTTCTCTGGCACATCGATGTTTCTCTGCCTCTCTTTCTCCCTTCTTCCCCCTCACTCTAAAAATAAATATATAAAATCTGGGAGGGAGGGAGGGAGGGAGGGAGGGAGGGAGGGAGGGAGGGAGGGAGGGAGGGAGGCCCCAGCCTCTTTGCACAGTAACCCCAGAGGCACAAAAGCCTAGAAGGAGCAGAGGCTTTGGAGCCAGGGTCCCGTGTGTGTCCGAACTGAGGTTGCGCCGCTGCCTAGCTCTGTGCCTCAGGTCAGCTACGGCACCTCTCTGAGCCAGTTCGGTACAAAGGAGATGACACCACTTCCCTGAAAAGGATTCTTGTACGGATTAAATGAGAAAACGTATATAAAGTGTTTAACACAGCTCCTGGCATGGGAGAGGCTCTACAAATATTAACTTTCATCCTCTCATTTAAATGAATGACATCAAGTTCTTTTCTCAGCTCAGAAAAAAAGCAAGCAAACCTCACTGCAATTACAAACACCACGGCACAACGGCACCCAGGTGGAACCACGCTTGTGTCATCTCCACTTAAGAATTTCATATTGTCTGCTGATTTATTAACCAGAAGAAGCAGTTCCCCAGGGGAGCTTACGGTTGAAATAATTGTTTTGAAGAAAACAGGGTGGATCAACATGCCAGAATCATTAATCATCAAAGCAGTCACACACCTTCAAGGAGCTGGCCTCTGCGGAGTTTCCTTCCTGTGACAAAGGAGGACCGGCTCAAAACCCCACAGCGGTGTCGCCTGACCATCCACCAGCACCTCCGCCCCACAGGGGATGGAACCTGTGCCGGGAATGGCAGTTCTGACGGAGGGTGCGTCCCCGCCATTAATCACCGCGAAGCACCAAGAGTTTAGTGGATTTATTAATGATTTCATAATTCAGTGAACACTTACTGGCTATTTTCTACTAAGTAATGGCCATGAAATACTGCAAAAGCAACCCAAGAAATGAGAGGCTGTGACACAGAACCATGAGAAAAAGCTGCCTCCCCCAGATGCAGGGGGGTCACAGCGCGAACACCAATTTGGCGCTTACTAGAAGGCCACCAGATTCTTCTGTTCCCAGACGCAGGCCCCTCACGAGTGGACAGGCCTCTGGGAGGCCTCCTGTCATTCAAGAGTAAACCTCCCACAGGCTGGCCTAAAATACTATGTTGTTTTCATCTTAAAAAGCACACATTTCAAAGTGGGTACTAATCTCTCAAGCTCCAAGATAGGACCTCTGGTGTTGGTTTAACAGAAATAGCCAGTCCAAAGACACAAAATCAAAGTCTTTTCTTTTTCCCACTTACTTCCAAAAGTCATGGCTTCATTGTAACCGGAAAGAGAACACTGATTTCAGAAATAGACAGGTGACCATTTTCAAAGCCGTCAGAGGCTGAGCCCGACCCTTTCTGGCCAGAGTGGGGGTGCGGAGGAGGAAAAGGAAGGTGATTCCAAACTGATGGCAATTTCTGGGCCCCACACTAATGACCAGTTTTCGATCCTGGCTGTATATTAAAGCTACCTAGAGGGTATCGGAAAAATGCTGATGTCTTAGTTGTTTTTTTTTTTTTACAAAGGACATTCTCATTTGGTAGTTACCGCCATCCTGCAGAAAAGAGGTTATTCCCATTCTGCTGAGTCTGTAAGCATAATTTGTCCAAATACTTTTAAAGTACTTCAAAGTATTACTCCTTCCCTCTTTCTCTCAAATCTATTCTTTACACACAGCCTTTGCCATTTCCCCTACTACCTGAGAAACACCACATGTGTACTAGAAATAACAAGTATGGAAAATAAGTAAAAAATAACCACTACTGGCAAACCGAACTCCGGGAAGGACCACTATTAACACCGTGACGTCGGCCTTGTCGGTCTGTCTCTGCCCTTTTTCCCAATCACAAGAAAATAGTATAATTCTGCTCCCACTCTTGTGACCTACTTCTTACACTTAATAGAGCACGAATTCGCCCCATGTACCAAATATTCGGTAGCATCGTTTCACCAGCTGCTTCGTACCACAGTGCACGCTCGTGCCCTGACTCACTGAGCTCGCTGGAGTGAACTAGGTATTACCGTCTGACAAAAGTCAGTCTCCCGTTCCTCTGCCCAACCAGAAAAAGCAGACGATCGGTTATTTGAAAATGGGAAACTCTGTTCACTGCTTGACATGTAGCTGCACTGATGCCCCAGTTCTTCTGGGTACTTCGTTTTCAAAACGGCCTTAGACCCCCCTCATTTCAGACAGTGCCTGGAAGCCCCCCAGATGTGGCTCAGTGTTCAGACTGCGCCCCCTTAAATCTCCAGGGGCTGGACTGCACAAGCAGGGTGCACAGCACCAGGTTTCTTAACCCCTCGGTCTCCTCCCCGCCGCGAGTGAGGGCAGCTCTGCTCAGCTGGCAAGTGCCTCCTGCAGGAGGGTTTGAGAACAACGCGGAAAAGCGCTGAACCCCTCAGGAAAATCGTGCCACACGCATTCAAGGCCCTTGACCACCACACCGTTGAGGAAGGAGCAAGACTTTGTCCTTGTTTCCTTTTCCTTAATCCAAGTTTGGACGCTATGTTGTAAAACAAACTGCAGCAAGAATGCCAGCATGGGGGGCCACACCTGCTGGGACCGGCCGATGGTTCAGGTCAGGGCTCTTTCAGAGCAACATGGCCCACACTTCCGACAGCTGGGGAATGGGGTACAGGGAAGAGTGAAGGAGCCCACTGGAGCTTTTCAAAGCCTTGAGAATTTGAGAAGAAATGCTTTCTCTGCTCCAGAACCTCGCCTCACCTCTCTTCCCCATCCCCATCTGGTAAATATTCCGACAGGAGCTTCCTCTGTCACAGGAGGCCTTCTCTGAAGAGTAAATGCCCTGGAGTAGCAATGTCCACTTACGGGTGGGTCTGACAGGCAGAGCTACCGCCAGGCAACAGCAGGGTGGGGCCGGGCCTGTAGTTTTGTTGTGAGCTAAACGTAAATCCCCAGCCAGCGGGCCCTGGATTACTGTCCCCCACCTTGAAGCATCTCAGATTAAAAGAAAAGCTTGACACAGGAACAGAACAAAGTTCTGCCCACACTGGGGAACAGAGGGTGGGGCTTAACTGTCCTGGACTGAAACATGCCACTGCCGCCCATCTGCAACAGCACCTGAAGTTCCCACAGTTGGTCTCCTGAGGACCCGGGGATGCCAGTATGCTTTAATGAGTGGAAGGCATTATATTTTTGGATAACTGAAGGGGTAGCATGTAAACTACTCCCAGCTAAACCAATCAACCCAATCAGCCCGCTGATGGGTCAGGACAGTCATCTCGCTGGGAGCAGGGATGAGGTGAGGCCGCCCCCAGAGGCTGGCTCTGATGGAGGAACGGAGCAGGAGAGAAGCGCAGAGCCCAGTGCTGCTGACTGCTGAAGAGGCTGGTGCCTCACCTGCTGCACAGGCACGGTCTCTGGGAATAATCAGGGGGCAGACTGAGCACCTGAGTCACCCCACCCCCTCGAATGAACATCTACAGCCTCAGAAGAACTACCACAGGCTCCAGCCCCCCTGCTCTCCCCTCAAAATGAACCTGAGCCCATTCCTCCAAGCTCCCAGAACACACTGCTGCACCACACCAACACTGGTGCTCTGGAAAAGAGTTGTTCAAATCTAGCTAAGCTACAGCCCACCACTTGGTCAGGAGCCCAGCCTCCCCAACAGACTGCTCTCTGCAGTTCGCCCAGAGCTTCTTGGACTGAGGGGCTACATTCATGAAGAACAGGAAAAGGAACAGTTTTTCTGGCTGTTTCCAGCCATTTAGTGCAGGATTCAGTGGCTCCACTTCCTGGGGGAATGAAAGAGCCAGCCCCTTTGCCAATATTTCCCAGGGAAGACACAGCAGCAGAATTGCTGGAAGCTCCCCACAGGGAGACAGGTGGCTGGCAAGTCCTTCCAGATGCAGCCCCCACCCCCCAGCTCTCAGAGGGAGCTCTGGGTCCCTGGGACGTCCGTGCAGTCAGGCCTCCGGCTCTGGGCCACACCTGCAGGTGGCCCTGCCCTGCTGCTCGATCCTATTGATCCCCTTTCTGCGTTTCTCCTCAGCCCCTCCAGAGCCCACCACACAAGCCCTGGCAGGGCATCTCTGTACCCCACAGCCTCAGCACACAAGCAGCTCCCCCCAGCTCCTCTGCTTGGCTTGTTTCACTCCACAGGCCCCAGTCCCATCTCTGCTCGGGGGCGACTATGACAAGGAAACATCATTCCCTCATGTGGCACAGGATCGATCCTAACTCCACTGGTAACAGTGGAAGACCGCCGAGGTCGAACCTCACAGACACTCCCTCCCACCTTCGCACTAAGCAACTGCGTGGGCCTCTCTGGCACAATCCGAAACTGACACACAGCAGGGGGACAGAACTCCTGCAGGACAAACCTGCCTCAGATCTCAGCTCTGCCCCCCCGCAGCCCCCTGGGCCCCAATTTCCTCACACTTGCGACAGGGATCATGAAAGCTGCTTTGGGGATTTTTTAAAAGTTCATTAAAAATGCCATGTGTGAATTGCCCAGCACAAGGCCTGGAACACACACACTGTTCTCTATGAAAGGTAGGTAGCATTACTCAGCCTTCATCACATGTCGGTTGTTAATCCCTAGACAGAATCTCTGGCTCTTGACTCACAGCCCTGCTCTGTGTAAAACTGTCACAGGTGGGCACAGGTAAACAGGTTCTTGGTGATCAGAACAAAGAATGGAACCAAACACCCTGAGTTTATAGCAGAGAACATCAGAGCAGGCCAACTCCAAGCAGAGACTGACCTCAGGGACTGGAGGGACTCTATTCTTATAGGGCGGGTCCTTCCTGGCTAGTTTTGGCAGGCTTGTACTGTGCATGTACTAGTTGTATTACTTTAAAGCTGTTGCACATGTGGTCTCCCGTGATTTTCCTGACTGGCCGTCAGGGAAAGGGTTCCCCCTGTACTAGGTCTGCCTTTCCCATCACCAGAGAATTATAGCTCTCCATGTCAGAGATTGGTGATAAGGAAAAGCATTATTTATTCAAGTTTACAGACTTAAGAGTAATGAATGACTTAATGTCTTCATCAAAATCCCAAAGTCCCTTAAAACACCCACATACACACAGTCCTTCCTTCCCCGCTTTGCCCGGTCTGGGGTACCATATCTCAGGAAAAGAAATAGAAAACTGCGTGGTGATTCTTTGCTAAAGCTACATGGCAGCTCTCTGCTAAAGCTGCATAATGATTCTTCTCATGGCTGTGGGGTTGGGGGGCCCCCATGCTGGCCAAAGCCGTGTGATTCTCCTTCACCACTGCTGCAGGGGTCCCCACTCTGCCAAAAGTGCATGGCTGTCTTTGCTAAAACTACATGGTGATTTTCTCTCACAGGACTGCGGGAGTACCCATTCCGGCCAAAAGTACATGGTTCTCTCTTTTATGGCTGCTGAGTCTGGGTTTAAATCCTCACACCAATCTTCCTTTGAAGCCCAATTTCCAACTCTTCCAACAGTCAGCTACACCAGCCAGGACTCCCATATCCTCCCAGCTTTACTGGGCTGCCATAGTGAGTCTTGGCCGGTGTGGCCCCATGGCCTGGAGCCAAACATTTCCAAGCTCTGACAAAGGTGCTGTAATGGGGGCGGGGCAGTTGCCTCCCAGTTACATCTTGGGTGGAAGTCACTCCCTTCTCCCTGGCTCAAAACATGGCCATGGCTATTTAACATATCTATGAAACCAGTTAAAGGTTATAGACGTGTTAAGTGACAATTCTAGAGGTTATCTTCGAAACTGTTGCTTTGCAAAACAACTCAAGGGCCCTGCTCCATGTATCCCACCCGTCAGCTCAGGCTTGTGGGGGTGAGGACATCCCATATTTTTAATACTTCCTGGATACCCTGAGTTCTGGACCCCATTACAAATCCTTATTTTGGGGGCCCCCTGGCTGCACCCTCCTACAAAAAGAGGGTGGACCCTGCCGTACCTAAAGTTTTAGAGCACACGGGCCATGTTTTCCGTTTTCTCCCCAAGCAGCTGCACCAGGGTGAGGCTCACAGGACGCCCCCAGCCAGTTCCACATCTTCACTTGGCTTTCATGAGTTCAGCACATTTAAAACTGTTTACCTGCACATACCAGCTTGGTCTCAAAGGCCAGCAAAGATGAGCTGTCTTCATGAACACTTGAAAAATTGCTGGATGCATCAAGCCCAACTGCTAGAGAAATCCTGTGGCTTCTCTAAAACCAGACCACTCTCATCCGTCTGCCTGCCCCGACCACGGCCATCAGGCCCCACCCTCCGCCACAGGAGTTGAACAACGGCCACATGCAGCTCTGAGAGGAACAAAGAATCACAAAAGCTGGAGCTGGAACCCTGTCAATAAACAGTTGGACTTGCCCAGGTGAAAACCCATCTCTCCCCAAGGAGGCCCCCCAGTGTCCACCTTGGAAAGAACTCACTGCTAATCCTGACCTCCTCCCGCCCATTTTCTACTCCATGGGACTGCAGTTCCTTCGTCATTCCTTCTGTCATTCCCATGAGGCTGTGGGTTGTAACCTGATTTCAACTCCACACCAAGTAGAATTTGGGATACGGGACTGATACTCAGCAAGCTTTTCTTCATGATCTCAGCCCTGTGAAGAGACACTACTTTCTCTCTGCATTTTGTAGACAGAGAAACGGAAGCTGAGAGAGCCTGAGCATTTTACCCAGAGTCCCACCTGTCTCACATAAGAGGAAAAAGGGACCCTGCGCTAGGACACTTGCCACCAGAGCATACCAACCAGGTGGTCTTCCACCACACTTACGGCTATGGGCTCTCACAAACACACCTGCGCGAACACTTTCTCTCCTTTTATGCTTATCTGCCTTCCTGTCTTCTAGACGGCAGGTTCCCTAAGCCCAGGCAGTGCCTGTCTCCTGTGTCCAGCACGAGCCAGGTGGCGAGGCTATGCTCCCAGAAAGTCTTCCTGCAGGAATGCAGACAGTTCACCTGCCTCACAGAATTTACTGTGCTTTAAAGTCCCCAGGGGATCTGGGTAAAACGCAGATTCCGACTGAGTGGGCCAGGGTGGAGCCCCAGTCAGTCCTTCCTACAGGCTCCCCAAGGACGTCCAGCTGCTGAGAGCAGACCACCTGCTGAGAGGCGAGGCTGCCGTCTTAAAAGGCTGAGCTAGCTGGAACCAATCTTCCACTTTGTCAAAAAGAGAACTGTTCTTCATTCCTAGGCACTTGGAGTGGCCCTTTCTTCTAACTATGTCATGGGATCTCCCTCCTAGTCTTTGATATCATGAAAATTCAGTCTTGAAGAGCTGAGGGCCGGAAGACCATGCAGGCATAATCCCCTCTGGGCGCCTTCCCAGGCCCACAGCCAGGATCGGGACTCACACTGTTCATTTCTACCACGGGCCATGGCCACAGGGACATTGGGGGATCCGTGCTTCGGAACCCCTGAAATGTGGAACTATACATGAAACACTTCATTCTAACTCCTTTCTGCCCCTGTGGCTTCCCTGTCTCAGTGATCTGTCCTCTGAATATTTCACTCAATCCCAGGAGAGTCTTCAAGTGCAGAAAACCAGAATTCAAGAGATCAATCAGCCTAACTCACAACATGTCGCTTTTCTCACTTCACAATTAGAGTAACATGGTTTTTATGTTCAGCGTGGGCCCACTATGCGTCTGCTGATGAACCAATCTAACTGTCTTTGGAGCAGAGCCCAGACAAGAGCGAGAACCCCTCACCCAGGTCCCACTGGGGCTCCTTCTGAGGATTACTGTTTCTTCTAAGTTAATAAGAGTTTTGAATGGTCGCCGGGCCAGAAAGACCAGGCCCGCCTCTTCAGAGGGCTGTGGGAGCAACCTGACACTCGCCCACGGTGCGGCCTGGCTGAGGCGGAGGCGCAGCTGTGTGTCGGCAGGGCTGGGTGCTGGCAGCCTGGAGACAAGTGCCTGATCACCAGTCTGCAGCCCCTGCCTCCTCCCCCAGCTTCCACTGCAGGTAGAGAAACACAAAACACTTTGTAAAAAAATGTTAGAATGGGAAGCAGAAAGGGCCTTTGTTCCTAGCTCCTGCCGTGGAATGGCAGGAACCCCTCACACCTCCTTATGCCTCTAATGCCATGGATGTGGAGTGAGGGCAGCGAGAACTCACGGTCTCCAACCCTCGGAGCTCCAAGGTCTCACCCCTGACCTATACAGCTGCTGCCCTGGTGCAGGACATTAAGTAGAATGTGGGCTTCAGCACATCGAGAATGGGTGTGTTTAAACAACAGATGGAGGGCAGTTGCATGAAAGTCAGGGGAGAATGTTAAAAAAAATTAAGTTTGATGGTGTGATTCGGCCTTCACCAGAGTCAAACTATCCTTGTCAAAAGAGCATTTTCAAAACCCCCCATTTTCAGGAAGTAGAGGCTCAGTCCAGAAGGCGCTGTTCTTCCCCACATCTGCAAACCAACCCTCAGGTCAGCAGGCTGGAGGAAAGTCTGACACCCACAGGAACAAAACATTCCTGCACAGGCCACCTCCTTCCTCCAGAGTGCGACGCACTCATGACAAAAGAGGAAATTCCCCAGCCATAATCCGCACGTGAAACCCAGGTACGACAGGTGTATTTTCTCCTCTTTTATCTGCATAGATACAAATCTCCCCACCCCACAACTTAAATTTTTCTTTCCCTTGACAGACGCTTCATTTTTGTGAGTTAATCCCAGTTTTGTTTTGATAGCTCACCAGAACGTAGGGTAACAAATACTTTTCATTTGATTATTTTAAAAGTCTCATTAATTTTTCAAGCCACACAACCCACATATGCACCAGACATCCTGCTGGAGAACAAACGTTAACAGTCATTTAATGTAACTGCATATGTTACAAGCAATCTTCCTGTCCCGCTGCATTTTCAAAGGCCGCATAAATATGTAATCTATTCCTCCAGTTTTCTATCAGAACATTCCACCGGGTGACTCTGACAAGCTGTCCCTTGCTGCCTGCACCGTGCAGTGCTGCGCGGCACCTGACGGGTAGACAGTGGGTGTGAGTGAGGAGGGTCTCTGCAGCCATCCAGAAACCCAGCTCATTTAAGCTGCTAGCTGTCAACAAGCTGAGAAGAAAGGAAAAGCTACCTTTAAATAATGAAAAAAGTATGGCTCCAGCGTCTACAATGTCGAGTAGAATTCCTATTTCCAGGCGACAAGCGCCCGGGACCACCAGATCAGCACGAGGGGCTTTGCCTCCTTGGCTCTCTCTCCTGGGAACTGCTCTCCGCACCCTGAGAAGAGGTGCCCGCGCTCAAGGCAGCTCTCTCTGTAACTGGGCTTCTGCTGGGTGGTGAAGCAGACAATTGCTGAGCTGGCCAAGTAGACCGGACATGGAAAAAGAAAAAGATTCAGGATGTCACTAAGAAAACCACCCCCTGGTGAGAAAAAAGTTCAAAGATGAAACAAACATTGGCTGTTGTTGAATTTTCCTTCTGTTACAAGTAGGGTGCTTACAAGGAAAGCGGGGACTCTAAAAACCAGAGTAAGCCCTGGCTGGTGCGGTTCAGTGGATTGAGTGCTGAGTGCCAGCTTGCGAACCAAAGGGCCGTCAGTTCGATTCCCGGTCTAGGGCACAAGCCTGGGTTGAGGGCCAGGTCCCCTGTGGGGAGCACGTGAGAGGCAACCACGCATTGATGTTTCTCTCCCTGTCTTTCTCCCTCCCTTCCCCTCTCTAAAAAATAATTAAAAAATAAAAACAGAACATGCTTGGGGAAGCACAGAGCAGGCCCATTGTGAGCTCTTTACCTGGTCAAGACAAATTTTTCTCCTAACCTCAAGACACACTGCCATGGGCAGAGACACTCAATAATGTGGATTTTCTGACCAATTCACCTGCTTCTCTACAGGAAATAAAACTTCATTTACAGACCTGCTCAGTCACATAGGAGGTTTCGTGGATGTTTTCTGCCCAGAGCACACAATTCACATTTTAGTCCCCAAAATTTGTGAGCCAAAGCAGTTGGCTAAAAACATAAGTCACTTTCTCTACTTTAGCAGTTCAAGATTTCTCCAATAGCTGCCTCAGAAAAAGGAGGAAGTGCAAGCAGACAAACTCCCAGGCCATATATCACAAAGGTTATGGATTCTTTGTGAAAGCTACCCAGCTGAATTTTAAGCTGCCTCTCCCCCAGAGAACTGAGGATTCCCAGATTCCCAGGGCAACTGCATTTGGAAGAAAAGCTCTCTGCAAGGAAAAACCCAGAGAGAGTTCAATGATTGAGCTTCCCTTTGGCCTTTAATTGATTTGCAAGCAACACTATATGCCTTGCATTGGATAAAACCCTATTAACTTAAAGCCATTCATTACCCCCTTCTTTCATGCAACACATTTCCCAATACGTTTATTGCTAATTATAAGTAAATGGACATCCCTTGAAGAGAGAGTCTTTGTAAAACTTGTAAGATGGTTTCTGGGACAACATCAATTATGAAACTAGCTATGCCACCACCAGAGTGACACTGGGTCACAATTTTAGTTAATGTCAAAAAATAATAATTTGTGTGTCAGTGACGTCAGCAAGATGGCAAAACAGGACGCCTCAGACTTTATTCCCCACAGAAATGCCACTTTAATATACAATGCAAAAGGCCTCTATAAGCATTCTATAAATCTATCGGAAAGTTCCAGGCAAATTCAAAGCCAAGAACAGCTGCCTTGAAACAGGGAAGAAAAGTTGTTTCATGTTAAACATGTCAGGCCCTCCCCTCAACCTGACACTCTTCACATTAGGAGGAAAGGGCCAACTTGTGGCTTCGCCCTTGGGAAGGAAAGAAAAGAATGAAACATATATCAACGCTCTGGCATTTTAGGGGGCAGCCCACAGGAGCGGTCTCTATCTCACCCGACTCAGCACCACGAGGAACAGCAGTCCTGAACGCCTGGGGGCAGCTGCAGGACATAACAAAGAGCTCAGCAGCTTGTGGAAATACCAGAGAACAAACAGAAACTGACGGAGCTCTCCCTGCATCTGGGGGAAAGCGCCCAGCTTGCTGCTTCTCTTCCTGAAGAAAGAAAACTGAAATATGCACCAAATATCCCCGCTTTTTTGGAAGGCTGCCTGAGGAACGGCTTCCCAGCTCACGTGACACGGAGTGCTGACAGAACTGGCACACACTTCGCACCTGGGAACCACAGGGAACAAAACGGAGCTCGGTGGCTTCTGGCAGCCCCAGGGGAAATCAAGAGACAACAAGCCCCTTGAAATGAAAGAGGCAAACCTCCCTAATTGGGGGATTGGGTATACACACCCAGAGATCCCCTATTTCCAGGAAAGGTGGAGTGGCTCCCAGAGTCTCTAACCCCACTGACTAATGTTCTTTTCCCTGTACAATGCAAGTCTGTGAAGACTGAGAGAAACGGTTGTTTCATCAAATGCACAGATCCTGACACATGGTTACAAGACTCATGAAGAAAACAGGAAACATGGCCTGATAAAAAGAACAGAACGAACCTCCAGAAACCAGCCCTTGATAAATAGGTACATCAACTACCTGACGAAGAATTCAATGTAACCCTCGTGGAGATGCTCAAGCAGCTCAGGAAAATGAACAAAATGAGAGTATCGGCAGAGAGAGAATTTTAAGAAGAAATGAATAAAAATTCTAGAACTGAAGAACACAATAAATGAAATGAAAAATTTACTAGAGGGGTTCAATAGCAGACTTGATCAAACAAAAGAAAGAATCAAAGAACTTAATGAAAGTATCTGGTTAGAGAGAAAAATAAACAATGATAGTGAAAGAAGAAAGTATTTATGGAACAGCATGAAGATGACCAATACTCACATTGTACGGTTCCCAGGAAAAGAATGGGGGGGGGGGGCAGGTAGAAAGCTTATTTGAGTAAATAATGGCTGAAAACTTCCCAAACCTGGGGAAGAAAATAAATATCAGATTCAAGAAGTCCAAGAGATCCTCCCTAAGATATATCCAAAGGAGCCCACATCAGGATATATTATAATCAAATTGTCAAAAGTCAGACAAAAAATTTTGAAAACATTGAAAGTGACTCATCGTGTACAAGAGAACAGTCGTAAGACCCCAAGTGGATTTACCCACAGAAAGCCTGCAGGCCAGAAGGCACTAGGATGATACATCCAAATGTCGAAAGAAAACAACTGCCAACCCAGAGTACTGTGTCCAGCAGAACTGTCCTTCAAAACAAAGACAAACAAAAGCGGAGGGAGTTCATCACCATTGGACTTGCATTACAAGAAAACCTAAAGGGAGTCCTTCGAATTGAAATGGAAGAATGCTAGAGAGCAACACGAAAACATATGAGAGTATAAAGCTTAGTCAAAGTAAGTATGCACAAAAATACAGAACACTGTAATACTGGAATGGTGACTGCATAAATCACCTTTAACTCTGGTGTAGGAGTAAAAAGACAAAATACAAAAATAACTATAAAATTAAGTTAATGGGTTTTATAGCAATAAAAATGATTTTAAGAAAGTAATATGAATAATGGCAAGCCAAGCAATTGGAAAACTTAGATGAAATGAACAAATTCCTAGAAACACACAGCACACTAAGGCTGAATCATGAAGAAACAGAAAATCCAAACAGACCGATAATGAGTAAGAAGAATGAATCAGCAATCAAAAGCCTCCCCCAAAAAAGAAAAGCCCAGGAACAGATGGTTTCCCTGGAGACTTCTAAACATTTAAAAAAGAATTAACACCAATCCTTCTCAAACTCTTCCAAAATATTGAAGAACACTTCCAAACTCATTTTATGAGGCCAGCATTACCCTGATATCAAAGTCTGACAAAGATACTACAAGAAAAGAAAATTACAGGCCCATATCCATGAGGAATATAGATGCGAAAACCCTAAGCAAAATACTGGCAACCTGAATTAAACAACACATTAAAAGGACCATAGACCGCCCTGACTGGTGTAGCTCAGTGGATTGAGCTCGGGTCTGTGAAGCAAAGGGTCGCCAGTTCGATTCCCAGTCAGGGCACATGCTTGGGTTGCAGGCAAGGTCCCCAGTAGGGGACACATGAGAGGCAACCACACATTGACATTTCTCTCACTCTTTATCCTTCCCTTCCCCTCTCTCTGAAAATAAATACATAAAATAAAGTTTTTTAAAAAAGGACCATACACCAAGTGGAATTTACCCCTCACATGTAAGAATGGCTCACCTATTAAAAACCAACCAATGTGACTTGACAGAATGAAGAATAAAAACCACATGACTATCTCTGTTGATGCAGAAAAAGCATTTGACAAAATTCAATACCTTTTCATGAAAAAAAATACACACACACAACGAATTAGGAAGAGAAAGAAATTACCTCAACATAAGAAAGGCTATATACGAAAAGTCCAGAACTACATACTGAACAATAAAAAACTGCAAGCTTTTCCTCTAAACAAGATACAGAGACCCACCGTCAGCACTTCCACTCAACGTAGGACTGGCAGTCCTAGCCGGAGGAATTAGTCAAGAAAAAAGAAATAAAAGGCATCCAACTTGGAAAGCCAGACAGAAAAGCGTGAGGACCCGGAGCTGCGGGCAGCACGAGGGAGCAGCACTCATCACGGGAGCGGGGAGCGCCCCACACTCAGACCCTGACTTGACACAGACGAACACAAGCTCGCAGAAGGACGCCGGACGTGCACATGACAAGCTGATGCCAGTGCTGCCCTCTGGGCAAGGAGGAGGTGGGGGCGACTGGGTGACGGGTGGTAAAGAGACTTTAGTTTTGTGAGTAATATTAAAATGTTTTAAAATAAAAATGTTAATAATGTATGCAATTTTAAACAATGAAAATAAAATGCCTTGATTAAAAAATAACTATTTACCAGTCAGTTATGGTATTATCTCTCAATATATATCACTGATATATAAAAACACACAGGCCCTGCCTTTGCATGTAACCCTTTCTCAAGGCAGAAAAATTTCACCTGTCTGTCACAGACAAGACACATGCTTTCTAGCACCTGTGTCCACTGTCCTTTGTTCTTTGAAACCAGGACACAGCACCCCAGCCCCCCCATCAGGGGAGCCAGGTGTCGTGTTGAGACTCTTCCTTTACAGCACCTACCTTGTTGCTCAAATAGTAGCACATACATGGTTCCTGAGAGCTAACAGCCCAGCTCTGCAGAGTGTTTGCCCAAACAGAACTTTAAGTGAGAACCTTGAACTTATATTATTCAACAATTATGTATCCATCACCCACTCTGTGTCAGACATAGCCCTGCTCTCAGTACTGGGTCTGGAGCAAGAAACAACTCAAAGACCCTGTCTCCTTAGAACTGACCTTGGAGGGGGAGATGGGCACACACAAATTCACACACAGAGACACGTAATGATGCTCAGGGCTGTGGAGAAAACAAAGCAGGGTGAATAATCTGTGGAGTGATGAGCGTTGCTAGTTTACATGGGAGAGTTAGGCGTCACCTATCTAAGAAAGTCACATTTAAGTTGAGGGCTGAAATAGAGAGTGCGCCAGCCATGCTGACCGGTATGAGTAAAGCATCCCAGACAGAGAAAACAGCAAATGCGAAAGCCCTGAGCCTTTTTATTTCAATAGCTACCAACAAGTTGACCTGTAAAAGGGCTCTGCTGATTCACAGCATCTTACCAGCAGCATCTGGGAGCGTCTATTTCCCTACATTTCATCAGCATCTCATTGATCCATATTTCCTTTATTTTCTACAGAAAAGAATTACCATGGTGTTTTCTTCAAGAGTTTTGGATGGATGGAGTCAGAGGAATGCGTGGTGGGAGGAAAGGGGAGGAAGGTGGCTCCTATTCAGTGCTTTTTGTACCTTTCACTGTGCTCCTTACTTTACAGATGCTCCCATTCAGCCTCCCATCAACCTTGTGAGAGAAACATTAGGGGCCCTTTTTGCATGCAAAAAACCTGAAGAAATCAGCCCAGGGGAATTCTACCCTGAGGTCACAACTGGATTGACAGCCCGCCTCCCAGTGCAGGGATGCGGAAGAGATCTGTTGGCAATTCCACACACGGGGAAACAGGACCTACTCAGGCCAAGTTCCTGCCTAAGTGGGGCTGGTTGTCCTAGGTCAGGTCTCGCGTACGCATTTAATTTTCCTTTCACCAGAGTTTTTCAACAGTAGAAGCCAGGATTTCCCAGGGCACCAGGAATTTATCTACAGCTGAAGTTAGTTACTGTCAGAAAGATGTGGATATGAATAATTAAGCCTCCATTAAGCATGCACACATCTTGTAATAAATTTCAAATTAGAATGTGCCAAGATCTTGTTAAAGCTGCCAACACATATTCTTAAGTAAGGTGGGAATATCGTTTGGAGCTTATCAGGAGATTCAACCTTTCATGCAAGATACTCTTTGACTGTTCAGAATTTTAATCCAGAGATTACTTGAATTTGTCTCATCTGTCATGCCATTGTGTTTTTGCCCATTGTGAAAATCAATCAAGTAATTTCTCTTGGGATACCCCCAAAGGGGGTGCATTTTAATGCATATTGCATTAAACCTCATTATTTTGGATGAGATATTGTTCAAAAGAGCCTCACTCTGAATACAACTCACTTGCATTCTAAAAAATAATCATTTGCATTCATCATTGACTAACATGGAACTTTTCAAAAAAAAAAAGCACTATGGTTAAGAACACAAACTCCCAAGTCAGGGTGGCTTCCCATCCCAGTTCTACCACTTCCCAACTATGAAATTGTAACAGAATGTAGCCAAGAGGGGACCCCCTAAAAAAGGGATTTGGAACGGGGTTCAGAAGTCAAGGTGTCCAGGAAATATTAAGATGTCCTCACCCCCCCCCACACACACACACAGGTGTGAGTTGGGGAAGAGACAAATGGAGCAGGGCCATTGAGAGCTGTTTTGCATAGCAACAGTTCTGCAGCTAACCTCTGGAATGGTCATTTAACACGTCTATAACATTTAACTGGTTTCATAGATATGTTAAATAGCTGTGGCCATGCTTTGAGCCAGGGAGAAAGGAGTGACTTCCACCCAGAATGTAATTGGGAGACAACACCTCCTGGTTACAGCACCTGCGTGAGAGCTTGGTGTTGATTGGCTCCACGCCATGAGGCCACACTTGCCCAGACTCACTATGACAGCCCAGTAAAGCTGGAGGATATGGGAGTCCTGGCAGGTGTAACCAATTGTAGGAGAAGTCGGAAATAGACCTGCAAAGGAGGACTGGCGCAGGGATTTAAATACAGACATGGCAGCCATTGGAGGGAGAGCCACGGGACTCTGGCAGAGTGGGGGACCTTTGCAGCTGTGTGACGAGAGAGAGCCATGCAGTTTTGGCGGAGTGCAGGCCCCCTCTTGCCCAGGTGAAGGGAGAGGCCACGTGGTTTTGGCAAAGTGAGGACCTCCTCTTGGTCATGTGAGGAGAGAGAACCACACGCTTTTGGCCAGAATGGAGACTCCCCCAGCCATGTGAGAGAATTGCCATGCGGCTTTAGCAGAGAATCGCCACTCAGCTTTGGCAGAGTGGCGACCCTACCCTCTCCACAGCTCTGGTGGAGAGGAGTACCATGTGCTTCTGGTGGAGTGCAGACCCCTGCAGCTTTGGTAGAAAAGGCCCATGTGGCCTTGGGGTGCTCCCTTTGGCTGCGTGGCCTGGGAAGCAGGAGAGACTTTGCCTGGGAAAATGGGTACAAAGAACTCTTGCCAGTGGACCATGAGAAGGTGCCACATGACTTTGGAGTAACTAGAGATCCTGCCTGGACAGCGACACAGCTGACAGTGCCAGCAACCTGAAACACAGACAAGTGCTTCTTTTCCTGAGACACGGTACCCTGAATTAGGGCAGCGGGGAAGGAAGTGCTGTGGGCGTCTGTGGTTATCGTAACGAACTTTGATATTTTAATGGGGACATTGGGTCAGTACTTTAAGTCTGTATAGCTTTAAATAAACCTTTCCTTTCCTTTTCACAAATCTCTAGCATTGAGAGATGTCTCCTCTGGCAGTGGACAGACAAGCCCAGAAAGTATTAGTATACCATCCTTGGCAAGGGCCCCTGTTGTTCTGTAGCAGTTTTTGGCATCCCTGGGTGAGCCAAATATTGCTCCCCCTCCCCAGACCGCTGTTCTGTAACAAAATGAGAGCCACAGGCGTGCCGACCATACAGCATTGTTTTAAAGATTTCATTCGCTGGTCACCTGATATGTTTCCTGGCCACAGTAAGTGCTTAGTGTCAGCTGCGATTATCATTGTTTGGGATATCCCAATAATGCAAAGTGATATTAGCCCAAACCTGCAACTAAAATTTTCTAATAGCCTTTTATTTTTGCAATATAAAAATACAGGTTTATTTTTGTAATCTTAACCCACAAAAAGAATATAGACCTTAAATAGAACATGATGAAGTCTTAATTACCCCATGATACTGGCAAAAGCCAACAAAACGGCACCCACTGTGCCACGGGGAGCTGAGACAGCGCAGATTGCGGAACTTGTCCTCAGCCTCCCAGGAGAAAGGGGGAGACACAGAGGAGGGGGCCAGCCTTCAACAGCGCTTAGAGTGGGTCTCCGGGGCTCCTGTCCCAATCAACCAGCGCATTCTCCATTATGAGCCTTAATTTTACATTCAAGCTGTGTAACCTCGAGCAAAGCCAATAACCAGTTTGTGCCTCGATTTCCTTACCTGTAAGCAGCAAATAACAAAAATACAGTTCCCACAGCTGCAGGGAAGAAAGTAAACTAAAATCAAAGCAGGTAAGTCCTGGCACATACACACAGCATTTGCTAGCATGTGCTGCTGGGAAGCCACATCCCTGACCTTTTCTAGAGTTGGTCTTCAGAGGACAGGAAACAGTCCAGATTCTCAAGCTAAAGAAATGGGAGGAAATGCCTTGGCAAGAAAAAAAGGACATGATGTATTATTCCTGCAGAGACTCCTCAGATTCTTAAGATCACGACTTGGAATTAACTGTCCACTGTCCCTGCCCATCTGTGATGCCATTTAAGGTGGAAATGGCAGCCACTCACCCTAGCTCTTTCTGCTGCTGAACTCCTCTTTGCTGGTAACTGGAGAACCAGCTGTGAAGCCTAATTGAACTGACCAGTAAATGCAAAACTTTTCACGATCTATAAACCCAACCCAGCTGGATGGCAGACAGGCTCCAGTCTCCAGGTCAGGGACCTCATTCTGGGGGCCAAGTCATCATCAAGGCCCTTGCCTCTCAGCCCCATCCTCCTCTGCACTCTGGGGACAGGGCTAGCAAGATGAGGTCAGGCCTGGCAACAGTGACAGTTGGCCAAGGCCATGCCAGTAGTGACCTAGCTCCTCCACAAAAGAATCAATCTCATCTCACGTAAATGACAAAGGAAAAATCTCAGAAGAGCAAACACAAGCCACATGGTCTGTGGGGGAGAGCAGAGACCTGATGCTAAGCCCTGAACCCAGTTCCTGAGCAGACAGGCCACAGGGGAGAACTCCCGGAAAGAGCAGTTCACACCACACCTGGCACTCAGCATCCCTTCATAAACACCAGCTCTGTCACCACCCCCCTCAGGGCGGAGCACAGGTACAACAGCAGCCCGTACCCCACAGGCTATGGCAATGGGCTTCTCGTCTATTATTTTATTTACTCCCCAGAACAGGAAGGAGCAGGTGCTGTTACCCTGTGCACTTTCAGCCAAGATAAATGAAGCGCAGAGAGGCCGGAGGCTCGCCAGGATCACACGACTAGAAGGTGGCAGAACGCACTCACACCAACCCAAGCCTTCTGCGTCACTACCTCTAATATGCCACTGCCACATACCACGTGGTTTTTGAAAAGTTATTTGCTCTTGAAAGCCTTTTGGGAATTGGAAATTATATATAAAGTCATAAATATCCTCTAAGCTGGCAGGCTGCCCCCAGATCAACCTTTGGATGCTATGATTAATTTTATGAGTCATCTTGACCAGGCCGTGAGGTGTCCAGGCATTTTACCAAACATTATTTGGATGTGTCTGCGAGGGTATTTATGGGTAAAATTAACATGTGAATCAGTGGACTGAGTAAAGCAGGTTGCTGCCCCTAATGTGGGTGGGCTTCATCCAATCAGCTGAAGGTCTGACTAGAGTTTATTCAACAAAGAGCTGAATCAGAGGAATTTCTTCTGCCCAACTAGTTGAGCTGGGATATTGGTCTTTTCTTGCCTTTGTACTTAAACTGAAAAACAGGATCTTCCTGGATCTCCAGCCCGCCAACCTTTGGACAGGGACTTACACCATCGGTTCTCGGGTCCTCGGCCCCGGACCAGGCCATAGCGCCAGCTCTGCTGGGTCTCTAGCTTGCCAGCTGCAGATCTTGGGACTTCTCAGCCTCCACAATTTCATGAGCCAATGCCCTACTTTATACAGCTGGAGAGACAGCTCCGACCTATTGGTCCCGCTTCTCTGGAGAGCCCTGATTAATAAAGCTGCCCAGTGTCACCGAGGCCCGAGCAAATCCTCACTAACAGTGCAGCTTCTCACACACTGTTCAGACATTAAGCATCAACATCCAGTCTCTAAAACCAAGCCTTCGGGAAATGTCTGACCTGAAGATATGCTCCTTTGAACATAAGAAGGGGACTGATTTGGAGGAGGGAAGAGCAGAGACACAGGACAGTGCTGTGCTCTCAAGCCCTGCAGCCCCTTCCCACAAGGGCTCTGTCGTGGGCTCCTCTAGCACAGTGCATCCCTTTGAACACAAACGCCACCCCACGCAGCAAGCAGAGGCCCTCCCACAGCTCTCTCATCCTGCTGAGTCCACAGCAGGATGGGCAAGATTCTGGACGAGTGGTGGGAGGACGCACCGTCGCTGGGTCGGAAGCTTCACAGCAGTTCCTATCTTTGTCTGTGTGTTTACAAGAGAGACCCCCTGGCCTCCAGCCAGGCGCAGTGGGGATCAATCTGTCATCGGGCTAGAGCCAGATTGGCCATTATTGCATGTTGCCTGGAAAGCAGGGCCGGGCGTCACCGGGCTCTGCAAGGCCTCCCACCAGGCCGCTACGCCTGAAAATTAGCTCTTTCATCACGACAAGCAGCCCAAAGTGCAGCAGCTAAGAGATGACCTATGGGTCCAATTCATAATATTTATGTTTCTGCCACTTCCCTGCTTTATCTCTGCTCCCGGTATGTGTGGCTGGCTGGCTGGCTGAATCCGAGATCCCAGGCATTGTGGAAATGGAAATAGCAATTACAATTCCCAATTGTGGGCAACTTTGAAGGTGAGGGCTGCCTACCCACAATCCTCCTGAACTGTTTCCCAGCGCCTCCCAGCCCCTTTAACCAAAATGCAAACTGGCGCTGTCTCTGTAGTCACATTAAGATAAAGCCAGTGAAACTCACTCCTTAAACACATCAACTTATTTTAAAGCCACATCTCTTTTAGCTCCCAAGACAGAAGCCTGCTCCACATCTATCCTCAGATGCACTGGGAAAAATTCACATGAAAAGCTAGAAGCATACATTTACACATGAATGGCAATGCAGGCCTGGTACTTGGGGAGGTGGACTGTTTTACGTTCTTGATAGTGAAAGTATCCATCCACGGAGCACTTTGAGAACATATGTTGAGTAGCTGTTACCTGTCAGGCACCGGCCAAGGAGACAGATGGAGAAGTGAGGCCGCATGTGAGAGCTCACCATCCACTGAAGAACTCCACCAGCCCCACTCAGTCTGTGGAGGAAGCATTCTATAAATCTTAGCAAAGACCTGCGCACCCCGACAATTGCAGCCTTCACCTCAAGGAGTTGCATCCCAAGTATAACAGCCACAAGTGATGTCACCGTTCCATGCACTGAGCACCGGTTATGTCAGGCAGAGAGACAGGAACTGCACACATCATACCACCGAATTCACGCAACATCTCTGCCAGGTAGCCGTCAGTGCTATTATTTTACAGGCCAGGTCTAGCCCGAAGTCATACACCCAGCAAACAGTGGTACAGGCAGGCTTCAGATCCCTCCCCTGGGCGACGGCAAAGCTCTGGTCCTCCTGGGCATCCACTGTGACTCCCAAGGGGTCGGAAAGAGGCCTCTCCTCACTGCGCCGTACAACCACCTCACATGCTGTGTCTCAGGGGATAAACGTCTCTTATTCCTCAGTCTGAGAAAAAAGAACAGGTAGGCGAGTGGCAAAGCTGCAGGCCCCAGTGAACTGCTCCCCCTCGTGCTGTCTCCCCAGTGAGGAAGCCCAGCAAGGGGAACCACAGGTGTCTGCCAACCTGAGGACCTTCTGAATCCTGGTGAAGGGAGGACCTGCCAAGCGGCAACCACGAGACTCCTGCTTGTCCTCTGGGCACACAGCACCACAGCCAGGCGGCCCCTGACAAGTGGCCTTGGCCGGGTCCCCATCAGACACACCCCAGGCCAGCCCTCGCTGCCCTTGGCCCTCCCTGTCTGTCTTTCCTGTTGAGACAGGGCTGTCTAGTACACATTTCGGTCTCCACTGCTCTGATCACACTGCTCCCTGCATCAAAGGTACCTCCCTCCAGCTGCTGGCTGAGTAAACACCTAGGCACAGCCTCCCAGCCCCGGGGGCCCACTCTGGCCCTGCTCCCCTCTGGCCTCACATGGACCCACCCCACCAGGCTTGCTCCTTTAGCCTTAGGGGTTCTCAGTCCTTCACCCCCTGTCCCTCCTCTGTGGGCGACACTCTTCCACTCCCCACAGGACTGGCCCCAAGTCCTTCAGGTCTGGGCTTACAGGTGCCTTCGTCTGCGAGGCCTTCCCCCGGGGCAGTCACTACTTCCTCCTACACTGGACCCCTCGCAGAGGCTGCCACAATTAGTCATTTTCTACAGAGGTTTGTGGCTCATCTGCCCTGCTGAGGACTTGCCTTCACTCACCATCTGCACCCAGCCGAGTGCCAAGCACAAACCGGCACTCAGTAAAGACTCCCTGAATGTCTGACACAACAGCACCGCTTATCTCCATAAGCCCTGTCTGTTTGCTGCAGCGACCAGACAGCCAGCCAACCCCCGGGCCTCTGCAGCCACGGAGGGATGGCCAGATGGGAGGAGGGATGGCCAGACGACCTGTGCAGGGCAAGGTCTGCGCTCTGTAGGAGCTGAGTAACCATGTGTAGTGCCACCAGACTATAAACTGTCATGCAGATAGGTAGTTCTTCATACAGATATAACTGGTGTGCACATCCTAAGACATTTAAATCACTGTCGAAGGCAGAACATGCTAAGTGCACAGTGAACATCTCAGATAAGGACCCCCACCAAAAACTGAGGGTGAGAAAGTACAAGTGGGAGCAGGACAGGCTTCCCAGGCAGCCAGGCCCTCGGCCAGGCCCACCAGCATCGCTGATCACCTGAGGGAGGTGCTGGGTAAAAGCTCAAATCCAGGGGCCTCAGCCTGACCTGCTGGCTTAAGCTCTGGGAGACTGTACTTTCCATCCCATCCCCAGGTAATTCTGATGCACATCAAGAAAAGTAACCACTAGCTAAAGGGAAGTCCACCAGGCAAAAGAAGGTGCTAAGTCTGTAGGATAGTAACTCGGGAGAACCTAGAGCGAAGGGAATAAGATGTTGGAAACACACGTTAGGGCTAACAAAGGGGTGCTTGGAATGTCCAAGAGCTGGGCCAGGATTCTGAAGGGACAGGACTTTGGTAGGACACTGTGACGTGGTCAGTGTGGTATTCCAGAAAGCGAGGGAAACGGCTGAGGAGGGATGGGGAAGAAAGCTGCGTGAGAGCGAGGGGGAAGGGCGGGGGACCGCGGCAGCCTCCCGCAGACCTGGGCCAGCAGATCCTTCCCTGTCTTCCAGGGCCCAAGGCGTAGCTCAGGGTGGCGGCTGCCCCCAAAGGCCAGGCACTGAGGACGAGGGAAGACTCTGCAGTCCCCATCACGGGCATCTGCTCTGGCCTTTCTGGTGACTCCAGACGGAGGATGCTCTGAAAGGAGAAACACAGAGGACCTCAAAGCACAAGTGAGAAAATCTTACTTGCGAGCCAAGAGAGTGGAATTCAAGTGCTCAAGCACTGGTACTGGCAGTCTGCCAGGCGCCGGAAGTTCCTGGAAACAAAGAAATAGTCACGGTGACCCAGTCGAAGCTGGGAACCTGCTTTTTGGAGAAAGCTGGCATGTGTATGCTGCCTCTATAAACACCCAGGTTTTTGTGAACACTGAGTGTGAGTGCAATTATTTCCCAACAGACATGTCTATTTGTTAGGAAATTAATCCCAGTTGCCTCTCCCATTCGATTCAGAAAGGAAGAAAACAACCACCAAGAGTGGGAGGGTATATAAACATCACATCCAAAGCATGATGATTGAAGCTGGGGGGTAGTCTCTACTGGGGAGTTTGAGAGAGGCCCCCCTGGGGCCCAGCAGAGCCGCGCTCTCTGGGGGCCTCTGCCAAGGGCGCCCTAGCCCCTCCCCAGCCTCCGAGGCTCCACAACTCACACTGTGAGTTATGCAGAATGTACTGTCCTCACAGGAATGAATACATGGATTCTGACAGTCTTGCCTCCAACAATGTAGTACATAACTTGGACTTGAAACGATAAACTATATCAACAGCCAAAAAACTTTCTTTTCTGCTGAGATAAAATGGAATAGATGACTTTTTGAAAAGCTTTCCTCTTTCAAATGCATGGACAAGGCTCCAGCCAAAAGTAACTACATCATCTCCACTTGTCTGAAAGCAGGCAGGCTGTAAACACTCCAGCAGGATTGGGGGTGGGTGGGTGCAGTCCTTTAAGCTCTGTGCAAGAAAGAGATGGCTTGAGAAAGGCCTCTCCAATTCACTGAGTACAAAGAAAGAACAAAAATGTTTAAATTCCAGAAGCGTGAGAGGATTTTGTCACAGAGCCAGGTCCCTGTGCTCCTTGCCGGGTCACCACACATTCACTCCAGAAACAGAGACTGCTTTTCCTGCCCTTCTGGATTCAGAGACGACCTTCACGGTGACAATCAATATCTGTAGTCTGGCCTTCAGTGCAGCACGAAGCAACGACCCCCGGCCCCAAGACGAGGTTGCCTGTGGAGGTTGATGAGATGCTGGCACAGACCTCTCGTTTTCTTGTCGCAACCGTGGTAACACATCTCATCGCTGCCCTCCTAGCACTCAGGCAAGAACCAGGCTGGTCCTGAAGACAGACACTGGTTCTGTCCTGCCTTTCCCTGGAGACAGGGAGACACCTGCGACACTCACACTACAGGGCCCACCAGCTCGAAGCGGGCCTTCCGTTCTGCCTCCAAAGGAGCCCCCTCGGGGACTGGGAGCCACTGAGACGCTCAGGGGAAGAAACCAAATATAAGACGGCGTGTGGTATGAGTCCGTTTACGTGGTAAAAGACACATGACAGAGACGACGAGGCTGGCAGTGGGGACTCGGAGGATGTGGGGGAACAGCAGTGTGAGGGGAGTGTTCTCAGACAGAATAGTGGTGACAGTTGTGCAATTCTAAAATTCTACTACAATTCACCACATTGTACACTTAAAAGGGCTGATGTTATGATATGAAGTTACACAGCAATAAGATAAAAAGAAGTGTTTTCATCAAGTAGTTAATGATATGGGAAACACGGTAAGTAGAAAAGAACACAACAAAACAGAATACCAGGCATCGACTCACACCTAACTTACCAAACATAACACCGGCACACACGGGCCTAAGGGAGAAAAGGGGAAGGAACACATGAAAATGTCTACAGTAACTCTTTTCTATATAAGGAGGTTATGGGTAATTTTAATGCTTGCCTTTCTACTCTGCGTGTTCCAGATTTTGATGAGCATGTACTGCATCCATAATTAAGAAATGAAATCTAGCCCTGGCTGGTGTGGCTCAGTGGATTGAGCACTGACCTGTGAAACAAAGGGTTGCAGGTTCGATTCCCAGTCAGGGCATATGCCTGGGTTGTGGCCAGATCCCCAGTAGGGGGTGCATGAGAGGCAACCACACACTGATGTTTCTCTCCCTCTCTTTCTCCTTCCCTTCCTCTTCTAAAAATAAATAAATAATACCTTAAAAAAGAAGAAATGACATCTATTCAATAATGTACCTGGGAAGTAACTGGCCCAGGGCACACAATTGAAGAGCTGATGGTCGTGTGCAAGAGGGTGGCACCAGCCCCAGGAACCGAGCAGACTCCTCCCTCCCCGGCTGTTGCTAAATCCCAGGGGCCCGAGGAAGCTCAGCTTCTCTTTCCAAGTCAGCACATCCTCTCTCCTCAGTGCTCCCGGGGGGTCAGCACAAGGCAGGCATTCCTTAAGCCACATATTGCGTAGGTACTCACCAGCTCACTGTTAATACCTTGGAACAAATTTCAACGTGTTCAATTCGACTGAACAGGGACGCAAGCGGCGGGAATGCCAGTGGCAAGCGCGAGCCCCGAGGTGCCGGTTCCCAGCAGGGAAAGCCAGATATCAGCACCACCTTTTTTTCCCCTAGGAGAAGAGTGCACAGTACTGCCATAACAGAGGATTCACTGGCTCCAATTAATGACTTTCCATCCTTTAGGATAAATACCAGGCACTGGATGTCTAGGTACTGTGCTGACACAGAATTCTCTAAAAACAATAAATACTTTGCACCATGCTAGCACAAGAGTTTCTCCAGCACGCGTGTTAAGATTGAGGACGAGGGTCAGCTGAGGCCGTTCCCGCAGTCTGCTGGTGGAAGAGGGCGTGTCCTAACCTGAGGCCAACAGTGGGTTTCCTCCACCTAGACCAGCAGGAACCACTGAGGGTGAGTGCTCAGCTTGTCAGCATTTTTCCAAGAACTGCCCCTCTGCCTGGCACAGGGACGGGCCCTGCAGGCTGGTTTGGCTGCAGAACCCTACCTCCCCTCCTCAGACCGCAGCTGCTGGGGCTGCAGGCAGACCTCTGGCCCCAGCACCCTCTCTCCTAACCATACAATCAGGATTTGTAATACTGTTCCCTCGACTGGCCCTTTGAAACATGGATGGTAAATTCCAGAGCTCTGGGGCAGCCATGCGTGTCCCAGCAATGCACCTGGTGAAGCAGGTAAAGCCAGGCTTAGGAGAGAGCAGGGTAACACAGAAAGGCAAAAAAACACACAAGAAAGAGTCAGAGTGGCCTCTGGGCCCCCAGCTATTTGCTGGGTCCTGGTAGGCAGCGCTCAGGTTGCACAAACTACCCCTTGGGCCTCCTAACTATTTCTCCTTTTGGCTTAACCTGGCCTGAGTTTTTGTGACTCACATCCAAAGGAGCCTAGGCCTCACTTATAACTGAAATCCGATGAACAAAATAAACTAACGAGAAAAACAGAACCAGAGACATGGAAACATGGAACACTGACACCTAGACCAGCAGGAACCACTGAGGGGCAGGGAGGTACAAAGGCAAGGGACTAGTGAAAGAACACACATGAATGAGGACTCACAGGGACAACGGAGAGGGGACTGTGGGCAAGAGCAGTGGCCTAGGTGGAGTGGGGAAAAGAGGGAAAAAAGGGAATTGGGACAACTGTAATAGAATAAACATTTTAAAAAGTAAAAAAAAAAAAAAATCTCTAGAAAACAGGAACTACTTCCCTCAGCTCTCTGCCTAGAGGCAAGAGCAAAGGGACAGCCAAAGGAACAAAACATTTCCTTTCCCTGGACTGGGGGCCAAAGGAAGCTCCAAGTACAAGTTCCGAAGGAAAGGGGTCGCGGGGCAGGTGTACAGGCTGCAAGCCCTGTGGAGATCCAGAAGGATCATCTGCTCACTGGCTCGAAATGTGAGCTCACCACGGCTGGGGGTTGGACCTTGCTCACCACTGTGCCCCGGGCACCAAGAACACTGTCTGGCCCACAGTGGGGGCTCAACTAGTACCTCCTGCATCAACTAGTGAATTCCTAAACACTCAGTGAGCATCTGCTGTTTGCACAAATCCATTCCAGGCGCAGGCTTAAGAAGTTCCATATGCCAAGATGAAAACAAAAAACTGCAGGTGCTGTCCGGACTGCAGGACACGACCTCACCTGGTGGAAACAACGAGCGTACCTGCAGAGGTGCAGACGGCAAAGCCTTGAGCGTAGGGCTCAGGAAAACCTTCAGCAGCCCCGTCTGCAGGTCCAAGCACACGCTGCCAACGTTTCCATGGGCCAGAACCCAGTTCCGCCACAGCTGCCTAAACCCACACTTCCTCCTCTGCTGTCACTCTACCTTCTAGGTATTCTCCCTAACCCAGGAGGATGGGCAGCATCCTCCCTTTCTGTACCATGTGCCGCGAGAACCCTAAATGCACCGAGGCCATGGCCTCAGACTCCCCAGGCTCCCGCACCTCTGGAGGTTCCACTGGCCCCGAATAGCTCAAGGAACAGGAGCAGAGCCTCAGCTTCAGCCATCATCCCACTATAGGCAAAAAAACAGCTATCAGCTCACATAGAGACCAAGGGTTAAGTTCTCCGAGTTTTTACAACAGGATGCTGATACAAACAGGTACACAAACATTTGTGTGTGCACGCACATGCACATGCACAGACTCGGCTGACAAAGGTACTGAACTCTGGCCCTCCTGAACGAAGGCACTTTCCTGCTAGCCTTGATAAATATTCAATTATCTTTCAAATAAGTATGTCTATAGAAGAGGGTGAGTGAATTGATGGCAGGCATTCTGCCCACTATTAACTTCTCACTGCAGCCTCTCCACTAATTAAGGTAACTGTGACTCTGCAAGGCATTTCACACAGCCTGTTTCACCACCTGTAAAATGAGATGAGTAGCACTCCTTTGGAGTGTTATTTCAAAAAGTCAGTCAGTGAAGGCACATCAAGGTGGGCAGCAGTACCTGTCCCAAGGTGGGGACTCAACACACGGCAGCCGTCACCACTACCACTGACTTCACGACGTGTGAGTTGTCACATCAGTGCAAGCACATGGCCAGGGCACGACTGTGTATGTACTCGAGGACTACAGTCAGGTGTGCTCGCACAGACCCTCCCCCAGAGGCACACAGAACCCCGAGTACAGCCAGTGCCAAGGGGACCGGAGATCCAGCAGGACAGGAAGTGCAGAGAACAGTTTTTACATCCTGGCCACTAGCACCCTCTCCTCTTCTTTTGGCTTCTTTGGGAAACCATCTGTCCCCAAGAGTTCATGGCTTTGGGCAAAACTGTGCCCCAGCTCCAGGGTGGAGCATGAGACCCAAATCTGAGCCAATCAGTGCACTGCATTTCCCTGGCCACAGTGACTGGTTCACGGACGGCACATGATGCAATCAGAGACGGTGAAATGCAGTAAAATGTTTGCCGGGATGATTGGAAGACATTTTTTATTCAGTGTAAATGTGAGAAGCTACGAGCCCAGACCTGCTGCAGCCAGTTCAGCCTCGGGAAGAAACAGCCGCCCGAGTACAGGCTCGGGTGTGAGAGAACAGAACTCGGGAACAGAAGGTGGGGGGCCAGGCCCTGGTGATGGCTATGGGCCTCTGCATCAAGGTACTACGCCCAAAGCCAGAACTGCCTCTGGAACTCTCAGTTTTGTCTTCAAGTTCTTTTTTTGTCCAATGAATTAGAAATCTGTTGCCTGACGACCCTGGGAGAACCCTGAAAAATGGTGTGAGGGTTCTGGGCGCCGGTCAGGGCAGGGCTGGGGCAGAGAGGCCCGGACTCTGCTTGGTGAGCCATGGTCCCGCCCCTAACCCGGGAGCCTGACTTGCTCTCTGCTGTGAAACAGGCGTCCTGAGGAAGCGACTGGGCCCATGCCACCGAAAGTCCAAGGGTCCCGGGGGCTGTGCTCCTGACCTGCGGGCGACCCTCTCTACCCTGCAAACCTGAGTCTGCCCTGGGGCCCAGCTCCAGTCCGCCCTGCACAGCGTCAGTGAGTGGAGAACATGTTGACTTCCCGTCTGCCCCGTCCTTCCGGGTGGGAGGTGCCACGACATTCGCAAGGGCCCCTTCCTACAGCACACAGGGCAGCGGCCCCTCATAAATTCCACTTTACTTACTGCTGTAAAGGAGAAACCAACAATACCTGGTTACTGGAGGAGAGGGTAGACAGGTAAGGGACTTTCGATCTGCAGCTGTTACTGCTGAAAGAGATCTTATCCGGATGGTTACAAGAAAAGAGAACCTTGGCGCACTTGGGATGAAGCGCCCTCCTCTGCAGCCGGAACAATGTCATTCTGCTGCACCACAGCCGGCAGACCTCTGGGTGATCCCTTGGGCCCCTGCCTGTAGCTTCCCCACTGAGCAGGTCCTTAGTGAGAGGCAATGAGGGAGAGTGGTTAGCACCATACTCTAGACTGTCGGCATGACTAGCCCTGGGCTCCTGGCACTGCTACTTCCTAACTCTCACCCAAAGCTGGTCATTTTACCCGAGTCTCAGGTGCCCACATGTGCAGTACCACTGACAACACTATCTCCTCACACGGTTGCTGCGAGGGCCGAGTGAGGATGGGGTGGGGAGCAGGTCATGACTCAGCTCCACGTGCTAGCAGATGGAGGCAGGAGGGGCGGAGCGACTTGCCCAGGGTCCCAGAGCTAACAGTGCAGGATCAGGGCCTCACAGCCAGTCTGACCGCAGGGTCTGTGCCCGCTGGACCCTGGGCCCCCTCCCACCCCCCGCCCCGGACTGCGGGCCCAGCCCTCGGCCACCCAGGGACTCAGCAGTCAGTCTGCACCATCACCTCTGTGATACTCTCCTGACTGTTTTTGCTCATGCACTTGCTGTGACATCCGGGCGCCTGGAGGGGCACAACTTCAAGGGCTGTGCTCTGCACACACTTGACAGAAACTTTATGCTCCTGGAGGCAAGGTCTCAGAGACAAAAGCAAGTTCTACCTCCTCCTGGTGCATCCACACGCTCGGGGGGCCTTGCAGGCAGTTATAAATGCAGCAGAGTTCTAAGGTCTGCTCAGAATAAACAAAGCCTGTTCCCAGAGCCTTTCCTCTCCATAAATGTCAAAACCCCTGCATCACCATACACACGAATTTAGGCCATTGCCAGGGAAGATGGCTGGGGGGTGAGATCTTCAGGTCTCCCCCTTGAAAAACCCATGGCCAAAAGGAAAATGGAGTGGTCAACTCCCCAGTTTGGGGGTGAACCATAAGAGTTTCACCAGACTCTCATAATTTTAAAACAAACCTTCCTTTATTCACTTCTTCCATCAATTTTCACTGAGCCCCTGTGGGCAAGGCCCGGTTGTAGCCCTGGGGGGCCCTGAGTGCACCAGGCATGGCCCTTGCTCTCGGCTCAGAAAGGAGAGGACAGCTCCCAGGCCCACAGCCCCTGCCGGTGCCCCAGCAGCCTTGAAAAGTGCAGGTTTGCAGTGCTTTCGGGGACGGCCAACCCCAGGGGACAGCCACTGCGTGGAGCCACGCTGTCCCTGCTCATGAGGTGTTGAGGGAAGAAGACAAAAGGCTTCTGTGGCCCAGTCAGCTGAGAGAGATGGGTTTTAAAACTGGACCACGGGTCCCTTTACTGCTGCCCTTCTCCCACCCTGTCCCTCGCACCTGACCTGGGCCACTCACCGAGGGGCAGCCAGGGCTGCAGCGACAGGCACACATGGCCGCCTGGCTGAGGGTGACCAAAGGCATGAAAAGTTTCTGTGAGGAAGCAACCTCTTATCCGGAGAACGTTCTGAGGGACCAGCGCTCCACGGAGGGCGTGGCCTCGCCCTGTCCCCTCCTCCCCGATCCGCCTACGTTGCCTCCTGTTTCTCTCAGATCAAGAATTTGTTTCAACAGAAGTAAATAGAATTGAAAATCTGAGAGGCGTTTTACTCCTTATGTCACTAAGAAATATCTCGAGCACTTATTTCAGCTCGCCCCATAAAACTGATCACCCCAGATCACTGGAAATGTGAATAAAAATCCCGTGAGCGGCCCCACTGGTCTCTGTCGTGTCCACTGACTGTGGTGGTAAGCGGTGATCTCTAGCGGCAAGTTCGCGCCCTCCTTCCTACCCATTCAGAAGCAGACAAGTGCGTTCCGGATGGAGGAGTGCGGCCACTGGAAGGGAACGAGGACCCTCATGAATTATTTAAAATAAAACCTGGCTACAGTGTCCAACTAGCAGAGAAGAGCAGGTGGACATGAAAGATGCTTGGCTCTCCTCAGACGAGACAGGCTTGTGGCCGAGGAGGCCGAGGAGCCCGGCCCTTCGGCCACACTGGGCAGAGGAAGTGTCACTGACCAGCTCCGCTCTGCGGGCCACGTGCCCTTTCTGTTCCTCCTCTTTGTTCCACTCTTTGTTCTTATCTCACCCTCTTGGAAACGCAGTGTCAGTACTCGCCTCTCCCAGAACAATCTGATCTCAGGAAATGAGCTGAACTTGATTCACACAAAAATGTAATAACTAACACTAGATAAATGATTTGATGCCGGACCAAGTAATAAACCAAAAGAACTGCATTCCCGACACAGGCTTTCAGGCATTAGAGAGCTGGTGGGTAAGCCAGTTGGAGTTGAAGGGCCGTCAATCAAGCCTGAGTGCATCACGAAGCCTACCCGCCCCCACAGGTGTAAAGGGAGAAGCCGCAGGAGCGCAAGCCACCAGGGGCTGGGAGGGAAGGCTGGCTGCAGCCCACCCAAGCCAAACCTCAGTGTCCACACTGACGCCGAGACCAGCTGCATCTGTGGACCTCTAGGAGGAAAGGATGAGTTGAGAGGAAAGAAAAGGGTAAACTGAGCTCAGAAATTATTCAGCATTTCCTTCCCGGCCTGCTCAGGACCCTCTTGTCTGGGCTCACTCAGGACACACAGGCAGAGGCCACAGCCCCTCTCTCACAGAGCCACACAACGTGACACTGGAAGTGCCTTGGAGAGGCCGAGCTCAGCGCTCCCACTCGGCAGGAAACTGAACGGGGCAGAGGGCAGGGACTGCCCCAGGGTGGCCCAGAGGACTGGTGGGGGGCCTCAGGGGAAGCGCCCTGTCCTCTCCAACCCGCTCAGCTACCTCTGCTCACCTCCCCTCCCCATCACAGCCCTGCATGGGAGGTTCCCAGCTCAGCCCTGCAGTGGGAAAGCCCACCTCTAACGAGAAACCTACACCTGCAAACCCTCCTGAGGATCAATCCCATCCCTCTACTTCCAGAGAATAAGCTAACCCTCTCGACAGCACCTACACACCCATCTTGTGAAAGGTTCCCTGGTGTCTGCCTGCTAACGAGACCCTCTGTCCCAGAGTAAGAGAACCAGGAGGTTCCACTAGCCAAGCTATTGGGGGCACTGAGGCGCCCTCCCCACTCTCACTGGAGGTGCTGCATCCAAGTGTTCAGCTCTGAGAGAGACCGGCCTGGTGCCTGCCAGAGAACTTGCCTGTACCTGGCAGAGCAGGCTTAGTTCATTTAACCAACCGAGATCCCCACAGATGCCCAGTACATCCTCCAGCCCACAGGGACTCTCCTCTGTAACACTTTTCAAATACGTGTTTGACCCTGGCTGGTGTAGCTCAGTGGATTGAGCGCGGGCCTGCGAACCAGAGGATCATGGTTCGATTCCCAGTCAGGGCACATGCCTGGGTTGCAGGCCAGTTCCCAGCAGGGGACGCACAAGAGGCAACCATACATTGATATTTCTCTCCCTTTCTCCTTCCCTCCAATCTTTTAAAAAAAGAAAAGAACAATCTTAAAAAAAATATGTGTTTGCTGTACAAAAGTATATGTCACACAATAAACAGTCCTTTCCCCAAACGAAAAAGCTAACAGCATTCAATTTTTAAAAGGAAAGAAGTGGACCTCCCCCTCCTCCTCCTCCGAGGCTGCCAGGCACCAGCAGTGCAAAGCAGAGGTGTGAACCAGGGGAGGAGCACGGGGTCCTCCATGCGGACAGTGACATGCCCCATCCGCGGGTGACAAGTCGTTCATGCCAGGCCACCTCCGGGACCCTCCTCCGTGACCACTTAAAAACCAAAACAAAGCTCACAAAACCAGATGTTTACTCCATAAGTCAGAAGTCATTTACGTTTGTGAAGACAGTTAACACAGCTTAGCTTTCAGGGCATCTGTGACATGCGCTCACTCTGAAATGGGCTGGATGTGCATGGCACACGTCGGGCAGTGGCGCTGAAGCAGGAGCACCTCTGCACCCTCCCCTCCCCGCTGTGCACAGGGCACCCAGCGCGATGGCTGGAAACAATTTGGATTGTTGCAAATGAGGAGGAGCGTTGCTACTGACATTTAGTGGGTAGAGGCCAGGGATGCTGCTAAAAATCCTACACAGCACAAGACAGCCCCCACAACAAGAACTTTCCAGTCCAAACGTCAATGGTGCCAAGGTTAAGAAACCCTACCATACAGAGTAACAGGTTTTCAAAAAACAATAGACATATGGTTTACATGAAAGATTTACTATAAATGCAGGTTTCTGGATCTCAACCCCACAGATTCTGTTTCACCTGGTCTAAAGTGGCATTTACTTAAAAAAAAAAAAAAAAACTTCTTCCCCTTCCTTGTTTTAATTCGGGTTTTTGCTATTTCCTCAAAAGTGCAGGTTGCAATTCTGGGAGCTGCCACCAGGCAGCAGTGCTGTTGACTTGGGTAGCAAATGATATTAAGTTCTTCCGCAGAGTCTCATGGACCACACATGCTATTTCTTCCCAGAAAAATACAGCCACAGTTAAATAGCAACATGGACTAAACACAGAAACAGCATAAAGTCACATAATATAATGCAACATTTAAAAGGAATGCAAACACCAGACACTGGGGGCACCGTGCTAACAATCGTTCAGCTCTGCCTAATGTAACTTGTGCCGAATCTCTTAGAGTCACGTGATTTGTGTTGCCCAGTGTTGCCCACACTTGCTTTACCCTGGGAGACGCCTGTGGCGTGGCCAGAATGGAGGCCGTCCCTCCGGAGAATCGCTTGCAGTGGTTCCGGAGTGGGGCTGAGGATCCATTTGAGCAAACACGTAGACTAAGTGGCTCCACAGCTCTGGCTCTGTCCTCAGCTCCCCCCAAATGTGCTCCCCATGAGAATCAACTGGGTGCCATTATAGGGCAACCAGATCCGGTGGGGGCTTAGCCCAGGAACGCGTACTTCAGCAAACTCCTGGATGACACACTTCCACACTGAGGTCGGGAAGTCCTACACTCTATGAAAACAGCTTCTAGATGCCCCCCATCTGACTGAGGCCTCGTCCCTAACAGGAGGAGGACGGGGTGCTGGCAGGCACAAGTGTTTTCGCTTCGTGCGGGGGCTCCACTAAACGCTGTCAGCTCCCATCTCTGCCCCATCCAGACCTCACACACCTGTGTGAGAGGGACTGTCCCCGGCCACCTTATTATGAGGCAATGGACTTGGAGGAGCTAAGTACCTGCCCAAGGCCATGGAGCTAGGGAATGGCAGGGCCAGGATTCAAACCCAGGTTGGTTCCATCCAGAGCCCCTTGCTTCCTTTAGACAGGCAAGAGGTCATTTTAATTAGGCCTCAACTTTCCTTTCTCTTGCACCAAATTATTTTTGGGCTCCCTCTCCTGGGTCACAGTAGAGTAGAACCTCTGAATGAGTAGCCCAGGAAGGCTGGGAGCTTGCATTTCCACTGCCCCGTGACCCAGTTACCTGGGAGCCAGAACCACAGAGTGAGTGAGAATCCCTTCTCTGCCTCATTCAGCCTCTTCCTCCACCATTCTTCCCTAGAATGGCTAACCCGAATGGACAGAACTGGTTCCACTCAGCTGTGCACTGTCTGACCCCCACCTGCTTCCAGCTGCAATTCGCAAGTCAGAAGGCCCACAGTCAGAACAGGGCAGAGAGAAAGGCATCAGCCCTCGATTAACAGTGAGCTATGAACACACATTTCCAAAGCTACACAGAGGGCTGCCAGGAGAAATGCAAATGAGACGGTGGTTACGAAAGTGCTTTCTGAAGAGCAAAGCTCCACACAAACAGCAGTCATCATTTAAATTAAAGGCAAACCAACAGGGCAGCACAGCCTTTTCCAGCCAACTCTCCTCCGATCCCCGCAGGGCGAGCTCTTGGGAAAGGGGGGCACGGCTCAGAAGGGGATCCCAGAGAACACTGAGTGCCAGCCTGTGCTCGGCACTGTAAGGAAATCAAAAATGTGCCAGATGTGGTGCCGTCTTCCAGATGCTGAAGATGTGTGGCGAGGGGCGGGGAATAGCCCACACCTTCGTGGCAGGGGCCTGGGGGGATGGCCCACAGGAGGTGGCAGTCAGAGCAGGTTACCAGGCCCCAGAGCACTGGGCCCTGGCTCACAGCTCCTCCTGAGCGGGGGCTGCTCCCTTGATTCTCCCCTCCCCTAGCGCCAGGCCCTCCGGTTCTGCCTCAAAGCCTGTCTCACAACCACCCACTTACCTCCCCTGTCCAGCCTTGGTCAGTAGTCTGTTGCCTGGGTAGCACGCCACTCCTCCCGCACCGATCCCTCTCCCATGCTGCAGCAAAAGTGGTTTTGCTGCAACCCCAGCCCATTTAAATGCCTCAGTAGCTTCTCACCACTTTCTGGGGAAGATTTGAACTTCCATGTTCTGGGGCGTAACAACCTCCAAAAGGATACAGCTGCTCTTCGCTCCACCTCCTGGTGGGCTCTGAGATCCAGCCACAAAGACCACCCGAGTACCTCGAGCCGGCTGCCCTAGCCGTCCACGGAGAGTGAGCACACATGAGGCCCCACAGCTCACCCTACCCAGTCTTTTCCCAGTTCCTGCTTCTTTCTCCTGACGTCAGCTGAAACAGGCTCTTCCTTCCAAAGCCTTGCCTAAGCCCCTCCCTCAGCTAGCACCTGCTTTGCCCCCTCACGATGCCCCACAGGTGAGCATTTTCAACACCACACTGTAATCACTCACAGGTGGGTACTTGCACTTCTATCAGAATGGGCATCACCTGATGACCCTGTTAAAACAGACTCAGAAGGCCTGCAGTGGGGCCTTTGCAGCTCTCAGGGAAGCTAATGCTGCAGGGCTACGGCCGGCTGAGATGGGCCACGGTGGCCATGCTCATCTCATGCACTGTACGTCCCTAGCACCAGACCCAAACCTACCACGTGTTGGCACTTTTACAAAATGAACAAGTGAGGAAGGTGGAGCCCTGACCGGTGTGGCTCAGTCGATTGGGTGCTGTTCCACAGAGCAAAAGGTTGCTGGTTCCATCCCCAGTTGGGACGCCTACAAGAGGCAACCAATCGATGTTCCTCTCTTGCATTCATGTTTCTCTCCCTCTATTTCTCCCTCCCTTCCCCTTTCTCTGGAAATATACAAATAAAATATTTACATGAGGAAGGTGGAGGGGATGGAGGCAGACACTCAGGAATTCAGGGTTCACACAATAGTTTCACTGGGGCCACAGGAGACAGTGATATTGACAATCTTGTCCCTTACAGGATTTAAGATATGCTATTGTCCCTCACAGATCAGACCTTCCTGTCAAATACATAAGTGTCCATTTATAAAGTTAATTATTTGCCTGAATCCAATCCAAAGAGCAAATGCAAGGCCAAAACAGAACATCTGAACTTAGAGGTTTTTTTGCCCTTTGCCAAAGCTAAATAAATTGCTGCTTGCTGCAGCCTCAGACAGGGGGCCACGGTGCCTGTGCTTAACTGTGAATTATTAATGCGAAAGATTTGCACGTGCTTTTTATGATTATGGCTGACTTTGGTGTCATTGTGCCCTGCTCGGGGCTTCCACACACAACTATAATTTCTTTGCCCAAGAAAAAGAAGAAGGAGAAACAATCTGCATAGGCCCAGTATAGGAAATGCATTGAATTAGTTTCAAAATGAAATAAAATTGCAACAATTATACTGCTCCTCCATTGCCAGAGGTTTTCCAGATGCTCTGAGAGGATGGAGCATGGTAACTTGTTTAAATACCATCAAGAGAAGAGCAGCACAATATCTCTTCAGAAGGCCGACTCTTACTTCTGCAGGCCAGTGATTTCGGCACCACTGAATGGGAAAAACGAAGGTAAGCATTTGCAACAACTTCAATAACCAGCTAAGATCAATGCAGCTCTGAAACTGCCCTCCTCACCTGACTCCTGACAAGGAGCTCAGCCCAACCTGCAAACTTCCTTGCAGAGATCACATTGTATGACTCTACACACTGGTCCAGGTCGTCCGCAATGAAGAAGAAACTGGTGAAAAGAGAACTTTTAGGTAACTCCCCCAAGCCCAAATCGATATTTCTCTGAAGAACAGAAAGGCAGGCAGGCGGCCGAGTCCTTATTTACATACATGGGGCTCTCAATATATGCCTGCACCATGGCTGAAAGAAATCAATAGTTTCTCTCAGGAAACCTGAAGTACAGAGGGACAGGATGGATATAAAAGATGTCTGGGGTTTGTATCTCTTTTTAATTTCAACTCCATGCATCCTTGGGGTAATATCTGTAATTGCCAAGAGACCTGCAATATTTAAGGGCATCTACTCAAAGAGTCAATATTATTGAGCACCTAACTTCAAGCTGGCCTGCTTCTTGGGAGCTGAGAAGTCAGATTTCTGGCTGGAACAAGTGCAGACATGAGGGGCCCATTCACTGGGAACAGGGCTGTGGGAAGAAGGTCAGGTTTATAACGTGAACAGTGAAGGGGACAGTATATTGGTTTCCTTGGGCTAATGTAACAAATCACCATGAACTGGGTGGCTTAAACAAAAGAAATGCATTGCCTCACAGTTCCGGAGGCTAGACGTCCAAGATCGAGGTTGGCACCAACCAACCAAGGCAGGTTTTGCTCCTTCTGGCGGCTGTGAGGGGGGGGGTCTGTCCTAGGCCCCTCCTCGTGGCTTCCTGTGGTCTTCTGGCAATCACCAGCGTTCCCTGGCTTATAGGCACGTCACCCCAATCCCTACCTTCATCTTCACATGGCAACCCCCTGTATCTCTCCACATGTTCTTTCTTCTGCAAATGTCTATCAATGTACCCAACTTTACACTCTTCATAAGAATACTAGTGGTATTAGATCCGGGGCCCACCCTAATGTAAATTGATTATTTCTATAAAGGCCCTAATTCCAAATAAGGTCCCACGTGGCAGTACTAGGAGTTAGGACTTCAACACACCTTTTTTCATGGACACAGTTCATTCTCTGACATGGAAGGAAGATGCTAAGCCCAGTTCTCTGCACATTGAGGGTGCGTTCTCTGTGCATGCATGTGCCTGAGATCAGAAGGAAAATTTGCACAGGAAATACACAGTCAAGAGATACAACACTCACTCATTGGCTCGAACAGAAGCATATTTGAAGGGCAGGAGCTGGGTGAGGACAGTGTGGCTGAAGCCACAGATATATACAAGATTGCAGTTACAGTGCTCCGGAGAGCAGGGCCCCGGAGAAGAGAACCCTTAGAATGCCTGCTCCTCAGAGAAAGACCAGAGAAGGAGCGCCGGCAGGGGAGTCTGACCAGGGCTGCTGAAGAGGTGGGAGAAGCCCCAGGAGGGCGACATCTCTGAGGCCAAGAGGAAAGGTCTGAAGGGAAGGGTCACAGCTTCCAATAAAGGAACCCAGGTGTCTGTTACTCCATAACGAAGCACCCATAGCTTAGTGACTTAAAACACCAGCACTTGTTGTTCCCCACAGTTCTGTGGGGTAGGAGTCCGGCAGGACTTGCCTGGGCCGTGCTTCTGCACCACTCGGCATCAGCCTCATCCACCGCGGTCTCTGGGTAAACTGGAGCCCACCTCGGGAATGGACCAGCCTCGGCGGGCTGCAGTGTTGCTTCCTTCACAGGTCTGACACCCAGGAGGTGAGGGGCAGGGGGATGGCTGGACTCAGGGTCAGCCATCAAGCAGAGTGCCCACCCCCAGGCTCACCAGCATGCGGTCTCAGGGCAGAGCTGAGGGACAGCTCTGTCTGGGTCATGCTCCCATCATCCCCCTGGTCTCTTCCACTGCAAAACGAAAACATGGGGCTTGTACAAAAAGCAGGAAAGACGTCATTAAAAGTAAAATACATATATACGTATTCAACACTTAAAAACTGGTTAAAAGGATACATTTCACATTGTGTTCTTAATGAAATTTTTTTTTAAAGAAAAAATGAAAAAATCCAAATAAAACTCTCAGCACAGAGCCTGGCACATTAGTCATCCATCATACGGCAGCTATGACGTAATCGTTTCTGCAAGGCTTATTACGAAATGCAGTATCCGTGCCCACTCCCCTCCCCCCAGAGGCACGTTGCTAGCTATTTTTAGAAAGCAGCACTGCCCCATGTCGTGAGGGGAGCTGGGCATAAAGGGCCTTGGGAATAATCCTCATCAAACTCAAAAATCATAAAGCTTTAAGAGTGGTTAAAACAAACAAAAAAATCCCTTAAAGACAACCTGCAGTTCCCAGTGAACTGAGGACAGTGCACCCTCCCTGAGAAGGAACAGCTCTGACCACGAGAGGCAGTGCTGCTGTTGAGAGCATCAGCGATAAGAAATTTAATTTATTTCGGCACGTTTGCTATTCATAGCATCCATGTTACTTACACATATTAGTTTTAAGTACTGTTTAGAACAACGCAGTTACATATTTTATGTTTAAGTATATTTGACATTAGCTTATATTGTTAAAGTCAAATATTTTTTAAAATCAAAAGTAAAAAAATAAACCTTGGCATCAAAGTGGGCATGATAGAACTGTGCACCTGAAAGCTGTATAATTTTATTAACCAATGTCAACCCAATAAATTCAATAAAAAGGGGGAAAAGTGGGCACCAAAGTACCACTACATGAAGAGTATTACGTTTGATCAATTTCAACTCATTTGGCAGGAACGTATGTTTCTCTTTCACTGAGATGCATGCCTTCTTGAGTTTCATATGAAAAACAGATTTCATTCTAGGTCAGGGCAACCAGTTCCATCAGGACCCAGTTAAGTGCTGAGGCCATAATTTCAATGTAGGGCTCAGTAGCAGACTCAGAAAGTGGCCACATCTGAGCCACAAAATAGGTACAAATGACCCTGACCCACCCAAGACCACAGCACTCAGATGGACACAAGGGTCAGTAGAAGCTGGGTGAAGACAAGAGCATCAGAGAAGCATGCCATGGGCCTGGAAACAGGAGGGCCAGGAAAGGGTGGATTCCCACCACCCTGCAGAGTGGACGGGACACAGAAAGAGCTCAGCCAGATCACGGACTGTGGCTCTCCAGCCGTGGGCCAGAGCAGGGCACTCAGCCTCCGGGTCACCTTGCTGATCAGATGGAAACAATGTATTCTTCTCACAGGGGGCTGGGACCACTAGGGTGGCTTGTGGAAAGCAGCCTATGGGAGACAGTCTCACTGTCATGGTCTTTTGTTTGACTCCAATGGTCCTCCTTTGTTGGTAACCACTCTGCCTGGTTTCAGGAGTTGTAACTGCCCCACCCCACCATGGCTAAGGCTGAGTGAGCAATCTCTGGAATGTGAGCCACTAAGGAGACAAAGCTTGTCTCTGGCAGCAACGCTGATTCTCCTTCATCTCCTGCCTGCCCCCAATGCTTGGTTGGTTAGTCAATGATGGGTATGACCCCTCAGAGCGGGGGCAACCTAAGCCAAACACGATCACTTGGGAGACCATTGAGGAAGGACTCGGGGGGCTGCAACAAAGAGGGAGTGATAGACCCTCATGCTCCCTCCCGGCTATTCTGACATAGCCTGAGTCCCCATTTCCATCTGGGAGTAGTACTTCCTGGCTCTAATCCACTTAAGCCTAAAAACCTATGATGGGGAAGTTGGTACATCCCCTTGCCAGCTAGAGCGGGATCCGGGGTGATCGGGCATAAGAAGGAATTCCTAAAGTCCTATGAAGCCTGCTTTGCTACGAGTGCTTTCATTCATATGATAAGGGTGCGAACTGTTAAAGGGTCTTCTTTAAGAAGAAGAATGAAAAAAATGATCAGAAATATAAACAATAAAATGGCAATAAGTACAGAATCTAAAGGACAAAATAAACAAACAAGCCGGACAGAAACAGACTCACAGATACAGGAAACATTTTGATAGTTGCCAGGTGGGAGGGAGGTTGGGGGGATGGGTGGAAAAGGTGAGGGATTAAGAAGCACAAAGTAGCAGCTACAAAACAGTCACGGTGATGTAAAGCACAGCGGAGAGAACACAGTAATATTGTAGTAACTACAGTGTCAGACGGGTGTGATTTCTCAGGATGATCACTGGATAAGTTACAGAAATGTCTGATCACTGGGGTGTGCACCTGAGACATAATATTGTATGTCAACAGCAGTGATCTAAAAAAAAAAACACTCAGAGGACACAGTTCTGTCACACAGATGCACAGAACAGCTATACGATCCTGAGATAAGTGGGCCCCTCTAAACCAAAAGCACAAGACAGCCGTGGAGAAGCAGCCACCCCAACTGGGGCTCTAATCAGCCCTTCTCTACGAGGCACACTGAGAACCTGCTTGAGAAGCTTCCTGATCAGAGGCTATGGGAGAAGCTGACGGTCAGTCGACAGGAAGGCTTCGTGGAGACATGAAGGGCGCAGACTCTGAAATCAGAAAGGACGGGGTTGGAACTCCCCTGCAATCTATTGGCTGTGTGACCTGAGGTAAGTGTCTTAACTTTTCTCTGTGCCTTCACTCTTCCTCACGTGTAAAATCCATACTTGCCAGGGTGTGAAGAAGTTTGAGTGCAGGAAGGAGAAATATCGAGAATGAGAACCAATACACTGCAGGCCCCCAACATTTGATGACTATTACTGTTTTGTCGTGCCAATAAATATTTTAATAGACTAGATGTTTTCTTCAAGGCAGAACTAAATTCCATCTAAGAAGACATCCCTGTTAATCACTCATTAAATATTTAATGAGCCCCAAATACAAGCAATTTTGTGTGGGGAGAAAAACAAAATGAGATGCGTGGGATCTCACCTCAAGGTAGTTACAATGCCACAGCTACTGAAGATGCTCTGTTCCTGGATTTTTGAAGAACTTTCTATATTTTTCATCCAGTTGTAATAAATATTTTTGTGTCCAGAACTGAAACCTCCACCAAAGAAAAATCGCCTGGAAGGACCAGACCACGCATGTAGCAGGGCCAGGATGGCGCCCAGCGCAGCTCCCACAGGGGCTCAGCGAGAGAAGTGGGGCAGGGGCACTGCAGGGAGAGGGCAAAGACGGGGAGATACTCAGGTCGGAAATTCTCTGAGAAAAGCAGCCACACCACACACTGCAAGGCTGTAGCCAGGGAGAACTTGTCCTTTCCTATAAACACAAGTGAAATAACTTCTCTAGTTCAGAACAAAGACAGAGAAAGGTAGAGGGGTGACTTTTTACATGTGGGTTGGAGGAAGCAGGCCCTCCAGCAACTCTCCTCTCTCTTTATACCCCCACACACCTACTACTTTCTGGATTGGCACCAGGTGTGCAGAGTCCTTTGAAAGCTGTCTGCTTGCATTTACATGGCGAGCAGCTTGCCGTTCTGGACGTACCTGGTGCTGCTGCAGTTCCTGTCACGTGAGACAAAGACAGATGGACAGCAGGCAAGTACGAAACATGGAACATTTTCCCAAAAGCAACACAGGAGAAGTGAACACCCTGGCTCCGTCCCCAGTCAACCTGAAGGCAGCCTGATCTCAAACCCTTCTGCTGACCCCACACCGACCACCAAGCACCTCGGCAACTGGATTCTCTTTACACACCACAAACAAATGTCTCTGATCAGATACTGCGCCCCATTAACAAACACAAATTATTCAGTCCATTAGAACTCGGGAACTACTGCCAGGTCCTTCCTGGGAACTACATGATCTGACCAACAGGGACAGCAGGAAGTACAAAGCAAAGGTCTCCAGAACCCGGCACATGCCGCTAGCACAAGTTCATGGCCTAAAACTCCTTCTGAGAGTGGAGGTCCAGCAGGGGCAGCAGAGGAGACTCCCTGTCCAGGTATCTGTCCCAAGGGTCGCTCCCTGGCGGGCCCATCTACTTCCAGGCGGGTGAACACTGAGGTTTTCATCTCTTGCCCACAAACACCTCCCCCACAGACACGTGGGGACCTTGCCAGTGCTACACAACAAACTGAACTATACCTCTTCCCTCCATCCCCCACCGTCAGCTGGATTTCTCAATGTCTGTCTATGGTGTCCTTTGGGTCCCCTCTGAGGACCTCCCCACGTCACCCACATTCTGTAAAGAACCTCAAAGACACTTTCTCCAGGAAGCTCCTGTCAGCCCTTTCCTTTCCACTCCCACCATGTCCCCCCAAGTTCAGACTTGCAAGAGCTCTCAAATCAGACGACCCTGCCCCCAGCATCCTCCTGCTTCCCAGCACCTCCCCACAATGACCCTGAAGTGGGCCTCTAACCCGCCACCGCAGGAAAGCCAAGGCTGCTTCCTCACCCCTCACCACACCGAGCACGGAGTCCGGACCCTGGCCGCCACCTGCCTCGTCTCCTGCACTCCTCTCCTTCCACCTTCTCTCCAGCCAAACCAGCCCACGATGCCCTCCACGGTCTCCTGCCCACTCAGAAGAGGTTCCACAGAGTCCCAGCACCCCAAGCCCTGGGAGCTGGTCCCCTCGCTGCACCTCATCACTGCAAGTGGGGCCAGGCGAACCCACTCGTTTCTGTCTCACTAACACTAACTCAGCCACAGTTCAGCCTTTCAAGCCTGCCGCCACCAGGTCCACCTAAACTGCCAATCGAGACCAATTTATAATTTAAATCTGTCCTGCATAATGCATAAGATACCTTGTTATAAATTATTCACCTGCAAATTGCCATCTGGACATACAGAGCTCTTGGTGGGACATTTAAAAGGGAAATGGGCAGTTGCCCGGCCTCACAACAGAAAGCAAAGCACTGGCTCTGGCTGTGGGGGCTGTTGTTCTACTCGCCAGGACCCTGAGCAGGTGGGTCCCATTTCCCTCCACCTACAGCCACTGGAAAGCCGGGAGCTTCCATCCCAGGGTGGTGTCCTCCCATCCCACTCGCTCCCTCCCCAGATCCCTGAGCTCTGCTCCACCTTTTGGCAGCCCCGGGGCACACAGGGAGCCATCCCCTGACCTGGTATTCAGCAGAAACTGAGGAGCCTCTCTTTCTCCCCCAACTCGAGGCACACAAATGACCTTCACTCACTCAATACGAAGAACTGACTTTTGTTCGCCCATAGCTCAATCTTCCTGGTGGAAGCTCACCTGAAAAGGGGATGGAGCTCACAGTGGACTCCAGTGAGGGCCCCGTCCCGTCCAGCACTAACCAGCACTCGTTCCCCCGGGCCACTGCGCTGAGTCCATCTACTCCATTAATCATGACTGAACACCCACTGCCGTGACCCAGGCAGCACTCTCCTGTCTGCTGAACCCACAGAGAGGAAGTTCGCGAACCAGAGGGTGGCTGCTCACACAAACCAACCACTACAAAACAGACGAGCCCAGGGGCCCGCTTGGCTGTAGGCACAGTCTGAGGAGGGCAAAACTACCTGTAGGTAATGAATGTACATCCAAGGTCAGTGGAGATGCAGAGGAGTCTGTGATCAGCCCTGTCTCTGGGAGGAAAGCATCGGGCAGGCTGCACAGAGAACAAGCCGCCCGAGCTGGGCGTTGAGGAGTGAGGAGTTCACCGGGCAGACTGGGAGAGGGCTTTCTGAGAAGAAGGCCCAGCCTGCGCACAGGCCCCACCACAGAACAGGGTGCACACGAAAGGGTGGGTGCTCCCAGCTGCTCCGAGCAGCAGGATGCAACCCGAGCGTGCTGCGGGACAGGCTGCACGTGTGCTGCTCCCTTTAAAGAAGCCAGCACGTTCCCGCCTCCTCTGTGGCTCAGATTCTCACAGACTATTTGTGAGGTTGAAAGGAAACAGAGGTGTTCTCATCCTTCCACAATAGACTCATCAGAGCCTGTGGTCCCCTCTCCACATCCTGTTCACAGCTGGCCCCCGGGCAGGGTACAATCCGATGGCGCTGAGGCGCCAGTCCACTCGAGCCTTGCGGGTCACTCTGGGAGCCGAGCACTCGTTAGTCGCCTTGTCCTGAGGTACGAATGTGAAAAACGGACAGAGCCCCACATTCTGACGAGGACTTTGGGGCCCCGTCTCCTTCCTGAGGACCATGCTGGCCACTGCAAATTTTAAAGGTTTTTCTACACAGAAGTCGAGGAGCAACAGGTGCCCCAATAGGCCTGCCTAGGGGAGGCTAGGGTGAAAAGGCTTTGTGGGTGCCTGCTGCGTGTCTGTGAGAGGCACTGCAGGGCAGTGATGGAATAAGACCCATCCCTCTCCCCAGGCAAAGACTCTCTTTATCTCCCTTCATACCTGCGCAAGGCACTGTGCCTTGGGGGTTCAGCCACTACCACTGCCCAGCTGGCACAGAGGGGCCCAGTTGCCCCAGGGCATCACCTGTTCCTCACCTGTAGAGCCCAGGTAGCTCTGTTCATTTTCATGAAACTAATTTGATATGTAGGTACATCAGCAGGTCAGTACCCACCTTCTCTCTCCTCCCATAGTATTGTCCAGCCACAGCTTCCCACCAACCATGGTAAGAAACTCAGTCTCCCCAACAGATCCTCAACCATCCTCTCTACAACTTGAATGCCCCAGGTGGTTTGTGGGCTACAGAGAAATTCTCTGTTGGTTTTTGATAAAGTGTTTATATCCAAGTTTCATATTCTCTGGTTAAATCCTTTCTGAGATGGTGTTCAAACAGATTTACTCAAAAATTTGAAGGGCTTTTCTGTGCCTCCTAGACAAAATTTCAAGGCGTACACGATCAAATCGAGAACCAAGACACCCTGAACTCCAATTTAATAGGCACTTCCAGGTGGCACTGCAAGCGTGAACTCACCACAAAGCCTGCAGTCCGGGAGAACAGAGGACAGTCTCTTAACGGATTGTTCTGGGACGGAGGCTAAAAATTGTCCAGCACAGCCAGTTAGCCTCAAAGAAAGCCTAAACAAATCGAGCCTGATGGGGAGCCGGCGATATGAGACCTCTGTTAGGAGTGACCCTTCTGAGCATTGTGTCCGTGTGGAAAAAGAAGCCTCCCTCTAACTGGGGCACAGGACCCCTAAGAGTAAGGCTCTGGATGACATCACAGCGTTAGTACGGTGCCTTAGAGCGCAACCTTGGGGTTGACCTGGAAATCTGCACTTGAATGGTACTCTTCTTTGGTTATAAAATAGTTTCTGACTTCTCATCGAGACTGGACAGGCGCTGCCCCCAGGAAGGCGAGCAGGGCACAGCATGCGTCCTCACGGGCAGCTCCATCCCTGATTAAAGACCAATGCGCAGGAGCTCCAGAGCATACAAAATCAATTAAGAGAGTTCAGAAAGCACTCTGAACCCTGAATCAAAATTAGCTATTATATCAAAAGAAATAATAGCTTCCACTTATTGAGTACCTACTATTTACCAGGCAATAGGTCGAAGGCATGGGCTCTCTAATTTAATCCTAATAGTAAACCCTACAGGGCAGTGAGAACTCCCACATTTTACAGACAAAAGTGAGGTAATGCAAATGTTGTTGGTCTCTGCCTTGCTCGCAGGCCTTTGTTAATGAAAAGTTGCTTTTATAGAACACTGCATTCCTCATTGAGGAGCACATGCAGCCAGCATGTTGAAATGCTTGCCCAACTTGGACACGAAATTAAAAGCCAAGGAGAAATATACAGACAGATATAGTTCCTGAGCTGGGTGCTTTTTCCCTCTGTGACAGACGTCATGTGGTGCCGATCTCTCCCCACATCCTGTCCACGCCTGTGTGGCGGCCATGTCCACTCCGGAGGGCAGCAGTGGCCTGCACAGGCACCCTGCAGCCACCACAGAGACCCTCATTCACCACTGACCAAGCACCCAGGAGGCCATCTCTGACAACTCCACCCCTGAGTATCCACAAAACTAAGAGGACCGACTTCCATTTCAATCGCTCAGAGAGGATTTAAGAAAACCAGTGACTGGTGCCATTATTCCCTTGTTATGAATGCATCACACAGGGCCCAGCCCGGCTGTCAAACACAAATGAGCGAGATTCAGTATGCAATCAGTTTGTCACAACAGCCATCTCTCACACCACCGCTGCTGCTCCTCGGGGGAGCTGGTGAAAACAAACACATAGAAAGAAGCAAGACAAAAGGAAGGAGGAGGCAGTGCTGCTGTGCTCAGAACTTGGGACAGGACTGGGTCTGGGTTTTGCCCTTGCTAGAAATGTTGTCACCCCACCTCTTACAGGGCACGCCGCCTTCCGTACGTTAATCCGACAACCGTCTGCACCCACGGGGGTCCTGACCTGCTCCAAAACCACCGGGAAGCAGGCTGGAGCCACCACCTCTCAACAGCGCTGTCGGAATCTCCGAAAAGCAAGAGCATCTGCAAACACCGCCCTCCCCAGGAAATGCCCTTCAGTCGCGGTCCCCTGCATTGCTCCCTAACAGCCCTAAGACAGGAAAGATTCCTAACTTCGGTTTATGGGGAGGTAGTTGAGGCCGAGGGGGATTCTCTGGGCAACACTGCCTCCTGCTTCAGGAGTAAGTTCCACCTCTCCGAATGAGTCTGCCCACTTTTATGTCTGCAGCACCTCACTTCATTTCTTCTGAAGTGCCCCATGCTAGGAAGGCAGTCTTGACTATATAACACAGCACAGCAATATTTGGGGTCCCGCCTCTAACGGACACCACTGGTTTCCTTTCCTTCCATCCAACTCCAGTGCACATTTCTCGGAAGCCTGCCCACCATTACACCAGGAGAACGTGCAATCAAGATCCTTTGCACTGCCTCCAGAAAGACAACTGCCAAGCCCGGGACCAGCTTCCTCTGGGAAGCTGGTCTGCTCCACTGCAGTGATGGGCCCCTTCTCCAGAAGTCCTGACACAGTCTCTACTGCTCCCGCATCAAAGCATTATCATGTGGTGCTTGTCATAAACTGCACACTTGTGTGCCCCCCAAATTCAGATGCCGAAGGCCCAACCACAATGGGACGGTGAAAGGAGGTGGGCCCCGTGGGAAGTAAACAGGTTTCGATGAAGTCGCGAGGCACCCACAGTGAGATCAGCGCCCATGTGAGGAGGACAGACATCGGTGCTTCCTCACGCCACCGCTGGAGGACACGGGGAATGGCCAGGAAGGGACTCTCCCAGAAGCCAACTGTGCGGGCACCTGATCTCAGACTTCCTGCCTCCAGAGCTGAAAGAAATAACCGTCTGTGGAGTGTTACCTCGTCTGTGCTGCTTTATCATAGCAGTCGAAGCCAAGACCATGGTACAGTGATTAGCCCTGATCTCTGGTAGACTGTGATTCTGTGACCGGGGTGGGCAGGGCCTGTTCGTGCCCACCACCATGTGCGAGGCACCTAGTGCTGGGTTTGGGAAGTAAGAAGCACTAAGGAAATGTCTGTTGGATGGACAAACGGATGGATGGATGATGCCTGCATACATGTGCAGGTGGGTGAGAGGATGCCTGTGTATGTGCACAGATAAAAGTCATGTGATGTTTGGGTTTTTTTTAAAGATTTTATTTATTTATCTTTAGAGGGGAAGGAAAGGAGAGAGGGAGAGAAATATCAATGTATGGTTGCCTCTCATGCGTCCCCTGCTGGGAACTGGCCTGCAACCCAGTAATGTACCCTGACTAGAAATCGAACCACGATCCTTTCGTTTGCAGGCCTGTGCTCAACCTACTGAGCCACGCCAGCCACAGCAAAAGTCATGTGGTTTTGAAGTACGTCCAATATTGGAGCAAATGGTTATGATATCAGTGAAACTGCAGGAAATAAATTGTATCGACAATGCAATTTCAATTACGTAAACATCACATGTGATTAGGAATCTGGAAGGAAATATACTAAAATGCTAGAAATGGTTATCTATGGGTGGTAAGATTAGGATTGTTTCAGTTTTCCTCATTTCCCACACCCCCATAAACTGTATGCATTGCCTTTATTATCCAAAATGAGATTATATTTTTCAAAAGGAAATTACTAGGAAAAAATGTTTCAGGAGATTTTCTCCTATAAGAGCAAGGCCCTGGGACTCAGGGCAGGAAGGTCAAGATCGGGAGGGTCACATGCTCAGAACGCAGTGCTCACGCCTCTGCAGGTTTTCTGGAAGCGTGAGACCTCCACGCACAATCTGCCCTTCACACGGATGAGTCACAGCAGGTTCCCCCATTCGGTGTTTCTTCAACCTCGGCCGTTCCGAAAAGAGAGCTACTCACAGGAGGAGGTGGAGGAAGTGCCACCTCGGAAGACAAACCGACAGCTCTAAGGAACCATCAGGCCAGGAGAGCGAGGCCAGGAAGGGCCTTGACCCAAATCTTGAGAGTCACAGAGATCAAAACTAAGGGAGTGGCAAATGTGTCAACCAAGCAATCGAAAAATTCCTCCTGAAGCTCAAAAGAACAGAAGGCGGCTGCTCTGAAGACAGCTTATTTGGGGAGTAGGAGGGGCCGGAGTTACAGGGAAAGGTAACTATTGTGACAACTGCAGGGACCAGACAGTAAAGATTCTCAGCTCTGAGGGCCACGCAGTCTCTGTCACAGCCACTCAGTCCTGCTGTCGTGGTGCAAGAGCAGTCACAGAAGATGCGGATGAAAGAATGAGCACGGCTGTGCTGAAACACAACCCTATACACAAAAACGGGCCAGATCTGGCCCAAGGGCCATACTTTGCCAGCCTCTCGCTTAACATGGCAGGCACCGTGACCTCTGTGGTTGAATTCCCAGGAGACTCAGAGATGAAGCCACTTCCCCAGGCTGTGTCATCAGCAGTGGCAAGGCCTGACTCAACCCTATGGCAGACTGACGGCAAGGGCCCACTCTTCCCCATGAGGTCAGACTGAGTGCATCCTCCAGGCAGCATCACGCTGAGCGTGGGGACGCAGACTGACTAAGACCCAGACCTGGCCCTCCAGAGGTGACAGTTTAAGATGGGCATCTGCACCACAGGCACCTTCCTGGCACCCAGCTCCAAGACGAGTGTGTCCCAATGTGACACAGTGGGTGTCAGGAACACTAACACCCACAGCAGGGACATGCGTACAGTGTGCCTGACCCTTTACAAAAGGGTTTTCCCTGTACACAAGGAGAGCAGTAGGAAGTGAGCTCACCTGGGGCTTTCAGATACTGGTTTACACACCGATGAGCTCTGAGTGCAGAGGCCGAGGAACAAGCACGCGCCTGAGGAGCACCCCCCAGGACAACTTGCTGTAATGGGTCGCAGCTCAGATTCGCGGCTGCAAGCACGGACAGACCCAAATGGCAGCCCAAGCTTTAAGGGGCCTAAACCTCAGCCCCTCCCTGTAAACCAAAGTCAGCAATCCTTGCCGTCTTGAGGCTGTCAGGAGACAACACAGGGGGCAGGAACTGTGCATCCACTGTCATATCCACAGCACCAGGCACACAATAGGTAAGAAAAAAAGAGTTAAATTAAGAGACTTTCTGAAATGACCTAAGACAGTGGGAAAACAGGACTTACTTTGTGAATGACTTTCCAATAAAGAGGACCAGCACTGGAAGCAAGGCACCGTGGCTGGCACAGCCAGTGTGGACAGGACAGGCACCAGGGGCTAGCCCGGAGATGCACAAAGCCACCTTCTGAGTGAGCCGGGAGGCCCTTCTCTTCCAGGGGCAGGTGTGGGTGATGCAGAAGGGAGCAGCCAGGGCACGGCAGGGATCCTGTTCACCCAGCTCCGCACAAACAGCCCGAGGTGCCAAGATTCCGACCGGGCTCCACCTCCAGCCCCAGTCCCTGCTGCTCCCTTATTCCCCTGCCCCCACCTCCTGCCTCCCACTCTAGAAGAAACTCTGACCTTCTTAACCACCAGCAAACAGGGGAGTGACCACCCACCCACCGATCTCCCTCCACCCCACTTCCACAGGCCTTTCTGGAGACCGCCTAATTGGAAGAGGACAGGGTTTAAACACCAAGACTTGCAGGCAGTTTTCCCTAGTGCCTAACCCCAGCTGTGTCCCTGTGGCTGATCCACCGACTCCAAAGCCAAGGGACTGGGGAAGAGCAGTGGTATTTTTTTACACCTATTGAGTGCCAGGGATGACGAGACTAAACACTCAAGTGCTGGGACTTCACTCTGTGGCTACCTGGAGATGCCGGTGTTTTCGTCCACATTTTTAAAAGAGGGGGGTCCTTCCCTTGGAGAGGTTACATCATCAGTCCATGGCCACAAAGCTAGTGGAGGGCAAATCCAGGTCCATCTGAGTCCACCTCATCTGATACCCAAGCACAGGGTGGTCCCTGCCCCCCACCATGTCCATCCTGGCCCACTTTCCCTTTGCCCACTACACACCAGCCACAGCGGCCTCTTTTCTGTTCCAAGAACCTTGTCTCCTACCCTGGAATGTGCTTCCCCTTGACTGACACTGGCTCTCAGTCAGTTGTCACTTGCTCAGAAAGGTCTCCCTGGCCACCACCTTGACAAGGGTCTAAATTAACCCTCGGCCCACGTCACTGTCTCCTCTACTGCGGGTGTCTCCTTCACGGCAACTGCAATGCAGTCATGAGGTGGATGATATGAGATCTCCTTTATGGTTAGCTCTGAGCAGGGAGCAGGACTGTTCCCGGGAAGCAGTGATTACGTCTGTCTTTTACAGCACAAAACCCAAGTGCTTGCCACAGTGCTTGCCACAGAGTAGGTATTCGACTGGAGCTGAGGAATGAGGGAGTGAGCGAACTACCACCCCCCCACACATACTCCCTGGACGTTTCAGAAGGCCCAAATATCATCTTCCTTGAGTTTGGCATGAGCATTCATCACACATGCTCACACATGTACACACCCACCCACACGTGCATGCCTGCACACCCACACTTTACCATGGTGTCGAGTTCTTGGAGCAAGAGTACAACACAGTGTCAAGTTCTTGGAGCAAGAGTACAAGCACCCACCACTCCTTCAGATTCCAGCACAGCCTCCCCTGCTGCTGCCATACTCAACTTTGTGCATGTCATTCTAGTGCTACTGCCACTTTGGCTTATCTGTCATTGCTGACACAGTGACCTAATGAAAGAATCCACACAACACAAATGAAAGTGAAGTCATTTGTATGAAGCACCTGAGCAAGGGATGGGCATGCACAGGCTACAGAACATGAAGAGCTTTAACACTAAGGTCCCGCAGCCCTTCTGACACCTGACAGACAACGAGGTAGATTCATCCACTTACAGTGATGACGTATAAGAAGGGAAAAATTTGGGCCTCCCCTCCCAAGGCCTACATTGTTGGGACTGTGCCCAAGACTTTTATACCTGGGATGAAGCAGGGTTTAAGAGCCATAGCCTGAGGATGGGCAGAGCTGGGTTTGAACTGTGGCTCCATCACTTACTGCTGGCCCCAAGTCTTCTCGTCTCTAAAATGGGCTAAAACTGGTGCTTCCCTCAAAGGGATGCTGTTAGGATGAGGTGACCCAAATGCACGCGAATTGATCACTAGTGCTCACTGCATGACAGTTGTCATCCCATCATTTACAGTTCTTCACAGAGAGGATTAACGTGAGATTCCACTTAGAGTCCAAGCACCCAGCGCAGGTCCTGGCACACAGTAGGGCCTCCAGTCAGGCTACTGATAAGGATACTCACGCAAGTCTGTAGGTGGCGTCTGATTTCACCCAGCTTTCAGCAACTGCTCCCCAGCTCGGCCACCCCCTCTCTTCCTGGTTGCAGTTCTCAGCCCAGGGGTCTCTGCTGAGACCTCCTACGGGTGGTGCCATGGCTGGTCAGAAGGCAAGGGGAGCCTTGGCCTTCACCTTCATCCACACAGCAGTCTCTGGCCAACCTGCATTCACCTGGTTTCCCCCCCAGCCCTTGGGCACAGGTCCCAGACTCCAGGGCCTCCCTTCAAGGCAGAGTTCTGACCTTCTCAACCTTACTAACTGACAAAGATTTGGGAAGAATTCTAGAATTCTACTCTGAAATGGACAGAAACATGTATTCCTCCTTCTATGAAACAATGAACTCTTTAAAATAAGGGGCCCTGAAAAATCTCCTTTAAAAATACCAATATTGGGGAAAGCCTTGTTTTTGAGGATCTTAGCCACTTAGCTAAACTCTTCCTTTTAGAAAAGTCAACTGTGGAACAATCTGCCTTCTAATCCATTCATAAATGAGACATTCAAGGTTTAGAATAATGTCCCCATAATTCAAGTTAATCATTCCACTCTTGTAACATGAATCATCTGTTTTATGGAGACTTGCACTAAGATGGGCAAGAGCCACTGGATTGTGCTTTAAAAATCCCTCCAGAGCTTGTAAGTTTTTCTATTAGTGACAGAGAAGTTACTGCATTTTTAGCAGGCACTTTAAAGATTTCTCATGCAATCAAAGCTGTTTTCTTAACTTACATGGTTTTCAAACATGCATTAGGGTTGACCTTATTAAACTTTCGTAGCACCATTGATATATGATAGCACACAAAAGTACAGTCCCAAAACTTCTGGCAGTACTGGGAAAGGGAATGCTCACAAGCCGTCCCTGAGGGGACAGTGAGGACTCTGAGCAGGGCATGGACCCCCAGCCAACGCTGAGAGGGGCAGAGATGGGGACAGGTCCCCAGAAGAGCTGTGTGCACAGAGGACAGTGAGGAGGCAAACAGACAAAGATCTGTACTCTTTAATCAAGAATTTCACCAAATTCTCTCCAAGAATACTCTCCAAGTGCTCTAAGGACAAGACAGCATTCTGCAATCCTATTAAGATCCAGGATGTCACAGAGATGGGTAAGAAGGCAACTTCGATGTTTTCAAAATAGAAAACTTAGGACTGAATCCTCAGAAGCTATGAGCTAGAAAGCAACACCACAAACAACTGCCACTCACTGAACACTCACTACCAGGTGTGGTGCGAGAGATACAAGGTTGCCTTGAATCTTCACAACCACTTTATGAGAGGCACATCCTCACCCTCACTTCTCAGACAAGAAAGGAACGTTAAACCTCCCCATGACCACGCCACCAGCACGCAGCAGAGCCGGGCTGAGTGGGGCCTGCAGGACTTCGACTCCCAGGCCCTAAACCCTGACACCAAACTGACCTACAAGGTCAAAGCTATAGTCCTGCCTCACCTCCCCACCCCTACTGTATGGGACTACCTTCCAGAAAGGAGTCACTGCCATTTTCCACCACCCGAGTGTTTTTCAAAGTAGCATAGCTCCTTTGAATAGGCAGGTCATTAAGTAACCCTGAGACGTAAATGACTGAGTAAGAATTTGACTTGAAGCAGTTGGGACAGGGGTGTCTGTTACAGGCCTCCAGGGTGAAATCCAGGACAAAGTCAGAAGGAAAGGAGCAGCGCTGTAAGAAAAAGGTGAGAGAAAGGAGATGGATGCTCCAGCTACGGACCTCCTTTGGCAGACCACCCATCAGCAAAACAAGAAAAAGTCAGACCAAGTAAATGAGGACAATAGCAAATGACTGTGGTTACAAGTTTCAAACACCAGACCTTAGACTTCTTAAACCGCTGAGCCGAGAGGGAGAGGGGGCAGGGAAAGTGCAAGTGCGCACTGGGACGATTTGAGTCGGACAGTAGCAACGCTGGGCTTCGAGTGCTCTTGCTTGTTCTGTTTGTCCTCCTATTCACATGTTCTAATGTAGATAAAGTCAAGTGACTTGGATCACACTTACTTGACATCAGCCCTGGATACAGGAGAAGTCTTCCTGTGGCTCTTGGTTTGCCTTCCTCTTCCCCAGCCCTGCGTTTTACAAAGTGGATGGTTGACAACCACCAGATGGCAACAGCTGGTGTCCAATGTGGGAGGCAGAGAAGGAGCCCTGGCCTCTTCGGGACTGGCCCCACCGCCCCAAGCCTTCAACATCCCCTGACAGCCACACCAGAACCTGCATCCACAATCAGCTAGAAGCCACGCTGCCACTGAGCACTGTGCGTGGGAGAGTGACGCTGAGGCTCAAAGAAATCAACTCACTGGGTATTTCTAGAGCAGTTCCGGGCCATCGTAGCTCCAGGTGGTGCACAGGGGAGACACTTTTGCTTAGAGGATCACAGATTAATGGGCAAAATACTATACAAACAACTTCGCTGGGTACGTGCCTGGGAACATACATACAGCAAGGAGGATGTCAGAAGTGCCCGTATATTGCTGTCCCATTGCTGTTAAGCAACTCCTGACTCCCATTGTTCTCTGCCCATGGTCCTCCGTGCCAACCTGTATCAAATGCACACCCCAACAAGGTTTCTCAGCACAAAATGTTCAAAAATCCCCCTTTGTATCTTCTCCCCTCCTTCATACTGTTTGAATCCCACCTGCTAAGCACCAGCTGCTGCCAGGAACTATGCCGAGCTCTTGGGCTGCTCAGATAAAGGGCACAGCAAATCCCTGCCCTCACTGTCCTGGACAGGAGGTAGAGGAGCTATTGCTTTGGCAGCAGGAAAAGAGCTGTGACTAAGGTCTGGACAAAGGGGGTGATGTCCCACTTCTGGTCAGGGAGCCATGGTGGTATATCAGTCCACGTGCCTGCTCCCCGCCCAGTGCAGCCCACCCAACCACCCCCAGAAGGTACCTCCTGTGTCTCATGATCCTCTCCTGAAAACAGTTCCAACTGAGAACGAATACCTGATCCTAGAAAACACACTCAATAGCTTGAAGTAATCCAACCCAATCCTCTCTCAAATATCTGTACCTGTTACAAAAACTGGAGCTTTTGAACCAGAAGTTAGTGCTGAGCCAGGGCTAGAAGAAGTGTGTTCAGACATGAACACTCTAATGAACAAGCACAGAAACTCAGTTTACCTAGTGAAATAGAAGAAACAACCAGGCAAGCAATAGAGGGAGGGAAAGGGCATGCTGCAACGTCAGGTAAAATTACAACTCTGAAGAGCCACAAAGGAGGGGACAGCGGCCCCTGAACATGAAGAATGGGCACCTGGGACCTAGTCTGGGGGCTGGGAAGGTCTCCCCCAAGATGTGGGACCAGAAGAACGAGCAGGAGCTACCCAGGCAGAGATAGGAAGACTGCACATGCAAAGGTCCCACGCAACCTACAACAAGGCTGGCCAGGATGGGGCACAGTGCTCACACTGCTCCACACCCAGGATGGCCCCAGGCACACGGCCCCTGGCACAGGCTACCCTTCCTCCCAGGGGACTCCCTGCCCTGTGCCACCCTCCCTGTGTCCCCAGCCCTCTGTTTCTGCAGCTTCCACTTCTCTGCTTGAGTCTCCCTTCACAACTATGCATGAGATCGCGTGTTCCGGAGGAACTCTGCTCCCTTATTAATCTTGTCGTATCTTAATAAAATAGCCTGGTGCCTGCCTGGTGTTCTTCTGCACAGAGCAGTGGGGTTCATGCAGCAAGCAGCAGGTGGGCCAGCTCTATTTCATTTCTTTTGTGTGGGAGGGATGACCTAGATGCTGCTCTGTACAACACACCCGCACCTGCGAGCTGTAACCCCTTCTTCCCCATCCAGCCCGGTGCTCGGGTGGAAGCAGAGGTTTGCGTACCCACGGTGTAGTGTTAGCCAAGCTCATAAGTGGGCTTAGCTGGGCCCATGTGGGGGAGGACAACATGAGACCCCCTCAGGGTGGTTCCAGATGACCAGGACAATGCCCCTCAATGGGTGGGTATCTCTGGGGAGGCCAGCCACAGAGAGGAGACCTCTCTGGGGACCCCTGTTCACAAGACATGAGTGAAGGAAGAAGGGGAGTGACTTGTGGTTCCCTCCATCCACCTCTTCCCTTGGTCGGTTTTCCTCCCAGGTTGTCATACTCATTCATTCATTCGTTCATTCACTCTGCTGGCTACTCTGCACAGGCTCTGTAAGGGACCCAGAGAAAATGAAGAGACCATAAGGGACCTTCCCATGGAGAACACACAGAAGCAAAACCCCACGGAGTCCCTGGCCAGTGTGGCTCAGCTGGTTGGGGTGTGGTCCTACAACTAAGACTGAAAGTTTGATTCCCGGTCATTGATGTTTCTCCCCTCCTTTCTCTCTAAAAGAAGTGAAAAAATGTCCTCAGGTGAGGATAAAAACAGACTTTTCTAAATCCATGTAAAGAGGAACCAGGGAGACCACCCAGCAGATCACCACCCCAGACCGACCCGGGCTGCGGGAACGGAACTAGGGCCGGTGTCTCAGTCAGCTCGAGCTGCCGCGCCACAGCCTGGGTGGCTCCAGCAACAGGAATTGGCTTCCCGCAGTCCTGGAGGCTGGAAGTCCAAGGTGGCAGTTGGTTCTGTTTCCCAGCAAGGTCCTGCCTCCTGCCTTGAAGACAGCCACCTTCTGACCACATCCTCACAGGACAGAGAGAGAAGTATCAAGGTCTCCGGGGTCTCTTCTTAACTGCTAATTCTGTCGTGAAGGCCCCACCCCCCCAACCTCACCTAAACTTAGTGCCTCCCAAAGGCCCCACCTCCAACTACCATCCCATCGGTGGTTAGGGCCACAGCAGGTGCATTCTGGAGGCACACAGTTCCACACAAAGCAGCCGCCAGCCTGGCAGGACTAGTGTGGTGACTAACTGGGGTCCTCTGGGTACAGCACTTAGCGCAGAGCCTCAGAATGCCCAGAAGCTTATTGCCAATCTTCTTGTTCTTATGGCGATTCACAAAGACATGGCGCCTCAGGTGAACGGCAGGTGGAACGTGTCTCCCAGGCCCCCGCCTGCCTCCCATGCACTAGGACCAGCCAATTCTGCCTCTCCAGCACCCTGCCTCCCCCTGCCAAGCCAGAGAGCGTGACTTGGAATTGAACTTGTTCCCTCCAGGGGCATGAAAGGGAACCGAAAACACAAGAGATGTGATTAAATGCTGAGCTGGTCATCATGCCACGATCCAACAGTCACAAGTGGACTGAGTCCGGCCCTTTTCCACCTCTTAATCACGTCCCTGCCAGATTTAAAATTCAATGGACATCAATGAGAACAAATGCTAATAAGGCTCTAACAGCCATCGGATGTCAAGAGGTGAGGAGTAAGCCCTGCATATCTTGACTGAAAGGTGGTCAAAGAGGAAATAACCAGGATACTAAATAGAAATCTTTTATTCAAGAGAACAGCTCCCCTGAAAGGCAGCTGCTCCAATCAGTGACACTCACTCATTAAAGACTGTGTCCCACTCAGTGTCCTAAGGCAGCAGAGACACCCAGCCTCTTGACACGTATCTTTCCTGGCATCTCACCAATGCAGTAAAGTGACCAGAAAATTTTTACTAGGCCTGACCGAAAGCCAATGTCCTCTCCTGACACATGCACTCTTTAGGGTCGTGGCTGTCATGAAATTTCCCCCAGAAAACATTGCAACCTTGGAAATGTCATACCAGATGTCCCCTTTAAGCAGCACTGGTAAAGTTGATGCATTTCTCAAGTGTCGGGGGCTGCATCTTCCTCTGCCTCTCTGGGAATCTCAGAAGAGCCATTCCAGCAGATAGACTCTGGACCCATGGAGGAAGCCCACAGAATGGTCCGCCTGAGGTGACAGGACAGCACGGGACCAGATCGCGGTCAATGCTCATAGCAGCGACAGACTCCAGTTCCAGAACCAACCTTGGCCCAAGGATCCTGAATTGTTTTCTGGGCTTTCTATGCCTCCAGACAAATGCCCTCCCTAGTTTCTCAACACCCGGAAACACCGTCTGCGGTGCTCTAGGCTTTCTGATTAAGAGTGAGATTTGCCTTGAGTGCTGGTGACACAGAGTAACTAGTGTGACCTTATCACCAGACAGCCCTGGATTCAAGGCCTAGCTTGCTCACTTCCCAGCTACGAAACCCCAGGCACAATGTTCACCCTAAGCCTGGTTTACTCCAGGGCCAACAGGAGAGGCCGGCCCTGGACAGCCCTTCACCGTGAGCCTATGGTAAGCATTCCATAAAAGTTAGCCGTTACAACTGGCTTCACAAAAACTTGGGTTTTCACTCCAACACAAAAGTCAGAGGAGCTGAATAAACGAGGAAGCCTCAGGGAGTTCTACAAAGCAGCTGGTTGCAAGCAGCCACACCTTTGGTGGCAGTGTCTACCCCGAGTTGGGCCAGCTCTCCTTAACAAACACAGCCGGGAAGCCGCGAGACAAGAGAACCCTGGAATCACACACAACCTTTCACGACAGCGATGTCCACCCTTTTCTATCTCACAGCACACAAAAACCAATTATGAAAATTCTGCAGCACACCAGAAATGCACTTCTTGCCAATGTGACCAAAAAATAGATATAATTTTGATTCATTCACACCGGACAGCTACTATGTTGGCTGTTGTCATTTTTTTAATATGATCATCTAAGGGAAAAGAGGTCAGTGCCCCTGACCAAATAGTCAGGTATTGCATGTTTTAAAAATTCCTGCAGCACAGCAGGTGGAAATTGCTGTCTTAGAAGATTAGTTCACCTGGAGCTGTAACCCACAACTCTCCACATCCGAATCCTCTCCTCATGATGACAAGGTGACGATGGTGACAATGACTTTGACGGCCTCTAAGAGTCTGTGAGTGCTTACTATGCACCAGGTACCGGAGTGAACACTTCCCATCTGGCTGCCTCTCTAACCCTCGCAATGGCTCAGGTAGCGGCCATCATCGTCCTCGGTCTGGATCAGCACTGTCCAACAGAAATGTAATTTGAACCCCAAATGTTAGCCGTGTCTGTCAGTTAAATATTCTAGCAGGCACATTAAAAAGTGAAAAGAAACAAGTGGAATTTAATATTTAATCCAACATATCCAAAATATTATGTCAACGTGTCACCAGTATTTTAAAATATTAACGGTCAATTTTACCTTTTTTTTTTCCATCTGCAGGCATTGAGATCTAGTGTGTGTTTGTACCAACGGAACATCTCGGTTCAGACTAGCCTTATTGTGAGTGCTCAGCAGCCAGGCATGGCTGGTGGTCACCAAGTCGGACCACACAGGTCCAAGCAATGAGGGCACGATGTGAAATGTGCTCAGGACCCCACACAGACCCAGGCAGTCCCTCTAGGGCTAAGCCTTCGGCTCCTATGCTGTCCAGCCTCTCATTGTCTCGACCACTAAACCCCACACTGGGAGCCCACTGCCTGCCCCAGGAGGTAGGGGCTCAGTCCCTCCTTCTAACCTTGCAGGCACACCCCTTCCTGTGCACCGAGGGGAGCAGCGAAGGGGACACCTGCAATTTCACCTTTAGAGAAGACATCCTGACAAGCACCGTCTCTAAAAGCCTCATAAAAATGACTCCAGGGTGAAAAAAACAGCTAAGAAGAGGTGACAAGCTCCTGTTAAAGCATCCCACTGATGTCAGAGGGTAGTTTCAAAACTGTTAAAAAAAAAAAAACTCCAATCCTTGTCAGGAATTCCCAGAAAGTGGCAAGAGTATGTTAGAGATTGGCAACAACTGGGTGAGGATTCCAGAGTAAAATACCGGAAAACGGCAATGTTAAGCACAGAGAGGGTGGAGTAAGAGCGGTAATAAAACCTATATTGGAATGGGTAAGTGCACATGTAAGTGCAGGCAGACTCAGGGTGGGTAAACGGCAGGCAAAGAGGCCGCTCACCAGCCTGCCTCTACCTCGGAGAGTCTTGGGTTGGCTCCTCATAGACATGGAAATTACTCAGGACAAAACTCTCCGCAGCTGGAATCGGTGATATACTGACATGATGACAATTACTTGCTGCCCGTTGTGCTGCAGTAGAAGTGCATTCAAGAGCCAACATGGCTTGGAAGGCCTCCCCAAGACTGATCCGGTCAACAGAGTCTGCAGCCCAGAGACGGGTGCTGGGCACAGCCAGAACTGGAAGAGGAAGGCTGCAGGTCCCCAACCGTGCACTGCTCAGTCCTGAACTAAGCACAAGACCGCCCCAGTGTCCCTCTCAGACAAGGGTGGGTGCCCCTCCTGCCCTGCACCCTCCTTCAGCACCCCGGTAGAGCAGTCAAGACAGAAGTGCCTGCCCTGTGGGTGAAGGGCCAAGCCTGAGGCGAGTCACCAGCCCCCTGACCTGCCAGGCCAGCTGGGGGCAGTGAAGGCCTGGACCCACACAAGCGAGAGTCCTGAATGGCCCCCGCTGTGGGCCGGTAGCGTGTCCTCCCTGAAGCACGCTGGGTCCACTCCACAGGTGCACACAAATGCTGAGCCCAGGGCAGCATCTCTCCATCCCAGTCCAAACCTGGGCCCCTGTCCTTTTGGGAGGGGCCTCCACCTCGTATGGAGGTGCAGCCAGTGGGGCCTTGGGACCCAGCAGATCTGGCACTGCCTCTTACCACCAGTGTGACCCTGAGTTATTGAACTGCCGTGAGCCTCAACTTCTCCTTCTTCAACAGAGAAATCATATGTTCATTTAGCAAATATTTATTAAGCCTGCACTGTTCTAGCTTCTGGAGATACAACAGTGAAGAACAGGGGGAAAAATCCCTTCCTTGTGGAACTTAATTCTAGTTAGAGGAGAAGGTGACCAGTGGGCAGATCGACATGTCTCAGCAAAGGGAACAATAGTACCTACCTCACAGGACCATCCTGAAGACTCGATTAAATAGCACATCTACTGCAGACTGCACACACTGAGTAAATGTTAGCTATTGTTATTATGAACAGTAATAATAGTTACATCTAATCCTTCCAGCTACATCTGGTCCCGGGCCTGGCTCCAGAAGTTCCATTTGGCGGGAAGCCAGGCTGGGAGACAAGCCTGGAAGGGCTTCATTTTCCCATCCACGCATCCTCCTGGATCCGAACAAGAGGACATCCCGCCGCAGGCATGGAGCCCCATACAGTCTTCATTTAGCAAGATCGACAAGTCCCCTGAGCCCAGGGGCACAGCAGAAGGTGGGTCTGGGGGGAGTCGGGTGCTGCTGCAGCCCTGTGTACCCACAGTGGTGCGCCAGCTTTCTGCCGGCCCCACAGCCTCCCAAATTAGCAGGGGAAAGAAAGTGCCTCAGGCACATCCCAGCAGCCTGGCTGTCACACCTTCCTGGGGCTGGGAGGGAGTAAGGGCAGCAGCCCCCAGGAGTGCTGGTCTGCGACTTGGAAATGGTGACACCGGCAGTGAGGGCGCCACGCCCTGCGCTCGGCACTGGCTCCGTGTCAGCGCCATGTGCAGCACTCGCCTTTTACTGCCTTCCTTAATGTTTGTAATAACCCAGTGATGGAAGCGCTCTTTTTTCGATCTCCGTTTTGTACAGAAGGAAACCGAGGTTAGGTAATTTGTCCATGAAGACAGGCTGAGGGGAAAGCAGGCCAGCTGGCCAGCACCAAAGGCCAGGCCTGCCCCAGGGAGCCAAACCACCTCCCCTCCAGGCCGCCCCAGGGGGAAGGGAGACAGGGAAGCCGGGGCTCACAGCCACTCAGTGGTAGGAGTCCTCCATATCCAATCTGTTCCCTATGAACAGACTCCATTCATACAAAATTTCATCTGAGAAAGTGTCATTGCTAACTTTTTTACATCATTGGAATAAGTGTTGGCCGTTATGAAAAGAAGGCTTTGATGAGGGGGTTTTGATGAGGGGCCAGGAAACCAAGTGCCATTAATAGAAAAATAAATTGTGGCGATAAATCCAAATAGTGGAATATAATATAGCAGTGAAAAAGAACTGCTTCTGGATCCAACGGGGCAATCTCAGAGAGATGGTGAGTGAAAGCAGACACAGAGGAATATATATTGGATGAAGTCCTTTTATATCAAGTTCAAAAACAGGCAAAACCAATCGATGGAAACAGAAGTGAGGATGGTGGCTGCCCTTGGAAAGGAGCGTGGCCACGCAGGGCCCGGGGCGGCTCCGGGAGTGCCGGCAGAGTCCTTACGTCTTAGGTTACAGAGGAGTATCCAGAGGTAAATATTTACTTAGCTACACAGTTAAGGTTTCTGCACTTTTTTCTTTATTCTACCATGGTAAAAATATAAAATAAAAATTCAAGAAAATCTCAGTCAATTATTTAATCCAAGATCCTGCCTTTAGGTAAGAACTTAACCCAGATTCACTTAAGAAAGAAGGCAATTGCCTCTCTTGGTTGTTAAAATAAAAATAAAAACAAGGATCTTTTTTAAGCCCCCGAACAAAAATTCAGCCAGAACAATAAAACACTCCAGCAGTGGAATTAGCAGGCAGGAGTCTCACGCTCCAGGTCTGCACAGATTCTACGTGACCTGCAGCGACCCCCAGCCCTCCCTGCTGGGGAGGTCCACGATTTGATTTTAGAAAGACGTATCTGCTGAGAACAAAGCCCACAGCAGCCACATCAAGGGGACTTAGAGGAACACCCCCATCCTCCCCCTCGGCCCGGGAGCATGGGGCCTTTTCAGAAGGCGCCACAAGAAACTCAAAAGCAATCTCCAAAGCACTGAATGCAATAAAACAGGTCGCTGGGCATCTCGGCAACCAAGCGCATAAGGTAAAATGGGCATCCAGGACAAAGGGAAATCAGCGGCCCCTCTGGGCACACTTGGCTCTAATTATTTCCAGGCCTGGGATCAAGCTGGGCTGAGAATAAAGGCCTGGGACCTGCCCAGCGAGGATGGAAAGCAACCAGGGCCCTGGGTGTCCTGGTCCTGGGGCGAGGGTAGTGCAGGCGGGTCTCGCTGCCCCCCCCAGGCCCCCACCTCCACTGACAGCCACACAGCCCTCACCTCGCCCTCCTGCACTCCTCTCTTACTGAAAGTGGAGCTAGACTGTATGACAATTCTAGTTCCACCTTCAATTTTTAAGAAACCTCCACACGGGTTTCTACACTGGCTGTGCTAATTCACTATCCCACCAGCAGTGCACCAGGGCTCCCTTTTCTCCGCACCCTCGCCAGCGCTTCTGATGACTCAGACCTGGAGAGCGTCATGTGAAGCAAAATGCATCAGAGGGAAAAGGACAAAAACTGTTTGATCTCACTCATGTGTGGAAAATAAAACAAAAATGTGACAAGCAGACAAAACAGATTCACAGATAGACTCAACGGCACGGTGCTTACCTGAGGGGCGGCAGGGCAGGGGGCGGGGGAGGCAAAATTTGTAAAGGGGGCAAACACGGGGTCCCACAGAAGCAATGCCTGCTCGAGTGTGGTTGGCAGGGTAACAACGTGGGTGTGATAATTTATGGTTTTAGTTTGAACATTTCACCTAATGTCATACGGTGTGCTTGAAATATTGTTATGTTACAGAACTACATGCTTATGATTTTGTAACAAAAATTTTTTGTTACAAAAATTTTTACTTGTCTCGGACCTTGTACATGGCAATGGATAAAACTAGACTTTGGGTAGTGAGCACACAATAGACTATACAGAGCACTGTACACCTGAAATTTATATAATGTTATTAACCAGCGTTACCTCAGTAACTTTAACTTTCTTTAAAAAAAAAATCGAAGCTGGCCTGCCAAGGATCACAGGCCCTGTGTGTGGCCCCCGACGGGAGCCGCCAGGCGCAGCACCAGAGCAGCAACAAGGGGAGCAGGTCTGACCCTGTCGCACTGCAATCGAGCGGCGCTGTGGCTCAGCAACACCAGGTCCTCAGCCCGCAGACCTCCACTGGGACGTGGGGGACGGACCCTTCAGAAACTAACCAGAATCACCACACAAACGGGTTTTCCTTCAGAGCTCCTTGGAGAGGAGTCTTTTTTCACAGAACCCACTTCTGGCGATGGAGGATGCAAATAAGCCTTACAGGAAAGGCAACTCCATGATTGGTGGTGTTCTCATGCCCTTGCTTTCCCTTCGGGTCAGTTTCTCCTCTATAAAATACTGCTATCTACTGGGTCTCCATCCCCAACCTTTCCGGAGCACCTCAGTACAGGTGCACACAAAAAGGGGAGGGGCAGGGCTAGGAAGGCTGGCAACAAAATGTTGAACAGCTGGAAGCAGGGTAACAAACCATGGCTGACTGGGCCTTCTCTCCTTGCCCTTGTACATGAAAAGTGTGCATTGTTAAGAACTTTATTGGTGTCTTTTGTTCGTGTGCTTGTTTTGCTGCAGTATACTCGTTGACAGGGCACCTCGCTTCCTGGACCCTCCAAGGAGAGACAGCTTCGAACTTCTAAAGATCAGGCTCTCCATACTCCACAGAAGAGTGCATATTCTTGTCTGTGGGCTTCAGAATGAGAGGGGGAGGACTGAGCGGCAGAGGACAAGCCCTGCTCCTATTCCTGCAATCTTGGTTTCCTAGCCCAGTGCAGACAGTGACCTGTGGGGGCATCTCCAGAGGGTCAGAGGTAAAGGCCTGGCTCAAGCATGGACTCAGGGTCGTGGGCTTGGCAGGGAGGAGTGCAGGGAGGCCTCCACGGGAGAGCTTGGGGGCTCTGACCACAGGTCCGGTGCGGGGGCAGAAGGTGTGAGGGGCCTGTCGGTCGTGAGGGGCCCCATGAAAGGGGAGCATTCGGTGCCAGCGGACCCAGGCCATGGGGCCCTCCTCCTTCCTGAACCTCCCAAGTCTCTCCCAGGAGAAGGGGCCTCAAGGACCTCCCGACACTGGGCCTCTCATCTCTCTCCGGAACTTGCGCTTACAAGTGCTTACTCGTGCTTTTCTTTCCTTTAAGAAAAATTTGTAATGTGAGATGTCTTATTCTCCAAGTATCAAGAAATAATTTGTTCCTGTTACTTATTTTTTTTTAATTCTACAAGGAACACTTATTACTTGAGGAATAATAAATTTTTTGGAACAAGGCAAGACATACTTGTAAACAATCGAATCAGCTGTCAGATAAATCGTGGGAGGGGGTGACTTCCTATGCTTCCGCCTAACCACCAGCTGTAGGATCTCCTTCTCATCGGAAGAAACCCCTTGATGTTCTTCACAATGGACAGATTCCAAAGTGAGCACATTAGCCAAATCAATGCTGAAAAATTAAGTCCTTACCCTACAGAGAGATCAGACAGAGTGGGAGAGAAACCAGGCAGGACAGAGACGGAAGAAACACAACACAATCAATGCTTCCCGTTAACTTCTTAGCTTTGCTCTGCATGCGCACTGCTGCCCAAGGGACACCAGCAGTGACCACCACAGGCAGGGGCTTGGGCTCCCGGGGCTTTGAGGCTGGAGGAGACCAAAGGCCCTTCCCATCTGAGCAGAGGCCAGACAGGGTTCCCCGCCATGGGTGAGCGCACTTGCTCTGGATGGTCCTCCCCAGCCCAGTGTGGGGCTCAGGTTGCCCTCTACACACTAGCCAGCAGCCGAGATCCCCAGGAGTAACTCAGTGCCCTTGTGGGGAAGGTGAGTGTGAGACCTGAGGAGCGGCAACAGCTGGAAACAAGAAGAGAGAAGCTGCAGAGATGTGGGAAGGCTCCAGGAAGACCATGGCTGTGCTCCGAGGCCTCGGTGGAGTCAGACCCGTGAAAACACAGCTGTATCCTCAGCCCCCTCCCAGTTACCCCCAGGCTCAGCTTCTGCACAACTGAGGCTGGGCTTCGGGCACTCCCCCCCCCGCCCCCTGCTCTGGCCATGCAGTGGAGCCCCTTTCCAGCGAGAACCGGAACCAGCCTCTGCTCCCAGCAACTTAAGAGAGACCAGAACTCCCTCCTGTCACCATCTAACCTCAAAGGCATGCCTCCTGACTGGTGGGGGTCAGCAAGGAGTCCCTGCCGGCTCACGCCCTCTTCCCCTGACTGAGAGCATCAGGGTTATGTTTTAAAGCCACTAGAACAAAAACTCATGCTTTCCATCACAACAAAGACAGACTAACCATTTGAAACAGGTTTCATCATAATGAATCATTCTAATCTCCTTCAAACACAAGAGAGCCAACAGATACATACTTATCTATTCTGCAAAGGGAAAAAAATCCTGGGTAATAAGTGAACGTGTTTTTTAGCAAACAAAATAAAAACACTGTTCAAGAGACTACATCTCTTAATAAATGTTTTGCTTCCCAAGCAAGCTTCGAAAACCTCTGGGCGGTATCTCTCACCCACTGGAGGGTACTGGCACTACTTCAAAACCACACAAGAGAAGCTAATGATTTTTAACTTTCTGCTCATTTCTTTAGCTTAATAGCCACAACTCATATGTGAAGTCCACATCAGATTTGCGTGTGAAACTTCCCAATCACACATCTGACGGGGCCATCACATAAGTCACCAGTCAGGGCTCGACTCGATAACAGAAACTGTAGGGTGAGTGGGTCTGAAGACCATCTTTTTCTTTCCAGGCCCAAATAAATAAACTCTCTCTCAGGTAATTCAGGCCTTGGCAGTGGATCAGTTCACGAGTCCCGATGGGGAGAGTTCTAAAGCCAATTCCTGGCCCAGACTGACTCATCAGACTAAATATTGCCACTTTAACACTTAGCGAGTAAGAATTAGAGTGTCAGGGAAGAACTTTGCAAGCATCCATCATTCCCCTTTTGTTCCTCTTAGATATTCACAGAACAACTCCCCAAGACCCACACCGATAAACTCACCAGGCAGAGAGCTTGGTGGAGCAAATGTCACATGCAAGAATCACACTCCATCTGCAGTGTGATGTGTCTGCCAGACCCCGGAAGGGCCCACTCAGGGCAGGGAGCAGGGAACAGAGAGGGAAATTGTGGGGAGAGGTCATGTGACAGGTTTGACAACACCCACAGCTAAAGATGGGTGCGCCCCCCAGAAAACCCATCCATGCGGTTGCTTTGTTGGCATGGCCATCGCAATAGCTTCTGGACTCGCTTTCCTAAGCAGGTAACCAGTTAGCATGTGCATGCAACACAGAAGTGTGAGCTGCTGGAGGAGGCTGTGGCTTAAGAATCAGGACCCCAGGGGACAGCGTGGGGAGCGCTGCCGTGCTCACTGTGAAACGAAAGCACGTGACGTGACCGGGCACAGAAGTGTGACTAGCTGCTAGGTCAGGACTGGTTGGAACTATGAAACAAACAAAGGTGGCCCCCTCAGATTTCCATCTCTCTTCCACAATCTCCACACAGACCACCCACCGGGCAGCCCACAGGGCCCCACTGGGCCAGCCTACCCAGAACACACCCTGTGCTCCCAAAGCAGCGGTTCAGAGCGTGGCCCTTGGAGCCAGGAACCCCCCGCTTTCTGAGTGCAGCACTGCCACTCACTGTGAGTCCTGGCCCGGTCTCCAGCCTCTACTCTGAATGGGGAAAGGAAAGCATTGCAAAGAGCTGCTGAGATGCTGAAGTTAAATAAAAACATGCAACAAAACTTTTGTTTAATCTCAGCACACTGCCGGATATATGATAGGGGCCCACAATGATAACCTCTGTTGTCTTTCTTCCCACTACCCTCTGGCCCACTGAGTCCTCTGTTTCCACAGTGGCCTGGTGAATCATGGGCTCCAACAACACCAGCAGCTAACTGGCTGCCTGCATTCACCCACCCTTCCTCCTCAGGAAGAAGATGGGAAAGGAGACTCACAGGGAGCCTTTGGGAGTTCTCTAATCACGCTCCTCACCCCCATGAATTCGGGCTGGCTCCCAAGGCCATCTAATCCCGGTGACCACTCCTTCTCTGCAGCTTGCTGGGACACAGTCTGAGACGGAAGAGCACGGTGGCACAGGCTCAGGTCACATGGGTGCGTCCTGAGTTGGGTCAGCGCTGACTGAGAGGGAAGTGACTTGGCTGGGGCAGCCACAGTTACAACATGGAGGCTCTGTGGCCACATAGCAGGCGCTGCTCTGTTCCCTCGGCAATGGCGGGCACCCACGCCAGGTGCCCAGGGACAGCCGCCTGCAGAGAAGGTTGGCCCAGCTCCCTCGCAGGAAGTGCATTTGGTGTTCCGGGCATTGAAATCCATTGTACCCCTCACCGCCCTAAGGAGCGATGGACCAGTAGCGATTTTAAACATTCAAAGCACCTGCTGACACTCACAGCTGGCTCCCTCTTTGCCAGCCAGACCAGGCTCAGTTCTTCCAGGGGCCCTCTAAGGTGCATGCCCTGCTTCCTAGCTCCCTGACCAAGCAGAGGAGCCGCTTTCTCCTGCCATCTCGGTGGCCTGTGCCTCAGAAGGCCAGCCAACCAGGATCCAGGCCACATTTCCCAGCTGCCATAAGCCATGTGGGCTCTGGTCCTTGCACAAGGGCTGTCAGCACAGCAGGGACATATGGCCGGGAAGCTCCCTGTGGGGACACGAGAGGCAGAGAGGCACTTTGCCCTTTGAGGTTGGGAACAAGGCCTCTGAAAAATAACCACAAAGGCTCACCCAGACAACCCCCAAGCTGCCCGCTGGGGCTCTGTCTGCAACGGTCTGCTCAACGGGTTCTGCCCACCTTGACCCTGAACTCTGCCCAGCAGCAAGAATAGACTAACTGGGTTTGAGTGTGAGCCCCACCACCCACCAGCGGTGCCTCCCTGAGCAACTAACTCAGCTTCTCCCAGCAGGACGACAGGGGAGCCTGCTTTCGGGTCCTACGGTGCTGTTGCCAATTACTGCAGACCCGTCAGCTTGCAATTGAGGTCAAGGTGTTGACAGGACCACACTGCCTCCAAGACTTTAGGGCAGACAGCTCCTTGCCTTTCCAGTGTCCGGAAGTTCCTGGCCTTCTCTGGCTTAGGGGGCGTATCTCCAACCTCTGCCTCCATCTGCACAGGGCCTCCTCCTCCCTGTGTCTGTGCCAGCGTGTGTCAAATTGCCCCTCCTTTCTCTTATAACGACACCCAGCACCGGTTTAGGGCCCACACTACATCCTGGATTATCTCATCCTGGATTATCTCATCTAAAGATCCTTAGGTCAATTACATCTGCAAAGTCCCTGTTTCCAAATAAGGTCGCATTCCACAGGTACCGGGTGGGAAGGGGGGGTCAGGATTTAGAAGTGCCTTTGCAAGGCTGCCCCCCCCCACCCCGGGACACAATTTAATGTCTCGGTGCCTGTCCCAGGGGACTCACCAGATGAAAAGAGGTAATGCCTAGAACACGCTTTGCGTGGTGTCAGGCACACGGTAAACAATAAGCGTAACATGTTCCTTTTACCACAGTCACCTTTACTTTCTTCACCTGGAAACCTTCTGCATACCTCATTCCAAAAAAATCTGAGACCATTCAGATTTCCCTCTGGATCACAGCCCTGGCGGAGCCCAGAGGACGCTTGTTGGAACGCCAAGGACCCTGAGGAAGGAGGGGGACATGGTGACAGCAGCTGCAGCCTGGCCGACCGCAACAGACAGGCCTGGGGGCTCGGCTCTGCCTCATGCTCATGATGTCACTTTGGACTGTGAATCAATGTCTGGGCTCCCCTGACATTGTCACCTGAAGAAGAGCATTACAGACATCAGGAAAACACCTCGGACAACTCACAGGCGGCGCAGAGTAACCAGCAAATGGCACGTGCCCCATAACTAGAATAATGGTTCACTGCTGGTGCTCAGTGGTCGCTTTGTTCAATGAACACCAGAGAACCAAATAAATGGACACTACCCACCACCGCTCACTGCGGTCCTTTGAGGTGCCCCACCCCACCCAGCCATCCTACCTTTGTGGTGCCTGTCCCACAAAGAGGCCTGTAACACACCTACGCCCTGGCCCTCAGAGCCGGTGCCGACACCCCTGGGCCTAGCCCCTCACCCCCTCACCGTCTGCACCTGTGCCAGCCCCAGGAGTGACCACTCCCCCTGCAGACACAGAGACGGCTTCATTCAGCCATCCATTCTTCAGGCGTTCCCTGAGCCATGCCCTGCCAGGTCCCTTCCTTGTGCCAAGCACCTCCTGGATGTTCCTGCGCAGAAAACAGCAAACACTTCTGCAAAGGGCAGAGAGCAAACATTTGGGCTTCCTGGGCCATGTGGGTCCTGTCACAACTACTCAACTGTGTCACAGCAGCGCAAGCCACCCTGGACTGAGTGTCAACACCTGAGCACGACCGTGTTCCAGGACCGTCATGGTCACAAACACCCGTGTGGGCTTCAGCTGCCGACCCCGGCTTTGGAGGGTACACAGTGAGTGAGACTCGGCATCCACAAAACGATGGACCAAACTCCCACAGAAAGGATGGCACAAGTGGAGACCAGGCCTCCCACTCCCGCCTCAGGCTGTCAAACCACACCCTGCCTCATCCACCTAACTACAGGGTCAATTAAAAGTACACTTAAAACCAAGGAGGGAAATAGGAACAGTGAAACCAAAGCTATCTGTCAATGGTGGAGAGGAAATTTTTATAACATGAACTCCAATCAATAAACAGAAATTCTGTTCATGCACCCACTCTGCAAGTAGTTACTGGGTTCTACTGTATGCCAGGCCCCTGCAGGACAGCAGGCCCAGTCCCTCCTGACCCACGGCCTGGAAGATGAGTTTCGCCGTCAGGAGAAAGCCCCGTGCTGGGTGCTAACTGCAGGCAAACAAACTACACAACCTGCAGAGAAACACAGCAGACACAGCTGTCCTTTTCAAAGGCTGAGCCAGATTCTCCCTGCATCTTCTGCTATGATCTCTGGGGCCAGAGGCATGGGGCAGTTAATGTTGAATCCTCAAAATTCCACAGAGCGAAAGCAAGGTCATGCAATTATATTCTTAAAAAACTATGATTTCCCCTGACATACAGCTAAATGTCCAGTGTTGGTGGGCCATTAATGACCAATACCATCTCCTGTCCTTGAAGCCCACCCAGGATGACGGCAGTGAAGGCTCCAGCCGCCAGGGCTCCCATCTGGGGCTACTCAGTGGGTGACAGCTACCCCTACCCTCCAGCTCTGCGTGGATGGGGACCCAGTTTCTGGCTTGTGGTGACACACATATCACATTGAGTGTGAAGCTTCTGGCTACAGATTCCTTCCGCAAAGCCCTCTGATTGCTTGGCAACCTCTTCAAAACATTCAAAATTAATTTTAGACAAACATTGAAGAGGAAAAGAAAATCTTTCTGGAGGTCTTGCCAGTGCTCACAGCTGTGACAGAGACAAGACGGCGACTGCAGAAGAGAATCTGCCGCAGCCGCTCGCTTGTCTTCGCACACGGAGCTGTGCACAAATTGGCGTAATTTGGGTAGGCAAGAAAATAGGCCAACTGCAGCAAAATACCTAAGGCTCATTCCAAAGACCAGTCAAGACGGGAAGTAAGAAGTACGAATAAAGCACACTACACACACTTCCTCAGAGATGGTTCATCACAGGCTTACAAATGGCAACCCAAACAAAGCATGTAGTTCCAAGCACATCCATCCTCTCTAAACGAGTAGGAAAGCACTCCACTTCCCCCCAAGCTCTAGCACCACAGAGGACTATGAGAAGAGCCGAGAGCATTCTATACTTCCGAGAACACTTTGCTTAGGCCCTGTCTGCCTCTCAGAAGCTGCGAGCCCTCTCCTGCCCTAGGCACCGCTGGCCTTTGTGGATCCACACACTCTATCCCTGTGCTCTAACACAGCGCCACCAAGGGATCACGCCCTTCTTCGGGGTTCAGGGTGTCATTGCTGAGGTCATGCAGAAGCAGGGTGGGTCCCTGGCCTTGTGCATTTAACACACTAGGCCCCCATTAGCAATTTCAAAGCTGGTGGCAATGGTATGAGCTGCCGTTTCTGACAACGGCTATGCACCAAGCTTGCATGGGGCAGCCAACACCAGGCCTGCACACAGCGGCATTCCCCTGTCACAGACACGGAGCCACAAAGCTGCAAGAGGCAGAAGAGGCAGGGCTGGAGCTCCAACCCGGGTCCCTCCCAAGATGCCGAAACTGCCTCTAAGGCACGATGTGACCCAAGTCCCCCAGGCTGGAGTGTGAGAGAAAAACCAGTTGACCGCAGCATCCTGGGCTCCCCCAATGTTGCCTGATAGTGAAGAGCACTTGGACTCTTGCTAAGATTCAGATGGGGTCCTACAGGTGTCAGCCATGCTTGATGGCACTTTGTGGGGGAAAACCTAGGATAAATGGTATCGACAATTTCTGGGCTATGAGGAAGCCAAGGGCCCATTCAATATGAAGGCACACAGCTGCTCCCCCTGTATTCCACCCCCCAGTGCCCCCACCCCCAGATCCAAGGGTACAGGTCAGAGGACCTCTCTGCATCCCCCCAGCTTCACACAGGATTTGCATCCTTCCTTGCTCGTACAGAAAATCCACATCTTTGTCCCATGTCCCCTACTAGTTAGAGGAAACAGTTCCTCCACTTCTCTATACAAGGGATTCTGAAACCCAGGGGTACTTAGAAATTTTCTATTTAATAAAAAGGGCAAAACGCAAGACAGGCCGGCAGACAGAAATCCCCCGTGGGCTGAACAAGGTCACGGAGCAGGCAGTGTGCGGAAATGACGCTTGCCTGGAGGCCGCGTGCATCCACAAGCAAATAGAGGGCATTTGCCCCCCTGCCTGCTACCACAGTGACCCCTGGGACCCACAGAGCCTCCCAGCCCAACTCTTACATATTTTTAATGAAAAACTGCAAATCAGATTAGTTTAATTTGACCACATCTGCCTTTTTAAACAAAGGGAATTACCATTTTAATAGGAATACCAGCTATTTGTCTAAAGGAAAAGGGTCCGTCTGAGGTCTGCTTTGCCTGTTCTATTCCCATTTTCAAAAAGAAAAGAGAAAAGGAGGACTCAGGGCAGAGGACAGTTGTCTGCCGGCGAGCAAGGCGAAGGGGCAGAGTGGAGCACCAGGGAGAGCCCCCTCCATAAACATCCCGGGCAACCCAGCAGGACTGCCTCCGGTGTGTCAACACCGGCCGCCACTATTTCCTTCAGGAGAGTTGTACTGGGGCCCCCCCACGCGCCACCTGCAGTGCGGGTTCCCACAGAGACAAGGCACTTTGCAGGGGACAATGCCAGAAAGAAGCCAACTTGGCTGTCTCAACAGAGGCCTGGAGGCTGCGTGGGGCTGCAGGGCCAGCCAAACCCCCATGAGAAGGACAGCCAGCATGCCAGCCACCTGTCCTGAGGACAAGGGAGGACTTCAGCAGCTTTCCTTTCAAAAGATCCTCTGCCTGCTGTGTGGGAAGCAGGTAACGGAGAAAGTGCGCACAAGGTGAGGATACAACGGCGATGAACCTGTCTGCATCTGAATGCTCAGACACCCGGCGTCAGCCCCAACCCTCCCTTCCCATCCTCCCATCCTCCCATCCTCCCACTCTCTAGTGCTCAGGGATCCTTGGCCTCACCGCCCACAATGGTCCTGGTTGCCAAGCACCCTAAGCACTAAGTGCACTAAGCACGGGCTCTAACGCTGACACCCAAGTGCTGTCCTCCTCAGTCCCTCCGTCTAGGTGTAGATGCGGCCTGCCTTGTGCCCACAGCTTCCCCGAACCTGCTGTGCCCAACATCGCCACCCCACCCCCCTCCACATGGCCAAATCCTTCAACTCTTCTCTGTCTCCACCTCTGCGTGGCTTTCACCACTCCTGACCACAGACCATCTCTCCATCTGAAAACTCCCCTCCTTCAGCCTGGACAGAATGACCAAGTTCTATCCAGAGGACAAGTGCAGGTGGGTTTTCCATCCACTTTCTTCTCCCAACCCCTAACTGAACACGGGCCTCAAAGCCCCATTTCCACCCCTGCCTGCTCCGTGCATCTTCCTTTCCTTGGACAGACCCCACGGGCCTGTGGCTTCACCTCTGCTTCCATGGCTGTCTCCTGTTTTCCTACTCCTGTCACGAGTCCCACTCGGCGACGAAGTGCTTGGTGGTTTCCATCACTGCTCTCTTCCCCTCCTTTCTCCCATAAACTGTCACCAAGGCTCATCAGATGTTTCTCAGCAGGATCCTCTGCTGCCAGCAGTGAGCCCTGGAGTTGCTGCAACGGGGTGCGGGCTCTGGAAACAGACCGCACAGGCCGTATCCCGGTTCTGCCGCCAAGTGGCTGCAGCACCTTAATGAGACTGTCTGCTTAATCACCATGCCTCAGTTTCCTTGTCTGTAAAAGGAGGATAATGTGAGTACTTGGTTCACAGGATTGTGGTGAGGATTACAGATAATAACACAAAGCATTTGGTGTAGTACCTGGCAGCACATAATAAGAATGTAATTAATCAAGAATCACAATTATTCATTTCATTGTATTGACCAGCCCCTTCCTTTCCATTTCCTTCTACCTCATACTCGGATTATTCAACATATACAGACTTGTCTCCCATTCTCCAGCTTTTGTTCACCCATTGCACACTAAATATCACTTTCAGACTTACCTTTCCAGGCCCTGCTGGTATTGTATCATCCCTCAGTTACCAACAAGGTCGAGTCCAACCTCCTCCTCCCAGCACACAACACCCCCACTCTCTACTCCCAGCAGACGAGCAGACCCAGCCCCACCCACCCAGTGCTGTAACCACACCTCTGCCAGAAACACCTGGGTCTAAGATCTCTCCCATCTATAGGCACAGAGGAGCATCCTGTGCCGCACTAAGAAGGGTGATGCACTTGCGTTCAAGTCCCCATTTCTTCTCTCCTGCCTGTATACACAGCCTCGACCACATCACCTTGAAGTCATCTCACAAACTGTCACAGGGTCTAGCCCTGTGACTTGTCAGCAGATATGACACAAGCAGAGGCTTGAAATAGACTCAAGAGTTTCAGTTTCTGCTTTTGTCCCTTGGCCGTGGCCAGGTGAACATCCCGAGCTCGCTGCCGGGAGAGGAGACATGCAGAGTTGTCCTAGCTGAGGACAGCTGAGGCCACCCCAGATCACCTGACAGCCCGAGGACCCACAGACAGGCCAGCCAAGAGGGGTCAACCGCAGCTACCCCCACACATCAATGCTTACTTTATATGCCAGTGAGACTCGGTGGTTGTTTGACAGGCGACAGAAAATGGATACGTGTATTAACCAACATGGAGAAAAGTTCACAGTGCATTACTGAGGGAGAGTGACCAAGAGCGAAACAATAAATAGAGCACAGTCCCAGCTGAGCGAGAGAGGACACGTTCGCTTATGCATCCTTATGTTCACAGAAAGTGACACGTTTACAAGGACGCATTCTTACAAATGCCTCCCAACCCCGAGAGCTCTGTCCTTGAGGAGCACGTGCGCTCCACGCGCCGTGGCAGACTTCCACGCCCGACTCAAGGCCTAACGCTTGTGCACTCCATACAAACCCAGGGAGTGCACAGACAGGCAGCTCTCTACGTGCACGGGAGCCTGGGTCTGAGGGTGTTAGACCCAACAGCCAGAAGAGGTCCTCCAGCTGCTTAGAGGATAGGTGCTATGTGCTCTAGGTTCTTTGTTTTTTAATAAGTAGTAGTTTCTATTTTTCTACAATTAACATGATAATTTATAATATAAAGTAAAAGGCGTTAAAAAGGAATCCTTCAAAGTGAAATCCCTGGATTCAGTCAGCTGAGCCCCAGGCAATGCCTTCCCTCTCCAAACTCTCGGTGTGTGCTATCATCCATTCGTATACTTTTATTTGCTTTTTTTAATTTTTTTAATTTTTTTTATTGATTATGCCATTACAGTTGTTCTATTCCCCCTTCATTCCCCTCCACCCTACTCCCCCATCCCCACCATTACCCCCCTTTAGTTTATGACCATGTGTCTCAAGTTCTTTAGATTCTGTATTTCCCCTAGTATTCTTACCCTCCCCCCATCTATTTTCTATCTGCTGTCTATGCTACTTATTTTCTGTACCTTCTCCCCCCTTCTCCTCCTCCCACTCCCCTGTTGCTAACCCTCCTTGAGATCTTCATTTCTATGTTTCCACTCCTGATCTAGCTATCCTTTCAGTTTGCTTTTGTTTCTGGTGTGGTTGTTAATAACTGTGAGTTTGTTGTCCTTTCACTGTTCGTGTTTTTTTAACTTCTTTTTCTTAGATAAGTCCCTTTAACATTTCATATAATAAAGGCTTGGTGATGATGAACTCCTTGAATTTGATCTTATCTGAGAGGCACTTTATCTGCCCTTCCATTCTAAATGAAAGCTTTGCTGGATAGAGCAATCTTGGATGTAGGTCTTTGGATTTCATGAGTTGGAATACCTCTTTCCAGCCCCTTCTTGCCTGTAAGGTCTCTTTTGAGAAATCCGCTTTCCAAGGCTCCGCTCCTCATACTTAATGGGCGTGAACAGACCAAAAATGGCTCAGGAAGATCTCAAAGCCCCAGAGCCTATAAATCTAAGCGATGAAGAAACAGCAAAACTCTCAGACGCACAGTTTAAAACACTGGTGATCAGGATCCTCACAGAACTGGTTGATTATAGCCACAAATTTTATTTGCTTTTTTATTGGCAAGCGTCTTGTTTCCATGAGTAGACCGCAAAACTCTTAATAGCTACCAGGAATTTTACAACTTAACCCCTTTATACTCTGCCGTCCCATAACAGTTCATGATTAACATTCTAAAAACCACTACAGGAGCACATCCAATTCTCACAATCATTCTGAGAGGCAGAAAGTCCTAGAATTATCTACCTTGCTGTACACATGTGGACATGTAAACACAGTGGACCGCTGAGGGTCACAAAAGACAGAATTAGAGCTCATCGCAGGGTCCGAATCAGACTCAGTCCTGACCCCACACACACACACAGTAACGCTCGTGACCACATGACAGCCCCCACAGCAGATGGGTACACACCTGGCCCAAAGCTTCACATACAAAAGATGCTCAATAAATGCACACTGTGCTGAACCAGAAGACAGAGCCCAGGGGGAGCTAAGGAACTCGTCTGCTCCTCTAGAGAGGAGGTTTAGAAAGTCAATTAGGCCTCAGGATGGTCTTCAGAGCAGAGAGATGGAAGGGCCCAGTTGGTCCAGGGGTCCTTAACCTGAGGTCTATGGGTGGCCTTCCAGAGGTCCGCCAACCCTTGGCATTGTGCAAAAATACTTTCTGGATGTGCCCATGTTTCCCAGGGAGAGGGCAAAGCCTTTATCAGGTGTTCAGGGGCAGTCGGTGACCCAGCCAAGCTGAAGTTCAGTGAGGTGAAGTGACTTCTGTCCATGCCTAGTAGTCAGTGGACAGAGCTGGGGCCAGAACACAGACCTCCCCTCCCTGCTGCTGTCCTGGGGCCTTCTCTTTCTTATAGACAGCCTGCCACGAGGTACATTTATGCCAATGACATGGTCCCAGGACACTGCGTTTTGCAGCTCAGAAGGATGGTCAGACCGCTTTATAGCTTTATTGAACTTTGTTTTCTCCAAGTTTTTATAATGGTTAAACATTCTGACATGATCCAGATCCATTCCTTCAACACATCTGCAGTCCACACAGATGCCAGGTGTGCTGAAGTAACATTCTCTGAAGTGATTTATCAGCCCTGTGAACACAGCTCATACCATATGACCCCCTGGAGTTAAAACCACGTTTCTCTTCAGATGAGAATGAAAACACAGCTTCACAAACAGGATGCATGTTCATTGGTCTAAACAGACGGAGCAAGTCTCTGTCAGGAAACAAAATGGCAAACGGGGAGACTCTGCCCAGATCTGCATACCTCCCCACATCCTACTGTCACCAGAACTGGCACTCGGTGCCTGGTGCCTCCCTTCCAGCTGATGGTGTCTAAGAACTACAGTGATCACCCATTTGCAGACAAATGACAAGCAGCTGCTGCACTGTGTACACACTGGGCAGAAAGGGGAAGGCAGGGCTGCGGTGAGGTGAGGGGCTGCTGGAGCAGAAATAACAGTCTGCAGTGCAGCTCGGAAGAGACGCAGCCCTGGCAAGACCTCAGGGCCACACGCCTGAGAGGCAAGACGAAGCTTCGAGGGCCGTCCAAAAATACACTCCTATCCTGGGTAGGACTCCACCACTTACCCTCCAGGAAAAGCCTGGACAGGAATGTCAGCCAAAGATCCTCCACTTGGATTACTCACCAGAAGGATCTTAGGTCCCCAAATGCCAACATGAAGGCCATGATTTCATACTGGTGGTTCCCAGACAAAGCTCAGGAAGTCTCTCTAGAGAGACTTCAGAAGTGGCTACAGAGACACTTTCTAAGCTCACGTACTAGTTCTCGACCTGGAGCAAGTTACTCTCTCTGAGATTCAGGTCTTCCTCCATCCAGCAGGAATAACAATAATACCCGGCTATATAGGGTTCAACTGAGCTCATCAGTATGAATCATTCCACCTGGCTCTCTCTCACGACTCATCTCAGGGACCACCTCCTCCAGGAAGCCTTCCTAAACACACCTACCTTCCTGTCCACAGAGGCTAGTACTATCTGCAACACTGTAAATACTCACTCAATATTTATCAAGCAAATGTTTAACAAGAATTTCCCAAAGAAAAGAAAGTCATCAGAACCTAAAAGTAGGAAGATGAACTATTGGAAGGGTGGTGGTAGGGTCAATCTTTGATAGAACAGGGAGACTGCCCAGGAAAACACTCTCCCCACCAGCTCACTTTACAGAGGTGGATGCCCATATCAGCTGTGCATGGGCCTCTTCTGCCCACTGACAAGATTTTTAAGGAGGCCTGCCTGCCTGCCTGTGTTTTCTGGGCATGTGCAAACCTCAGTGAGGCAGCCTCATTAGCTCACACATTGCGACAAGGTGGCACCACAACAATAACTTCTGCCCTTGAAATAATTGGTGCCTAGAGAATAAGTGTTTGGTCCAAGATAAAGTGCCGTGAGGCAGGCCCCCATCACCCTGGGGAGACAGTCCCAGGACACCCAGCCTGCCTCACTGTGCTCCATCCTCGACTCCCCCAAGGAAAGCGGCCTCAGTGTGTCTGGCCTTCAGCCACGTGTCTGGCCTTGGACCATTAACTTACACAGTGTATGAAATACAGTAACAGATCTGAACTATTTGCTTAATTTATCTCTCTGCCCCATGCCTGCGAGCAGTTTCTGATAGGATATGCAGAACACATTCTTCTCTCTGGAAGACAGAAATGAATCTTTGGGGAAATTATGAGAGTAAATAAAGCAGGAGTCACCCGGAGACCACTGCTAAACAAACACTCGACAAATCTAATTGATTCTCTAATATGGGAATTTGGCAGATTAATGGGGTTTAATGACAATTTTATGGATATATTTCCATAATTTCTTTCTAGTTAAGTGATTGATAAAATCTAATACCATAGCACCTGAAAACGGACAAGCAGCATGAAAAATACTTGACAGAAGGGTCCAAATGCACCAACCTGCCACAGCCTGGAATCCACAGATGGGGCAGAAAGGCCGACCCAGCAGGTACACTGTGCACCAAGCCATTTGGGCTTCCCACCAACCTGACACTGCGGGCAGCTGAAGGAAGCAAAGCAGAGGGCCAGAGGTTGTAGCTGGAGGAATCGGTAGGAGAGCCATCTGTGTAGCAATGACGCCACCCCAAAGGGCACACCGTGGCAGGCAAACAGAAGATGCAATCCACCCGAGAGACACGCACTTGGGTCTCAGTAAGCTCTTTATTTCCCTGGAAGTTCTGTTTTTCTGAATCACAGTAGCCCACATAGGGTGTTGACAGTAATGCTAGAGAATGTTTCAAGCACACCAGGGCTGGGGACATCAGAGAGGGACTGTATAATGTGACTGTGATAACACGCACTTAGTGAGGGCTGGGCATCGTGTGTAGCCAGCTTTTGCAAGCAGGTCACTTAATTCTAGCCAATCTACCAGGGAACATCTGGAGCCCAGGTCCTTCACTGCTGGGTTGTATTGCCTCTTTAGGTACTAAGAAACAAAAAACAAAACCCTGTGACTTTTGCCTCCATCACTGAAAAGATTTATGCCATGCAGAAGTCCACCACCAGCACCCAACCAAGTGAGGGCTGCGGTGGAGACCAGACCGTCTGCACTGAAAAGAGAAGACTCCCGACAATCCCAGAGGAAGGTTTTGTATGGGAGTTAAACATCAGCCTTTTCGACCTGTAAATGGCTTTACTTTTGAAGTGATTTTTAATAAAGAATAAAGAAACCTCTGGATTTGCTAACCCTAGGAGAGTTTAACTTCTTTTCTGGACTATTTCTGAGGTCAACATTCCCTGAAAATCAACAAAATTATTTCCAGTCTCCCAAAATTATCTAAGCTGAAGTGAATCTCACCCACCAAACTGCAGCTGGGCTGACTCATCTACAAGGGCCTGGTTTCCGCACACGGGCGCTAAGGGAACCACGGGCTTCTCGCCCCGTTGCAGGTGCCAAGTGTCACAGGCCGTGGCAGGGACCCTGAAGCCTCTAGCCAGGCCCAGAAATCACCAGGCCACAGAGTGGAAGGGCACAGTGTTCCAAGTGCAGCCCCAGTACAGGCCCACTCTCATTACCTGTCCCCACAGCCAGAGGCTCTGCCTACTAGCCTACCATGACCTGGCCAGTCCACAATGCCCCTGCAGGTCCCTGCAACAAACACGACGACTCAGGGGAAGACCCTCATTACTCTGGGGGCCTCTGCTAAAAAGGGGCTTGGAGCAGGCCTGGGCAAAAAGACCCACAAATGGACAAGGAGACCACCGAGGTCTGCAAGGACACTTGGCAGAGTCCCAACCCCACCTGTGGCCAAGAGGTACCTTGTCACTCTGTGCCCACACTGTCCAGCCAGGAGAGCACATCTGAAGGACAAACCGCATTTCCTAGAAAAGAGAGCCCTGGAATTACAACACATTACTCCTGTTTTGAGGGATCAGGAGAAAGAGCTTTTAAAATAGCTGGTCTTTAGAGTCTGACAGGGAGCATGGGGTGTGATCGCCCTGATGGCCATCAGAAAGCACAGCACTCAGAACTTCAGAAAGCTCTTGAGAAGACTTAAGAACTGCTCTCAGCCCAAGAGGTGTGTGTCATGGGCAAATACCCAACCACTGATGGTCCAAACAACAGCTGGCAGGGATCCAGGACAAGGGTGGACCCGGGTCAGGCCGCCTGCAGATCAATCAGACTGCTTCCCACTGCCGAGGGGGGGCCCTTCCCCAGCCACTTCCAAACTCATCAGCGGGGTGCACACTGGAAACCCCTCCCCAACCCACCACCAATGGCCTGCTTTTGCCAGAGCCATAATCTGTGCACAGATGTGGAGCAGAGCAAAGGGAGGCCCTCTCTCCTGATAAAGGCTGCAGAGCATCCTTGCACCAAACCCAACATACAGCCGGGGGCTGGGAACCAGGGGCCATCCCTGATGGTTCCAACAGACCTGGTCATCCAGGGAGGTGTGTACCAATCCCATTCACAGCAGTACTACAGCTGGAGGAAAAGCAGCAGGGCTCATAAAGTGTATTTTCATTGCTCTGACAAGAATAAGGCACAGTCTGATGTGTGGAAGTGGGGGAAGAGGTTGGCAAAGATTTGGTAAGAGCCAGCCATGTGCTGGCTTTACCTGCATCATCCTATTTAGTCCTCAGAATGATCCTATGCAGCAGATACTATTAACATTGTTCTCATTTTAAAGTTCACAAATTGAGGCTCAGAGAGGTTATGTAACTTGCTTAAGATCACACAGCTGGCCCAAGAAAAATCTGCTCTCTGCCCCCACACTGCACTCTCCCCCACCTCTCCCGGAGTCCCCGCCTATCTCCCTTTTAGGGGAAAGAGAGAGGGGTCTACCCCAGGAAAGGTTTCTATTCCACCTGAGACCTCAAGATTTGAGTCCGGTTTCCCTGGGAAGCAAGAGGCACCTGGAAACAGCACGTCCGTTCATGTTATCTCAGAGGCATTTCTGCCTCCCTCCCAAGGAGCTCTGAGGAGCCCGATCTGTTCATGAAGATCTCGCCTTGAGGCCAGCCCTCAGACCCAGGGACGATAGGTGACAAGTGCACCACTGTCGCATCTGAGAGAAAACAGGCCTGTTTACTTCAGTTCCCCTGAGTTTTAATAGAAGCTATTGGGTTTCTCTTGGAAAAGCTTTTAGGAAAATGTACAACCATTGCAGATATTCTAGTTTGGAGAGATTACTATGCTTATAGGCATTATAATAAAACAGATTTGCACATATCCCCCAAAATGAATTTAAATTATGGAAGAAAGCATTTCTCAGGTTTGAATTTAGTCAGCATTTTTAAATGTCACTTTTTATTGACAGCAATCTGGAATGGGAATGAGGTGTGTTTTATACCACTTGGCCAAGGTGATAGCTCGCCTGCACAATTCCATATTTGACTGTGATGAACTTTCCATTAGCAAGCAGGAATGGAGGTGAACACGTGGACAGTGCTGGACGCCACACGGGAATGCTGGCCTCCCAAAAGCAGCCCCAGGGGGTCAGAACTCAGCCTGTGCCCCCAGGGATGACATTAAAACCACAGCTGAGTCAGGCGGCACTGTGAACTATGCTGTATTTCACGGAGTGGAAAGGAAAAAATGTCAGAACCCCAAGAGGAATTTCTAATGCAGATATGAAAAGTAAGAAAAAGCATATCTTTAGTAGCATCAATCCAGATTAGGGAATGATTCTGAACCCTACAGGACAGGTGAGAGATACACACAATTGTACCTAGAAGTTCTCCCACTGAAGGTGAAGCACAACCGTGTGTCGAGGCCTTTCTGGAATAGTCATCAACAGCCTGGGGGAAGTGGGGCGGGGCCGGGGGGCACCTCAGGGAGGATCTAGAACAACAAGCCTGTGTCTCGGGTGGCAACGCTACTCCCAGAACCCTGTGTCAGCTCACACAGCCTCTGAACTGGAGCCACCGACACTGTCCCTTCTCCTTCCCTCCTTCCCCTCATCCCAGTTCCTCTTTGCTCTGTTTGATAAAGATCCTGCCACCCTAAATGTCAGCTACAGGGGACAAGGCAGAGGAGTGAGATGACTGCACAGGTGACGAGACCCAGGGAGGGCTGGCAGTTCCAGCCCGGCCCTCCCAGGCTCAATCACGCTCAAGCCGCCTCCGCCACCTTCCGGGCAGTGTGTGCCGGACCGGAAAAGCCACTCCAGCTTTGAGCATCATCCTAAGTTTCAAGCAGCTGAAGCTCTTGGAAAACATTCTGTGATTCAACAACATCCAACAACAGACATTTGTTAATGTCTCCTGTGTGCCCGACATTGTTCTAAATGCTTGGAATAAAAATGTGAACAAAACAAAGATCCTTGGCATTGTTGAATTCCTGTTCTAGCAGAGAGAAAAAAACAAACAATAAATGTGATTTCAAAAGCATCTAATGTGTGGAAAGGGAATAAGTGCTACAGAAAAGTGAAAATACGGCGCGAAGATGTGAAGAGAGATCCAGGAGGGGTGGGGGAGGAGTGCACTGGTAAGATGGTGGTGCAAGGCCTCATTGATAAGGTGAGACCTGAGCCACCACCCATGTGGAGGGGAGGGAGTTAAGGAGCCAAGCAGAGATAGAGACTGTGCAAAGGTCCTGATGTCTGGCATAATTAGGGAGCAGCCTTTGTAAGTGAGGAGAGAGAAGGGCCCGGCTCAGAGAGCTGAGGGGCCAGGTGACGGCAAACCTGTGAGGCAGTGAGCACTCGGCTCTCCCTCTGGGAGCCACGCACGGTTTTCAGCAGAGGAGGGAAATGACCAAAGGTGTTTAAAAGGCCCAGTCTAGCTTCTGTACCAACCACGGACAGGGGTAGACGAAGCCGTGAGGATGCAAAGGCAGATGCAGGCAGACCAGTTGGAAGGACTCTGCGCTAATCAGATCAGAGACGTGAGCTCAAGCCGGGGTGGGCCCAACACAGCTGATGAGCAGTAAATCATGGAGCACATCCGTGCTCGCTACAGTCTGGTCACGGAGTCGCAAACTCAGATGCCTGATGGGGCCAAACTGGCGGGTTCAGTGAATGAAGCAGGGCAGGCTCAAATGCAGGCGGGGGAGACGGAGCACAGCAGCATGCCCCGGTGGAGCAGGCAGCCCTTCCTGTCGCCACACAGGACTGTGACCAGAAGGCCGTGTCTGAGGACTTCCCAAGAGAAACAGAAAATCCAGACCCAGCAAGTTCTGAGTGATATCTTCTCATTTTTTAATGTGAACTACTAATTCCAAAAGCACTTTTAACAGACCGTCCAGGTCAAACAAAACACAGCTGCAAGCTGAATTTAACCCACGGGTTTGTCATCTCTGGTGCGCCTATGCTGCACTGTGCTAGTTTAATTAACCACTGAAAAACTAGCCAGCTAACATCTGAAAAGTCACAATGTATCAGCACTATCCACAAGTCAGGTCTCCAGGCCCTTACGGCTTTTTTGTCCTCAAGAATACCCCATCGCTCACTTCAACTCTGGCTGCAAGCATTTAAAAACAGCAATAATACTCTCAAAAATATTTAATGAGTAGAAAAACAAAGATAACATAACCTCATCAAAGATGGGGGAGCCTGTGTCGCCTGCGGCACTAGAAAAGGTCATCAGAAACCCCGCCTTCATCCAGCTTGTTACAAAGTGATGGGCGCAGAGACCGGAAGTCCCACTGAACAGAAGGAAGCTAATGTCTAAATCCATCACGGTGTGGGTCAAGGATGCAAAATCAACCTGAAATGATTTTGCAAGCATGCAACAGGAACAGGGAAATCCTCTCATCAATCCCCTCATATAATTACTGACAACTCAAATAATGAGCTTATCTTTGCCTCATAAATCAGCTGAACTGCAAGTTATTAAGTGTCAGAAAGGGCAGAGAAGCTTGAGGTATGCTTCGCTGCAGAAGAACCAGAGGTGGGGGGCAGAAAGCGAGCAGCTGTTCTGCATGTCTTCTCCGCCAGGAAGACAGGAGGTGCTTTGGGGCAGCAAAGGGGCAAGTCCCAGCCACAGACATCCCAGCCACAGACACCCTCGCCCCAGTCCCACCCCACTCACATGAACAAGCTAAGGAGCTGCCCTGATACCCACTGGGCCAAGGGGGCTCCTTCTGCGTCTCCCCCAGGGCTCTCTGAAGCCCCAGACTGCACCCCCAGCTACCCAGGAAGAAGGACCAAGAGAAACAAGCCTGCTCACAAGACCCAGTTCCCGAGGGCAGAGGACAGAGAGAGGCCTGGCTAATTCCTTTCTCAGTTTAGCCAGATACATTTAAATTCCTACTTTGAGAGAACACGACTTTGCACGTTATTAGAAAAGAAAGCAAGGGACCCACAGCTGCAACACGAATCCACCACCCCACACATGCAGGGACACGACCCAGACAGGCAGCCACCGAAGGCTTTCTGCAGCAGCTGAGCCCCAGACTCTCCCAGGTTCACCCGTCTGACCCCGCCAACTGGGCACTGTGAGCCTTTGTGGCCATGCAGTCGCCTGACTTCACCAACCCTAGATGCAGTGTCCCAGGCCCTGGTCCTGGTTCCCCTGAGAGGATGTCCACAGTTTGGGAGGCAAAATGAGGGGACATGGTCCCCCACTCAGCGAGCCCAGAGCCCTACAGAGGAGACTCACCATGGACAAAAACCACTGCCCAGGGCCCAGGCATCCCACAAAGGTTGTGCCTTCCCAGGATGGTCACGCTCAGGGACACGTGGAATTGGCATCAGCCCCCGTTTGTGTATACCTGACCCTAAACCGTGGGTGCTGAGACCAGGAGCGGGGAAGAGGGAATTAACTCCGGGGCTGAGGAGCCAGTGAGCAGGGACTCCATCAGGTGCAACACACCGGTGGGGGGGGGGGGGTGCGCCAGCCCCGCCCCCAGTCCCGGAGGCAGCCAACATCGCTGGGGGGGGATCACAGCAGAACACCACGTCCTGGCCACTGTACCTTGTCAATACCTCCAGGCTTACCAACGAGTGCCAAAGACTGTCGCCATCAACAAAAAGCCGGTTGGGATTCAAAGTTTCTTCCCTTCTGTTTAGAAGGCTTCCAAGGAGACAATCCATTAGAATTAGAAAAAGCCAGGTTGAAGGTCATGGACCGCATGCCTGGCTCTATGCTGGGGGGCAATGCATGTGTTTCTCCACTGAATTCTCCCAGGGAGCATCTGGGAGCAGGTTCAGGTAGGTGCTACGTGCATATCCCAGCTCTGCTGCCTTCTGGCTGAGGGGTCTTGGGCTACTGACTGACCTGAGCCTTAGTGCTCACATCTGACATGAATACAGAAAACCCACGTGCTGCATAGGGCTGTTAACAGCATGAAATGAATTACTCAAGTAAGTGCTTCAATAGCCTAGGAGTGAATGTTAGCTACCAGCTTCTACTGTTATATCAATTTTACATTGAGGATGCTGGAGCTCATTTAAATACACACACACACACACACACACACGTAATTTACTTAAGGCTCAAAAGCTAGTAAGTGGCAGAGCCAGGACTTGAATGGAGGTCTCACCCTTAACCACTGTGAAACATTAACAGCATCCTGGGATGCAGCTGAAATAAACTCGCAGAGAATTAACAACTTAATTATATCAGTGAAATATGTACTGGAGCAGGACATAATTTCACGGTCTGGAAAAAGAGGTAAAAGATCTTCCCTTCAACTCCACGGCTTTCACTTTAAACTGCTCCTGTCCAAGGAGAACGGCAGCTGCAGAGCGATCGATCTCTTCTTCTCCAGGAAGGTGACAACACTGTGCTTTTTCCCTCTGAGCTAAAATTCACAGCTGAGGAGAAACTTGGGAAGAGAGACAGGAGGCAGAGAAAGGGCAGAAGTGACAGGCTTAACCCAGAGGGCAGGACAGCACAAAAAATGATACCCGTTTGGGACCAGGATCCACGGTTCCTGCAGCCATTTCCAGCTGGTGTGCCTTCCCCAGCAAGGGGAAGGGTGATTGTGACAGAATCATTCGATGGCCCACTCGATGACACCGGCCCAAAGAGGCCTAGGTCCTGTTTGGGTTCATCTTCCCTCCTCAAGGACCTAGGGACAATCTGTAACAAAAAAGCACAACACTACTTTCCTTTTTTTTAATCCTCACCCAGGGATATGTTTATTGATTTTTTAGAGAAAGGAAAGAGAGAGGGAGAAGAAAAAGGTTAGAGAGAGACAGACAGACAGACAGACATCAGTGTGAGAGAGAAACCTCCCACACATGCCCCAACCAGGGACTGAACCCACAACTGGCAACCTCTGGGTGTACAAGACAACATTCCAACCAACTGAACCACCCAGCCAGGGCACAAACACTACTTTCTCAAGTCCCGACCCCAACATAAAATACCAATGACCCAGGCTGAACTACACAGAGAACTCCATCACCCAAGCTAACACGAAAACCTCACCCACCACCCCCAACACTAAACTGGATCTCAACACCTTCCGCTGTGTAAGAAAACAATTCATTCTCCGCCTACCAGCAATGGAGAACATAGAGACAGAGACCATGAGAATATCTGAAGCATTTACAGCCAAAGTCCTGTCGCCAGGGCACAAGGCGCTGCAGCTCTGCCTGCTCACCTCTTCACCCACCCCTCTCCCCTCGCTAGCTCTGAGCCAGCCAGACAGGCCGGCCTGCTGCTCCTCCAACAGGCCAAGGTCCCACTACCATGGAGCCTTTGCAAATGCCATGTCATCTCCCAGGAAGGTGAGGCTACTTCATCCTGGTTTATCTCTTTCCCAGCACTCACCACTGAATGAAAACACAAGATTTATTTGTTTTCTGGCTTGTTGTCTGTTTTCCTTACTAGACCCTAAGTCCCATGAGGACAGAAGCCTTTTCTGTGTCATTCACTGCTGTGTCTCCAGCACTCAGCACATACCACAGGAGGGGAAGTGGCCAGGTGTCTGTCCCCACTCCAGCATGATGGAATGGGTCTGGCTACCGGACCGGAGAGAGTGAGGATGCAGAGAGGAAATGCACAGACAGAGATACACAGGGATGAATGCCAGGCTTCCTTCCACATGGCTCAACCGGGCCCCTCAGCCCCCTGATGCCAAAGAAGAGAGGCCACACCGTCAGCTGTGACAGTTATCACCTTCTGACTTCCACCCCTGAGATGCAACAGTTCCTAAGTGGTGTCGACCTTGAAACACATCACTCTCTTCCTTAGGGATAAAGAGTTTGTCTTTGATTCCAACACATCTTTGAAAAAAAAAAGTAAGAGAAGGAAGAGGGAAAGGCCCTAAGCTCCCAGCTGTGGCCAATGTGTAAGGAAGAGACTCACCCTCTCCAGTCCCCACTTTATTTTTCAGACTGCATGACTTTTAAAGTCACTTGCAGCCCAATCATTCTCTGATTTTAAGTCATGGTAAATGACACCAACCTCCACGAGCACTGATTCCCCAAGAAAGTAGAAAAAGATGTCAAGGAAAGAACATGCCTTCTGGCATGAGACAGACTGGGGGACGCCCCAGCTCTGCCACTTACTAGTGAGTGGCCTTGACCATGTTGCTTAGCCTCTCTAAGCTCAGCTTCCTGAACTATTAAATGGGAGGCTAATTCCACCTCCCCTCTGGCTGAGTGGGAGGGCAGGTCCCAGAACTGTGACTGATGCTCCACTTATGTTCCAGGAGGGTCAGTCCCATCTCCCTCCCAACTCCGCTCCCAAACCACACCTGAGACCACGGCCCCTCAGACTCCAGCAGGGGTCCTCATATAACATCCAAATGTTGTGACGACCCACCCCCACTCCATCTAGGAAATGCCAGACCTGCTCCCCCACCTCCCCACCCTCCGGGAGGAATTTTCCCTTTCTTCGTTCAAACCAGTCTGTGCTTCATAACCCAGTGGAGGAGGATGGAAAGAACCCTGGTCCAGGGAAATGCTGAGCCCATGGGCAGTGGGCAGTGGGCAGTGGAAAGGGAGGCTTCATTGAGGATGCTGGCACGGGGCCCCCCACATCTGGGTGGGGCCAGGCCGAAGGCCACAGGATACCTGGAGGAGGCTGTCCGGCCAGGGGAGCCAGAGCACCGCTGGCCTCACACCACATGTCTGCAGTGTCCTAGCCATGTGAGCCTCTGTATTCCTTTCTGCAGAGCAAAATGATAACAGCAGCCACCTCGGGAGGGTTGAGATGATGGGTGTTCATCACTTACCACACACTAAATACCGCATGGCGAGCAGCTACTCACAGGAGACTAGCCAGTGGAGCAGCAATTGCTGGGCTGGCAACATTAGTTCTGTTGTGCTTGTTGACACTCCTCATCAAAAAGGCTGGAAGGATACACACGCAAGCGTCCCATTCCCTCAGTCACTCAGCACCTATGAAGTGCAAGGCTTGGTGCAAAGTTCTGAGCAAACTTGCAGCCTGGCCCTTGGGAGCTATGGTCGATTGGAAATTCAGTGAGCTCAGTTCAGCATTTACCAGGTGCTCCTACACTTCAGGCCAGGGCGGAGCACTGCGGGGTGGGAAGAAGGGACCCCAGGTGAATCAGATCTGGATGGTCTGGCCATGGACCACTAAGAGCCCTCCCCCCTTCTGCCATCCCACAGTCGACCTGGGCCCCAGCTGGCCCTCAGGCACCCAAAACTTTTACTTCCCCCCTCAGCTCCACCGCATCTCAAATCATTGCACCAAGACCTTTACTGCCTTTTCAAGTCTTCCCATTTTACACCCTTATTATCCTGCCCCTGCTACTCGGCATTCACAGGCACTTAATCAAGGTGCTCTGCTGGTTTATTACCACATCTTCCAGCCGATAGAGTCTCCCTTATCTGGGAACTGCACCACAGTGCCTGTTAGTGCTTAAGAAGATGTTTCCGAGGTATCATTTTGCTTGTTCCTGATGATAATTAATTTAAAGAACTGATCAAGATGTGAGTAAGGGCCAGCCTTCGGAAACTGATGGCCATGTTGGTGCACAGTGACAAGCAGGCCTTTGAAGGTGTTGCGAGCAGCCCAGCTGCAGGAAGCCGGGGAAGGTTGCTTTTTGGTAGCAGTTTCGGCAGCTGCAGGGATCACCATTGCCAGGCTCTGTCATTGGTTCCACTATTCCGAACAAGTTCTGTTTTCTGCCCATTGGCTAATCAGCCAAGAAGGCACCTCTGCATGTTAACAAAGCCAAAAGGTAGTAAACAGAGACCAAGCCCCATACAGTCTGGCGCATGTCACAGAGGGCAGGCAAGTCATCTGGCACTGATGCTGGTGTTTCCAACCCCTGAGTGTAAGTTCAAGGCAGACAGGGAGCACCTCACCAGCTCTCACGGGCACCACCCAGGGCACAGATGGCCCGTGCACCCAACAGAGCAGTCTTCTCTCCTGAGGCTACAGTGAGGTATGGGGCTGGAGGTGAGCAAGACAGTGGTGCACCCCGCAGTGATAAGACCACCAAAGTTTGGGAACCACAGGAAAAAAACGTTTCCTAACACCCTGCTTTGGGTAACACCCTGCTTTGGGTAACACCCAGAGTCAAGCCACAAATTCCTATGCTCCTCAGTACCAGTGACAGTGAGTCGTCCGGGAGGAAGGTCTCTCTCCACCTGGCCCCTCGCGATGGGCCACACGCAGCACTGGGCCTGCCGAGGATCGGGGCAGTGCAGTCTCTGCTCTGCAAGTCCAGTGGGGGCACACGCCAGCACAACAGAATGAAACTGGGCACTGTGTGAGCAGCGGGCAAAGCTACTTAACCCAGACAGAGATGTGGCCTCCGCTTCCCCGACAAAGGGACCTCTGAGTGGGGGCCTGAAGGATGGGTCCCTGATCACCCACAGAAAGATGGAGAAGCAGAGGGACGAGCTCGCTCACAGGGCAGGTGGCAAGATGGACCAGGTTCTCCATGACCAGAGCAGGGCCATGAGAAGGGAGAGGGACAGGGATGGGGAAGCAAGACCAAACCACTATGGGCCTGGCATGGCTTGTTCAGAGCTCGGTCTTTACTCTAAAGGCAAAGAGGAGCCCTGAAAGGTTGCTAGAAGAGCAAAGTCACAATTAAATTGGCATTTTAAGACCATTCTTCAGGGTAACCAACATGATGTTACAGAGCGCACTGGGGACTGGGAGCAGGGAGACTGGGGCTGCTCCCCGTCAGACTCCATGCCTGCGGCACATTTCCAGACGACTCACTTCCCCCCATGAGCCTCACCTCATTGTCCATAAAGCAGGGCTCACAGCAACCAGGCCCGGCAGCCCTGGCCGAGGGGCTGGGAGGCTCCCGCCATGCCAATGAGAACAGCACGAACTGTGACAGATTAAACAAACACAACAGATGATGACGATTCCCTGGAATACCAAAGTCTCACTTCTTCCCATGGCTTTGCCCCTCTCCAGGAAAAAAAAAAATAATAAAAAAAATGTTGACTATGAGTCTGCACTGAGCTCTCCAGGCCTCAGCCCACAGTGAAGAGTAGGTGTGAGTGCCTATCACAACCCAGGGGGGAGGATCACGGGGCTCAAGGTAAATGATGTCACTGTAATGCACAGCCCTCCGACTCCAGATGACCCCCAAGATACACAATCCACCCCAGCTACAGGGGGGTTGAGAGAAATAAGGGTACGGCATGCAGATGGAGTGTGCATACCCTATGCAACCACCACCTCATGTCACTCCTCTCACCAGACGTGCGTGTTCTGGGGCCACAGAGCCCCTGAGCCCAGATCAGCTGTGGCTTCAGCAGCACGCAGGTTGGCACTCCGGAGGCCAGCTGCACCCCAGGACCTTGCTGACAAGTGGCCAGAGCAGAGCTGATGCTGTTGCCCGTTCTGCCAGCTGGGGTGCTGTGCACCAAGCTGAACCCCTGGCAGTCCCACAGAAGCAGGGCCAACGTGAAAAATGACCTGGACTTCCTACTGCAGCCAACAGTCCTGAAACAGCTGGCTTGCTGGAGATGCTAAATAAGGGGAGGCGGTTCCCCAACAAGGCTTCTAATTTGGATCCAAGAATCAGAAAACCAGTGCATGGTGGGGAAGCACACAGTCTCTGCCTGGAAAGGGTCCATCCCAGGACAATGGGAAGAAACCCTACTGATTCTCCAGGAGCCCCCGAGACACAGAAACAGGACAGACTGATGCCGATTCCCCACATCCGGGGAAGCCTGCGAACGGCAGTGGTTTAGCACGGCGACCTGCCTGTGGCAGGGATGCGCAGGGCCTGCTCGCATGCCACAAGCACACAGGGCGGAAACCGTCACCCTCCAGGGAAGTGGGCAAGTGCCCCAGGATCTGCAGGCAAGGATGCTCTCCACTGTGCTGGGAAGGGAGACAAGTGCTGAGGAAGGAAACCTTGGGAATAAACCACAGTCTGCACACACTCTGACCGTCTGAGTGGGTCTGTGTGTCCTCACAGACAGCTGCCTGGAACCCAGTGTTCAGTAGGGAAGAGTTATTGTCCTGCCTTCCTGGAGGTTCTTCTCTGCTACACCCACTTGGGCCCAGCTCCTGAAGGGGCTCCGCCCCACCTAAGCCCCAGGCGCAGCTCCCACCGAAGTCCCAGCTGCGGTTTGGGCCTCTCTGAAACGGCAACCCTTGGAGGGAGCTGCATGGTGCCCTGATTTCACTGCCCCGTGTGGAAATGTGCCTCCAGACTTCAGTCACCAATACCTCAGCAAACTTTCACCACCCACAATCCTGAAACTCCAAACAACCCACTCTGGGCCTAGATGGGTTTCTCTAGACACTCAGCCTGTCGATCACAAGGGACCAACGAGTGCGTGGAAGACAAGAGGCTGTATTTACTCAACTCTGCACCCACTTCGCTTTGTTTATTATTGTTTTTTATAGCCATTGCTCTTACCCCACCCTCCTGTCCTCCCTAAATCCTGCCTCCAGTTTGCCTGCAACCAAAATTTGAGCACTCACAGGCACATAGTCTGCCACTGCCTACTGGTTCAAGGAAAAAACACCTGCAGACAAACTGCGGGAAATGATTCCAAATGGAACAAAAAGACAGAATACGTTTTGTCCAACTCAAAACAGTATGAACAAATTCAATATAGAAGAGGAAAAAATTAACTCTTAAGGGGCCAGACAGATTTGACTTCCTGCTTATCCCTCCTCCGTCCTTCACAACACAGTCTGCAGTCTGAAGCCCTTCCTCTCCCAGCAAGCCCCCTGGCTGGGAGGTCTCAGGACAGTGTCTCCGGGTGGTGAGAGACAGTGACCAAACATGCCTGCCCTTTGTCACTAACCGCCTTTCTCATTTTCCCTTCTGCTGAGCCAACTGCAGGGAAATGCCAACATGTGCTGAAGGGAGAAAATGTATTTGCTAATTTATATGCTGGGTAAATTCACTTATTCAGTAGAATAATAAAAATGTGACTGCTTACCACCCTTCGCTTCAAGAGTACAGACATCTTTATTAATGATTTTAAAACCTGAAGGAAACGTGAATGCTTGCTCTGTTTACATTTCCCTAGATTAAGTGGAAGACATTCTCTTGCTGGTGGCAAAACATTGAAAATACCCTTCAAGTCATGATTTAGTGCTGGAGAAATTGTATTAAATTGGGATGTGACCATGTGTCTAGCTATCAATTACATCACTAGGGGAAAAGAAAACAAGAGAGATTTACATTTTCAGTAATTCCTGCCATAAACGCTCTACATTCCTGGATGATGTTAGAAAATTCTTTCCCAGACTTCATGTTTTAACTCCTAAGGTTCAGAGCTTCAAATACTGATGTTCTGGTGCTAAACAGAGTAACAGATGACCCTCAGTATTTCTTCCCCAACCATCGTAAGCACCGGAGGATATCGCATCCTGCCCCCCACCCCAGGTGCTGTAGCTTTGCTGATTGAAGCCTGTTCCACCACAGACCTCCTGGATTCCGAATTTGGCCTGAATCCACAAACAAACATTGAGTTAGGACTGGAGAAGCTTTCGGATTTGGTCACTAGCACAGTAATAAATAAATAAACCAGAAGAGAAGATACAGGATGATAGTTCCAAGTCCTAATTAGAGAATAAGAGTCATTTGAGGGTTAAATTTCAAGTAGATGAGGGCAAAAAGGTATTTGGAGATAAATACATAGATACAAGTTTGTGAACAAATCCTGGATTAGGGGAGAGGGTGCGACAGAGGGAAAAGGTCCCAAATGTTTTGAGCTTCCTATCATAAAAGTCAGTCCCTCCTTATCATGAGCACCCAGATCCTTCTAAGTTGAATCAGTGCTACTGGTAACCCTCTGGGCTGACTTTGTAAATATGATTTGTGAGAGAGGAGAGGAAATTCAACCCATGCATTTGTGTGGCTGCTAAAAGCTACTGGCTAAGAGGGAACTGTGAACTCCAAAGGCCCAGGGTGGAGTAGATGCACCAAAGGTAGAGAGAGGGACCTCTATGATGAATACAAGGTGGCAGCTGGCTCCTATCTTCTCGCCTCCCACCCCCACCCCCAGTGTACAGAACAGTGGACACTACCTGGATCTCCACCATGTGACAGGCACGCAACCACTACTTGGTCCAGTCAAGCCCTTCACTCATCTCCCCATGAGCACCAAGCCAGACAGCCACAAGTAGGAAATCTCTAACAGTCAATTGTACAAATGAATCAAAATCAAAATGAAGACCCTTGTTTTCTTAATCCAGAGTCTGGCAGCAAGTCCACTTTGCTTCCGAAAAAAAGAAAACCTTTTGCTGAACCATATCCACTTACTTCTCTTCTAATTCAACTACATAAAAATATGTTATCTAGCACCCTTAATTGTTACTTTGGCTACCCTGAGAAATCTTGTATTCCTAAATACTCTAAAATATCAAGTAATCTTGTTAACTCTCAAAAACTTAAGCAGATAAAAACTATAAACTCAAACCTCCATGAATCCCAAGCATAAGAAAACTATGTGAAAGCACATCATAATTACTTGCTCAAACTTGGTGGAAAAGAGAAAAATCTTAAAAGCAGCCTGAGAAAAAAATAGGCATGTTACATACAGAGGAACAAGGGAAAAGGAAAAGGAAATGTTTGTTGATGAAAACAACATAATCGATCAAAAGAACCTATGCACTTCAATGTTCATAGTACCATTATTTACAATAGCCAAGTGCTGGAAACAGCCTAAGTGCCCATCAGTAAATGAGTGGATCACAAAACTGTGGTATGTTTACATAGTGGAATAATATGCAGCTGAAAGAAAGAAGGCGCTCCTACCCATTACAACAGCATGGACGAAAATGGAGAGCATTATGCTAAGTGAAATAAGGCAAAGGTTGAAAGACAATTGCCATGTGATCTCACCTACAACGAGAAGCTAATCAACAAAACAAACAAGTGAGCAAAATAGAACCAGAGACATGGAAATAAAGAACAAATTGATAGTGACCAGAGACAGGGGCAGGAATAACAAGAGACAGAAGGGGAAAGGAGAAGTCAAGCAACATGTATAAAGGACCCACGGACAAAGACAATGGGGGGACATGGATTGAGTGTGGGAGGCAGGGCAGGAGAGAGTAATGGGGGAAAAATGGGGACAACCGTAATTGAACAACAATAAAAAAAAGGAAACAACATAATCAAGAAAACAAAGATGCAACATCTTCAAAGTACTAAAAGAAAAATCTATCAACCCAAAATTCTATACCTAGCAAAAATATCTTCCACATTTGAATTTTCAATAAAGACTGTTCAGATAAGCAAGAAATAAGACAATTTCTGACCAGCAGACCTAAACTACAAAAGATGTTAAATACTTCAAGCAGAAGAAAAATTATGGCACATAGAAACATGTATCTACACAAAGACACAAATAACTCTGGAAATAGTAATTACATGAGCCATCAGAATCGACACTGTCACACATAATTGCCTTTCTTATTTTAATTATCCTGTTAACAATATTTTAACTGTTGCCTACATGGTATTGCTTTCTTTGATATTATTTTTGTAATGTCATTTATACATATATATATATATATATATATATATATATATATATAGTTTTTTTTAATTTTCTTAATGGGATCTTTCTAAACATCTTTGCTTACCTCAAGGTAATAAAGATTTTCCTCCTATGTTTTCTTCTAGGAGGTTTTATAATTTTATATATTTTTTAAAGATTTTGTTTATTTATTTTTAGAGAGAAGGGAAGAGAAGGAGAAAGAGAGGGAAACATCAATATGTGGTCACCTCTCATGCACACCCTGCTAGATAAATGGCCTACAACCTAGGCATGTGTCCTGACTAGGAATCAAACTGGTGACTGGTTCACAGGCCCACACTCAATCCACTGAGCTACACCAACCATGGCTAATATTTTGTTTATGTTTAAGTATAATCCATTACAAGTTGTCTTTACCATGGTGTGAGGCATGGGTCAAAGTTCATACTTTTTCCATACAGATACCTGGTTGTTCTAACACTGTTAGTTAAAAAGTCTGCCCTTACCCCAATGAACTACCTTAGCATGTTTGTTTTTTAAAAAACCAAATGCTCATGTCTATGGGGGCCTATTTCTGGACTCTGTTCTGTTCCACCAATCTGTAAGTATAACTCAGCAATTATACTCCTAAATATTCACCCAAGGAAGATTAAAACATATGCTTACAAAAAGATATGTACCTAAATGCCCAAGGCAACCTTACTCATAATAGCCCCAAAGCTGGAAACAACCCAAATTTCCAGTAACAGGTGAATGGATAAACAAATTGTGTTGCATCCATACAACTGAATTCTAGTCAGCCATAAAAAAATAAATTAATGATATATACAATAACATGAACAAATCTAAAAAAAAAAAAAAAAACTGTGCTAAGAGAAAGAAGCCAGACACAGAAGATTATAGGCTATATGATTTCTCTTATAAGCAAAAACTTACCTACAGTAACAGAAAGCAGAACAGGTCCCCTGGGGCTGGGGGACTGGATGTGAAGTGGAAACTTATAATGATGGAAACTATATAAACCTTCATTGTGGAGTCATTTACATGAGAGTATACATTTGTTAAAACTAAAACTATACACTTAAAATGAGTACATTTTATTGCATGCAAATTATTCCACAATAAATTGATTTTTAAAAAGAAGTTTTCCCTATTATGAATATGGGCTTTCCATACTAAAGAAAAAGTTCACCAAAGGGACTGTCTACACACGTAAGTATGAAAGATCACACTTATAAAGATGCCTGGCTGCTCCCCATTTCTATCGGCTAGTTGCGCAATGCTTTCACAAGGCTAATATTTTAAACTAACCTTTAAGACTGGGCTTAGCACAATGAATGACTTGACCTACTAGAGACCCATTTATTACTGTAGTACTTTATTGACTGTCCCTGGTTGTTTATTTTCTGGAGTCCCATGAGGCCATTGGTGTGGCAAAAGACTCTGATGCTGGAGACAGAGCAGAAATATTCAACACAGTGAAACCCCACCCTGTAACATCTTCTGCTCACGTGTCTGTCTTCCCATCTGTGCCTCCACGCTACGTCCTTCCCAACCTGCCCTGCAAGAGAGAATGACCTGGAATTCTGGGACCAAATTCATCTCCAAAAAAAGAAATATGCCTTTTCGGAAGAAAACAGCAACTCTAATAATGTGAATGGATCACAGTACGGCACAGCACTACGAGTCCTGAGGCTTGCCATGCGCACACCCCAGCTCCCGAAGGCTCATGACATGCCTGCAACCTCTGCTTTAGCACGCCTGTATCAAAGCTTCTTAGTTGGGAACTGCTCACCCCGAGCAGTGCCCTGCGTTCTGCCAGGGAGCGTAGCAAACCACAAAATAACATGGTGTGCCTTTTCCTGGAGCATCAATTTTACATGGAAATTTAGAAAGGAGAAAGTGTTTTTACGGTAAAATAGTCATGCTATATTACGGAGGATGACTAGAAAGCAATACTCAGGTAATTGCTTAACATTTTAAAGAGGTGATTCCAAGACATCTCCTACCTGCAATCACTTCTTCGGGTTAAACTCCCAAAATCCTCAAACCCCTTTTAGGGTGTACATTTCCATCCCATGTGAAGGCAAATGCCAGGGGGAAACAATGCTGCCGGAAAAGCCAGAGCATAAGCAAAAGCACTGAACTGATGGGGATCAGAAAACCTGGCTCCTGGCACGTTTCCAGTCTTCCACCAACCCATTCTGGCCCAGCACTCATGCAGAAGTCAGGGACTGGACCCAACCTCTGGGGCTCCGACTCTGGCCTGGACACACGTCCATGTTACTATTTCAAAAGAAGTCACCATAGGTAATGCACTCACAAAACAGAGATGAGAGCAGGGCCCAGCTTGTGCAGCACTATGCACTTCAACCCCTAACCAGCAGTGGGTGACCACTGCCTACCACTGTTATTGTTGTTTCATGGTTTTAATCTCTATGTACCATGGCATCCCCTTCTCCACATCAGCTACAATCCGTTTAGTGACAGATCATTCATTGACCATTCGCTCTCAAATGCAGAGGGACGGAACAAGAACTCTGGACACGCAGGCAGATGCACAGCCTTTCAGGACCTCCAACTCGGGTGTGGTGGACTCCCAGGAAAAAACTGACTTCTGCAAAATAAATAAGGGCTTTTTATGGCTGAGCTTCAAAAAGTGACCTGAAGCTAGCTCTGGCTCTTGGTTTTACAGTAGAGATGAGCTTAAGAACCAACTCAATCCTTCTCAACAAGCATAAGACTGATTTATAACTCCGAGTGTCCACTTACCTACTCACATACAACAGGAATATCCATGATCAAGAGCCAGCCTGGCAGTCACTCACAGAGGACTATTTACAATGAGTGGGTCCTCCTCCCAGGAGACCAAAGCACTAGTCAGAAGTTTGCCTCATGCATCAGGAACAAGAGCCAAGATAGAGTCATGTTTCCAAGGGGTATTTCTAACCACGGTGGCCTGATGAATTGCCTCCTGCAGTGATAATTATTCACTGGAAACATCTTATCACATGTAACCTGGATCTTCTCAAACCTCATGGATGTTTCCATGTGCCTGGACCAACATGGCAGAAGTCTCACTCAGTAATTTCTAGGAATCCCTAGAAGTAAGATATACACGCTCACAAATAATCCTTCCCCCTTGCTGCTGTGCTCTACTGAGCGACACCTTGAGAGTGCTGGTATCTCCACACAGGAGACAGCCACCAAGGGCTTTCGGGGCTACCAACCCAGAAAGGGTACCTGCTACGGTATGTCTGTGTATGACAGGGAACTAGCACCCCAACAAAGAGTCATGCCCCCTTCCACAGACCAGAAATGTTGCTGGGCAATGGCTGCAAGCCAAGGCCTTCATTTCCCAGCCTCTTTTGTGTCAGATGAGTAATCCTTACTAACGGAGTACGCAGGAGCCAGGCGTGTCCCCTCCAGGCTGGATGGTTGAAAGAAGTAGATCTATATGCACCCTGCTCTCTTTTGCCATTTACCAGTGGGCCATGTCGAACATAGTAAACTTCAATAGCCTGGGTCCCTGCATGACTCCGCGAAGCAGAGCCTCCCCAAACTCACTGAGATTTGGGGGTTTACCACTTGGAGCAGTCAGCATCAGCCCACCAAAAACACTGTGCTTGCTGCTGCAGTGGGGAGAAGGCAATAAGCAGACAAGGGTTGCGGGTAAGGGCCAAGCTCTTCTCTCTCTCCCCTATCTTTCCACACAGGTCAGCTCAGAGCCTGGTGGTCAGGGCACCCCCGGGGGAGTCAAAGGGCCCCACAGCAACGGGACTCAGAACTGTGCTCTCACTCCTAGCCCTCGCTACCTTGGAACCCAGAAACAACTTAAGCCACCTTGAAAGGCAACTCTGAGGGCTAGTCAGCAAGTTCCAGCTGCCTTGCCAGGGCACAGGTTCCATGCCCACAATAATCACTGTGGCAGGACTTAACGGCCTGCACTGCAGGGCCTGGAACCATTCCACTACTGTCCACTTTAGGGCTTTCCATGGACAAGGCCAGCCATGACCTCATCAGGCACCACTGCCTGGCTCCACCAGGCACACCACCCTCTTGCACCTGGGCTGGATTCAGCTGACAAGTGGGTCGACACATGCGGGTGAGGGAGGGAGTGGGGAAGACTGCAGCAGAAGGGAAGTTGAGAAGGCAGCCTGGGTCCTGTGGTGACAAAGTGCCTTCATAGGTGTTAGCAGGAGGATTCTGAGATGCATCCAATCCCATTTGGGCCAGAAAAGTTCATGAGGAAAGTCACGTGGGGATAAACAGGCAGGGAGCCAGGGAGGAGACAAGGCGGCCACGTGGGGACCAGTCCTTCCAAGCGATTTTCTCAAGTCCTCTGGACCGACTTATGGTTTTTTGGGACTTGTGGGATCTAAGATCCCTCACCTCTGTTCGCGTCACCCATCCGGACCATTCTGCTTCTTTCTCTGAAAGATGTTAGGCCGTCTGTTCATGCACCGGGAGTCTTGCTCTCCCTTAAAGGCACTAAAAAGGAGGAGCAACCCATCAGGACCCTGCCACCAGCCCCGCCTCTCCCCTCCTGGGTCCCCGCCCCCAACTAGATGACCAATCAGAATCGTAAGAATCGGCTCAATAGCTCTTTATCTCTCAACTCTCTCCCTGGGAGTAAAGCACAAAATTCTACCGAGGCAGCGTCCGGAATCTCTCTCCAGACCTTCAACGTCCCTCCTCCTCAGCTGCCACAATCCCAGCCGAGCTAATCCCTCACACCCGCTGAGGAAACCGCCTCGTCCTAGAGGGGGCGCAGCCGCCCGCTGCCCCGGGAGTGATTGGTGCAAACCAGCCTGTGCCGCCGCACTGCCAACCGGAAACCTGGGGCGCCCTTTCACCCTCCAGGCGAAGACGAAACCTGCGCGCGCACTCACAACGCCGCAGCAGCGGCCCGGCCCGGCCCTTCCGCCTGTCCTGCTTCTCTGCCGTTCGCCCCTTCTGATCCACGGACCGGCTCCTCCTTCCAGTCCCCAAAATGGTGCAGGAGTCTCGCCTCCTCAGACTGCCCTGTCTCTGGGAGTAGTTCACGGCCGTGCGGCCACTGCGTTTTTCCTTCGCTCCCACTGCCCCTCACCTCCCGGGGACAGCTGTCGCAGCGAAGCCTTTCCTGCCACCCCCCACCACCCCCATCACACAGTTCCCTCGTTCCATGCGATACACGTTTTATAGTGCTTGAACACAATGTGTGCAAATAATGCTATATAATACAGATAATTAGACGTAAGTAGAATATATAAAATTCCACTACATTGTACTTTTCCTTCATAGCACTTACCAGAACTATAATTAAATCCGTGTGGGGGCGATTACTGGTGTAATGGGGGCCTGCTCTGCTAGGACGAAGGTCCACGAAGGCAGGAGCTAGTTCAGCCCGGCCCGGCTGTACCCTCGGAGCCCGGCGCACCGCCCCCCCCCCCCGCACCCAGCAGGCCCTCAGTGAGTCCCAGGAGGCCACGTCAGTCAGCCTTCCTGTGGAACGGATGAAGAACCTGGGGCCAGAGAAGGGACAGGGGACAGGGCTTTCCCAGAGTCTTGCCATCTTAGAGCAGAGGTTTAAACCCCAGGCTCAATGGGTTTAAACCTCAGTGCTTAGACCATACTGATATCACAGTGGCTCACCAAGCAATCAATTCAACCACAATCTGAAGAACAGAATGAAACCTGAACTACAGAGACCAAACGGCTACACTGAAGTCCTGAATTTGCCCTTAAACCACACACGGTTGGGGCAGAAATCAAACATGGCTACGTGTATACTGTGATCGGTGTAGACCAGGGGCCCCCGATCCCATTTGAGACGTAGCTGTTCCCAGGACAGCTGTGACATGCGTTCAGCTCCCAGGCGCCCACCCGGATCAGGCCAAGGCCTCGGGAAGGCAGCAAAACACTCCGAAATGAGCAGTTACCGCTCTCCCCCAGGCAGCAGCAAACAGAGCTTGATGAAGGTGATAAATACAATACCAATCTTACCAGGCAAGCACGTGTTCAACATCAGGCACAGAGAGACTCCTGGCAGGTGATCCATCTCAGAAAGGCGGCACTGCTGGCTAACTGATTTCTGCCAGCCACGCATTTATGAAGAATCTAAGTTGTGATTTAAATATACTATGGCATCACGTAGGCCACGAGACAATCCATCATCCCAGCCCACATTCAGCCAATGCCCAGAGAGCCACTGCTTGGGACAGGCAAGTTGAGTGTCCAGGAAGGTTTCCCACCACCAGCCTATTAAGGTGGTATTCCAGCCAGTTCCCTAATCACCTATTTTTTTGCCCATGACATTTTCCACCCAGTGCAAGGCCCTGGGGACTCCGGAGGCACAGCCTCCTCTCCAGGAAGCTCACAGTCTAGTGAACTACATTTGTACGGCATTTTACAATCTCCTAGTAATTTCGCTTAAGCCTTTATCCATCTTCCCTGGTATTTTTATTATCATTGTGTATGTCTTCCTTGGTCTGAGAAAAATTTGATGTAAAAATTGTTTCCAGTTAAAATCGGCAGAGGACCTTAACTGCCCTCATTTGGGCTTTAGAATTCAAAGTAGGGAGGAACAAATCATGGACCCCTCGAGCGAGGCCCCATGTGGCAAATTGCTGGGCGGTAGCACACAGCCATTGCGAATGCAGTGGCTTCCCTTCCCACTCAAAGGCAGAAGCTGCACAGCCAGCCACAGCCAGACTCCCTTTCACTGCGAGGCCTCGTACGGTCTAGTTCCAGCCACTGCCATGTCTGCAGGAACCCGTGCCAGGGCGTCCAGGAGAGCTTTGCTTTGATTTTAAGAAGAGACAGTCCCAGCTGGCCGGGCCATGTTTTTTCTCACTGTCTTCACATCACGTACATGTGACGCTCAGAGCTGGCACAGCCCACTTGCAAACAGGAGACGTGAGTGAGCAGAAGGGAAACACCCAGAGATGTTCTTGTCGACCCTGCTGAGCCGCCGAGACCATGACAGCCGCTATATCCCTTCAGATGATTTATTAGTAAGAAACCCAAGCCCTGATGTTCAGACCATTGCAGGAGAGGTTTTCTGTTACCTGCAGGCACACAGTACCTGGAATACATAGTTCAGGGTTCGGCCGAGTACATGCCTTTGACCTAGACACACTTAGATTCATGTTCCAGCTCATCACTCACTGGCTGCATGAGTCGGGCAAGTTATTCAATTCCTCAGAGTTGTTTCCATCCTCTATGAAATGAAAACACTGCACATGCTGGCAGGAATGTGAAAAAGATGCAGGCCCTAGGGCGCTTCCTCAAAAAATTAAACATAAAATCACCATATGACCCAGCAATTCCACTTCTAGGTATAAGCCCAAAAGAATTGAAAGCAGGACTCAGATATTTGTACACCCACGCTCACAGTGATACAACTCACAATAGCCAAAGGTGGAAGCAACCAAACTTCCATCAATGGATGACAAGTAAGCACCGTGTGTTGGGTTCCACTGAAATATTACTCAGCCTTAAAAAGGGGGGAAATCCTGACACATGCTCCAACACAGATGAACCTTGAAGACATCATGCTAAGTGAAATAGGCCAGCCACAAAGGGACAAACACCATATGATTCTCTTCACCAGAGCCCCTTAGAGTCGTTAAATTTGCAGAGACAGAAAGTAGAGTGGTGCTTCCTGGGGCTGGTGGGGAGAAGGAGACAGTGCTCCCCTTTCACAAGATAAAAAGCTCTGGAGATAGTCGGTGACGATGGTTCCTCCTCGCATGACTATGCTTAATGTCTCTAAGTAGCATACTTCAAAATGGCTAAAATGGTCATTTTGTTATATGTATTTTAACACAATTTTAAACAATAATTTTTAATAAAAATAGTTTTAATGTAATTTTAAAGATGTTATTTATTTATTTTGGAGAGGAGAAGAGAAGGAAAAAGAGAGGGAGGAAAACATTCATGTGCAAGAGAAACATTCATCTGTTGCCTCTTGCACATCCCCAACTGGGGACCTGGCCCGCACCCCAGGCCTGTGCCCTGACCGGGAATCAAACCGGCAACCTTTCACTTCAAAGGACAACACTCAACCCACTGAACCACGCTGATCAGTGCTTAAAAATAATTTTAGAAATTAAATAAGAAAATCCTCTTAATGAATTCATAGGTTGATAGGCTGACCATTACCCAGGGTCAAGTCCTTCGATGGTTGCCCGCTGTGGCTTTGTCCCAGATCAGCATGTCTGAAAGGTGTTTCACTCATGCAGCAAGAGGGTATGATTACTTTGTCTAAGAAACCAAAGATGAGTCGACGGCTTCCAGCCCTGAGAAAGGAAGAAGATTCCGCAAAGAGCCACACTGCAAGGTACAACATAATACCTGCCCCAGAGAAGGGCAGAAACGGTGCAGTGTCTTCAGGGGTCTGAGCCACTGCACTTGGCTTTGGGATATGAGAAAAGTTCAAAAGAAGAGATGGCACTGGAGCTGGACTTGAAGAATGAGAACGTTTAGTGGTAAAACACAAGGCATTTTAAAGACGTGTCCAGCTGGCAATACCGAGACGTGAGCTGAGATGGCAAAGCCTCTCATCTGGGCAGACGAGTCGTGCGCTGGGACGAGCAGGAAAGACAAGAGCCAGATGGAGCCCCACGCACCAGACAAGGAAGTAGTATTTTTACTTCATAAAGGAAGGCAGGAGATACAGATGCATGTTTGATTCCGCAGACCTAAGACTATTCTAAGCACAAGTTCCCAAAAAGGGACAACTCGCCAAGCAGCCAGCAACACCTAAGAGGTGGTCCGAGTGACTGGCACTGGTAATCGGGGTAGGCAGGCTCCACTCGGCTGCCCAGGCCACCTCCTACATGCTGCCATTACTTGAGCTACGTCCAAAGAACCACAACAAACACCTCAAAATGCCTTCAGTTTACCGGTGGACTGCAGAGGCTAGTCCTAGCCCCCCAGAAGCCTTCATCACTCATGCTCCCAGACGGGGTTTCCCCCACCAGACAGAGTGGGACTTCCCTTCTAAGGGAACACTGCCCACCTTCCCCCTCACCCAACTCCAAACCTGGTCGTCTGGCTCCTTGAGGACATTTGCCCATGTCCTTCTCTATAATGAGGGGAAGTGAACTTGCACAAATAAGTGGGGGCAGGGGGCAGAAGAAAAATGAATAAGGAGACCCAATGTAGAAAAATTATTTGAGTCCAATTTTAAGAAATTATTTCAAAGTTCTAATCATTCTAAGGGATGAAACAATTCATGACAGGAATTGCAATTGCCAAAGAAATGATCTGTTCTGCAACAGCGATTTTAGTGACATTTATAACACACCAGAAATCATGGCACTTAATTATCTGCGCTTACTGGGGCTACAGATGCCACGCTGGAATCTAATTAAATAGATCCACCAAAACTGGCCAACTGAAGAAAAGTTGCCGAACCGTGCACTGATTTTCAAAAGCAGTTCGTGAACAGCCTCCAAATAGGCAGTGAGTAATGATCTTTCTTCCCCAAGCGTCACTTGAAAGAAGAGACATCTCTATATTGATGTTCAGTTTCTCACAACAGAATTTACTTCCACTCCTAAAACACCCCTTCCCCCATTCCGATGACTTTGGACAGGTCCCCAGGACAAAGTGAAACTCTCTCCCTACTCACCTTCCGGGTCGCACAGCCACAGGATAGTAAACTGAAACAGGGTGGGTGCAAATCCTTAAGTGCTTAAGAAAAGGAATTCTTGCCTCAAGTTCTTAAAAATGTTAACTAGTCAAATACTAACAGCCTCAGGAGATTCTATAATTCCTGAAATATTAATGGCTTGCTTGTTTAAATACTAAGTATCCCATGCAGACAAGATTCTAATTACAAAACCAATAAGTGCTCAAAGAAGAAAATACAGAAAACACATAAAAGTACAAAAAAAGAAAAGAGAGTTAAAATTGTCAACAGCCATATACAATCACGATTAACTCTGTGGTCTCTTTCCTTCCAATGTATTTTCTAAGCACACGTATCTTTCATCACAGTGCAACCATGTCACGATCTCACACCCATTTCATCATTACGCATTGGGTTGAGAACATTTAATATGATTTCTCTAAACAATACCCTACTTCTAAATTATAGCTTGTTCCCAAGTTTACAACTTTCATCAATAAACTAGATCACATGCTTGTACTTAAACCTGTATCTGCCTCTCTAATTCCTTCAAAGGGATTCTGAGAAATAAACTCCTGGGATGCTGCTCACCGATGTGTAAGGCTCCTAGTAAAACCAGCCAAATCGCTTTAACTCAAAGTCATGCCGGTCTGCATTTCTACCGACGGCGTAACGAACAGCCCAAACTGTGAACTGTTTTTTCTTCCCAACAGCATTATTCAATGTTCAGTGAGTGCCTTACCAAGTTTTCCTCTATGTTTATCTTTGTTTTACAAATTTTGATAAACTGCTTTGTCGCCTGTTTTCAATTAATGTTACAATTAAGATTAGGATCTTAAAGGTTCTTTACAAACAAGATTCTCTTCATGAACACATATAGACTATCATATAAAATGTATTTCTTTAAGCAAGGACAGAGGTGTTGAAAGGTTGAATACATTTTTCATGTTTATTAGCTACTTATTAGCTAATAAATTAGCTGTTAATTGCCTGCTTACATCCTTTGCTAATTTTCCTACTAGGGTTTTAGCATTCTTATTTATTTATATATTAATAAAATTAACCTTTTGTTGCATGTTTTTCCAATTTTCTACCAGCATCTTAACTTCTTGGAGAAGTGTTTTGACTTCTGGAAACGTTAATTTCATATAATCAGTTCTTTTCTGCCTTTAAAATTTTCTTTCTGTTGCCTCCCCTAATATCAGAGTCATGCACTATTTTTCCTAGTTTTTATTTGTTATGATGGTAATTTTTGCATTTAACTTAATGCAACCACAATTTATTTTGGTACATTGTGTGAGGAAAGGCTGACGTTAATTTAGAATTTATTAAATAATTTACCCTTTCCCTTCATCATGCACTAAATCCTCTTTCATATGAAGCTCTTTTTTCAAGACTATGCAGTTCCATTCAACCGTATATTCCTGCACTAATAACTAAATGGTCTTAATCAGCATAGTTTGAGTACATTTTATATCTGGAATGCAAATCTCCTCTGATTATATATCATTATAATCATTTTCATGGTAATTCCAGCCAGATTATTCTTTAAGAATTTGAGAAGAATTTGACACATTCCAGAAAAAGAAGACAAAGAAAGAAACCCCCGCTGGGATGCTGACTGACTGCAACTCAGTGAACCATACATCGTTTTGGGAAGAAGGGCACCTTTACCTCATGGAGGGAAAGTGGCAGCCCATGGCTCCATTTATTCTCATTTTCTTTCATGTGAGTATATTTTCATGATTGTCTTCATATGGATTCTACGACAATTCTTGTTATGCTATTCCTGTGTGTTTTATACATTTTTGACTAAGTAAACTACACCAGGCAAGGAAGGCCTGAGATGATAGGCCCAGATTTCAAAGCCACATCATGAAAGATCACGCTTCTCATTCCAGGGCCTAACAAACAGGTCCACAAGCCCCGCTGCGAAAAACTGGGCCGGAAGATGTACCGCGATACATCGCTCTGTTCACTGTCAACTTTTCATTTTCAAGAAAAATAAATCACCTTAAAATATTCCTACAACTGCGTCTGGTAGCTCCGCCCACTGTGTGTCCTGCCCCTGCGACTCCTGACGCAGGATCTCCCACCCCCTCCTGTGGGCTGGGCAAGGCCAAGCCAAGGTCTTCCCAGAGAGCTTCAGTTCTGAGCAGAATGACACTGGCCTGTGGAACTGATCAGCATGGGGTCAGCCCTGACAGGTATTAAAAAGGTGCGTTGAAATAGAAGAGGTAGCAGGTGTGTTGAGAGGCCGCCCACACCCCATAACCCGCCCTCTGAAGTGCGCAACTCTGTAGTCTGTGCATGTGTCACCCGAAAGAAAAGCTACAGCCATTGTAAGATTTGTTTAAGTTTTGGTGAGATACACATAACATGAATTTTATCACCTTAACTATTTTTAAGTGTACAGTTCAGTAGTGCTAAATATACTAACACTGTTATGCAACCAATCTCTGGAATCTTTATCTTGCAAAACTGAAACTCTCTTCCTGCTCCCTTCCAGCCTCGGCCCTCACCACCCCACTTCCAGTGCCTACGTCTCTGACCGCCCTGGGCACCCGTGTGGGCGGAACCACACAGGCTCGTCCTCCTGTAACTGGCTTAATTCGCTTCCCATAATGTCCTCCAGGTTTAACCACATTGTCATGCACACCAGGATTTCCTTCCTTTTTAAGGTTGCATACATTGTACATTTCTTTTTAAGTGAAGGAGGGAAGGAGCAGTAAAGAGAGAGGCAGAAAAAGAGGGAGACGGACAGCTGGGAGGCTCCTACACTAGTCCCAGCAAGCGATCCGGCGGCCTGCTTTGCAGCAGTGATGGGGAGATGGAGCCCAGGAGATGCATCCAGAATACACTCTGGCATGACACAGTGTGTTTAAAGATACAATGGCAGTCCCCGCTGATGGATCTGAACACTTCAGGACACTGTGGCTGACTGAGAGGGAGGGCTGCACAGGGAAGGCATAAGCAGGGGGGGAGGGGGGAGGTCCGAGTCAAGTAACCCCTGGGAGCTTCTCCCAAACAACCCAAAGTGAGTCCCAAGGTGAGAGTGACAACAGAGGTCAGGCCTAGAAGGAGGCCAGTCCAGAGCGGCAATGATCCAGCTACTCCAGGAGATGCTCAGGAGAACGGAACTGACAGACATTCCAGGTGCATCTGGATATCTTCAGGGGAGATTTGTAACTCGCAAAGGTTCAGGGATTAAATTACTGATAAATTATAAAACCAAGGAAATTTTAAACGGCAGTACAATCATTAGCAGCAGAGAAAACAATAAGCTGTGGAAAAAAGAGAGGAAACACAGTCTGCCGCCTGGTTAAACTATGGCGTGCTCACAAGGTGGGAGACTGCACCCCCACTGGTGACAATGAGTGGGACACTCCCCTTGCAACAACGTGGAAATCCAAGACATGCTGCAAAGTGGAAAAAGCAAGAGGCAAAGTAGCGTGTTATACCTGGCCACCTTCACTCGTGAAAAGTGGGGGGAAATGATTTTTGCTTTTCGTTCTTGCACTAGAACTGTAGGAAGACACATGCATGCATGTGCACACACAGAAACTAGCAGAAGCGGTTGCCTGGGGAGGCGACAGTAGAAACGGGGTGGAAGTCGAACTTTCCATGGAGACTCGTCCTGAACGAGGTGAACGCACCAGCCAGTCCTTGAGGCTGAAAGCCCAACCTGTGCCAGCAGGGTCGGGTTCTGGGAGATGCTTCCTGGCCGGCAGGTGGCTGTCTTCTCACTGTGCACTCACAGGGCCGAGAGGGGAGGAGATCTGTCCTCCTCTTCTTTTCAGACCACCAAAGGTATCGGATTAGGGCCCACCCTTATGACTTCATTAAATGTTCATCATCTCCTAAAAAAGCCCTGTCTCCAAATACAGTAGGTGGTGCATCGGGGTAAGGGTTTCAATATAGAAATTTTGGGGAGACACAATTCAGTCCATGAAGAGGGAAGGAGGGGTGCAGAGGGGAGAGGGAAGTGGGGAGGGAGGGAGTTTCCATGGCCTGCGTCACTACAGGGCAGACACGCACGCCTCACTTTAGAAGAGTGCTCACTGAAGAGCAAAATCAAGATGGACAGGAAGGAGCCGGTAACTGGGACTCGCACACAGGACCTTCCAATACGTTAGGGGTTAACTCCCACACTTGCGCTTCTTCATTTTGTTAAATGCCCCCCACGCTCCCCAAGCACCATCCCCTCGGCCTGTCTGCACCTTTCCTCATGAGCAATCACGGCACAGAACTCGGAATTGAATTTCGAATCTCAACCTCATTACAGTGAAGTATAGATATAAATGGAAATGGTGTAGTGCTTTGGATCCCTGAAAGTTACAATTTATTTTTTTATACCTAAAGGTGATCCCAGCTTTATTCTAATAACCTTCCATTTTATTTTTTCACCTAAAGCCTACAGCCCCAAAAGGAAATTTCAGAAAGGAAAAAAAAAAAGCCTATCTAATATGGAAAAAGAAAGATAAATGTCTTATGAAAATGACGCCTACTGACCCAGATCCTGCCGAGTGAGCAAGCGAATCTTCGGGTGCAGATGAGGCACTTATTACTGCTATTCAATGTTCAGGAGGCTTCATTTATTACATGCCTGTCAGAGGACACTAATAGTTCTGTAATAACCTGAAGAGCAAGGGAGTTTTCTAATGTGACAACCGGTCCTTCCTTCGTTCACTTGGCTGAAAGTGGTTAGGCATTCACCACATATATTCTGGACAGAAATAAGTGAGGCAAAATCCAACATTCAACATCAGAGTACCTGAGAAGGTCCCTACCCAAAGTCCATCAGAAGACTGATGAGAGCTTTCCAACTATTTCCAATCTTGGTTTTTCAATTTTCCCAGCCAAAAGGACACGCCTTGGAAGCATTTGCCACTGAGACACCTGAAGTAGCAGCCCGGGAGCATCAGGGGTACGAGGCAGGGGCTGCCCCAACTTTGACCTCTGAGTCTCCTCAAGACACACCCAAGGAAATTACCTCCTTTCTTCAGCCTTTCTCACTTGCAACACAAAGGGCTTGAACCAAGGTTCTCTTCAGCCCCCAAAGCCTGTCATTCCACTTCTTATCAAATCACACTACTTAGTGAGATAAATCCAGTTAGCAGTCTCAGCTGCCGCCAGGCTTAAAGCCCTGCTCACCACAGGCCAGCGAGCAAGTGCAAGTTTGCAGGACGACTCAGGTACAGGAAGGAAATGGGAAAGAGGCTCATAGCACAGCTCTGTGATCACCTCGGAGGCTCTGACCTCGGGCTCCGGTCACACAAGGCTGGCAGCTGTGTCTTCAGTGGCATGGATGGCAATCCCAAGCCACTGTGCACAGGCCATGGACTCCTGGAGGACAGAGCCACCCTGGTGACAAAAGAAAATCCATGAGCAAGAGGCCTCAAATAAAGGAAATGCTTCTGTCTCGGTGTTAAGACACTGGCTTTTAAAAGGATACTCACTGCCGGTCTCTGGGGAAGGGCAGTTACCTGTCACAACTCGGCAGGTGCAGAGCTCCCGACAGCAGAGCCAGAAAGCACACTCCCTGCAGAAAGGAAGGGCCCCTAAAGCAGCACCTAAAGGCCACAGGCTGTTCAATGGCATCACAATTTCCTGAGTCTCAGAAGCAGCCTCAGGTCACCTCAAAAGAAGCAAAAGAACAAAGGTTTGTCATTGATGGGTCTGCAGTGCTCACTTCCCAGTGATGTTCCTGCATGCCACAGTCCACTGCTCCTGGGGCTTCAGCTGCTCCCCACAAGAGAGGAGGGCCTCTGCACAAAGGGCTTCAACCGTCTGGCATCTTTCAACCAGTTACTTCTTAAACAGCCTTGCTAGTGTGTTTAAAGACAGTCACGCTTAACCAACACCTCCCTTCCAAAAAACAGATTCAGGCTAAGGAGACTAACTGAATGAGGTACCAGCCCACAGTCAATGAGGGAAGATTAGAAAATAGCTGGGACAGTCAGAGGAGTTGGGTTCAAGTCCCTCACTACTTATTATCCATGGATCTTGGGCAAATGCTTAACTTCCTTCAATATAGTTTCTCCCCCAGCAAAATGAAGGCAGTAATGTTACCTAACAACTCATTGAGTTGTGCCAAGAGGCAAATAATATAATAAATGCACGATGCTCAAATACATTACATTACACACAGGAGGTGCTGAGTAAATGTTAGGCACAGGTGTGTACCCATACTCATAGAAACTAAGGACCCCCACAAACACCTCCCAACACCGTGAGGCAACTCTAATACCAGGATATTGGATAAAAGCTGATCCATCATGTGGACTCAAGGAAGAAAAAAACAAAGAGGTGCTTGCCAACAAGAAGAAAAAAACAGAACTAATTATAATGGGTCCTCGGTGCCTTGTGCCCAACAGAAAATGAGTTTGTTGCTAGGCTCCTTTTCTGGCCACAATTCATGGTGCAATTAAATTGCTGGCATTGCTTCCCGTGCTCTGTTTTCAGCAGCCTCCTCATCCAGGTCTCCAACATGTGGCCTGCCCAGGGGCAGCCAAGAAAGGAGGTCACAGCACCCCTCGGACTTGCACCTGCAGCAGTCAAGTTCCCTGAACTTGGCTTCTGCCCCAGTGCTGAAGTCGCCGAAGGAGGAAGGTTTTCCTGGACTCTGGTGCCACCCTCTCCACTGCAACCACGGTGTCATGAGATAGAAAAGAGCATAGGCTTTGACAAAAGGCAGATCCACCACTTTGCTTGGACAACTAACCTTGAACATGTTATTTAAACCCTGAGCCCATAAATCTGGCTGATGCCACCTACCTGCAAGGCTGCTGCAGGTCTAAAGAGTCAGCCACGCGAAGTGCCCACTACAGTGCCTCAGTGACCCAAGACCTTAAATTAATGCTAACGGCTACTCTGCCCATGCCCTTACACTCCCCCTGTCTCTCCTGTAGTCCTTCCCAGTGTCCCTTGTAAACCCACCTTTCCTTGCCCTCCCCCTCAACTCTGGAGTCCCCACCACTCAGTCCTTAACATCCTCTCCTCCTTTACTACACTCTCTCCCTACATAGTCACATCCACACCGGAGGCTTCAAAGATCACCCACAGCCCGAGGACTCCCGGATGACCAGGTCAAGCTCAGTCTTCCCTTCTGGGCTCAGGACCATTGTTGCCAGCCCCAAACCTGACTTCCTTATCTGGCTGCCCCATGTGGCTGAACCGTGTGTCCAACACAAACCTCAGTACCACCCCGCCAAGCCCGTTCTCACTCAGTTCCCCTGAGTGCTCCCTTGTAGGTTCACAATGTCCTGTGGTCTATACCTTCTGGCCAGTTTTCCCATTAATAAGCTCCCCCCAATCTCATTACTGCTGCTTACCAAAGTTCACTATCACCCATCTGGCCTCCAGCCATGCTCCCTGCCCCACCCTCCTTTCCACTGACTCCCGAATCATCTCCCCACCTTGAAATCTCACCCTGCCTCTCTAATGGTAACATCCTGCAGTGGGTCTCATCGCCTACAGGTAGGATGAAGAATCCATTTATTACCAAACTTGGACACTTGTAGAGTGAAAGAGGGCACTGTTCACAACTACGCCAAGCTAACAGGTATAAACCTGGCTGTCCCAGGCAAACTGGGAAGTACAGTCCCCCTCCCTGTGAAGGGCGAGGCTCAGCCCAGTCCACCAGGGCCTTCTTGATCTAGCTCCTGCCTGAGAATGGACATCACCTCTCGTCCTCTCTCAAACACCACCTGCTTGAGGCCTTGGACCTTCCCACCTCCTCAAAGGTGTCTTCTCTTCCCTACCTTGCACACCCCACTACCCGCTCTCACTGTTCAGTGGCGAGTGCCTATGGCTGCCACTCCCATGTTACCTTCTCCGCGGTGCCCTCCCTGTTCCCTCGGACACAAGGGACCCTCCAGTGCCTTCTACACACCTCTGAGCACTTGTCGCACGGGCTCCACCTGCACGTTCCTGCTGTACTCAGGCATCTGGTGCAGAGTGCAGCGCAGGTATCCACGTTTCACCAAATAAATGTGTGAGCATCCAACCAACAGCCTCCTTGTTTCAGAAGCTGTAACCCCCCACGGCTAAGGCTGAGTGAGCAACCTTCAGACCATAAGCCACTAAGGAGACAAAGCTTATCTCCCTGGCAGGAGTGCAGCTTCTGCTTCTTTTACTTCATCCATAACTGGTCCCCCAGTGCTTGGTCGGTCATCGGCTAATGATGGGTAAGATTCCCCAAAGTGGGGAACGACCTAAGACAGGCAGGATCACCTGGAGGCCCCAGGGAAGGACTTGGGGGGCTATGGAGAAAAGGGGTGATGGACCCTCACCCCCGGCTTTGACGAAGCCTGACTCCCCTGAGTCCAAAAGAAGCCTCCTAAATTTCTTGGCTGCCTTACTTCCCCTCCTGAGTTAAGCCTGAAACAATGACAGAGGGTGGTGCAGCCCTGTGCTGGAAAGGGCAGGCTCCCCGGTGATCAGGCCTGAGAAAGGATGTGTAAAATCCTGTGCGGAGCAACGGGGTTCACCTCGAGTTAGGAGACAGCACCAGAGGAAACTGCGGCCCATGCCCAGCCGGGACAGTTTGCTTTCCCCCATCTCTCCACATTCCCTTCCCCCTAATCGACTATTTTTCTTCTGTCAAGCTGTCTTCATGAATTTTCTGCCCATTCTTCAGAACCAAGACCAAATCTCAACTCATCACAAAGCCTTGAGGGGCTGGTTCTGTCTGGTTACAAAACACTTCACATTGCTTAAGGAAGCTGCATTCTATTTGTGATCACACTTTTTCATCAACCCTGAGAAAGCTCTGCTTAAATTGGCTACCACCAGACTCAAAGGGCCCATCCTGTGTGCTGGGCATGAGCTGGAGGCTGCAGGAGGGCATCGGGAAGCTACAGCCTTACAGGGCATAACCTACGAGATCTCCGAAGAGCATCACACACAGGGGACAGCGTAAAGGTCAGAGTGAGTCAAAGGGGGGCAAACACTCGGTCCCAAGAAAGGTTCATTCAAGGGTAATTTTTTCCTGTTATAGGAGTATTCCATTTTCTAAATGATTGGATCCAGCAATCCCCTGAGAGCCAGCTCCTTGGAATCATTAAGTTCAAAAGATGATTTCTGCACGTGGCATCAGCAGAACGTCTCCTGGGTCAAAGGGAGGCAACCCCGGAGGACTGCAAACATGGGAACAGCCGCCTCTGACAGACAGATTAGGCTCTGACGTGGATGGCGCTCAGTACCTGGTACTAAATAGTTTTATAGATTCCAAGAGGGTGCATCATGGAATGCAAGCAGCCCATAAATCAAATTGGGGCTGAGGCCTAGTTCTGGCTCTGCTACTGCCACTTCCTGGTAAGGACCCCAAATCTCCCTGTGTGACAGCCTTTCAGAGAATAACTTTCAGAGATCCTTTCCAGAACTAAAATTTGGTGTTCTACCTTAAATTATGTATACACAGGCTCCACAAGATCCCTCCCGACTTAACGTATCACATCAAAAACTGGCGCCAGGCATTCATCAGCAGTAAAAATTCAAATCATGCAGAAAAATAGATACATGTTATCTTTTGGGGAGGTGGAGGTAACCAAAGACTTTTTTTCCTGCTGTACCTTGCATAAATTTATTAACAGCAAAGTCACAGCAATTAAACCAAACCCTGTGCCACAGCTAACTGGTGCAGCCACAGAAAATGACATGGCGGTTGGGTCTCCGGAGAGAGACTGGGCCAGGAAGAAACACGGCATCAAGGGTACCCAGGGATGACCAGCAGCAACCCCCAGGAACCCAGACGGGCAGGCAGTCTTCCCTTTGATCTCTGCAGGCTGCCGCGGGCCAGAGATCCCACGGTAAGACTCGGTAAGACTCGCCTGGGTCCTAAGGGCCTCCCACCGGAGGTGGGTGTGAGAGGCTCAGTAAGAGAAGACTGGGAATGTGCCCAGAAGACGGAAAAGACAGGCCCAGGTCGGTGTGGCTTAGACACTGAAAAGGGTGATGGTGTTTGATTCATTGTGATTAAAAAAAAAAAAACACCTGCACCTAATATTTGCCACCTTAACCATGTTTAAGTGCACAGCTCGGCAGTGCCACATACCTTCCCATCACGATGTGCAGGTACCCAAGACTCTTCGTCCCCCCGAAATGAAGTTCTGCACCCCTGAAACGGCAACTCCCAGCTCCTTCTCCCCTCCCCCAGCTCCCTGCCACCATCTGCTTTCCGTCTGTAGGGGTCTGACTGTTCCAGCTGCCTCAGACAAGCAGACCCATACAGTGCTTGTCCATTTTGTGACCGGCTTTTTCACTCGGCGGGCCTTGGAGTTTCATCCATGTACTAGTGCGTGCGGGACGGCCTTCCTTTCTGAGACTGAACACTACTCTAACCTACGTACGGCCCCCGTTTTGTTTCTTCATCTGAGGACAGGCACCCGCGCAGCTCCTGCCTCTCGGCTGCTGTGCCCAACCCTGGATTAGGTGCTGGGTGGACACGGGTGGCAATAATTCTTATAAGTAGGTTCTCATAAATAGAATGCTTGTTTTAAACGAGAAGGTCGGCCTCGTTTTTCTTAATGTTTTCTAACACAAACTACCCTCCTCCTCGCCTGACGAGGGGGTTACTGAAGGGACATCGAGGAGATTCCCAAGACGCGTCATCGCACGCACAGGCCGACCACAGCGCAGCAGTGTGGCGACAGCTGCTCCCCCAGCCAGCCGGCCTCTGATCAGTGCTTTTGTTTGCTTGTACGAAGAAACTCCTTTAAACACCCCCCAAAAAATCTTTAAAACGTACGCAGTGACAAAAAGCTACTAGCAATTCAGAGCTGTTTTTAAATAAGCTGGTATTTCATTACATCCACAGCACCCACTGAGATATAAACAACACAAGCAAAGCTTGACAGGCATATGGAGCCTCAGACTTGAAGTCGCCCCGTAGATGACATGCCCACCACCACCCCAGCCACCGCCTCAGCAAGTATCTAAGGTCCACGGGTGGGGACGCCCCCTATACCAACCCGACCCACCCACGCAGGATCTGTGAGCCTGTCACCCACACCTGCTGGGGAAATGACAAGGACTCAGTGTGTGCCCACGGACAACCCCTAAACAAACGTAACCCCCCTCTGTTAGGCCAGCCAGAAACATGAACAACTCTGAGGTATACAGAATGCAATCTGGTTAAGTTCAAAATCCCCGAGGCCTGATGCCTGGTTTTCTCTGATATTCAGATTCAGACTCTAACATCAAGCAGACCTTAAGCACGGATACTAAAGACATAGATAGGAGTGTACTGGCCCCGCCGACCTCAGTGAGTGTGTGCAGAGGCACTTGCTCAGAGAGCAGGCAGTACCCAGCCCCTTCCTTGCAAATGGCACTTGATCAGAAGCCTGGCCGTTTCTTCAGGTCCCCGGGGCGGGAGAAACTGCACCGAAGAATTCCACTGACGGGCCACCCCTGAGATGCCCGAACACCTGCCGCAGCATCCACACGCGGGTCGGGGGAGCTGGGACGCGGCAGGCCCCCTTCTACTCAGCACAGCCACCAGAAGCAATCCAAATACAGCAAAGTTAATGGACAAGTGAAAAAAAAAAACAGGCATGTTTTTAATTTTACTCATGAGATTCCTTGAACTTTAAGTTTTCAAACAGCAATATATTTACAAACCTATTTTTCCTATCAGTCAATGTGAACTGTTGATTCAGAATTAATTCAGTGACAGGTTTCACGTTCCATAATAGGTTCTCTGTTGTTCTGACGTTCACAGATTCAGCAGACACTTTATACAAACACCTCCTGAACTGTGCAGCTGCCCTGCTTTCTAGCCCCTCCCAGTGTTCCTCCTTCAGGGCAGGCAGGGCGCCACTCAGAAAAGCTGGTGCCTGGAGACGAAGCTCCGATGTGCAGCGGGGATCTGGCCCAAGGTCTGGTCCTACTGAGCGGTCAGCTGGGTGCCCAGAGAGACAAGACAGCCCCTTCCATTCGGAAGCCCACCTGTCCTCCACGAGCTCACGACATCTGCCGTGCCGCAGGCCCTGCTCCGGGCACTAGAGCAGCCAAGAAGCCATGAAGGCGGCTTTCACACCAGTGTTGGGAACTGCCCTGCCTGGTTTCAGAAGCTGTAACCACCCCCCATGGCTAAGGCTGAGTGAGAGACCTTGGGACCTTAAGCTACTAAGGAGACAAAGCTTATCTCCCTGGCAGGGGTGCTGCCTCTGCCCCCTTTTACTTCAGGTAAGTCCTTACCTGCTTGGCCCCGAGCCTGGCCAGTTAGCCAATGATGGGTAAGATTCCTCAAGGGAGGGATGACCTGAGACAGGCATGGTCATAGGGGGGCCCTCAGGGAAGGCTCCTTGCAAAAGGGGGTGATGGACCTGGCCTCTCGGCTTCGACAAAGCCTGAGTCCTCATTCTGTCTGCAAGAAGTCTCCTAATCTCTTGGCTGCCTTACTTCCCCTGCCTGAGTTAACCCTGAAACAATGACAGAGAGCAGTGCAGTCCTGTGCTGGAAAGGGCAGGTTCCCCAGGGTGATCAGACCTAAGAAAGAATACATAAAATTATGTGAAACCTGCTTTGCTAAGAATGTACTCAATTTTCTGATAAAGGTCCAAGCAGGATATGAGCTTGTTTCCCAAAGTTTTGTAGCCCTTTAGCTAACAGACCCTGACTCAGAATAAGCCCTCGTAGTTCTTTGTATGTTATCTATTGTTTGATCCTTACTGCCTGACAATGACTGATGAGCTTTGCCTGTATTCCTGTGCAAACCGAACCCAATAAAAGCCCACTGAGGAACAAGGCTCTGGCCCCTTTTCTTTGAGAGATGGGCCACCTTTCCTTCCCAAGCAGATCATGTCTTGGTAGACTTATTGTCATCCATGGAGGCCGGCGGCGGGGGGGGGCCTGCCAGCAAAGCCCCCCTACACTCCAGGATGTCTGCAGACCAGGGGCCCTGGGGCTCCCTCCAGCCTGCTGGCTGGTCACGGTCCTCAAACTGGAATATGATTTCTCAACTGACCCAAAGACCCAAGAATCTATCCAGTGTGACAAAAAACAGGCCCTCCTAGGCCAGTCTGTTAGAGATGGGCCCCACCTGACCATAATTTTAACACCAGAACAGTCTCTGCCCCACCCCGCCTCTCAACCCTGTGTTAAAAAACCACTGTCTCTTCTTAGAAAGCAGTGTTAACATTAGTTCTGCTATAACTTCCTTAAACAATCCTGAGAAGCCTGACTACCTGGGATTCCATGGCTAGTGAAGAGGCAGCGCCCCAGGGAGAGCCAGACCCAGCCACTGGGAGCTGTGGGGTTTCAGAGCCTCTGGCCCCTCTGACGCTCAGTTTTATGTGGAAAATGAGTGATGCTGTCCCCAGCCCAGGATTGAATAAGGGAGCCCTCGTAAACACTCTCCAGAAGAATGTGTCTGACGCAGACATGACAGACAACCTCCCCCCACACAAAAAAGGTGTCTTCCCTCAATGCACAAACGCCCAAGGAATCTTCAAGCAATATGCTTCTGGGTGGCAGGGGCGGGGTGGAAGGCAAACAGACTGGAACCTTCTAAAGGCTCTTCAGTTTTCATTCAATTTGCAGGTGAGGCAAATATCCAAAGACTTCCGGCTCCCCACCTGCCCTGAGGAACTACTCATGTTTGATAAAGTGCTCATTACCAGTCACTAGGATAGAACGGGCCCATCTCCACCCGGGGAGGGCTGTGACTCTCGTCTGGATCCGCCCCTGCCGCGTGGGCACTGTGAGCGCTGGCCTGCTCTGGGCCTTTGCGCAGGCACCCCCAGGCCTGGGGGTGGGGCGCGGGAGCCCGGGAAGAGCGTGGCATCCACAGGCTTTCCAGCACTTCCTGTTCCATCAGGGACGACTTCGAGGGTGAGCAACCTGTGCACTCACACAGGGACGCACACTTAGAGGTGCCCTACTCTTCTGTCAACAGCTTGGAAGTCTACATTTTTGAACAGGTTGTACATTGAATTTTACCCTGGGCCCCACAAGTTACACACCCTTTTTAATTTGCACAGTCCTGAGCTCTACAACATCCAGCTTTTCTCCCAAGTCTGCTCTCCCTGTTCCTGACCATGACACCACTATCTTCCCCACTCCCTGGGCTTGAACTCATAAACCCTCTCCATGCATGAGCCCCCCAGCACTGAAAGCTGCCAGGTGCTGTCGAGACTATTGTGTGCATCAGTATCTTCCTCTCCACCCCCACTATGGCTGCTCCGTCTCTCTCCCCTGGACTAGCAAAACACCCTCCCCATGCCATCCTGCTTCTCTGGGCTCTTCTGTCCCTCGCCGAACCTGCCCATGCATGCCAGGTGAGTCTCACCAAGGCCAAGGCATCCCAGCATTCTCCTGCTCACAGCCAAGTCACATACCCACACGCCCGGCCCATTCTAGGATCAGACCCACCCTGCCCAGGACTCTTAAACCTTTTAGGAAGGTCACAGGCAAGGGACGAGACCCCCTCTCCCTGCTTGGTCCTTATTCTACACAGAACAACACCCTCCTTCCGATTTACATACCATTCTCGTTTCACGGATGCTCCCTGCAGCCAGAGTCCGTGCACGACCCACTTCACCCCTGCTTACCCCGACGCGCCAGCACAATGCGGATTTTTTTTAAGTGACTTCTCACAATCCCCACGTTCACTGTTGCCCCAAGTTCATGTCTCTGCCTTCGCAGGGGTGAACACAGTGTTGTCAAGGTACTTTTCACTAAGTATTAAATTCTGCAGGACATCTGTCACCTCCTTTCCTTTTTCCTTCTTTTAGTGACAAGAAACGCAGTGAAATGTAAGAGAGCTTTACGGATCCTGCCAATGTGCTTTCCCGCCAACACTCCCTGAAATCTAGTCCTCACTTGGATGTTCACCAGGCCTCATTTTGGTGAGCCTCTTCCCGTTCATCTGTGTGGAAATAAAAAGTGGGTTTAGCCCATTCAGGCTGTGCCTGGTCCTGCATGTACATTGTAGGCCCCCACTGGAAGGAAATCTGAATCCAGCTGCCGCACGTCATCTCTGGTTTGTATGAAATGCTGCCTGTAGAATCCGCTGATTTCCTTCATCCATTTATATTAGTTTCCTCCGGCAAGTCCGATAACTTTTTCACTCAGTAAATGTGGACGTATGTTTTCTAGTTCTAGAGGTTACAATAACTTCAGACACTGAAATAATTGCATGTTTTAGGCTACTAACCAATGGCGAACTTGACCTTGTTCTGTACAAACAAACCCATATGCAATGACCTGCGTTTGCAGCACATGACCTCACCACCCTGTGCCATCTGCACTCTTACCCCAACAACGGTGTTCTTGTTAGATGAACTTTCTGCCAAGGGAATATATTTTTGTATCAATTCTGCTGGCTTACTGTTGCACAGAAAAAATTAAAAATGAAATGTTCTACCAAGTTATTATGAAGCTGTCACTTTGAAAGGGTGGGTCTTAATTAAATCCCAAGCGATTTAATTCTTTCTCCCACCTGGGTTGGCCACAGCCTACTGCCACTTGGGAATGGAATAAAAGTTGAGGTCAGGGTTTAAAACGTAATGGTTTTGAAGACTTCACCCCTTTTAATTTGCATGTGCCTCGCAGACATCTAATAACTGAGAGTACAGTATGCATGGCTGACACTCCTCACCCAGTACTTAGGTAATAATTCCCAGTTCATAAGGAAAACAAAATTCCCAGGACATAGTGCTTACGATGGTGTTTATATTGTTATGACTAGCACTTTGGATGCAAATATACAGCTTCACTCTTTGCTTATGTGGCATCCTTAGTACCTGGGCAATGATTTATGCTATATCTGTTTTCTTACACTGTTAGCCCTCTGAAGGCCCGGCTATGAGTCATAAATATATATAAAATTGAATGTCACTTTTCATCCTGGTGCTGGTATTCAAGTAGAACAGCTATGTGGGTGGAAAAGAAAGCCTTCCCTTCTCTTCTGAGACTCTGCAGAGCACCAGTAGCCTATGAATCCAGGATACCTTCAAACCCATGCATCTGAGTTTTGGAAAAAGAGAAGTAAAAAAATTTTGACTTTTTAAATCCCTTTGCACCTTACCATGTTTTTCACCTTCAGTCAAACCAAAGACAAATATTGGAGGGCTTGTGTTTTCCTCAAATGTCACAAGTAGTTGGTTTGCTTAGCAAGAGAAGGCATTCTTCTGAAATAAAACTCAAAACTGAAGCCCATTTGGTCCTGCCAGAAAATGATTATGGAATTCACTGTCATTGCAAAAAGCACCAGAAGCACATCCCAAACCCCCTGATTCCACTAAAAAGCAGTGCAGAGAATGCAGAATGCGAGTACACCTCTCATTAAAAATAATTGCCGATTCCCTGCATGCTTGCTGTGATCCTCTGGGGCAGCTACAAGAAACAAAAAATGCAAACATGAGCTGTGTCTACTAAAAACAGCCCAGAAGTGGGAGACTCTCCCAACAGCTGGGACCAAGGGAACCTGGGACCAAGGGAACCTGGGCCCAAAATATCAATGTACGGAGAGCTGAAACCATTACTTCACTCAAACCAGTAAAATATTTTTGCTCAGTTCGCTACTTTGTTCAGAATGGCAAAACTCAGCCACGGGAATCTAAAGTTTTAAGTTCAAGGAGCAAAAGGTTTCATTCCACCCGAGGCTGTGTTCATGTTCAAGAACAGTTTTAGTGTAAGCTCCTCAGCACCGCGAACAGTTCTCAGTAGGCGGAGAAATCAGAATCACTGCCACACAACCGACATCAACATCACCACGCCATGCAGTTAGGGAGTGCAGCGGGGATCAAGAGGTCATTGTGTTTTATTTTGTCCTGTTTTGTTAGATGGGGTTTTAGAACTCTATTATGACTGTAGAGAGGTCTCCCTACCCATTGGATTTCACTTCTCTCCCAGCTAAACATAGCCACTGGTGTGTAGATTGATGCAAACACATATCAAGCTCCATAATTGTAAATGACACAGTGCATAGGGATATCACAAGCAAGAAGAGAAGACATCGTATTTGAGATGGGAGAGGGGGAGTAGGAAAAACAAAATCTCTGACTCCATACACTGTATTCAGGGAAAGAGTAATAAGAACAACAAAGCTCAGTCTCCACAGGAAAAAACAGGACCGTACTGGTCTCTGCTAGTACAGTGCAGCCTGTCCAACCTCAGGCTGCTCTGACAACCAAACTCTGGATGGATGTGACGAGACCTCAGCCACAGAAAGGAAGCCAAGTGTACATGGGCAGCAGTCCCTACACCAACTTTGGCACCTCCAGGGTGAATTCTGATCCTCCTAAATACCTAGGAGAGTGCAAAACACACTCAGAGGACCGTTGGGTTGTTGCTTAGATGTGGCTCAATAAGAACCGCAAGGGGGGCATTTAAAATCTTTTACATGACCATTAGACTCTGAACAAGTGCCACATCCCTCTAAGTCCACACAAGCACCTCAAAATCCTGCTGACATAGGGGAGGTGCATAAAGAGACCCAAGCTCCTGTGGTAAAGAGGGGAGTCCCTTGGAAACACTGAACACATTTTCTCCCAGCAACATCTGAGCACCCTCATTCAGAGGTGGATACTGATTCCTCCATGGGAGGGTTGATAAACATACAAGGTGCATGATTTGCATGGTGAGAAGGCTGTTTTCCCTTCATTTGGTTTTGGTGATGCACAATGAAGGCCGTTGAACAAATGACCGCAACTGGTGAATTACAGCAAAAAATGACAGATCTTCCTCGATCCTGGGTCAAGCATACTGTCAAATCACATGTATGTGAAGAGTGTGTTTTTCGCCTTTGGAGCTAGGCTTTTTGAAAAGCTGTCATACATAATTTGGAGCACTTGAAGATAAAAGCATAAATCTATCTGTTCCTTTTTATATCCCAGATAAAATAATATACGAAAATGATCTCTTTTTTCCAAATTAAATTCACCACCAAACTAGACTTCCACTGTCTAAAAAGGCTTTCTCAGATACGTGTTCAATGCCCGAATCTTTGTAGGATGAGTTCATTCAGCCCGGAAGTGAGGAGAAATGAGGCCAAGTCTTGAAACATTCACAGCAGACTCTGCACCTTACACAGGATAATGTGCCCATTTTTCATCAGGATAACCCTGCATCACTACTGCCTTCCAGAACATCTTTCCTCAAAGATCTGGGTGTTTGACAGCAACACCTTATTTTAAGGACAATAAAGAGGTTATTTTCCCCAGCAGAGATGAATGTGAAGCCAGAGGGGTGAGAGAACTCTCCCAGGGACCCACTGTAACTCATCAAGAAGGATCCTTCCTTGCAGAAGGTTTTGTTTCCAGGGCAGCGCTGCCCACACCAGGCTGCCTGCATCAAACTGAGGTATCTGCTCTCAGAATACCAAGTGTGTCTCCTAGGAGACGGGGGCCATGCTGGCCTAACAGAACATGTGAGAGAAAGAGCTGCTTCATGGAGCCTTAATAAAGGTAGTGCCAAAGAGTGGCCAGAGTTCGGCCCGGAGGTAGCACGGAATGGGGGAATCCATTTCCATGGGTGTGTGAGCAAACATGGTCCACACCAGGTTGTTCTTTGTCTCTTGTGCCTGGAGCCCCAGAATCCGAGCCACCACCTTTCTCCATAGCTTAGAATTCATGGGATAATTAATCTATTCTCCAGGCCTAATTTAAGACACCACTCTGGTCACATGAGGAGATCTGAGGAACCTCCGTGGCTGTCCACGGTCCCTGACTGCCCCCACTCCCTAGTGCTCAGTTGCATCTCCCCATGTTCGGACACTGTGGCGACCCTGCCCCACCTAGTGCTCACAGCTCACCCTCCGACAGGAGGAGGAAACGTGATTTTACAGCACCATAAAATTAACACAACCAGCGACTCATGCGTCACAGTTTATGTAGCTGCGTGTACACCTTTTAATGCTTATTAGTATCACAATTCCTTCTCCCCTTTGGGAAACTGAATGACACTGTGGCCTTTATGCCTTCCCTCTGGTTGTCCAACTATATTAAGCACTACAGAATCTCACACCTGCTCCCACAGTATCTCCCTATTTAACCAGCCTAAGACTTCTGATGTATTTATTGAATCAACAAGTACTTATTGAACAGAATTATGTTCTGGCATAGTTACCACCACTGGGAATGTTTACAGAAAGAGACCATTCCTGTCCTCAAGGAGGTAATCATAAATGATGGGGTCCGGAACCCAGAACCCATAAAATGATGGCCTGCGGGAGCTACAGCAGACGTCTGTCATGGGTGCCACGGTGGGCCCAGATGACCACCTGAAGCCAACGGGAAGTTTCTATGCATTTTATTTTATCTATGAGATCATGCTAATGATACAAATTATGTGACTGCCATATGAAACAGCTTGACATCTACAAAAGAAATCCATCGTCAATATATACCACCCACAACTTCATATCTGCCAGTGAGTGCATTAACCCTTGTTTCAAGAGACTATTCAATAAAAATGAAATAAGTCTGCAAGTTGTTCGGTCACTAATATCTCCTTGTGCTCCTCCCGTTTAATGGTCTGGGGCTTCTCCGTTGAGCTTGCGATGCAGAAGTGGGGAAACTGCAATCTGAGAGCAACTCCTCTGATGGAGAAATCACTGGGTGAGATGAGGCTTCAGTGTCGAGGAGGAGTTTTGCACATGGCTGGCTCTGAGCAGACACCCAACCTCAGACACCTGCAGAGGTTCCTTGTGAATTTTTCAGGGGAAGACCACAGAGAAACTAGAGGTGACTGGGTGGAGCCGAGCGCTATGAAGTGGAAGCAGCCCTGGCACAGATTGGGACTTAGACAGAGTCTACAATGTGGGATGAACTCGAGCAAAAACAATGCCCTGAGGCCTGCAGAGACCACTGGGTCGTGCCAGGGTGGACAGTGGGGGCGTATGAGCAGCTCCCGAACACTTCGACTCGGGGCCACGCCAGAGACTGGGGAGACCAAGCCAAGAGTCAAGGAGCTGTTCACACCATATCCCTGTGGCATCATTTTTTGCTCGAGTTCATCCCATATCTAGACTTTGTCTAAGTCCCAATCTGTGCCACTCCCTGACTGTCACTTCTAGACAAGGCTGCTGAATACGGGTGGGACGGGGTGGGGAAAGGTGCCCCTGGAATTACGCGGTGTGGCTTCCCTGTACAAGGAAATAAACCAGTAAGTTTGCATTAGTGTTTAATTCAGTTAGCCCTGTTAGAGCACCTACTACCTGCTAAATAGTGTGGAAGACACTGAAGGTGCAAGGATTAAAAATCACTTGCGTCCACACTCACAGAATTACCACGTCCCTGTTATTTTAACAAAAATGGGTTGGCCTCTCTCATTGAATCAGAGAAACAAATGGTGGCATTTGCTCCTCAAACAAGATGAATCACTTCCAGTTCTAAATAAAGTGGAAGCTGCATGTGGGGGATAAATCAAAGGGCACAAAATAAAAAAATACACGGAAATGACACACTCCTGTTCAGGGGTTACTGAGCATGAAGGAAAACGGTGGCAGTCATTGCACTGCCAGGGAACAGAAGCGCGTACTTGGAGAAATGTTGACGTGTCTTCTACGGAGAGAGCGCTTCTTTGTGGGCTGGGCATCATCATTCCAGAGATTCCTCGTCCTGGACCGGGCTGCACTCTCATGGATAGATAGGCCAGGGCCATGCACTTTAGAGGACACAGGCCGCAGGATGTCAAAGGACCTATGTAAACAGGCCCCTTTATTGTACAGCTCCAGACAGCTGCACTGGGCCAGAAAACAGTCCTGAAGAAGCTACAGTCTTTGGCCGTCCCTTCCAAAGATGGCTCCAAGGTCAGGTTCTCTTGATGAGACTGGAAGAGTCTCAGGAAAAAAATCAACAGTTGTCTCTATTTTCTAAATTTCCGATAAATCTCTTACATTATAATAAGAAAAATTATTTACAAACGGAAAACACTGAATATTGCCTGGAGCAACATCCTTCAGCCCTGGATGCTTTACGTTGCAGAACCAGCCATCCTTGAAACAGTCAGTGACCTTGGCCTTCAGTCCAGCTGTTGTATAGTAAGAACTCGGGTGCCATAAAATTTAGGAAACATTTCTGTTCCTCAAGTATCTCATTTTCCTCCATCTGAATTTCTCCTAGAGTAAGAGTTCCATTTCTTGGGTTGTTTGTTTGTTTGTTTGTTTTTGCATTTATCAATAAAGACAGGATAACATCCCATTTTCTTGAGTATATCATAATGTCCCTTTGAGAAAATACATGTAATCTGTGGGTACAAAGGAACCACTTGCCCACCAAAAAAAAAAATACTCCAAATTAGCCACCCCACCCCACTAATATAAATTACTACAGAAAACGCTTTTGCTAAAATAAATATTTGAGGACACTGATTTGGATGGTTTTACTAACTCTGAGCCCACAAGGGTAGGTCGCCAACCTGGGTGTGCTCATTGAAATGGTGTTCACCAACAGAAAAACAGAGTACACAGGAGGAGGAGAGAGTGGGCACCCTCGTGCCTGCCCAGGTCTGGCCGTTTCCCAGGAAAAGTGGGCCAGCAGCTCTGTGAGCAGGCAGCTGAGTTAAACACCCCAGGCCGAGCAAGTGTGTTGGTGAGAGCGCGTGGAACAGGACAGGCCCTCCTACTGCTCAAGATGAGTGCATGTGCATGCATGTGTCACACAGTCTCCTAGGAATGAAAACCAGACTCATTACCAAATTCAAGGGCAGGGAAAGCTCCCTGAGGTCTGAGACAAGAACATTCATCAAATCGATTCCAGAAACAGACAGTCCCTGTGACCAGGCCCAGTCACCTCCAGCACCCACCTTCCTCATCAGACAAAAAGGGCACCTCCAACACCAAGCCTTGGGGGAGTTTCCCCATCAGCAGTTCCAAGAGCAAGATGTCCTTGCACTCTACAAAGCAACGGACGCTAATTCAAGGCCATGGGTAAGATAAAACATCATTCCTCGGGGCTGGAGTTCTGAGGAGATATAGCAGCAAGAAGCTCATTTTGGAAATTTTCTGGAGAGCTGGCCTGGGTGGACTGGAAATTTACATGATGCTGCGCCCTCTTTCTGGACAGTTTCATTGAGAGTAGACTCCCACCCTGACCGGAAAAAGGTGCATGTGGTTTACAGCTCGTTCACAGGTTTTTAGCGCCCCTGATATTTTTATTGACATCACCAATAAAGTGCCTGCTTCTCCCAGGAGCTGATGCCATATTGGGGGAGTCAAAAAGAAAAAAATAACTACTTGTGAGTTATTACAACTGAAAACTGTAAGCACTTAAGCTTCTCAGAGGTATATGAAAGATCTTCATGAACTAAAGCAATCAGGAAAGGCCTCCTGGAGGGGCCAGTGTGGAAATTCAAGGTGCACCTGGGGTGTCAGGACTATAGAAAGGCACACTAGGAGAGGGGTGTGGTATGCACAAACACATGTGCCCCAAAAGGACAAGCAGTATTTAGGGACTGCACATAAACAAGCCTGGTGTGGGAGCAAATCTGTGCAGGAAGAGAGGGAGAAGAACGGAGCAGTAAGTAGGACTGAACTATAAAGGACCGTGGAGGCCAGGCTAGGCGGTATGGATTGAATTCACCGACAGTGGGCAGTCTTTGAAAGTAGTCAAGCAGGTCCATTTAAGGATGAAATGAAAGATTAACATGGAGCAGCCACAGGCTGGTGCGGGGCACAGAAGCCTGTGCTGCAGGATGGGAAAAGGCCAGAGGAAGTTACTGACCATGATTCTTCAGAATCTGCCCCACCTACTTTACCATCTCCCTGAGAGGTGGGCAAGACCCCTGGACTTGAGGCCTCCAGAAGGACTTTTCCAGATCAAGGAGCAAGGCAAGAACCTGTTTCATGCACGTAGGAGACTCAGAGGAGACAAGGAGCAGGGCTCAGCAGCTACTCCCTGCCCTTCCCCCATGCACCGCAACCTGACAGGAGACAAGGCCAGTCTGTCCATCCAGCTGACGGAGCCTGCGCATGGTGAGGACTGTCTCCAGTAGAGAGGCGGGTAACACAGGGTCACAAAGACTCCAAGCAGGTTCACTCTGTGGTTTCTGTCACACTTGAACTTGAAGAGCAGAGGTGATCTCTAAATTTAAATCTTCGCACTGGCTACCAAGCCCTGCCTACCTATTCCACCACGCTTCTGCCCACTTAACATACTCCAGACACGCATTTTACTCCTCAAACTTGTCGAGTTCATTCCCACCTCTGGGCCTCCAACTCCCAGCCTCTGGGCTTACTGCCTCCTCCACCTAGAATGCCTTTTTCCAGATTTAACTCAGCTGCCTCCACTCCACCCTCAGCTCTTAGGCGAGGGCTTCCTGACCACTCTTATTTCAACTCTGTGCCCACGGAAGAGGTGCGCCATGCCGGCACGCCTGGCTCATCACCACGATGCCTTCTCAGTCGCACTCGGTTCTGTAGGAAACGCCATTTATCTGCTGTGTGGTTTATCATCTGCATCCCAAGTGAAACTTCACACCCCGGTGAGTGGGAGCCTCTCCAGTTACATGCACCTCTGTCTCTGGTGTCTATAAAGGTGCCTTGCACATAGCAGTGCTTGATAAATGTTTGCCAGTGAGTGAAATAATTAACAAATCAACCCATGTCTTGGGAGGTCCATGAAATCTCACCTCCCTGGGGGGACAATCTGTTTACTAACGTGTGATGTTCAGGCAGATCTTCAAGGGTCTACACTTGCAGAGTTTCTAATTGATCCTAAACCATCTACATCCAACATGCTGGCAGCTGGGCACTCTGTGTGTTTACATCAGTTGGGGGAAAGCAGCAGGGAACCGGCTGAACACAGAGTCGGTGAGAAAAGAAACTTCCAGAAATGTCTTTCTTCATTAATGAAGCACCTTTTGGGGGCAGTCCCTTGAAATGCTGCCATGGTTGGTAATGATGGTGCCCTAATGGGGAGTTAAGGGAGGGGAGAGAAGGTCAGATGGCCAGAACTCCACTACCAGGGAGACGAGAGCGGCCGGGAAGGCTGAGGCCACACATCACATCCTGCTCTCAGGCCCATGTCTGGGCTCTAATGAGGCTTTATGAAAAGCAGAGCTGGCTGTTGAGAAAATCTGACCCTAACTAGGAAACAGCAAAGTGCAGCCAAGTCTCACTTACTGGGGCTATAGAGGTGAAGAGACAATAAAGGAAACAAACCTTCAAATGATTCAGAAACACGTCCCAGCAAACCTGTCCACGATCTAATACTGAAAACCACTACCGATTCTGCAGCATGTGATCATCTCTTGTGATTCTCAAACTCCCCATGAGACCGGCATGGGCATCGTCGGCATTGACTGAGGCTTGGCTCGGAGAGCAAGGAGACTTCCCTGAGTCCCAGACAGGCTGCAGAATGAGAAGTAAGCCCCTTGGCCTGCCAAGGGGACCGACTCGCCCCTGGGCCTGCACCTGCTCATGCAGTTGGAAGTGAGAGCACATGGGAAGGGCCTGCAGGCCAGGGCACCTCGAGCCTGGCACGTGATTGCCCCTGAGTCCCTTCTCACGGTGGAACTTACTGTTTTATGCCTTCCTCCTGGTGTTCCTAGCACGCTCATTTACCTCAACAGCCAGGACGCAGGAAGACTCAGGAGGAGCAGCCATGCCCACTCTGCCTGCCACCTCCCTGGCAGCAGCCAGAGCCTGGCGCCCCCAGCCATCAGGCCATTGGCGCCTGGGGCTGAATGCGGACAAGGCTGCACCCCACTCGCTTGGGTGACAAAGCCTCCTCGGGTCAGACCCACTCCTGCATGCCATAAGCACTAGGAAGCTAGATGCTTGTGGGGAAGCTGGTCAAGACGCAGGTTCAAGGTCAGACTGCCTGGCTCAGAGCCCCACCCAGCTCAGCCACTTCCCAGTAAGTTATTTAGCCTGTGCCTCAGTTTTCTCATCTGAAAAATGAGAAGTAGGGTGGCATCGACCTCATGAGGCTGCTGTGCGTGGTGAATGAGGAAATACGGGCAAAGCACGTAGGCTGGTGTCTGGCCCTGTTCAACCTGGACTTTATGAAAGTCCGTGGGCACCATTAACTGCCCTCGTTGCAGACACAACGTTCTTGAGAGGTGAAGAGAATCTTCCAAGGGTGAGCGGTGGGAAGAACTATGTCCACACACAGCTTACAATGCAGTGTGCTTTGTGTTTCAGAGAAATGTAGGAAGAGCGTTAGGAGCTAAATAAAACCCAGTAAACTCACCAGAAGAGACAAAGGAAGCGTCACTGGAGTTCATTCCAGCACCAAGGCCTCTGCGCGTGCTCTGCCCCCGGCTCCCCAAGGTCCATCCTCACATTCTCCACGGAGGGCTCCCCCTCAGGGGGCCCCCTCCCCCCAACACTCGCTCACACCAGCCCGAGGCACTGTCTCCACGGCGCTGTTCCCCACTCTGAAATACTCTCACGTGTCCACTTGCTCATCGCCCAGCTCCTCCACCGCAGTATCGGCTGCCCGCAGCCAGGAACTCTGCCTGCCTCGCTCACTGCTGCTTCCCCAGAGCGTAGAACAGTGTCCAGTGTGCAGCAGATGCACACACAGAAGTGGCTGAGCCAACAGCTGGGCACTGAACTGGCCATGCAGAACGAGGGGGAATTTTCCAGGTTGAGAAAGGATGTGCTGGGCAGGAACCATGAGGGCAAATGCGCATCTGGCAGAAGTCCCAGAGGACTCTACTGTCAAGTCGGATAACCTCCAGCGACCGGAGCCCACGGTGGGAGAGAACCCAGCCTAAGCTCTGACCCTCCACTCGGTCTTCCCAGAGCCAAGTGTTCAGGACGGTCGGCCAGGCAGCCCGCAACTCCCCGCTAGGGCGGGGGCACGTGTCCTCCCACACTGGGGGCACGTCCGCCACGTGCACTGAAAGGCCTGGGTTTCCATCCCGGTTCTTGAGGGAAAGAGTATCTAGGCACAACTGACAACCTCACCCCATCACGGGTGGCCCCCCGCTCACTGCCACTGTCCCTGGGACCCACAGTCCACCCTGCAACCATTCCCCAGCCACCGCCTTCAGGAGGAAAACGCACTTGTCATGAAGAGTGAACACCAAAACATCTCAATGAGGAAAAAAACTGAAAAATATATGAGCAGAGAATTATTAGGTAATAAGATATAATGACGAATTATATCTATAGTTACATATGAATGGTAATAGTTAACATTTGTGAAGCCCTGCCTACTTAACAGCACCAGCATTTCATTGATTCAGCATCAGTGAAAACTCTGAATTTATAAAACAAAAATATATGCAAGTGAAATCATTCGTTCATTCAGCAAACACTGACTAGGTGCCCACCCTGTACCAGACACTGAGTGTGGTGGCAACAAGCAAGCCAGAGACCATCTCCTCGCGGTGCACAGTCCAGGCAAAACCTGAGGACGACGTTATCAGCTCTTCCTGCATAGGTCAAAAGTATAAAATTGTTCAAAGAGATCCGGTATTGACAACAGCGAGGTCCGTAACTAATGTTTACTGAGCAACTGACCTGTCGCTGACGCTGCCCAGTGTAGCCCTCACTCACCTATCCTCACAGCGCACACGGGAGGCAGAATCATCACTACGTGCTGTACAGACGAGGAATCTGAGACACAGAGCAGACAGTCACTTGCCCAAGGTCACTTACAAAGCGAGTCAAAAGCTACAGAGGCTGACTGTGCGTGGCCCCGGGGAAAAGTGGGAAAAAAACCTCACCCAGCAGTGTGACGGTGCCCGTCCGTCTTGGCGCTGCTCACGTCGGGAGCCAGACAATCCCTGACTGTGAGGCTGCCCTGGGCGTAGCAGGACACCGGGCAGCGTCCCTGACCTCCCGACGCTGGTGGCAGCTCCCCCTCTCGCCCACTCCCGTGTGACAACTGAAAACGTCTTCAGACATCGCTCAGGGTCCCCAGAGGGACATCGCTCAGGGTCCCCCAGGGTCCCCAGCGAGACCGCTGGGTGGAAGGACGAGCGTGCCCAAGGCTCTCCGCCGGCAACCGCGCATCGGGCCCAGGGGCGAGCAGGAGGTCTCACAGCCCACAGTGAGATCTGGACTTTATCTGGAGGACAACAGGGAGCCACTGAAGCATTTTAAGCAGGACGTGACGAGGCCATATCTGAATTTCAGAAATAGATAGCTAGAGGCAAGCTGGCTTGAAGACGGCATGGCAAGAAATGGAGGAGGGAAGGGGCTAAGCTAAGAGAATGACAAGAAGCCGGGGAAGAAAAGACAATTTGAGAGCACAGGGGGTAAAATGGACAGGTGTGCGGACGGGGAGGGAGGAAGGGGATCTGGGGGTAGCACCAGCCCACAGAGCTGGGTGACAAGATGGTGGCAGTGCCACGCACAATGACAAGGAGCAGAAGGAGCAGTTTTGCACATGCTGAGCCTGAACTGCCACCGAGCAGCGGACATCCGAGTGGGGATGTCACTGTGGAACTGGACGATCAGCGTCAAGAACCTCCGAGCAGGGATGCGGACACACAGAGCGTGAGCGCGTGTGTGGTGGTGAAGGCTCTCCTAGTGAGTCAAGTTACCCAGGAGAGATGAATGAAGTGAGAAGAGGCCTGAGGGAGGAGCCCTGGGGAGTCGCCAACCTCTAAAGTCTGAGAGGAAACGCGAGGCCTGGACAGAAAAGCCGGAGCTGGCAGTCGGGTCAGAGCGCAGGGGAGGGCCGGGCTGGGGGGGTGGGGAGTGCAGGGCGTAGCAGGTAACACCAGCCCCCCAGGACCACGACTGGGCGGGAGGAAGTCCCTGACGTGCACCCAGGTCACCAATTTTGGTTACACTCATAAAATACATCCGTGAAGAAAATACAACTCACCACATCTCTCCAAATTTAGGTAGTTGAAGAGACTACCAAATCACTCACTCACTCAATTCACTTGTGATCTGAGATTAGGAAACAGCTCCCTTGTCGAAAGGCTGCCAAAATCATGACAGCCGAAAACAGAATCAGACCGCGGCAGCTGAACACCGTGGGCAGCGCAGACCCTCGGATTTAAAGTCCAAGTGCCATCCAAATTCCTTCTCTTGGCAACATGAAGACCGATGCACAAGCTCAAACTTCTGACAAACTGTAAACCCATCTTCTCAGAAGAGCCCAAACTTCACTCTTGTTTATCTGAAAGAGTTCTGTTGGACTGTCAGCAGTTTTCGCTGTCGGACGCAGGGGTACGTTTCCAGAACATAAGGCCTCATCTGAGCACATTTGATACGTGTTTTAGACCCAACACCTATTTGCAGTCTGCATGTGGCTGGTTCACCACCCAAGGTGCGTCCTCATGCGGTGGTCACGGTGCAACCACACGGTCCTCGGGAAGCCAGCAAACCCCGCTCCTGCGGCCGGAGGCACACAGGTACCCGGAGGCCGGACAGACAGGCAGCAGAGGGGTCTCGGGCTCCGAAAGTGTCTCTGGGAGAACACACACAGGGGTAAGCAAAAACAGGTGTACAGTTGTTTGTGTGGAAAATAATACAATAATTAATCAGTAAGAATAATACGAGAATAAACTCCGCTTCACACACCCACCCCTGTATCCCAAACACCTGCGCCACGCACTCCACACACAGCTCACTCCATCCCCAGAGCCCACCTGAGATCCCTGAGGAGTTTGAGGCTCCAAGCCCTGAAGAGACTTGCCAAGTACAAGAGCTAATGAAAGGATGGGGAGCTTCAAACTGGGGTTGGACTCCAAACCTACATCCTCACAAGTGCTGTGCTGATGACGGAGGTAAACCTCATTGTATTAACTGGACTGGCAGCCAGCAAGCTGATGGAAACTGGAATTATTTTCAGCTTCATGACACAAAGCCAGCATCCCTCCTTCCAGAGTCATAAAAATATGCTGATGTCTGCTTCTGCCAGCTTATTACAGGCGTCCTTAGCTTCAGGTGCTATCTGAGCTGGCAAAGGTCACTCTGCCAAGTGCGACCATTCCCTGGGGAGTCCGGGGCAGGGGCACTGTCACGGTCCGGTGCAGAGCTGCTTCTAGGGGTTGTCGACAGGCTGACAGGTTCGCTTTGATGTCCCGGCCAGCGGGCTGTATGCACACCCCACCCTGCTCCAACCACGAGCTACACTGAGAAATGGTACAACAGCTGGAGACGTGAGGACTGTCCCCAGACTCTGAGTGGTCTGCAACCTGGACGTTAGTGAGAAGCGTGTCCAACTGTTCCTCTCCACAGGCTTCCTGCACAGGGATCTCCTGGTCCTATTTACAGAAATAAATTCACTATTTAAAAAAAATTATAGTTATAAAATTCATTTTCTAAGGAAAGTTAAAAAATAAACAAAGAAAAAATAAAGAACCCATAATCTCGCCAGCCAAAGACAGCTACATTGCTTTATGCCTTTATACTCCTCCGTGTATACAGTTTTAATGAAATCATGTAATGCGTGTGCCCTTTTCATTCTAAAATGCTACATAAACAACTTTCTGTGCCATGGCATATACTTGAACCAAACCTGAGCATAGCATAATTTATTTAAATAGGCCTGTATTGTTTGTCTGTTTACATTTGGGATGTTTTCAGTTTTTCCCTACTATAACAATGTTGCAATGAACCTTTTTGGTGATCAAATCTTTGTTCATTCTTACAATTATTTCCTTAGGATAAGTTTTAGGGGGGAAAAAAACTGCTGAATTGCCAGGAAACAAGAATATGCAAAACCGGGACACTTCTGACAAGTCTGCTGAACCTGCTCCAGCCCCACTGGGCCTGAGGGGACCCTGTTTGGCCCCCCAAACCAGCATCTCCACCCCTGGAAAAATGTTAGCCCCCCCCCACAAAGGCCCCTAGCTTCCTTCACTGGCCTATTTTATCCACTTCCTAGGTCCCTATGCTTTTCTAAAAGTTGATATTCACCTTTTTATTAGCAAACAATATCTACTCATGGTTTCAAGTATTTTTAAAAGTACACAGTGACTATCTGTGTCTCCTCTACCCTGTTCCAGTCACTTCCTCGTAATCAGACAGTCTGGCAAGAAGACCACATGGGTGGCGTCGTGCAGTTCCCCGCATGTCCCGTGACATACCTGAGCCATGTGTTTCACTGTGAGGCACCTGAGTTTGACGACTTGTTTAGGGGGAGCTGGCCAGGCCCTCACCGCAAAGGCACCCCATGTCCTCTGTGTTCAGTAAGGAAGCCAAGGATAAGAGTTCTGAGATCGTGGGAACATCCCGCTCTTGACCTTCCACCCAGAGAGTGGTGTTGGCAGCCCTGACGGCCCCTGCCTGTACCAGCTATTACGCTGGGGATGGGGAGTGATGCTCTTCCATTTGCACTCTGTCTGTGCTTTTTAGCTAGTATTTTCCAGTAAAGAAGAGCTTCATTACCCTGCCCCGCCCCACTTTCAGGAACATTAGGACGCTGTGGTCACATGAATTGTTAAAAGTTCAGCCTGTTATCATTAGACGTGTTATCATCATCCCTCTTGGTGCTCTGAGTGTATGCAGTCTGACTGTGCGAATCCGCACAGGCTGGCTCCTGTCTCCCAACAGGCACTCTCACGCTTTCTGGCATGAGATGCTCCAGGCTCATCTGGTACTTCCTCCTCCCTAGTCCGGGAATCAGACATTTATTCAAAGAGTCCTTGTTCCTTCTAATGAGAATGGGTACTTAGAAGCCACAATCTGGGAGCTGGATGTGCTTGTCACTCCTGGGACTGGCCAATACTTTCAGACTCTTTAAGTGCATGCAGGCAGGAGTTATGAGCCCACGCTGATACTTTGAATTTAAATCTAATACCACACTGCTGGATGCCATAAAGCTCTCTATTTTTCCCCACGGTGAGAACCCTGACTTCCAGTTACAGTCACAGCTCAGTACTCCTCGGCTCCAGAGTCTGTCAAACCCTGCAGTCATCTCACTTTGATGAGAAAAACGCTTCAGCCCTCGGCACTTGCTCAGGACTTGCCGCACTTCCTGGAAGTTGTTTGAGTCATAATGCCCCCCGCACCCCACCCCCTGTTCCCCCCAAGAGAAAATGCTTCATCCTTCAGTACTCGTTGGTTTCAGCACTCGTCACCAGTTCCAAAGCAAGTTAATGATGCATACCAAGGTACCACTGTGTATCAATACAATTACTCATTTATTTTATTCTTCTATAGACACAAAAGAGTCTAGGAATCACAGCACCATACCACACACAACAAACCTACAAAGTAAAGTTCAAGATTTCACTGTGGCTCATTTTTTCCTTAAACTATGTCCTGCAAGGGTTTATAGTCAGAACAGTGTGTTCAAATTCTTGAACAAATTCTTATTTTCTTAGTGATTTTGTTACCTTTTTAATATACATTTAGGTTTATCCATGTTTGCATTCAGTGTTAGAGTTTGCTGTTGGGTCATTTTAAAATTTATTGAGAATGTAAAATATTTACGTGTTTCAAATCAGAACTATATTAAAAAGTCTACTTGGAAGTCTTACTCCCTATAGCTCTCCTTTCTCCTCTGCCACACCTACTTCCGACGGGTAACCATTGTCATTAGCATCCAGTTTATTTCTGCGTTTCTTTCTATAAAAATAAGTACATGGGTGTGTATTTCTCCTTCCTTTGTGCGTGTGTATGTATCACTCCTGCACCTGGTTTTTTCCACTTACCAGTGCATTTTAAAGAGAGCCCACGGCATATGATAAAGGTCTTTTTATTCTTTGCTATGGCTGCAGACTTTTTCCACTGTGTGGGTATACAGTAGTTCATTGAGCTAATCTCCTGTGGACGGGCATTTGGCTTGTGCCAACATTTTCTGACATATTCGTGAAGGTAAGTGAATAACTCTGTGCATCTGTTGGTGTATGTCTGTGGCTTTGTATCTTTGGGGAAAATGCCTACAAGTGGGTTGCTAGGTCAGAGCAGAATCTCCCGCACAGGTTGCCCATCCTGTGCACTCCAGGCTGGCACTCCAACCCGCGACACTTGACTGGCATCTCTATATCCTCACTGACAGAATACGCGATCAGGCTTTCACATTTTGCAACTATGATAGGTAAGAAATGGGTATCACAGTATAGTGTTAATTTGTATTTCTCTTATAAGAAGTAATGTTGATTGAGCATCTTTTCATATATTTTGTGTCTTTTTCCATGGTCTGTTTACAAATTTTGCCCATTTTTCTTTTGAGTCCTCATTTTTTTTTTAAGTTTCATATATATGCTCCATTGTCTGGGCCTACTGTAATTTATTTACCTGGTCTTCTGTTGGTGGAAACTGGAGTTGTTTCTTATGTTCTGCTATTAAAAACAATGTTACCTCGAATGCTCTTATGGAAACATCATTTCAATCATGTGCAGCTGCGCCTGTAGGTTAAATTTCAGAAGTGAATTCGCTCCAGTATACGAAGAGGGTCTGTGCATTGGTAACATTACCAGGTACTGTCAAAATTACCCCGCCTTCCCACAAATTGTGCCAACGAAAACCCCACCAGCAATGTGTGTGAGTGCCTCCATCATTTCGGCTGGTAAGCAGTCTGGGTTCTCACCTGCTGGATTTTTGTCCTGACAGGTAAAACATGAGATCTCAGCACAGCGTTAATCTCCACTGAGCATTTTTTTTTGTATAGTTGAGAGGTTTGTATTTTTTGCCTACATTATGATCTGTGTTTTTAAAAGGTTTGGGCCCTCCTTTTCCCAGATCTCCCTTCTTTCTACACAAGCTAGTGACAGGGGTGTCAGGAGACCAGACAGGGACATCCCATCAGACCAGGACCTCTGTCCCTGGAGAACCGCAGCCCCAGACCGAACACTCCTGAGCACCCCACTCCTGAAGTCCACCCTGAGTTTGCACAGGGTCTGCTGGCAGCACCTGAGCCTGGTCCCCAGCCCCAATCACTACAACAGGCTCGTTCTCCCACTTATTCATGGCAGTGAGCCCTCGGCAAGCTGCTCTCCAGGCAATTTCCTCAGTGAGGAGAGAACCCCACTCCAGGGTGGTGGCTTGCAACTTGAGGGACATTTTCATCACTCTTCCCTCTGCTCACCCTGTCAGCCGCTTTCTTGCCCCCTCTTGCCCAGTCCACCTGGACACGTCACTCTTCCCCTTATGTCCATGCCCTCGGAGCCCTCGGACATGCAGTCGCCTCTGTGCTGATGTCAGGCTGCAGAGTTCCTCGAACCAGTGTTCTCGGCCTCTTATTTCCCCACTGGAGGTGGAGGGAGTGCAGAGGCCCCTCTGGCTTTGAGGAAGTGCTTTCTGTCCCTGCAGTTTCGAAACAGCCCTCCCCGGCTTGGCTGCCTTTTGCCCTGGGTCTCACCCTCTGACTGCTGGTCCCCAGCTGGCCCAGAGGAGCCAGCATTGTTTATCCTGGGTGGTGAAGGGGCCACTTCTCGGTTTTCACAATGGCTACCAGGGCCCCACATTTTCCAGCAACGTTTCTTAGCCACACCAGGGCAGCAAAAGCAGCAACGGTGGATCCTTGTCCTGGCTGGCGAATACAGCCACACACATAGCACAGTAGCTACCCTTGTTTGAGAATGTACGGTGTGCAGACCACTTGACGTACATCGCCTTTTAACCTTTGCAACAACAAAATGAAATGAGTGCCACTACCTACCACATGCATTTTTACAGCTGACGAAGCTGCCCAAGTCCTTGCAGCTATTAAGTAGCAAAGCAAGGGAGTAAACAAGTAATTTGACTTTCGGGAGTATGATAATTTGGTAAGGAGGGTAGCAAAATTCACCATTCTAATTGCGTGATTATTTTTTCTTTTTCGAGCACACGTCATCTAACAGACCAGCCCGGATCACCCCAGGTGGCTGTGGAGCTCTCAGCCTGGGCTGAAGGGTTGAGCAGAGGTAAGCTCTGCACAAAGCAGTTAGGGGAAGTGGTGACTGATAAAGGCAGATGTCCAGTGAGCATTCACCATGTGCCTGGGGCTGGGCTAAGCACTTCAGGCAGGTAACTCATACATTCTCACAACATATGACAAAGGAGCAATTTCAACCCAATTTACGTATGAGGAGACTGAGGCTCAGAACACTCACCAAGCTCCCCAAAGACAGCTGGTTCCTCTCTAGAGAGCCAGGATTCAGCCCGGGGCGGTCTGTCCCCAGACACCGTGCCCCTACCTGCCATGCTACACTGCCTCCCAGGAGGCTGCAGAATCACCATCAGGCCTCCAGCGGTGTCGCCCAGGCAGGTCCTCCCTTCAGGTAACAAGGAAGGGAGCCAAGATCAGCTGCTGTTCACTGTTGGTGATCTATTGGACCAGTGACACAACTCGGGCAGGTATTTTTCCTGCCTCTTAAGAGCCTGGACCGAGGCCGTCTCCAAACAGTGTGAAGTACATGGCTTCTTGGGCAGCAGGAGCCACCAGGAGGCGTTTGGAGAGCGCTGACCCCCTGTCAGGGCCTGCTGGGCCCTTCGGGGCACCAACCTCAGCAGCCGCTGCTTCAGGAGCCTTTTCCAGATGGGCCTGTGGCCTCCTCCACCACCGTTTGGGTCTGGCCTTCTCGCAGCAGGGGGACAGCCTCACTGCCCATGCCGCACCCAGGGAGATGGCAAACAGCACAGCTCTTATCTCAGGATGCCAACACCAGGCTGCTGACCAAGCTTGGCTGATCGCTTTTCATACCAATCCCTTGCATTTTTCTTTGATTTTTTTTTCTTGGTCAATCAGCAAAAATGGGAAAGTTTGTATTCTCAGTGCCACAGGGAGACACAAAGTCTAGCTTTGTAGCAGCTGAGGATGCACTTAGTCTTCCTCAAAGAAGTGGTCAGAGAGGACAGTGGTCACAAAAGGAACCACAGCAAGTGTCGTAAGGCGGTGCCCAGGTAGGGGCCAAGCACACCGGGCAGACCGTCTGAGTTTCCCCTGGAGCAGGAAGCGGTCGATGTGGTCTGGGATTTCCCTAAAGGTGGTGGGGCTTCCAGCACTGGAGGGTAACTCCCAGTGAAGAAGCCTGTGCGGGGGCAGGGGGAGCGGGGCAGGGTGGGGTCGGAGGAGTGCTCTAGGCCCTGAAGGGTGCTCCCAGGCAGCTCTGGGCGCCAGACCGGGCAGCAAGCTGTGCTGCTCTCACAGCCCACCCCAGCTGCTCAGTCAGTAGCAGAGCAGGACCGGCTGGCTGCCCGGCGCACCGGCAGGACACGGCTCACTGTGCAAGGCTGGTGGGGAGGCAGGGCGTGTTCTGCTCATCCCCACCACCCTGACTCACCCACAGTAAAGCCACTCTGAGTCGCCCAGAGCACGTACTTCAGGAGAAAGGGAAGTGTGCAGCACAGTCTCTGCAGAGTGCACGGCACGGATCCTTACTGAGGAAAACCCTCCCCCGGAGAGTGCATCCTATTCCCCGTCAGGCGCTCGCAACACACATTCATTTCTCTTAGGCTCTGAGAAGTCCTGTAGGAAAGAAACCTACTTAGTTTTCAACCCATTGTTTTCCAAACTTACTGACCACGAGACCCTCCCACTCTTTTTTCTGTAATTCTTATTAATATCCAGCAAAACCAGTGTTCCTGTTTTTTTTTTCCTTTGAAAAACCTTGGAAATGCCAAAATAGTATATTTCTAAAAGGTTCCACTTTAAAATCACTTAACTGTTAAAAGCTCCTGTACTTAAAATTTTAGCTCCCAACTTAGCAAGGGTTGAAAACAAGACTCATTCCTGGCAGGTTCTGGAGAGCTTTTCTCTTTATTTCTATTGTTGACAGTGTTACAGGTGCCCCTTCCCCCCTTTGCCCACCTCTACCCAGCCCCCACACCCCTTCCTTCTGGCCAACACCACACTGGTGTGTGCGTCTATGAGTTATGCATACAAGTTCTTTGACTAACCCCTTTACCTTCTTTCATCCAGTCCCTCACCCCCTCTGAAAGCTGTCAGTCTGTCCCATGTGTCCATACCTCTGTTTCTATTTTTTCAGTTTATTTTGTTCATTAGATTCCACATATGACTGAAATCATATTGGTACTTGTCTTTCTATGACTGGCTTACTGCACTTAGCATAATAATCTCCAGATCCATCCATGTTATCACAGAAGGTAAGAGTTCCTTCTTTTTTATGACCATGTAGTATTCCACTGTGTAGATGTACCACAGCTTTTTTGATCCACTCATCTATGATGGGCACTTGGACTGTTTCCACATCTTGGCTGCTATAAATAACACTGCTATAAACATAGGGGTGCATATAATTCTTTCAAATTGGTGTTTCAGGATTTCTAGGATATATTCTCAGAAGCAGGATCACTGGGTGAAAAGGTGGTTATATTTTTAATTTTTTTTGAGGAAATACCAATGGTATACTTCAAAGATCAAGAATACTCCAAAAATTTACATGGAGCCAAAAAAGACCCCGAATAGCCTCAGCAATCTTGAAAAAGAAGAACTAAGTGGGAGGGATCACAATATCTGATATCAAACTATACTACAAGGCCACTATAATCAAAACAGCCTGGTACTAGCATAAGAACAGACACATAGGCCAATGGAACAGATCGGAGAGCCCAGAAATAAACCCATGTCTCTATGGTCAACTAATATTTGACAAAGGGGGCAAAACCACACAATGGAATAAAGACAGTCCCTTCAATAAATGGTGCTGGGAAAGTTGGACAGGTACATGCAAAAAAATGAAACTAGACCACAAACTTACACCATACACAAGAATAAACTCAAATTGAATGAAAAACTTAAATGTAAGTCATGAAACTATAAAAATCATATGAGAAAGATGTTTACTACCTAGAAGAAAGCATAGGTAGTAAAATCTCAGACATCTTATATAGCAATATTTTTGCTGATATTTCTCCTAGGGCAAGGAAATAAAGGAAAAGTAAACAAATGGGACTACATCAAACTAAAAAGCTTCTACACAGCAAAAGAAACCATCAACAAAATGAAAAGGGAACCCACTGAATGGGAGAACATATTCACCAAATGATACCTCTGATAAGGTACTAATTTCCAAAATATATAAAGAACTGACATAACTCAACACCAAGAAGGCAAACAATCCAATTAAAAAATGGGCAAAGGACCTGAATAGACACTTCTCTAAAGAGGACATACGGATGGCCAACGGACATATGAATAAGTGCTCGATATCACTCATCATCAGAGAGATGCAAATTAAAACCACAATGAGATCACCTCACGCAGGACAGAGTGGTCATCATCGATAAGTCAACAAACAACAAGTGCTGGTGAGGATGTGGAAAAGGGGACCCTCATGCACCATTGGTGGGAATGCAGGCTGGTGTGGCCACTGTGGGAAAGTCTGGTTCTGGTGGCCTCGTTACACACTTGTTTTTCATCTTGAGTTCAAATGTCAGGTTCCTCGAGGGCCGCGATGGAGCCTCAGCTTCCTGTGCGTCTGCCCCAGGGCCTGCTCGGCCCTGGCAGCTACTCAATAATCACCTGTTATGTAAATTGCTCAACTGAGGATGTTTGCTGAAGGCTCAACGGCTAATTGGTTGAGGCTGGAATCCAGTTCTTTCAACCTCCAGCCAGAGGCTTGTTTCACCATCCAGTAAACTAAATGTAGGGACCTCTGGTCTCCTAAAGCTACTTTAAAAGCTGACCAACCTGTGCTTTCCTTGTTTTCTCCTGGTCAGTCACTCTTGACTTTCTCCACAACATCATGGATGAAGCCGTGATGATATACGTGACCAGACTACCTGTCAGAGAGATTTGGGGGGGGGGGGGCAGGCAGTCCCCCTTCCTTCCCCAGGAGAGCATTCTGCCTTGTCGTGTGGGTTTTACCCTGGCGAGCCACCTTGGTGTCGGGTCTGAGGGAAGTGGGGCTGGAGGTGTGCTGGTCCCGGAGGTGGCTTGCAGCTGACCTGCATTATTATTTGGCATAATAAACACGTGTCACCGACCCCCAAACTCTAATTGCATTATGTGCCACATGTACTGACTTCCAGCGATGTAGCAAGGGTATTCACGGCATCAACAGGAAAGATGGCTCTTTGTCAACAGGATTACAATGTAAGCCATTTATTGCAAGTAATTTCTCTCCCTGTACAAATGTATGAGGTTTCGGACATATTGTGATGTGTCCTTTTGTGACTGTTCGTCACCTGAACTGGCAGCTTGCTGGTAAGCTAGAGAGGGCACCGTGCAGAACCTGACTGCCCTGGAGGAAAGTTCTTTATTTGAAACCCCACAGGGCTGCACCTGTTTCTGGGTCTGTTCTCTAACCTTAGAAACCAACAGAAAAGCATCTTTACTGGTTGTGTTTCTGTCTACCTCTGCCATGATTCAGCGTTCTCGCGTTCCCTTTGACTCCAGGAGTCATTCAGCAGCACTTCTGATGGAAAGAAAATTGATTGAATTTAATGAAATGGAATGAGACAGAGTCCTCATTGTTCTGAGTGCTTTTGGTTAGCAATAATTCATCAGAATGAAATCTGATTTTGGTCAGAGACGGCGTGTCCTATTATGGAAGCCTGGACATAGCATTAAAATAACCCTATACCCCCCCAGACGATGAAAGTTTGAGGGTCTAGAGGACCGAGACTGAAGTGGGTTTTATTAATGGTGTATGTGGTCATTTGTTTGTAGAGCTCACCCAGTCACAGGGGCCAGTGTATCTGAACTGTGTCTTGTGAATTCAATGTAGTTGAGAACAGGGGCCCATTAGAAACTTTCTGGTTTAATGCTGCTTGAACACTCTCCTGCCTCCACCCCTCCATGTACTGAGCCCACTGTGGACAGGGCGTGCCGCCCCGCACAGCCTCCCCACGGGGGCCAGTCCTCGGAGCCCGGGCCTCTGTCCTCTCTCCCGGCCCCACACTCTGCCGGGTTAACTCTGCCTCGTCCCTCAGCCTCAGCCTGGCTCCCTTCCTCGGGGGGGCCTTCCCACAGGAACCCCGAGCAGATCACATTCTTCCTGCGATTTAACACGATGTACTTTTTTCATCACAGCACCTGTCACAACTTTAATTCAATAATAATTTGTCTTACTGATTCAATGTCTGTTTCCCCTGCCAGATGATCGGCTTCGAGAAAGCACAGGCACATCTCTGTCCTTTAACACATTCTCGGGGCCCTTGTGCCGTGCCCAGCACAGAATGGGCACTCGCGTAGTGTTGAAGGAAGGAGAGGAGGAGCTGGAAGCTCACTGTGAAGACTCGGGCTTTTCAGATGGGAACAGGCAGGGCTCCAGGAGGGCCCTGGGGGACTGCTGCCCCCCCCACCCCCTGGTATTCGTGCCCTGTGCACTCCCCTCCCCTCAGGTGTGGCTGGGTCCTGGCCACTCATTTCTCCCAGACAGAGAGAGAAGGTAGCTTCCCTCTGTGCGCCCTCTTTTGCTCTGTTGGCTTCTCTGAGGGAAGCCGGCTGCCACACTGCGAGCTGCCCAGGGAGAGGCCCCGGCCACGTGTGAGGAACTGAGGGAGGCTTCCAGGCGCCAGCCAGTAAGACACTGGGTCCCAGGGCCCCACAGCCACCGGCAAACTGGATCCCGCCCACAACCACATGAGTGAACTCTGAAGGGGACTCTCGCTCAGGCGAGTCTTCAGATGACACGCTGGGTGAGGCCCTGCCCGCAGCCCACGAGCAGCAGTCCCTGAGCTAAACGGGGCTCAGATTCCAGACCCATGGTGACTGTGCGACAACAAATTCTTGTTGTTTTAAGACATTAAGTTTTGGGGTAATTTGTTGTACAGTCACAGATAATTAATACATAGATTTTTCTCTATTAGGTTATTAGACTTAATAGTTGTCACATCTTATGCTGAATGCTTAAAATGTGCACTCTTACCTATTCCTCATGTTAACTCTGTGATGCAGGTCCTGTTACAATCTCTAAGTTACAGATGAGAAAGATGAGGCAAAGAGGTTGAGTATCTTGTCCCAGGTCTTGGCCGAACACTGGCAGACTGATCCTGGAGCCTGTGCTAAAGGAAGAATATAACCTGGGATGGCCTCGGGCTCCTTCCTCAGCTAACGACCAGGGCTCCTGACTCTGTGAGCTTCCAGGACTCAGTGCAGTGGGGTCCGACTGTCCAACATGTGCAGGTGGGCGGGGCAGTGGCTCAGCAAGGAGCCTGTCTCTTTAAGGAGCTAGAACAAGCGCTGACAGGAGACACCCAGCCACTGCCTTCTGTAGGCAAGGCCTTGAAACACCCTGGGAATTAGCATGCTTGGCGCGGAGTATTAGGAAGCCCACTCCTCTGTGGCCAAGAATAAAGTCCAATCAGGAAGATAAAAAATGCTGGCTTTTGAAATAAAATGAACAGCATCCACCGTGATTACAGCTTGTTTTTCAACTTCTGCAAGATGAAATTAAATTGAGTAATTGTTTGCACATTTTAACCACATGACTCTGATCTGTCTGTGGCAGATTGTGGCTTTGTGAGCATTTAAACCAGCAATAAAGCCTTTTAAGCTTATGTTCCATTTTATCTCATTTATCTATAGACCTAAAAATGCAACAGAGCAGAATATAAGCTGTTTGGGGGGGAAAGCTAGCATTGTATGAGATCACTATGGATGTAGGCTATGAGCTCTGAGGCTTTGCACCAGGAACTAATTCTGTGTGCACAGTGGTTCTGAGCCCTGGCTTCCAAATACAGGGATGGGCAAAAGTGGGCTTACATCTGTGCATATGTGCAACACAGAGTTATTCTCGTTATCATTTATTAATTATCATATTATTGTCCATGTGAACAACTGTAAACCTACTTTTGCCCTACCCTGTATATACATGTTAAAGTTTAAGAAGCACTGACTTAAAGTTTCTAGTCTTGGAAAGGGAAACCTGCTTTTTCAAGAAGGAGGGATGGGAGAGGAGCTGGCTAAGGCATTCCTCAGAGCCCCCACACCCTGCTCCTTCCACCGGTAAGCCAGCATCAGTCCAGACAGAACTGCAGCCTCCGGAGAGGCACGAAAACATTTGACAGGTCACAGATGAACTGGCTCGTTCCTCCGCTTTTTCTGTAAGTGCTTCCTGAGCATCTACTACTACGTGTGGGTAGTGGGCACATGCATGCATAGGAGGGGAGTGGTTAACGTACAGCAAAAAGGTGAGGTGGTCATCGTAGCACAGCGCCCAGCACGTGCTAGGTCTTAATAAATGCCAGCAGTTACTATTGCTAGACCGAAAATCAGTGAGCTGGTGTCATCCACCCACAGGCCAGATAAACAGAACACAGGGGCCAAGACCCCAGCACTGTGGCTGGACGCGAAGCCTCCGGGAGATAAGGCTGGCATCCACGGCCCAGAAAGGGAATTCAAAAATAATCACACCCAAGTCCTACCAGGGACATTCAGATTCAAAATCATCACTGGTTCTACTTTAAATAGAACTTAAATGAAATGACCCAATAAAATGTTTAAGAAATTAAACACACCCTCTCTCCAGCCCCTAGTTAATTTGAACAGAAAAGGAAATTTGCATTCAGCAAAGGTTCCAGTGCCAACCAACAAAAGCCAGACTGCAGGTCTAGAGGATTTTAAATTGGAGTGCATTGGTAAGACTTCTGTTCATCCCTGAACTGCACACTGCGTGGCCAAGCAGAGGTCTGGGCCCCCCATCTCAGGAGTGTGTTCTTTCAGTGGGACTTATGTTGCCCCACAAATTTGACCAAGACCAATGTTTGGCACCAAATTCGTGCATTTTTTTTAAGTGTCAGGCAACCAGCTTCCAGGTGGCAAAGAGTGACTCTTGTCCAGAGCCTTCACCGAGGGCGGAGCCGGCCCCAGCACCACCCCACGGCCCTGCTCCCCATCCTCGTGAGCAGAGGGCCAGGGAGGGGAGGAGGTGGTCGCCAGCCTTTGGGAACATGGAACGTTCTCAGTGACGTGCAAGTCCTTCTCGAGTGCACTTGAAGAGAGTATTACGGGAGGAGGCTTCAACACCGAGGCCACTGCAGGAGGGGAATCTTTGTTCCTCCAACCGGAGGAAACCCTCCCAGCAGTGGCCTCGGTGATCTGTCCTGTGACCAACCGAACAGAAAGGAGAGAATTCGGGAGGCCAGCCACATGGGGAGAAAGGACAGCACTGGAGGAGGGCCTCTCTCCCTGCCATTTAGCAGGGCAGCAAATGAGAGCTGGGGAAACCAAAGCACACAGAAGGCCACTCAGCCGGCATCATCTCATGGGCATCCCTCCATGAGGACCACCTGCCAGCTGAGACAACACTGTGAGCACAAGGCTGACAGACAGATGGACATCCAGGAGAGGATGCTCTGGGATGTTGTCAATGTCACGGCCAGCCACATGACCACTTCTCCTCTCGGGTACATGGTACGATCACTCTAACTGCCCCACAGATGTGAAGTCTGGCCACATGCCTCGCTTTGCTCAGAAGCAATGGTGTCTCACTTAAGAAGATTCGCTGAGTCGCAGAGGCAAGGCTCCGCTGCACACTCCGCCTCCAGCCACGATGGCTGTGAGCACATGGACACGGGGCCTCCACCCACCTGCTGTTCCAGGGCAGCACAGACCAGAGCCCCTGCCCACCCATGAGAGATGGGCAGCGAGAGGGAGAAATAAGCCTTCACTGTTTTAACTCAAAAATAGGACTTCGACTTCTGGCCAAGATGGAGACATAGGTGGAAACACTGTACCTCCTTACACAATCAAGTTTATGAACAGCAAAGACTTAGAAACCAGAATGCAACGAAAACAGAGAAAATTGAACTGTACCAAAGTCTGACAACAACAAACCATTATTCAGCCAAACTGGTAAGAGGGGCGAAGTCAGTGGCAGGCAGAGAGGGGTCCCAGCAGGAAAGAGCAGCCCAACCGACCCAGGCAGTGGTTGGTAGATCCCAGGCGTGGGGTGGCAACAGGCAGACCCAGTGAGGCACGGGGCAGCTGGCTGACCACGGTCACACATTCACGTGCAGATAAACCAGGTGAAAAAACAGACAGTGAGACAGACTGTGCAAACCAGGGCCCCAGTGCCAGGAAATGATGCCTAAAAGCACCAATTGGAAAAACTTTCAGGGGTCAAAGTGCCAGGAGAGGCTCCCAGGCTCACAGAGAGTTCATTGGAGAGACCCACAGGATCCTGGAGGGTACACAGGCCCACACACCCGGGAACCAGCACCAGAAGGGCCCAATTTGCTTGCGGGAAGCGGCAAAGGGGACAGAAATCTGAGAGAGAGAGCAGAAAAAATGCCATTGCCCCTCTCTGACCCTGCTCCCACAGACAGCGTCACAACACAGCAACTGGGTCACCCCACCCTGGTGAACACCTAAGGCTCTGCCCCTCATACATAACAGGAACAAACAGACCAAAACACTATGGCTCAAGAAGAAGAACAGCTCAAAGCCCCAGAGCCAATACTTCTAAGTGACCAAGAGATAGCCAACCTATCAGATGCACAGTTCAAAACACTGGTGATCAGGATGCTCTTAGAACTGATTGATTTTAGTCACAAATGAAGATGAAAAAATGAAGGCTCTACCAAGTGAAATGAAGGAAAATGCACAGGGAACCAATAGTGATGGGAAGGAAACTGGGACTAAAATTAATCGAGTGGACCAGAAGAAAAAAATGACCAAACAGAAAACAATGAAGAAACAAGAATTCAAAAACCGAGGAGAGGCTTAGGAACCTCTGGGACATCTTTAAACGTTTCAACATCTGAATTATAGGGGTACCAGAAGGGGAAGAGGAACAGCCACAAGTGGAAAACTTACTTGAACAAATAATAAAGAACTTCTCCAATCTGGCAAAGGAAATAGACTTTCAGGAAGCCCAGGAAGCTCAGAGAGTCCCAAAGACATTGGACCCAAGAAGGAACACACCAAGGCACATCATCATTATATTAGCCAAGATTCAAATAAAGGAGAGAATTCTAGAAGCAGCAAGAGATAAGGGGACAGTCACCTACAAAGGAGTTCCCATCAGACTATCAGCTCATTTCTCAAAAGAGACCTTACAGGCAAGAAAGGGCTGGAAAGAAGTATTCCAAGTCATGAAATCCAAAGACCTACCACCAAGATTGCTCTATCCAGCAAAGCTTTCATTTAGAATGGAAGGACAGATAAGGTGCTTCTCAGATAAGATCAAATTCAAGGAGTTCATCATCACTAAGCCCTTATTATATGAAATGTTAAAGGGACCTACCTAAGAAAAAGAAGATAAAAAGATGAACAGTGAAAGGACAGCAAACACACAGTTATCAACAACTACACCTAAAACAAAAACAAACTAAGAGGACAGCTAGATCAGGAGCAGAACCATAGAAATGGAGATCATCACATGGAGGGTTAGCAACAGGGGAGTGGGAGGAGAAGGGGGGAGAAGGTACAGAAAATAAGTAGCACTGACGTAAGTAGAAAATAGATGGGGGGAGGGCAAGAATAGTAGGGGAAATATAGAAACTAAAGAACTTGTGACACATGGACATGAAGTAAAGGGGGGAATGGGGGGAAGGGGTGTGTAGGGTGGAGGGGAATGAAGGGAGAGAAATGGGACAATTGTAATGGCATAATCAATAAAACCAAAAAAAAACCAAACAAAAAACAGGATTTCTAGAGTTATCACTTACCGCAGCATAACCTAGCCTATCCTGACTGATAAAAGGGGAGAGAAAATGAGAGTAACGTTAATATGGACTCGGAGCACCGCTTCAAGGCATCATGTAGTGTTGGGCCCCTGCCCGGCCCTGCAGAGTCCATCTGACCCCAACCCTGTGAGGAAGGGGCTTAAGTAATGTTATATACTCAGCATCATGTCACTCCTCAAGCCAAAAGTTTAGACCATGCAAGCTAAGAGGAAGAAAAACCACAAAGCTGATGTGAGATGGAAGTTTTCAATTCAACTGGACTTAGCTTTAAAGCTGAAAATTATGAAAATCTATGGAATCTGTCCAAAATGTTATTAAAAGAAAGCAGCAATTAAAAATAAACAAAATTGACTCATGTTTATTTCCCAAACTGAAACTTCTCAATAAGCTGGTTGCCCATACATACATATTTGGTAAACAGGGACGTATGTTCTTGATTGGCCTCAGAAAGCTGCAGCTGTTCACACTTGCTCTCCTTATCACACACACACACACACACACCAGAAATAATTCTGAAAAGACAATCAATATTGCCCCAAGATGATCAGTTCTAATCAGCACTACCGACCACGGCACACTAATCCTGATGTGTGGCCTTCTTCCTTGTGGAAATTTTGTGGGTTTTCTTTGCACAGAGAGGGTACACCCACGGGGAGAGGGGTGATGAGGATATCCAAAAACACCGTGTGCGGGTGAAGTGGGTCGGCGCTCTACTGCCCCTACTGAGAGGGGTGTGCACGGAGCAGCCAACCTGCGGACCACAGGAGTGACAGGGAAGAGAGTCATTAGTGTTAGAGTCCTCAACTTTCCTCTCCTTGTTACCCATCCCTGCCCTCCAAAGAACAATTTTGTCTTTTCCAGCCTAGAGGTCAGGAGGTAGGAAGGCACCTACGAAGCTAGAAGAAAGCAGGAGGTATTTAGCCAGGAGAAATGAAGTCACGCTGCATGAGAAATGACTGGGAGATGGGGAAGGAAGAGGAGAGGAGTTTCATGGGTTGTCCTGTAAAAGTCTCCTGAGCAACACAGGGACCAAAACAACGAGAACAGAGGTTTTGAGGGCTATAGCTGTGGGTTATGAGTCGGGTCTTCTCTAACATGTTTGAAAGACAGAAGCAAAGACTGGACTTCCTTTGGAAATCCTTTGGCTGCCAGATTGTGTGCATCTGTGAAGGGGGCTTTAAACAAAGCCTTGGCTGGGTGGCACCCAGGGATTTCTCCGGGTGACAGATGCTTCTGCACACACTTCTCTGCTCACAACAGCCTTCCTCCTGCCCTCTTCACCTGCTCCTCCCCACAAGGCACGGCACGATTCCGAGCAGGCATCCTTCTCCCCACGAGCCTCCCTGAACTCCCCGATGGGACATGCTCCTCACTGGGGTTTCCTCAGCATCCTGTGCTCCCTGAATTAACTCACATGCACCTGCTTATCCAAGAAGAGCACCCGCTCCATAGGGCCAAGATTACGTGTAAAATTTCACACCCCGGGCCTGGCACCATGCCTCACACACAGGTAATTAAGATGGTCTAGACTCTCTCAAACTCAAAAGTTTCCTTGAGCAAAATAACTGCAGAAATGGTGATCCTTACCTGCTCCCCTGTCCATGTGACACAGACTGAGTTTCTTGGTCATGCATTAATATTTCTATTACCTCTGCAGAGGTCAGCTACCCTGCAGGCCAGCTTTTCATGCTCTGAAGCTTCTCATCTAAATACTACTCCAAGGATAGCAGAGCAAAGTGTGTAAAATTTTAAAAACTATTAAGAAAAGTATCTAAAAAAATTACTGCAAAAATTTTGTATGGGTCTCAAGGTCCCCCATTAGTCAGCTCCAGGTCCACAGAAGCACCACAGGAAAGGGTCCTCAGAGTGGCGGCCAGAGGAACAGAGGCGTGGCAACACTGGTCTCCTCGCTTTCCTCCATGCCCCCAGAGTATGCCCCAGAACTCAGGGGGTCCCAGAACCTGGGGCTGGAAAGGAGAAAGGTGCGCTTTCAGCTCAGTGTCGCACTGGAGTTCTGTCGGAGTGAAGCTGGTCTTCAAAGTGGAGAGCAGCCTTCACAAAGACGAAAAAGAAGACCTTGTCTCTGCACGTGCACGGGTGCCTGAGACACCCCACCTTCCCCAGGACTGAACCAACACAGGGCAGGGACAGCAGCCCCCGCTGGCCACTGGGGACAGGAAGTGGTGGGGCTTGAGGAGGGTGCAGAATAAAAAAGAAAAAGCAAAGCAGCCTTTAAACGGGGAAGGGGACGTGGTGGCAATGCCCACAGTGGGGCAGGGCACATGGTGTGTATACCCTGTGCTCCCGAACAGTCTTCACATCTGTGAACAAAAGCTGTAGAGACATCCAAGCAGATAAGAGACATTACTCTCCCCATCTCAACAACTGAAGGGACTCAGATATCCTCTGGGAGGCTAAATGGGCTTGATCACTTCCTTATGGGCTGCTTCCTCTTTCCCTTCCTAGAGAAAAGTGCTCTGGTTACACAGGGAATGAGAAAAGGCTCCCGGTACCTCCTCAACTCTGCACAGACAGCTGGCAGCCTCAGGCCAGAATTCACGAGCCAGCGTCTAGAATGAAGGAGCCCCCATGCCAGGTAGGCCTACATCAGACAGACCTGGACCTCGCTGTGGGCACAGGCTCCCCCGCGCAGAGCCGTGCAGCCTGGCTGTCACCGCCACAGGGTTCAGAGGAGTGGCTCACTGAGACGTGCTGTGCAGAACAGGAGAGAGAAGTGAGTTGTGGACAAGAACCATCTTGTTGGGAACGAGGCTCCTCCCTGAGAGGCTGTGGGAAACAAGAGTCACCGTGGAAGTGACCAGCGCACCCACCTGGAGACCGTCACTTCTTTGGGGAAGAGAAACGTCTTCGCGGACATCTTTCCACCCCCCACGGAAACGAAAACCAAGCCGCCTCTCTGACTCACGGCACAGCCCACGTGCTGGGACTGGCAGGTAAACACACGACATCGTTCACGACAACTCCCTGTGGCTGTTTTTCTTGGCAAAAATGATAAAAACTATATGGTTTTTATTATGCCTGATTGGCTGCAATCATGCATCAGATTTCCTGAAGATAAAAAGAGTAATGTACATATTTGATCGACCCCTCCTCTTGGCTCTGGAGAAATCAAATGTCTAGAATAAGGGGAGCCGGTGCCCGAGCGTGTGCGCTCCACGAGGGCAGAGCTTTGTCTGTTCCCTTTACGGCTGTGCCCCGGAGCCCGGTACAGTACCTGCCACATTTATTTCTTAAGTGAATTACAAAAACAACAGCTCACCATGTGCCCCTCACTCTCAGTGTCTTCCACCTGCACTACACCTTACATTTTAAAAAAAAAAAGGCCCCGACCTGTGTGGCTCAGTTGGTTGGGTGCTGCACCATGAAGTGAAAGGTAGCTGGTTCGATCCCTGGTGAGGGCACATGCCTGAGTTGTGGGTTCAGCCCCCAGTTGGGGTGCATATGGTGAGACAACCGGTGAATGTGTCTCTCTCACATCAAGGGTTCTCTCCCTTTCTCCCTCCCTTCCCTTCTCTCTAAAAATGAATAAACAAAATTTAAAAATGACAATCATAAAAGAAGCAACCCTATCTCTAGGCCAGCATTTCTCAACCTTGGCACCAGGGACCTTCGAGGAAGGGGAGAGGGGCTGCCCCGGACATTGCAGGGTGGTCAGCTGCATCCCTGGCCTCTACTCACTAGATGCCAGTGGCACCCCCACCTCCACCCTCAGTCCCAGCAACCGAAATGTCTCTAGACATTGCCAGTGGCCCCCGGGGGTAACAACCTCCTGTTGGTGGAACCACTACTCCGGGCCAGCAAGGAGCTGACCTACCTGGAGAACGAATGGCTGTGTTTCCTGTCTCGTCCACGGTGCTGAGACAGCGGCCAGGGAAACCGCCCTCCCCGCCTGCTCCAAGCAGTGAGCACCCCGACTGGCCCGCGGCGAGGGCGGGGCGAGGAAACACGGGGCTGTGAAAATCAGGCGAACGTCTTGAACGCAAATGAAGACTGAGACGAGGGCCCAGGCCTTGTCTGTATTCAACAGGAGAAACCACTCGGCTGCCGTGATGCGGACGGAGCTGGGTTTTAATGACCTCCTCTCACCCTCCTCCACCACAAGGGCATTAAAGAATCGGCACATTGTACAGCAGCAGTGGAACCGTCAGCAGCCATTGGACTTGAAATCTGGCTTGGAGCAGCTGCTTCTGCTCCTCATTATGAACGAGGCTGGGATTCATTAATATCTCCACAACGAGTTCGAAGGGCCCGTCAGAGGACAGGCTCCACACAGCATTCGGAAGGCCAGGTATGAACGTGAGAAAAGGCAGTGGCATCTGCTCCTCAGCTCTGAGGGAGCTGCGGTCTCTCGTGCCCAAGTTCCTGACAAACTCAGGAGGGATCAGAGAAACACTCCTCGCGGGCAGGGTGCTGGCGTGCAGCATCCCACCAGTGCCGAGCCAGGAACCGCACATTACCTGGCGTGCCACGTCCTATCACGCTCTTCTTTACAAAAAAAAAAAAAAATCACAGAACCAAAGCCAGCAAGGCTGCATTAAGACACACATCCTCTCACGCGGGGGCAGAGTCAGTGCCATGCAGTAACACACAGCAGTGGCCTTCAAAATGCGCCTGCCAGCACACCGTGTATTTCTACTTCTGAGGCTACGTTGCAAGGACGGAAGTCTAATAAAGAAAGTCTCATGTGCCCAAAACATTCATCATGTCATTATTTAGAATAAGGAAAAATGGAAACAACCAATTGTCTACTGTCAGATATTTTAGTTTGGTATATTATAGTGTATACATTCACTGAACTAATACATACCATTAAAATGTCATCTACAAAGAAAAGCACCAGGCACTACTAAAATGTTTTTTCTGTCATTAAACAAAGAGAGTGAGAGAGAGCGAGAACACCAAATCACACCAGCAGCATGATGTCAACCGTGGAAATAAACACTCTGGCATTAAAAAGTCTTGTGGAAGCGAAGAGACCCCCAATACCCTGTTCACAGTGACTGCACTGGGGAAGGAAGCGATTCATTTCCCTTTCTCTCTATCTTCTCAACCCTCTTGTTAAACCATCTACCCCTTTACATTGGGAAAAGAACAACGCCAAGTCCAAGAACAAAGGCGGATCCACAGCTGGGGCACACACACTCCCTCCCCTGGCTCCCTCCCGGCTTTACTGGGCTGTGGCTGGCACAGAACAGTGTGTAAGTGTGAAGTGCACAACACGATCATTTAATACCTCACGCCGTACTGCAAAATGATCAACAAGGTAACACACCCTTCACACCACACATAGTTACTGTACATGCCGCCGCTACTGCCGCCGCCACCATGAGCATATTTAATGTTTTGTCTCTCAGCCACTCTCAAGCATGCAATGCATATCATCTGGTGTCACCACACTGTACATGAGGTCCCCAGAACTTACTCATGTTACAACTGGAAGTTTCTGCCCTTTGATCAAAATATCCTCCTCCTACCCACCACCCCTCCCACACAAACACGTACTGGCAAATGCCAACCTACTCTCTGTTTCTATGAATTCAGCTTTTCTAGATTCCATAGCTAAGTGTGATTATGCTGTGCTTGTCTCCCTTTGTCTGACGTTTATTTAGCATGATGCCCTCAGGGCCCACCCACATTGTTGCAAATGACGTGACTGTCTTCTTTTCAGGACTGAGCAACACTCCACTGTGTGTGTACATTGTCTTCACCCATTCATCTGTCAAAGCACATTTAGGTCATTTCCACGTCTCAGCTATTCTAAGTAATGCTGCAATAAATATGAGGTACAGATATCTTTTTGAAATAGTGATCATTTCCTTTGGATATATACCCAGAAGTAAGACCACTAGATCTTATGGTAGCTTGATATTTTCTTTTCTGAGGGGCCTTCACACTGCTCTCTGCAGTGGCCGCACCAATGTACACACCCACCAGCAGTGCACTGGGGGGTCCCTTTTCTCCCCACCCCCGCCAGCACTCATCCCCCATCTTTTGGATGATGGCGGTTCTAACACGTAGGAGGTGATGTCTCATCGTGGTTCTGATTTGCATTTCTCCAATTAGTGATGTTGAGCACTCATTCCATGAGTACCTGTTGGCCATTTGCACACCTTTTTGGGAAAAATGTCTATTCAGGTCCTTTGTCCACTTTTAAATTGAGTTACTTGTTTTCTTTCTATTAAATTCTATGAGTTCTTTGTACGTTTTGGATAAAGACCCCTTGTCTTGGTTTCCGATGCTTTCTCCCGTTCTGCGGACCGCATTTATGTTGCCTTGTTTCCTTTGCTGTGCAGAAGCTCCTCAGTGTGATGCGGCCCCACTCATTTATTTTTGTTTCTATTGCTTATACTGGCAGTATCACATCAAAATATTCCTGAGAACAACATCAAGGAGCTTTTTCCTAATGTTCCCTCCAAGGTATTTTATGGTTTCGGGTCTTACATCAAAGTTCTGAATCCATTTAGAGTTAACGTCTGTGAATGGTGCAAGAAGGGGGCCGACCTCACCCACTTGTACGGGAACACCTGGTTCTCCCAGCACTGCTGTCGAAGGGACTCTGTCCGTTTCCTAGTGAGTCACACCCACCTGCAATCTGTCTGTGGAACCTGGACCCCGCTGCTGCATCTTAATCTCTGCATTGTTTCTCCCCTTCCTTGCCCCCAACCGGAGCACAGGCTGCACAAGAGGAGGCAAGTTGCCAGAAATGCAATAGACGCTCAGCATGTGTCGCTGAACTGCACGTAGGAGTTAGACTGCAGGGAAGAAGAGCAACGGCGCTGTCCCAGGGAAGCCGCGCACACAAGCGGCGAGAGGGCGACTGACGCGAACTTGGGAAACTCTGTAGCCGCATCTCTAAAAGCTGAACATTCAGGGGTCCAATAACCGGCGGATTCCGCGCCGAGGCACATACTGGGAAAAGTGCACACGTACATGCCCCAGAACGTGCTATTATACAACAGTCAAACTGTCCTATGACAGTTTTGGAGACGACCCAAACATCCTTCCACAATAAAATGGGCGGATACACCGTGGAACACGCACACAGCAGTGAAAATGAACAAACTAGCCACGCTCAATAATGCCTCACGAATTTGATGTTGAGCAAAAGAAGCCAGGTGCCCCCCACAATGAAAATCTGTACGATTCTACTATCAAAGCATAAAAGCAAGAAAAAGTAGTCTATAATGTTATGAGTCGGGGGAGTTCTTACCTGGGAGGGGGACAGGTAGTGACTACAAGGGACACTGGACGGACTTCCCAACTGCCACCAATGTTGACCAGGCTGTACTGGTGTGTTCACTTTGTTTGTGAAAGGGCACCAGTGGTATGTTTATGATTGGCATTCTTTGCTCTATGTACATTCTACATCAAGGAAAGGTACTTCCTACCAATCCAGGGCTGCTGAACACAGGCGATCTTCTCTGTGATCCTCTCTCCACCTGCTCCAGGACTGAACTCCCCACACTCAGCATTCACAGTCACCCAGTCCTGTCTTGCCTAAACTCTCCACCTCCACTGGAAGGCCCGCACCCCTGTTGGCAGTGCCCAGGTCCCTAAACCCAGACGTAATAGCAGAGGTCACCCATGTACGTGAGTGATAGTTGAGCCGGAGTGGCATGACCACCACGCAGACTCAGAGATGAGTGCCTGTGCTGCTTTCCCACAGGGACACGGCTCAGGTCGCAGCGCCGCTGCAGGCCCAGCTTGCAGAGACAGCTCTCGCTCCTTTGTAGACGAGGCCGTATCCTTCGCAGAGTAACTCCTGATAGGTCCCCAACCACCACGCACCCTTCCTTCTTCCCTCTGTCTCAGACAGAGTCTGTAGACTCCAGATGCCAGGAATCCGGCTTGTTTTACTCCAAGCTGCCACCTAAGTGGCTGGCATGGTGCCTGGGACAGAGCAGCATGGCCAGTAAGTCCCCGTGGTATCAATGCGTGGGCAAGTGAACAACCAAACCCAACCACCAAGCCTGGGGCCTGGGGCCTGGGGACCAGAAAGGCAAGGATCTAGGTGCAGGATAACCATAGAAACAAAAAAAGAAAATATTTTTTAAACACATGGAAAGGTCCTTCTGAGATAGGAAAGAACATTTAAACCACCAACCCTGTTGTACAAAAATTAGTTTATCTAAAACCAGTAAAAAAAAGAGCAGCCTTATTTTATCTTTACCAGAAATGGCATTTCTATTCTCGTTCACTGAAAGTGACATAAGTCTCATTCGGGATGACTGACTGGTCAAAGGTTGCAGACCAGGTCCAGAGTCACGGCGAGGCGAGCTGGCTCCGATGGGACATGACGTCTTGGCCAAATCAAAGTGCTGGGCACCAACCAGTGAGCCCACCAAAGTCACAGAGGAAGCAGCCAGTTCAATGAGCACAGAAAGGCCCAGAAGCCACCCACCTGCCCCTTACAATGTGGCCATGCAAACACCCCAATTCTGTAACTATTTTCTCTCTCCCTCTTAGCAATGATTTTGTGCACTTCAGGTACCATTAATTAGAGGAAATTCAGCAGTGTGGGGCAAAGCAAAGTTTGAGTTTGTTCAGTGGGCAATGGAATATCTTTCCAACAAGAAATACTTTCACGTCTTGTTGAGCCTCGTAAATTTTCTAAATGTTGAGACTTTGTTTCTGGTGTCCTCTGGTCACCTCGGCGCGGCCTGGTCCTTTCCAGAACTGAGTGAGAGGGAGTCCACGTGCGCGGTGGAACTGAAAGGCTGGAGCGGAGCCAGAAAAATGGAGGCTTCTGCCCCCAGCACGTCTGTCTCCTCCACGTGGCACCTGGGCGAAGGCACCCAGGACACTGCAGTGAGCTCGCTTCCCTGCTCCTGTCACAGCACCAACAGGCTCGGAGCGGATGCCCACCGCCACCTGGTCATGTGGGGAGCGCTGAGGGGAACGGCTGCAGTGTGCCGTGTCAACCACCACCCAGGAAGAGCGCAAATTATTACAAATAGCGGTATCATGGGTCCTTCCACCTCCCTCCCCACTGCACCAAAGGAAACCTCGTTTTAAAGGACTGAAGGAGACTGCCACCTGAGGGACATATTTGCAAAAAATCATAAGAAAGGCAACCCAATCAAGTTAATTTGGACACTGGTGTTATCCCTCCAGGAGAACCTCCAATAAGTCACATCACTCGTCTGTGAATACGCCTGTGTCAGTCAGTCAGTTGGGAGGACCCAGCCCCAGGGGCTATGGAATGCCCCACGCTCGTCGGCACTTGGACATGACTCGGTGCTGCAGAAACAGCACCCACGTGGTCTCCGACCCAAGCTGTGACCCCGGAGGATAAAGTGTTGGGTTTCATCTTCAGCTCCCAAGCCTGCTGCCCAGTTGGTTCTCAGCAACTGTAGGGGGGGAGGCGGTGGGGGAGGGCAAGGCGCAGCCCATACAGACCAGTCTCATTTTTGAAAGATAAACTTCACAAATCGTCACTTTTTCCAAGAAACACTATGGTGCCCTTACTTCTAAACTCACTGGCCTGCTCTCGAACGCCTCCACACCCTGCTGGCCCCTCCATCGTGCAGCAGGTTTCAGCGCCAGCGCCTTCCCCAGGCAGGCGCCCCTGCCCTTCCTGTCACACGTTCTCTGCACCTCTGGACCTCCACCCTCGGCACTCTTCTCGACAGCATCTAAGTGACCGTTTGTGACTGCCGTCCTGTCTGCCACGCTAGACCAAACTCCAGAGGATAGAAACTGCCTTCTTCACCCAGCACCTGGCACAGGCCTGGGACGTGGCTGACATCCACGGAACGTTTCTGCACCACACCCTGTGTTGACTGAGTTAGCAGCTGGGCTTTCCTGAGACATGGCTAACGTGCTGTGGCCGCAGGTCCTCTGACGGCCTGCAGTGAGGTGGAACTGAAGCGTCGAGTCTGTGACAGAAGGAACAGAGAGGCCTGGCCAGTCCTACTTGTAGTTTTGTACTGATTCTAAAGCCAACAAGGACCACGTGACAGACGCTGCAGGAGCGTCCCCACGGACAGTGACGCAGAGCCCCACGCACCGCACAGCCAGCCTGGGACCAGGCTGCAGAACAAAATGAAGATCTTACTTTTTAAGATGGGCTGGAAGCCACTGGATCAGAGCTTAATATTAAAAGTGAAGCCAAGTAGGGCTGAGTTGGCATAACAGGGCTCCCTGGGGAGCTCCTCGCACAACTAGGGTTCCGCACAGCTGGGCACCAACCTCCTCTCGGATCCATCGGGAGGAGTGCGGCCAGTTTCGGCAGAGGACAGTGGTCACAGGAAGCAGGCAAGAAGGGCTTCTGTGCCAGGAGCAGCCTCTAGAAAGCAAGGGAGACTGGACCATGGGGACCCTCGCGCAGCCTTCCAACCGGCAAGGCAAGGAATGGCGTGAGAACAGGCTCACAGACAATGGAAGAGACGTCCCGACATTTTTCTGAGATGTGAGACAGAGCTACTCACTCCTGCTCACAGGGCAGAAGAGAAGCAACTCTCAGAAAGCAAATCAGAGTGGCAGGCACACCATCTGCAGAAAGATCATGAGCATCTCCTTTGTGCTCAGCCATTGCTCCTGAAAACGCCACAGCACAGGGAGGGCCGGGCCAGTTCCCGCCGAGACCCAAGCTCATACTCAGCAAGACTGGAATGTGAGTTCAGGTCAGGAATGGGCCCTTCGCGAGACATGGCTCAGCCTCTAGAGTTTTGAGTGTGTTTGGTTTGAAATATACTATACTGAAATGAATAAGAAATGACTTATCATTACATATTCAATTACTAACATGACTTTGTCTCCCCAAGCGAGATTAACTAGCGGGCTAACAATCAGGTCCCACCTCTGCAGGAGAGTCTCGAAGGCGCCATGATCCATTTGGGACTACTTCTTGCTTTTGAAAATAAGCTCATCGGCACACAGGAGAGCATCTATCCTCCCACAATCCAGTGCAGCTGACGCACTGTGGCGCAGGGTTTGGGAGGACCAGGGCAACCCAGGAACTGGGCCCGGGAAGGCAGACTGGGACAAGAAGCTCTGCCATCCTCACCAGGAGAGAACGAGGTTTTCTCTGGCAAGGGCAAGCGGAAGGTGAGGACGGAGAACACAAAGACCATTGGGCCTATCAACGTTCCAAGTGTCCCTTTACTGTGATTCCTGCAAAATAATTATTCCTATCAGTGGCCATCTCATAGAGGGCGTTTAAGAGAGTGGGTTCATTAAAGACAGTCGGGATCACAAACTCATTTAAGTCTCCTTGAACCTGTTTAATCAAAATGATTTTCTGCTCTTCTCTATTACAAGTTGAGTTTCTGTGGTGACAGATTAATGACTGATCTGCTAAGCCATACCACCTCTCTTGTCACCAACCCCTCCAACTGAGCCAGCCACCAGCCATTCCATCAATAAGCCCCACTTGCCCTTGAAACTCATTATAGCTGAGCTGTTAAGATCAACTGAGCAGATGAGATGCTCCCTGACACCCCGGTTCTGCTGCGGAGACCACCAAACCCCACCGAGCATGGGGGCGCAGAATGCGGCTGGCCCTCAGGGTCTCATTAGAGTCACAAACTCAGGTCACTCTGGAGTAAGATAAATGCCAAAGCAGCACTTCTGGTTCTTTGGGCAGGCTACAGGTAATTATCCTGGAGTTAAATGTCAGGGCTAGTTTCGTGTGACCAAAAGAAAGAAAATGTCATGTTTGGTGTAAGCAACAATATTATTTTAATCGGATCAGAAGCTCATTATTAGCAGAAGATAAGCCCTGATGTGACCCCTACAGTGAGGTGTGTCCACCTGGCTCCCCATTCCATTGCACTGTCTCCTCACTGATCGCTCCCGCACACAAGGCAGGGAAGACTCACAATGTGCTATGGTGGAGGCTCACGCCCAGACCCGCTCCACTCCTGACAGGCTGATGTGCACAGTGAGAGGCTAGAATCAGGCTGCCAGGTTCAGTCCAGGCTCCTCTGCAGCCCGGCTCTGCTAACTCTGGGCAGGGGACTCAGCCTCCCGGTAAGTCAGGGATAAGAACAGTATCTCTCTCCTTGGGTTGTTGTGATTTAAATGAGATAATATATGTAAAGCACCTTAAACAATATCCTGCACACTAAGTGCTTCATTAAAGTTAGGTATTCCCTATTTCTGCAATGTTTTAATTTTTAATTACAATCAGCATGTATTACCTCTATGAGAAAAGCTTATTTAAAAAGAAAAAAACATGACAAGAAACGTGTGACAGCGTTAAGAGAAAGGGTTTCATCCAGCAGACAAGGAGTTAGTACCTCAGTAAGAGATCGCGTTATTTCTCTCCCTCTCCCTTAGAGCCGACCCGCTGGCATGTGGTAGACTGTCAAATACTTGTTGGAATGAATGAATATACAAACGAGTATAAGAATAAACTGAGGGAAATTCGCTCACAGGAATGGTGATGGAAAGCCAAACAAGACAAATTGGGAGAAGGGCTGTGGCTTCTTGACCCCTTAACTTCAAACCACAGCGCAGTTAATGAGCAGGGGGCAAGGGGCACACTGCCAGCCATCACTTCTGTTTCCAAGTCCACACACTAGCACACCCATGGGTCTCACCAGCTCTCTACAGGGCACCCTTAGTTTTCAGCTTCACGAGTTCAAAAATTACTTCCCAATATCTCTCCCCCAAGTGCAAAAAAAAAAGGATGAGTCATGGGAAAGGTGAGACATTTTCTTTTGCAATGACGTTCAAAAACTGACAAGCATTGTACATAACCTCAGGGCAGTATTCCCAAGGCCCCGGTAGCTTCAGCAAAACAACTCCAGTGGCAGCAGAGAAGCTGAGCTCCGTCAGCCTCGGTTGAGGCCTGGCTCAGTGCAAGTGTCCGCTGGACGAGCCACCGCACTGGGTGAGCTCTGTCCTTTGTCCACTGAGCAGCCGGTTCTACAGGAAGAAACCTTTTATTCTCTGGTCACAGGGGACCGAGGCTGTGTGGTTATTCCGAGAAAGATAACGGTCCAGATGAAGACCTCCAGAGAGGTTAACAGCATTAAATTATGCCTGATCCATGGCTGACTTCAGAGGACCCCACGAAGCATGTAAAATGTTGATGAACGAAGATATTTGAGATTTTTTAAACATTTTTAGATGTTTTTAATGTTACAATGAATTAAATTATCGTTTTAAAAAACCTATGCTGCTTAAAATATTAGTTTCACACATCAAATTACTCCAGAAACAAAAAAGCAGCACATTTGAACAGAGAAGCTTTTCTCTTTCTGTTACGCTTTGGACACTTTTGTATTATGTATGGTGTTATTCCCTATAGAAGCTGAAAATGTGTGTCTAGAATACGGACTTCCAGCACTCTTCCCGGAAACACGGAATCAGAGTCTCAGGGGAAGAAGCTGCATTAGGACTGAACGAGTGCCCAAAGTGAGTTTCACAGCAAGTCAGGGCCGGAAAACACAGCTCCAAGGATAAAAAATATCACCATTTTTAAGAAAGACAGGACATGAAGAAAACCCCAGTTTTTAAAAAATTCAAAGATGAATGTGAAATGAGAATAATGCCACGCTTGTGGTACATGGAGACTATAAACCTTTGAAGGGGCACAAAATCACAGGAAACTTCTCCACGTGGCTCAGGCCACAGCTGCTCTCCATCTGACCCAGCTGCCATGAGAAGCCGTTGCAAAGGGGCCCCTCCTCCTCCACCCCCGGCTCAGCCTCCCACCTCTAGCCGAGTTAAATGCCTGCCCCATTCCTCAATTCCATCTAAAATGTAATGATAAGAGAAACAAACAAAAATGATTTCTACTCTATGTGAATCCGTGAATGGAAGCTCCTTTGGGGCATCTTTGGGTGATTTCGGCACCTTTTCCAGCCACAGGCAAAGACAGTTGGTGCAGGGACCCCGAGCCACACAGAAGGTACTGATGGGAGTTAGCAGGGCAGGGATTCCCCTGGGCGGGTGCAGGGAGCAAGAAGGATATCTGACACAAAATTAAGAGCCCACAGTCAACTAGGGGGAGGGGAGAAAGGAACAGAAAGCAGGGAGGGAAGTGAGCCCCCACTGAAGGATACGGGCACACCTGTTCCTCTGGACTGGGACCTGGAGAGGTGCTCTTTGGAAAGTACATGGAAACATCTAGATTCACTGGAATCCTCAGACTCTCCCCCTGCAAGGGATGGAGACACCCAGAACGGGGCTGAGACGAGTCCAGGGAAAGAGGGTGACTCCTGCACATCTCCCACTTCCAAGAGCCCTTGTTGGACTTGTTGACAAGAACCAAGGCTCCAGAGTTTGGGTCTCTCCCAAAAGCAGGCATTCCCAATGTTAGGTATCATAAACCTTCTTTCCCAGCTGCCCCGGTCAGCCTGTAGAAGGGCTGGCAGCAGCCCCCACAGCACAGAGGGGATGCCATCTTCCGGAAGGACTGTGCCAGGTGCCTCTTGCCCCTGCACCCTCTGGGGCACCCCTGGGGAGCAGCAGCCAGCCTCCGATCGAAGCAGGCAGCAGATGTGCCTCTGGGTGCCCAGAAATAACCTGCTCACCCAGAGGAGCAACCCTCTGCCACCCAGGCTTGTCTTCCCCCACCCAGGGGACCAATGACATGAGCTCCCTAAAGCTTCCCCTTCAAGCTTTTGACCCCTTCCCCTAAAGATGTCAGAGGTCGAAATCACCACATTCCTCTTCCCCCACCCTTTTATCAGGCCCGCTGCCCTGCCCCTCCATACACCTGGAGCACCTGGAACACCTGGCTCTTCAAGAAATGAACCGAGTTCACCCCCAAACCTAAGGTCTGCAGCAGAGAATCTTCTGGCACACCTTAGAGGCGGCCCAATCACTGCTGCCTCGAGAGGTTCTCTGGGGGGCTCGGCAAAGTAAACCACCAACGTCAGGAGAATTCAGCAGCCCAGGGAGCCACTCTCTCTGCAGCTGCTCACCGTTCACATCATGTGTAGTTCTGTCACCACCACCACCCCAGTCCTACACACACCTGGACCACAGGTACCAGGCAGAGAATCAAGCCTTAGAAGTTCTCTTTAAAGTTATTCTCAGGCAAGCCGCAGCCCATGGCCCTGGGACCCCCCCCCCCCCCACCCCAGCAGCCCTGGGAGGTCTGCACCAGTTCCACCCCGCCCCCCCCCCCCACTTCAGAGACCCCGGCTCACCCGGGCTCCCCCCACCCCGCCCGCAGGGCAGCGCGGCGGTACTCACATCTCGAAAGCGGTTCCAGTACTTGTCGCGGTCGTACTGGGAGACGGTGCTCAGCCACTGGTCGTTGTCCAGGAAATTGCCGTTGGGCCCCGCGCCTCCCGCAAGCGCTTCCAGGTGCCGGCTCTCGACCTGGAGGACGCACCACGCCGCGGCGGCCGCCGCCAGCACCGCGATCGCCGGCATCTGCGGGGCGGGGGCGCGCGGCTCGGTGAGCGGGGTGCGGGCGGCCGCTAGCCGCTTGCCGGCCAGGGCGCCGCGCGCCGCCCCCACGGCCCAGCTGCAGGGTCGCCCCTTGCACACCTGGGGCGCCTGTCGCGGCTCTAGAGACCCAGGGACCTCGCTCCTGAATGGCGGCGGGGAAAGCACTCAGTCTCGAAGGAAGAGGCTGCGTCACAAATGAGGGGCTGCTGTCAACTAAAGAAGACCCCTGTCAGCTCTTCTCTGGGTGCCCACGACCCCGCTACTCTCACGCGGGAGGCTTCAGGACCCCTCCGCCAATCCGCGGAGCCAAGCCGCACTCCCCCAGACGGCGCCCGGGGCTCGGAGCAGCAGTCCGGGCTCGGGCAGGATGGGGCGCGGCAGAGGGTTCCCGCAGCTGCGAGGTCTCTCCTCGCCCGCCCGGCCTCTTCGGCGTGAGGGGCGCGCGGAGACGCCCCAGGCCCCGGACCCTGCCAGCCCCTAGGTGGTCGCGGGGAGGTCCCAACTACGCCAAGTTGGGGCGCGGGGTTCGGCGGGCACGTACCTTAGGGGCCGGACCGGGTCCCCGCGTCCGAGTTGCCTGAGCTCCGGTGGCACGGTCGCGGACCAGGCTGACTGGCCTCTCGCTGCCCCGCGCTCCTGCCACCCGCCGCCGCGCGTCCGGCCGCTTTGTGAGCCCGCGGCGCTCTGGCTCCGCTCGCGCTACGGCTCGCTCGGGCGCGGCGTCCGCCGGCGGAGGGGCCCGGGCGCGCGAGCCGAGGCCTCTGGCGACCCCTGGCGGCCATATGCAGCGGTGCCGCCCGACCCGCGTGCCCGCCGCCCCAGGTCCAGCACAGGCCGGTGAGGGGGCGAATGTGCTCGTCCACGTCTTTACTGCAGGACTGAAACAAGCTTTCGGGCCCACGCTGGTGAGAGAAACTGAGGGGATGGAGGACATAAGGCCAAGAAGCCGACTAGCGTTGAGGCCTTCTCAAAAGGACGGTCGAAGGACCACCGGAGTCAGAATCGCCTTAGTTGGGGGGAAGAGGGGGCTCCTTAAAATGGGGATTCCTGGCTCACTCCCCAGGCTTGCTGAATAAGCATGCCTTAGGAGGGTCCCCTGAGGCGAGTACATTTCTGCACTGCCCACCCCAGGTCGTCCTCGCACCCACCCACGCCTCTGCACTCCATGCTCCATACCATGCCCACTGCTGTCGGTCCCTTAAGACCGACCTCCTGGCCTGTCACTTCTATATCCTCACGTCCCCACATTGGCCCTATGGGTATGCCTCGGTGTTCTTCTGCACAGAAGCCCTTGTCTGCTGCACTGGCCCCAGCATCCGCCTGCTGGGTTTTCCTAGAGGGAGGACAGGGCGTTGGGGGAAAACTAGACCTGGCTTCAGAGACAGGACGCAGGAACAGGAAGCCAGCCTAACCCTCTGTGCCCCATACACGTTCCAGATCCTCAACCACGTCCAGTGGAATAGGGATGGAAGGGAATTAATGCAGCCCCCCTGTCCGCATACAGGTGACACTTACTTGCTGCCTTCCTCTTGTACGACCATGCCGCATTCCCTAGACACCCGAGTGCTCTTTTAGAACAAATCTGACGCACTCACTCCTCTCTCCTCCGCACACACTTAACAATCTTCACATTGCTTTCAGATAAAGACCAAACCACTGGCAGGAGCGCCCAGGCCCTGCACACTGGCCCCTGCCTGCTTCCTCTGCTGCCTGTCCTGCCACTCCCTCCTCACTCCCTGACTTCCTGGGCAGGCTGGCCTTGGTGTAGACCTCTGTGGAGGTGGGCGCCCTCTGGCACTGGGCATTCACTTCTGCTGGGCCACTGTCCACACCAGCCCCCAACACAGGCCTCATTAGTCCCCCAGCTCATTCATGTGGATCTCTTCAAAGGACCTTCTGTGGGGCCTGTGGACCAGTCCGGGACCCTGGTGACACCCTCCTTGAGGACACAGTGCTTCTCCAGCTGTAAGCTCACTGCCCTTGCTATTATTCCACATCTCTGCTCCCCACCTGGCTGGAGCTCTGTGAGGATAGGGGCCACGTTTGCCTTGTTCACTGCCACACCCGGCGCCCAGCCTGAGCTCCTGACACACAGCAAGTCTTCATAAAATACCTCATGAATGAATGAATGAATGAATGGCACCCAACCATGGTCTGGAACCACACTTCTCAGCCAACATGCCCCAACACGCATGATGCAGTCTGCTGTAAGTTGTACTGCAAATAATTTGGTTGTGTATATTTTAATGTATAGAATTTGGATTAAGATTTTTTGAGTAGCAGATGCTTACCCCAACATTACTCTGACTGATTTACATTCCTAGAAGCATTCTTGAAAGGCAGACAAAGGAGCAGAGTCACAGCTACATGTGGGGGCTACATGTCATCCACGGTTTATTTTATCATGGGAATATTTTAGGCACTTCAGTGTCATGTTCCGGGCGTATCACAGCAGGACAGCGGTTTAGAAATGATGGCGAGAGCGTTTTTTACTTTCATGGAAACCCAAGGAAGCAGCTACTTCCCCATTTCTCTGCCCAGTTTGATGACAAAACTCCAGTCGGCCCCAGATGTCATTTCAGCTTCCTCAGCTCCATTTCATCCTTCCACCTGTTCCAATCTGCCTTTCATCCTCACAGAGTAACTGAACTGACTCGTCACCTTCAGCGACCTCCCCCCAGTCTCCACCCCAATGGGAAGCCCTCAGTCGTCCCCTGCTTGGCCTCAGAGCACTTAGGCCCCTGCAACACCCCACTGCTCATTCCCACACACATACCAGAGCTTGTCCGGCTCAGGCCTGGGCCCTCGCATCCAGGCCCCTGCTGAGGGTCTCTAGGTCTATTTCCAGCCCAGAGTGGCTGATGACGTCCAGCCGTACATCCACCCTCATACTTGACATCTCCTCCATAGGTCCCATGGGCATGTCTAACTTTACAAGGTCAAAACAGGGGTCTAGATTTCCCTCCGGACACCTGTGCTCTGAGTCATCCCTACTCCAGTAAATACATCTCCATCCATGTGGCTGCAAAAGCCAGCAGCCTGAGTCATCTCCAATCCCTCCCCTTCCCTCGCCCCTCACTTCCGGTCTGTCAGCAAGCTGATCCATCCCACTTCCAAATGCTGCGGCCCATCCACTTCACTCCACCTCCGCTGCTGCCACCAGCCACTCGCGGTCACTTCTCACCCGGAGGGCTGCGGTGGCTTCTGGGTGAGTTTCCTGGATTCTTTACTTTCCCCTCCAACCTACTAACCACTCAGGGGTCAGAGTAGTCTTTTTAAAACAAAAACCACCCACTTGCATGAAACCACTCACTGGTTTCCCGTGACACTAAAACATAAATCCAGACTCCTCCCCACGCCTGGCAAAGCCCTGCACCATCTGGTCCCTCCCGTCCCTTTCCTTCCCTGGACTGGAGCCACTCCTGGCCGTGGTCATGCACACAGGCCAAGCATGTTCTCACCTCAGTGCCTCCCTCCGGCTGGGCCTCTGCCCGGAATGGCCCTCTCCCTGCTCTTCACAGTTTAGCTCCTTCTTCGCCACCAGATCTCAGCTCCAACCACACCACCTCACTGAAGCCTTCCCTCCCCCTCCCATCTCAGGTGGGCCCTCCACATTCCAGCGCATCTGTGCTAGATGCTGGCCCCTGGCTGTTCCCTTAAGAGTACTTTGTTCTTTTGTCTCTCTGTTCCCCAGTTTGAATATGAATTCCAGGAAGACAAACATATTGTCTTTTTTACTGTTGTAGCCCCAGGCTTATCTCAGAGCCTGGCATTCAATGGGCACTCAATAAGTATTTACCCAGTGACTGAATGAACAAATGAAGCAAGCTCCATAATGCTAATGCATCCCGAAGTTTGAAAACCGTCTGGAGAAGTTTCCTGTCACGGCTCTCAAGTCCCTCATTCTACAGATCCAAGTTGTGCTGTTTTGACACCACCTGTCCCCAGTTTAATCAGAGGGCACCTGCTCTTGGCCAAGCTCCAACCTCAAGAGGGGCATCTTCCCTGCAACCACCTACGGGGTAGAAAGAGCAGCCAGAGCACCTTGGGCAGGTGTGAGGGAGCCGGGTCTGGCCAGAGCAGAGAGAGGATGTAACCTTGGAACAGGGGCAAGGAGGCTGGGAGCTGGAGACCTGCTGTGAACTCAGCCAGCACTTGCGGGGACAAATGCCAGATTTATTCAGCTGCGGGAAGCACTCGGGACCAAGATCAATACCGAGCCTTGGGCTGTATTTCTGCTTTTCAGTGGCTTGCGCAGAACTATAATAACTCCTTGTTTTAACACAGTTCTCATTTCCAAAGAGCCCCACGTGTTTTATTTTTGGTTTAATAGACCCTCCCCCGTGAACTACTGGGTAGTGTGAAGCAGACATAACTATCTCCGTTTTACGTGGAACACAGGTTGGGTGAATTGCTGAAGGTCACAGAAAGAGAAAAAGATGAATCTAGTCGTGGGAGTTTGGGGTGCAGCCCCCACTTCAGGATGCTGTGCTGGCCAGAGCACCATTCCCCCATGGGGCTCCATCTGATAAAGGGGTGCCTCTAAGACTTACCTTCTCACCAACCCAGGTTTAGTTTTCGCTGCAAACTCACATGGCTCCTGCTACGCGGCCTCTCCACTGGGCTGTCTCGCTGGCACTTTGAATTCAGTGTGCCCCAAACTGAACATCCGAGCTGCATCCTTCAGCCAAACCTGCTCATCTTCTTGTAGAACCTCAGGAAAACTGCCACCACCACCCCCCAAGATGCTGGTGTCATTCTAACCGCCTTCTCAGTCCCCACTTTCAGTGAATCACCAATATGTCAGCACCATCTTTGCCTGTTTCCAGCTCTACTCACCCTTCCCCCCCTAGAGTGCACTTCCCACCTGCACTTCACAAAGCCCCTCACAGGGGTTTCTGCTTCTGGGCTGGCCACTCATTCTCCACACAGGTACCAGAGTGGTCCCGCCCTCAGTACAAATGTGATCCCTTCTCTCTCCTCCTGTCCTGAGCCCTGAGGATAAAGAGCAGGCACCTCCCCGTGATGAATGTGCACTTTGCCGTGCCCAGGGGCTGCCAGCCGCCTCTGTCCCACACACCCCTCGCTGCCCCCCCCACCATCTCCACCCAGCCTCCTCCACCTCATGGCCTTTTGTGAGGGGGCTTCCTTTCATCTGACACTGTCCTCCCTCCCTGCCCTTTTTCGGGCCAGCCCCCACAGGCCCTTCAGGTCACAGCTTCACTCCAAGTCCTCAGACAGGGTTCTCCTGACCCTGACAACCTTGGGACACTCGTCAGAGCTGTATACTGTTCATCTACCACTAGACATTCAGGGGGACAATGGCAGGGTCCAGGTCTGTGTCTGTCTTATTTGCTGCTGAACCCACAGTGCTTTAAAAGCACCGCATGCATAGTAGATGCACAATAAATATCGACCGAATCGGTGAATGCTCATGGTGTAATGTATTCAAAAGTTCCCTCCCTTCTCAGAAGCAAAGAAGCTCCCATGTTTATGCTGGAATCTTAACCTGAAAATGCCCTGTGGATGGAAGGTGGAATGGCATGATCTCTCCACTCCCGGGCTATTCTGCAGGTCTGAGGATGATGTTGCAACATCCCCTGGCCCCAAGAGGAAGAAAACGAAATCGATGCATTTCTTGACACCATTGAAAACAGCTCACCCAGCAGGGCCTGTAACTTTTATGAACACGTCGATTTCACCTATTGATTATATATCTGTATTCAGCAGAACTCATTCCATCTCCCCACGTCGCCCACCGCCAGCCCCACCCCTCACACACACGCTCTTTCCCCATGCAAAACCATGGCAAATGGGCAACCCAGCTTGGAGGAATTGATTTTAAGCAAATAAATACTTCACAAATAGATAAAAATAACTTTCAGCAAAGCCTAATGACCAAGCAACCACACAGGGACAAAGCAGAGGGAGCTGAATTCCTGCCTGCAGAGAAAAAAATCACAAGGGTGACAGTGGCAGCGCCATTTGCTGATGTGCACACAGCATGTGTGGCGCACCAGATAGTGTGTTACCTGCTGTTATCCTCCCGACAGCACTGTGTGAAGAAGCCTCTGAGATAAGCCCCATTTCACAGATGCAGACACTGAGTCCCAGGCTTGTGTTGTCACACATGCAGGTCCCCTCAGTGAGTGACTGGGGAGCCTGAATTGAACCCAGCACTTCCTGATGTCAAAGGTCAAACCGTGACCCATGACACCACTCAGCAGCTGCCTTCCCCCTTGCAGCCCTCTGTGTCTCCCTCACCCTCCACACTACATTTCACATCAATAAAAAGTTACCCTTTGATGTGCATGAACTGCTACTAGCTCATTTATTCACAATACATGTTGTGCTTATGAAGGCTAGTGTCTGCTCCCATGCAATGTATGGTCTAGTTGGTTAAATGGGAAATCACAGCAATTAGGTACTACCTGTGATTATGGAGGCTTCAAAAGGCACTGACAACTGTGACTCACTGAACATGGTACCAAAGGACTTGATATGACCCAGGGCCTCCAGTGCTGATGTAACCTGGTCATCCTGGGGTGTAGGGTAGTGTGTGGCTGCCAGGCACCACACGTTTGGTCCTCACCCAGCAATACTGACACCTTCTCTGCCTCTCACAGAGATGGCTGCTCCCAAGGTCTTGACCCACCTCTGTGGCAGTCCAGGTACAGTCTACGTGGCCAGGGATCATGGGTGGGAGACTTCCAGGGGCTGATGTTTTCGTGAAAAACCACTGAGGATGGGAAGGACCAGAGTTACTCTGGGGAAGGCAGCCTCAGACTCTTATTTAGCTATTCAACAATCCACTATGGAGCAGACCTTTTGTGTCAGGCTAGATGATGCTGGGGACACAACAGGAGAATGGGACAGACAGAGTCCCTGCCCTCGCGGAGCCTATTCTTTTTTAAAATTAGATTTTACTCATTATGCTATTACAGTTGTCCTGATTGTCCCCCTTTGCCACCCTCCACCCAGCACCCCCCACTCCCTCAGGCAATCTTCCCACCCTTATTCATGTCCATGGTCATGCATATAAGAACTTTGGCTGTTCCATTTCCTGTACTGTGCTGTACTTTACATCCCCATGACTATTCTGGAACTATCTATTTGTACTTCTTAGTCCCCTCACCTCTTCATCCATTCCCCCACACCCCTCTTCCATCTGGCAACCATCAAAACACTCTCTGTACCCATGATTCTCTCTCTGTTCTTGTTTGCTTAGTTTGATTTTTAGATTCAGTTGTTGATAGGTATGTATTTCTTGCCATTTTATTGCTCATAGTTTTTATTTCCTCTTTCATAAATAAGTCCCTTTAACATTTCATGTAATAGTGGTTCGGTGATGATGAACTCCTTTAGTTTTTTTCTTGTCTGGGCAGCTCTTTATCTGCCCTTCCACTCTAAATGACATCTTTGCTGGGTAGAGCAATCATGGTTGTAGGTCTTTGCCTTTCATGACTCCAAATATTTCTTGCCAGTCCCTTCTAGCCTGCAAAATTCTTTTGATAAATCAGCTGACAGTCTTAAGGGAATTTCTCTGCAGGTAACTAATTTCTTTTCTCTTGCTGCTTTTAAGCTTCTCTTTTTATCTTTAACATTTGGCATTTTAATTGTAATGTGCTTGGAGTGGGCTTCTTTGCATCCATCTTGTTTGGGACTCTGTGCTTCCTGTACAAGCAATGTCTATTCCTTCACCAAAATAGGGAAGTTTTCTTTCACTATTTTTTTCAAATAAATTGTCGATTTCTTGCTCTTTCTCTTCTTCTTCTGGCACCTCTATGATGTGAATGTTGGACCTCTTGAAGTTGCCCCATAGGCTACTTATACTATCCTCATCTTTTGGGGTTCTTTTTTCTTCTTGTTGTTCTGATTGGTTGTTTTGTGCTTCCTCGTGTGTCAAATCATTGATTTCATTCTCAGCTTCATCCACTCTACTGTTGTTTCCCTGCAAATTGTTCTTTACTTCAATTAGTGAATCCCTTGTTTTTGACTGGATCTTTTTTATGCTGCTGAGGTCCTCACGAAGTTCCTTGAGTGTCCTTATAACCAGTGTTTTGAACTCTGCATATGATTGATTGCTTATCTCCATTTTGTTTAGCTCTTTTTCTGGAGTTTTGATCTGTTCTTTCATTTGGGCCATGTTTCTTTGTGTCCTCATTTTGGCAGCTTCCATATGTTTGTTTTTATGTATTAGGTAGAGCTGCTTTGCCTTTGTGTCTTGGTAGCGTGGTCTAATGTAGTAGGTGTCCTGTAGGGTCCAATGGCACAGCCTCCCCTATTACCCAAGCTGAGTATTCAAGGTGCATCCTTCCCGTGGGCTGAGTACACCCTCCTCCTGTAGTTGAGCTTTGGTTGTTGTTGGCAGGTCACTGGGAGGTATTTACCCAAGCCAGTCAGCAGCAAAGATTGGCTATGACCACTTACCACCAACCTCCACCCTCTGTGGAGATTCAGCTGTGCAGAGGCAAGGTGGTGGTGCTCTGATGTGGTCTGTAGCTGTCCACTGGGTGCATTGGCCCTGAGTTTTCCTGGGTGGTACAGGCCAAGATCAGCCCCCACCTGTGTTTTGCCTGGGGCTGCCCTGCTTGAGCTATAAAGCAACTGAGATGGCTGCTTGGAGATTTCCAGGCAAAGCCAAGCTATGACTCTAGGCTGGCTGCTGCTGATGCCAGGCCTGGGCCTCACTAAGACCAGCTTCTGATCGTTTAAGAGGAGTTAGGAAGTTGTGAAGCAGGAGCAAAGACCAGCCATTCACATGGAGAAGCAGTCTGGGTGGGCCAGTAAGTTGGGTAGAGTAGAGTTTCTGGGGCTTTCCGAGTCAAACAGTGGTAGCCAGGTAGATGGGGTCTCAGATATGACACCAGCTTGCTGGCTCTGTGACTCTGTCGGGGGAGTGTTTCAAAAAGGGACAAAGGCCTCTACTTGCTTTGATGCAAGACACTTCAGTTTCTCCCAGTCACTGTAATTTTGATGTGGTTGTGCAAGGAGGCGAGCCATGTCTGCCTCACTGCCATCTTGACCAGAAGTCCCTCATGAAGCTTATGCTAACAGGGAAACCTCAACACATGCTCGCAGCACTGGAGACAAGCTTTGATGGCCCAGGTGGAAAGAATTCATCCTGTTTCATTCCTCCTAAAGAACCCTGACATCCATCTGTCTGGAACATCTTCCCAATTCTCCAATGGCTAAAACACCCTGTGGAGTGTGTGAGCCCCCTGTCAGCCGTCAGATATACCCCATTTCAGAGAAGTTAAAACAGCATGCACCTTAGAATCGATGGAACAATGGAATGCCTACCTCTTAGGGTAATCAAGAGGACTAAACAGGTTTATATTTGTAATGTGCTTAGAACAGTGTCTTACAAATAATGATGCCATATCCATGCTTGTTTGTTAAATTAAAAGTTCCTCACCCAACCCTATGGAATCTGAGGTTGGGAGAAGTAAGTGGCTTACTGAGGAATAAAGGGGATCTGAACCCGGGCATCCTAGCCCCTGAGTCCATGTCTACACCTCAGTGCAGGGCTGCCTCCCTCTCTTCCCCTCACCATCTGCTCTAGAGGGAACAGAGGAAGATACCTGATCTCTGCTGAGCAACAAGCCCTTAGAGACTTGAAGACAATTTTATTTTCTGCTCCCAGAAAAGCCATCCAAGTGCCTCTCCTTTCTCTTATTACCTCTATGCTTGTTTAAAGAAAAGACACGCCCCATGTGCTGGCATCAGCCCACTCTCACACTACAGAGTTTGGAAACAGGCTGGCAGGGCTCTTTCCCTCTCAGGGTCAACACCAGGTCTCTGCCTGGAGAGGAGCTTCAGTTTGGGAAAGATGCTGGGGAGAGGAGGCCAGAAATGTGGACCATCAGGGGCCTTGGCCGTGACTCCAGAGAGCAAGGCTGCTGAGAGAGGCCCCAGTGCAGCAGGAACCCCAAGATGGAGAGCAAAATGGGGTCCCTCCTGGAGGAAGCCCTCCAAGGTTTCAAGCTGAGATGGGAACAAGAGAGCAAAATTGGAGCTGGAGAAGTCGTGCCGAGCCAGGTGAGCCTTGGAAACAGAGCAAAAGGAAACAGCCCAGTTTGCTGAGACCCCGGAGGAGCCTGAGTGTTCACAGTCTTCGTGGAGCAGAAGAAACTAGCTCAACAGGATGCCTAGAACCACCCAGCAAACTAGCTTGAACCAAAACCAAACTTTCTATATATACTTTTCCACCCAAACTCCCAAAATAAAATACAGATGGGTCTGTAAAGTCGTATGCACTAAACTGACCCAGCCCGAGCCCCCAGGAATGGATGACACTAGGAGGGAATCCTTTCAAGGCAAGACATACCCTGAAGGCTGGGACACACCAGTGGGAAGATGAGAACCTTCATCAACGTGCTAACTGCACAAAGCACGAGGCCTGGGGAACCCTGGTTCAAACACCAGCTCAGCCTCCCACTAGCTATGGACTCTCAGACTAGTTGATTAACCCCTGAGACCCATTTTCTTGCTTGTAAAATGTGGCTAACAGTGGTGTACCTTCTTTATAGGGCCGTGGGGAGGGTTAAGAGGTGTGTGAAGCTCACAGTGCTGAGTGTCTGCACGTGAGAAACACTATAAATGACAGGACAGTGTCACTGCCGTTCCTATAAAATGCTTCACAATTTACTGGGTGATTTCTTACTAAGTCTCATATATGAGGCTCATAGAAGCAGGTCAGTTCACCCCTTTATAGCCTGAGAAACTTAGACTCAGAGAAAAAACTTTAATCACTTGCACACTCCTCTCCACTAGAGTTTTCTTAAAGCCTAAGTGTTAGGAAGAATTTGCCTGGCTGCACACACATCCACATATAATTTACAGATGCCACAACTGTGAAAGCATCCTCAGTCAATTTGCAAGTTAAATTTGTACCATTTCACTAAAGTCATAAAGTAAAAAGGGAGTTATCAAGCCAGGGAGAACGGTAGGGGAGACAGCAGGGGTCCCCAGAAACTCTCCCAGGATCTTCAGTGGGAGAACACTAAATTCAACTCAGCATCTGCCCAACAAAGGAATATAATGCAAATCATTAAAATGATGGCTATAAAATCCATGAAGCAATATGAAGAAACATAGAGTAAAAAAAAAGTCATGTTATGGAACTGGACGTACAGAATGTTTTGGCAGGAAAAAGGAATGAAAGAAAACACACAGGGACTAGCAATGGCTATGTTAGGGCAGAACTGTGGGTAATGTTCTTTTTCTTCTTCTAAAGATATCTCAGCAAGGACATGTAACATAAACAGTAATCCTTTATTGGGAGCCTACGTTCTGAGCTAGAGAGACCTGGGCCTGCACCTCCGCTCTGTCACCCAATGCCTGTGTGATTTCCACAAGCTTTTCACTGTCTATATACTCGTTGTTGTCCCGAGAGGGGCTGGGCTTTGTTTTCCCGTGGCATCGCCCACTGGCTGCTAGATGGGAGGTGGTAGTAGTTATGAGGGTATATAACCTCTCCACATCTCTCTGCCAAGGGCAAATCTCCTGAGAAGGGGAACCACTCATACCTACGTGCTCCTCATGTTAAGGTCACCCCATCCATCCACAGCTTCTCCAGGTCCTGATAGGTTACACTTGCTGAGAAATCATGTAAGACGAGGGTCACTTAGTTGCTGCACTTGGTCTTGAAGTCATGACTGATGCCTGTCCATCCTCTCCCTTTGACTGGCACTTCTGCCAGTGAGGGCAATGAGCCTGGTGAGGCAACACACACCCTTATCCACATAGAGTCTGAGCCCCTGATCACCAGGCCAATTAACTGCCTATGGTTATGATTGGCTATGAAGTACCAAGGAATCTCAGGGGATCACCTGAAACAAAACCTATTTCTCCTCACTGCCGCCCAGAGCATCAGTCCTTCCTCATGATGATGAGGGTTAATTACTCCTTTCTGTACTTGCTGGGCTTCTGACATGAGATGAGGAGCCCAAAGTGACAAGGCAGCAGCCATAGCTTAAGTTCAGTGCAACACCTGCTCTGTGCCCATGTGGGAACATCTCCCTCTGGGACCCAGGGTCTCTACCTGGACAGACCAAAGCTGCACACAGGAAGTACAGATTCTCCAGATGTGTCACTGAGAGTGGGCATGAGCAGGGATGCTCCTTCTCATACTCTTTGGTTCTCAGACCTTTGGTTCTCAGACTCTTTGGTTCCCAGGTATTTGGTCTGCTGGGGACATAGCACCATATGATGGCCGTTGGTTTGAGGTGCATGCTTAACCTGAGGGATGTTGCCCCATCCTTGCAGGAAATCATCTCTAAATTGGTACCGCAGCTACACCTTTAAGAAGCTGCTCCAATCCCTAATCAGGCCAGCAGCTTCAGGATGGTGCAGTATATAAAAGGAACAGTGGATCCGATGGTTATGTGCTCACTGCATTATCACCTTTGCCAGACAATGGGTCCCTAGTCCAAGGCAATATTATGCGGTATCTCATATCAAGACACAAAACACTGATATGATTCTGTATTTGCTAGTGGTGTTGGCTGAGACACTGCAGGCAACAAGGGCAAATCTGAACCCAGAATATGTGCCAATCCCAGTCAGGATAAACACGCTCCATGCTAAGGTTGAAGAGGTCTGGTACTACATGAAGGGTTCAGCAATGATTTCTGTTTCTGGCAAGTCAAACATCCAGCTGTGGCAATAGCTAAACCAACCTTAGGGAATGAGAACCCATGTCGTTATGGCTATGAATAACCTTCCTGTCCACCACCATAGCCACTCCATTCATCAGCCCGTTGTGCAAGTAACATACATGTATGTAAATGCACAGGCTAGAACACATACGAGGGGGACCCAAAAAAACCTCAGAATTTATTTATAAAAATTTGTGTGTTTATTCTTGCATGTTTAAACTTCAGTTACCTCCAAAGTACTTTCCATTTGATGCAATACACCTATGGAGATGTTTTTTCCACTGCTCAAACTGGTTTTCAAACTCATCGATTTTGATACCTTTTAGTGCTCTTGCCATTTTTTGTTTTACCTCATCCACATCTGCAAAACATTTCCCTTCAAGGACTTTTTTCAACCAGGGAAGCAAACAAACAAACAAAAAAAGTGTCGCTCAGGCAAGATCAGGTGAAAAGAGAGGGTAAGGCATGGTGCCGTTTTTGGTCAAAAACTGCTGAATACTCAGTGTGGTGTGGGCAGGTGGGCTCATAGATTACCCATCATGAAATGGGCAAATGTGTTGACTCATCCCCCGCAAAAAATCACTGAAGCTGAACGCAACCTCTCACAACAACACCAGCTCATACACCAGCACAGATAGGTTCCCAGAACACTCACCTAGTGAGGAAAGCCTGTACTACAAGGAGCCCACCCTCCAAAAGAAAATTCTGGGTTTTTTGTGTTCCCCGCCCCCAGTACATAAATTTCCTAGCCTGAGAGGATGTGGAATGATCCCACCCCAGGAGCAGTGAGTATATCTAGTACCCAGCTCTTGGTCTCTCAATTCTCTTCTCCAGTAAAAGAAACTGGGACTCCTCATGAAGTAGTGGATTACAGGGCTAGGGCAGGAAAAACAGTAGATGGGTTGGGAGTGTGAAAGTAGGCAACAAGATGTGGGCTTGTTGAAACAGCAGGGTCCAATCTGAAGGCGCTCCTAACCACCGAAGGTGGGAAATTTTTGGAAACAAAATAAACAATGACTGAATTGAACTTGACTTATACAATAAATACCCAGGATTCCATACCAACATGAATGAGTAAAAATAGACAACTTTTCTTTACAGTAGAATTCCAATTAACCAGTGTAGAAAGGAAGAGGGAAACAGAAAATCATCACTAGTCCGAAACTGCAGAAAGCATTGCTGCAGAGGAGAGCTACCAATGGGAGGTAAAATCCGCAAGCTAGAGTTTGAAGGGAAACAGGATGCGCAGGGTCTCAAAGTATCTGCCTCGAGGGTATTTGGGTAGTTAGTAACTTTACAGTGGAGAGACCTACCAGAAACCCCCTTCACAAGTGATGAGAGTTAACATGAACAGTAACAAGACGTATTGCCATCAGGGACCTCTTGACATGATGCACAAGAAAAATATAACTAGTTTCTTTGATAGCCATGCTAGAAAATGTATAACCTCCTCTAAACATGAGACAACCTCAGACAGATCCAACTTGAAGGACGTTTTAAAGAATAATGATGCAAAAACATCGTGATTATGAAAAATAAGAAAAAGTGAGGAATTGTTAAAAATTAGAGAAGACTAAAGATAAACAAAAATAAATGTGAGATTCTGGAACAGAAAAAGGACATTGGTAGAAAACTGATAAAATTCAAATAAAGCCTGTAGTTTGGTTCACAGTGTTGTACCAATGTCAGTTTCTTGGCTTTGTACTACGGACGTGTATGAATATAAGCTGGGTAAAGGATGTTAGAGAACTCTGTATACTATTTTTGCAACCACCCCATAAGTCTAAAATTATGTCAAAATGAAGAACTTTAAAAATTAACATTCAAAAAATAAAATACACTTCACATTTTTTATAAACAAAGAGGGGGAAAGTGTAGACCCAGATAGAGCCATCTTTTTAATGCTACACAAGCCCAAGCAAAACAAATAACTCCAGTAGAAAAATAAAAAATCATGTCCACTCCCCAAACCAAACAGAAACTGTGTTTAGCATCTCCACACTCTGTGTTCCTCCGTAGCGTGGATAATTGGAAATTGGCTGCCTTCAGAGATGATGCCCAGCCTCTCTCTGGGTGCAGCACAAGGTGAACTCCTGGGGCTACAGCCTATGTTATTGAATCCAGCAGTAATTAAGTTAATGTATTCTGTCTTGTGTGTAAAGGTGTAATTCAGGTGGTACAAATCCTTTATTGAACTCAAATTCAATATCTATGTATAAGTCCCCTACTTGTGGCATGTACAAAGGTTGTAGGAAAATTGTAAAAGGTGGCACATTATAATTATGTTTCTAGGAAGACTGGGTGTTTTCACCCGACATAAGCCATTCATGGGCGCCCTTTCATTTGCACAGAAAGACATGTTCAGGTGAGTAAACATCAGTGTATGGTGGAGCAGAGGCCTGTGGCTTTTGCTTGCTGAGCATTCTTTTTTCTTTCTTCTGCTAAATATGCCCTGATTTTCAACACATGTGATTCCGGAGGGCAGGTGGCTCAGCTCCTGGGATGGGTAAAAGAACCCCACCCTTGCCAGGCAGCACGAAACTCCCCTGACCACGGTCTAGTGACTCAGGGGGAGCACCTGACCCAAGCCTGGCCAACAGAGCACCATGCCAGTGCTTTTATTCGAAATATTAGGAAAGAGAGGGGCTCCTCCTTTCATGGATGATATTAAGATGGTAGGAGGTAAGCCCTGAATCAGGGGTGCCCATCATGCTAGTATCTTTGGAAAGAACCTGAATGAGGCCAAGAGGAAGAAAAGCAGAGCTGAGAGAGGGGGTGAGCCAGCAGGCACATTTACCAACTCTTTCTTTCTTTCTTTCTTTCTTTCTTTCTTTCTTTCTTTCTTTCTTTCTTTCTTCCTTCCTTCCTTCCTTCCTTCCTTCCTTTCTTTCTTTCCTTCTTTTTTTCTTTCTCTCCTTCCTTCCTTCCTCCCTTAAGTCAGCTTTAGCTGGATTTCTAATACTTATTAATATAGTAAAAACCATTTTTTTAATTTCCAGGCCAAAAAATATCTCTTATTTGAAAACTCAGCACCCAGATCTGTCTCTGCATTTACTCACTCTGTTTACCATGATAAATAGCCCTAACTCTGTAATTCTTTCAACTACCCTGCCTTTGCTTTCCTGGCCTTCGCTCTCCCCTCACACCTCAACGACATTCACAAATTCACCTGTCTCCAGAGCAACTAAGTTCCCCACCTGCCCCCTTCCCCAAGTAGCACGATTAGAAACCTCTATAACTCAGACTCTTTCTCTAAGCTCTAAATTAGATAGAAGGGAGGGATTGAAGGAGGGAGGGAGAGAGAGAGAGATGAGGAAAAGACAAAGACACGCGTGTTCTTTCTGGGGTTAAACCCAGTGGTTTCGTTTAACAGGAGAGGCGGCCACACTGAAGTTGCTACTCCCTATGTTGTCACCCAGCCACCAACCAGCTCAGCAATCTTGGGCGAGGTACCAGAGGGCAAGGCACCAGCTATCAGGCCATGAAAGGAAGGGTTATGCTAGAGAGAAAAGGCAGTGTTTTCCACTGGGAGAGTTTTAATCAAGTCAGATCATCCTCTAGGGGGGAAGCTGCAGGGAGGAAACCACGTTTCCAATGCACAAAGAAACCAGACCAACCTTCATTGCTTGAGACTGAACCCCAACATTAGTAGTATTCAACCTTAGCATCTTACCCTTCTCCCCTAAATTGCCAACCCCTGTAGGACAGAGACCAAGTGCCTACAAACAAAGAACATTGATAAACACTTTCTGTGCACCTACTATGTGCCAGGACCTATACTAGATAGGGGTCTAACAGAAACTCCACTCCTCACTGCAACCCTTTAATAGGTCCCTTTAGTCTCCTTTGTTAAACAGGAAACCTGAAGTTCAAAGACTCCATTTAACTTGAAGTTAAATAACTCCACTAAGGACCCACAGTGAGACAATGTCAGCACCATTACTCTAGTCCAAGGCTGTCTAGCCACAAAGTCCCTCCCCTTTCCTCTGTTTTGTTTCTCCACAGAAAATCATGCCCCTTTTCAGCCTCTAATCTGACCAGAAAAGCCACAAGCGAAAGTGCTTGTATTGGGCTGTGTGAGTGGAAGTGGGCTGGGAGTGTGAGGTCTGCCAAAGGAAGAAAGAATGAGACAACCGCCTCCACACATTGCACACACACACACACACACACACACACGCACACACGACTAAACAGTTTATATTAACAATGGCAGGTGAAAAGTACAAATTTCCAACGTGTTTAAAGGGACTCATCGCAACAATATTTATAATGAAGAAACAGTCTGGAACCATCCACCTGGGGAGTTGCTAAGCTGCGGATCATGTAGCCCTAAAAAACAATATTCACTACTGCATACATGAAACGAGATCGAGCAAAAAGAAAAAGAAAAGCAGAAATCAAAAGTATACCAACATCAACTACAAAAAAGTAACTTTTTTATCACATACTATGTGCAGATATAGGCGGTGTGAGGAGAACAGCCTGGCAAGACAGGCCAGTAGAAGTGGTAAGAAGTGGACTAGGATTCTGGACATACAAGCTGGCCCTGATTCCTCATGGTTTGGGTGTTGGATGTGCAAACACGAGACAAGTCACAGAGGATTCCCAAGGAAGATCTACAGATAAGGATAGAAAGAGAGCTTACAAAGACTATTTTAAGGTAAAGAAAAATTTTCATAAAATATTTGATTGTATAATGAATTATGTATCACTAAAATTGAAGCAATAAAAATAATTACACATAAATTCAGTCAAACGATACAGCTGTGTGGCAGCTCCAAAAAAGTAAATAAACAAAATTCTCATATAACCCAGCGATTCTACCTCTGGGTACCTACCAAAAAAAATTGGAAGCAGGGACTCAGATTGTACACCCGTGCTCATACTTGCATTTTCATGGAACCAAAAGGAGAAAGTGTCCGTCACAGATGAACGGATAAGCAAAATGTGCTCTATACACACAATGGGCTATCATTCTGCCTGAATCAGGAAGGGTGTTCTGACATATATGAGAGCACAGATGAACCCTGAGGACATGCTAAGTGAAATGTGCCAGTCCCAAAAAGATGTACTGGGGTGTGATTCCAGTTACATGAGGTACCTAGAATAGTCAAACTCATAGAGACAGGAAGTAGAATGGTGGCTGTCAGAAGGTGGAGGGAAGGGGAAGGGGCAATTGTTCTAAATGGGTGCAGAGTTTCAGTTTCGAACGGTGAGATGAGTTCTGGAGGTGGGTGGGAGTAGTGACCACACAACACAATGAATGTACCTGATGCTGCTGAACTGCACACGTGAAAACGGTTAATGGTGGATGTTGTGTTATCTGCACTTTACTACAATAAAAAATGTTTTCAATAATCACCCAACACCCCCACCCCCACCAGCCCAAGAAAAGGCAAAGAGCTGAGGGGCTGCAAGCCTCTCAGGCAGCGCTACTGTTCGGGGGCACCAGGGCGAGTCTTCCGCACCTACTGCAAATAGTCCCAGAAAACTCCAGGGCATTTAGGGGCGGGGGCTGAAACAAAGCTTAGAAGCCTTGACTTCTTTCTGACTGTTGAGGTGTTTCAAAGAGACACTGTAACAGAAAGTAATAATATATGGTGTGTTTTCCAAGTGTCTATTAGAAGAACAAATGGTGGGTTCTATTCCAATTTAATGAAGCAGAGATCATCAAACACACACTTCAAGCTATAAAACATCCCTTCTCATTGCAGGCTCCCCATGGGAGTTTGCAAAATAGATGAGAGTTAATAGCTGAAGATTAAATAACACAACAGCAGAATCTGGCATATTTGACCTACATTTTGAGAAATGAACAAAGATTTTTTTTTTACTCATCACTTTCAATAAACAGCCTAATAGGTCAGTGATAAGCCTCCTATAATGAGGATAGTGATGAGGGGAGAAATAAAGGTGTGGGAATCTATTTATTTCAAGGACCAGGTGGAACATGGGCTCTTCAAAGAGCATGAACACCCCAAAGCAGGCTGGCAAGACCCCCAGACATTCTGTGATTCTCCCCTCAGGCTCACAGAGAAAAAATTTTCTCCATTTCATCACCACCCAGCTGGAGAAGACAACTCAAAAAGTGAGCCAGAGGGCTCCATACAGACACCCTGCTTCCAGAGGGCCTCGCGGGAAAACACTTTAAGGGTGAATTTCCAACTCAGATTATCTGAGGTCTGCGAGGGCCACATCCATCTACAGATGGGCAAACTTGTCCCAAAGGTGACTGACTTGAAGTCAAACAGCCAGTGTGTGTGAAAGAGCCAGGTCCCCTGACGAGCCTTTGTGACTAACTGTGAGCAAAGGGAAGGAACATCGATGTTTGAACTCAATAGGAATGAGGGCCTGCAGGCCTCCTCGGGCCCAAGGCCACCAGGGGCTTCTGAATCTCAGTGTTCTTATGCGTAAAATGGGAATAACAGTTACCTCCCAGAGTTTCTCTTAAGAAAATAAGACATGGGTACTTATCTGGTGTGGCAAGAGGTTGTTGATTACACTATACTGTGGTCACCCAGCTGAGGAACCCTTGCCAGCTCCCAGCTGTCTGTAGGATAGAATCTGATTGTCATCCAGATCTTAACTATCATTACTTGCCTAACCCAATTGCTTCTTCTCAAATTGTTATCTACCCCTTGGCCTCTCTATCACATGTCCCCACTTTCTTTTCTTGTTAGACGATACATCTGATTTTCTTATTTACTCACCTGCCCTGTTCACTGTTGTATCAAAAGTCCTTGAAGCCATACCTGTTACATAGCATGACACTCTATAGTTGTTGACCAAATTGGCCTGAAATTAAAGACCTTCCACAACACCCTCTTAAGAATGAAATGATTCCCAAAGGATATTGTGACACTCCCTATTCTTTCTGCAAGGCCTTAAATATCACCTTGACAGTGGACAGAGAGTTGAAGCATGAGATCTCTTAAGGCCCTTTCTACTTTTTAAATCTGTTTAACCTCTCCCTGTGTTTATTGGCCATGGGAAAACCTGTCATTTGAAAGAAGAGACAATGAGCCAGCAATACTTTCCACTTTTCTATGAAGCCTTAAACCCATGCACAATTATACAATCTGGTCACGCAGCTGCAACTCAATTCTTGGAAGGAAAGGAAGAGGAGATCTTTTTACATTCAAGAGCTAAGACTGAAATATGTAAAGAAAAATAACAACGCTGGCAGTAAGTATTGGCAGCTCCTCTGACAGCAAAATTCAATTTTAAAATAAATCAGGCAATTCTTCAAACTGGAGTTAGACTTCAGGAAATTAGGGTTTGTGTTCAAGTGGGCACATTACAGTTTCATAAAAATTGTCATAACTCTCTGCTGTGGACTTAAGAAGACAATGATGTGCTTAGTGTTTCTGATTATGCTACTGGGCAAATTGGGGACAATGGAATACTTGGGAAAAGTAAAGACTAAAGGGTATTTGGAAAGAAAAAAATGGTAGCCATCCCAGAAGTTCACAGCATGCCCTCACCTCACTCCTATCTTACTCGGTATCCTTTAAGTCAAGTTCAACCAAAAGGGACAGAAGATCCTATGTCTATCTTTAACAAGAATTGTTCTGTTGTCAAATAGATGGTGTCAAAGGAAGAAAACTCACTGCTGTGTGACAAGGACCACAATGGGTGAAAGCAGGAGGAAGCCCTTTCTCTGCGAGCACAGGGTCACTGTGCCATCCAAACCAAGATTATTCTAGGTCAAAAAAATGTTTCACAAGAGAATTCTATTTCATCTCCTAGAAAGTAGACTCCATTATTTTAAGTCAGAATGTCATTCCTCGGCAGCACCCAGCATAAAGGGAACCAGATCCTATAAAATGAAAAGGTAGCTGGGAGGAAGCCCACGGCCAACCCTCTGTCCTTTCCTATAAGAGGAAAGTGAAGGTCCAAGACATTGAATGCTATGCCAAAGAGGTTCACCAGAGGCAGGACAAGATCCCAGATTTCTTTTACCCCAAGTTGAGTAACCCTGGTTTCCCAGAACTGTTTTCATTTACTATCACAATGCCCTCATCTGACTTCCACTTTCTGGCATATAAGGAGTTGGAAGTCATCACTCTGTGCTAACAACAAGGAAAAAAGCTGGACAGACTGAAAAATCAACAAATTCTTCTCCATCAGAGAAGTGAGGTCACAGAATAAACCACTGCCCCCAAAATTGTAGAGCTAAAAAGGCAAATATAGAAAATCACAACTTCCTTGAGGAAAAAAAGGAGAAACCTCTCAAGAACCAGGGCTGGGATAGGAAAACCTGAATAGAATTGATGAATCACTGAAGGTTCATTTTGAGTAGCCCAAGAGTTAACAAACCCCAGTATGGGGCCAGTCAATTTTAACTCCAGGAACCCTACCAGTTCTCACAGTGAAGGTGGGAGAAAAGTCCTCTCAGGCTTCCAGCCATGGAGGGGAGGATTGAAAAAAAAAACAACCAATTTAAAATACACCAGAGCAGGACTTCTGGCCAAGATGGAGGCATAGGTGGACACACTATGCCTCCTCACACAACCAAAAGGACAACAATTTAAAAACAAAAACAACCAGAACTGACAGAAAATGGAACTGTATGGAAATCCGAAGACCAAGGAGTTAAAGTAGACACATTCATCCAGACCAGTAGGAGGTGTGGAGTCGGGCAGCCAGGCGGAGAGGGCTCACAGCAAAGTGGCAGCTGGCGGAACTAGCAAGGCAGTGGATTGTGGAAGGGTGCAGTGTGCAAGGCAGCTGATGGATGGAGTGGTCCCATATTCACTCGAAGATAAACCAAGTGAAACTGGGTAGAGGGACAGACCACACAACCCAAGGCCCCAGTGAGGGTAAATAAAGCCTTAAACCACTGATTAAAAACACCTGTGGGGGTTGAGGAGCCAGGAGAAACTCCCAGCCTCACAGGGGAGTTAGTTGGAGAGACCCACAGGGTCCTAGAATATACACAAGCCCACCAACCCAGGAATCAGCACCAGAAGGGTCCAATTTGCTTGTGGGAAGCAGGGGAAGTGACTGAAAGCCGGAAGAGAGCAGAACAAGTGCTGTTGTTCCCTCTCAGACCCCTCCCCCACATACAGCATCACCATTCAGCCACTGGGTTGCCCCACCCTGGTGAACACCTAAGGCTCTGCTCCTCACTACATAGCAGGCACAGCAAGACAAAAAATGGCCCAAATGAAAGAACAGATCGAAGCTCCAGAAAAAACACAACTAAGCAACAAAGAAAGAGGCAACCTATCAAATGCATAGTTCAAAACACTGGTAATCAGGATGATCACAGAATTGGTTGAATTTGGTCAAAAATTAGAAGAACATATGAAGGCTAAACTAATTGAAATGAAGGGAAAGGCACAGGAAACCAATAGTGATGAAGAGGAAACTGGGACTCATATCGAGGGAGTGAACCAGAAGGAAGAAAATAATGGCCAAACATAAAAGGATGAAGAAACAAGAATTCAAAAAAATGAGGAGAGGCTTAGGAACCTTCAGGACATTTTTAAACACTCCAACATCTAAATTATAGGGGTACCAGAAGGGGAAGAGGAACAGCCACAGGTGGAAAACTTATTTGAACAAATAATAAAGGAGAACTTCTCCAATCTGGCAAAGGAAATAGACTTCCAGGAAATCCAGGAAGCTCAGAGACTCCCAAAGAAGTTGGACCCAAGGAGGAACACACCAAGGCACATCATCATTACACTAGCCAAGATTAAAATGAAGGAGAGAATCCTAGAAGCAGCAAGAGATAAGGGGACAGTCACCTACAAAGGAGTTCCCATCAGACTGTCAGCTGATTTCTCAAAAGAGACCTTACAGGCAAGAAGGGGCTGGAAAGAGGTATTCCAAGTCATGAAATCCAAAGACCTACATCCAAGATTGCTCTATCCAGCAAAGCTCTCCTTTAGAATGGAAGGGCAGATAAAGTGCTTCTCAGATAAGGTCAAGTTAATGGAGTTCATCATCACCAAGCCCTTATTATATGAAGTGTTAAAGGGACTCATCTAAGAAAAAGAAGATAAAAAAGATGAACAGTGAAAGGACAGCAAACTCACAGTTATTAAAGAACCACACCTAAAATAAAAGCAAACTAAGAGGACAGCTAGTTCAGCAGCGAACCATAGAAATGAAGATCACATGGAGGGTTAGCAACAGGGGAGTGGGAGAAGAGGGGAGAAGGTACAGAAAATAAGTAGCATAGACGGTAGGTAGAAAATAGATGGGGGAAGGGCAAGAATAGTAGGGGAAATATAGAACCTAAAGAACTTGAGACACATGGACATAAACTAAAGGGGGGGAATGGTGGGGAAGGGGGTGTGCAGGGTGGAGGGGAATGAAGGGGGGAAATAGAACAAATGTAATGGCATAATCAATAAAATATATTTTAAAAAAGAAATTATAAAAAGTTAAATGGATAAAAGTAAAATTTAGTTCTTTAAATAATAAGGTTTGGTTTACCTAAGCAATCAAAAACCTGACGGTGCACAGAACATCTTACTCTCCCTGTATAATTTCCTATTTAGAACATATCAATAGTGTGTCTTTACATAACATTTTTCCTTTCAACAAAGAGAGGAACCCCAATTCCAATTCTGTATCAGTATGCTTTAACATAAGGAAATGCATTTCAACTTTAGTTTGACCACCCATAGGATTTCTTTTTCATGATTCCTTTTCCATGAACCTTCTGCAACACACACAAACTTTCTGCAACTTTCATAAACCTTTCATCTTTTGTTCTACCTTTTTTCTTTTCAAATTTCAGAATAATCATTTACTTTAGGACAAGATTACTTCATTTTCCTGCAGTAAAAATGCATTTCCATCGCTCATACCTTCTTTTACTGAACATACATCTCATTTCCATGTATGAAATCAGTTTCCATCACCCTGACACCCTAATTGGTCTTCATCACAAATGCCTGGATCTTAATCTGATGCATGTTGTGACCTTCTGGCCTTGTCGAATGACACATTAGAGTCACCAAACTGGTTACCTGACTTCCCTTCTGGTTTGTCAGCTCCAGAGTTAGAGAGCAGTGGGAATTGCATGTCCTTAATTAAACCAGCATTAAGCTACTTCTCAAACTACTTCTCCATTTACTAAAAATTAATCCTAGATCACATGCACTTCAATGCAAGTTAACTGTCCTCTATTTCTTCAATTTGTATGAGCGCTCATTTGTTTTAAGCCAACTGAAGACAGACCTTTTACAATCTAAATTTGAATTTACAAATCAATTTTTGGCAGTACCATCTTTTGATAGAAATATATCATATCTATAACCAACCTACATAGACACACATAAACCCTCCCCCCCAAAATTATGGATCCAAATATGTTTTCTGGCAACTAAACTATGTTGGGGTTCTACTCAGAACCCTATGCTGAGTAGAACTCTTTTGCATGCTGTAAGAATTTCTTGAAATTTGCTTTTTCTAAAAAAAATCAAAGAATGCATTCCATTGTCTGAGAAAGGTTGAGATTCTGTCCTTTAAAGTTTCTCCTTAAGGCAGGTTTATCAACAAACACAAACAACAGACACACAAAGCAAGTTGGAAGCTCCAAAAATAAAAAGAATGGCTCCCAAAGGCCTGGGTCTTAAAAAGCGTAGATTTTCCTGAGGGTGATCAGAAAATGGCTCCAGAAATGCAGCCCAAGCATCAAAGAACTGCCCATCTGGAGACAAAGATGGGGGAGGGAGAGAGGGAGAGGGCAGGCAAGGCGGCTCCTGAGAGCAGGTGGGCTGCACAGTGAGGGGATTTCCAAGGTTGTTTTGTTTTGTTTTGTTTTGTCTTTAGTAAACCTGGTTTTTGAGTCACAAGCTCAAGTTTCAGAGGAAAACTTTTCCAATAATCCCTCTTTTTTTTAGTTTCCTGGGGGGGGGGGGCATTTTCCTTTTTCATTTATCAGGGCTTATCTACTCAACTTAGAATTTTTTTTTTTTTCCTAATGGAGGCAATAGTAGCCTCTTATTTTTATTTAGAGTTCTCACGGTACCAGTTTTTTTTTTCCTAAAGCTTCCCATGGTTTCTAGGAGGTACAGCATTTTCTTCATTCTAATTGAGCACATAGATAAACAACTTGGGGGTTGCAAAGGAACCCCGTCTTGGCCAACAAAGCTTGAGATCGTCTTGTGTGAACTTTGTCCAGAGGCCTAGACAGCTGTGACAGTCTGGGCCACAGTGACAGGGCCTGCAGTCAGCCAAGGCCCCAACAGTACCCAGTCAGCAGGTGAGGATCTAGTACACCATTAGCATTTCTGCACTCCTCTTTGTGGGCTGTGCCCCTCCAAAGCCCCATGCTGGGCCCCCCAGCCCAGAGTACCAGAGCCAGGAAGAGGGGTTCATGTAGCGTCTGGCTGTGGAAATCAGCAGGGATCAGTCTGCCAAGGAGAGACCCAGGAGCCCTCTTCAAAGCCATTGCACAGAATCCTATCCACAGCCACTCGCCCTGGGCTCTAGCAGAGGGAGGGTGACTCAGGGAAAACTGGAGCGTACAAGCACAGACTGGGTTTTGCGGCTCCAGGGAGACAGCTGGAGGGACAGCCCACAGGGCCCCTGTGCTGAGTCCCTCCGCCATACCGCCCACAGACCCCAACCTTCCTGGATGGAGCACTCCCCTCCATAGCACATCAATCAGTCTGCAGGAATGCAATAGCCCCATCTCTTGACTCCTTGTCACCCACCCATCCACAAGCTCACCGCCTGTGCCCACGATGTAGGGTGTGTCAGGGACTGTTGTGTGGCTCTAAGGCAGGGGCCATTTTCTCCCCAGCTCACTTGATAGGCACCATTGCCCCATGGGATATCCACTAGCCTCACCATCTGGACTCCTGGTAGCACCCACCTGCCAAGCTCGCACCCTGTAGAATCATCAGCTGACCATGGTGCAGGTTTTCACACCCCTGGTGCAGGTGTCCTAGTAGGGCCCCTCAGGAGGTCCAGCAGAGCCTGGGAGAGAACGAGCTTGTGGCTCCAGGGCAGGGGCCCCTCTACCCCACACGCCTACCCAGTGGCACGGTTCCTGGCACAGCCTCCCCTCACACGGCCAGATCTTGGTCTGTTTGAGCCTGATGAACTCTGCTGGCCTCGCCCTGATGACTCCCTGAGACCCCATCCCACCACAAAGGTCTGCAGACACCTGACAGGTGGCAGCTGGCCTTGGTGTACCCTGGGGCTGGTGCTGAGTGGCCTCAGACCCAGCACTGGCATCGACTTTGAATCCCTATTTGCCTGGTGAATACCACTTGTTCCTACCTGGTGACTTAGTGAGAACCTACTGTAAGTAACTTGTAAACGACCAGAGGCTACTTCAAAGACTGAGCCTAACAGGCAACCAGCAGGTGAATGTGAATCTCAGGGTGTTTTGGGCCTTTTGCTGACCTGTCCCTTAGCTCAGTGCTATTGAAAGCCAGCCTTGGTTCATAGGCTGGCCCCTCCCATGCACACCCAGACCCAGCAGAGGCAGCCACAAACTATGGATCACTTTGTTTCTCCAAACAGGTTGTCCAGGCTTAGTTACTGGAGTCCCTCCCAAGAGGCCCCAGAAGCAACACACCTCATGGTGTACTTCAGGTCACATCAGAGCATGACCCAATTAGCTCCACAAGCAGCACAACCAAAGGGAGATCTTGGCAGGCATCAGACCTTACTGGGGAGAGTTCCAAGTCCTGGTATCAGCCCCCACACAGTAGCCTGTACACTGCGGTCAGGATCAAGCCTCAGAGCCAGCCAGCCTGAGGGTCAAGAGCATGGATGGACCAACAGCAATCAAGATTCATCTGCAAGGCCCAAGCCAGGTGGCTTGGTTGGTTAGAGTGTCACCTCAGTACATGAAGGTTATATGTTCAATCACTGGTCAGGGTGCATACAAGAAGTAACCGATGAATGCATAAACAAGTGGATGTTTCTCTCTCTCTCTCTCTCTCTCTCTCTCTCTCTCTCTCTCTCTCTCTCTCTCATCAATAGTTAAAAAAAAGACTCAGCTACAACATCAGGCCTTACATAACCCCCATAAGGGACAGCCTTGCAGCACCTAGCTCGAGTGTAAGGGAAACTGTGCCACTGAGCTACACAAAATACCTAATGCATTAGGCAAATACAGAGAGGCACTCAAAATGGAAAGACAAAGAGACATGACCCAAATGAAAGAACAGGAGAAATCCACAGAAAAAGATCTACATGAAATGAAAGCAAATTATATACCAGATAGAGCTCAACAATGGTTATAAGAATGCTCAAGAAACTTAGTGAAAATTTAAATGAAGAGATAGTAGTCATTTAAAAAATAGAAACTATAAAAAAGAACCAGTCAGAAATGAAGAATACAATATCTAAAATGAAGAATACCTAGAAGGAATCAAGAGGAGATTAGATGAAGCAGAAGACTAAATAAGTGATTTAGAAAATAAGGCAGCAGAAAACAATCAGAACATCAAGAAGAAAAACCTTTTTTTAAATGTGAATAGTTTAAGGAACCTCTAGGACAACATCAAGGTTTACAACAGCTGCATCAGAGGAGTATCAGAAGAAGTAGAGACAGAGCAAGGGATTAACAATTTATTTGACTGAAATAATGACTGAAAACTTCCCTAATCCTGTGAAGGAAATAGACATACAAGCCCAGAAAGCATAGAGTCCCAAACAAGATGGACCCAAAGAGGCCCACTCCAAGACACATCATAATTAAAATGCAAAGCTTAAACACAAAGAGAGAATCTTAAAAGTATCAAGAGAAAGATGGTTACCTACAAGTGAGCTCCCACTCATTTTGTCAGCAGAAGGTTGTCAGCAGATTTCTCGACAGAAACATTTCAGGCCAGAAGTGACTGACACAAAATATTCAAGGTGATGAAAAGCAAGAACCTACAACCAAGATTACTTTACCTTGAAAGGCTATCATTTTAAATCAAAGAAGAAATACAGAGCTTCCTAGACAAACAAAAAGAAAAAGAAAAAAAGAGGAACATAGTTATGAAGACTAAAATGGCAATAAATGCAAACCTATCAATGTTCACTTTAAATGTATTGTATTGTAAATGAATTAAATGCTCTAATCAAAAGACATAGGGTAGCTGATAAGCAAACAAAACCCACATACATGCTGTCTACAAGAGACCCACCTCAGAATAAAAGACACACACAGACTGAAAGTAAAAGGGTAGAAAAATATTTCATGCAAATGGGAAGAAAAAAACTGATGTAGAAATACTTATGTTAGACAAAATAGACTTTAAAACAAAGGCTATAATAAGAGACAAAGATGGCCATTACATAATGATACAGGGATCAATCCAACAGGAAATATAACCCTTATAAATATTTATGCCCCCAACTTAGGTGCACTGAATAAAACAAATTTTGGTGGGCATAAAGGGAGAGATTGACAGTAGTAATACAGTCATAGTAGGGAATTTTAATACACCATTGACATCAATGAACGAATCACCCAAACAGAAAATCAACAGGGAAATAACAGCCTTAAATGAGACACTAGATCAAATGGACTTAATTGATATATTCAGAGCATTTCACCCCAAAGCAGCACAACATACATTCTTTTTCAGTTCACATAGAACATTTTCTAGGATAGACTACGTGTTAGAATACAAAATGTCTCTGTAAACTTAGGAAGGTTAAAATAATATCAAGCATCTTCTCTAACCATAATAATAAGAAAGTAGAAATCAACTACACACACACACCCCAAAGAAAAAAAACCTGGAAAACACACAAACATATGTAGGCTAAATAACATGTCACTAAACAATGGATAGGACAACAATGATATCAAAGAATAAATCGGAAGTTACCTTGAGACAACTAAAAATGAACACACGACCATTCAAAACCTATGGGACACAGCAAAAGCAGTCCTCAGAGGGAAATTTATAGCAATGAAGACCTACCTCAAGAAGCAAGAAAAACCTCAAATAAACAATCAAATCTTATACCTGAAGAAACTACTGATAAAGGAACAATAAACAAAGCCCAGAATGAGCAGAAGGAAGAAAATAATAAAGACTAGAGCAGAAATAAATGACACAGAGACTGAAAAAAAATCAATAAAACCAGCACCTGTTTCTTTGAAAAGACAAACAAGGTGGTCAAAACCCTAATCAGAATCATAATGAAAAAAGAGAACTCAAATAAATAAAATCAGAAATGAGAGAGAAGTAACAACTGACACCAAAGAAACACAAAGGACTGTAAGAAAATATTATAAACATCTATATGCCAACAAATTGGACAACCTGGATGAAACTAATAAATTCTTACAAACATAGAATCTTCCAGAACTGAATCAGAAAATCTGAGCAGACTGATTACAATTAATGAAACTAAAGCAATAATTGAAAAACTCCCAACAAACAAATGTCCTAGACCAGATGGCTTCATAGGTGAATTTTACCAAACACTCAAAGAAGAACTAACACCAATCTTTCTCATACTATTCCAAAAAATTCAAGAGGAGGAAAGACTACCAACCTCATTTTACAAGGCCAGCATTATCCTAATTCTAAAACCAAATAAAGACACCACAAAGAAAGAAAATTATAGGCCAGTATGCCTGTTAACATAGATGCAAAAGTCCTCAACAGAATATTAGCAAACCAGCTCCAGCAACATATTAAAACATCAGACACCGTGATGAAGTGAGATTTATCCCTGGGATGATTAACAATATTTATAAATCGATTAACATAATACACCACATGAGCAAAATGAAGGGTAAAAAATCACATGATCATGTCAATATATGTAGAAAAAACGTTTGATAAAACCCAGCACCCACTTATGATAAAAACTCAGCACAGTGGGAATAGAGGGAGCATACCTCAATGTAATAAAGGCCATATATGTCAAAACCACAGCTAACATTTCACTCAATAAGGAAAAATTAAAAGTGCTTTCCTTAATATCAGGAACAAGACAGAGATGTCCACTTTTACTACTCTTATTCGACATAGTACTGCAAGTTCTAGCAACAGCAACCAGATAAAAAATAAAAGTAAAAGGCATCTGAATTGGTAAAGAAGAAGCAAAACTGTTATTATTCGCAGATGACCTGAAACTATATATGGAGAACCCTAAAAATTCCACCAAAAAAACTACGGAAACTGATAAGTGAATTCAGCAAATTCTCAGGATGAAAAATTAATATTTAGAAATGGGCTGTATTTTTATACACCAATAATGAAATATCATACAGGGAAAGTAAAAAAAATCTCATTTATAATTGCAACAAAAAAATAAGGTATTTACCTGGCTGGTGTAGCTCAGTGGATTGAGCGTGGGCCTGCGAACCAGACAATCGCGGTTCAATTCCCAGTCAGGGCACATGCCTTGGTTGCAGGCCGGTTCCCTGCAGGCCAGTTCCCAGCAGGGGACGCACGAGAGCCAACCATACATTGATGTTTCTCTCCCTCTCTCCTTCCCTTCCCCTCTACAGATAAATAAATAAAATCTTAAAAAAAAATAAGGTATTTAGGAATAAATTTAACTAAGGATATAAAAAACCTGTACTTGGAAAATAATATAATACTGAAGAAAAAACTCAATAGTATATAAATAAGTGGAAGTATGTACATTTTCATGGATAGGAAGAATTAACATCATTAAGATGTCCATACTACCCACAGCAATCTCTAGTTTCAGCGCAATCCCTGCCAAAATATCAAAGGTGTGTTTCACAAAAATAGAACAAATATTCCAAAAATTTATGTGGAACCCCCCCCCACACACACACACAAAACAAATAGCCTCAGCAATATTGAGAAAGAAGAACAAAGTTGGGGGTATCAAGCTACCTGATATAAAACTATACTACAAGGCTGTAGTAATCAAAACATATTGGTTCTGACATAAAAATAGACATGGAGATCAATGGAACAGAATAAAGAGCCCAGACAATAAATCCATGTCCTTATGATCAGTTAATATTTGACAATGAAAGCAAGAACATACAATGGGGTAAAGACAGTCTATTCAATAAATGGAGCTGGGAAAATTGGACAAATACATGCAAAAAAATGAAACTAGACCTCCTCCTTACACCTTATACAAGAATAAATTCTAAATGAATTCCAGGCTTAAGTGTAAGACTCAAAGCCATAAAAAATTTAGAAGAAAATATAGGCAGCAAAATCTCAGACATTTCTCAGTCAAGGAAAACAAAAGAAAAAATAAACAAATGGGACTACATCAAACAAAAACTTTTGCACAGCAAAGGAAACCATAAAAAAAAATGAAGAGGCAACCTACTAAATGGGAGAAGATACTCACCAGTGATATATATGATAAGGGGTTAATATCCAGAATTTATAAAGAATCTATACTACTCAACACATACACAAAAAATTCAATTAAAAAATGAGCAGAGGATCTGAATAGATACCGTATTTTGTTGTGTATAGTGTACACCCACATTTCTGACCCAAACTTTCAGGGAAAAAAATCTTTCATTTTCATTTTTTAATTCAATTATTTAAACAAAACCAATTATCATATTCCAGGATATTATTTTGCATACAGATATTGCTATTACTTTCTAGAGTTACACTTTTAATGCATAAGCATAAATAAACTAATTTAAAACATTTATATAGATACAGAATTAGTACTACTCATGTATAATGCATATCCTTATTTTTCCCTCAAAAATTTGGGCAAAAAAGTGTGCATTATATGCTACCTCTCCAAAGAGGACATATAGATGGCCAAATATGCTACCTCTCCAAAGAGGACATATAGATGGCCAATAAACATATGAGTAGATGCTTAACATCACCAATCATCAGAAAAATGCAAATTAAAAACCCAATGAGATATCGCCTCATACCTGTCAAAACGGCCATCATCAATAAACCCACAAACAGCAAGTGTTGGCGAGGACATGGAGAAAAGGGAACCCTCCTGCACTACTGGTGGGAATGCAGACTGGTGCAGCTAGTGTGGAAAACTGTATGGAGTTTTCTCAAAAGATTAAAAATGGAACTGCCTATGACCCAGTGATTCTAATTCTGGAGGTTTATCAAAAGTAACCCAAAACACTAATTTGAAAGAATATATGCACCCCTTGGTTTGTTGCAGTGTTACTGACAATAGCCAGGCTATGGAAGCAATCCAAGTGCCCATCAATAAACAAGTATACTTACATAATGGAATACTACTTAGCCATACAAAAGAATGAAATCTTATCATTATGCTCAGTGAAGTCAGTCAGTCAGAGAAAGAAAAATAACATATAATGTAACTTATACATGGAATCTTATGAAAATAAATGAACAAAATTGAAAGAGAGCTGTAGATACAGAGAACTGGTGGTTGCCAGAGAGGAGGGGTGTTGGGGGCTGGGTGGGAGAAGTGAAGGAACTAGGAAGCATAATTTGGTAGCTACAAAATAGTCATGGGGGAGTAAGCATAGAAAATAGAGTAAGTAATATTGTGTGAACTGTGTACTGTACCAGGTTTGCACCGGAAATATCAAGGGAATATTATGTTAAGTATATTATTATCTAACCACTAAGCTGCAGAGCTGAAAAATGCTTTTTGTTTTTCTTGTTCTTTACTGATCTTACTGTTCTTTACTGTTATCTAACAGCAGGTTCAAAGTGATAATAGCAACACTGTATTCAATGATTCTTACTTTATATATTAGCAAAAGCAATGGCAGTAATGACACAAGGAGGAAGAGAAGACATAGGAATACTGTGGTGCTGGAAGGCGCCAGCACCACTCACGAAGCAGCAGAGTATTATTTGAAATGGACTTGGGTTAGCTGTAAGCATCTTGCAAACTCCAGAGTAATCACTAAAAATAGTTTTAAAATATATAATTGCTATGTTTAAAAGAAGATAAAATGGAATCATATAAAATGGTCTGTGAAAATCACAAAAGTCAGAAAAAAAGAGTAGAAGGTAGAAACAGGAATAAAGAGCTAAGGCAACAGATAAAAAACAATTACAAATGTGGTAGATATTAATCCAACTATATGAACAATCACTTTGTCGATGGAAAATAGAAAATATTTTCAAAAGGCATGTCTGATAAAGGGCTCTAATCCAAAGTAATAAAAGAACTCTAAAAACTCAACAGTAAGAAAACAACTCAACTTTTAAAATGGACAAAAGACCTAAATAGACACCTCATCAGAGAAAATATAGAGATACCAATTAACCATATGAAAAGATGCTCCACATCTGATGTCATTGGGGAATTGTAAATTAAAACAACAGTGAGATATCACCACCCACCTATTATAATGTCCAAAGTCTGAAACACTGACAATAACAAGTCCTGACGAGGATGTGGACAAACAGGAACCCTCAGTCACTGCTGGTGGGAACGTAAAATGATACAGCCACTTTGGAAGACGGTTCAGCAGTTTCTTCAGTTTCTTAAAAAACTAAACACACTTTTATTACAATAATCCAACAATTTTGCTACTAAGTATTTACTCTAATGAGTTGGGAGCCTAGGTTTACACACACACACACGCATGCACGCATGCACGCACACAAAAAAAATGCACGGGGATGTTTGCAGCAGCTAAAGGCATCTTTGCAGATGTAACTGAGTGAAGGATCTCTACATGACATTATCCTGCGTTATCCAGGTAGGCCCGAAATCCAATGGCAGATGTCCTCTTAAGAGTAAGGCAGAGGGCGATTTGAGAGAGAGGCCATGAGAAGGCAGAGGCAGAGCTGGGGCTGTGCAGCCACAAGCCATGGAATGCCTGGACCCCCCCTGGAGCTGCCCCAAGAGACAGGGAACAGATGCTCCCCTAGAACCCCCAAGGAAGCACTGCCCTGCCAGTACCCTGATCTCAGACTCTGGCCCCCAGAACCATGAGAAAATACGTTCTGGCTGGTGGAAAATACCACCCAGGATGTGATAATTTGTAGTCACAGCCACAGCAAACTCATACATCCCCCTACAGTCTAATCTACCAGCAGCCAGAGCATCCCTTAAAATTGAAAGTCAGATCCAGTCACATCTGTGCTGACGAAGGAAGTTCCTAAGGTGGCTTCCCACGTCCCTCAGAGTGAAAAGTCAAGTCTCAGAGAAAGGCCCGGATGCTTCGCTCCCCACCCCCTCACCCGGTGTTTCCCTGATAGCTTCCCCCATGGCTTCCCTTCCTGCCCCTCCAGCCACACTAGCCTCCTTGTCTTTCTTTTAACACACCATGGACGCCCCCACCATAGGGACACGACCACCCCCCCCCCAGGGCTAGTTGGCAATTCCTTTGCCTCCTTCCAGCCTTTAACTAAATTTCACTTTCTCGGTGGGGCCTGCTTTGACCATCATCTTTAAGACTGCAAGCCCCAGCTCCCAAACAGCCTCAGCCTGCTCTGCTTTTCAGTTTTCCATAGCATTTATCACCTTCTAACATGTAATTTCCATATTTATTATGTTTACTATTTATTATTTGTCTCTTCCAAAAGATTATAAGCTCCAGGGTAACTTTTTACTCCCTGGTTCACTGATAATATCAGAAGTGCCTTAAATAGTGCCCGGCCCACAGTATCTACTCAGTACCTGGAAGAAATGGAGGGAGGGAGGGAAGGAAGGAGGGAGGGAGGAGTTATTCTAAAATCAAAGTAGATCTGATATTCAAACCCAAGGCTGTTTGGCTCCAAGGTCTTTACTGTTTTTAATCCATGCCACCTCCCTAGATTTCATTACAATACTGCCCTTGAAATGCCTGCCTTTGGACTTCCTTGTAGGTAAAACTCTCCTAAGAGAAAGCTCTCTTGGAACTCCCATTATGAAAACACTTGGAGACAGACCCAGCGAACTTACCTTAGCCACAGCAAAGCCACAGAGCACAGGAGCAGGAGTAACTTAGGGACAGGTAGAGGTGAGACATATTTGAAATACGTCAGGAAATAAACCCAGAAGTGACTTCAGTATTGCCACAAGGTAGTATATCAAACACTGACAAAACTGGAAAGGGGTCAGGGCCACCCACGTCCGCACACCCACTAATGCTTGAATGGCCTCTAAATCCCACTGAGAAGGTAACTCAACTCTTACCTTCCATTGACACTTTAACTTTTCTTACTTTTATTGTATAAAAACAGGCCTTCTTAAAGGGTTCCCCAACAAATTCTCCAAATCAGACTTTATTCCCACACAGTAAATCGGAGGCCAGCACACTCTTTTTTTGAAAGGACCAAATAGTAAACAGCACTTCTGGACTATGCAGTCTCTTTGGGAACTAGTCACCTCTGTCACTGCAGCACAGAAGCAGCCACAGACAGTACTTAAAGGAACAGATGTGGCTGCTTCCAATACAAATCTATTTACAAAAACATCCAGCAAACCTTAGTTTGCCAACCCCTACATTAGACCACCCAGAACAGGTCTCTTTTTATCACAGGTTATTCCTGCAGGTACTTTAAGATAAACAAAAATAACCCTTCCATTCTTGGGATCCAAAAGCTCTGTTTCTCCCCTTCTTGCTATATGATCTCTAGATGCTCCACTGGACCCTCCTCTATTGCCCTCCATTTGTCTGTAGTTCTCAGGGGGGTCCTGTCCCAAGCAGGATGCTCCATGTGGCCAGGCTGCAACACAGGGGGCCTATCCGCTGCTCTCACGCCTTTCACAACACTGCCAGAGAGCACTTGCTCACCTGTATCCCATACCCCACTGCCGACTCAGTGCACACTCACAGTCCGCTAACGCGGAAATTACAACCACACAGGCCAAGTCCTTCCTTCCAATATTTTAGGCCTTACCTTTACTCCTTAGCTTTTTGCTTCATTAGATTCTAGGCTTGGACTATGTCCAATCAGGATCTCTCTGACTCTTAATTTGTCACTCAACAGATTGGCTGTCCTTCCCATCCTTGTCACCCACAGTTGAGGAGCAGACCCTCTCTATCTTCATCCAAGTCATCGATAAGAAATCTTTGGAGGGCCCGGCCGCTTGCTCCCACGGTCCCTGGCACTTCTCCTCTCCCTTGCAGTCTCTTCCATGGTTTGGAACGGCAGCCGGAATCCTAATCCCTCTGGCTGCTTCCCCTCTCCTTCGGGGGCGACGTCACAGAGGACGTAAGATAGAATTGGGTGGCACAGGTCCCCATGTGGGCAGCATTCGGGGAAGGGAGCACAGCCTCTGCTGGGTCCTATGGCAAAGGATACGGCACTTAAGCTCCAACACAGCTGAAATCCAAAGATGTGCCCGTGCCCTCTTTTGGGGGGGAAACCATGACAGCAGCAGTTCTGCACGACTCTTCCTGATGAGACACTGGGTGGAGAAAGACCGCCATCAGTAGCCTTTCTCTCAAACCACTAAGTCGTTGAAAATGTAAAGTTTTTCTCATTTCTAAGCTGGCTGGACTTTTGAAAGGTTGGAAATTTGTGGGCTTTTTCTTTCCTTGTTGAAGTATTTCTAAGTGAAAAACAAGTATTTTTTCAGTAGGTGTTGTTTGTACTCACTGCACTCTGACACCAAATGTGTGGGGTTTTTTCTCACACCAACCAGCTCCCCACCTCTCTGATGCTAACTGGGTGTCCGGCAATTCAACTCAACTCGGACACTAACTACCTGGAGTTTTCACATCAGGCCCCATGAGTTAAAGGGCTCAGCCCCACCGTGCTGCCCCCACTTCACACGCCAGTCTCAAGTCCCAGACCATCTGACTTCAGACCAACCCCATACAAACTGGGAGTTCCCACGACTCCCTCCTCAGTTGTAGTCATTCACTAAAACAACTCACGGAACTCAGGAAGGTGCTTTACCTACCGTTAAAGGAAGCCATGCAGGAACAGTCAAATGGAAGAGACGCACAGGACAAGATCCAGTGAAACAGGTATGGAGCCGCTATGCCCTCACCAGGCAAGGCACCCTCCCAGCACCTCACTGTGTTCACCAGCTTGTTGCTCAGGAGCTTTATGGAGGTTCCATGAAGTATGCATGATTGATTAAATGACTGGCCATTGGTAATTGAACTCAACCTTCAGCCCCTCTTCTCTACCCAAGGGTCAAGGGTTGGGTTGCAAGTTCCAACCTTCTAATTACATGGTTGGTTCCTTTGGCAGCCAGCCCCCACCCTGAAGCCCACCAGTCGTCACCTCACTGACATAAATTCAGGTACTTAGAGCTTGTTATGGATAAAAATGGACACTCCTACCACTAGGGAAATTCCAAGGGTTTTAAGAGCTCTCTACTAAAACCATGGGCAAAGACCAAATATGGTTTTTATTATACCACAGATACAGGTCACTCCTCTTTTAAGTTTCCAACATCACACCTACTTGGACCCCAAAGGAAAGAAATTTACAGGCTATGTTGGTCTCTTCCTTGTCAGTTCAGTCTAGAATTGTCTTGGGTTTCATGCTGCAGTAGATAACCAGATTTTCAAGATCAGAGAGAGCAGAAAGAGCCAAAAATACGAAGTTCTTGATTGCATCCCCAAGTAGTGAGGCTCAAAATCCATCTGATCCGAGCAGAGACTGACGGTGGCTTTTCCTTCCACTAGAACCGGCAGAGAAGGTCTTGGAGTGTCTTTGTGTGAGCGTGCGCTTCCAGCCAGTTACCCAAATAGAATTTGGTATTCATGAGTTTTATATTTGTCTGTTTAAGGATGCTCAGCCACAAATGGATCTTTAATTACGTGGGTCTAAATATAACCCCATCTTTTTGCACATGAATCCCACCTTTCCCCGAATACATTCATTTGCTCCTTCTAACATTAGCTCCTTCTGAGCTTTCAGAGAAAGGCCTAGCATGAGTCAGGGAAGGAGCTTCTTGTGTGCAAAGAGAAGACCTTTCCCCAACAAGGAATCCTCCCTCTTTTTGGTGAGTCGTCCTCTTCCAAAGATAGCGGGTGTGAGGAGCCAGCAGCTGCCCAGTTGCAGCCTGGCTTGCCCATCTGCTGTATGTGAATATCGTGGTTTTCAGGCTGAACAGCTTTGCTTTAATGGGAAGTTGTCACTAAATACAGAATGGCTCCACTCTGCTTTACTGCAGGAGAGGGAGAGGGGATGTCGACCCCCAGATTTGAGGTGATGTTCTCTGGGCGAAGGCAGAACCCTCTCCCAGGAAAATGTCTCCGCTCTGGTTTTCCAACAGCCTTCCTGATGCACTGAAGCTAGTTGGTTCCCTTAGGTAGCCACATCCAGCAGCTGCTCTGATTCCCCGTGGTGGGGAGACAGCCGAGGCTATGGAGCAGAGCGGTGGTGGCATGGGAGCTGTGTTGTAGGCGGAGAGCGTGGCTGCGTTGTGTATGCTGGTTAGATTTGCTGTCCCTGAGCCTCTTCCTGGAGACACCCCAAGGCATTCTTCCTCCCTCCCCCTGCCCTCAGCACGCAGGAGGGAGCCCACAGCCACGCTCAGCCCTCAACCACAGGCTTCTGAATTCTCAACCCAGGCCTTCAAACGCTTTCTTTGTGACCCCTGCTTCCTTTCCTTCCTTTTCTTCTTCAGATGAGTTCAGATCACCCAAAGGAGTGAGGCAAGGCAGGATTCCTATTTATTTCCTTGAGCTTCAAACCGGAGACATTCATCCCTAGAATCAGGAGCTGTGATAGCGCGTGCGCTGTTAAGACTGCCCCACGCTGCAGCCGAGGCAATTTGCGTTTCAGCAGTAATACAGAGTAAATTGCAAAGGAAATATTTTATGCAAATTAACCAAGCTTAACATTTTTATAAGAGGCTTTTAAAAAATGAATCAAGCAATCCAATACTCCATTGCAAGTTTAACTCAAAAGAAAATTTCAAAAGTCTGAATTTTTAAAGTATGTGACAGCAAGAAATGTTAACCACCCATAAGATGAAACACAGATGCCAACATACATGGAACTGTTAGTTCAAAACAATATTTATGTGAGCTTATGGGTTAAGGCGTTTCAATCATTTAAATAGTTCTCTTTCTTCTTTTGCATGGACCCATCATGAAGCCAAAACATATTTGCTGTGGGATCGGTTCTACATTTGCAAGTAAAGCCTGGAGCCTGCGGTCACCCGGCGGAGGGAGGACGAAGAGGACAGTCACTGGTCGTGAGCTGCGGGCCAGGCTCTGTGCTTGCTGTCACTACAGATTACCATATTCGCCACGTATACTGTGCACTTTTTTGCCCAAATTTTTTAGGGAAAATAAGGATGCACATTACACATGGGCATAATAATTGCATACCATGTATACAATAATCCCGTGTAGAATGCACACAAAAACATAGGTGTACGTTACATACAGCAAAATACAGTAGTTTATATTTTTTTAAATTTTATATAAACATAATCATATAGCATGTGCTCTTTTGGGAGGCTAGCTTCATTAAGCATAATGATTTTAAGATCCACCCATGTGGTTCCAGGTAGAAATAGTTTTTATTTCTTTTTTGCTAAGTAGTATTTTATTGTATGAATATATCACATTGCTTTATCCATTTTCCAGTTGATAGGATATGCGTTATTTCCAAATTTAGGCTATTATAAATAAAGCTGCTCTTCACATTCATGTACAAGTATTGGCATAGACATATATTTCTTTTTTTCTGAGTAAATACCTAATGCGTAATGGCTGCATCCTAGTGTAGGTGCATGTTAAGCTTTTTGAGAAAGTGCCATACTTCCCTGGCTGGTGTGGCTCAGTGGACTGAGTGCCAGACTGAGAACCAAAGGATTGCGGTTCGATTCCCACTCAGGGCACATGTCTCAGTTGCAGGCCAGGTCCCCAGTAGTGGGTGCTCCAGAAGCAACCACACATTGGTGTTTCTCTCCCTCTCTTTCTCCCTCCCTTCCTCTCTCTAAAAATAAATAAATAAAAATTTTTTAAAAGAAACCGCCAAACTACTTTCTAAACAGGTTATACTAGTTTACATTCTCACAAGCAATATATGACAGTTCTAGTTCCTCTCAAATGAACCATTGTTGTCAAGTAAATTTGGCCAATAATTACATCAACATTCTGATTATAAAGGCAAGAGTATTTATAAGACAATTTTTAAAGATTTCCATAAAAAAGTAGTTGAAGTAGAAAGGCTTTGTCCCTGAAAGGAACACACGCCTCGATGACGTCAGGCCACTGCAAGTGCCACCTGTTGTCCCACGAGGTGGCCTAGGACGATGTGAAGAGACCTGAGGAAGATGCCGAAACCCTCAGAGATGTCACGGGAGGAGATATTCACATAAGCACCCGTTGTCACCCAGCAAAGCACAGAGCCCCGTGGCAATGCGGGTGGCTGAGGGGGTCATCAGACTGAAGGCGAGGAGGGTGGGCGCAGCAGGAGGAACTGCCCAGAACACAGGCTGGGAGACGGGCGAGAGCCCACCGCACTGCACACGAGGTACCACACCAGGTGTGACTGGGAAAAGGAGGTGAGGCCTGTAGCTGGCCCACACCTCATCGCTGGCCTAACAGCTAAGGAATCTGCCCACGTGGGACCAGTTTCCCCTCTTCTTATTCTTCCTCGGGGAGGATGGGAAGTGACTACTGAAGATAATGGAAAGAGGAGGACTATCTCACCGCATAGGGGCAGGGGTGGGCAACGGAAGGTGGGTGCTTCAAGAGAGTGAACGAGGAGACCCAAGAATCCAGCCCCGGGCTGTACGTTCAGCCCCAGTGGCTGGGAACTGGCCTCAGTGTAAACAGAATCAGTGCTTTTCAGAGCTGTCTGGCCACTTCTGCCCAAGAGGCCTTTTGAAGCCCAAGCTTCACACGGCGGACTGGGAAATACATGGCCCCTTCTTAACAGAGGGCTTCCAGACATTTCTACCCGGAGAGGCAGGTTGCAGAAAAGCACACCTGAGGGACACTGCGCTACAGAGAAGCCCCGGGAAATGGGTCTGCCCCAGTGGGCACGGAAAGACGGAGAATTGCTTGACAGAGGCTCTCGGCTTTTCCTGCCAGGACACAGCTCCAAGGCACAGATACTTAGAGAGAGAGCAATCCCCAAGAGACCAAAAAACTAAGAACAAGGAATAAAGTTATCAGCTGAATCCCCAAACTCTTGAATTGAGTTTCCTGGAATTCAACATTCAGATTGCTATCTTCTTTCTTTTTTATATATATTTTACTTATTCATTTTTAGAGAGAGGGGAAGGGAAGGAAAAAGAGTGGGAGAAAAACATCGAGGTGTGGTTGCCTCTCATGTGTCCCCTACCTGGGACCTGGTCTACAATCCAGGCATGTGCCCTCACTGGGAATCGAACCGGCGACCCTTTGCTTCACAGGCCTGTGCTCAATCCACTGAGCTACACCAGCCAGGGCCAGATGGCTATTTTCATTATCCAAAAAAATCCCCTGGCCTCTCCAGCCTGTAGATGGAGATAAAGGCACATTGACCTAAAAACTCAGACTCCCTACTCTTGCTCACCTGCCTGGAGATTCCCCATCTCCAAACAGTCCCCGAGGAGCTCTCCTTGTTACAGGCTCCTCGGCCCATGTCTCAGCGGCAGCCACCGTGTAGGACCCACCACGTCCCTCCTCTGCCTTAGCAGAGTCCTCCCCTCGCGCTGCAACAAGAAAGCCTCACCCCCATTGCTTCTGACAAGGCTCATCAGGACACACCGATCCATGGCAACATCTACGCCCAAAGGGCTCTCCCCTGATGCCCCAAAGTTAGAGTCACCGCCTTCCATCCCTGCATGCGAGAAAGCCCTCCCCAGGGCCCTGCGTGGCTCTGCCATGTGGGCACCAGAGCATCCTCCAGCATCGCCGTGGCTCATGGGGTCCTGTGTGAAAACAGCACCTTCCACTTCCATCTCTGCACCCTCCCACCATCACATCAAGGCACTGGGCTGGGACAGTAGAGCACTGCTTCTCCCTGCCTTGTCCTCCCCTTCTCTCTCTGCTCCAGGTTTCCCTCCACCCAGAAGTCAGCTCCCTTCTTTCAGCCTAAATCCAAAAAGCCCCCTAAGTTACAATTCGTGCAAATAAAAAATGAAAGGAGTCTAAAGTATTACATCTCTAAGACCTGTATTTCCTGCTAGATATTTCCATTCAGATGGCCCATCTTTCCCCAGGCTCACTACGGGTAAACTGAAAACTGACTTCCTCCCAGCCACTGGCCCCTTTCTGTGTCTGTCAGCGGAACTGTCATTCTCCCCAGAAGGAACCAGACCTGCGAAGTCCTCTTAACTCCTCTCCCAGTCACAAGTCCTAACGAGTCTTTCCCGCTTGCTTCTGTCCTCCCCCAGCCCCAGCCCGGCCAACCTCATGCCCCGACAAATGAGACGGCTTCTGACTGGTCGGACTTCTTCCTCTCCCCCTCCTCCTTCTTCTCCTTCCTCCTCCTCCTCTTTCTTCTCTCTCTCTCTCTCTCTCTCCCCCTCCCTCCCATGGGACCACCACTCAGTCACAGCAGAGCAAGGCTAGGAAAGCACATCTGCGCACACAGCCCTACACACACCCCCTCACACACACAGCACTGCTGGAGTGGACGCCACCCGTGAGCAGAGAAAGGTCCTGCTCTATTGCCCTGTGAACAACAGGAACAAGTGGCCCTTTACCATGCCCCCAAGCCAGGCAGTTTGTATACTTTGTTTACCAATCTTCACACAACCATGTGAGATGGGAACTATGGCCCCATTTCACAGATAAGAAAAATGAGGTTCCTGAACTTAGACTACTTTTCCTCCAAAATAGAGGTTTTAAAACTATTTGAGGCTTCAAAACCTGTGAGAATCTGACAAGAGCTATAAATATCTAGACCAGAAATATAAACATGCTTAAAAATTATAATGCGAATATAGTATATATGCCTATGTAAATTAATATATATTATATGCAATGTATATATGCATATAATGTAAAGTGCTATATACTATTCCAAGATATCGGTAGATAAGGAGTCCACATGCCCCCTGGTGGTGTACCCCCAGTAAGAACCCCAGCTGAAAAATGTCTTTCCCTCACCCCAAAAGCAGGCATTGCGAATTTTAACTTTACTTTTCATGACCATGGAGCTTGTGGTTTTTCATCTTCATTTTCCAGTTCATTCTATACTGCTGCAATGGGGCTAAGGCGCCTAGCTCATAACTTTAAGAAAAGATAATTAGCGGAAGCCATCACGCCTGACACTGCCCCCGGCTCCCCTGCAAAAATCAATTCCTTCTTCCCTAAACGTGTAAGAGGCGCCTCCCCTGGGCGGCAGCCTGGCTTCGGGAGAGATGAGCAGAGGAGAGGATGTAACTGGAAAGTAACCCTCAGGGTTAAGAAACCAAGGACTTTGTCAAGAAGAGCAGAATTTAATCTGATGGGTGTCAGAAATACTTTCTTGTAGCACCACGATTTAAGCTCATGACACCAAAAGAACAGCAAATGTCCAGTTATATAATTGCTAAAGTGCCCCATCAGCCCTAGGTTAACAGGCTGTCATTCAGAACACAGGTTTAGCCAGAACTGAACCACAACAAAAACAAAACAAAGCCTCTTCCTCTGCTCTCACTCACCCATCCATCCAAAATGTACTGGACACCTATTGGATGCTTGTGAATTCAGATATGTCCCTGCTTTCCATGAGCTCACAGCCTACAGGGAGAGATAGATGATTAAATGGATAATTATAGTGCCATATGAATGTGAATAAGTATATATCATAAGGGACAGGTTAAATTAATCATGAAATAACCATACAATAGAGTCCTATATAGCCATTAAAAAGAGTGATGTAGCACCGTATTCACTGGCATGGAAAGATCTGCACAGTGTATTAAACAGGGGAAATCAGATTGTAAAACAGCACTGACAGTTTTCACTCTCTGTAAAATTATAGTTTACACACACACACAAGTGTTGGATGGCTGTTCACCAAATTATCTAATTAGCCTTAGGTGGTATGTATTCAAGTGATTCTTACTTTACCTTCATACCTTTCTGTTTTGCTTGCATAATTTAATTTTTCTAATAGGAGACAGCTTTCTATGGTAAAAGCGAGAGGCACCCACTGCAGAAATTTAGGGGCTATCATTAAAGGGGATACTTGCATTCACGACTCAGGGAGCCAGATTCCCAGCCTATTTGGAAGGTCAATGACTTGACTAGGTCTAGAGTTTTCTCCCATTTTTGGTTAGTTAACTATTAAGGACTGAATTTTCAAAGCTGAACAATTTGGAAAATAAGAACCAATACAAATGGCCCACGGGGTTCACTACCTTTAACAGAAACATTTCTTTGTTCTGCAAAAGCAAGCTTTTCTTGACTAAACAAGGCAGTTTGCATTTGATTCTGCAAGAGTGGCGACCCCTCCCTGCCCCTCATCCTGCCCGGCCCCTCACACGCTGCAGGCCTCCGGGCCGTGTCTACTGAACACACAGCAATCCACTCAGCCCTGACCCTGGGCCTTGAACACGCCTTTCTTTTTCTTACACCCAAGCAAGTTCTGGGGTTTAATTCATTTACTCACTTAGCCCTTGCTGGGCCTCCTTGCGTGCTTGGCTTCCATCAGGAACTGAGGTGCAGAGGTGAACAAGACAGGTGCCGTCTCCATCCTCACGAAACTCAGGGTCTGGTGGAGGGTCGGGGTTAGAAAATGCCACAAAGGCGGCTCTGGAGTCAAACTCCCTGAGCTCAAGTCCTGGTGTCCCACTAACTAGCTCAGTGGCCTGGGTGTGGTGGTTAACCCTTCTGGACTTCAGCATTCCTATCTGTAAAAGGGCAAATAAGCCTCTTAGGTTGTTTAGGGAATTAAATGTGATGGTGTGAAATGCTTGGTACAGGTCCTGGCAGAATGTAGCTGCAGATGAAGGTCAATTAACACTGTCGTAAGCATTTACCCTTGTAACGAGTTGTGAGAGAAGAGAGTGCAGACAGCAGAGGCTGGGAGCTCACAGCAGGGAAAGCACTGAGCGTGTCCCAGGGCCATGGCCCAGCTTCCCAGATAACAGTTGTCCAATAGGAAGGAGAAACGTGACTACACTTGGCACCATTAGTCTCTTTAATTAAAATCGCAGCCAGCAAGGACCCATAGCATTGATGCAATTTCCTGACCACACGGTTCGGCTTGGCAGTACCGCAAGGAACTCGGTGGCAGAATGTTAATACTCCCCATTCTGGGAAAACAGATAGTAGGAGCCCCACAAGGGTGACCTTCACCACACAGAGTATTTTGATTAACTGGCCATCCTGCTCCCTTGCAGGTCTAGAGGGCTATAAACAGAGGGAGGGGTGACTGGCTAGCCAGTCACAGCTAGGGTTCACCGAGAGGGTTTAGAGAGCACAATAAAGCACAGTAACTGGAGGAGGAGAGGAGCCAGGGCTGCAGTCGGGGAACCAGGAAGTCAGAAGTGGAACTGCCCCAGCTTTGTTCAGTCCCGAGCCAGGCTCAGCCCTTCTGCTGGCCAATTAATTCCAGGCACCAACATCTGCCCTGAATCCATCAAGGTAATTAGCACCACATGTTATCAACAGGAATCTGGTACCTGAGGGCACTTGAGATAATTGCTTCAACACTGGCATATCTCCACTTACCATGAAAGGTCACTGCAGTCAATCTATACCCACTACCCCATCCCTCCTACTCAAGTAAAAAAGTTGTCCCTTGTCACTGCGGTTGCATCAGTTCATCGATGCAGGGCTCAGGGTATCTATCCATGCAGAGGCTTCTTAGAGGTAAGTGTGATCCAAGAGTTTGCAAGGATTACTTACTGCAGTTTCTTGTATTGCCAAGTGTCACAATCCCCTAGCATAGGTGTGCTCAGAAGGAAGACAGAATTGTACTGGATGACTGTGACCAAGCTGCTCAGGACCTCCCACACATTCAGAGGAAGCTTCTCCAGGAGAATAAGGAACAGTAGAACTCACAAAGTGTCCTTGTGAGCCTTGGACCTGCTACAGCCGAATGACGGAGCCGTAACCTCTGCTCTCTCCTCTTTTCCCTGGCTCCACCCTGCTAGCACTTTCTCCTTCTCTGGGTCCCCCCTTAGCACTTCCCCCAGGACCCTCTGAATGAGGCCAGGAGCCCTCACAGCCCTCAGCCTTCTCCGCCTTGGTTAACTGACCATCCTCACCCCTTCCCCAGAACAGCCTGGAGAGAGAGGGGCCCCACCTGACTTGTTCCCCCCCTCCACCTCCCATGCCCAGCATAACACTCAATAAATATTCACTCAGTGCATTTTGAATGCATGGAGGGCATTGATGCTGTGCTGGCAAGGTTTACACTCCGAAGACCAAGAAATTCAGGAGAATATTAGTCCCCAGGGAGGCACACTCAACAAATTCTTGATTCCAGAGCAAAGAGAAGCCAGAAGAACCTCACAGCAAACTGAGTCACCCGCGGAGGCAGCGTCATGAGGCTCCCAGCAGGCAGCAGCATCCTTCCCCAGGAAAAATCATATCTGCTCAGAGAGCGGATGGCTCCCACAGGTCAGGGCACAGATGCAGCAGCAAGAAATTAAGTACTGCCCAGGCAGCCAGAGTGTGTTCCTCACTGTGTGTGCTCAGTCCGTGTAGGTCTGCCACTGGGGCAGGAAAAGGGAAGCCCCCCTTGTGTAGACACTACCCACAGGCCCCAGGCCACGCCCCAGCCACATCAGACAGTGGCCCCTCCAAGTCAGGCCTGAGGGAGGCTTTAGTGCCTGCCCATCATCTTCATCAGCCTCCCTCAAGGCCTCTTGCCCGGAGCTCTGGCCATCCCAACTCTCTTCACCTCTGGGAAGCCCCTCTGCAAGGTTGCACAGCTCCCTCAGCCCGCTCTCCGTCCCTCTGAGTCACCCACACAGAGGGGCAGATCCCCCCAGGGCACCACGCTCCTCTCCCATGTATACCTTCTCCCATTGTACATTCACACCAAGAGTGCGCTTACTGGATTAACGCCGGCTTCCCCCACAGGACTCCCCTGTGCCCACCCAGCAGGCAGTGGGACCTAAGTCAGGGTTTCCCACACTGCATCTAAGGAAGTGTTAACACGCACTCAGTGAACAAAGGTTTGAGGAACACTGTTCACTCACCTCACAACACACACCAGCATATTCTCTGTAAAACCCCGAGGAGTCCTGCAGGGAGAAAGCTCGCTGGACTCTAGTCCAGCATGCCCCAGTTTACCCGAGTACAAAATCCCTTTCTCATTCCTTTCGACATCCTGGGGAGAGCAGTGTGCCTTGGAGCACCAGCTTGGGAAACACCGTCCTGGACATTTCTGTTTTTGAATATTCCACAGGGTCCCGCAGAAGTAAGGACTGCTTCAGGAAGGCTGGCAGGGTAATAATATGCATGTAATAATTTATGGTTTTCATTTGAACATTTCACCTAATGTCACATAAATAAAACGTCAGATGGTGTACTTGAGTGTGATATTGTTATGTTACAGAATTACTGCATACTTATGATTTTGTAATAAAAAAAGGGGCATTATTTGTGGCAGGCCCTGTATTTAAACAAACTAGTGAACCACAAATTTTTGAGAATTCGCTGAGCCACAGCAGCACAGTGGGGCGGGAAGGGGTCTGCGGTGCCCAGCCTCCGTGTCCTGCCCACCCTGCCCTGCCCCGTTCCCTGCTCTGTGCCGGGACGGGTCTGGGAACCTTGCTGACAGGTGCCAACAGAAAGCCCGCGGCTGGCTTCCCTCAGGTTTAAGAACCAGGCCAGACCTGGACAGGCATACAACAGACTGTACTTCTCAAATTCACGATTCCTCCACACTACATGCCAACCACACAAAATAAAAACTAGCTTTTGTACTTTTAAAATCATGATTATTGATATTATGCTTATTATCTCACAAGAAACCTAGCCGGTAATTCAGATGTAATTTTCATTATTTCAGAGAATAGAGGAACCGAGACCCATGGGGTTCAAGTGACTTGCTCAAGGTTGCCCAGCCCCAAAGCTGCAGCATGAACAGAAGTGCAGACCCCGTGCTTCTCAAGCTGAGGTTCTTCCTTCTGTAAGACAAGGTCACCCTTTCACACTAAAACTCTCCCTGCAAGAGACAGTTGCTGCTGACCCAAGCAGGTCTGGGGGCACGTGGGGAGATCTCCCTTGCACAGGGAGGTGACCCTGGCTCGCCCTGGGCCAGGGAAACTTGACACAGCTATGGCAGAGGCTGCAAACTGGTAGCCTATGGGCTGAATCCGGTATGTAAGTTTTAGTCCGTGCACACAGTGGAGTTGTTTTTTAAATCAAGAACTTTCACCCTAAAATCAGGATTCCAGCTTCTCTGGAAAACTCAGGGGCCCTGGCCACCATGAGCAGACCTCTGGGGCAGCTGGCAGCTGCACAGTCATCACGGTCCTTCCGGCTAGGCACGTCCCCTACAGTTCACCAGGCCTCCCAGCCCCCGTCACCTGTCGGTTTACCTGCTGGGCTCAGCAGGCACCGAGTCTGATGCCCCGGCTTTGCAGATGAGGGACGCTTCTTTCTAAGACCATCAGACCCAGAGATGGGAGCAGAATGAAGAGACAGAGGAATAGCTAGAGAAAGAGAGAGAAAACCCCAACAAGGACATCTTCTGAAGTCTGGAATAACAACCTCAGCCAAAAATGAAAGCAAGTTTCTGCAACAAAGAGAAAATGCAGACATAAATTCGCTTTAACCAGCAGCCAAGTGTTTTAATATTTATGCCTAGACTTTCCCAGGCAACGTTAATTCACATTTGCACTTTTCCTATACAAAATAAAAAGGAAGACAGGGGATACAGAATGTGAAAAATACTCAAAATGCTATCATTTAAATGGAATTGGATCCTTTTCAAAACACAGCGTCCGGAGAAGCGGTTGCCTGAAGAGGCGTTTTGTCAGTCCCCCGCACCACCCAAAACGCACTGGGAGCAATGAAAAGCACCTGCTGTCTCAGTGAACTCCAAATTTGTCTGCTCCAGGGTTGGATTCTAATGTGGCCCCTTTGCAACAGGAGTAGAGCTGGCGGCGACAGCTGAGGAACTGCTCGGGCCTGTGACAGGTGAACTTGTTACATTACATTTCAAAGCCACACAGTGTTCAAAAAGAGGCAATTCCATCCAGGGCCTGCAGCCTCCAAACCCAACTTTGTCAGGCCTGGCTGGCAGCAGGGGAGGACGCTGAGGCAGAAATAGCCAAGTGCACTTTTTCAAGTCTTTTGGAGTTCAAGAGTTCATACTGGCTCTTTCTTCTAGTAAATGCACCTCATATTGGCTGTGGACTTGGGCAGCTGGGCATTGTGCTGGCGTGGGAATTTATCTCTCTCCAAAGAGAGCTCTCAGTCATCCCCCTTCCAAGTGCACGGTTCTCTGCTGTCTCCTCCAGGAAGCCCTCCACCATCTCTCCAAACCTCCCTACTCTCACTTCTCACCCATCTGCTGGAGTGGTCTTTTTCACCCTTGATCTGCTGCCTTGAACTATCACTTATCCTTTCTACATGGCAGCTAAACATGCTGGTCCTTCAGGGTAGGATGAGGCACTGTTTCTCTTTGCTAATACACGTGTGGCAGGCGCTCAGTGGGAACGGCCACCCTGATGCAGCAGGCCTTCTAGACATGAGACTCAGGGGCTCCAAGCACAGCAAAGAAACAGCAGAAGCACGGAGTTGGGGCCCATGTGGCTAGAATGATGGGCGTCTCAGGGAACGTCCCAGGCAGACAGGCAGTGCCTGGGAATGACGGAGGTGGAGTTTCTACCAGCCTGGTAGGTAGGGCAGGGACTCAGAGTTACAGAAAATGAGACACACTGCTGAGTTTGTGACCAGACCAGAGATTCCCTTGGCCTCAGATCTAGCCGAATGGATGACACAAGGTACAAGAGGCGACATGTAGATTCTCAGCCTCAGTGCAGAGGAGGGGGATTGAGAACGCACGGGAAGAGGTTGCAGTCCGGGCTCTAGCAGCAGAAAATGGGGTCTGAGTGTGTCCCAGGTCTGGGACTGGTAGGACAGGAACCACAGGGGCAGTTTGGATATTGGTCTCAGTAAATACCTGGACTCCTATTGTCAGTCTCCCAGGACGAACTACTAGAGGCCACCCAAAAGTCCCCAAGGAAGCAGGGCACCTCTGAGCAGAAAGTTCCAGCTTCACTGGGGTGAAAAGACCGTGCCCTGTCACACTGCAAGTGGCCGTGCCCTCAAAAGTTCCAGGACATCAACCAATATTCCAAAACATGTTCACCAGCAGGAAATGTGCCTGGCACGTAGTTAAAAGAAGAATGAATCAGTCAATCAATCCTTTGGTGAGGCCCACCACTGCCATTCGTGCACTCATGCCACATGCCACATGCCACATGTCACATGCCCTGTCACAGCTCCAGCACAAGAAATGCAGCGGGGACCTAGGGAGATGTGGACATGGTCCCTGCCTTCACACAGCCTGCCCTCTAGTAGGGACAGAAGACCACCAAAATGGACAAATGAATCATTCCAGGCAGGGTTCTATGCAAATAAGGAGAAGTAAAGCAAGAGGAGAGAATGAAAAAGTCTTACAAGAAAAAACAATGTAGACAGTCACCTACAGGAAGGGTGACATTTGAGCAGAGACATTTGTAAATATTTAGGGTAGAAGGGTCCTCACCAAGGGCACAGCAGGCGTGAAAGGCCAAGGGCCGGGGCCAGTGTGGCTGGGAGAGCAGGAAGGCCGGTGTGGCTGAAGCGGAGGGAGGGGCGAGGCAGGGGACTACGCCCTGTCGCCATTCCTTGTCCACGTGCGTGTGGGCTCGGGAGCAGACCCGCCGCCCCGTGCCCGGCTGCAGAGGGAAGAGTGGGGGGAGGCTCGCTTTGGCTACGCCCTCTCCCACCCTGAGCCCCGAGCACCGCTGAGGCCCCACACACCCTGCCCAAAATGGGAAGCCCAGGGAGCGCTCACCCTTCAATGACAGAAAACGGCATGTTTTCCAACCCAGAACTCTGTGAACATCCCCTCCAGGCCCAACGTTTATGTTTGATACCAGCTCAAAAGAAATTTTTCTTCCTCAAAGCATCTGTTACATCTGTTCTGCTATTTTTGCATCTAGGGGAACAGGAAACGCAAACAGGGCTTCCATGTAAAGAAGGTTCCAGAGGCTTCTCTCTCCCCTGCTTGAGTCATGACAGTGATGCTGAGCTCCCCAGATGGAAACCTCAAGGAGGTGGAGAGATGAGAGAGAAACACTACTGAGGTCCTGAATCAGGCCCTGGTGACTGGGCTGGAGGGGACAGCCTAGCAAATACCCTGGCTTGAGATCCAGGCACTTGCCCCAGAAGGAGCAAGTAAGAGAAAAGGTGCATCAGGGTGGCCCTGGTGTTCTCCTTAAATTCCAGCCCCTCGACCCCTTCCCTAAGCTGCTGATCACCTCTCCTGCGGACCATCAGCACAGCAGCAGCCTCACCTCCCACGGCCCACACTGTGGGTGAGGGGCCATGGGGTGCAGCCCTGAGCTGGCTGCTCTCTGTGAAAAGCCCTTCACAGGCTCCCACTGCCAGAGGGACTGAGCTCAGGCCGCTTTCCCAGTCCAGACCAGCCCCCCTGCCACTGCCCGCCCCCGCAGTCATTCCCTGAACCAATGTTGCTCAGAAACCTGCGACTGCACTCACAGCAAGAAGCACATTTTGCAGGAGGCCCCGTGCACTCACCCTCGTGGGCCAGTGACACACACGTTTCGAGAAACCGTGATCCTTGCCATATACCATGAGCCCCGATGTTTTCAATTCCATCTCGTTCTGTTTGCTTTTAAAGCTGCTCGTGACACATTAAATTGGTTTCATGACCCACTAACAAATCATGAACTACAGTTTGTAAAACAATGCACTAAACCAATTTCCACGGTCCATCAGAATCATCTTTCCCTCTCGTCCCTCTGAGATTTCATGCGAGCTACTTTTTCTGGAATTTCTTTTCTCTCCCCTGTGTTCCCCCTTTCTTTTGCTAATCTAGTTGGTTTCAACCTTGGTTGCATATTAGAACCACACAGGCTGCCTTAAAACTATATCAAAGCCTGGACCTCCATCCCCTACACCCCAAGATTGGGATTTAAGTGGTCATTCTCATGTGCAACCAGGGCAAAGAGACACTGGACTCACTCCAACTCCATTTCCAAGTTCATCTGAAACAGCCCCTCCAGGAAACAGGAAACTTCCTCTCCCCCCCCACCAGCACACACACACACACACACACACACACACACACAGTCTCTCGGGAGCACCTAAAGTGCATGTTACTGAGTGGCTTGAAGGCAGGGAGAGTGTCACAACTTATCCTTGTTTCCTGTGGTACTTAGCACACGAAAGTTGCTTGGGAAATATTTGTTGCATGGACCTGTAAGAAAGGTCCTATTATTATCCCATCTGACAGATAAAGAAACTGATGTGCAGAGGTTAAATGAATTAACCAAGGTTGTACACCTAGAAGTGGCAGAAGTGAGATTAGAACTCAGACCTGCCCCGTGTCAGGGTCAGAGTCTCCAGACCTGCGCAGGTGCTTCCTGTCGTAGCCTGACGGACAGCAGCCACCATGAGTCTGCAGACCCCATGCACGGCTCTCGCCAGTCTTTAAGGTTGAAAGCCCGAGGAACACCACTGGGTCCCACAGCAGGGCTGTGTTCCCAGGCTCTTCTCCTGCCCAAATCCCTCAGGGACTTGGCCCTCAGCCCTCCTACATTTCCACTCTGCTGTCTTGCCAAGGATGCCCCAACCCAACTCCCACACTCCTAATATGGTTGGACACTTTCCAATACACATTCTCTAATAACATGACTCATCTCAAACTCATTCTCTCCCTCCTCTCATTGCTAAGTCCCCCCTCGTCCCTCTCTCTTAATGCTTCTAATTAACTAAGTTCAAAATATGCAACCCCAACATGGCTGATAGGCCCCTTCTCCCCACTCCCCCATACCATCCTGTTAGCCCCTTGGTCTCCTCTACTGAGGCTTTCCACACCCCACCTGTCAACCCCACTGTTCCCTCGGCCCATGTCCAGCCTGCTTCCAGTTCATCACCTTTCCCCCGGACTGCAGGAGTGGTCTCCATACATCTTCCTGCTTCCAGGTTCTTCCCACCTATTGGCCCCCACAAACTGAACACCTGACAAATCTTCCAAAGCCCAACTCTGGGCAGTTCTCTTCTTCACTCAAGATGTCCCAGTGCACCCATTGCTAGCACATTCTGGTAGGTAAAATCCAAAGGTCAAAGTCCACTGCCATGGGCTGGTGGTAAGGGACCTGCTCAGCCACATCTCACCATGGCTCTGTTACAGGCAACTGTACAGCCAAGTCACAGGTCTATCAAGCAGGCCATTTCTCAGATAAGCCTCTTAATCCCACCCCTACCCAGGCACCATTGTCACCCAATCGCAGGAGAGGGCTCAAGGGGAAATAACACCATGAGGAGGACCAGCCCCAAAAGCCAGATGATTCAGACATTAACCCACTGCTCAGCATCAAGTCACAGCTTGGGTTCATTCCTGAGCTAATATGAGGCCATTGGGTCATGGAGCTCTAGTCATGTTAACTGTGAAAAAGAGGTAGGAATGGTAAGGGGCTGTGGGGAAGGCGGGGGTATGTTAGGCAGCACGAAGCTATGGGAGTGAGGAGGGCGGCAGCCTGGCACTTACACCAGGTCATGGGGCCTCTAGAGGCCACAGGGGAAGGGGACACTGGCCCCCAATATGCCTGCAGGTGAGTTACATTTTCACAAGAGAAGGAATTTTTCCAGGCTGGCTGTCTACTCTCAAGTAGATAAGACTCAGAGTCTTTAGGGAAACATTATTCAGAAACATCTTTCCCTGATCAGAGTTCTCTTTCTTCCCAGAGCCTGGAAGGCTAGGACCTTCCTTCTATGCTCCCACCACAGATGAGAAATCTCTCCCTAGTTGTCCCATCCCACGACCCAACCTGGATGCTCAGGGTCCTCGAGTCAGCCCCTTCTCACCACTTCCCTGGTCCCTGTCTCAGGCTTGATGCTGTATTCCCTGGGTCGAGTTGATTGGGGTCTCTGCTTGGGCATTCCAGTGTCTAGTCGGGAATACTTATGATTCTTAATTATACTCCACTCATTACAGACCAATATCACGGCTGCTTTTAAGCTTTATTTTTCATTAACACAGTGTTTTCAAGAGCTTAATTAAGAAGGAGGGGAAAAAATCACTGAATAATTATTTATAACTTAAAAGTAAATAAGAACAAATTACGTTCATATTTGTGAAACAAAATACTCTTTCCAATCCAGTTAGTTATCACCTAAAAATCTCAGGTCACCTGGCTCATGCAGCTAACGCAGTGACCCTGAGTCTAAGATTTCAGGATTAATGTCCAGTAACCATAGATCCAAAGCTATGGAGTTGCCAGGAAAGGATGGCAATAAAAAGTCAGGTCTGAAGGATGGGTATTCCAAAGCAGAAGACTCCCGTAGACAATAATAATAACTCCTTGACTTTATATAGCACTTCTCATTTCTGAATGCACATTTAGATGTATTTATGCATAGCTCCAAGCCTCATTTTCTTTGGGGGTTCATAATCTTAAAAAGTATAGCTATGAAAACTCCTCCCTGTATAAATGCCCATACAGAAAACATACACAAAATTTTTCATTCAATATGAAGAGGTTCACACATTCAAAAAGACCATCCCTAAATTCCTGATAATTTATGATTTGTGAGGTTCCCATATTCATTTGTTTCTAGTAAATGACTACAGCATGAAGGTACTTGCAAGTTATATGCACTATGAAATTTTTAGGCATGATTACTTATAAGCGATTCTATAAACACTGACTAAGTGCCTACTATGTTCCAGGCTCTGGGCCAGTTGCCAGAAGAGAAACAAGGATGTGGTAATGAATCATATAGGGGGTTCTTAAGGAACTCACAGCTCAGTAGGAGAGGCAAAGGAAGATGTGTGTTATTCTGAGGAAGAAGGAGGAGAAAGCACATTAAGAATTTTTGTCCCTCTGATGCTGCCAGGCTCGGCTTTGCCACCCTATGAAAGTTGCAGGTGGGGTGGGGGCAGGAAACTGCCTCAGCACAGACAGGGAACAATGGCATTAATATCAAGACCTGAATACTACAACAGGACTGCGGACCCCATGAAGGCAAGCCCTTGAGCCTGACCCAGCACCCACAGAACACAACCATTTCACCCAGGGATATACTGAGTATCTTCTAAGAACCTCACATAAACAGTCAGGACATGGAGGTTCACGACAGAGACATCTGCCATAAGGAAGGTAAACGCTAAGGAAAGGGGATGCCATTGAGACCATGGAGTTTACTGGGCCAGCTGCTCCCATGTGACATGTCAGCACCCTAAGTCAGAGCTCAGTCTCTGTTCTTTTGCCAAGTACACATGTGTCTGACTAGCATCTACTACCACCATCATTTCATAAAATAAAAGACATATCTCAATATCATTTCAGAATAAGATTGATGACAGCCTCAGAAAAGAGGATATTTCTTACCAGAAAGGAGAGTTGGAACTTCACATCAGGTATGTGCCTGGAACACACACACGAGTAGTTTACATTTCTTTGTTGTTCTAATTTTTCCAAAGACCAGTGAAGTTGCATTCAGCTCATCCCCAGTCCAGTTCACAGAAGAACATTTGAAAAAGACCTCAGTAGTGTTTGAATAAGAACACATAAGCAAAATATATAAGGAGCAGTTGGCCCTGCCCAGGACCCAGGAAAGGTCCCCTGTGGAGGAACTACCCGGGCTGGGTTCTGGAGGATGAAATGAGCCCCAGCTTGTGGGGTCGCTAGAAACACATAGACTCACTGGAGTGAAGGTGCTTGGTGAGGAGCACAACGCCAACCTCGGTTCTGAAATCTTGTGCCTGCCAGCAGTCCTTAACTTGCATGTCTGTGAGTTTCGGCCTTATATGTTATTTCCAGGCCACCCCAGTCCTCCAAGTCGAACATTCCTAACTGATGGACAGACACTTCAAGCTATGACTGAGTAGACTCACTCCTCAGACAGTTCCATTTTGTTAGCTTTACTACATTTATGTGTAATTCCTCATTTTTACAAATATTTGAATATTAGATTATGGGGGTGGAACCAAAGGCCTATTACTGAAACAAAAACCATAAACCTTGCACAATCTTTAACAGATGAGAATTATCTGGTGAGCCAAATGCCATACTTCTTTAGTCCTGATGCTATTCAAAGGATGTAAGCCAATCAACTATATGTTCAATTTTGGAAAAGAACAAAAACATAAATAAAAGAGACTTCCAGTTCAATGTGACCAATTAACTGCAAGAATTTATCTCTTCTTTTTATGAAAACTGCACTAAATTAATGGTAAAGTAATTTTTAAGTATTACTACACAAAAAAAAATAGAGAAAGGAGGAAGCAGTGAATGAAAAATTTCCACAAATTTTGGGAAGACATAAAGAGGATGAATGATTGGTAATTTGCATAGCAAGGTAAAAAAAAAGCTACTATAATGTACCCACACAATTGAAATATCTATGATCCATAAACTAATCACTTCCCCCCTCCGGCCTCAACACAGAGTCCCAGAAAGGCCCAGAATTTAAGGCTCTTGATGCCATGAAAGGCAGAGGTGGGGAGCATGAGGCACAAAGCTATAAACAGGAGCACTAACTGAATATCACAGTACAGAAGTATTATGCCCTAAGATTCCCTCTGCTGCCCCAGGCACTCCATCACCAAAGGTTTATTTTCTGGAGAAATTAATCCAGTTCATCTCAAGAAATATCAAGCATGTTACAGATAAAGGTAGGTTAACTTAAAATCTGCCAATCCCATTCTCCCACCTCATTCCCAGAAACCTGGAAACAAGGCATTCTCCTCCCAGGCTGAAGACTGGAAGATTTATGCCCAAAGGAAAGATGGCCAGGTTATTACATTTGTCTGATATCACTACAGTGAAACCTAATAATTGACCAATCTCTCTCTCTCTCTCTCTCTCTCTCTCTCTCTCTCTCTCTCACACACACACACACACACACACACACACACACACACACACATGCATGTGCCAAGAAGCTTCCTAAAACCCTTTTGTTAAATATTAACAGCCGGAGATCATTTAACACTTGAGTAATTCCTGTGATATGAGGCAAAACAAAACAAACAGAAAAAAAAGGAAAGAGCCAAGAAAACTGACCTAATAAAGAAAAAGAGCTGTCAGATTTTAATAAAAAATGATGTATCTAAGAAATAAGGTTCTTTCACTATTTTAATGGAACAGAGTTGAAGAAATAACTTTAAACTTAAAAATAAGATTGACCAAATAAAAAATTCAGTGGTAAGCTTGGGAAACAAAGATAAAGAATATATCCCCCAAAACAGATTTTTCACTTAGTTTCCTCTTTTCTGGAAATAAAAATCAAAGAAAGGGAGTTGCTGAACATGGGCTGCAGAAGATAATTGAGCAATGTTTTTCAATGAGTTTTTAATCTGAAATTTTATAACCAGCTAAACTAGCATTCACGTGAAAGTAAACTAATTCACTTTCAGACTTGAAAGAACTCACAACTTCAGCAGGAAATCTGAAGCAGAAAAGCTATCGCATCCCTAGGCGATGCTGTTCCACAGGTCCAGAGAACAGTCAGTGTAAATCAGAAGCAGGGAGATGGAAGTTTCCAGGAAGGCAGACTCTAGGAGGAATGCTACAACACAGAACTGATAAACTACCTATGTGCGTATTTAGAAAAAAAATTTGATACTAGTGTAAAGATCACTAATGAAAAAGAAATTAAGGTTATATAAAAAGACAACTCTACAAGTAAAAAAAGACATCAACTCTAGGAAAAACAAAATAAAATTTCCTCTCCCCAAATAAAACAACCATAGTGCTGTATATGACTTGTCAATAAATTGCATTTACACAGTCATAATAATGTAACCCTAGGCTTATAATTTAACCAGAATACATCATATAATAATAGTAGAAAACAAGGGAGTGGCAGTGAGGTGGGAGTGGAAGGTGGGTGGAGAGTATGTGTAAGTACCCTAAATCTACCTGAACGCCAATTAAATAATTCATAATGTCTAAAGTGAGTAAATAGGACTTCTGCCAAGATGGAGGCATAGGTGGAGACGCCATACTTTCTCACACAACCAAGTTTAGAGACAACAAAATATTAGCAATAGAAAACACAGTCAGAACACAGAAAATTGAACTTTTCGGAAATCTGATAACGAATTCTTCCGCCTGACCAGTAAGAGGGGCGAAGCCAGCAGCTGGCACAGTGGGGTTTCACAGGAAAACTCGGTCAGACAGACTCTAGGGTTGTAACAGGTGGACCCAGTGAGCGACCGGTGGACCCAGCGAGGGCGCAGGGCATCGGGTTGACTGTGGTCGAGCATACGTGCACAGAGGGAGACAGCAGAGGGAGCCGCCATTTCCCCGCTCTGACCCCACCCCCACATACGGCGTCATAACTCAGCGACCCCACCCTGGTGAACACCTAAGGCTCTGCTCCTCATACTTAATGGGCGTGAACAGGCCAAAAATGGCTCAGGAAGATCTCAAAGCCCCAGAGCCCATAACTCTAAGCAATGAAGAAATAGCAAAACTTTCAGATGCACAGCTCAAAACACTAGTTATCAGGATGCTCACAGAACTGGTTGATTTTAGTCACAAATTAGAGAAACATATGAAGGCTAAACTAGTTGAAATGAAGGGAATTGCACAGGAAACCAATAGGGATAAAAAGGAAACTGGGTCTCAAATCAATGGAGTGGACCAGAAAGAAGAAAAGAATGGCCAAACAGGAAAATATGAAGAAACAAGAATTCAAAAAAATGAGGAGAGGCTTAGGAACCTACAGGACATCTTTAAATGCTCCAACATCCGAATTATAGGGGTACCAGAAAGGGGAAAGGAACAGCCACCAGTGCAAAACTTATTTGAACAAATAATAAAGGAGAATTTCCCCAATCTGGCAAAGGAAATAGACTTCCAGGAAATCCAGGAAGCTCAGAGAGTCCCAAAGAAGTTGGACCCAAGAAGAAACACACCAAGGCACATCATAATTACACTAGCCAAGATTAAAATGAAGGAGAGAATCCTAGAAGCAGCAAGAGATGAGGGGACAGTCACCTACAAAGGAGTTCCCATCAGACTGTCAGCTGATTTCTCAAAAGAGACCTTATAGGCAGGCAAGAAGGGGCTGGAAAGAGGTATTCCAAGTCATGAAATCCAAAGACCTACAACCAAGATTGCTCTATCCAGCAAAGCTTTCATTTAGAATGGAAGGACAGATAAAGTGCTCTCAGATAAGATCAAATTCAAGGAGTTCATCATCACCAAGCCCTTATTATATGAAATGTTAAAGGGACTTATCTAAGAAAAAGAAGATAAAAAATATGAACAGTGAAAGTACAGCAAACTCACAGTTATTAACAACCACACCTAAAACAAAAGCAAACTAAAAGTACAGCTAGATCAGGAGCGGAAACATAGAAATGAAGATCTCATGGAGGGTTAGCAACAGGGGAGTGGGAGAAGGAGAAGGGGGGAGAAGGTACAGAAAAGTAGCATAGACGGTAGGTAGAAAATAGATAGGGGGAGGGCAAGAATAGTATGGGAAATATAGAATCTAAAGAACTTGAGACACATGGTCATAAACTAAAGGGGGGGAATGGTGGGGGTGGGGGGTACAGGGTGGAGGGGAATGAAGGGGGAGAATAGAATAATTGTAATGTATAATCAATAAAATCAAAAAATAATAATAAAGTGAGTAACTCGATAAATGCCAGTATTAGCATATTATTTATTAGTATGGAACTAAGTTTCCAGAGAAATATCGAAGATGTTGAAAGTCGTTGACTCTGGAGTATAAAACTGAAAAGGGATGAGAGGTGGGAAGTTTGCTACTTTTCATTATTAGCATTTAATAGCTGAACATATATTACTTTGATAAAAGTATATTTTGTTTTTAATATAACACATGAAACATTATATATCATTTAAGATCATGTTTAAATGATAAGAGGTTTTAAGAACTGTTTTATTTTCAATTGAGAACAGACAATTGAAACACTCTTACAATGTACACGTGTAGTATTTAAATTCCACCTATTTGATTTTTTTTTTTATTTTCACCTAGACTTTCTAACAAAAGCAGGGATTTGACAGCGAACGTTTTCCAACCACTCAGAGCTAATGGCTCCCCAAGGCCTCTGCAGTTCCGAGTCTAGGCTAGCACTAATAGTTTCACAGTTGGCCCAGCCTGTCTGGCCCACATGATAATGACCCAATTCATTGTTCCCTATGATAACAGGGGCTGAGTCTGAGCCATGGTTTTCAGCAGCTGGAGCCCTGAGCAGCCTGCCAGGCCAGGGGAATACTCCTGTCTGTTCAGGAATCCACTTGGCCCTCAGCACGAGCCAGGCTTCTCCTGCCACCTCAACACCAAGTCCTTTCCCAATACAGTCTCATTAGGAGGATGAAAAGAGTGGCTTTTTTCAAGGTAACATTCCCATAATTGTGACAATTAATCATCTCCCCATAGTGAATGTCATAGCTTCCCAAGACACCAGCAGCAATTAGGCCCCTACAATCTGTCCCCAGGGTGGGGGTTCCTGAATATTCATGGCATCAACACCCTCCTTTCTCAGAGGCTATCTGTCTGTCCCAGTGTGGATGCTAGCCCGTGTGATGTAAACAGGCCACTGAATAGACTATCAAGTGGGCTAGGCTTGACTTGGACAGTCTCAGCCCAAATCCAATCACATCCAAATCAGGTTTAATGGAGATTAATAACCTCTCACAACTGGCTCTAGGTGTTTCATCAACAGACATCCTGCTAAGAAAACTGCTCTGCCAGTCTCCAATCTGGCCAGTTCCCTCCCTCTTCCCTTCCTTCCCTGGCTCCCAGCCCATAAGACCACCCCACTCTGGAGGTACAAAGTACCAAGAGTACCTACAGGACTCAAAGAGAATGGGAGATAACAAAGCAGAAGTACTATCAAGTCAAAAGTATCAAAGCCCTGGCATTAGTCTCTGCCCTAATCTGGTGGCCCCTGTAGGGCAGACACAGGGAAGTTCTAGAAGCACTATGGCCATCATTGTTTCTGGGATGGGCTAGTACTATGGCTAAATCTTCCCAGCTCTGCTCACTTTGGCTGCCACAATGGACTAAAAGTCAACATCAGTCATTCATTTCCTCAAAAGATATTTGTTACGCACCTACTATACACCAGGTACTATGCTGGGCACTAGAATGCAGTAGAGAATATAAGGTACACCCTTCCCCCAGGAGTTTAGAGTCTAAACAGACCAACTAAGCCAATAATCTCACATGTAGATATGGCCCAACAATTTTTAATAAATACTTCAAGTGAGAGTGTAAGATGGATGGGAGAGGGGAGAGGGAGCCTGATGTAGATTTGGGGGTCATAAAGACCTTCAAATGGCCAACTGAAGGATTGGTGAGAATTAGCTGGACATGAAGGAACGGAGCACCCCAGTCAGAGGAACAGTCTGTCCCTGGGGTGGGACTGTGACCAATGGGTACTGCAACTGATGGAGAATTAGCAAAAGGGACACCAAAGCAAGATGTGTCCATAGAAGTCCACAGGGGCTGGATTAAACCAGATAGGGTGGGCCATAGAAAGGGGCTAGATTTTATTCGGAGCACAATGGGAAGTAACTTACTAATGCTGGACTGTTCTATTTATGGTTTTGGGAAGGGGTCTGGGGGAAAAGAAAAACCATATAGCACAATTCCTACTTTTCCCCTATGGGAAACACTTTCCAAGACTAAAGTACATTTACTCATTCATCTAGCAAGTATATATCAAGGTAGTAAGACTAACTCTTCCATACCAGGGGTGAAATCAGTCTCAGATGGCCAATGGCCAGACTTGTCCTAAGAAACTGCTGGATGCTTCACTCTGCCTAGACACAGGGAGGCCACAGGCAAAAACACAAGATTTGACCTCAGGAAGCTGGAGAGAAAATGCAGGTCCACCTGAGGTTCCCCTAACAGAAAAAGGCCCTTTTCGATTTTTGTTCTAATAGGGCTCTTTTAACTTGAGACTTCCAAAGAAAACAAAACAAGCTAAAAGGAACCAGACTGCACTTTGTAAATGAGAATTTTAAAACTGTGTCAAGCAATACTTTTCACAGGAACACAACACATATTTCCATTTCAATTTCTCCTAAGGAACTCTCTGCTAGGGGGTGGTCCAGAGAGTCAGAGCTGTAACAGGTGAGAGGAGGAGAAGTGGATGTCTGCTTGTTCAGATAAAAAGCGAGACGATCCCCCATCCAGCCTACCTCATTACCACTAACCCACACTGTGCATTTGAGCTATTCACATAAGCACTGTATACAGAGAATCATAGCCAAGCACTTCAAAAAATGTCAACACTGAAGATGCTTTTTGACAGGGCATCGAAGTTAATAGTTTTAGACCCAGGAGTCTGCATTCATACCAACAGTGTGTACTGAGCCCTTAAGGTGACCCAGCCCTCAAGAACCATATTTTAGGAAAATTGAAAATGGATGCATACCTTATCCATTGAGGCATGAATATTGTGCCTATTACCCAGACTGCCAGGTGTGAAAGGAGAGAACATGAGATGATGGTCACAGTGAAAACTGCAGGTACCAATGGCTTCTCCTAACCTTTGTGCTTCCCCATCAGGAGTTTTTCCAAACCTACTGAAACTCAAGCACTGGACTGGGTTCCTGCCCCTTCTCAGAGCTCTCTTTCCTAAGCATCCTGAGGGAGCCAGAGGCCCCAAAGTCTTGTCCTATCTCACTCCTCTTGTGTGAGGACACTGGGTGGGTTGTCCTAAGCCTTGACAAAGTTTCCTTTGGAAAGTAACATCCCAGGAGCCTCCTCTGCAGAGCAAGGGGTTAAAGCAGGTAAAGAATGTTAACAAGGGGCCTTTGACCAAAAGGAAGCAAGGGCTATAATAAGGCTGGTGATTCCAGGATTCTGAGAAGCATAAAAATAGAAACAGCAACAAACAAAGAAATCCATGACATGAATTCTAATCGTTCTCTCTTTCACTCCCTACTGCCGTGGCCTGAATTTAGGGACTTGACATTTGTCTTCTAGACCATTGTGACAATCTCTCTGCCTCCAGCCTTGTGATTCTAATCCAGCTTTCGTATTGGTACCGTACTTCTATCGGAGTGACTTTTCTCAAACTCAGGTATGACTCTGTCACTACCGCCCTGAACACTGTCAATAACCATCCACTGCCTACTGGAGAAGGTCCAACCCAGCTTCCCAAAGTAACCTACACGGCCTTTCATGACCCATCTCCTGTGGCCTCCACTATCTTGCATTCCCCTCACTCTTCTCTCTCCCCACACTGCACATCCTTCCCAAGGAACAGAAATGTACAACCAGTGACAGCTCCTGGAATGCGCCATAGGGTTTGCGTGCCTGAGCCTTTGCATAAGCCATTTCTCTGCCTGGAATACTTTCCCCCTCTGCCTTATCCATTCATAAAAGTCTTTCAAATCACTAACTTAAGTGTTACCTCCCTCTAAGGCCTTCTCTGATCTCCTCTAATAACTGATTTGTGCCTCCACTGTCCAGTACAACCTGTAACACTAAATGGCAAGTGCTGGCCCATGGACATGTTTACCCTGGTAGACTGAGTTGCTCAGAACACATTAAAATTTCATCCTTCTCCAGTCCCTTACCCAGTACCTAGAATTAAAGGATCTTTTCATAATTAGATAGAATCATTCCCATTCTACATTTGAGAAAACTGAGGCCTTGAAGAGGTAAGTGTCACAGTGCCAGATGGCAGCAGATTTGGGTCCAGATGTCAGTTGATCTTACTCCTACTCCAGAGTATTTTCGCTGGGGTTTCCTTCCCCCATGGGGCTGGGCCTGCTCATCTCTGCAGAAGGTGACATCTTAACTCCCATTCAGTCAGAATTACATAATAATGAGGGCTCTGGGGTCTGGGTATCAAAATCAAAACACAGGGTACTTCTGGGGCACTGCCATGTTACTCCATTGCCTTTTTCTGCATTTTCAGGGAGCTTACTGGACTCACCTAGACTCACCCAAGCTCCTGAGGGTCCAATGAAGGCCTCATTCGAAGATCTGTTTGCCAAGAACTATTGTAGAAGAGTGGCCTGGTTGAGTGGCCTTGAACACAGGGTCAAGGGAGAGACGTGGCCCAGGGGTTAAGAACACCCATATTCTCCCAGAGTCATAAGTATAGAAAAAAGCCATCGGGAGGAAGCCTTTAATTACCTGCAGATGTCCCAATTAAGCAGCTGCCTCCCCAATTAGCAGTCTCTTCCATTGCAAATTATTAGGCTTAATTCCCAGGAAACATCTTAATCAAGCTAGCTCTGTCCCCAACTCCTGAGACAGCCAGGTTCCTGCTGACGTCAGCTTGGCCCTGGCTGGCCTAGATGATGTTGCTAAATTGGGCTCTGGGTCAATTTCCCAATTAAACACATCCCTTTGATTACACTGTTTTCTAATGTTGAGACACACCAAAGGTTTGTGTTTCTTAAATTACTTACTAAAGGTAAAGCATATTCAAAGACGGCCCTTCCCTAAACAAAAAGATCATAAAGGAGGAGATAAATTTGTATGCATTCTCCAAACAAGTATCTCTGTTATAAAAAATAAATCTAAAACACCACTGGGTGAGAGCTACAAAGCACAGTCTGTTTTCAAGATATAAGACAAGAAAGCTACAAGTGCCTTCATTGTCAAAGCCAGAGGAACTCCCATTTGTCTCCCCCTTCTTTCTTTGCTATTCCCCAATAGTAATAAATTGAGGGAGAGAATCTTAGAAGAGACTTTTCCAGATAGAAATGCCCATAGGTGGCTTTTCAAGTTCTCAGTCTTTGAATCCGAATGTTTTAGTCAAAAGGTGAGGGAGAGCAACAGAGTCAGGAGAGGATTCAGAATTGCCTTAAACTCCCTGAGTCATAAGGAGACAGTCCATGAAATTTTGGCCTATTACATGTCAGCACTAAAGCAAACTGCTGACCACCAGATTTATAGTTTTTCTAAGATCCTCCTCGGTTATGTCCCAACTCTTATTGCAAATTCAGAGAGCCCTACTCTCTCCCTGACAAAGGGTTTGTTGACAATGTGGAAAGAGTTCATTTCCCCTGTTCACACCAGCCTGAAATCCTTCACACTGTAATGCTACCAAAGCAGTCTTCTTCCCCCGCCCCAGCATGCCATTTTCCTTGCACTTGCCTGGTTTATCTCTTTCTTCCTTTTGCTTCACTCTGAACAGACTGAAACCTCCAGGAGAGGGGAAAGGGAGGGAGGAAAAGTACAAGATGGAATTGGTTTAACCACAATTTAGAGTCCCTGGAAACATACCCACAAAAACCCTACAAATACATCTTAATTTGCACTCTGAAATAGACTATTAAGTTCAAATCAAATTCTGCTCCCTTTAACTTTTTTCATATCCATGTTAATCATATTCCTATGAAATTGAAGAAAGCAAAGTGCCCCTCTCCTTATACTAAACTTAATAATGGAGATGATTAGAAGTACATTTGTCATTGTTGCCTGAAGAGCTTCATGCATTAGCCCTCCAGAAATTAGATCAACACCTCCCCATTTCTGTGCCTCCCCTAGCCCACATTGCAGCACTGGCCTTTGCAATAAAGACCCTCTATTGATTTTTCCCAAATTATTTATTTTTTAAACTTCATAATCAGCTTACCTTAATTCATTACTATTCACCATTTACGGACAAAGTCCTCCACCCTAGTGGTTGCTGATTCTGCCCCCTATTGAAGAAGATATAAGAAACACTGTACATAGGACAATGATGCCTCAGTCTCTTTCAGAGTAGGCACCTTGGGACCTCACACAGTTCTCCCAATCACCATCAGTGGCCCCGTCATATTTTCCTGAATCTTAACAACAGTCTGAAATCTCTTCCCTTTCAAAGGTGATTTTAGTTTTAGGAAAAGCTGGACATCTCAGGACACCAAATCTGGGCTGCAGTAGGCCTCAGTCAGCTGGGTGACCTGATGTTTCACTAAAAAATCTGATGCATGAGTGGGCATGTTGTCGTGATGAAGCTGCCAATCACCAGTTGCCTGCAGCTTCAGCCTTCTGAATCATCCCAATAGTTTCTGTGGTGGAATGTTCAAGCTTAATGTAAAATTTGGTGCAGATTCATTGCTCTACTACTCAGTCATTTTGAAATGTGACAGCCACAAAGTACACGTGCTCACTCAATGGCATTTACCACTCCCACTGACTAGAACAGTGAAGTCATCATTGTTCATGCATGTGCACTCCAGTCCACTCTCTTTGGCTGCCAGGTTACACTGATGTTGGGCCAACCATTCTTATTATATTAACAATGGTTGGACTTATTCTAGATAGATAGATAGATAGATCTTAAATTTATTTTAAATCAATTATTTTCTATTGCCTTATACAACTTGTTCCTTATCTTCTCCAAAGACAAAACTTTCTAGATCTGATGAAGCATCTGGCCTATTACATGAGCTTTCCTCTCTATTTTACAGAAATCCTAGTTTAAAATGTCACTGCTTCCACAGTTGTCTAGAGACATTTCTCAGGTGCAAGCCACATTTTGTCATTAGGTTCAGTTTCAAAGCCTTCTGGTTGGGGAAAATGGGACTCCTCAAATTTTCCTTAACGTGGTCTCGAGTCACCCCCAAGACTTCAGGTCACCTGTGCCCTGTGCCTCACAACCCCCACTGCCTGGGCCTCTGTGCTAACTCCAGGGATTAGGCCAGGTAAAAGCCTGTGATAATAATAGACGTGTTCGTAACACTAATACTAATACTAATACTAATACTAATACTAATACTAATACTAATACTAGTTAACATTTGAGTCCTCTCTATAACCCAGAAACAACTGAGAAGTGCTCTTACTTATGCAACTGATGTTAAACTAGAGTTTAGAAGTAATCTCCTCAAAAACACATAACGCATGACTATGCCCAATTGCCAAGTTGTTTGAAACCTGAGAGTAGACAAGGGACGAAATTAACACTGAGCTGGGGTCTACTCAGCATCTACCATCTAATATACTACACCTTGATTCCTGCTCTGCTTACATGAGTGCACATTGATTCATTATATTAGATCTAACCCTGAGTGATCCCATGGGAAACTTCTAGCTCTTACAGTCTAGAATTCTAGGTAGCTGTGTTTTGGATAGTGTTATGGACAGACAAGTAAAAGTTGAAGAAGCCCTGAAGGTGATCTCATCTAGGTATATCAAATGCACAGTATATAAGCTGCCTATTCCCTATGTTGTGCCCATGGCAGACATCACTAATGGATCACAATCCTCTTTCTTACTGAGCCTAAATACCTTCAGAACTCTTTTCAATTCTGTGCTGAGGAAGCAACTGAGTAAGACATCGTGCACTGGATAAACCTATTTTTTAACCAACCTTCCCAGTTTACAAATGAGGAAACTGAGATCTAGTAAACATCTTTTGAGCAATTAATATGTATCAGATCTTGTGTTGGATCCCACAGATAAAAAGATGAACAAGACCTAGTCTTGTGTTCTCATGGCTTTCAGTTTAGTGAGAAATGTGGGCTGTTAAACATGCAATTACAGTACTGTGTAATGAGTATTATTTGGCCACATGGGAAGCCATCTAACCTAGACTAACATTCACAGGAGGCCTCCTGTAGGAAGAAGCACTGAAGCTAAGACATGAATGGAAATAGGAGCTTGTCAGATGAAGAAGGAGTAAAAAAGGCCATTCTAAACAGAGGGAAGAATCCAACAAAGTAAGAGAGCTCAGACTACTCAAGGAGTTATAAGTCTCTAAGGATGGCTGGAGCCTTGGAGCATAAAATGCAATTACTTGGGGAATGGTAAGCAGAGAAGAGGCCAGTAGGGGCCAGCCCATGCAAGGTTACACATGCCATGCTACAGAAGCTGTTCTTCACCCTGATGGTAGTCCGAAGACATGGATGCACTCTTCCTATTGAGAAGTAGAGTCTTTGTCCCCCATCCTGGAAATCTAGTACTGATTCCATCAATATAGTGCTGTGGAAATGAGGCTAAGTCATGAAAACACCATACAGCTTCCACCTTGTTCACTGGAATTCTCACTCCTGGAGCCATGAGCCACCATGTAAGAAGACCAGCTACCCTAAGACCACCATGCTAGAGAGGCCAAAAATGTAGGTGCTCCAGCTGAAAGTCTCAGCTGAGCTCAGCCTCCTGATCCTCCCCACCATAGTGCCAATTATGTGAGTGAAGCCATCTTGGGCTTTAGGCAAGCTCATCCCAAGCTGAAATACCACCAACTCACCTCTGTAGATGCCCCATGGGACAGAAGGCTCACCCAGCTGAGCCCTGCCAGAATTCCTGAGCTACAATGTACAACGTATGATAAAACAGTTGTTTTAATCCACTGTTTTGTAGTAGCATTTTTATGCAGTAATTGATAACCAGAGCAGCAAAAAAAAAAAAATCATAGATTTTCAGGAAGGAGAGTGACATGATTAGACCAGGGGGCAACTTTGTCTGCAAAGTCCCCCCGTCCACCATGGATGAAAGTAAAACTACCAAGACATGATCTGCTTGGAGAGGAGAGGTGGCCAATCTCTCAGAGGAGAAAGGCCTAGAGCTCCTTCCTCAAGGGGCTTTTTATTGGGTTCGTTTTGCACAAGAATACAGGTAAGGATCAAACTATAGATAGCATTCAAAGAACTATGAGGGCTTATTCTCAGTCAGGGTCAGATAGCTAAAGAGCCATAAAACTTTGAAGAACAAACTTCTTGCTTGGACCCTTATCATTTAAATGAGAGCATTCTAACAAAGCAGGTTTCAAAGGATTTTAGGAATTCTTTCTTATGCCTGATCACCCCAGATCCCACTCTAGTTGGAAAAGGGCTCCACTGCCTTCCTCGTCATAGGTTTTCAGGGTTAAGTGGATTAGAGCCAGGAAGCTCTTCTCCCAGATGGAAATGAGGACTTGGGCTATGTCAGAATAGCTTGGGGAGGGTGAGGGGGGAAGGATCCATCACTCCCTCTTTATTGCAGCCCCCTGAGTCCTTCCATGATGGCCTCCCAAGTAATTGTGTGTGGCTTAGGCTGCCCCCCTCTGAAGGGTCGTACCCATCATAGACCAACCAACTAAGCATTGGGGCAGGGGATGAAACAGAGACAAGCTTTGTCTCTTTAGTGGCTCATAGTCTGGAGGTCTCTCACTCAGCCTTAGCCATGGGGGCCAGTTACAACTCCTGAAACCAGGCAAAGCGGTTCCCAACAATTAGATTCATTCTGCAAGGATCACTTGGGCTGCTGCAGCTGTGTAGTAATTAAGTGATGACCAAGGCAGTGCCAGTGAGATGAAGAGAAATGCTGAGCTGACTGGAGACCTGTGTGGAAAGTAAAGTAAACAGAATACAGTGACAGACCGAAGAGAGGAGAGTCAAGAAAGATTCCCAGTATTCCACTCAAGTAACTAGGTGAATGGTGGTGCCCCATGTGCTGAGATGGGATAAGTCTTGAGGAGAAGCATGTATGGACAGCCTACGGAGAGGAGTGAATCAATTTTAGGTGTGGTAGGTGAGATAATGCAAGAGGGGGGAGTAGCAACTAGAGAACTCAGGAGATCCATGGGGGTGAAAACCCAAATTGGAGAGCCATCCACTAAGGGATGGTGATGGAAGCTCTAAAAGGGGTGGAGGGACCAGAAACATCGCTGTGAGGAACACGAAGAGGGAAACAGGGCAGAGCCACAGGGAGTCACAGAGACTGATCACGGACAGAGCACAGCCTGGTCACCTGAAGCTGCCCCTCCTGGGTGCCCCCCAAAAGTTATTTTCCACCTCCTGCTTCCTCCTGTCCCCTAGCAACCTTAGTGCTTTGAGCAGTGAGGCTGAGGAAATGTGGGACTAGGCTCTCTTACCTTGTCGCTCATCAGAATTGCATGTGCCAGCCACCCTGTGCCAAGTTCTTTAATTTTTTATGTGCCCTGCTTTATCCTCCTCTCTCCATTACCTCCAGCCTGATTGTTTTCTTTTAAATGCTCTTCATTTCTTTCCCATTTCATTTTCTTTCATCTGCAACCTGCTATTAAGGTTGTTTTCCCTGCAGCTATTTTGACACCAAAGCAGCATAATCTGTTCTCCTAATTAGCTGTGATACATACACAAACCCCAACATCTCCTGCACAGTAGCATTCTCTCCAGTCACCTCCCACAGCTCCCTGCATGATGGAGTTTTTCTCCCTCCCACTTCCCTCTTTTCTCCTTCCTATTCCCATGGCTCTCCAGCCAGATGATTCTCTCAAGGCCCCATCAGCCTGGCCAGTGGCTACAATAGCCATCTTTCAGTTATTCCGTGGAGTGAGACCATGTTTCCACAAACACCTTGTTAGAAGCACCGTAAGCGTTAAGCAGTATTAATGGTATGTCAGATAAGCTTTCTTTGAGAATTAACAAATTCTGGTGAAGTAAGGACATCACTCATAGGGGAACTCAACTAAGATGTTGATGAAAAAAACAAACTCAAATCCAAGTAAAGGAATGTGTAAATGAGCATAGTGTATGGACGTGCAGGTCTAGAGAGTGTGTGGTGGAGTAGGGGGTGTTAAGTCCAGCAGCTCAGAACTGATAGCGGTCCCCTATTGTGGGGTACCCATGCTGTGTGGAGGCAGTACAGCAGCCTCACCAAATCTCATGGGCCTTGACTCCACCCAACTACCGTCTAAATGTTCACACACACCCACCTACCCACCCCCCTGCGCGCACACACACACACACACACACACACACTATATTTGCCCAGAAAATGAGTTACTGATAAATCTAATGAGCTGAGCTGGCCAGACCCAGACTCCCCTTGGAATTTGCATCACAGCCCCAGCACAAGAGAGAGAGACAAGAGTAAGAATCTGAGACACCAAAATATCAAGCCTCTCTTCACACACTCCCACTTTTTTGCACTTGTTGACAACAGACTTAATAGGCTACAAAATTTACTTTAGCCTCATGACAATCCTGAACAACTTTCTTGCCTTCAAGAGGCTTTGAGGTAACTCCTTGAAGGCTAGACAATGTTGTAGCTTCCCCAATACTCCTAGGATTCCCCTCCATCCTCGGCCAAGACTCTGAGGACCACCCCATGAGGGGGATGTTATCCCACCAGGTCTAAGACATGCTAGATGCCCTCATGAATGGCTTCTCTAATTTCAGATGCCACAACTCCTTCCACAATTCTTCACAGTGTGCCAAAAAGCACAGGTTCTCACAGCACCGCCACAATGAAATCTAGGGCTGTCACAACACTGTCCCCTGACATAGTCCAGGGACGTCACAACACTGCCCACAATGTAATCCAAAGGCTGCACCAGTCGGTGCTCTTTCTGAAAAGACCTGGCTGCTTAATCCCAAGAACAGTTTTTTGGGCCTGAGCCCCGGTCCCCAACAGCCCACACAAAGAACCACCAGCCCTCTAAAAGAAGAATCTCATCATTATCTGACCCTCAAAAAAAGTCTGTAAGCCCTCTGAAAAACCTGCAGCCACCTGCGGTCTGCATCCTTCTTCTAAAAATCATGTCCTCCTATCTAGCCCTCTAAGTGTCTCTAGAAGAATTACAGGAAATTCAATCACACTTCAACACACACCTTCCTGCTCTTTCCCTAAGGGAACCTGTGCTATTCCAACCTCTTTCCCCAAATATATATGACTCCTTTCAGTAAAGCTTATGAAACCCGGACTCCCAAAATTATTATAGAAAATATATTTTCCAAGCAAGACTGCATTCATTCTAAGAAGCAACACTTCCTTAGTCCGCCTTGCCCTTTGCACTCCTAACAACTTTCCTAATGGGATTTTGGCGACAGTGTGTGTTAAATCATAACCCAGCAGAGCAGTGCCTAAGCCTGCACTGTCCTTCTGCCCTGTTCCAGCAAAGCTGTAGGATAAACACACACCTGCAGCTTCTGGAACATTCCAAACTTCGTTTCCAAAAGCAGAAAAGTAAAGAACTGGAGGGATGCGTTCTTACCCTCAGAGGCAAAATATCTGCTGCAGGTGGATGATCTGGAGCATGTACATTGTAGCCAAAATACAGGTTTAAGACTCCATCAGATTGGAATTAAAATTTACTAGCATTTACCAGCCACATGGCCTTAGGCAGGTTATGAATTTTTTGAGCACATGTTCTTTTCAATCTGGGGAATGGAAATGCCAACCGTACCTCTCTCAGAGGGTTGTAAAAGAGAACATTGTAGAGCTTCCAGCACTGAGCATGGCACAGTGGAAGCACTCAATAAGCAATAGTTATTAATTATAATTATAGTGTATAATTATAATATATTAGCATGGGGATGCCTCTTTAAACCTTGAGCTTTGGCATTTGGCACAGGGGCTGTTCTTGGGATGAGAGGATCAGGAGCCTATTGAAACAGTGGTGGGTCATATCCATGAGGCAGCTGTGGTCCCAGAAAACCATCATCATAATGGGCTTCAGTGTCACCAACTTTCAGGCACTACTCCACCCCCAGATTGTTAAAAGCTGTCAGAACCCTTCACACAGATTCTTGGTACACTCTGGGCTCCAAAATGTCTGTGTGGTTATGTTATTTCAGGGATGGAGATGATTCGATGAAAATGGGCATCAGCAACCATCCAGTACAAAACCCCAGCTCCAGATACGGGGAAATTAAGTTATTCGATTCAATAAACACCCAATTTAACTCATATCACAGATTACTTCTACATTATGAGTCATTCCTACTCATCCTCCAGAATGGTAGTGCATTGGGTCAGCAACAATTTAATGAAACCTAACATGTGCCGGGAAGCATGCTAGGCAATGGGAATAACAGCAATGAACAAAATGGGCAAAAACATCTCTCACTTTATAGAATGTACATGCTACACGGGGAAGGTGGACAATAAAAAATAAATGAGTGAGCCATAGAGAGAAAATAAAGCAGGTGCAGGTGGCAAGGGAGCAGGGAAGAAGGAGCCTCCACATTTATGTAGTAAGAGAAGGCCTTGCTGCCAAGGGCTTGGAGCAGCAGCCTGAAGAGAGTGAGGAGGCGAGCTCTGGGAAAAGCATTCTGGAAATGGGAAACAGCAAACACAAAGGCCCCCAGCAGAAGCAAGATGAGGCTGCTGTGCTGGGAGACCGGCAGGCAGATCAGAATGTGTGCAGTGGTGTGATCAGGAGGTCAGAGGGACAGTGGAGGGCCAGATCAGGCAGGAGCTTGTGAACCATGACAGCAGCTTGGGCTTGAATTATGGGAAGATAGGCAGTCTGGGCTGTGAGCAGAAGAGAGACACAAGTACACTCAAGCTTTTAAAGGGTCACTCTGGATGGTGTACTGAGAACAGACAGTTGGGTAGCAAGGTAGGGCCTGAAAGGACAGTTAGGACATGCCAACATTATTCTGAGAGGTGGTGGTGACTTGGGCCAGGAGATGGCAGTGGAGGTGGAGAGAGGAGAGCACAGACCTCACTGGCAACAGGAAGCCTCACCGCTCCTTCCCTGAGCTCATACCACCAGTATTGAGAAAGTATAAGCTTTTTCATGCTTTCACTCTGTATTTTTTTAAATATATTTCATTGAGTATGCTATTACAGTTGTTGCATTTGTTTTTCACCCCTTATTCCCCTCTGTCCTGCACCCCCCTCTCACCAGCATTCCCCCACCTAGTTCATATCCATGGGTCATACACATCAGTTCTTTGGCTTCTCCATTTCCCATGCTATTCTTAACCTCCCTCTGTCTATTTTGTACCTACCATTTATGCTTCTTATTCTCTGTACCTTTTCCCCCATTCTTCCCACTCCCTCTCCCCTGTTGATAACCTTCCATGTGATCTCCATTTCTGTGAATCTGTTCCTGTTCTAGTTGTTTGCTAAGCAAACAGAGTTTTGGTTTTGGTTTGGTTTTTTTTATGTTCAGTTGTTGATAGTTGTGAGTTTTGTGTTATTTTACTGCTCATAGTTTTGATTTTCTTCTTTTTCTTAGATAAGTCCCTCTACCATTTCACATAATAAGGGCTTGGTGATGATGAACTCCTTTAACTTGACTTTATCTGGGAAGCACTCTATCTGCCCTTCCATTCTAAATGAAAGCTTTGCTGGATAGAGCAATTTGGGATGTAGGTCCTTGCCTTTCATGACTTGGAATACTTCTTTCCAGCCCCTTCCTGCCTGCAAGGTTTCTTTAGAGAAATCAGCTGACAGGCTGATGGAAACTCCTTTGTAGGTAACTGTCTCCTTTTTTCTTGCTGCTTTTAGAATTCTCTCCTTATCTTTAATCTTGGGTAATGTAATTATGATGTGCCTTGGTGTGTTCCTCCTTGGGCCCAACTTCTTTGGGACTCTCTGAACTTCCTGAAAGTCTATTTCCTTTGCCATATTAGAGAAGCTTTCCTTCTCTAATATTTTTTAGACATAAGGTTTTTCACATAAGTTTTCAATTTCTTACTCTTCTTCTCCTTCTGGCACCTCTATGATTCAGATGTTGGAATGTTCAAAGTTGTCCCAGAGGTTCCTAAGCCTCTCCTCCTGTTTTTGAGTTCTTGTTTCTTCATTCTGTTCTGGTTGAATGTTTATTTCTTCCCTCTGGTCCAAATCATTGATGCTAATGCTGGTTTCCTTCCTGTCACTGTTGGATCCCTGTACATTTTCCTTTATTTCACTTTGCATAGCATTCACTTCTTCCTCTATCTTGAGACCACAGTCAACCATTTCTGTGAGCATCCTGATTATCAGTGATTTGAACTCTGTATCTGATAGGGTTGGCTATCTCTTCATCATTAAGTTGTATTTTTTTTCTGGAGCTCTGATCTGTTCTTTCATTTGGCCCACATTTTGTCTCAGCATATGTGTTACGTAGTAAGGAGCAGAGCCTTGGTTATTCACCAGGGTGAGGTAACCTGGCTGTGTTGTGGTGCTGTATGTGGGGGAGGCTCCAAGCAGGAACGGTGCCACTTGCTCCACTCTCTGCCAGTTTTCAGTCACTTCCTCCTCTACCAACAAGCAAATTGGGCCCTTCTGGTGCTGATTTCCAGGTGGGTGGGTTTGTATATGTTCCAGGACCCTTTGGGTCTCTCCAACGAACTCTCCTGTGAGGCTGGGAGTTTCTCCTGCTGCTGCCTTAACCCCCACAGACTTTTTCAGTCAGAGATTTTGAGACTTTATTTTCCTTCACTTGAACCCTGGATTTCATGGTCTGTCTCACTCCCCAGTTGTTCCTCCTGATTTATCGATTTATCCACACACAAATGTGGGACTACCAGCAGCCTACTCACCCACCTGGTCCTTCAGCTGCCACCTTGCCACAAGTTCTCTCCATCCAACTGCCCATCTCTGTGCCTCCTACCGTCTGGATGAATGTTTCTTCTTTAACCCCTTGATTGTCAGACTTCCATACAGTTCAATTTTTTGGCTGTTCTGGTTATTTTTTGTTTTTTAATTTGTTGTTCTTCTTTTGACTGTGTAAGGAGGCAAAGTGTAATTACCTATGCCTCCATCTTGGCCAGTTTGCTCTGTATTTTAATTGTCTCTCTACTTCCACTGACTCTGAGCTCTGTAAGATAAGGATCCATTTCATACATTTCTATAACCTCAGCCCCTACTCCAGTGCCTTAGCACAGCATACACATTCATAATAAAATGAATACATTCCTCTGTCCTCCCAGTACATGCCAGGTATTATAGGGATGAATGCCCATGGTCTGGACCTCAGGCAATGCAGCACTGAATGTTCATGCTTGTTAAAAGTAACCCTGAAGGTCCGTGGTTTGTGGTCTTGCCAAGGCACAAATTTGAATTACTTGCTTGAAGACCAGTGTGTAAGAGAAAGACACTTCCCTGGAGATTGGGCCCCAGTGACTACACAGAATACACACCTCAGTCCAACTGAGTTTTTCTCCCCTTTTTTCTGCAGTGCTATTTTGTGGCAGGGGCGTCACATGTTTCAGGGTCCACAAAAATCTCCCTCCTGAAAATCAATAATCTATTGTTAGATGCAGTCTCTATCTTCATCAGGCTCATATTCTAGTGGGGAGAAACAGGCTATAACGAAATGTAAGTGTGAGAGTAAGGTATAAATGCAGATGAGAGACTAACAGGATACTTAACTTCTAAAAATCAATAAATATACCATATTAATAAACTAAAAAACAAAAACCACATTATATTCTCAACAGATGTAAAGAGGGCATTTGATAAAATTAAACATCCTTTCATGATGAAAACCTCAACAAAAAAGGAATAGAAAAGAATTTCCTCAGCATGATAAAGGACATCTACAAAATATACACAGTCAACACCCTATTTAATGGTACAAAAACTGGATGCTTTCCCCCAAGAATAACAGAAGGATGTCCAGCCTACACTTTTACTAAACATTGCACCAGATGTTCTAGCCAGAGCAATTAAGCAAGAAAGTGAAAAAAATAAAATAAAAAAGATTCAGATTGAAAAGGAAGGAGTAAAACTACCTCTTTTCACAGATGGCATGGTCTTTTATAGGAAAGCCTAAGGAATCCACTAAAAAACTATACTAAAACAAATAAATGAAGTCAACATGGTTGTACAAAATATAAAATCACTACACAAAAAAATCAATTGTATTTCTACACGCTAGCAGTAAACATCTGAAAACGAAGTAAGAATACAATTCCATTCACAACAGCATCAAAAACAGTAAATTACTTAGATATAAATTAAACAAAACTTACTACAAATTTGTAGTAACCAAGACCAGGTAGTACTAGCCTAAGGATAGACATAGAGAGTGAAGAAGTAAATCTACACATTTATGGTCAGTTTATTTTCAACAAGGATATAAAACCACTAATGAGGTGAGAACAGTCTTCAGCAAATGGTACCAAAACAACTGGACAGCCAATGCCAAGGAATGGAGGTGGGCTCCCACCTCACATCGCATACAAAAATTATCTCAAAATAAATCAAAGACCTACAAAAATCCTTAAATGAAAATGCAGAAGTCAACCTTGGATAAGACACCAAAAGCACAAGCAACAACAAAAAGAAGATAAATTTGACTTTATCAAAATTTAAAACCTTTTGGCTTTAAAAGACACAATCAAAAAAGTGAGACAGCTCACAAAATGAGGAGAACGTAGTTGTAAACTGTATCTGATTATAGTTTGCATCCAAAATATCTAAAAACACAAATAAAAAGACATGATAATTTTAAAGTGGTCAAAAATAAGTAATTGATTAATTAATTAAAATGGTCAGAAATTCTGAATAGATGTTTTTCCAAGGAAGATACACAAGTGGCCAATAAGCACATTAAAAAGATGCTCGACATTAGTAGTGTCAAGGAAGTGAGGGTTGAAACCATGAGATACCACTTCACCTCCGGCAGGTTGGCTGTAATAAAAAAGTCAGGTAGTAACAGTTTTGGTAAAGATGTGGAGAAACTGACACTGAAACTCTCATACATAGCTGATGGGAATGTAAAATGCCACAGCCACAGCCAATTTGCAAAACAGTCTAGGAGATTCTCAAAAGTTATACAGAGACCTATCATTTGACCCAGATGCTACTCCTAAGTATAGACCCAAGAGAAACAGAAACACATGTCCACACTAAAACCTGTACACGAGTGTACATGAATGCAGCCTTATTCAAAATAGCTGAAAGGTGGAAACAATGTTCATCAACTGAGGAAAGGGTAAGCAAAATGTGGTCTATCCATATTGCAACTCAATATTATTTGTCCATAAAAAAAAAAAGAATAAAGTATGGATGCTATAGCACGGATGACCTTTGAGGACATTAGGCTAAGTGAAAGAAACCACTCACAAAGAAACACATATTGTGTAATTTTATTTATGTAAAATGTCAGAATAAGCAAATATTCTGAGGAAGAAAATAGATTAATGGTCGCTTACAGTTGGATGGTATCTTAGTAAGTTCAGGTTTCCACAACCAAAGTACCACAGGCTGGGTGGCTTATAAACAACAGAAATTTATCCCTCCCAGTTCTGGAGGCCGGAAGCCTGAGGTTGGGCTGCCAGCACGGTCAGGTCCTGATGAGGCCCCTCTTGTGGGTTTCAGATGGCCAACTTCTCATTGTATCCTCACATAGCTGGAAAAAGAGTGACCTAGCTCTTTGGCCTCTTATTATAAGGTCACTAATCACATTTGGGAGGGCTTCACCCTCATAATATGATTACCTATTTAAAGGTTCTACCTCCAAATACCAATCACACTGAGGATCATATTTCAACATAGGAGTTTGGGGGAGGGGAAACACACACATTCAGTCCATAACCAGGGGGATGGGGGGCATAGAGCTGAAGGGCGTGGGCTTTTTTTCTGAGGTGATTAAAAGTTCTAAAATTGATTTAGTCATGGTCTCACAATTCTGGGGATGTACTAAGAAATCATTGACTGAGATCATTTAAATTTGTGAATTGTACAGTATGTGAACTATATCTCAATAGAGCCATTACTAAAGCAAAGAGACAAGAAGGGTGGAATGAAAAGATCTAACAAGTTTAATCATATCCAAAAGTAGGAGAGAAGAGAAATGGGTCAGAGGCTAAATTTGGAGACAGTTTTCCAGAGCACATAGGAGATGCCAATCCACAGAGTCAAGAACCCCAACAAATCCCAAGAAAGACAAGTAAAAACAGTATCACCTAATACGTGGTGTGAGTGAAGCCCATAAAGACACTTGGAGGGAAGTGACAAAGAGTAATGAGTTAGATCAATAGCTAACTTATCAATAGCAACAACAGAAACCTGAAGATGAAGAAATTAATTATATGTAAAATGTACTGAAAAAAAGTACTAACAACATAGATATGAGTAAAACAAAGAGAAATGAAAACTGAAAGAATTCAGCTCTGCTGGAATAAGATGACAGGAAGCTTTCTGGGAAACACCTGCTATAATTTTCGTGTGTAAGAGTTGACCTTTAGCCCCGGAATGACAAGACCTGGATTTAAATCCCATCCCTGCTACTGCTGGGGAGAATAAAGGTTGGACAAGTCACAGAATATTTTGATATCTCAGTTTTCTCATCTGTATCACAGGAGTGTCTGCCCACTCACCCCACAAAAACTTGAATACAATCACATCTAAAAATCTTTGAAATCTGTAAAGAATGAGGCAACTTGATGTGTCCTGATACAAAACTACCTCATAAAACATGTTTAAAAGTGTAACACATATTATAGTATATACAGTAGGCTAATGTGTTTAAAGAGAGTATGGCAGGTATATAGATTTATATGCATAGAGTATCTCCTGAAGGATTTACAAGAAATTAATAACAATGCCTTTGGGTAGGAAACGTAGATGGCTGGGAGACAGAAAAAAAGAAGAGAGAGACTTACTTGAAATTTTCATAACATTTAACATGAAACTATAAAATAATTTGACAAGGGAAAAGGACTCATGGACATGGACAACAGTGTGGTGATTGTAGAGGGGGGAAGAGGGTTTAAGGGGAATAAATAGTCATGGAAAGTAGAATAAGAAAAGAACAATGTAAAACAGTAAAATCTAATCAAAATGTAAGAAATAAAATGACTTGGCAAAATATATAACCATATACCTTTTATAATTTGAATGTTATAATTTTTCTAATCTTAAACTCAAAGGTTATTAAAAATATGACACAAGACCCAGATGCCATTAGTATCACCATTTGATCAGACTGACAAATTAAAATATCCAAATGTTAAATGATCCTGCATGACAGGGAAAACATCCCACATCTTCTGCAGGTGCCACCTATTCAGAATATAAGTAAAATCATTACTAATTGAATGCTTGAATCTCTGGTATTACATGGTCCTCAGAATAACCCAAGTGCCTCCATCTACTGCGTCATCCATGCTGGGACCCGTTCCTCTGGGCAGGAAAGCCTGTCAACAGAGGGCCTCCCCTGATCTCAGCTGCATGGGAAAAGGTTCTCTGCCCCACTGGATTCTCCCTTATCTCTGGGCAATGTTCTTGATATTTAGATTATGGCTCTCCTGCTCTGTGACACTGTAAACTACATGGACTAATGGCAGCAAAAGAATGGCAGCCGATTTTATGTCACCTGATGCTCAGTTCCTGTGAGGATAAAACATATACTGATTTCCTACCCATTACTACTATAAATGCTCACATGTCTTGACCAAGACCCACAAACACTCACTGCTCTCTACTATGGAATGCACAGCCCCAACTCCAGACCCATAACCTCCGGTCAGCTCTGGAGTCAGCTCTGGCTTTTTCTTCTTTTACAATCTCACTAGGCATTGCATCCTCCTGCCCTGCTCAAAGGTAGCAACAATTAACTTTCTGCCACAAATTTTGGCTGGAGCCAAAGTAAAAAATGTTATACTTCCCCGAACAACAGAGGACATGGTAATTTCAAAATGAATATATAAATTGTTTCAAAATGAATATATAAATTGTTTTCTACTACTTTCAATCCTGCCCTAAGATGATACTGTTAAATGTATTTTATTTATTTGGGGGAATTTTAAATTTTTTTAATTATGTTATTAATTATGCTATTACAGTTTTCCCATTTTTTTCTCCCTTTCTCCCCCCCCCACACCTGGCATTCCCCTTCCCTCCAGCAATCTCCCTCTTGGTTCACGTCCATGGGTTGTGCATGTAAGTTATTTGGATTCTCCATTTCCTATATTACACTGGACATCCCCCTTCTATTTTGTACTTACCAATTATGCTTCTAAATCTTTGCACCTTTTCCCCATTCTCCTCTTTCCCCCTCCCTGCTGATAACTCTGCAAATGATCTCTACTCTGATTCTTTCCTTGTTCTGGTTGTTTGTTTTGTTCATTTGTTTGTTTGTTTTAGATTCAGTTGTTGATAGCTGTGAATTTATTGCCATTTTAATATTGTTTTGATTTTCTTTTTTCTTCAATTAGTCCTTTTAACATTTTATGTAACTATAGCTTGGTGATGATGAACTCCTTTAGCTTTATCTTGCCTGGGAAGCACTTTATCTGTCCTTCCATTCTAAATGATAACTCTTCTGAATAGAGTAATCTTGGTTGTAGGTCCTTGCTTTTCAACACTTTGAATACTTCTTGCCTGTCCCTTGGTGCCTGCAAGGTTTCTTTTGAGAAATTAGCTGACAATCTTACAAAAACTCCTTTGTAGGTAACTCTGCTTTTCGCTTGCTGATTTTAAGATTCTCTCCTTATCTTTAATCTTGGCTAATGTAATTATGATGTGCCTTGGTGTGGTCCTCTTTGGGTCTAACTTGTTTGGGACTCTCTGTGTTTCCTGAACTTGTATGTCTATTTCCTTCACCAAATTAAGAGAGTTTTCTTTGATTATTTTTCAAATAGGTTTTCAGTTTCTTACTCTTCCTGTTCTTCTTCTGGCACTCCTATGATTTAGATGTTGGTAAATTTAAAGTTATTCCAGAGGTTCCTACTCCTATCCTCATTTTTTCAAATTCTTTTTTTTTCCTCCTGTTCTGATTGTTTTTTCTTTCCTTTTGTTCCAAATCATTGATTTGATTCTTGGCTTCATCCTCTCCACTGTTGATTCCCTGTGGATTTTTCTTTATTTCACTTAGTGTAACCTTCATTTCTTTACTTATGTTTTTGCCATACTCCGTGACTTCTTTGAGCATCCTGATCGCCAGTGTTTTGAACTCTGCATCTGATAGGTTGGTTATCTCCATTTTGCCTAGTTATTTTTCTGGGATTTTGTTCTGTTCTTTCATTTGGGTCATATTTCTTTGTCTCCTCAATTCAGCATCCTCCCTGTGCTTGTTACTGTGTATTAGGTAGAGCTGCTTTGACTCCCTGTCTTAGAAAAGGCTCCTGTATATATGTGGGGTGGAGCCTTAGGTAATCACCAATGCAGGGCAACCCACTGCACCACTTTGTGCCTCTGTGTGAAGGGAGGGTTCAGAGAGGGGCCAATGCCACTGCCTGGCTTTTGGAGATTTGCCCAGCACTCACCCCATTTCCAGTCACTTCTTTCATTTCCTGTATGTGCCTGGTACCCTTTCAGCTGTTGCCCTCACAGTTAACCTTAGAGTAGGTAGGTTTGCATATGTTCTAAGTCTGTGCAGGCCCTTTAAACAGAATCTTCTGAAAATCCAGTAGCTTATTCTGCTGCCCCAACTCCTACTGCTTTCTACAGCAAGAACTTATGGAGATCTATCTTCCCAGCAGTGGAACTCTGGGCTGTGCAGTCTGGCCTGGGGCTGGGATCTCTCACTCCCCCGTTATCCCTCCTGATTTTTATCCACCACACAGGTGTGTAGGGGACCACTCATTCCGCCACTGCCACCTCCCCATGTCATACCACATCTCTGTGCCTCTCTGCCCATCTCCATGACTCCACCCCTCCTACCTGTTTGGATAAATGTGGCTTCTTTATATTCTTGGCTGTTGGCCTTCCATACACCTCAATTTTCTGCCAGTTCTGGTTGTCATTTCTTTTGAGATACAGTTGTAATTCTCTCTGTGATTGCATGAGGAGGCAAAGTGTGTCTACCTACGCTTCCATCTTGACCAGAAGTCTAAATGTATTTTAATTTAAGAGAAGGATGATTCTGGAAAAGTGCGTGCATAAATGGCTGCTGTCCATGGTTCTGATCTTACTTGCCAAAATCAAGGTTTTTTCACTTAACCTGGGACAGTGGTAATTACTAATCTCTTCCAAGAATTTTTTTAATATGAGGGAAAAGGCAGTGGTAAGAAAGAAGGAAAGAGAGGAGAAGGATAAGAGGGAGAAAAAGACAAGGAAAAAACAAAGGTTTCATTTTATTTTGTTTTTCAAAGGATTATAGTTACCAAGAAGTCAACAGCTATAATTGAAATATGAGTTTCAAAACTACTGAAGCAAAGTAAGAAATTTATCAAGGATACCAAGTGATGCTGAGATTTACTGGTGTTGATACAAGTAAATAAGCTCTCAGGGCTGGATGAGAATAGCAGATAGGTAGAGATGGTATGATTGAGTAGTATTATACCAAAGTTTTCACTGTTTTTATTTTACGCCTTGATGTAAATTGAGACCTATGTGTCACAATTTACATAGCTTCTTTCAAGTTCAGGTGAAAGTCCTATCACATCTCCAAGAACTAAATACTTTTCTCTGAGAGGTAGAGGGGCACTCCCCGCCGGGCCCCCCTCCGCCCCTGCCCATACTTCTCTGAGACCAGCACTGACAGCTCACAACACACAGAGTTCGTTCAGTCACTCAGCCACTGAGAGTTGACAAACTGCCAGCTCTTTCAGCAGATAATAATTCTTCGTAGCTTATTTTCAAAACACTTGAACTCTATAATGTATGCTCACTCTGCTACAAGGAATTACATAAAGTTGATACACTCCTCAACACCAAGAAGTGGAATTATTGTTCTTGGTCTGGTTTTTACATGCTGCCTGGGTTCCCGGGTCCATGCAGAGAAACTGAAAACTGAGGGCAGTGTTCAAGGGACTTGGGCACGAGACAGCTGAGACTGCCAAGAGCAGGGTAAGGACTTCCTTGCAAACTAATCAAAAGCACAACATAGAAGGGTCACAGGAAGAAATCAAGGCCAGATGAAGCACTCCACATGACAGATAATTCTATTCAGTCCACATGAGGGCCCTTTTTATTCTCAATATAATTTCTCAGTATTCCAAAACATCAGAGTTAGAAAGAAATTAAATAAATTCTGTGTGTTTCCAGTGCTGTGTTTTACAAGCAAACAGCAACGCACCCCTGAAACCCAAAGAGGTTGAATGACTTTCAAGGTCACAAAATTGGTGTGTAACCCAGGCTGGATTCCAAGGCTCTGACGCCAATGCAGTGCCTGTTCTGTCACACTGTGGTCCGTCTGGCTCCAGCACTCACTGTCCATCCCTGAGCAAGCCAGTACCTTCTCTGGGCCCTGAATTTCTCATCTGCTGAACAGGGACACAGTTCACACCTCTCTCTCTTTGAGTCCATATGAGGGTCAAATGAGGACTTTCACAGGACATGCCTAACACAGAGTTTGGCTCACAGTAAATATTTATTGAATAAATGAGCACTCTCATTAAAATTACTAATATTATTACTAATACTTTTATCTTTCATGTGAAGGAACTAAGTATTATTAGAACCTCAAAAACACTTAACAAGATAGCAAGATTTTTAAATAATTGCTTTTGAACTCTAGGCCCTAACAGGAACCCTGAGATGCTTACTATCAGGAACATGCTTCTTGAAACAAACATGTTTTGAAGCCAGCAAGGATGTACCTCCTATACCCACAGGACCCCCGACGCTGGGCCCAGAGCTCCAATACCCAGCAAGAAAACTGAACTCAAGCTGCCCTTCACCCTCAGCTTCTTCATTCTCAAAACTCAGGCTGAGCAATGATGCCATCACCAGACTGAAATTCTGTATTTCACAATTTTACCTGCCTGCAACTTTAATTGCTTAAAATCCCAACCTTTGTTAATTCTCTAACCTGATTAATGAAGCACAATAAGTGTTTGAGGATTAATGAACATGTTAATAAGAAAGAAGAGAAGAATTTACCAAGGATGCCTGGAAGATATAAGAACAAAATTTTTTACAGGAAAAATATTAAAAGATGTGATTAACTGTACATGAGAAAGATGCAATCACCACTGCTGTTTTTAAAAGAACCTCGTCACACGCATCGGATTAAATTTCCCCCTTTTCCTGCAAGTAAACCAGAGCCTTGTCTCTGCTGTGATAGAATTCAATGCTTGGCTTTTATGAATCAGAATCAGATTCTTATCCACTAAGCCTGAAATTATTGACAGCCAGTTCAGAAGCTACTCACTTGTGGTTATATAGATCATTGCCAGAATTAAAATACAGGAAAGAAGGACCAGCTTTCACACAAATCAGGGCAGAAGGAAGGGGAAGAGGGAGAAAACCTGCAGGTAGAAATCAATTAGACCAGCTCATGCCCTTTGCACATTCTGAGATTCACTCAAAGCACCAGACATAACTCCACCTCCCACTTATCACTCATTCCCTAAGAATTCATTCCTCTAGCAGAAAACCCCACTGTAGGGCATACGAGAGGCAATAGAGAGAAGAGGGAGGGATGGTGCTGCCACTTGCTGGGCATTTTGTGCACTGCATGTGAAGCCCTTCAGTGTACAAGATTTATTTAAGCTTGGTACCAGCCCTAAGAGGTCAGCCGAGTTCTCCAGAAGTTACGTGCCTTGCCCACGTTTCAGGGTGCTTTTCCTAACAGTAATGGCAAAGATTCCAAATCAGGTTATTGGGGTTTTAGTATTAAAGCTCTTTATTACACACATATACACGTGCGCACACAAACGCACAAATTATATTAGTAATCCCCCCTAAAATTCCTAGTACCTCAATTCAGGAAGGGAAATGAGAGTTCCTCTCAGAACACAGAGTGGCATGTATAAAGTTCAGGGAATGAAATTTGCTGGGCACCTACTTGGCTTGAAAGCCAAGCGCTATGCTGGGCCCATGCAGCAAGTCCTCACACAAGCTCTGCCAAGGAGATATTACTGCCCCTATTTTACAAATGAGGAAACTGGGTGTGATTTGCATAGGCTTAGGTTTCCTCATCTAAGAAACTGTAGGATTGAACTTGACCATCTCTAAGAACCTGTGATTCCAAGAACAGCAAAGAAGATGCCTCCGCCGTGCAGTCAAGGGCAACACCCGAGTCTGTCTCCCAGGCTCACCTCTACCATTACCACCAGTGCTCTCCTTGGTGGGCAGGGTCCAACCCCCACTATCTGAAACCCTTCCAAGCCCAAAAAGAAGAGGTGTCTTCTGAGAACAAGAAACCCAACTGAAGTTTCTTTGGTCCCTCTCTGGGTAAAATACACCTGCAGTTCTCGGTACACTGTCCAGACCCACCAGACCACGGATTCCCACAGAAATGTGGCTCCCAGCCAGGCAGCCCCACACTCTGAGGGGAAGGCCCCCAAACAGCCACCAGAACAGACTTCCTAACAGCCCCACAGAGCCGCAGCCTTCTGCAGGCCTCCCCGCAGCCCGCCTGCCCCGACTCTCCACTTCTCACGGCAGGAGCCCACCAAACTCAAGAACCAGCCAGGCTGCAGAGGGGATTTAGGGAAGTGTCTGGCCCCACAAGTTTCCCTGCCCTTTCCTGGTATCAGTGACAGAAGCAGCCTCGGCCATCTATCGGCACGCCCTGACCTCCTGCCGTGGGCAGTCCCAAGCGCTTTCATGGCCCCACTGCCTTCAGTCCTTCCCACGATGCTGCCGTGGGCTCTGCTGTTACCCTGTTGTACAGGTGAGAAGACTGAGGATCCAGGGCTAAAGTCATAATGCTAGGAAGTCATATCCAGTCTTTCTGACCTAGCAGGTTGCACTCTTCATGGCTTCCCACGGGGTCTGGCATGGGGCCTGGTGCTCACCAAGTGCCTGTTGTGAAGCAAGCACGTCCGTGTGGCAGAAGGACAGGGAGCCTGAGGGGCGAGTGCCTGAGCTGCGAGAGGAAACTTCCACGTGTCTGCGCATGTGCCGTGAGCAACACAGTGCTCCAAGCGGCAGGAGGCCCTGTACCCACTCTGGGAAACCAGCCACGGGACTCACCAGAGGCTGGAAGGGAATAAAGATGCAAGGCAGGTGATGCCTGGTCTTTACTTTTATGTGGTTTTCTCTTCTCCTGAGTGTCCATTCACTATACAGTCAAAATTCACAAGTTGCAAAAAACACGAGAGAATCATGCCCAGAGAGTCTTGAGGGGGAAATGGATGTGGTCAGCCAATGAAGAGAAAAAGTAGAAATTTCCATTCGTTCACTCAGCAGACTATTTTGAGAACCTACTGTGCACAGACTATGTGCAAGTCTGTCCTTTCAGAACCCACAGTGAGAGAGACCCTGAGCAGAGCAACCGCAAAGGATTAGGAATTAACAACTGTGATGGAGGAGCCATGAAGATAAAGTGAATTATGAGAATATTTAATAGAACAATTTGATTTTGTTTGACAAGGTTGTGGCAGATTTAACTGAAGACATTTAAGCAGAAGCGTGAAAGAAACAAATCTGTCAAAGCAAGAAAGGGCAGCAGTGGGAAAAGCATTACAGGATGAGGGAACAGCCTATGCAAAGCTCTGAGGAGCGGAAGGAAAGCCAGTGCAGAAAATTGTGATGCAGTGAGTAAGAAGAGATGGGCCTGCAGAGACCAGCAGGGCCTCGCACAGAGCGCTGGGGGCTGCGCTCAGGGTGTTGTTACCTTGCAAGTACCTGGGAAGCCACTGAGGTGGCAAGAGACAAGAGCAGTTTCTCATCCTGGAAAAGCTACACTGGCTGTTATGCAGGAAAGGGGTAGGGACCTGGGGAGGCTGGACACAGGGAGAGTAGTTATGGGACTAATGCTTCCTTTCAGGCGAGAGCAGAGTGGCCCAGAGAGTGTGGCAGATTGCGGTGGTAAGATGTGCACTGAGTTGGGTGACATTTTGGCAGGGATTGGGACAAAGAAGATGGGGAAGAGCTGGAAGCCAATGCCTCCCACCTAGCCCCTGACGCAGCTCCAAGGGCTAGGCAAAACAGGGAGCCCTGGGAACGGGGGGGGGGCACCTGAGGTCTCGGTCTCCCCCAAATCCGCACCCATTTGGAGAAAGCGAAGGAAGCTCCATACCTGCTCCCCCAACTTTCTCCCTTACGTGAGACCCCCCCACTGAGAGCTCCGTGTCAGCCCCAACCCCAGGCTCCTGGCGAAGGGGGAGGGAGGGGGCCCTCCTGACAGGAGAAGAGACACGAAGCCGAGGGGACAGAAGTGTGTTGCCAACGTGCTTCACCAGAGGGAGAAACTTAAGATATCAGAAGGCAGAAAACCCAACCCAGCCCCAGCCCAAACTCCAAATAAATGCTTTCTAATTTAAGAAAAATCCTGATATTATTAGAATACATACCCAGTCATTTCTAAATACCATCCTTTATATCCGCTTTTCTAGGGAGGATCAACAGACATATTTGCTTTTATCAAATGCTTGCTTCAGGGAAGAAGGGAGAGGGGGTGACCCCACCCAGCAAGGCGCTATTCCTGGTGGAGACAACAGCAGGGACCAGGTTGCCCCCCACTTTTGGACCAGCCCCAAGCATCCCACAAGCCCATCCCCACTGATAACTCACAGAGCAACTCCTGTTCTCTCTGCCTCCACACCCAGCCCAGGGCTGCTGGCTCCACCATAACCTACTACTGGTAATAATTGCTACAATTTATGGAGCCTCTATTGGGAACCAGGTAAGTAGTGCTATTCCAGTTACACAGATGATGGACCCGAGACTCAGAAAGTTTAACGATTCTAAGTGACTCAACCAGAACTCAAACCCCAGGTCTGTTTGACCTCCGAGCTACCTTGACTACCTTGATAAAACCCCCACTGGGCCCCCTTGCCCACCACTCAAGGAACTCTTGCCTAAGTGTGTCAGGGGCCAGAGGAATGGAGGAAGGGCTGGCAGTGTCGTCTTCTGCAATGAGAACGAGAGTGACAGTCCTTACTGTCATCTGCTAGGCAGCAAGCCCCTGCTGCCTGCCGGGCTGAAATTAGGAGACAGCCTTGGAGCTAAAAGCCAAGGGCCTGCGCCCTGGGCAGTACGAGGTCATTGGTGTCCACATCTCAGAAAGGAACAGCCCTGGAACCCCAAATCCAGGGCTGAGGCTGACGGCTCTCCCTGCCCTCTCTCCCCTGCCTCCAGGGCCGACACCATTACCCCTCTGGGCCTTGGGCAGGGAGGTCCAACCTAGCACCATCCGACTGCCCTCAGTTTCCTCCAAGGCACAGAGGGACAGTGGAGTGTGGTGGTTAAGAGCGAGGCCTTAGAGTCAGACCACTGGGATTCCAATCTGAGGAACCTTGAGAAAATCACTGACCCTTTCTGAGCCACACTCTCCCCACCTGCACAGTGGAAGTGACGATAATGGTATTCACTGCATGGGGCTGCTGCCAGAACTTGATGTGACAATGCGGGTAGCGCCCGGCACACACACTTCTATTCTGGGGAAGGGCTTGTCCATCTGATGAGAATGCCATTGGTCATGTTAGTGCTGCCACGAAACCCTTCTGGATGTGGGTGTGTCCACATGCAAAGGAGAACGGGGCTAAGCACTAGCCCCCCACCTGGTGAGCCCAATCAAGCCTCAGCAAAGCCCTTTGCAGTTACCCTTTCTATGCCTCCCACATGGAAACAGAGACTCAGAGAGGCAAAGTGACTTATTCGAGGCTGCACAGCCAGTGAGTGCTGCTCCAGGAAGAACTGAACCTTGGTCCACTTGCATGCTTCATCATTTCACACCCTCCCTTTGTATCTTTCTGTACAAAGCATGCCAACGAGTGTTTTACCGTTCATTTCTAAGCCAGACACTGTGCTAGGCTGTACCCTCAAAGATGAACATGCAGTGTAAACAGGTGTTTGCAATTCCAGGTGAGGGTATCTGGCCAAGTGTCTGCACATGGAACCTTAAGGAGACATAGGAGGTAGCAATCAACCCTGCTGCAGAGAGGAGGATAGAAAGCAAAGGCTGCTGGGAGGAGAGACACCACAGCCAGGTAGACAAGTGAGGTTAGGGAGGACAGTCCAGACCCGGCACTGGGGAGCGACTTCAATGGCCTGCGCCTGACACGGCTACCTCCACTTCCTGTTGCTGTGTGGGGAGGGGGCCCTCCCCTCAGGCCACCTCATACCCCCCAGCCAGCTGGCACAGTGCCCCGCAAAGCGCTGTCCTCCAGGAGGCCATGGTGGTCCTGGCCTGCTCAGCTCCTGGTACCAGCTGGGGAAGCCATCGAAGCTCAGGCAGCCTTGGTCTCAGCTGAAACTCTCACCATGTATCTTCCTCCAGGGCTGCTTCCAGGTGGGACCTGGGGACCCTGGCACCACCTGTGCTGGTGAGGTTGGGCTAAGTCACACCACTTGCCCCTGAGGGGCCTTCTCCCCAGGCTTCACTGAGCCAGCTTACTCGGCATCTCCGTTGGCATCAACAACAGCTACTGCTACATTTAATGCTTATATTCCAGCCACGCCCCAAAAAGAACAACTTTGTTTTTTAACTACAATGAATGCTCTGCCCAAGATCTGCAGTTCACGGTGACACATGCTATGCCGAGGGAGACAGCTGAGTCTGGCTCCTTCAGAATCTTCCCTGACAGAAACCTTCAGCTCTTGGCAGGCTGATAATATTTTCCTTTGGAGTGAGAAAAGCACCTGAGGGCCGCTGCTCGGCAAAGCAGATATTTCCGGATTATTTCGGGGAACAGGCGTCTCTGTGGTAACGAGATCCTTCTCCCTCTCCGAATGCATGCCTGTGATAATGATTCAAACGGCAGACAGGCCAGCTATTCTCCGGCAATCTGTACAGACTGCGGCAATATACCCCAAGGTCTCCCCAGAGAAAAAAGAGTAAGATTAAATAATTTGAAGATAATTTCTTCCACAAAAAGCATAATGTTGCCATCAAAATGAAAACCTTTGTAATAAAACCAAATTATGATGAGACCTGGGGAGCACTCTTTTTCGCTCCTGCCTTTCTAGACAATGTTTCCAAAAAAAAAAAACTGTGCTGGAATGGCCAGCACTGGGTTCACACAGAAGCATGGGAGGGGAAGGCAGACCCCGCACCGCCCAGTCCTGCCCTCAGCTTTCTCTGCGGGATAACGCGGGAGGCGGGTCTACTGTTACGCACCAAGTGAGTGGCCCGCAGCAGGAGAACAGAGTGTCTGACCGACAACCAGGAAGCCAAAACCGAGCTGTGTCGGGCCTCTAGGAATTCAGAGCAACCAGCGTCAGGAGAAACAGCAGCTGCCCTTTCTTTCCAGCTGGGCCCTGTTCAGTGGGTGGAAGCTCTCCATCCGGTTTGGGGCCCAGCAGATCTACGTTGCTGGGACCCCTGTGGGCTGGAAGTGGAAAAAGGCAGGAGATGGGGCTTTGGGGAGGCAGCACACAGGGCGCCTCCAGAACCGAATTCTGCTGGACCCAGGGATTTGAGCAAGCCATTTGCAAGGCTGCTCCAATGGCTGGAGGGAAAGAGCTGCCCAGAGAACGTCTCTAGGTGCGCACATACAGGCACACCTGGGACTGTGGGTTCCCTGCCGAGCACGGCAACGAAGCGAGTTGTAATCCGTGCTGGTGGAGGGTCTTGCCTTCGATTTGTAAAAAAGCTCAACATCTGCGAAGCAGAATAAAGCAAAGCACAAAGCAGCGAGGTCTGCCTGTAAAGAAAAGCACGTTTCTGTCATAACACAGCAAAAAGGCTGGAGCTCTTTGTCCCTACATTTCAGGTATGTAGGAGACAACGTTACTCCGAAACACGGGAACAGGGACACACACTAGTCACTCTGACAGCACCAAGAGGATGTTTTCACTCTCTCCTCCTCCTCCAAAAGTGCAACTACCTCCACATACACCTGGGGTGAAGTGTTTACATACATATTAAGACACTGTAGGCCCAGAAAACAAATAGGAGGGGTCGGTGCGGGCCCTAAACCACGTGTCCAACACAAACTGCCTGGCCTGCAGGGTTTGATCTGTGATGGGCCAGTTTCCTACCAGGCAGTGGACAGCACAACAAAGTCACTTATTTCATGGTGTTTAATGATTCACCTAAGCCTCAACAAGGAGGCCGGTTGGTCACACTAGCTGGAGAGCAGGGGAAAGACAATGAGCGTGGCCTAGACCTCAGGTGTGGTCTGGTGCCAGCAGGACCTTTCCTCCTGTGCCCCTGCCTGCACTTCCGACCCGAAGCTCACCTCTCCCGCAGCAACAGGCTTCCCTGTGTGCTCCGAATGCACTTCCGGGAGTCAGGGCTCAGCCATCTGGCCAGGCCCAGAGTCCAGCAGGACCTAGTGCACAACTGGGGCTCCAGGAAGGACCTGGAGACTGTACAAACCCTGAATGAACCTCCACGTCTAAGGCCCACAGTCTGTGAGGTTAATGGAGAGGCAAACTTGGCCTCGCCGCTCCACCTCCTCCATTCCAATTCCTCCCAGGCCCCACTGAGTTTCCTCCGACCTCTCTAGATTCCACTCTTCCGAAGGCACTGATGCCATCACTTAGCTCTCAGGGCATTTTCTCTGCCCTGGGGCTCCTGCATTTTAGGCTAGGTCCCTGGGATGAAGGTTATTGTCACTATTTGAGGAATATCCAGACTTTGCAGCTTAACAGGGGAGAAAGGTAGAGAGAGAGATTGAAAAGCATTTGACTTCGTTTGAGCAAAAGAAGAAAAGCAAGAATGGCAGAGGGAGCTGCAAGCCCCAAATCCAAGAGGATGAACCATGTTCCCTGAGAGAGGCCAGGGAAAGTGTTAGTTAAGGCTTTCATGTCAGAAAGACCCGAATTCAAATTCTAATGCTGCCATTTCCTACCTGCGCACTTTTGGACAAATTACCTGGCCTCTCTGTGTCGTGTCGTCCTCGGTAAAATGGGCAGCTAATAAGTACTAGGCTCTCAGGACTGCTGTGCAGAGGAAACTGGCTGATGCAGGTAAGTCACTCAGGGCGGTGCCTAGAAGAAGTTCAACAGCTGGCAGCCATTAAGCTGTTTGTATTTCTCAATCAACAACAGGCCTCTGGTGTGCAACTAAGGCATTTTCTCAAGTTACAGGACAGAAGTGCCTTTAAAGGCATGTGACAGAAATCCTCTTCACATCCAAAGGGAAAGCTTCTGGCATCTCTCTAAGCTGTAAGAATAAGACAGGGAGAAAGCTTTTTAAGTGAAAAAAAAAAGCTTTGAGGAGGGCACAGACAGTTTAATATTGCCTCCCCCAGATGACACTGTTTATGGTAACTTTTAAAAATTCTTCCAACGTAGAAACATTGCGAATTTCACACCATTGGGGGAGGAGCCACGACTCGTTCTTGGCATGCACTTTTGACAACTGGAGTGTATTATAAGACATACAGTTTTCTGTCTCCCACCCCACAACTGGACTGTCAGAACAATATATTAGGGTTTTCCCAGGCAGAGGAACACAGGACAAGTGCAGAAAACTGAGACAACAGATCAGGTTCATCACAGGTACTGACTCAGACTGATTAGCAGGGGCTGCCGGGTGCCTCGCCCTGTAGGGCCAGATTCTGGGTAACAGTTGCTGGAGTGGGGTTGGGGGGGGGGCCCTGAGGAGAGGCACTGCCCAGGTGGATGGCGGTCCCCTGCTTCATGCAGGGTGAAAGCGGGCAGCCCAGGGTGAAGTGGAAGAGCCCTGTCTGGGGAACTGGGCCATGACGAGCAGCCACTGTGATGGTAATTCCATGTGTTAACTCGACAGGGCTGAGGGACACCCAGGCAGCTGGTAAGACACTATTTCTGGGTGTGTCTAAAAGGGTATCTCTGAAGCAATCAGCATTTTAATTGGCGGACTCAGATAAGAGGATCACCTGCCCAATGTGGGTGAGTGGGTGTCACCCAGTCCACTGGGGGCCTGAACAGAACAAAAAGGCGGGCGTGGGGGCATTGCTTTCTGCTCAAGCCGAGACATCCTTCTCCTGCCTTTGCACTTTGGTACCCGGGTTTCCCACTTTGGGAACCAGAATGGCACTCACACCATAGGCCTCCCAATTCTCATACTTAGGGACTAGGACTCAATTACACCAGTGAACTGTGGGACTTCTCAGGCTCGTATGCACATGAGCCAATTTCTATGACTGATAAATATATACATATGGGACTTCCAGCCAAAATGGAGGTGTAGGTAGATACACTGTGCCTCCGCACACAACCAAAGAAAAGGACAACAACAATTTGAAAACAAAAAACAACCAGAACTGACAGAAAATCGAACTGTAAGGAAATCTGACAACCAAGGAGTTAAAGAAGACACACTCATCCAGACCAGTAGGAGGGGTGGAGACGGGCAGTGGGTGGAGAGGACTTGTAGCAAGGTGGCTGGAGGACTGGGGTGGGCAAGGTAGCAGCAGGCGGACCCACCAAGGAGGTGGCTGGTGGAGCAGGAGGTCCCACATTTGTTCACAGATAAACTGGGAGAAACAACTAGAGAGCGGGAACGTCTGCACAACCATGGGCTCCAGCTCGGAGAAATAAAGCCTCAAACTGATGATTGAAAATACCTGTGGGGTTGAGGCAGCAATGGGAGAAACTCCCAGCCTCACAGGAGAGTTTGTTGGAGAGACCCACGGGGTCCCAGGACGTACACAAACCCAGCCACCCAGGAATCAGCAACAAAAGGGCCCGATTTGCTTGTGGGAAGTGGGGGACATTACTGAAAGCCCGCACAGAGCAGAGCAAGCACCATGGTTCCCTCTTGGACCCCTGCCCCACATACAGTGTCACAACACAGTGACGTGGTTCGCCCCGCCCATGTGAACACCTAAAGCTCTGCCCCTCATACATAACAGGCGTGTCGAGATGAAAAAAATGGCCCAAACAAAAGAACAGATCAAAGCTCCAAAAAAAGTATAACTAAGTGACAAAGAGATAGCCAACCTATCAGATGCACAGTTCAAAACACTGGTGATCAAGATGCTCACAGAATTGGTTGAATTTGGTCACAAATTAGATGGAAAAAATGAAGGCTATTCTAAGTGAAGTAAAGGAAAATGTACAGAGAACCAATAGTGATGGTAAGGAAATGGGGACTCAAATCAATGGAGTGGACCAGAAGGAAGAAAAAAAATCCAACCAGAAAAGAATGAAAAACAAGAATTAAGAAAAATGAGGAGAGGCTTAGGAACCTCCAGAACATCTTTAAATGTTCCAACATCTGAATCACAGAGGTGCCAGAATGAGAAGAAGAAGAGCCACAAATGGAAAACTTATTGGACAAATAATAAAGGAGAGCTTCCCCAATCTGGCAAAGGAAATAGACTTTCAGGAAATCCAGGAAGCTCAGAGTACCAAAGAAATTAGACCCAAGAAGGAACACACCAAGGCCATCATCATTACATTATCCAAGATTAAAGATAAGGAGAGAATCCTAGAAACAGCAAGAGAAAAGGAGACAGTTACTTACATAGGAGTCCCCATCAGACTGTCAGCTGATTTCTCACAAGAGACCTTACAGGCAAGAAGGGGCTAGAAGGAAGTATTCCAAGTCATGAAAGGCAAGGATCTACACCCAAGATTGCTCTATCCAGCAAAACTTTCATTTAGAATGGAAGGGCAATAAAGTGCTCCCCAGATAAGGTCAAGTTAAAGAGGTTCAGCATCACCAAGCCCTTATTATATGAAATGTTAAAGGGATTTATCTAAGAAAAAAAGATAAAAAAACATGTATAGTAAAATAACAGCAAACTCACAGTTATTAACAACTAAAACAAAAACAAAAGCAAACAACTAAAACAGGAACAGAACCACAGAAATGGAGATCATATGGAGGGCTAGCAACAGGGGAGTGGGAGGGGGAGAGAGGGGGGAAAAGGTACAGAGAATAAGAAGCATAAATGATAGGTACGAAATAGACAGGGGGAGGGTAAGAATAGTATGGGAAATGTAGAAGCCAAATAACTTATATGTATGACCCATGGACATGAACTAAAGGAGGGGAATGTGAGTGGAAGGGGGTGTGGATGGCAGAGGGGAGTGAAGGGGGGAAAATGGGACAACTGCAATAGCATAATCAATAAAATATATTTAAAAAACAAACAAGAAAGAAAATGTCCTCTGTAATGACTAGGGCTGGAAGTAAGGAAATGCATAAACATACAATGACCTGGAAATAAAAGATCAAAATTATATATATATATACACACACACATATGTAAATACCACATAGATATAGAGATAGACGTAGACATAGATGTAGACGCAGACATAAGTATAGACAGGAATATAGATACATTCCTTTTTACTCTGTGTCTCTGGAGAACCCTAATACAATATCTTAATAGATAGCCACTTTGATCACAGTTGACCTTAGAAAATTTGAAAGAAAAAATCTACAGACAAGACAACAGGTCATACCCAAGAGCGTAAAAGGCCATTAGCTAACAAATCTGCCAAATCTCTGCTGTTGTTGTGGAAAAATTAAAACCAGATATGAATGAAGAACAGTGAAAATAGGCTCCCGTCAGCCTCTTCTAAGCCTGACAAGGACCTCGGTTTCATTCCCACATACCTCTTTCCCCACAGGATGCTATTATTACTGATTTCTAGTTTCTTCCATTACCGTCAGAGGATGTACTCAGCACGACTTTGGTCCTCTGACGTTTAGTGAGACTCATTGTATGGCCTGACGTGGTCTGTCTGGGTGTACAGATGTATTGCAATAGATGGCAAAAATGTCCAAAAAAAAGGTACAGTCTATTTCTCCATTCCTTGAAGTTAGGGTTGCCCATGTGACTTGCTTTGGCCAATGGGACATTAGCAAAGGTGAGATAAGCAAAGACTTGAGAAGTGTTTGTACTTGGGGCTTGACTGCTTACTGTGCCTGAAACTCTGAGACTAGTGTGTGAAAAGCCTGAGGTAACCTGCTGGGAAATGAGACATCCCCCAACAACCTGCCAACCACCAAATATGTGCGGGATGGCATCCTAGCTGACCCAGCCACCAGCTGACTGGCCGGCTGACCACAGATGCGTGAGCAATGCCCACAGAGACCAGCCAAACTGCACCAGACTGGGAGAACTGCTCAGGCAATCCGTGGAATACAGAAAAAAATAAATGGTGACTGTTTGAAGCCACTAAGTTTTGAAGTACCTTGTTATGCAGAGAAAGCTAATGTATATATGTGTACACATGCAAGTTACATAACATATACTACATACAAATATATATACATACAAGCACACACACACACAACTATTCTTTTTCTCTTCTTTTTACTACTTATATAGGCTGTAGTATATATTGAGGTTAACTGTTGGTTTATGCTTCGGGTTGTGTGCTATCAAGGCAGAATTGCCACTGAACTAGAAGAGAAACAATGTCACCTAGAGATGCAGCGGCTGATGAAACTTGGGGCTTCCCTTTTAGGGACAGAGGGTAAGCACATTTTACTTTTTGCAGAGGCTAGTTTCATTTGGTTAAAAAGGAGCAAGTTGCCGCTCTAGCTATTGGCATGTATGGAAAGAAGGCACACGTGGGTGTTGAGTAGACAAGTGGAAGGAATGTTCACACACACAGTGAAGACTGATAATAAGCATTCTAACCTCCCTTCTACAGTGCAGAGGCTGAAAAGCTAAAATCTACATTTCCCAAGATTACTTGCAGCGAGGGTTTTTGGATATGATTTAGGTTCTGCCAATGACGTGTGCAGAAGCAAAAGAGGGACTGGGCTCTGAGGCTCTGGGGGGTGTGCCCAGGCTCCTGGTGTGGATGGTGGCAGAGGTGGCCTGCATCGGGCCAGGAGCTGTGACGCGGGTTCTGATTCTGTGACTTCCTGCCTGGGCGGAGACAGCGTGCTTGGCAGCCTCGTCTGTAGCATAGTTTTGAGAGCCACAGCAGCCTCAAGTCACAGCAGTTTCATAAGCCATTAAATATCCTGCTCTATGTCCCTCTCTCTGCAGCTGAACCCTGACTAGACAAGGACCACACCTCCACCGCCACAAGGACCCAACCCCTTACATTCTTAGATGCCGTCCTGAGTAGGAGAAAAGGAAACCAAACAAATGTGAGAGGTCAAGAACTCCTGAAAAGAATCATTTAAATTGTTGAATAAGACTAAGTTTTCAGGTTCTCCCTCAATTTTAGTCAACCAGTGGGAGACTCAGGAGGAAAATCAGAGCACTATTACAGAAACTGAGGCTGCATTTTCATTGTTCATATTTTATGAATGTATTTTATGTACTTCCAGGTATGCTTGCCATAATCTATTACCTCATTTATTCCTTCCAACAACACTATAGGTTGAAGACCATCATTACCTTCATTTCAAGACGAGGTAACAGACTCAGAGAGATTGTGCCCAAGGTCCCACAGCCTAAAAGCAGCAGAGCCAGCATGTCCCCAGGGCCTCATGCCTCACCACTATGCTGTTCTGCCCCCAGAGTCCCCCTCCCTGACTCTCAGCCCCCACTGAGGTCCCAGTGCCCTGCCCCTCCCTCTCCTTCCCTCCCCTCCCCTTCCCTTCCTCAGTGTGCTTAGGCATTCACATTCCCACAGGAGCAACTACTGAGCGGTGAAGTTTTACAGGCAGGGGTGTTATCACTTCAACAGCATCGACACCTCTTTGAGCTCTAAGGATGCAACTTCAGAGTAAAGTAAGCAGGTGACATGAGTGGGTCCCTCGCGGGTTCTGGATAACTGCCCTACAGCTATCTTGCCAGAAAAGCCCCTTTTCAGGTACTCACCTCGTCTCCCAGCTAGCCCCTCCCACTCGTGCACCTCCTCCCAATCTCCCCACAGGAAGGCGAAGCTACCAGGTGCACCTGTCCACACCCTCTGAATCCCCAGCCAGGGTGTGTCCCAGAGGCAGCATCTCGGGGCCTGGAACAGCACCCCTGACAGAGCGCTAGGCAGCTTCTGTGTCGAGGACGACGTCCTGACCCTCCAGCAGCCTCGGGGAAGCAGCTTCCTGGGGAAGCCTGGGGGAAGCAACCGTCAAATCGCATCTCCCTCAGCTCTGACTTCAATTTTCTGGAAATCTGTAACTCTCCCCAAGTCGTCAAGGGAACATGTGTAGGTGTGGGAGCATCTCACAGAAAACTGAAATATTGATGAAGGGAAGTCTACATTTCTTAAATAAATAAGATGCCTTGTGATACTAGATTTTGGTGCAAACAAGTTGTCAAAGTATGAGCAAAAATTTACATCCAAAAAAAGGTTTAAGAATGAGGACATTCTGTTCATTCCATTCATTTGTCTCCGTGACTTGGAGAGACACACCCCTGCTGTTGGTGGTGGCCTGGCGTCTTTGGTAGTTAGAACGGAACTTCTCACAAAACTCTTCCACAGACATTTTGAACACCTTCTTCATACCGTGTGCTGGGTGCCAAGGATACAGTCAGGCCTGGACCCTGCTTTCAAACCAACTAATTTTTCAGGGGAGCAAATCTGTGAATGAGTGATCACAAAGTAGCACAGAATCAGCAAAGAGCAGGGCCATCAGCCTCAGAGAGAGATGAGTCCACCTTCCTGATCAAATTTCCACTTGCTACCAAGACCCTGTGAGGGTTGTGCAACCTCTCTGAGCCCCAGTTCACTCATCTGAAAAGGGGGCACTAACGCCTGCCTCTTAGGGTTGCCGTGAAAGTGACACACTAAGGCAAAACCCTGTGTCACTTCCACCCTTACAGCCTTCTGTGATGGAGCCTGCAGTGCGTAACCCCGATCCCGGAGGCACTCACTCCCCCAGCCCCTAACGCGTCTTCTGCTAACAGCTCACAGATGAGCCCCTCCCTCCACCAAAGGAGCTGTTCCCCCCAAGGTTATATGACCTGTACGGGTGGGAGGTGGAGGCATGCATATGAAATGACCTTTTGTATTCCGTTATAATTTACATTCCATAAAAGCTCACCTTTTAAAGTACAATTCAGTGGGGTTTAATATATTCACAAAGATGTATAACTATCATCACTGTCTAATTCCAGAACATTTCATCACCCCCAAAATATACTCCAGACACCTCATGCACCTCAGCAGTCACTCCCTGTTCCCCTCTCCTCCAGCCTCTTGCAACTGCTAATCTGCTTTATGTCTCTATGGAATTGCTTAGAAATGAATTTCACATAAACAAACCCAGACATAATGTGGCATTTTGTGTCTGGCTCCTTTCACTTAGCACGTTTTCAAGGTTCGTTCATGTTGTAGCATGCATCGTCACTTCATTTTTTACAATGCCTATCCATTCATCAGCTAATGCACGCTGAGGTTTCCACTGTCTGGCTAGCGGGAGTAATGCCACTGTGAATGTTTGCGTGCACCTTTCTGTGCGGACATGTATTCCATTCTGAAGGGATATATACCAAGGAGTGAGATTGTTGGGTCATAGGTAACTCTATGTTTAACTTTCTGAAGAACTACCAGACTGTTTTACAAAGAGGTTGCACCATTTTACATTCCACAAACAATGGATGAGGGTCCCAGCCTCTCCACATCTTGCCCAGGACTTGTTATCGCCTTTTTTAATACAGCCACGCTAGTGGGTGTGAAGTGCCACCTCACTGTGGTTTGGGTGCACATTTCCCTGATGGCTAATGCTGTTGAGCGCCTTCTCATGTGCTTATTAGCCACTCATATAACTTTTTGAAGAACTATATATTCAAACCCTTTGCCCATTTTAAACTGGGCTCTATCTTTTTATTGTTCAGTTGTAAAAATGCTTGATACATCCTGGAGCTAGATCTTTATCAATATACAATTTGAAAATATTATCTCCCATTCTGTGAGCTGTCTTTCTCTTTCTTGATGGTATCATTTGAAACACAAAAGTTTTTAATGTTGATAAAGTTCAATTTACCTTTCTTTCTTTTTTTGGGGGGGGAGGGTCAATGACTGGTTCTTACAGAGATACCAAAGCTAGTCCCCCTTGGTGTCCACTCAGGACAGTGCTGAGAAGCCATCCCAGCTCCAGAGCTCCCAGGGGATGGGCTGAGGCCCTGCTGCAACTGCGTCGCAGTCCAACATCTCTCTGTGCCCTACTCGGCCTCCCTCTCTCCTCCATGGCTGTTGTTGCTAAGAGCATTCACCAGTAACATTCCACATGACTAGCTTAGCATCTCAGAGTATTTGGGGCATGAGGGAATGGGGAATCTAGCCTAAGGCACTGCCAATGCTCTTCCATTGACCTTAAGAAAGAGAACAACCTCCTCCACATGGTTTCAAGCCCTTTGGTGACATGGCTTCTGCACACCTCTCCAGCCTCATCTCTGTGCACTCCCCGCACAGCCTCCAACCCAGCCACACTGGATTTTCTCAAAGAGGACGCCTCTCTAGCCTCTGGGCCCCTACGCTTGCTATTCCTTCTTCCTTTCTCCCTAGTACCTCCTACTACCTCTTACCCAGCTCACATCCCTCATCCATTGAAAGTGGGGTCTTACCTTATCATCACTTCCACTGGGACCCTTCCCTGACCCTTCCATGTGCATCGACAGGCCCTTGTACTTTCCCCATGCTTATGGTTACCATGCTGAATTATAACTCCTTCATTATTTTGCACAACTCGGCATGAACCCCATGAAGACAGGGACCCTCTCGTTTACACCATATCTCCAAAGCTGATGCAGAGCCTGATATCCAGAAAGAGCTCAATAAATATGTATTAGATGAGTTGATATGCATTGAATACATACAAGGTAAGAAGCAGCCCAGAACAGCCAGTGACTAACTAGCCACTGTGTATAGCAGCCCCCAGGCCAGCAGTGAGAGGGCCCCCCTGATGCCACCCAGAGTCTGGAGCCCACTTTGGCACCCTCGTTGTGTGATCAGCACCACCGCAAAGCCCAGTTCCCTCATTCATCCCACCCATCTCCACCTGGGCCTCCCTGGGCTCACTGGGGTTAACACTCATGCATTCACAGGACCCTGGTGTCTAGTAGTTTCCCGGGCCAAAGTAGAAAATTTCTGGTAGGAGCTGCTAGAATTCAAACCGTGCTCCCTGGGATCTGGGTAAAGCCTCTCCTGGCTGCCCAGAGATGGCTTTATGGGCTTCCTTATCAAGGCTCTGCAGCAGTCACAGGCACTAAAACAGACTATTCCTTACTTAATCACTCATATAGCCAAGGTCAGGCTACATTAAAATGATGGATCTGTGGCTGGAAAGTACATTTGGAATGTTCCCTGTAGCCTCGGCCTTTCCCCACTGGGTCCCCTCACCTCGGATCCAGGCCACAGCCAGAAGCTAGAGGTCAGGCCCAGAACCAGAGCAAACCCTCAAGAGGGCTGTCAGCTCCCTGGGAGAGCAGCTCCCCTCCCTGCTGCAGTACCACGCAGGTGGTGGCTGGGGAGGGCCTGGATTTATTATCCCCAAGGTCGCACTGCTAGTGATTGGTGGGCAGGGGTTAAACCCACACTGTCCAGCTCAGCGCCTGGCTCTTAATCATTGTCACACCGAACTTTGAGACTGGACCTCCCAGTTGGTTCTTCCCGACCCTCTCCACCCTGCTGCACACCTCCGTGCCCCATGCACGAAGGCCCAGACCTCAGCAGCTCAGATATTCTCCGCTTCCGCCCCAATAGCCAGGGCTGGAGTCAGGGCCTCACCTGCCCAGAACAGACCTAGGACAGCTCTTTGGCAACCAGATTGCGCATATCATTTTCATGACCTCCTTCAGCTCAGCACAGCCCAAACGCCATTCAGTGGGCTACCATTAAATGTGAGGATGTCCTGGAGGACAGGAGGACAAGGGAGTTGGGGAAATTGCCTCCAAAAGGCCAAGGCTAAATCTCATCTGCCTTCACCTCCCAGTTTGCAGCTCGGAAAGATTTACAGAGCTGCACGTGGGTCATTCTTGAGATAAAGGTTATAGATCTTGCAGCTGACAGGCCTCCTCAATCAGTGCTTCAGGAAAACGTCCATGGCTGATAAATGAGCTGCCCCTAAAGCCTCAAAGACAGGCTCCAAAAGGTCTCCGTTGCTTAGGATTTCTCAGTCGTCCTGCAAGAGGGACATCCACCCTTGATGCCCACACAGGAAGCAAGGTGGCTGAGCGAGGCTCTGACAGGAAGCCTCCCCTGCCCAGCCCTATCCCGGGGACCCCACTCTGTGTACTCTCAGCAGATGCCAAGCAGCATCATTGGTCCTCAAGGACAAGAAGCCCTATATACGGTCAGTGTCCAACCAAGATAACTGCAGGGACACGTGTTGGACAATGAACCGAAAGGACGTGGACGGACTTCCGCCAAGATGGAGGCATAGGTGGAGACGTCGTGCTTCCTCACACAACCAAGTTTAGAGACAACTCAATAATAGCAACAGAAAACACAGCCAGAACACAGAAAATTGAACTTTTCGGAAGTCTGATAACAACAAATTCTTCAGCCTGACCGGTAAGAGGGGCGAAACCAGCAGCTGGCAGAGCGGGGTAGCACAGGAAAACTCAGTCAGAAGGACTCAGGCACGCGGAATCCAGGCGCAGGGTTGGACCTGGTGGGCAACTCAGCAAGCAATCAGGAGGGAAACAACGAGGGAGCAGGGCTGCGGGTTGACTGTGGTGGAGCATTCCTGTGTGGATAGACAAGCGAGGGAGTGGGCGATTGGACAAGAGCCAGCAGCCCCGGCGGCAAGCAGCGGCAAGCAGCGGCGGAGGGCGCCGCCATTTCCCCGCTCTAACCCCACCTCCACATACAGCGTCATAACCCAGCGACCTAAGTGGCCCTGCCCTGGTGAACAACCTAAGGCTCTGCTTTTTACCCAGCTGCGAGAAACAGCAGAGGGGGCTGCCATTTCCCCGCTCTGACCCCGCCTCCACATACAGAGTTACAACCCAGCGACCCTGGAGTCCAAGGCTCTGCTCCTCGTACTTAACGGGCGCAAACGGACCAAAAATGGCTCAAGAAGATCTCAAAGCCCCAGAGCCTATAAATCTAAGCAATGAAGAAATAGCAAAACTCTCAGACGCACAGTTTAAAACATTGGTGATCAGAATCCTCACAGAACTGGTTGATTATAGCCACAAATTAGACAAACATATGAAGGCAAAACTAATTGAAATGAATGGAATTGCACAGGAAACCAATAGCGATGAAAAGGGAACTGCGACTCAAATCAATGGAGTGGACCAGAAGAAAGCAAATAATGGCCAAACAGTAAAGAGTGAAGAAGCAAGAATTCAAAAAAATGAGGAGAGGCTTAGGAACCTCCAGGACATTTTTAAATGCTCCAACGTCCGAATTATAGGGGTACCAGAAAGGGGAAAGGAACAGCCACCAGTGGAAAACTTATTTGAACAAATAATAAAGGAGAATTTCCCCATTCTGGCAAAGGAAATAGACTTCCAGGAAATCCAGGAAGCTCAGAGAGTCCCAAAGAAGTTGGACCCAAGAAGAAACACACCAAGGCACATGATCATTACATTAGCCAAGATTAAAATGAAGGAGAGAATCCTAGAAGCAGCAAGAGCTAAGGGGACAGTCACCTACAAAGAAGTCCCCATCAGACTGTCAGAGGATTTCTCAAAAGAGACCCTACAGGCAAGAAGGGGCTGGAAAGAGGTATTCCAAGTCATGAAATCCAAAGACCTACAACCAAGATTGCTCTATCCAGCAAAGCTTTCATTTAGAATGGAAGGACAGATAAAGTGCTTCTCAGATAAGATCAAATTCAAGGAGTTCATCATCACCAAGCTCTTATTATATGAAATGTTAAAGGGACTTACCTAAGAAAAAGAAGTTAAAAAAACATGAACAGTGAAAGAACAACAAACTCACAGTTATTAAGAACCACACCAAAAACAAAAGCAAACTAAAAGGACAGCTAGATCAGGAGTGGAAACATAGAAATGAAGATCTCAAGGAGGGTTAGCAACAGGGGAGTAGGAGGAGGAGAAGGGGGGAGAAGGTACAGAAAATAAGTAGCATAGACAGTAGATAGAAAATAGATGGGGGGGGGGGGGGGGCAAGAATACTATGGGAAATATAGAATCTAAAGAACTTGAGACACGTGGTCATAAACTAAAGGGGGGTAATGGTGGGGACGGGGGGTAAGGTGGAGGGGAATGAAGGGGGGAATAGAACAACTGTAATGGCATAATCAATAAAAAATAAATTTAAAAAATTAAAAAAAAAAACAAAAGGACGTGGACTTTGTATCCAAGAAGGCGAAGTCCATGTCAACTGGCAAAGAGGGAGCCACGTGGCACTCAGAGTCAGGAGGCTACCAGGAATGGTGACTGCTAACGCATCACTAGCTGCCACCCCAAGTCCACTCTCTCCCAGGTGGAACTCCTTTCAGAGCAGCAACGTGCCCAGTGAAAGGTATCCACCTCTCCCAATTCCCTTGCAGTTGGGGATGCTCAAGGTATGTAAGTGGCATTCTACCATGGGGTTCTGGAAGGGTTTTACTTTCCTGGTACAGACCCTGCCTCTTCTACCCTTCCCACCCTTTCTTTTTCATGCCTTTTTTGCAGATGTGAAAATAGCCTGGAGCGCCTATCTTGTAACATGCTAAGGATGGAAGTGCAGAAAGACAGAAGGACCCGCAACCCCAGTGACATCCTGGAACTGCTTTGCCAGCCCTGGAACGGCTTCCTCTGGTCATGTGGGCAAAGGAACCCACTCTTTGGTTAAGCCACGACTGTCATAAGAAGCCAAACACGATCCTGGGTGATAAAGTCCAAGCTGTTACTGACCTGTTTCTAGCCTGTTTCTGCATCTGCATAAAGGGATGATAAGAGTAATATTCACTACCACTAAAAAATCACCCACTATGTGTGGGCACCATATAGAGTGTTTTGCGTGCACTACCCACTATGTTGAGAAAGTGACCATCACACGTAACACAGGTAGACACACTGCACAAAATAATAGCTGCCTTGGCTACGTCACAGCATTTTTGAGAATCAAATGAGACCATTAAGTAATGGAGTTACACATGTGCCTACTGAATCCCACGTTCCCTGAAGTCAATGGGGCTGAAGCCAAGAAGACACCCTGCTTCCAGAGTAGAACGTACGCTCAAGAGAGGTGCCCCCACCCAGCCCCTCAGAGGGCAGGAGAAAATGAAAGTGATTTGAACACAGTTGTGCCAAACAGAAAGGCAAGTAAGTGGCTGCCTGTGAAACCAGGCCTCTTCCACATTGGTCTGCTTAGGGCCCTCCTTCAGAAAGTAAACCCTGGGTGTGTCCCAGCCCAGACAAGAGGCTGGGACAGGGAGTTTGTCTCTGTTCTTGTGTCTTTCTTCTCCCCACTCACACTCCTAGCTCGTGGTGACCTACACACAGTCAGGACCTTCTCAGAGCTGTCACGGCAGTGGACCAGGTCTCATTCCAGAGGCCACTCTGCCTGGCCCAGCCTCCCAGGAGCCAGAGTAGCTGCCTTCTCTGTTTTGGGGCCTTCTCACAACCTTCTCCACCAGCTCACAAAACTGGTGTGACCATCCAGAGTGCACAGTTGAGGACACTGCCACTGGGAGGTGAAGAGAGTGGCTGGAAGCTACATGATCGCCTTAACGGAGGTCAGCCTTGGACCAGTCTCCCGACCTGAAGGTTCCAATCTGCAGCCGAGGCTGACCTGTCTTCTGCCGCCTTCGGACACAGTTCTGGCTCTGGCTCTCTCTGGTCTCTGCCTCTTCACTTCTGCAGGAGTGGCATCTCTTTTCTGGTGGTGTGCGTGCACATGTGTGTGTATGTGTACCTTCCTCACTATGTTCACGTCTCCCTCTGTCTCTCAGTGTCTTGGTCTCTCTCTAGGTCTTTGTCCCTCTTTCTTTGTGTGAAACGTGTACCATTTTCCCTGGGTCTCTGGAAGTTTGTCTCTCTCTCTCTCTCTCCCCGGCAGGTATGTTTGTCTCTCCTCTCTCACCCTCACCCACTGGCACCTGCTGCACCTGCTGTTTGCCAACTCTGTCCCTTACAAAACTCTTACCTCCACGTCCCCAGGGACCATCTGCTTTGCTGGCAGTTACATCTCAAGTACCTAGCACCACGCACAGTGTAGATGCAAGATGTATTTTTGTTGAACATACTGTATGAAGAGAAAATGAAAGATTTCCAACACTGGGAAAGACTGGGGTCTCTCTTAGAGACAGCTGGAAACTGGAAATGGAAAGGGAAGGGGAAATATCTAAAGCTACCTTTTCCAGTCCTTGTAGAGCTTACAATTAGAGGACTTGTCAAATCACTTCTATCAGCAGTCCCTAAACTTTCTGGCACCTGGGACTGGTTGCGGAGGTTACACAGGAGGCAGAGCTCAGGTGAGTTTCACTCTCGGTCCTAACAGGCCACACGCAGCTTTGGACGTGAGGGCCCCAGATCTGTAGCATGCGTGTTCACTGGTGGGGCCCAGGGGCCTAACAGCTTACAAATGTGAAAATGTGGGGCACAGTTGTCAAAAACTGCTTCCTGGAAAGACATAGATAGGTTCAGAGCCCAGTTCCCACGGTCACAGGGCCTTACTGGGCCTCATCTTCTCCCCAATCAAGTGGGAGCAAGACCAGGACCTCAAGAATCGAGTAACTGCTCATAAGGACACGGAGTCCTCGATTTACAGTTAAGGAACTGAGTCCCAAAGAAGGAAAGTGCTGGCCTGCAGGTCACACAGCTATGAACAGCTGCCTTCAACCCCAGGTAATGGAGGATTCTGACCCCTGAGGAGGGACAGGGGCCTCTAGCCACCTGGAGCTCGGAGCAGCCTTCAAAGCTGGCGTGACCACAGGACAAGCATCTAAGAGACACTAACCCTTCATGACAGGACTACCAGTCTTTTCTCTTCTACCCAGAAGGCTGGGGCCTCAGGCCTGCAGTCGCTGCCTTCCCCAGCCCCAGAGCAGCCTCTGCTGGGCTCATGGGGAACCTGGCTCTGCTTAGGCACTAAGAGGCCTTTTAGAACACAAACAACAGCCAGCTGCTTTTCTACAGTTCCAGGCCCAGCCTCCACATCTGCAAACACCGGAGCTAGACTGGATGATGTCGTAAGTCCCAGCAAGGGGTCCCTTTCCATGGGCTGTGACATGGAGCACTATGACAAAGGCTACCTGGGCAGGAATGGATGGCCAGTGGGGAAAGCAGACTGCCCAGTGAAAGCCACATGGACAGACAGAAACAAAAGGCTTTACATGAACACAAACACAAACTAGCAAGTTAGGGTCAACAGATCTTATTTGTAAACTGCAGAAAAATAAGTTGGTAGAAAAACCACCAAACGGGATTTCACTCTGGGACTTCTCCTGGGTAAAGGGAAACCAGGCCAACTGGGTCAAGGGGCAGGGAAAGGTATGTGTGCGGACAGCTCTCACCAGCTCATCAGCCCTTCCCCAGAGCCCTCTGGAGGCGGAGGCAGGCCCAGAGCAGGTGGGCCCCCAGCAGGCCGGAGGCAGAGTGCGTCTCCAGCCTGGCTCTGGGCTCTGGGCTCTGCCTCCCTGCTTGCCCCTGAGAGCCAGACATGGGCAACGCCCTCACTCCAGGATGCACCCATAAGGTACAGCCCTCTAGGATGTGAGGAAGACACAACTCAGCAAAGCAGCCTCAACAGGAGAGCGAGGCTGCACCTCTTCTCGAGGCTCTGTATGGCCTCGGGCCCGCTGATTAACCCCTGTGGTCCTATGAACAGGGCATCATCCGCTTTGGTCCTATGTGGATCAACCAGAAGGGAAGTGTTCAGCACAGAGCCTGGAACACAGCAAATGCGCAAGTAATGCCCGCTACCACGCTTAGTAAAACAACTGCAGCCTGAGCCCTCTTCTCAGGCTGATCCTCAAATTCAACTCTGGGTCATAAGAGTCCATCATCTCCATCTGGGTCTGCTCCACTGCTCATGACGAACCCTGAGATAAATGGATTCCCCTCTGGGCCTCCTATGTCCCTGGGGGACGAAATTCTACCTGCCTGCCACCTTATTTGTTGTGGGGATGTTGTGGTGCTCAGAGTCCCCATAAGGCTAAGTTCTGCAGATGCAAAGGACCAGTGGCCCCAAGCCACTGCTCTCCATTCACTGCCCAGGAGGAAAGATGAGAGGCTACAGCAGGAGGCCAGCCCAGGGGAGCAGGGAAGAGGCGGAGGAGGAGAAGCACCTGATCCCTCCTCACATGCCTTTCTGCCTTCTGTCAATATTTCCTGAGTGTCCCAGTGCAGGCCAAGGAGGCAGAGTAAGTCCAGCAGGACATGCCTTCCTGGACCTCAAATTTTACTTTTCCAAATGTGGGGAGGGGTCTGGTCGAGAGGCCCCTTTCACCCCTTGGATCTCTCCAGCTTAAAGCTGAGCCTGACCCCTCTGTGCTGCCCATCTGCCACCTGGACCAGGGCAGAGCCACTGACATCCTGAAGGGGACTAACTGTCCAGCTTGTTCATCAGACTGGGATCCCAGGACCCTGAGCCCGGAGATTTGAGAAGCTGCAGCTGAGCCAAGTCTCCTTCACAAGAGGCTCACTTCCCATGAGGCCCGGACCTGACTCCCCAGGACCACAGGTAATTGAGAGGAGGAGTCCAGAAAGCAGCTCCCTCAGAGACTGGATAAAAGGCCAAGTTATAAAGCACATAGCAGGGTGTCTTACACAAAATAAGTACACCATCAACAGTAGTTACCACTATCATCACAGCAAAAAACATTTATTTACCAGCAATAAAACGGGGACACTTTCTGGCCCAAAAAGTTGGGCTTCAGTGTTTTTCTTAAACCATGTTTGCACCTCCCAGGGGCCCCTGGTGCTGTCCTCTCCTCAGTGCTTCTCGGCACCAGCTCCCCTCACCTCCTCAAGGCCGAAATGACAGAAGGTTAAGGACACAGGCTCTGGAGAGGCTCCATCCTTTTGCAGCCATTGCTGCCTTAGGCCAGTTGGCCAGCCTCCCCACCCTGCATATTTCACCTGTAAAGTGCAGATAATAGTAACTTAGAGGACCGTGATGAGGATTAAAGGCATCCACAACAAGTAAAGCACTTAGAAAAGTGCCTGGGACATATAAGTACTTAATAAGTGTTAGCTATTATTGTTACTTCATATATGTTGATATCTTATATATCAATATAGTTATCAAATAGTTGTATAAATTTAATAAAATATAATATTTGTATATTTAATAAAATATAAGAAAATACTTATAAAACCTCTAGGTATAACAAACTTTTAAAAACCAATGTTTATTGCCCTGGCCAGGTGGCTTAGTTGGTTGGAGCACTGTCCCGTACACCAAAAGGCTCCGGGTTTGGCATCAGGGCCCATACCTAGGTGGCAGGTTCGATCCCCGGTGAGGGCAAGTACGGGAGGCAACCAATCAGTGTTTCTCTCTCACACTCATGTTTCTCTTTCTCTCCCTTCCTCTTTCTCTAAAATCAATAATAAAATATCCTCAGGTGAGGATCAAAATAATAAAAATAAAAGTAAAAATCAGTGCTTATTTACAGCTGAATCTCTGTCTCCCGTCCCCGCGCCTGAGACCAGCATGGCCATCTCACGACGCTCAGTGGGCAAATGCCCACGCACCGAACACCTCCTGGAGGGGGCACCTCCTGGAGGGCGCGCCTGGGGGGCCTCTCTGCAGGTCTGGCGCTGTTCTGGGGCAAGAGAACGGAGACCTAAGGAACCCAGACCCTAACCAGGCGATCTTAAAGAGAAAACATTTTAAATCTGAAGACACGTAGGAATAAGTCTGTCCTTTTCATGTCTGACATATAGAGAGGCTGGACTACAGAAATGAAACACTGAGAAAGGTTCTCACAGTTCAACATTTATTAAAATTAAAGTAACAAAGTATGGGAAATGAGAACGTGACTCCTGTTAAAATAACACATTGAGGAACTGTTGATTCAGCTAGCACTGTCACTGACTGAGCATGTGACAAGTGTTCTTTTACAAGACATGAAGGCCCTAATGTCCACGCAGAAAACACCAGATCAAGGACGCCACCCAGGTACTGTGCTGCAGGGGTCAGTGGCTGAGTCCGCCTGCCCAGGAACACCCACTCAGACACACGCATTCAGTGTCTTGAGTTTTCTTTCAAAGAAAGCATTTTACACGACATATACAAATTAAACAAGAAGTCCAACAAGGGTCCTTTATTGCCACTGAAATGGGGAAAATAACTCAAAATTTCAAAACCAAAGGCAAGAACATAGCACTAGAGCGAGTTGTTTCTCCTAACGCCACAGCCCCGTGCATTTCCACCGTGGCTGATCCACACGTCACCGAGCCCCAGGACAGAGGCTGCACGGGGCTCCGAGGCTGTGATCATCCACCAACAGAAGAAGCCTCTTCCATTCCCAGATGTCGCAAGTGCTGCCAGCTCTCCTGCTGGGTCAGTAGATACACAGCACAGCTTAATGTGAGGGGCGCAGGACTCTGAATAGTGCACTTAAAAAATACATTCCAACCTCCTTGCTTCTCCAGGCAAACACTTAAAAACTCCAGCAGGCTGGAATGAGTTTGTTCAACCTCCCAGTTTGACCCAACAAGGTGCAAATGGGGAGCATGGAGGCAATTCACATGGCACCTGTCCCAATAATAATACAAATAAAGCTCTTTTAATGAAGCTAATGGCAGATAAGTACACAAAAGAGAGTCTGGAGTGTAGACACAGCTCAAAAAACAAGGAATTTTGTAAGTGTAGTGCGAGTATCTGTGAAGCACATATTCGCCACATTCTTAATGGGGCTCATGAGAGTGACCCTCTTTCAAAGTTCACAGGCAAAAGGCTTCCAAGAGGGCCATCAGCTGGCAGGCAGCAAAGGCCTTACGCTGTTGGAAGCTTCAGAAGAATAAGGAGACAGAAGGGAGTGAGGGCTGGTCTACTAGACCTCGGACGCTTCTGGGAGCATGTGCTGGAGGGCAGGCCTTTTTCTGGGGCTTCTGCACGCCACAGTGGGCCCGGCTCAGCACCAGGCAGGGAGTCGCCAGAGATGGGCCGACCAGGCTCACCACTGCAGAGAGTGGGCTCCGAAAGAGCAGACGCAGATGGGTATGTACCGAGTCTGGCTTAACGTTAGTCCCTAAGGGTTTCAAGAAATACCAGTAATTGTATTTTCTACCCAGAGCTACTGAAAAATCAGTTTGGGGAGCATGAGAAACACAGGAAAGACAGCTACAGGCATGGACTACATTTAAGAGTGAATTACATATAGTACAGAACATAATATTTCATTATCATGGACGATAAAAAGCAATTCAAATATCCTGAAAAATTATCTTATAAAAATATCTACATTAAAAATTTAGCCTGAAAGCTGCAGCTTCAGGTATATAAAAAGGCAATCTTTGAAAGGATCTGGCTCAGGAATATACAAATATTACACAACAAATATCAAAGTAAGACAGCTCAAAAAGCATCTTAGGAGATGTTGCAACTGGTATGTCATGAAATAGAATTAAGTATTCTTATTGCATAGCAGAAAATGAGGTCACTTTCATTTGCATAATACTGCAACTTTTTAGATGGAGAAATGCCATTGGGTACTTATGAGAAGTAACTTTGGAATTCAGAGTCTGACTACTACATAGTCCGAATCAGCATCCCAGAGCATCTAAACTGCTTCTAACCTTGGGCCACAATTGCACTTCATCACTGTGACCAGATTTCAGGTGCACCACGGGCAAAGCTGCACCCAAAAGTACTTGTGGCCACCCGAATGGGCGTTGGGGGTTCATCCCCCATACGACCAGCATGGACTCGACAATAGGCCTGTTGTGCCCAACGTGGAGAGAGACTAGTACCTGGTGATAGAGACATCCAGTTTTTGATGGCATCGGAGGGCAGTTAGAGCAGCTGGCTTTTTGGTGATGACATCACAGTGTTCTAGAGTCCCCATGAGAAAGGACACAGGAGGATGAAGTGAATGTGGCCTCAGCAGCACTACCAGGAGGGGCTGTGCTTCCTCGGAAGGGAAACGTGAGGTGGAACCAATAGCAAAAATCCAGAAGCAGGGAACATGGCTGGCTAGCTTCCAGGGAAGGGACCCTTCTGGGAAGATGATACACAAACAACAGGCTCTCCCACAGGACAGTGAAAGTCCAGCTCCTATGTGGTGGGGGAGGGGAGTTCTCACCTTTCATCTGACATCAGAGCTGTGGGAATAGCACATATCAGACCCTAACCTCATCCTCATCCTCAGCACACACACATACCCTCCAAAATTAAGTCCCAAACCTTCCTCGAAGAGGGAGGAAGAACTTTTGGAACAAAAAGCTCATTCCGTCAGCTTCCAACCCAGAGCCAGGCAGAGCTCTGAAACCAGTCCTCCCCAGTGCCAGGTGAGAGCGGGCCGCCAACCTGAAAGCAGGCCTTGACTGCTTCGGAGATTCCTCCCAGGTCCACCAAACCTGGAGGTTGTAGCCTCTTCCCAAGGCTACTAAAAATTCTGGGTGCCTTGGTCCTCTCCAACTGTCTCACTGAAATAACATCTGCTCAACATCCAAAGTTCCATCTTCGAGACAGTTCAGTGTTTAGTGCACAATGAGTGTGCTGTAAATACACAAAGTGGCCGACTAGCTTGGGGAGATCCTGGTTTGTAACTGTGAGGGTGAGTGGGGGAAGGCCAGTCCCTACAGTATCTGCTTGGGAGGAGACCAGATGTCTCAGAAGCCCGATATCAGGGTCCACAAAGCCCCTGGGCTCCCTTTAAGTGGACTGTGACATCAAGGATGTCTAAACCTCAGCCTCCAAGGTCTAAGACTATTTTCCAGAGACAAGACCCCCACCCCTTATGCCAGAAATTCCAATATAAATAACTTGCTAGTTCAAGGACAGCATGGCTTTAAGGTTCTTCTTTTTTCTAATGTGAATGACTATGCACCTTCAAATACCCACCTCCCTCCAGATTCTGTCATTAATAATTTTTACCTGTAAATTAGCAAAGTTCTCATTAGCTCCTCTCTTAAAATACAAGTACCCCCTAAGACTATGCTTTCAGGGACCATTTCTATAGTTCATTAAAAGGCAAGTACCCCTGAGAGATACCACACATCCAGGGCCACCACCATCTCCCCCCCCACAGGGGGGCCAAGGCGGAGGGGAGCGTTCAGAGGGTTGGAGAGAGGACACAGGCCCTGGGGCCGGGGAGAGCACAGGAGAGGAAGACAGGCCATCAGACAGACATGACCATCGTCACACAGTGCAGAGGACCGGCCCCAGCCAGCGAGCTCCTTTGAAGGCATCCATGTCCATCTGAGCCACGCATGACCCTGTCCGATGCAGGGACAAACCTATCTTTGGATTTGAAGGTAGGGCGACCTTTACTTATCTCCAAGTCAGATCACTTTCAAGGGTAAATAGAATGTTGTGAATAATTACTCCTGGGTAATATGTATAATGGGGACTTTTATATGCTGAAAAAATCCAGAAGTAGGATTCTCTCCGAAACCATTCTGGGCAGGGACTAAAGCTTTTCCACTTTGAGGTGGGTTTTTTTTTGTTTTTGTCTTTCACATATAGTTTTCCCTAGTGTCATACTCAGGCTTCTCTGAAAGCTAGTTTTCCCAGCTGAAGAGACGCAAAATCTCCCAAGCCTGGAATGCACAACATCAAGGACCAGTGGTCCGAAGACTGAGCAGTTCTCGGTGCTTCCTGTAGGAGAGTCCAAGGAAGAGCGCCCGGCTGAGGGGCCAGGGCACCCACTCACTCCTGGCTCCAGCTCTGAGGTTCCACAGTTCTGGAACCAGAACTGTGTCCTTATTGCAGCACACAGAGGACTCAGTGCAGCTCTGAGAACACCCAGCTTTTCTGCAGACAGTGCCAGGAGTCAAGGCCAGCATGTGGGCGTGGTCAGAGCGCTGCTTCTCCTGCCAGTCACTCCTGCACGTGCCTGTCCAGCTGGCCTTCCCAGCAGACAGCAGCCGTAGTAGTCTCAGGGTGCCCTTGGGGCACGTCCGGAGGAGAGGTTTCTGTGATTTGATTTTAGCACAGCGGAAGGATCAGTAGTACAGAAAACCAGTAGACTGTCACAGCCTGCCCCCAACTTAGTGAGATACCATGTTCTAAACACACGTATACGCACACTCACACACACACACACACACACACACACACACACACACACACTTGCGCATGCTCGCTCATGCTCTCTCTCTCACACTGTCCCTGTAGAAACCCCAAAACAGCCCAAAGATGCCACCTGATGCTATCAGAAACCCACTGCTCAGGACAGAGGCCATCACCCCTCAGGGGTGCAGGAGGTGGGTCCTCAGTCTTCACTGTGGACTCCAGTCCGCCAAGTCAGAGGAGGGTGGTTCCCACTTGGCTGCACCCTCTCCCAGTGAATCTCCATCCCTCCGTTCTGAGTCCCAGGCAGCGCTTCTCCCATCCCCCACCTCCCGGCAGTGGGAGTTGGGGTCACAAGGGCTTGTGAATCACAGCAACACCTAAAATGAAAGGGGGAGAAAGTTGCCATCTTAGCCTCTCCAAAGTTATTCAGAGTCCTGACATCTTAAGCCACAGCAAGAGAAAAGGACATAGTTTGTATCCGAATGCTGAAGGGCTGTGGATTCAGGCTGCCAGCAGCTCGCTGTCGTCCACTCTAACAGCCAAGTCTCCACAAGACGTTTGAACCCAGGAGCACAGTCCCTCGACACCGCGGTGAGCGGTCCTACCCACACTGTCACACAAATTCTTCTCTTACTGTAACAACGCCCCCTCCCAACCCCAGCACTGAGCTTAACGATGCGGCGCCCTCACTGGAAACCCAGAGGCAGCTCCGCAGCTCAAAGTTTGTACCACTTTAAGAGAAGTGGTGAGTGATTCACATCTACTTTTAAGGCACTGGAATGAACTAGAAAGAACAGACTGCCTTCGTGAAATAAGAAAAACCGAACTGCAACCGCACCTACGCCACCAGTCAAGCTTCCCTGCAGCCTCTTTACCTCCTCGGGCTCAGTTCCAACACTGCCCAGTGCCGTCATCTAACTGAAAGACCTTTCCAGCGCTGAGCTCCTTTCTTGGATAAACTTTCCAGACACGTCTGTAGGTGCGGCAGTCTTAGCCAAGCTGCACCACACTACACAGCGAGCTCTGTGACCCTGGGGAGATGCACACATGACCCCGAAACCCCTCTGTAGTGGACTGAGGCCGTGGCAGACAATGTAGGTTGATGATTCAGCCAACATCCCTCTTATCTGCTGTCCTCCACTGTGGTGTCCAGCTCCCCCACCGCCTTTCAGCTGAAGGTGCCACGTGACCTGGGCCTGGCCAACATGATTGTGAATGCAAGTCTGCCGGTGCCACAACTTTGGCTTTGTCCCTTGTCCTGCTTGGAGTGCTTGCAATGCCCAGGGGACAGCAAAAGCTATCAATAAAGCTGGCAGAACAGAAAAGAGAGGAGAAGCCTGGTTCTTCAATGACATTCTGAGCCAGCAGACCCGCCCTTCACTTCTTTCTGCCTGAGACAAATATGATCCTTTTGTATGTAAATAAAAGTATCTGTGAATTTTTCTGGTACCTGCTGCTAACCAAAACCCTAACTTATAGGTAGGATCTACAGATATGATGGTAACTGGAGCCTTATTTTAACAAATTCATGACTGCAACATCTTCTGGTTGAAGAGGAAATTAGAAGAGAATTGCTAAAAGCAACCCCAGGACGCCCCAGTGGTGAGATTCTGCTAAGAAGTTCATCCGTGTTAATTTCTGGGTAAAGGCGCAGACACGGAAGCTTGGAGGGAGAGCCCTGAGCCCTCAGACCCAGATACGCTGCCCGTCCTTGAGATCGTCCTGCCCGCACCTCGGGCTTCCCTTTCACCAGGTAGCTTCCTTTTTTTAAAGAGCAGGCTCCTATATTGCTTTTCACTATAACCTTCTTCTTTTTATTATAAAAGTCAAAATATCCCCATTATGGAAAACACAGAAGAACACAAAAGAAAAGACAAACCTTAGTCCCTTCATACAAAGAGAAGCACTATTACTTTTTGGCATGTTTCCTGGCTTCTAATAATCACAATACTTCTCTGAGTGGTTGCAACAGGCCAGGCAGGCGTATGCGAAGCACTTTCCAACGATAATCGTGTTTCGTTCTCTCAAACAGCCCTAAGAGGCTTGGTGTAATTTATTCTCACTTAACGAATGAGAAAACAGAGGTTCCGTCAGGCTGATTACCTTGTCCAGAGTCCCAGGGCAAGCGGCACAGCCGGGATTCAAATTCAGACCTGACTCCAATACGCAGAATCGGCAGCCCTTCACCCCCCACGATCCAGGCCCACGCGACTCAGCTCACACGGTGCATACATTTTGCATCCTCCTTTTTTAGCCTAACAACCTGTCACAAACATTTTCTCAAGGCATTAAAAATACCTTCGCTGTATAAATATTCCACAGTTGATTTAACTGTTTCCCTCATGTCAGACATTAAGTAGTTAGCTTTTTGCTATTATAAATAATGCTCCAAAATAATTTTGTCCGTAATTCTCTGTGTTTGGGGCCATTTCCTTAGATTCTAAGGTAACAGAATCACTCACTTGCTTGTCTCCTTCTCACCTAGGTCTGGAATGAGCAGACCATACAGAGACGGACAGGACATATTCGGCCTGTATACGAAATGCCAACCACTCAGCGGGAGCCCTCCTAGGGTGCGCATGCAGCCCAGGGGCGTCCCTCACTGGCACCCCTGCCTCCGCCTCATCCCACTCCAACTCCAGAAAGAAAATAATGACAGTGCTGGTTTTAATAATTAACCATGAGAACAGAATCACACCAGGATGAAGATGCCTCTAAAATCTTTTCTATTGAGTACAGACAAATCCTAGGTGAGGGGAAAAGTGAAATAAGGTCACTGCACGTGAAGCCTTGGGCTGACAAAATGTGTGAGGTGATACAAGCCCCTTTGAGCCTGCAAGGCCCAACCGCCCTCTGCCCCGAAATCCAAACAAGGCGTGATTGACCTTTCTAACACAACACGGGAATAAGGACACCATCAGAGTCGCCCCTATGTAGATTACATGAGATCATGGGGGTAAAACAGTTCGGATTATGCCTGGCACATTGTATGTGCTCAGCAAATACATGTTAGCTCTAATTAATTCAGTTTCTGGAAAACCAGACAGAAGGAGCTGGACTACGTGGTGGAAACATGTTTGCTGGTCCCCCCTCAGCGGGTGCTGACCTCAGCATCACCAAGCCTGACCCCACCCCCGCACCTCAGCAAACCCATCACACGCTCTCCCCAGGAACCAGCCTCACGCCTTCTCCTTCCTCCGCTGCTTGTGTGAAGTGCTCCCCCCAGCCCTGAGCTGGGGTCGTACAAAAGGCATGGGCTTTGGGAGTCACACCAGGGTCTGAACCCTGGCTTCACCACTTTTTAGCTGTGTGGTCTTGGGCAGCTGTGCGGTCTTAACCAAACCCTCTAAACCTCAGTTTCATCATTTGTAACATGGAAGGTCACAGTCCCATTTGACGAGAGGGTCGTTGACGATACATGAGCAAATTCTACACTGTACTGAACACACCGCCCCGTGGCACAGGGTGGAGGAGCCAGCAGTGGGCAGATTTCTGGGGACTGTGATCCACCCTCCGAGGGCAATCAAGCCCCATCTCCTTCAGGAAGCGGGCCCCGACTCCGCCGGCTCCCGCCGGTCACGTCCTAAAGCCTGGACCGAGCATTCCACTTCGAACCTCTGTGGGCATCATCTTGTGTCTCCTGTTTTGGGTAGGCAGGTCTTGTCTTTCCCATTTAGTTTCTGGAAAGCAAGAGCTGGATCTTATTCCACCTAGAAGACTGCAGGAGAAAAACCAGGAATGGCAATAAAACTCTAAAGCCTCTTACGGTGACTTAGAGCAGCTGGAAGAGATTTCTGAGGCCACATTCAGGTCTGCTGGGGAAACAAACAGGTTTGCTAATTATGGGTACGTGCAGTGGGCACAGAATGAAGGAGTGGTGACACGTGACAACTGCGTGCCACCCCTGGAGGAGGCACTCAGTCCCACGATGAGCAAGCCTCCCCAGCACCCCCCCACCTGGGGCCCCGGCATGGGGTGAGGGCGGGGTGGCGCACACTGACCTGCGTAGCTCCTCCCTGTGCTCATGTTGGCGGGCAGCAGCGTCCATTTGTCCGTGACGGGATTGTAGTACTCCACCGAGGCCAAGTTGCAGGACCCGTCGTCCCCGCCGACCACATACAGGAGCCCATTCACCGCGCAGACCCCTGGGGACCAAACAGAAGCCAAGGGGAATATGACGGCAGGAGCAGCAGGGGATCGGAAGGGACATGAAGAGACAAGAGACAAAACTGGACTTCATCTTTCAAGGAGCGAGAAAACGGCTGCGGTTTGAACTATGCAGTGAGAGACACAATTATGTTTTAGAAGGAAGGGCACTGCCTGTGATGGACAGAACAGGGACTGCCCCGCAGGCTTCTGTCTCCCGCTCTTGGCAGCACAACCGAGAACCGGCTCCACACAAGCACATGCTGACGTTGGCCACTGGGCCCTGAGGGTCGCCCTTTCTGAAAGGTCGCTTCTCTGGCCAGGGAGCTTCACTACTACAGTCTTACAATTGTTCCTGGCTCTGCATCCACGTAGGGCATTACGGGCACAGGCTGCTCTCTACTGGGGCATCACTGCCAGTGTGTGCAGACCCCCCCGCGCCCAGCCCGAGCTACGGAGTGGGACACGCAGGGGATTTACTGCCTGCTTCTACCACTCGCTTGTAAGTTCCTCCCCGATGAACCCTGTTACATTCACACTGCGTGGCACTCGTGACTGTGTCTGTGACCCTTCACCTAACTGGGGTCTAAATCCACACACGGTTCCCAAGGGCGTGACCCTGATCCCAGAGTGAGCTGGTCTGGAAGCAAGGTCTCATCAGTGGGGACTCAAAACAAGAAAATAAAATTCTCGCTCATCAAGTCTTTCAAAGGCCATAGTCCAATATACTGTGTATTTTTTCAAAATTAGCGTAAGGCACTGATGATGCTCAAAAAGTAGTAATCGGCAGTACTGGCGAAGACACTGCCAAAAATACCAGTGAGAGTCAAGTGTGCCACCTCCCCGGACGGTGCGGAAAGCACCGGTGCCCCTGACTCCAAGGTCCCGCTGCTGGCCTTTTATTCTAAAAGACAGTTTTAGACGTAAGCGTTGATTAACTTGAAGGGCCATTTACAATAACCAAAGCATTGCTTATAGAAAAGATGGAAATAACCTAACATGCCCACTAGTAGATTAGTTATTTAAATTGTGATATTGGCATTTAAAATAATATCAGTGTAAAAATATGTAGTATTATAACAAGACATTCATGAAAGATTATAAAATGAATTTAAAAGGCAAGTTATCAAACAGTATCACAGAGTGATTCCATCTCTGTTATAAAAATAGAGACACTCACATGTGAATGTGTGTACACACACACATTTACATCTAAATTTAAATCTCAGATTCTGGACAGACTGGCCCTTGTGAAGGCTCTCCAATTCCTCACTCGCGTGGCCTAAGGCCAGATGGCAGCTTGGACAACGAGCACATTAATTTCAACAAGCCACCACAAATGGGTTCAGCAAACAGGTCATCTGAGGGTAAAGGAAATAAATCCGCCTGAAAGTCACCTGTTTGCTTGAGAAGATGAAGTTACCTGTTTGTCTCTTAGCCCCGAGAAGCTGGGCTAAGCCAATACTTCTGCAGAGTAAGGAGGCTAAAAGCAGACATACCAACGATGGGGCATGACCCACAGGGCAAAGTTCTTAAAATGAAATCGTTTAATAGGGATAGCAGTGCAGTGAAAGTCAGCACCCTCCACTTACAGGCAAGGAACCTGTACACCTAAGTGGGGGACCCTGTGGCTAACTTTTGGGGTCCCAAGCCCTCCCTCCTCCTAGCTCAGAGCCTATCAGCAAATGGTCACTCCCTGTTCATGGTACAAGCTCAGCCCCAGGCCCTGGGCATCTCTTTCAGAGCTAGGGTTTGCGGGGAGAAAAGACCCGCAACCGTCCGGGGCAGACGGGGAAGGCAGTCACATTACCTGCATTGCGCCGGCACATGTTCATGTCTGCCACCTGCTTCCAGGTGTTTGTTCCAGGATCATAAACTTCAACACTCTTCCTCACCAAGGGCCCATCATGCCCACCTGTGGCGTACAGCTGACCGCTGAGAACCCCAACTCCTGAAAGGCAGAGCACAGTGTCCCAGCCTCAGGCTGAGTTCAGTGACCAGAAACCAGGAGGCCTGGCATCCAGTCCTGGACAGCCATCACCAGCAGGGTGATGTGGGGAGTGCCGTTTGGTTTCCTTGGACCTCAGTGTCCTCAGCTGGAAAACAAATATAATGATACCCTGACACCTTATGCAATTGTCAACCTGTAAACATCAAAATAAAAAGTGAATATGGCCCTGTTTCTACTTAGAAAACCCAAAACATTATTTTATGTACGTACATATATGAGGGGGGATCCCCAAAAACCCAGAATTATCTTCTGGAGGGCGAGCCCCTTGTAGCACAGGCTTCCCCTGCTAGGCGAGTGTTCTAGGATCCCACCTGTGTCAGTGCACCAGCTGGCGTTGTTGTGAGAGGCTGTGTTCAGCTGCAGTGAATTTTTCTGAAGACTCTTTCAATGCACTTGCCCATTTCATGATGGGAGATTTATGACTGCACCTGCCCACACCGCATGCAAAGTGTTCAGCAGTTTTGACCAAAGCTGGCATGACCCCTGTGCCCCACCCTCCCTATTTGCCTGATCTCACCCTGAGCAACTTTTGTTTTGTTTTGTTTTCCTGGGTGGAAAAAGTCCTCAAAGGGAAATGTTTTGCCAATGTGGAAGAGGTCAAACAAACAAACAAAGGGCAGAAGCACTAACAGACATCAAAATTGATGAGTTTAAAAACTATTTTGAGTAGTGGAAAAAATGTCTTGACAGGCGTGCTACATCAAATGGAGAGTACTTTGAAGGTGACTTAAGTTTAAACATGTAAGAATAAATATGCAATTTTTTATAAATAAATTCTGGGACTTTGGGGTCCCCCCTCACACATGAAGTGTGTGTAAATAAATGGAGGCTTCACACACAAAGAAAAAAGGCCTGAAAGAACTCCACCACAACAGTAAAAGCAGTTATTTCTGAGTAGTAAAACTGTATTCCTTCTCCCTTTGCCTTTCTATGTTGCGCACTTTTCCTTCGCCACTGTGTTGCTTCTACTGCTGAGCCCAGCACCAGCTGTGCAGAAAGAGAGGAAGATGGAAACCAGCCACGCAGCAGGTGGACGGAGGCCAGCACGGCACGACCTTCCTGCTGCCCTGGAGCAGAAGCTGTTCTCTCCCTCCCCACCAGCCCTTGTTCTCCTCTTAGGTGGCAGAGGGGCATTCCATCAGTCAGTGTTGACAGACCTCGGCTGAGCGCCAGAATTGCATCCCTTAGTCTAGAAGATAAAAGCCAGGCCCTGGCCAGTGTGGCTTGGCTAGAGCACTCTCCCATAAACCAAAAGGCCGCAGGTTTGATTCCTGGTCAGGGCATATGCCTGGGTTACTGGTTCGGGTCTCTCACGTAGATGTTTCTCTCCCTCTCTCTCTCTCTCCCTCCCTTCTCTTCTCTTTAAAATCAATAAGCATGTCCTTGGGAGAGGATTTTTTTAAAAAGCCAGACAGGAGGGAGGTTGTACAGTACCCTAGAAAGACCAAGTGACCTGGTGGCTGGGACACGTGGGTTCTGGCTGGGGTCTCTAACTTCCCTTTCGTGAGCTTCAGTTCCCCCTCGGTGAAGTGAGGGGGAGGCTGTATCAGCAGTCACACTGTGCCCCAACCTACTGCATGGACAGGCTGCACCCCGATAAGCTTGGAGCCTTTCGAAAGCCTGGACAGCAGGGCTTCACTCCCAGAGACACTGGTTGTGAATCAGAAAAAGTGCCTCAGGTGATTAGGGTGTGTAGCCAGGTTTTAGACCCAAGGACTTGATTTCTAGAATATAAACTTCATATGGACAAGGACCATATGTGTCGTCCTATCACATGTGTTTCCCTGTGCCTGAAAGTAGGTGGTAGGTTCTCAACAAATACTGTTTGAATGACAAAATACATAAAATCTCATTTGGCAGTTATGCTGGTTGGCTAGCGGTTCCTTGCAGTTGCCTGAAACTAGCAGCAGATGGCGGTGTTACACCAACAATGGCTATCCACTGAACTGGGGGTAATGAAATCAGGGTTCTGAAGCTACCTTGCCTTCCCCTCCTCCGCAGGCACCAGGAACTAGCATACACTGGGACCAGGAAATGGCCTCTGTCCCCACACCATCTGCTGGCAGTTGCCCACCCCAGCTGAGGAAGCAGGCAGCCTCCCAGGCGCTCAGGGGCACTTCTCCTCCACAGACATGAATACAGAGGCTTCCTGGACTTACAGCCACGGGGCTCCTGGCACCACCAGAGGTCAGGGTTCTTGGGTCCTTGCAGCCACCAAAGACCATCCTCCCCCAGAAATATGTGGGTTCTGCAGCCCAGAGGTGAGGCTTCCCCTAGTCTTATGAATGTGAAGCACCGATGAAAGGCTGACTGGGACCTGAGGAAGGAGCCCACCTCTGGGAGAGACCAGGGCCGCAAACAAGGCCACTGTGCTTCCCTGGGGCACAGGCGGCAGAGCCCTAAACACCCAGGGCTTCCAAGCCAGGTGAGAGGCCGAGCAGCCGAGGGGTCCCCGTCCAGCAATACCCTGAACAGCTGGGCAGGGTCGGAGCAGTGTGGCCTCCAAAGGCAGCTCTGCCCACAAGACGAGCCTGAACTTCCTAAGGCACGTCTGTGCTCCGCGCTGCACAAGGGGCTGCACTTCCAGCCTTCCTACTTGAGACGTTTCTAGAAGCAGCCCTACATTCCAGTGTGTGCTGCCCCACTCCTGCTGAGCTGACCCTGCATTCTTGGGCTTTAAACACCTGCTCTCACACCTCAAGTCACACAGAGGGCTTTTAAGAAGTACAAAGAAGACTCTACCAAGACTCTATAAACCAAAAGTACTGAAAGAGCTCTGTGAAGGAAGAAGAACCACGGGATTGGTGAACTGAACTGGCCCCAAGGGAACACCCACTGCAACCCACTCGCTTCACATATCGGGAACCAGAGGCCAGGAAGGGGGAAGAGACTTGCAGGAGTTGAGCAGACCCCGCCCAGGCCTCCTGACTGACGCCCAGGACTTGTTGCGTGTCCAGGAAGTGCCAGCCCATCAGGAGCAGCAGAGACGAGCTCCCTCCAACTGCATTCCAAACACAGTGCCTTGTAAGTGGGATCATGCAGCTTTTCATTTCTAACCAGTGAACACAATATTTTAATATTGGGAAATATTAAAACAGCATAATTTTTTAGGAATGCTGAGGAAGTAATCATGTATTTAGTATTATAAAATGACATCACAGCTCAATCTTCAAAAATACAAAGACAAAGGAATAACAATGCAGGGAAGAATTCCCAACTGTGGCTTCCCTTCCCAGAAGTCACACCACTTTCCCTCCAGGCCCTGGCTGGTCATCAGTCACCACTCCCCACAGGAACTGGGAGAGGAAGCCAGGGCCTCGCAGACCCTCTCCTCTGGTCCTCTAAGATGATGGGGGAAGACAAAACAGGAAGAAGGGAATGCTGCTCCACTTCCTGGAGAGTCCCAAAGGACCACACAGCTACTAGTCTTCCCACAGGAAGTAAAAACGGGAAGTCATGCTCCTCCCGTGGGGGCCGGGGGCCGAAGCGGAGGAGTGAGTGGGGGCGATACAAGATTATCCCCAAGTACAAGCACTAATAGCTTAGCTCTCAGCCCCTAAAACAGAGATACCAGACAAGCAAGTTCTGGTTTCTCCACTGCAGACTGGGGTAGCTACCTGTGCTTGTCCTACCACTTTCTAAGAATGAGATTCTAATAATTTGGAGGTCGAAAAAGCTAACTTTGAGGTGAGACAGACTTGAGTGGGAATCCTGACTTTGCCAGCTACTAAGGATATAACCTTGAGCAATTTACTCAGTCCCTGGCTGACTTACTTTTTTAATGTTAAGTGAAATCAATACTGTATCTACCTTGTAGGGCTGTGGTTAAATAAATCGAGTCACACAAAGTCCTTATTAGGACAGGGCCTGGCACATGTCAAGCCTTCACTTTCAGGGGACGCAGACATCTCCACAAAAGTGGAAGGGATGGCGATGAAGAATGTATTGTCTCAGCCATTCTCTAGCAAAGTGATCCCTGGGGAAAGGTTAACTTGCAAGCGCTCATGCCGAGCTATGTGGTGCTGGTGGGATCGTGCATACTGAAAGGAAAGAAGAGAGAGGTTAAAAGGGTAGGAGGTTAAGTTGTTGTCTCCAGATCCGCCTGTGAGCAGATCAGACAGCGCCTGCGCCCTGAGGCTCCTCCCATACCTGCGCCACTGCGGCGGGTGCTCATGTCCGCCACGTACGTCCACTCATTGGTCGCGGGGTTGTACTGCTCCACGGTGCTCAGGCACTGGCGGGAGGCCCCATCATAACCCCCAACAGCATACAGCTTTCCTGGAACAAAGTAGATGAGGGTGCTGGGGACCTGCCGTGGAACCAGAGCGTGACAGAAACTCCATCTCTAACCCACTGGGCACCCTCGCCTCCCTCAGACCCCAGGGCCCGCTCCCTCCAGGGGCACCACCAACTTACTCCCCAACCAGGCAAGCATCCTTCACATCTCAGGTGTCTACTTCCTCTTATATCCTGAGCTCCTTGAAGCAGTACTGAGCCTCTTTCTAAATAAGCACCAAATACCCAGAGCAAAGCACTGGCCCAGCACTGCTGAGGCTCAGTGTATTCTTACTAGTGAACTGTTAGATCTTCTCCAGAACAAGACACAAGAGACAGAAAAGTAGAGGGCCCCACCTATGGGCAGGAAGGCTGATTCTCTGGCTAAACACTCACAATAGCAGGCAGAACAAATATGGGAAATATTCTTCAGTGGGAATCCGAACCCTGTCTTAGCCATGGTTTGTACTCTGTCCACCACTCTCACGGGCGGAGCATGTGAGTGGAGGCCTCTGGGTGCACTGTGGGCCGACACGCTAGAATTTCTCTGCAGACTCCCTGTGACCTCTATCCGAGCCACGCACAGGAGCCCTGAAGCACCAGTGCCTATTTTTAGAATAAAAATACCACGAGCTGTGATCTAAGAGCATCATTTCTTCCTCGGGTGGGGAGAGGTGGGAAAAGGAGTCAGGAAATTATTGTCATTATTATTTGAGTTCTCCCAGAGCAGTTATTTAAACATTTTGGGCTGAACATGTAGTCTCGGAATGTGGAGGAAGGTCTCGCATGGGTGTGTGCTGGGGAACCCTACCTCCCCTGTAGACCGCAAGCCTATGGGGACCATGGAGTTATAACAAAGACCTTAAACACTAGCTATAGACTAAATAAACACCAGATGCAAACCTATCTAACAGGGTTACTTAAAATATTTTTTGTCAATGTGTTTTTTCTTAACAGAGAAATACCCAGAGTACAACTAGTACGTGAAAATTTGCAATTATTTTTTGTTAGCAAGAGATTCTCAGGCACCAGGACTACTGGCGTATCACGGCTCTACCCCCAACCCGCTCCCGGGAGGGAATAAAATATGTACGATTACTTCTTCTTTTATCCTTTAGCCTGGTTTTGTTTTCTGCCCAAGTTCTCTCCACTGGCCCTTCTGGAAGAAAGAAACACTTCCCCAGTCGGCCCTCACCTAGGCCAGAGAGAAAAATTCGGACTCTGCAGCTCCTCCTGGGTCCGTCCCACACAATGTGCTGGCTCAGGTGCAACAACCTGCTCACCAGCTGCCCACCGCTCGTCAAAGGCCAAGCCTCTCAGGGAGAAGAAAGGCTGGGTGTGCAGGAGACAAGACACTCCAGAGGGCAACCCCCGTAGAATAAGGAGAAAACCTTATTCTCCATAACACACGATCTCCACACTGTTGGGAGCTTCTGCCTGGTCTCCGAGCTTCACTGTCCCTTTTCCTAAGTACGGATTCTTCTGGGCAGCCGGTAGCAATGCTCCTGGTCTCCATTTTTTTTTTCCTAGTCTCATTCCAACTGCACAGCCATGGTTATGAGATGGCAGGAGGTAGGAGAGGCTTGTGGGGACAATGTGGAGAGCTCTATCTACAAGGCCACATCGAGGCACAGTCCACGTAAGACCCTCCCTTCACCATTCTCAGACTCTGCTGCCCAGGATGACGCGCAGCCAGGAGATCCAAACTCCAGATGGACAGAAGAAGCAACTCCGTCTGCCCTCCACGTCAGCAGGGCAGGCTCCAGGGCAGCACTTCCTCCACGTCAGAAGACAGCATGCTCACGGAGGCCGTGGCCAGGGGACATTCCAAGTCACTATGATGAAGGGACCTCCTCCAACCCCCGTCAACCACTCCAACCCCCCAGAAATGCCCACTCAAGGTTTCTCCTTGAGTCTACTGACAAGATATGCTACTCTACCGTGTAATATTCCTGGCTCAGGAACGGGGAGAAATGGGAAAGTGGCTAGTCAAAGCACTTACATTTGACAGGCAAATCAGTTCTGCCCACCAGGAGGATGAGACTGAAAGAAATAACTTATCTTCACAGGAGGACAAAATCCTTGCACTTTCGAGGATGACTTGCTCGGGGTGTTAGAATAACATGGAAATTTAAACTGCACAACACTGGTACAGACCTAGCAGTGCACTGAGAAAAGAGAATTTTTCTACTGATGTCTGATTCATGGCACACTACCCTCTCCCTAAAGCACTGGTGTGTGTTCTTGCGCACACCCATGACTGAGACAGAGAACGCACAAGTCTGATGCACAGATATTCCAGTAAATTCCCACCTCAGGACAGGCTAATGAGTCAGCATTGCTCTGCAAAGTATAATGTTCTAGCCCAAATAATGCTCTATGCTTTAATACACTAAATGCACACATGTTTGTAAAACTCCTCCCCAATCAGCCTTTTCTAATGGTCTGCAGGAGTGCCCCACAGTGGAAAGAGCATGGGGTTAGGAGTCAGACCTGAGTTCAAGGACTGGCAGTGCCATTTACTAACAAGGGGCACATACCACTCACCCCTCCGGGACTCAGTTTGCCCTTCTGGAGAATGGAGAAAATCCTAGTCCTGCCTATTTCCCTCAGAAGGGTCTGGAGGAGGGAGGCCCTGCACCGCCACTTACAAACCATGGTGTACTGTCTAAGCAGGCCCCAGACCCCTCCGCTCCCTCCCGCCTCGCCCCTCACACCTTTCCTGACCACAGCTGGGCCCCACCAGCAACTGCCCTGCAGCGACCAACCAGCCCTGGGAAGAGGCACCCACCTCAGTCAGGCTCTGTTACTGTTCAACATACGAACATGAGGACGAAGTTCATTAAACACTGAACTCTCACCCCCCGCTACGTCATACTCCTGGGTCACGTGCTGACTCTGGGTTCCCCACGCTTCTCCACTTCCCAACCCATAACAGAGCTGTTAACCACTGGCCAAACCACGAGGGGCGTGTCCCTTCTAGGCTCCTCCCACCTCCTTCACTCGCTGATTTACCGCGGGCCAGCAGCTTCCCCTCCCTGCATCTCAACTTTCCTCATCTGTTAAATTAGTTCACTAGTAGCTGACCCAGAGCAGGGATGAAAGGAAGACAGCCAGACAACCAGGAGAAGGCCCAGGGCTGGGGTCGGGCCTGGGGCTGCTCCTTACCCTCCACGACGCCCACACCCACACTGCTCCGCCGTGTGTTCATTGGGGCCACGAAGAACCACTCATTGGTCTTGTAGCTGTAGGCTTCCACCGACGCTAGGCCTGGGAAACAAGAGACTCATGAGATTTCTGTGGCACCAGGCCTCACCCTGCTGTGCGGAGAACCAGTGTGGATGGGGAAGAGTGCAGACCAGGGGGCTAGAAACCTGGGCCAGCACGGCCTCCACCTCACTGCCTGAAACACATCCGCACTGCATCTCCCTGAGGGGACCACAGGGCGGGTTGTGAGAGGACAGGGTTAAAACTGCACTGCCCTGCAGGCATCAGTTGTTATATCTACAGAATGGGATAAATACCTCGGGTTGCCTCACTAAACACCTATTCCAACACTTTTTTCTCTTGTCTTCATCTACCTTAGAAGCTGAAAACTTGCCTTCTCAGACTCCCTTGCAGCTTGGGGTGAACAAATCAGTGTGACCCACCGAGAAATCTGATGGGGATTTCTGAAATATCCTTTGCTTTTATGATACAAATGTCACCCCTTCCTGCTTTTTGTACCTGGAACACAAATATGTAGGCTGGAACTGTAACAGCCATCTTGTGATCATGAGGATAAAGCCAAGAGACTCTCACAGAATTTGGCCCCAATATTTTTGAGCAACTGGACCAAGTTAGCAACTGCCAACCTCTAGACTTCTTGTTTCAAGAGTAAAACAAAATCTCTAATTTTTTAGGCCACAGTTTAGTCAGTTTGTCTAAAAACAGCCAAAAGAAAAATCCTAAAATAATTCTAAAAAGAAACAATGTCCCACTTCCCTTTTGTTCTCTTTACTCCCAGGTTCCATTACTAGAGGCAGCCCGGGAGGGCTAAAGACCCTGGAGTTACATGAGTGAGGTCCAGAGAGGCTGGTAGAAGTCACCCACTTGTAAAGAAACATAAAAAATCAGAGAAGTAAAAAAATTTTTTTTCACATCCCTTGGGGGGGAGGGTCAAAGGATATCACTTTATAATAGTTTCATAGAGTTACAGTCTACAGAGACACCACCTGGAGATATGAGGAGAAATGAGATAATCTCTCCAAGTCCACGTCCACTAATAGTTTCCGATTCTCCTTTTGAAGCTACATAAAAGACCAGGAGCAAAGGGATGTTCCCTCAGTGGCACAGCCTTGCAAAGATTTGGTGGGGAGTACAAAGGACAATGGACAAAAACTGTGTGCCCTGAGCTATGTCTCTTCCTGTGGCTAAACCTTCGCTCCCTCGTCTGTCCAACAGAGGGCTCAGACTACAGTCCTGAGACGCTCTCCAACTAAGCATGCTCTCTAAGTCTCATCTTCTGAGTAACGGGTTCCCAGCCACTGGCAGGGCGAAAAGCCCCCCTCCTGACAATTGGGGTCCTTCCTAAAGCCCTAGAAATGACACCACATGGGCAGTCACATTTTTTGTGTAGAAAGGCCTGGCTCTGATACCCAAGCTAGGAGAGAGGAAAGGATGGGTAACTTCTTGGGGAAGCAGCTATGGATGGACAGGAGGTTGGCCCAAGAACTGGTGGAGCAAACCAGTGTTGCAAGGAGGGTGTGTCCCAGACTGGGGCAGGTGGGGACCGTGTCCGGGACCTACCAGTACTGCCATCAAAGCCCCCCACGGCGTAGAGCAGGTCATTGAGCACAGCCGCACCCAGAGTGCTCCGGCGTTCCTGCATGCTGGCAATGGACGTCCACTGGTCCTTCACACCGTCATACACATCCACTGTCCGCACGCGCAGTGAGCCGTTAAACCCGCCCACGGCATACACGTGGCCAGCCATGAACACCACACCTGAGGCACAGAAAACCAAGGCACTGAGGCTGTCTCTGGCACCTGGTAACTCATGTAGATGAGTAACAAAGGGGAAGTCAGGCAGGCATATGAATAATTCACCACAGGAGAGGACCTCCGACTTTAGATACTTGGAAGTCATTATGGGACTCATCAGATTTCTTTTCATATTTGCTTTTCTGGTTTTGTTTCATTCAAGCAAACAAATTTTAGCTTGACACCCCTAAGCACAAAAGAACTGACCCCAGAAGGTACAGCTAGAAACTGGGCAAGTGGGGACAGAAAAGGAAGAGAGTCTATAATGCACAGATGTTTGGAGAAACAAGGAGCAGAGCATGACTTCTGCCACCAAGCAGAGAGAGGCAAGTCAGGGAAAGGCGGCCTGCACGCTGGGAGATGCTGCTGCTCACCGGCTCTGCATCTTCTGGAGGGAAGCTCAGCAATCTGGTCCCATCGGTCCTCCTCGAAGTCGTAGCACTCCACGCTGCGGATCGCCTTGGGCGCCTGTCCACCGACCACAATCATGACCTCCAGAAAGACAAGTGGGCATTAGCAGGGTCTCTCTAACACCCGATTCATGGGTGACCAATGTCTGGTACTTCCGCATAATAACTGCCCGGGGTCCATAGGTGACCTGAGATGCCAGGTTACAGAGCTACATACATGAAGATGCTGCCCCTAATCACCAACAGACGTGAATATCCACAAAATGTCTAATGAGCATCTTCCCACAGAAATGCAACCATTAAGATCTATGCTTCCCAGATGCCACTGCCCAGAGCTGCGTTTAGGACACATGCAGACACTCACAGCACCTTCTGCAATTTCAGCGCCCTCGAGGATTTTGGGCAGAAAGACTAAATTTTATATCAAAACAAAATATTCCCAAATATATATCAAAATTTGCATATATTTTGGAATACAGTACAAAATTTGAAAGCATTTTTAAGGTAAAATTACTTCAAAAATATTTGAATGCAATAGGCTACAGGGTATACTTATTCATTCTCTCATAACCACTGTTTTAGCCCATGAACCACAGGGATTTCCTGGTGGTGTGCCAGTAAAAATTTTGCCACTATGAATCACTGCAGTGCTCTTTACTTTCTGACAATGTATTTTTAGGAAGAGAAGTGATCCTCAAAATCAGTGTGAGCTCACACAAGTACATCCTTCAGGTGAACATTATCTATAATACGAGGACACAGACAACCACTACTCCAGATCAGGCGTGTAAGCCTCAAGACTCCAGACTCAGGCTCACCCACTGCACACCGTGGGTCATCTCTGGTCACCAGAGTTAGTCCACAGCCCTGTGTGGCCAAGTGGGTGACCAATGTTCAACAACTCAGAATTTACTTCTGACTTCTGGGACATCCAAAGGAACCCAGGACACAGTTCAGGCTTAGAGCTGCTGCTGCTTCTGGACGAAACATTTTCCATTCATGCCTCAGCACAGAGAGCCCAGTGCTCTGTGTCGAGGGCAGCCCTTTTACGAGGGGAGCTGAATTCTGCACTGCTTCCCACCTGTGACTCTTTGCTTACACAGGCATCCACGAACAGTTCAAGGGAGAACACAGCCCCTCAGCAAACTTTAGACAATGCCCAAGTCATCCAGGGTCAATAACGCCCCGCCTTCATAAACATACCTAGAACTTGCATTGTCCTTCTGGTTTTGAATTGGTAGAGCTAAAATGAAGTCAAAGTATTGCAAAAGTTTTCTTTGAAATGTAAATTTGGGGGCTCAGTGAGAAGCAAACTAGTGTTAAGTTTTCCTTCCTGCAGTGAACTCAGGCACCCGACACCCTCACGCAGGCTGTTCCCGACACCCTCACGCAGGCTGTTCCCGCTCCTTAAAACATGCCTCCTCCTTTCTGATCCCTCTGCTCTGACACCTACTATCTTTCAGGTCTCAGTTGACATGTCACTTTCTCCAAGAGCACCTCTCTGACCTCAAAATCTGAGTTACATGCTCCTTCTCTGGAATCACACCTGCCCAGTGTTCTCCCATTAAAATGACCATCATTGTACTTTAACCGCCTGGTGACCTTGTCTCCCCTCCTAGGCAGTGAGTTGTGCCAGGGCAGGAAATGTATCTACCTCAGTCACCAAGATGGCCCTAAGGCCTTATGGTGCTAGGTAAAAGTGAGGACTCAAATATTTATTTTGAATAAAGAATGAATGAATAGTAAATAGCACATGCAAAGAGTTACATGAAGGAAATACAGTTAAATGGGAAAAATACACAGGCCAGAATGTACTTTCTTGGGTAAGACATTGGACACCAAATTACAATTCTGGGGATGACAAGGAAAAACAAAATACAAAGAGAGAGAACTCATTCCATCCTCTGACTCAATTACCAAAAGAAATGTTTCTTACTCTTTAGACAAGCCGTCAGACTTCCGTAAATAAAAAAGGCGAAGCTTTCAGAAAAGCTCGCCATCCCTAGAAACCGTCTCCCACCAGGGCACCAGCAGGTACATTCGCACTGAGGAGAATCCCACACTGAGAATTTTCGTAGTAACACAGAAACGGAATTAGAGAAATACAAAAATTTCAATGTTCAAGTGAAACATGAGTAGAAAGACAAAAATAATACAGGACAAGATTTTTAAAATAAATTTTCCTCTGGGCTCATAAAAACACTGGTGAGAGAAGACTTTTAATTCTCAAAACCTGTACAACAATCTGCGAAGAGTAATTATGAGGTTGTGTGAAATAGGACCATCGGTTCCCGGAAATGTGGAGGCTGCTCAAGGCCGCGGGAGAACTATCTCTCTGTCTCTCTCCTAGGCCCAAGAAATCCGATTTCCACGGCAACCCTCGCAAGAAGCCACCATACAAAGAGCACTACACTCATCACCATGTAATCATGCAGAGTAAAAAGAATAAATTTTCTATCTTGAACACTGATTAATGATTGTTTCCACAGATACCTGATCTTAGCAACCAATCAGACAAAAATGAGTCCACATGCATTACATCTCTGAAATTATAAACCTCTGGCTACTTACGAAGACCACAGGGTATCAGGGCAAGAAGAGACCTGAACCACTGTCTCTTGCAAGCCCTCATTCTACATTTCCAGAAAAACTCAGGCCCCAGAAGTTCAATAGGCGTATTTTTTTTTTTTTTGCCTCAATGCCCCTACATTCCAATTTACTAGATATTGGTAATGCCTTTAACAGAAATTACTGAATCAAATCAGCTTATTTAATGATCACTACTTTTAACATTTATCCTTCAAGGTAACCCAAGGTAACAAGGTTACTACCAGTAATCATGTGGGAATCACAATAATCTAAGGAACCAGTTCTGGGCTAACAATTATGCGAGACTGAACATGCTTTAATCATGCTCAAGAACTGCAATGTACTTGGGCGTCCCGCAGGAATCCTCAGGGTTCTACCCCCAAGTCTCAACTGACACCGTGTTGAAGGCTGCAGAAGTTCTGCAAGAGTTCTGGCTGACGGACCACAGGTGAGCCAGACTCGGCTGTGTGTGGGGGATGATCATTGGACAACTCCCAAGAAAAGCAAGCTCATTCAGGAAAAGTCAAATGGCCATTTACTTTAGGGAGATTAGTGAGTGAGACCATGGAAAAACTACCTGACTCCATAGGAAGGAAATTTCACTCCCAGCAAAATACAATCATTTTTAAGTAAATACAAAATGCTCTTTTTCACAGAGAATAGCCAGGGAAAGGAACAGCAGGTAAGCAGAGTGGAGCTTTCCGACGCACTGTGGGTCGAGACCCTAACCCTAAACCCGCGAGTCCTTAAACTCTCCACAAAGATGAGAGTAACAAGCTAGGCTCTGCACACTTTTTTCATCAGGCAAGAGTAGTGTGTCCAAACTCTCTTCCATGACCGGTGAGCTGGGCAGAAGGCAGGCCCAGCCAGTCGGTCCCTCGGGCCAGGGCAGGAAATGAGACTCTCTCTTACCCTGGTGCGTGGGGCCGCAGGGCTAACACCAAAAGTTCATCCGAAGGACCATGTCGAGGTGGAGGCAGAAGACTTGTCCCAGCAGGTTCCTGAGCAACAGGTGCTCCAGGCAAGGACTGACAGCCAAGGTGCAGACACAATGGGTTAGAGAACCAGCAATGAAAAACAAGACCCGAAGAGACAGGAGTGGGCAAACGGGCTTTGGAGTCAGGCACACCTGGAGTCAAATATCAGCCCGGTCACTAAATAGCTGTGTGACCCTTGCTGAGCCTCACTTTCATCACCCATAATATCAGGATAACAGAATGTTTCTTCTATGGGTGTCAGGAGGTTTAAATGCTATGAAGGACTTAGTACAGTGCTTAGTAAACAGCACACACTAAATGTTAGCTTCTGTTATTAGATCCATGCCAGCATCATTACTATTACCACCACTATTGAAGCAGTTGCTAAAAAACAGACTCCCAATAAATGGTAAAAAAAGAATACACAATCTGTGAATAGGAGAGTGAGCACCACCACTAATTCCAAGGGTGATGATGGGGCTTTTTCAAGACCTCAGGGTGTTTTCCAGGTGTGGCCTGAGTCCATTTAAAGGGCCAAGAAGGAAGAGGAGCAGTGCCAACCCAGAGGCCTGGCCCAGGTGAGAAGTCATCCTACCCACCCTGCCAACAGCCTTGTTACCAGTACCATCTACTGAAAGCAGGACAGCTCAGCTCAGGAGAAATCCACCCACTTTCAGCCCAGTGGCTTTTTGGTGTCATTTTAAAGAGTTGAATAGAGATGTCAGCTGAACTGAAATTACAATGATAAGTGCCAGGCTCAGTACCTCTCCAAAGGATTCATTTGCAACTTCCTGGAACCTCATTTCTCTACTGCAGTCTGTGGAACACAGCAACACAGGGGTATTTTGAGCAGCTGGGAGCCAGCCTCTGGTTGTCCATGGCAACCCGGCCTCAGGGAAAGTGCTGGGCGGTGAATGTGTGGGAGCACAGATGATGCTATTAGCTGTTCCGGTTAGAATGTGTCAGTATGAGCTGGGCATATAAGGCCTCAGAAAAACACACCCTTATTAGCCTCTGCAGCTATGTCAAGGCAGAGTCCTATTCCTTTCAGGGAGAGAGCTTGGCTGGCAAACAGGTTCACTGCTGAGAATTGCCAAGAGCAGTGCAAATCTCTCCGCCGCCATGTTTCTCAAAGCCAGCTCTGTCAGCAAGCCTATCTGGACTGAATTCTTGATAGCCCAACCTAGCCTGTCCTTGGAATTCCTGTGGGTGCTCCTCCAATGAGCCCAATAATCTCCTGCCTCCTCCTCATTCTCCACTGATTTGCTTACTTGTATATTTCTATCTCACTTTCTCAGAGGGACTTCTTAAAATTAAAAGTCCCCAGAGGGCAGAATTGGGCTTCTTTCCACACAGTACCCAGCCAAAACGCTTTTGTGAAGTTTGGAGGGAGTATAATAGAACATTTAAAGGCACAGGGTCTGTAGTCTATCATCCCTGGCTTAAACCTCAGCTTGGCTATTTCCTAGCTGTGCTTTAAAGATGCATCACAAATTCTGTAATACTCCTCCACTCAAGGCATGTAACTTCATTGCCCTCCCCTTGAGTGTGGGCTAGACTTACTGACTTGTACCTAGACCATAAAATACAGCAGAAGTGATGGGACATCACTTTGAGGGCAGGTTACAAAAAGACTACAGCTGCCATTTAGGTGCTCTCTCGCTCTCTTCCTGCAGTAGAATCACTTACTGTGGACAAGCCAGCGGCCATGGCCTGAGGGCACTCAAGCAGCTCACTGAGAGGCCCCAAGACAAGGCACTGGAGTGGGCTTAGGATCAGATCCTCCCCAAACAAGCCTTGAGGTGACTGAGCCCTAGTCAACAGCTCATTACAACTTTATGACTCTTGTCCTGGACAGCCCAGCTAAACCACCCTGGGATTCCTGTCCACGGAAACTAAGATAACAAACATTTGTTGGTCAGGGTAATCAGTAACGCACAAGCCGGTAACTAATATATAATGAGTAGGTGACATAATCTAAGACCCAATATTCTCATGTGTAAAATAGGGATAATTACAAGTTTGAAACTCCTGTGAGGTAATAAATGTAAGTCACTTAGCCCAATGCTTGGCACATGCTAAGTGCTTAGCAAGTGAGACCTGCTATTCCCATCACTGGGGGTTGGCATTTTGTGGTGCTCAAAAGCATAAGCTTTAAGTGGGTCAGACCTGGATCTGATTTCTCCTGCTGCCACTTAGCCAAGCATATCATTCAATCTCACTGATTCTCACTTTTCTCCAACAGCAGAACTTCCAGAGTTGCTACAAGATAAGATAAGATAATGTAAATAAAGTGCTTTGTAGAAAACACAAGGAAGCCATATTTAAACAATCCTGCTCATATCATTATTAATGCCTTTGGTGATAAGGACAATGACCCTGGGAAGCAACAGAGCACAGTACAAATTACTCTTGGTTTGAGCCAGTTCTCTCCTGCAGTCATCTAAGCCAGTTTCTGGATGTTCACTCTCATAGACAACTTGTGTTTGACCTTGGCGACAGCTCAGGCCTCAGCTCCCGTAGAAAGCTTTCCCCAGCCCCTTGCCCCTCTCTGTGTTCCTAGAGTGTTGTGTCTATACCTCCAAGTGACACTAAGGTAGTCCACTGCAACTGTCCCTTTACATCTGTCTCCCTTCCTCCTAGAGTTCCTCGGGGAAGGGACCAGCTCACATTAGTCCTGTGGCTCTAACACCTAACCCCATGCCTGGCAATTAGTGATTCGATGAAAGTGTGTGGGATGCGTAATTAATAAGTTAACGGGTTAATGTATGCATGACAGTTTATAGTTTATTGCCAGTGTTTTGCTTTGTTTTTTAATTTAAGTGTTTGGCAACCTGTCTAAGGAATGACAATTGGATTCATTCAATACTGGACTTGTGGGCTAAACTAAATGGTCTAGGGTCAGCTGACATTAGTGATCAAGACAGGATATACAGTAGGACATAAATCCTCACTGCGACCATCAGAAACCACACATGTGAATGCCGAAAGCATGGGAAACAACTAGGGTTAATAGCAACGGTCAGTATTAAACCTCCACAAGGTTATTTCTTCTTTAAGAAGAATTACATCTCTTTCATTCATTCATAAAAACGTTTACTACTGTTTACTCTCCAAGGACACAGTTGGATAATTCCTGAGACCATGGGACCAGTGTAGTGGAGGAGCTGACGCTCCAGAAGAAACCCCTAAATACCTCCCTGAAGCATCAGCTGGGGGCCCTCAGTAATCTCCGGCCTGTGTTTTCCAGAAGCAAATGAAGCCATCATCTACCTGACTTCTCCTGCTCCATTAAATAAGGTTCACACCGGTTTTATTTCTATATATTAGCAATAAACTATTAGAAATTGGAACTTTAAAAGAAAGCATTTATAATAGCATCAAAAACTATAAAATACTTAGGGGTAAATCTAACAAAAGACATGCAAGACCCACACACTGAAAACTATAAAACATTGCAAAGAGAAATTAAAGACAACTGAAATGAGTGGATATATATGCTATGTTCATGAACCAGAAGATTCAGGATTGCTAATACATCAATTCCCCCCAATTGATATAAAAGTCCCCAGAAGCTTTTCTGTAGAAATAGGCAAGCTGATTCTAAAACTTACATGGACACACAAATAACTTAGAACAGCCAAAACAATAATGAAGAACAAAATTGGAGGACTCATACTACCTGATTTCAAGACTTACAATAAAGTTAGTAATCCAGGCAACATGGTATTAGTGTAAAATTAGACAGATATAAGAAACAGAATAGAGTCCATAAATAGACCAACACATATACAGTCAATTATTTACAATGGTGCCAGGATAATTCAATAAAGAAAGGGGAATCTTTTCAATAAAGCTGTGGGAAAAAATGAACATTCAAATGCAAAATAAATGAACTTTGACCACCACACATACCATGTTCTTTTTTAAAATCTCAAAATGGATCATAGACCTAAATGTAAAACCTAAAACTTTAAAATTTCTAGAAGAAGAAAGCATAGGAGAAAATCACTGTGATCTTAGATTAGGCAAAGCTTTTTTTTTTTTTTAGGTAGAATACAAATACATAACTCATAACAGAAAAGAAACTGATAAAATTTTAAAATTCTGCTCTCCCAAAGATACTGCTAAGAAAATGAAAAGATAACACATATTTGCAAAATATATATCTGATAAAAGACTTGTATTTATAACATATAAAGAATTCTCACAATTCAATAAGAATAACCCAATTTTTTAAGTAGAGAAAAGATCTGAACAGATACTTTTCCAAAGAAGATATACAAGTAGCAAATAAGCACATGAAAAGATGCTCAACATCATTAGTCATTAAGGACATGCAGATTAAAACCACGGTGAGACGTCGCCACATACCTAGTAGAATGGCCCAAACTTTTAAAAATAGATAATACAAGTAGTGAGGAGACTGTCAAGTAACTGGAACTCTTGTCCATTGCTGATGGAAATGCATAATAGTATAGCCATCTTGAAAAAAAGCTTAGTAATAGCTTATCCAGTTAAACATATACTTAATATACAACCCAGAAATCCTACTCCTGGGTATTTTCCCAAGAGAAATTAAAACATATGTCCACACAAAGATCTATAAGTGAATCTGTAAGTATGAGTTCAAAGCAGCTTGATTTGTAATAACTAAAAACTGAACACCCCATGTCCACCAACTGGTGAATGGATAAATAATTTATAGTAGTCCATATAGTGGAATGTTACTTAGCAACAAATAGGAATGAGCTCCTGATGCATGCGACGTGGATGAACCTCAAAGGTATTATGCTAAGAAAAAGAAGGTGAGCTCCAAAGGCTGTGTACGGCATGAGTCCCTTTATAGAACATTCTGGAAAAGATAAAAGTACATGGACAGAAGTCAGAAACAGCTGCCATGGGCTGGGAGTGGAAGAGGGGGCTTGACTACAAACAGCACAAAAGAACTGATTGGAGTGATCACTATAATCTATATTTTTATTAGAATAGTGGTTATATGACTACATGCATTGGTCAAAATTTACCATATTTCATCTCTAAAAAGAATGAATTTTACCATGTACAATAATCTGAATTTAAGAGGAACTAATCTGGGATATGGGTAATAAGGGGAAGATGTATACGGACCAGGGCAGAGGGACATAGGGAATCTCTGTACCTTTCACTCAATTTTGCTGTGAACCTAAAACTGCTCCAAAAAAACATAAAGCAATAAAGCCTTAATTTTAAAAAGAAGTAAATTTATTATAAATCACCTATTACTGAGATGAATGGGATGTTATGTTTTAATTAAAAGAGATTCTGAAAATTAAAAAGAAAAGACAATCCTTTTTGACTGCCACCAAAACCTGAAAACAAGCCCCTAGAAGGCAGTTTGGTACAAGAAAAAAGCACACACAGATTCTGGAGTGGAACAGAACTTGGCTTTACTGGCTGTGTAACTGGGCAGGTAACTCAACCTGGATTTGAGCAGTATGGGTCTATTATGATGATCATGTAATGACAATGTAAAATCTGATAATCCTCAAAGCAAGAGTTTCCCTCGTACACCCCACTCCTCAACCCACAGTGGGGATCCCCCTCGTTAATTTAAGTGCCCAAACAATGGTGACAGGAATGTTTGAGAAGCAGATGAGACAGTCCAACCTTAAATCATTCAAGGATTAAAGTCGGGGAAACAATGAGGCAAAGAACAGCAAAGCCTTTTTTTAAATTCCTTCGGAAGATTCAGAGGATGTCCTGGAACTAGGTGCCCACAGAAGGCTCTGTGTGCCCAGGAATCTAAACATTTTCGTTCTGAAAACAAATGGTTTCTAAGGAGTACAGGTCACCTGCCTCCTGAAACAAGGGGCAGACTCTTCTCAACTACAGACTCACTCCCTGAGGGTGTGTGGGGAGAAGAGGGGGTAGTCTCAGCATGCTTAGTCCAGGCCCAGACGCAAATTTGGCTTTGATTTTTAAATCTGCCTTTTCATGGGTATTGTGACAAAAGCTAGATGTGGAGTCTGGAAAAGGAAAGGTCACTGGGTATGGGATCTGTACAAAGAAACTGGGCCAGCTCTGCAGCATCTCCTTAGCTCCAGAATACAGTCCCCAGGAAAAGATGTCATTATCCTGACGACATAGTATGAGATCCTCGGTTTCCAAAGACAAAACTCACAAAGACAGGCAATAAGGCCCACAGAAAACCCAAGAGGAAACAGCCTCCTCCACATAAAACAACAGTGCACCCTAGAATCAATAATCTCAAGACACAAAGCTTGTGGAAATTTAGATCATAATGAAGGTGGTCTTCAGACAGATGGAGAGGAGTTTATTTACTAAAATAACTTGGGGGCGACTTGCTCATGATTTGCAATACAAAGAAGCTGCGTTCCTATCCTCACTCCCTAAACCAAGACAAATTCTAAATGAGTTAAAGAGTCAAATGGATAACAGAAATCTAAAAGTACCTAAAGAAAACATGGGAGTATTTTTTTTTTAAATCTCAGAGGAGGGAAAATATTCCTAAGCATGATCCAAAACCTAAGCTATAAAGCAAAAATTAAATCAATTTGACTACCTAAAACTTTTTCAGAGGATTCAAAAAATGTTATAAATAAATTTAGAGACAAACTAAGAAAAAATATTTTAAATACATACAAAGGCCTAATCTCTTTAACATAAAAAGCCCTTAAAATCCTTTGATAAAAAAATACACAGTCCAGCCCTGGCTGGTGTAGCTCAGTGGATCAAGCGCGGGCCATCAGACCAAACAAACGAGGTTCGATTCCCAGTCAGGGCACATGCCTGGATTGCAGGCCAGTTCCCAGCAGGGGACACACAAGAAGCAACCATAGATTGATATTTCTCTCCCTCTCTCCTTCCCTTCCCCTCTAAAGATAAATAAATAAAATCTTAAAAAAAACACACAGTCCAGTAGGAAAATGGGAAAAGGACACGAACAGAGAATTTTTTTAAAGAACTAGAAATACCAATAATCATATGAAGTCAAGATTAATCTCCCAACTAAAGAAATGCAAACTAAAACACGATGCCAGCTTTTAAAAAATGTTTGACACAGAAATGTTTATAATATTAAAAAATGAAAGTAATCCAAACCCATCAATAGAGGACACTTAAATAAATAATGGTACATAATCTAATTAAATACCATGTACCTATTATAATTTAAATACTGATTTTACCTATACTGATAACATTTAAAACAGTCTATAGGATATGGTCGAGTAGTAGAATAAAAGATTTTAATCTATGTAACAAGATTCCATTTATCTAAAAGTGTACATTTTGACCTATTTGTGAATTTATGCACAAGATACGTCTGAAATAAAATTCCCCAAATGACCACAGTGATTGTCAGTGATCTCAGTTGATTTTTAAATTTCTTTCAAAATTGCAATATCCTTTTAATAACTACAATGAGCACATATTTCTATAATTAAAGAAAACTAAGTTATCTTTGTTTAAAAAATATGAAGAAGTTTCAGTGTGATATTTCAACAAAATAAAGCAGTAAGTCGAGTACCAGTCAGACCAAGGCACCTGCCCTGCGGCTGCCCTCTGCGGCCAGCACGAGGCAACAGGAGGCCGGCAGGGAGGCAGTACTCTCAGGTTTGCAAAGGTGGAGCAAGGTGCAGGACAGCAGGGTTTCAGAGAACAGGTTTGGAGTGTGAGCGCTGTGCTGTGTTGACTTTGGCCAAATCATGTAACTTCTCTGTCCCTCAGTTTCCTCCTTGTAGAACTCGGATAATGGTCTTTACCTCATGGGGTTGTTGAGGATGAAATAAGACAGACACCTTCAGCTCACTGCTTTAGCACATAATAAGCACTCAACAGATGTCAGTGCTTGTGTTATCATCTGGGATATTTGTAACTTTCGTTCACATTACAACCACTATATTCTCTGAGAGGAACCGCAGACCTTGGAGAATCCAAACATCTGCCCTTCCTGGAAGCAGCAAGTGAGGAGCACAGCAGCCGGCAGGAAAGAAGAGGAGGGCAAAGCGAGGGATAAATAATTCCCTGGTGCTGCCTGGGGTGCAAGTCAGTGAGCCAACATGACTCACTCCTCCCCTCCCATCCTTCCTCCTGGGCCAGTGGCGGGAACCTTCCCACACACTGCCGTACGTGAGGATCCTAGGAAGGCTACTCAAGTGCCAAGCCAGACAGGACGTTAGAGATCACCTAGTGCAGCACCTTTCATTCAGCAGGCGAGGGCCCTGAGGACCAGAGAGGAGAGGAGACTTGCAGGGAGCCAGAGCTTCCAGGACCCTGCACAGACTCCTGATCGATCGATCGTGGAGCCCCCTCCTAAGCTCATCCTTCCCTTCCCCTGGCTCCGCCCTCATGTCTCATTCCCCTCCCCCCATTTCCATCACCTTCTTCATTACCTGTCAGACTCCTCTGACAGCCCTAATTGTCCTTTATGGCTTTGTGGAGAGGGAAGGAACCAGACTAGAATTGTTCTGACTCAAGAATGGCCTAGAAAGAAGACTGTTATGGCCATCACTATGTCAAAACCCACAAAGCCATTCTGCTGCTTCCAAAAGCATCTTAGCTCAAACCATGGTGTGGAACTAGAGAAGGGTAGAGGGAAGAACTCTAAGGTGCTCTCGTTCCTCCCTGGTGACACTGGAAATGACCTTGAAACTCTTAAAAAAAGGAAGAACCCAAAAGAGAGAGGTGCCAGCAGATTCAAGAGCAAGCAACAGACTCCAGCTCTTAGGTGCACAATCAAGATGCAGGGCAGCCAAGGATGAGGAGAGAGACGTGGAGGCAGGAGTGAAAGGCCACTTTCCCTGCACATAGTGCTGACTCTTGGCAGTGACTGGGCTGGGGCTTACCTTGGGTAGACTGACGGGAGTCCTGGGCTTGGTCCTTGGGTTCTTAATCAAGAGCCTCTGATCCAGAGGGAGCAGATGATACTTCATGGCTTCGATGAGGAAGTCCTTACAGGTATTGTTATTCTTTATCAAAGCTTCTTCTTCAACTGTCTGGAGGTAATAACCCACAGATGATCCAGGAGCAGAGCCCGGCCACATATCCATGCTGCCACCCCAGGCTGAGTCATTCCGCATGCCCACCCTCATTCATTCTCACACCACACCATCTCAGACCTCAAGAGAAAGGTCCACAGAGTCACGACTTGGTGGTCATCTCCTGCATTTCAAGAGCACTGAGGAATATGTGATGAAACTCAGACATCAAACAGACAGGAATACAAACCCCAGCTCTACCACTTAACTCCTCTGATCCTCAGTTTTCTCACCTGTAAAATGGGCACATTAAAGTTGCCCACAATCTCACTTCATTTGTTCACTCTGAAGCTTAAATAAGGTTATATAAAACAAAGACAAATAGTCCTGAAAGCCTTTTCCACATTCTGCCTGGTTTGAATGCACCATAATGTTTAGAGCAAATGGTCAGATATTTGAGAGGAAGAAAGCGAGGGAGAGGGAGAAATCTATCAGCCAACCTTTTGGAGCCATGAAATAAAAGAAGGTGTCTATCAAGGAGAAGAATTCACCTTGGCTGGTGTGGCTCAGTGGGCTGAGTGCCAGCCTGTGAACCAAAGAGTCGCCAGTTTGATTCCCAGTCATGGCACCTGCCTGGATTGCTGGCCAGGTCCCCAGTTGGGACACACAAGAGGCAACCACACATTAATGTTTTTCTCCTCCTCTTTCTTCCTCACTTCCCCTCTCTCTAAAAATAAATAAATAAAATATTTTTAAAGAATTCATATCCATATTCAGAAGTGAAATCCTCAAGGAGAAAACTGTCCAGTAAGGCCCTGTGTAATAGAGTGGTGATAGTGGAGAAGAAAAAATGTCCTTCACAAAGCCTCACCTACTGACCTCACCTTGGACCCCATCTGAGCTGGGACAATAACTTCTTCACCTCTCATTTCAGAGTTATGGACTTAAGCAGGTGTTCAGCAAGTGTAAACCTAAATGTCTCCTTAGCAAGGCCAAGGATGAAACCATCCTGGTGCTCTGTCAAATCTCCACGGTTTGATCCAGGTCCGAATGCCATGTGGAATGTCTGGAAGGGCTAGGATGGTCTCTGGGGGCCACTTCATGTCTCCTGCACACAAAGCAGTGTTTGGAATCTGTTGGGAAGGGTCGATTCCATTCAATAGCTAACTGACTGAACGTCTTCTGCTTGGGCAGCCCAGTGCTGGGCCCCAGCAGGAAAATGATGAACAAGACAAGGGTGCTAACCCGAAGGTGCTCAAGTCCATTTAGAGAATGAGAAGGGTCCTCCGTACCGCAATTATCTCAGTCCTCAAGCTGATCACGCACAAGGTGTAACTGAGCCTCTCCAGGGTCCCCACCTGTAACTAAGAATGAAAATCTGGCCATCACCTGCTGGGCGGCTTGGAGCTGGCAGGGAAAGAAGGATCGGTAGCCTCCGGGCACTTCCTTCCCCAGAGATGATTCCCAAGAATACTTCCAAGAACACTCTGCTTTCTTAAAAGGTGTTTCTGCCCTCCCACTAAGAGACCAAATCAGGTCGGGACAGATCATAAACTTTCAGCATCAGTTAAAAAAAATGAAAAAGGTAAGAGTGGATCTCTAAAAGTTTGGGAGGAAAGAGAAATGAATAAACAGCTGCTTCATCCAAAGAACTCATTCAGCATGAATGAAAAGCTCCGCTAGAGAGTTAGTGCTTCATGGGTACAGAGTTTCAATCTGAGGTGAGGAAAAAGCTGTAGAAATGGATATGGTGATGGTTGTACTGCATGGAGCATGTAATTAATACCACTAAATTATGCACTTAAAATGGTAAAAATGAGCCCTGGCTGGGTACCTCAGTTGGGTAGAGCATTGGCCCAATAAACAAAGCTGTGCGTTCAATACTAAGCGAGGGCACATACAGGAATCAACCAATGAATGAAAATGCATCAACGAGTGAAGCAACAAAGCAATGTTATTCTCTCTCGCCGATAATTTTTTAAATGGTTAAACTGATGAATTTTATGTTATATATTTTAACACAATAAAATCATTTTAGAGATATAGCATGTTGTATCTTTGTATATAATATTTTAAAATATTTCATGAAAGCTTAATAAATGTTAACTACTTATTATTAACTTTTTGGAACAAAACCAAACAAGGAAACCCCTCTCTGGAAAGTCAGACAGTCTTGGTCTGCTCAAAGGCTTTCCCTTCCTCCTCCTCCTTTGCAATCAGCCATCCCCGAAGGATTACACCAGTTTGAAGCTTCAAGTTCAAATGAATGTTAATGAAATATCCTTTTTTTCCCAAAGTATTCTGAAAAAGCTCCCTTTTTTAAAAAGGATCTTACACAACAGTTCTCATGTCCACTGCCCCCGATCCCTTCTTCTTCAGATCTAAACCTACTTTGCCATAATAGCCCAGGAACATTTCCTAATGTCTTTGCTAAATTTCAGTTATGGGTACGTGATAGAGGTTGGGACTAGGGGTCTCTAAGGCTCCTTTAGATTTCTCTGGAACCCAGGGCACAGGCTTCCCTTCCTCCCTGTGAAACAAGACTGTGCTGGACGCCTAACATCCACTTCTGCCTTTGATGAGTTTCCCACAGGAGAGTGGGAGGTTTGACTCTGGCACTGGGAGCTCTGACCCGTTCAGGCTTTCTGCGTAGGGGGCCTTTTCTACAGGAAGGATATGCTGCCGCCAGGTGGCAGTGGTACCATTCAAAGTGAAACATGCAGGACTCAGCGCCTGAGAAGAGGGCTTAGGTTTGGAGAGCATATCCCTGCCCCTTAGGCCTACGGACTACAGTGTCATGAGCTGAGGGCTTGACAAGGGCTTGTGAGGACACTGTCTCAGCTAGACTCACTGATCGCTATTGCAGGCTTTACATGGATTATCTCATTCTATCCCCAAACAATCCTACAGAGGCCAGGTGCAATTTTTACTGGGTGAGAGAGCCCAGGTTTACAAAGGTTGAGGACTGGCCCAGTGTGGGATAGCTGGGAAGTGACAGAGAGCTAGGCTGCTGGGCCGCTGAGCCTCCCCTTATCTTCCCTTCACTCTTTCCATTCCTTCCAGAGATTTGTCAGGGACAGCTGAGGGCTGGCTTACTGCCTCAGTGCTTTGTGTTGTCCATGCATTTAAGTTTTAAATTCTGCCTGCTTGCAAGAGTGTATAATGTCCTTTACTGTACAAATCAAGGTATGAAATGGATAAACAGAATGGAGAGCACTAAAGGTGGCAGGCTGCTTCACGCAAGGTGTGTGCGTTAGAGCCAGACAGGCTTGGATTTAAATCCTGACGCTGCTGGTGATGCCAGATAAAGCCCAACCTCCTAAGTCCTGAGGCCCCAATTTGCAAAAAGGGGGTTATAGTCTCTGCTCACAGGGTTACGACAAGGACTGAATGAGGACACGTATGGTGCCATGTTTCCAGGGATGGGAGATGCAACATGCATTCCAGGCACCTGGGAAGAGTCGCTTTATCCCAAATGGGGTAAATCCCAAATGGAGCCACAATCCCAAATGGGGCTCCAAGTGGCCTAAAAACTAAGGCAAAAAGGGAACAAAACACTATGGAAATGATCCTTCTTACTTGGTCTCCTACAATAAAGGCAGCTAACTTTTACTGAACATTTACCTGGCCCCGCTCCACGTAAACATCTAACTTACAAATTTACAGCTCCCTGGGTCCCCACGACAACCCTGCTGGGCTCCATTATAATTTCCCTTCTATAGAAGGAAAAATTGAGACTTTAAGAAGTTAAATAAAAACTCCAAACTAGCCAGTAAAGTAGAAGGAGAGCAGGGACTGAAACCTAAGTGTCTTATTCTCGCACCAATGTTTTCAGGCCTTACACTACCTCACCTCCCAATTAGCCCAACAGAGCCCCCCACCCCATACGGAAGGCCCAGAAAGCTCCCCCTCCGCTCCGTGCAACCAGGGCTGCCCACGGCTACACTGGAGGCCTGGGTAAGCAGGGAAGGGCTTAGCTCTTCACACAGGACTCACCTGGACAAGGTAATCCCTGGGTAGAAGAGGGAGACGGACATGTTCCATCAGCTTTGCCATATGCTCTAGACGGGTTTCTTTCTCATAATTGATCCACGAGATCACAGCTTCAAATACCTATGGAGAAAATCAACACAAATAAGTTTACCAAGAGACAACAGCTTTCAAACAGCTTTCAAATGAATTCCTCAACCCGAGAAGAAGGGGGAAAAAGCTAAAGTCATCCAAAACGCGTTCAACTTAAAGGTCAATATTTAAAATAAAACAAAAATAGAAAGTCTTTGCTTACTAGCTGATGTGAGTGATCACACACATATGTTATGATAAACCTGCCATCCCAAATGCAGAATCATCGAGGTTCATTGCAAAATACACATCAGTTCCAGTAACAAGGAAAATGGGGACAGACTCATAGATGTAGAGCAGGATGACAGCTAGTGTGGGGGGTGAGGAACTGAGCAAAAAGGAAAGAGGACCCATGGGCATGGACAACAGTGTGGCGAATGTTGGGGGAGGGGGGTATAAGAGGGCTAAATGGTAATGGAAAAAATACAATAAAGGTTAAATCAATTAAAAATTTTTTAAACTATACAAAAAAATCAGTTCCAGTAGTTACTTAAGAGTAGACATGCAGAGCAGCAACTCTGAAGCAATTAGATAAAGACTGCCCAAGGGGACCGGAAGCCCAGGGGCCAACGTCAGTATCCTGCTCATACACAGTCCCTCTCCTCTTTCATCTCCAGTGTTCCACTAACGCAGAATAAAACAGTAAGAATACCCTCTGCCGAAAGTTGGTGGTCATGGTGAATATGACACTGAATGACAGAGAATTTCTAGTAGTGAATGGCAAAAATTTCCCTTGGTTTTAACCTCTCCTTTGAGGAGAAGTTTCATTTCTACACAAATCAAAACTGGGCTTGGAACCAAAAAGGAGAATCTATGGTTTGGGTGTTTGCCTTACTCAAGCACAAGTCCAGATGCAAATTCTGCACCACCATGACCAGAGACAGATAAAGTTCAATGTGGTTAAGGCCGTGAGGAAACCAGCACTGTTTGTGGAAACTTAATTAACGTGGTTTTTTAAGGGGAGGGGAAAATCTGGCAATATCAATCAAAAATTTAAATGTGCATATTCTGACAAAAAAATAATGCTTCAAAAATGCCAACCTACAAAAATATTCACAAAAGTGGTGCGAAAATATGTTCCAAGATGTTTGCTGCACATTTTTTAACAAGATAAAAGAAATGACCCAAAGTCCACTAGTGGAAAAATTATTAAAGTAGTTCCATACCATGGAATATTTTCAGCTGTTAAAAAGAATAAAACAAAACACCATGTGCCAGAAAGCAGGAAAGTGCTCAAAGGTTAAGGAGAAATGACAGATGGACACAGAGCCTAATAGACGGGGCTCCCATTATCCACATTTGGGACAATTCAAACATCAAAGAAACAGCGAAGAAATCAGATCAGAGCTGCTGGGGCGGGCAGGCGGCGGGGGCAACAACCAGGAAGGGGCCAAAGGAAACCGTGCGCCACAGTTTGAAGGGTGGCAGTTACGTGGGGATATGCATTTGTCAAGGCTACTCAAACTGCACCCTGAACATCTGTACATTTCTCGGTGTGTAGATCGTACCTCAACTTCTCAGTTAAAAGAAAACAACAGTAACAGATGAATGAATAAAGAAGAATCTAAGAGTCCATAAGAATACTAAAAACCAAAGGTAAAAAGTGGGAAGGACCCTTCTGCACAGAAAAATGCCTGCTAATGAAAGGGGAGGGAATGACAGAATGAGAAAAACATCATTTTGCAATCACCAGTGTAACATCTGATTCAGCAAAGATCATCCATGGATACTGAAATAACTGGGTGAGAAGTTCTTGGGGAACAACATACAGTCCCGGTTCTCAGAGTATCACCTCCATGGTTATTTATTCATTACATGGGGTGGGGAGCCTCAGATGGGGAGAGCTGACGGATACCACCTTTAACAAGAGATCAAAGTTACCCCTTCCCATAGTGGGACACACAAATTATATTCCTGATTGTGATTTAATGGGAAGAACACAGTATCCCCTATGTAGTATTCTTCCTAAAATGCTTGACCTGGAGCAAGGACACAATCAGACAACTCCATATTTGGACCATTCTACAGGACAACTGGCCTGGATTCTTCAGAACCATTAATATAGTATGAACGGGGCAGGGACAGTTCTGGATTGAGGGGATTTAGAGACAGGAGAACGAAATGCAGTACATGATCCTTGACTGGATCACGGATTTAAAAGAAACGGTCATAGAGGATGTTTTCAAGACTATTAGGAATTTTGAATACCATCTATATATTAGATAATATTATAGTATCAATGTTAAGTTTCTTTAGCATGGTAATGGTTTTATGGCTAGAAAAGGGAACTTCCTTGTTCTTAGGAGGTGCATGCTAAAATATTTAGGGGTGAAGTGTCATGATGTCTGCAATTTATTGTCAAATGCTAGAGTGAAACAGAAGATTAAATATGGAGAGAAAGAAAAAGAAATCCAATGAAACAAAATGTTAACAACCGGTGAATTTAGGTAAAGAGCATATGAATGTTCACTCTTTCAAACTTCACCATAGGTTTGAAATTTTTCAAGACAAAAAGTGGAAGGAGAAAGAAATGAAATTCTAAGGGAAAAGGAAAAATACTACAACAAAAGTCACAGTGTGGCATAAAGTTAAAATGAAAATTCTATTTCTCCAGGAGGGAGGGCTCTCTCTAATTTTTCCTAACCTGACTATATTTTTTGTGTCTATTGACATGTTAATGATGCTTTGCCTTTAAAATGCTTGGACCTATTTCCAAAATACATACTTAAGTCAGGCTGGGCATACTTGATTGACCAAAGAATCCACCAGAAAGGAAAAGGAGGGAAGAGAATAGAATGGAACAGAAGGAGCAGGATGCATGCACAGTTTGCTCCCAGATCTGTATAAAATAGCCTACCTATGCACAAACATGCAGATACACACCACGGAAATCCTCCTTGTCTAGCTCATTTTATCAAATTATTAACTCTCATAGAGTAATATCCCCTCACACCCACAGTATTATGTTATGAATAATTGTGTTTCTTCGACTAGCCCTTAAGATCTTTGAGAAGGGGGACCTTGTCTTATTTGCTGGCACATAATACACACACAAATATTTTGTTAATGAATGAATGGACAAATTGAGCTCAAATGTAAGGAGGCAGTGGAACCTGCCCAGGCTGGAGCAGAAAGCAGGACTAAGGAGGCGGGGGCTTGAATCTCAGTGGAGAGGGCAGAGCCAGGCCACAGACTAAAAGATACCGGAGAAACCTGGCATTGCTGTGTTAGGTGGTGGGCAGCCACAGCCCTCTCTGCCTTGTGTTGGGGTTATCCTACTTCCTTCTACTCCCCTTTACTAGATTGTGAGCTTTTGCAGGATGAGAAGTGTATGTTCTCTGTCCCTGCACCTCCTGCCACCCAGGACCCTGCCAGGCACAGAGCAGATGGCTGAAAGCTTTGCTAAAGAATGAACTGTAGCCCTGACTGGTGTAGCTCAATGGATTGAGCACAGGCCTGCAAACCAAAGGGTCACGGTTTGATTCCCAGTCAGGGCACATGCCTGGGTTGCAGACCAGTTCCCAGCAGGGGCCCATGAGAGGCAACCATATATTGATATTTCTCTCCCTCTTTCCTTTCCTTCCCCTGTAAAGATAAATAAATAAAATGTTAAAAAAAAAAAAGAATGAACTGTAGCCCTGGCTAGATAGCTGCACCAGTTAGAGCATTGTGCCAATACACCAAGGTTATGGGTTCAGTCCCTGGTCAGGGCACATACCAAGAATCAAACAATGAATAAATAAGCAAAACAACGAACTGATCTCTCTCTCTCTCTCTCTCTCTCTCTCTCTCTCTCTCTCTCTCTTCCCGCCTCTCTCTAATCATCAATAAGTAAATTTATAAAAGATGTTTTGAAGAATGCACTGTAAGTCCTTGAGTAGGTGGCATTTCATGATCACACCCTTCCCCATCAACCAGCTTAGTCTTTGTTATAAAAGCTGAAAAGCAAGCTGAGTCTAATGAAGTCGATATTTAACCTTATCTTTATTTTTGGCTTGACTTGTTGAACTGGTTCCGCTTAGCTGCACTGTTTACCTACTCAGCCGTGAAAGCTACAGCACCAGGCAACACCGATGACCTTCTCAGCAGGCAGAGGAGGCCACGTGTTTTTTCATTTAGACTTCACGCTTGAAACATAAACTTCCAACTAGCATTAGCCTTCAGTTATGCCTAAAATCACTGCCAACAGTTCCTCCCATCAAGGGACTGGCCAAGCAAGGAGGCAACAAGTAAAAGCAGCTGAAACTCACCAAGTGCCGCACCCTGCACCCCATTCTTCAGAGACACCACGTTCTTGGAGTCTCCCGAGAGCCCAGTGAACAAATGCTCTTGCCCCTTATTAAGTGACTCGGCCAAATCCAGAGCCAGAAAGCAGCAGGGCTGAGGTCCATGAGTACCCAAGTCCAGGGCTCATGCTCTTACCCACTGCTCTTGGCCGCCTCTCCAACGTCTGTAGTAGTGGTTGGCAGACCAAAGCCAAAAGGCCACATTCAGCCTGCCACTTGCTTTGTAAGCAAAATTTCATTGGAACACAGGCACACTCAGTCATTTACATACTGTTTGTGGCTGCTTTCACACTGTAACAGCAGAGTTGCATTGAGACTCTACTGTCCACAAAGCCTAAAATATTTATTCTCTGGCCCTGTATGGGAGAAGTATGTCAACTCTTGGTCTATAAAGTCCAAGCAGAAGCCCTGGGCCAGGTAGCTCAGTTGGTTTGAGCACTGTCCTGATACATTAAGGGTTGCAGGTTCAATTCCAGGTCAGGGCACATACAAGGCATTATGAGAATCAACCAATGAATGCATAAAATAAGTAGAAAATTGATTCGTCCTCTCTCCCTTCCCCCTTCCCTCTCTCTCTCTTAAATCAATTTCTTAAAAAAATCTAAGCAGAGACACCGTGGTTTTAGTCATGGAACAGGGTGATATCTACTCAGCGAAAATACTTCCCATGGGTCCTATGATGAAATAATCAGCCACCACAGGTGCTTAGGGTTTCACTTTTAAACAGAGAAATAGCATCATTTCCTCACTGCTCCATATTCAAAACCAGTTTATTAAGGGCTACAAGGGCGCTCTGTGGGAAGAGACAGAGAAAATTGTATTTTATCATCTGCCACTCACTCTACTTCCAATGCAGGCACAAGCCCTGGCCAGGAAGCAGGAGACGAACCCGTCCTCTACCCTGTCCCTCCAGTCACACAGGCAGCCAGCCCCGCACTGCACCTGCACCCCGCACTGCACCTGCACCCCACAAGTAAAGCGGGGAGCCCTGGAGCACCTAGCCCTGCTTTCCAAATGCATTCTGAGAGTCAAGAAGGGGGACTCCAGTTAAAATAGACAGGGAAGTGGCTGGGCAAAGTCCGGCTGAGGGTGATTCTCAGCAAAACACAGGAAAGAGGAAGAAGCTAATTTCGATATCAGGGAAAAAACTAGGTTCCTACAATGCACTAATTTGTTACTCAAGATTTGAGGACTAACTTTATCACTAATGGTCACAGTGTTAGGCATTTTACATGCATGATCTTATTTAATCTGCCAAAAACTTGGTGACGTAGGTATCATTGTTCCCATTTTATAGATAAGGAAACAGCCTCAGAGAGGTTAATAACCTGTCCAAGGTCACACTCTGCCAGGCAGTAATGAATCTGGGATATGAACTCACCTCTAATTCCAAAAACCCAAGTTCTAACCGTAAGCAATATTGCACCTCAGAGGCACGATTTGTTGAAAAACCTAGGCAGACCGTTGAGTTGGGAAACTACATTCCTAAACCCATAATCCTAACCACACCCTCCATGGCCTCCTCAACATCCCCACTAGTTAACCTTTTCTTTCCTAGGAATTGAGCATCAGTATTGGCCAAATCCACCCCCTCAATTTTAAATCGAGAGGACAGCACTTCTGGACACAAGAGTGATTCTGTCAGATTTCTGTCGTTGTTTCTTAGTCAAAGCTTACTAGGAGTTTCATTACCCACACTCCACCTCCCTGTCACCCACGCACGACACGGGGCCAGCTGGGAGCAGTGATGTGCCGGGGCTGGCGCCCTGCCTGTGCGTTTCTCTCCAACCCAGCGCTTAGTAACAGCACACTGGTCCTCTGCTATCAGCCTTGGTGGAAATATTGACAACACGGAAATTAGCAACTGAATCAGCAAACGATTCAGGGCTTTTAGCATTTTTTCTGGCAAAGGCAGTTGGTAAGTATTTACCAACACCACACTGGTTAGGAGGTTTCCTGGTCTGCAGGCCCCCAGACTCGAGAAAACCTACCAAGTTGCGTTTATCTTTCTGATAGTTATCATCATCTTAAGGTCTAACAGGGCACTTAAAAGGTCTTTCTCGTAGTTGCTTCATTTCAGACTCACAGAGGCCCTTGTGAAGCAGCTCGAGGCACCTGCAAAAGGGACGAGTGAGGCGCAGAGTGAGACAGTGGTCTGTCTGCCTGCCCAGCACCGCCCACTGACTGGCGGCAGGGCAGCGATGACAGCCACTGGCCTCCGATCCGCGTGTCCTCAGCACCCTGCACGTCTGCCCCCCAGCACACTCCCCGGTTCCCAGCCATACTATTTACTTGTGTGTATGTTTGGTAAAATGTGCCTCCCCATGTGATTATAAGTTCCACGAAGGCAGGGATCTTGTGTTTATCTGTTTACTAATGTTTCTCCTGTGACGAACACACTATCTGCCACATATTTATTGAGAGAATGAACAAGTTAACCAAAGCAGGAAGGACTGGGTGCGTGGTTCTCTTCCTACAACAGCACACGGCCAAACACCTGATGTCACATAAACAGCAAAAATGATGACAAAACAAAGACAGTGACGTTGCCTTGCCTGGAAATTGCTCTTCAGCTTTGCACTACTGCCTACAGCCAGTAAGAAGGCTTTCACTACGATTCTGCCAAGGGTTGGGAAAAGGGCTGAGGCACAATGGTTTGAGAGAGAATTGCCCGTGTCAGTGGCACCAAGCCTACGAACAATGGCAGCGCGACACAGGGATGGAGAATGCCCTCCAGTCTCCGTGACAGACCACGCTGGCTTGGGAGGAAACTTCCCCGGAGCTCCAAACCTGTGAAAACCCACTAAAAAAGAAAAAAGATTTCAGCCACACTCAAAAGCAAAAGGGAAATGCCCAAGTGCTTTAAATAAAAAGGAATTCAAGTCTGGGAGCTGAGTGGAAGCTGCGGCCAGGATGGCTCACAGGCCCCTGCAATTCACGTAAGGGTCCAGAACGAGCATCCTGCTGGGCTCCTTGAGGACCGGGTTGCCCTACTGTGCAGCTGGGACTGGATGAACACCACCCACCTGCTAGGGGAAGGGGCAAGGAAGCTGCCTGGGGCCTGGGAAGTAAAAAACTTCATCTTCACGAAATCAAAATCCCAGGCTCATGCCACATACAGATGTGGGGTTTGAACTGACATTATCCAGTGGTAAAGGAGATACTCAAGACAAAAAATAATTTAAAAAAAAAACTGTTTCTAAACCAGTAAACCTGCCCCATAGGGGCACTTCCACAGCCCAGTGCAACCCAGGTTCCCGTGGTTATTACACCCTCTGAAGATGGCCTCACGGTCAAAAATTATAGATCAGTAATGAAACCAACTGTCAAAAGAAAAATCAACAGATGCAATAAACCATAGAATATTTGGGCAACCAAAAAACAACAGCCTCAAGACCACTCTCTATAACGCACTCCTGGAAACTCTAGGGGCAGGAGACATTCTGTCGTAAAGGGGTCCTCAGAGGACATGAGCCTGGGGCACACCTCATACACAGACACGCAGACCCCCAAATCCTCTTTAGCAATTACAAAGTTCATTAACATGAAAAAGCTCTGCCAAGTCCTGCAGTTTCTCAACCTGGTTTCTTTGTTTAGCCACTGTCTCCTGAATGTATCTGACCTGAGAACTTTATTTTTTTAACCGAAACACCTAGCAACACCTCACAGCAAGGCAATTTCACAGCACAGTTGGGTAACACTGACCTAGAGAAGGAAGTCCTCACTCCTAACCGTCCCCACGGACCACACTTCATTCTCGGCCTCACCTCCCAACACCCGCTCCCTCAAAGATCCTTGATTCTCATCACTCAGTCTACTTTCCCGCAGATAAAACCCAAACTTCCTACAGTTCCTTCAACATGAATAGCTTTCCAAAATCCCACTCTCACTCTCCAAGGTTTAGCTCAAATATTCCCAGTAAAATACTCCAGGTGCTTTCCTGGAACTTTGATGACAGGCAACTACTTCTCAGCCACATACATATAGGGATGCTTGTCTTGGGTCCGTCTGCCCACCAGACTTACTGACTAAGCGCCACTCCCCTCTGTCTCCCCACTGGGGTGGGCGTGCGTTAATGCTGAGCAGGGGCCTGGAGGCAGAGCCAGCTTCAGCCCCCCGGGCTGCCTGTTGGTAACATGCCTTAGCTCCCCTTCTGTGCAGAAGGGAGACAGTGACCTCTGCCTCGTGAGTTACTGTAAGAATCAGAAATTATCTGCGAAACAGTATACTGGGCAAAAGAAGTCAACACAAAAACATACATATACCAGTATTTCATTTATATAAAAAACTCAAAAACTGGCAAAACTAACTATAAGAAGTCAAAATAGTTGCTATCCTTCTTGGGGTGGGGGTAGTGACTAGAAGGGAGTCCTGGGGTTCTGTTTCTTGATCTAGGTGCTAGTCATGTGAGTGTTTTTCACTTTGTAAAAAGCTGAGCTGTGCACTTTTTATTTTTACATAAAGTGTGAAATGTACCTGAAGAACAGTGGGCACTCAGGTTAGATTTTTGGTCATAGTGTTGTGGTGTTCCACTCTTAGGTGCTCACTGAATTACATTCTCCAAAGGAGAACAGCAAAAAGAGTAATATGAAGCAAGGACACTCCCCCCCCCCACACACACACACACACATCATTGTATGCAGGCTGAGAAGCTGGCAACCCTAATGCTGACCTCAGAGGAAGGCAGGGCTGCCAACCGCTCAGCCTAGGCCTAAGATGTACTCCTTGGTCACAGGATACCACCTAGGCAGCAAGCAGTCAAGCCCAGCCAACTAGCCAAGGAAGTGCATCTTATAACCATCGCTGGATGGAGAAGCTAGGAATTGGGATGGAAGGGAATGCAACGTGAAGGATCCTGGGAGACAGGACCTAATCCCTCCTAGGAGATAAGGTATCAGAATTTGGTCCCTGATTACACTTTCACAGTGTGAGGATGCAGAGAGAAACTGACGTATACTTGACACTAATCTAACTTTTTAAGAGACTTAAACAATTTCTTCCTGACCTGTGTTTCAAATGTGGGCCATTTCCCCATTAGTACTCACTCTGAAAACCTCAACAGTGTCTTATAAGAAGGCATGGAACCCGTAAGGAGTAAAAACATATTGACCAGCTAAGAAAGCAAGGACTCAGGAAAATCCGGTTACCAGCCATTCAGTAGCAGAACTTCACTAGAACTCGGAGGTCATCTCCTTAGAGTGCGTCTGTCCCAGCGGGTTGCTTACCCTCCCCTGGGCCACTGAGGCTGCTCCTGATGAGAGTCTCAAAGGGGAATACAGGAAACAGGCGCTCTGTTCACAGCCGTAGCTCTGACCCTCGCCCCCACCCCACCCCTTGCAGAAGAATCTGGTGACTGGGAGCTGCTTTCTTCTCTGTTTTCCCCCACCTTGGAATGGGGTGGTGAGCAAGGTCCCACCCAAAGAACTAGTGATTTTGTGATTCCTACCAGATCCTTTTGTCCTCTCTCTAATAATGAGAATTTTAAAGCAAAAATTATATGAAGGGAAAATAGGAGAAAAAAGGGCAAAGATCCATGCCCTCCTCTGACCTCTAGTTCCCACATATTTCCTTATTCTCTGGGAAAATGTTAAAATTATTCCCACAACCTCAGCTGGCCACAGCAGAGTCCAGCCCTAACCTGTCTCCTCACTCCCTCAGAGAACACCTGCTCAGCGTCTCCAGCAGGTCTGGGTCAGGTGCTGTGAGTGAGACAAAGATGGCTAAGGTACCCTCACAGCCTCAAGGAGAGTGAGTACAGCAGAGGAGATAAGACATGGGAGAAAACAAGTGACAGAGGGGGAAGAACAGTATCTGAGCGATGTGAAAAGCCCAAACAGGGCTGAGGTTGCTGGGTACACTGGAGACCAAGAGGCTACTACCACTCTCTGTCCCTGCTAGGCACCAAGCCTCAGGTCACACAGCCACCCAGATCAATATGGGCTCCGCAAAGAGCTTCCCCTTGAGAAAGGCCCCAGTCAACAGTTAGCAGTTGTAGCAGTAGCAATCATGTCTTATAGTAATAGCACTTCCTACATGCTAAGTATTTTGCATGTATTATCTCATTTCAACCTCAGAACAACTCTACTCCCCTTCTACAGATGAGAAAACTGAGACTTAAAGAGGCTTTTCATCCATTCATCTACAAATATTTTTTGTGTATATGACATGAACCCATACCATTTTAGTGACCTTAAGACAGACGAAATCCATGACTATATTCGGGGCATACATTCTGTCTGGGAGATATAACTTGCCCACAGTCACCCAGCTTATAAAAGCGAGGAGCCAGGATTCACACTCAGCCACTCTCACTGCAGAACCTATACTTGCACACTCCCAAAAAGCAAACCGCCTGGGCCCAGCCATGGTCATTTCTATCCATCATCAATACTAAAATACCACATTTCCTCTATTTTAAGATGCATAGTTTTTTCATATCTTAATATCTGAAATCTGGCTGCATTTTATAATATATGTTGAAAGAAACCTATGTGCTAGGCAAAGAGGTAATACATAATATGACTGATATTGCTGTCCACGTGTGGATTTAGCTGACTATGGGTTATCTGGTTACCGACTCAGCTGGGTCTTTGTAAATATTAATATGAAATGCAGTTGAATTTTAGCTTAAATTAAGATCCCTGGTATTACTTCAAATACACTCCAATAAGTTCACCATAATGCAATATTGAAAGAAAAAGCTATTGTGCACACTAGAGATTACCTATCATATGCAATGTAATAAAGGGAGTACAAATCACCAAGTCTCCTAGAACAGATCACAGAATTTTCCAAGTCTAAAAGACTAGCATCCAAATGATGAACATCTAATTGTCAAAGGCTTCCAGACATTTAATTTACAGCAACATGTAGTCAATTAAGGGGAAATAAAACTATGAGTTTTGCCAAAGAGAAAATGCAGGCCAGATCCTACTATACTTTGATGAGCCTCAAAATTATACTGCCAACCTTGAAAGGTATCAAAAAGATCAAGATCATGAATAGCTATTTTCTGAAAAGCAGCACATATCTCTGAAGTTACACAAAACTTCTGAGAACCAACAAGATACGAAATTTCATTAATGTGAAAAATTTCTACACTCCAACTCTGATTACATGGAACGAGCAACTTATATGTAAGCAAATGAATAAATGAGAGCTGCTATTGACAATTTTTAAGTGTATAGATTTAATGCCATGCTTCTTTGTTTCTAGAAATATAAAATTAATTCCATGGTTTATTTTATCATAATCAGTGGCAAAATTGATACCATTACCATAATCAATAAGTGCCTCAAAATTACAGTAATCATAATGACAAGTTGACTGAGACAGGTGCCATTCATTGAGCACCTGTCAAACATTATATTTGCTGTTGTATACTCATTGTGTCTAATCCTCATGACATAATGGGCTGTATTCCCATTTTACATGTAAAGAAACTAAGGTTCAAAGAGAGCAGTGATTTCTCAAGGTCACACAGCCAGTAAGCATCAAGCAGAGCATGGAACCAGGTCTGCCTGAGTCCAGACTCCAAGTTGCCTTTCCCTGGGAGCAGCCTTGTCCCACCCTGCCCTGGTGCAGTGAGCATAGATAAGTCCTCCCCTGAATAAACTCACTGTGATCCCAGAGCAGGATGTGCCAGCATGAGTTCAAGGTAGCAGGGTTCCCCTCTCAACGCAACAGCCCCAAGGTGATACAGAGGCTGCTGTTTTATTATTGCTTCCATTTTTTTCAAACTACACATGTGGACATGTTCAAGCAGGCACCAAACTGACCAACTGCTCCAACACTCATACAGCCAATCAGATGACTAGTTCATCCCTTCAAACTGTGCCAACTTAGTAGCACAATCTAGAGAAGACATTAAACAGGCTTGGCAAGAAGAGAGAGAGTCTGCTCCACGGCCCAGAGCCTTTGCCCTCGCCAGAGGCATGCATCCCCCCGGAGGTGCTGTTTCACACCAGTCGTGGAGCAGAGGCCTTCCTAAGCCTAAGGAATAGTCCAGATTATTGTGCTAGTCACCTTCTAGAGATCTCTCTGAAGCCTTGGGAAGCGCACAGTTCCCATGAACAACTGCTTTTCTTCTTGATCAAACTTCTGTAGGGCAACAGGCAGAGCCTTGTGAATTTTACCCCATTCTTTGGACATATGCCTTTGGACTTGGTCTTATTGCCAATGTAAAACCCTTTTCGAGAGCTTTTCCTTGAATATCCCCTCATGAAAGGACCTCAAGCTTTGACACTACGAATAGACAAGGACAATTCAAGAAACAGGTATTGAGCATCTGTGCAGATACAGAGATCAATGAAATGTGACCCTACCATCAAGGAACTCACAGTTGAATGAAGGAGGAAAGAGCAGGTCAGAACTAATTGCAATAAAAAGCGGAACAAGGTGCCATTTTGGAACACAGAACAAAGGGACTAAATTCCAGATGCAAGATCAATAATAAACGCAGCTGACACTGACTGAACACCTACTAGGTACCAGATATGACACCGGGCGTTTTACAAACCTTATCCCCTTTCATTCCTACAACCACCCTATGGAACACGTTCCATTAACATCTTCACTTTATAAATGAGGAAACAGAGAAGCACAGTACCTTACCCAAGGCCACACAACTAATTTGTAAATTAGTTGGGATGAGATGAGATACTGGAGATGAGATTTGGACACAGCTGGCTTATGTTATATTCAGTTCAAAAGGCTACATTTGCTGGAGTAAAGAAATTCTCCCTGGTTATAGCAGAATCTTGAACTGGCTTGGAATTCAACCAGGTGGAGATGGATGGGGAGAATTCTCCAGTCAGAGGGTCACTGGGAGGGATGGCCTGGCAGAAGGAAAGATGAGCAGTCATGGGTCAGCGAGAGCAGCGGGCAGAAGTCGAGCTTCCAGTACAGAGGGAGTATATGGTCAACGTGGTAGGGGACTGTGTGTCAAGAGCCCTGGGTTCTAGCCCTTGCGCTGACTGACTGTGTGACCTTCAGCAGTTCCTATCCCCTCTCTGGGCTTCAATTTCATCATCAGTAAGAATTCCAAAGCCCTATTAGAACAGATGCTCCCAAAAAGTCTGCTCTGGCATAACTGTTCAGTGATACCCACAAGAAGCCATGTGGGACAGTGACTAAGACCAGGTGACAGGGAGACCCTAGCTCTGCAGTGACCAGATGAGTGACCTTAGATGCTAACTAACTCCTCTGAGTCTCACGGTTCCTCATCTGTAATTTGGGGACAATGGCAACGCCTGCTGCACGGGGTTACAGTGAGGGGCGAGTGAGCTGAAGAACATAAAGCACTTGGCATGGTGCTTGGCAAACTATAAACGTTCAGTAAGTGAAAGCAGCTTTGTCGCCACCATCGTCGCCGCTGTATTTCTTCTTTACAGGGTCCAGAAAGTGAGTGGTCAAGAATCAGAAGGCCTTTTTTTAATTTACAGAGATTTAAAAAAAAAGCTCTCAGCGAAGGTCTCACTAAACCACATGACTACCTCACACAGGAGGCTCCTCTTCCACCGAGGGGCCACATCGTACCTTCTCTTCTGAGGAAACAGTCAGCTTGTCACTGGATATCAAGCTGCACACCTGGTCCAGACTTAGGCTAAGAAATTCTTCCCCCAGCATCACCTCTGGAAAGTGCTGCTCTGTTTCAAAAAAAAAAAAAAAAAAAAAAAGACAGAGAGAGAGAGAGAGAAAGAAAGCAGAAGTTCAGAAAATGAAGTTATAAAACACTCCTGCTCTTCTATGAACTAAGGCCATGACAATGGGCGGGATTCAGAGTGGAGTCTTCGGGGCTTTGGGGGGAGGTGGGAGGCAGGGGGTGAGACAGAGAGGCAGAGACAAAGACGGCAGCGAAGGCATCCCCCTGTGTGATCCTTTGTCCTGAACATCGACACAGATGAAAATGGGGCAGAGAGATACGAGGTTATATTTTTCCCATGCTCCTTGAAATTAATAACGGTGCTGCAGAAATGCCACCCTGGGACCTGCCTACTTAATTGAGCTCATTTCCCCTCAAGGCGCAAGCTGGCAGAGTTTCAGACAGTGCCCCCTGCAGCTCAGCCAAACAAAAGTGGGTCAGAATTGCTGTGTGGCTGGAAGTCTCTGAGGTTCTGGTAGAAAGTCAATATTAGAAGGCTGGCAGGAGTCATCCTTTCCTGTCCAAAGTCAAGTCTTAACCAAAGTCAAGTGCACCTCTGCCTCTGGTTCACAAGGAGGGCCAACTTGTGAGCATCCATCCCAGTGTGGTGGCAGCACAGTTGGTCCTACCACCACTGGGAACAATCCACGACAGCCAGCCTGTGGAGGCCGTTGAAGTGGAGGGAAATTTGGGAACAGCTAGCACAAGACAAACCCAACAGGCCTAAGGTCCACAACAAGGGAAATGTCAAGGACAACTCCTACCCTGACCCTCGCCCAGGCCACCACCCTGTATCACAGAGGCAGTGAAATGTCAGTGATAAAGCATGCATTTCAGGAAGAAGAAACCTAGATACAAATCCTGGCCTTGCCAATTGCGAATTGTTTCCTTGAGCGAATGGCACTGCCTCCCTGAGCCTCACTATCCTCATCTGTGAAATGAGGATAAAACCACTTGTCTTGCCTCCCTCCCATGCTCCGGTGAGAAAGGAACTGTGAAAGTGTTTTTGCAAGCTATGCCAAGGTGAACAGGCCTAAGAGCTGACAGTTTCTGGTGCAGCAGGTCCCGGAGATGACAGGTCCTCTGTCATTTGGCCCACCCCTTGCTCCTTTTTCAGTTCTCTCACAACCTGCACCATCACCTTAAGGAACATCTGTGCCCCTTACCCTCCAGGCCTCCCCGCTTCCTTCTTTGGTGGCCTCTTTCTGGCCAGTAGCTTCTGGAAGTCTACACCTCCTGGCTTCCACTCAGGGCTGCCCCCACTTGGTCTGGCCAGCTCCTCAAGTGAGCTTCTGAGATCCCCCGCCCTTAGAAGACTGCCGAAATGCCATCCTGCTGTAGCTGCATAATGAAAAGGACAGTCAGAGCACACTAAGCCCCTCTCTCACAATCCTTCATGAAGGGAAACAAGTTATAAAGTAAGAAGCTGGTCTTGCTTCTCTCAATGTCAACAGGAAAAAGCCTTACATTTAAAGCTTAGATTTTAGATGAGACATGCAAAAGACCTTCCTCACTATGGGAATTTTTAAGACAAGATAGTATCATTTTTAAAGTGTTCATTCCTAAAATATTTAAAATAAAAGCAAGTGAACAATCTTCTTTGGGAATCATTCTTGGCCTGGAGGCTGGGAAAGTAACAAGATTCTCCCAAATGCCCTTTCTGGTCCAAGAAGTCTTTGGACCAGAGTCCTACGTTTGTTGGCAACACCAGAGAAATAGAAAGGAAAAGCAGTCAGCTCACCAACACAAAGTGCAAGACATCCAGGCTCCGTGAACCAGCCATCGCTGGGCTCAGCAGGAGAGTCAGGTGAATCAGCACGAACATCCCTGCAGCCCAAGGCCACACCCAGCCTTCCTGCCTTTATCTTTGGTTGACCCCAAACCTGACATTTGGAGGAAGGGAGAGTGAAGAGAACAGGAGATGAGAAAGTAACATTCTGGGTCGTGAAAAATTCTTCCTCAGAGCCCATAAAGCTGAAGTAGATGGGTTAGATTTTGAGAAGGAAGAATATGGAAGTGCAGCGACGCACATTCCAGGTGCGTGCAAAATTCTCAAAGACAAATCAAAGCAAAAAGTACTCAGCCTCCCACACCTTCCCATCTCTCACCCTCTAGGACATGGCAGCATCTGAATCTAGGTCCCTTCCATCTGAAGGGTGCTGCTGCTCTGCCCATGTAGACCCTCCCACTGAAACCCCTACAGAAAGTAGCATTCATGGGGGTGGGGCAACAAGGGAATTAGTGAGGGGACTTCTGCCAAGATGGAGGCATAGATGGAAACACTTTGCTTCCTTGCACAACCAAATCTAAAAACAACAAAGTTTTAACAACAATAAATGCAACCAAACCACAGAAAATCGAACAATATGGAGTCTGAAAACAACAAACCGCTCACCTAAACCGATGAGAGGGGAGAAGCCATCAGCAGGGCAGGTCGGGCAAAAAAAATCCCCCAACCCAGGGGGCACGCAGGCAGCTGAGGGCATGGATCCCAGGTGCCGGGCAGCTACAGGCGGACCCAGGGAAGGCTCAGCACCACTGGCTGTCTGCAGTCTCACATTTGTGCACAGATAAACCAGTGAAGAGACGAGCATTGAGACAGACCATGCAGACAGGCCCCGGCGCAGGTGGCAGGCTCACACATTTGCGCTCAGATAAACAGGTGGGGGCGAGCGGTGAGGCTGACCGGGCGAGCCGAGAGGACCGCCATTGCTCCCTCTCTGACCCTGCCCCCACATACAGCGTCACAAACCAGCAACCTGGGTGTCCCTGCCCTGGTGAACACCTAACGCACCTCTCCCCATATGTAACAGGCACAAACAGATCAAAACATGGCTCAAGAACAACTCAGAGCCCCAGAGCCAATAAATCTAAGTGATGAAGAAATAGCCAAACTTTCAGATGCACAGTTCAAAACACTGGTGATGCTCACAGAACTGGTTGATTTTAGTTAGTCACAAATTAGAGGAACATATGAAGGCTAAACTAATTGAAATGAAGGGAAATGCACAGGAAACCAAAAGTAATGGAAAGGAAACTGGGACTCAAATCAAGGGAGCATACCAGAAGGAAGGAAAAAATTACCAAACAGAAAAGAATGAAGAAACAAGAATTCAAAAAATGAGGAGAGGCTTAGGAACCTCCAGGACATCTTTAAACGTTCCAACATCCGAATTATAGGGGTACCAGAAGGGGAAAAGGAACAGCCACAAGTGGAAACCTTATTTGAACAAATAATAAAAGAGAACTTCCCCATTCTGGCAAAGGAAATAGACTTTCAGGAAATCCAGGAAGCTCAGAGAGTACCAAAGAAGTTGGACCCAAGAAGGAACATACCAAGACACATCATCATTACATTAGCCAAGATTAAAATGAAAGAGAGAATCCTAGGAGCAGCAAGAGATAAGGGGACAGTCACCTACAAAGGAGTTCCCATCAGACTGTCAGCTGATTTCTCAAAAGAGACCTTACAGGCAAGAAGGGGCTGGAAAGAGGTATTCCAAGTCATGAAAACCAAAGACCTACATCCAAGATTGCTCTATCCAGCAAAACTTTCATTTAGAATGGAAAGATAGATAAAGTGCTTCTCAGATAAGATCAAATTTAAGGAGTTCATCATCACCAAGCCCTTATTATATGAAATGTTAACGGGACTTACCTAAGAAAAATAAGTTAAAAAAAACATGAACAGTGAAAGGACAGCAAACTCACAGTTATTAACAACCACACCTAAAACAAAAGCAAATTAAGAGGACAGCTAGATCAGGAGTGAACCATAGAAATGAGATCACGTGGAGGGTTAGCAACAGGGGAGTGGGAGAAGGAGAAGGGGGGAGAAGGTACAGAAAATAAGTAGCATAGACATTAGATAGAAAATAGATAGGGGGGAGGGTAAGAATAGTAGGGGAAATATAGGATCTAAAGAACTTGAGACACGTGAACATAAACTAAAGGGGGAGGAATGGGAGGGAGGGGTGTGCAGGGTAGAAGGGAATGAAGGGGGGGAATAGAGCAAATGTAATGGCATAATCAATAAAATAAAAAATATATTTAAAAAAAGGAATTAGTGAGAAGCAGTCTCCTCCTCACTCAGAGCTGGCAATGCAGAACCCTGGGAATTTTCAGGGCATGCATGTGAAGAGACAAAGAGAGGGAGCAAAGAAGAAAACTTCCCTTCCTCCCTTCAGTCTGAAGAGACAGGGCTAAGCCTCCAGAGTTGGGGGACTAGAGATCTCTTTCTGTGAGCAACACTCAAGAAACAAGAAGACAGAAAAAAAAAAAAACCACAAAAAGAATGCTGGGACCAACTCCATTTCCTGGGAAGCAGGGGTTCTCCAGAAGACCTGGTACTTAAGTCAGCCCTCCGCCCAGCTGCTTCCCAGAAAGAGCCCACTCTGCTCCCAGAAGATAAACCTCCCCAAGAAAGCCTCTCCCTTTACCAGGTTGATTGGTTGGTTGGTTGGTTGGTTGGTTGGTTTGGGGATTTTCTGTTGCTTCCCTTTGTTGTTAACGAATCATGGGAGAATGTAGTGAAGAGCTGTGGCTGAGTCAGCTCTTCCGGGTTCAGGTCTAGCTCCACCTCTTCCAGGCACTTTGTTCCAGGTTTTGTCTCCATCATCCATAAAATGGGATCATACTACCTGACCTAGTTTGCAAGGTTGTTTTGAAGTTTGAAGACAATAATATTAGCCCATTCAAAGATCTTTAAGAAACTTGTTAGAAATGAAGGATTAATATCATCAATCCATGTTCCTCCTTGCAACACCCAGTTCTGTGAGCAGCACTGCTCTCTAACAAAGTTTGTCTACCGCATCAGAGACATCCTGTGGGGCTGCAGTTCCTGTGGATGAGCCTGCAGACTTCAAAGGCCTTAGAAATGCACTTCAATTCCACTGAGTTCAGAAAACCTCCTAGGGATATATGTTATTTAATCTCTTGAGGCTGCAGTTTTCTCATCTATTAAATGGAGCTAATAATAGTAACTATCTCATAAAGGTGTGTGGGCATTAAATGAGCAAATAACTCACATTTACTGAGACTGCTGTAAGTGCTCAATACCTGTTAGTATATGATGTAGCAAATGCCGTTTCTTCAAAATTAAAAAGAGCAGAGCTGATGCCTACAATAATTCCAACCCAGAGTCCACAGGGCCATGACTGGGAGAGGCGCTCCAAATGCAAATAACTGCATGGAAGCAGGAAAATTCAGAGCATGTCTAGAGAACAGCAATAGTTCAGTCTAGCTAGGGGCCTAGCCAATGTCTTTATTCACCTAACAAATGTTTACTGAACCCCCACTAAGTGTGGGGAACTGTGCCAGGCTCCAGGAGATGCAGCAGAGAGACAGGCAAGATCTTGAGGCATAGGTGGTACATGCAGGGGGCTTAGTGTCTTTTACCCATGGGCCACTCCCTTGAAGAAGAACTTTCCAGTAACAAATTCTTAACTTTGTTGTCATTTTGCTTCTTTCTCCTTAAAGAGAAGTGGAAATTGGGGAATGGGGAGGAATCAATTAAGAGTTCTAGTTAAGAGTCCTAATTAACCAGCCTTTTACTATAAGTAACAAATGCCGTTGACGTTCCAAGTTTTAATTAATGAAACACGATGTGTCTGTTCCTGTCCATTCAGAGGAGAAATTATGGAGAAGCGGAGGGGCACCAGGTAACTTCCAGTTCTCTCCCTGCCAGGCAACACATCTATCTTTCCAAAGTCAAAAAGATGACAAAACTTGGATGGTGCACTCCCATGAAAGGATCGCTCTAGGGGCAAAGCTGGGTCTTTTCAAAGAAGCAGGCCTGGAAAAAGTTGAGGGCTTTTCCCATTAGTAGCTCACACTGAGCTATGCATTTTATGTGTATTATGTCACTTCTCCCAAAAGCCCTGGTGAACTGAGTATCACAATCACTATTTTACAGATGGAGAAAGGGAAGCACGAAAAGTTATTTAGTCATGTGCTTATGACTGCAGAGCAGTAAGTGGCTGAGCCAGGTTTTGAAACCCAGGCTGCCTGATTACAACAGCAAGCATTCTGACCAGCATCTTAGTCCCCGTGACGGTAACAACTTGTCCTAGGCCAGCCATTTCAGGAAACCTCAATACAGGCATCAGAGTACTCTAAGAATCCCTCTTAGAGATGCTTCAATAGACAAAGAGAATGAATCTAATGACTTTGCTTTTTAAAAAATTAGAATAGTGGTACTCTAAACATTTTGACATTAGTTCTAGGTTCAAATCTCAGCCATCACCCTGAATTGAGATATTTCCTTAATCCCTCTGTCTATGAGGTCAGATGAAGTGATGTTGTTCTATATGTTCTCAAAGCCCTCAAAACAGGGAATAAAACTTACCATACCCCCCCCCACCTGTTTTATCATCTGAGGTCTTTCTCTCACACTGGGACTGTAAGCCCCAGGGGGTGGGCTCTGCCCTGTTTGAACCTGAACCCTCGGTGTCCAGCACATCTGCCAACATTAAGCTCTCAGATTTTTACTATGCTTCATCCCATTGTTCAGGACTGCCTAGGGCTCAGGCAACCTCCTAAATTAATCCCAAGTCTATTTCCCCCTCCTGATGGGATGAAATAAACCTAAGCTTTTGCTCAGGTTCATTTAAACTACAAATCCAGAACAAATGGAACTGAAAATCCATCTAAGACTTCTTTGACCTGCAGAAATGAAATGAACCCCATTACTCCAGAGTCGGTGGCCCCAGGGAACAGGTATGAGGGCTCCGAACTACACCACTGGGTACACACCTCAGGGAAGGCTGGCTGACACAGGTGAATACACAAGGAGAACCAAAACATTTTAGCAAGGTAAAAATAAAACAGAACTGCCGTAAATCTCTCTCCTGCCCCCCACTGCCCTGTTTTTGCATAGCAGAGGTAAGCTTTCTTGAACCAGTATTTGGTTTTCAGGGTCCACAGCTCCCCTGCTCCGAGGAGAAGGCTCGGCTCCCACAGGGAGGTAACAGAGACCTACCCTGACCTCCTCCCACAGGAGTCGTGACCACCAGCCCTCAGACTCTGAATATTGCTACCCCCTCCTCCCCAGGGATGGCAAGATGTGCTCTCTTTCTTTCCATGTTCACTTAGTTCCAGAAATACATGTGGGGCCCCTCCTCCGTTCTCTATAACGTGCACACACCCACGCAGAGAGCACGCCGAGGGCTGTGTCAAACTGTCCAGCCCTCAGTGTCGCTGATTCAGCACCAGAGCTCCCTGTAGCCCCCAGAATGGGAGGAATAAAGGAAGCTTCCTAAAACCCCAACAACGAAAATGACCTGCGTCTGCTCTACTGCTTCATTTGCCACCTTCGAGCGAGAAGCAGAACACCAGGGGGAGGCAGGCGTACAGCGACCACCACGGAGAGAGGCTGTGTGGCCTGGGCAGACGTGAAAATAAGTAGTGGGCTCGGGAAAGGCTCTGGACTCGGGCAGCCTCATTGTGGACCTCGGCACTGCCACTTACAAACGCTGTGACCTTGGGCAAATTACTAAACATTTCTGGAGTTTCCGTTTCTTCATCTCTAAATTGGGAAATAACAACTACCTCTCACAGTCATGTGGCTAAAAGGAAGCGATGCCTATGAAGAGTAAGCACCTGTCCTGGGACCTAGCACGTGTTCAAAAACAGTAGAAACTCCTACCATGCCTGTCATCACCATCGCTATCGTATGTTGCCAAGCTGAAGGCAGCAATTTGACAACCCTCACTGAGTCAGAGGTTTGTGTTTTTTAAATGATTTGTCAAAGTCTTTTGCTGCCCTGAGTTTAATCACTTCATTCCATGATCTGAAATGCCTCAATCAATCAAAAAGGGCCATTTCTCTCCACAAACACGTTAAATCGAATGGCTTTTCCATTCCATGGCTGGAGGGTTTCGCAGACTGATGTAAACAACATGTCCAAAGAATTTTAATTGCCATTTCGTTAATGAGGTCTCATTAACATCCCTCCCAACCAGCTCTGCTGATGGCCCGGTGCATGGCCATCCAATTACCAAAAAACAAAGTCTCCATAAACCTACCATAGCCTCTGAGGTTAAAGATTAAGCTGTCCCTAGAAACAATAATGAGGTATAAGAAACAGGCTGTACAAAATACCAGGGTCCCTTTCCCAGCTACTAGCTTCCCAGGAGGACTCTGATACCATCAGCCAGGGACAAGGTTCTAAGTTGTCAGCCTCTAAATATGGGACCCACCTTCCCCCATCCCAGAATAACATATCACAGCAAAAGCCTGGGGGCATAACCTTCAGGGAAACTGGACCCAGAGGAAGCAGGAAGGGACTGCCACTGAAGAAAAGACAGGGCTATTCTAAACACAAAACCAAACAGGTAAGCTGGGAGGAGAAAGGTGGTAGGTAATCCAGCCTCTCGGAGTCTCTCTGCCTAACAGTGCCTTCACCAGGGAACTGAAGACTTATCAGAAGGCACGAGCTGATTTTTAAAATGGTTACATTTTTTGGAAAACAACTTGGCAATATCTACCAATAATTTTTTTTTTAATGCATACTCTCTTTGAGCTACTTTATGCTACTAAAATGGTATCCTATGGGGGCAATCTTACTGTTACTTACATACTAACAAGTGCACTTCAGAATATTATGTAGAGAGATTCTTCCTCAACACTTTATATAAAAGGAAAAACAGGTAACAGTAATGCCCATTAATCAAGGGCTGGGGTTAAATAAATTATAGTTCATCCATATGATACAACAGATAAAAAGAATAGTATATAGGCATACACAGGGTCTGGAAAGAACTCCAAAATTTTGTTTTAAGTCAAGAAAAAGTACAATGATTACAGAATGTTTCTATTTGGCTAAGTTAAAGAACATTATACATTATATACATTATATACCTCATAAAGGACACACTAGATAGTTCCCCTGTTCCCTCAGAAAGAAAGCCTAAGAGAAGATTGACTTGGCATTTATACCTTTATGTACTGTTTGACGTTTTGTATCATGGGTTTAAGTTGAATACATTCTCTAAAGTTTTAAAAGAACAGTATAGCAATGCATCTGCTAACATGGCAGGATCATCAGAATATACTACTAATATGTTTAAGCTGGAAAACATGCAATGAAAAATAATGGGAAAACTATTCACCAAGGTGCTGCCCGTGGTTTTCTCTGGGTAGGATTGTGTTGCTTTGCCTGCTTTTTCTGCCTGTCTGCTTTTTCTGTAATAATTACAGGTGATTTTGTATTAAGATAGCACTAACAATAGCAACCATAATTATTACAGCAAACGCAAGTTTGTCCTAGAGAAGGAAAACAAAACAGAATTCAAAGGCAAAGCTGGGGGCCATGAACAAGTGAAGACAGAGTCCAGGTAGCCAGAGACTAGGCAAGATAGGAGAGCAGGGTATACCTGCCTGTGCATCTGGACACAGAGAAAGCAAAATCATAAACTCTGGAAATGATCTCCTCCCCAAAAGTGCATGCTGTCCACAGCACAGCAGTGGTAACCCAAGGAGCAACATCTCCCTACCAAGACCCAGACTGGAGGCTCTCTTACTGTGGACAGGAGCCTGGCAGGGAGGCTCTAGAGCACAGCCTTGAGTGGGGCCTACTCTGCAGGAGGCTCTCCTCCCTGTGCTGCCTGATCCCCAAACCATCCCCAAAACAGGGCAGGATGTACTACCCTCACCATAAAGAGGAGAAGACAGGCCTAGCGGTCACTCAGCTCCAGTGTTGGCTGACTCCTAGTTGTGATCTGGAGGGTCTCCTCACACTTGGTTGGTTTAAAACACACCCTAATGTGAGTCATGGGGCCAGAGAAGCCTGTGACTACAGGAGCCGACACTGCCTCTTTAATGTGCCCCTAGTGGGTGCCTACACCACCACATTTACAAGTGGGACGAGGCAGCAGCTCTGGCTCAAGAGGCAGTGATGGCAGAAAGTGCTAGATTCCACTCAAGTCAGGAAGTGCAAGACCAAAAACAAAGCAGGCCCACATCGGTGGGCGGATATAAACCCACTGGGGGAAGGAGCAAAGATAATCATTTTATACCTCCTTCTCTAAACACTGTACAGTTTACCTTCACACTGCTTCTTCTAATGTCTTTTCATCATGGCCTATCAACCTCTGTATTCCTATGATTTCTCTGCTGCAGGCTGCAAAGAAAGCTGCGACCAGGAGATGATCACAGGCTCCACAGAGGCCTGTACGACAGGGAAGAGGCTCTCAGCCTGAAGTCGCACTGACCAAGCCAGGGAAAAAAGAAAGGCCCACGCATGCAGAGACGAGAAGACGCCCACACCTCACTTCCCCACGCTGAGATGACTAAACAGCCTGTGTCTAGCAGGGACAGCTGGTCGTCTGTCTACCCTGTCTGGTTGTTAGCATCTGACTAGGTGGCACAGGCCTCCAGGCTCACACTTCCCATGGCAAGTGCCAACTCTAGCCACCAGCACTCTTCGATTACCGATTCACAGGGCTGCCTACAGTGACGATCACTGTCTCTGGAGTCAGCACTGTCTGGGCTGGAATCCCGCCTCTGTCTTTACCAGCTGTGTGACACCAACAAATTACTTCACCTCTCTGTACCTTAGTTTCCTTGGCTGCTGCATGCATTAAATGACATGACATACATAAAATGTTTAGCACAGGGCATGACCCAAAGTGAGGGCTCAGTAAATACTGGCTAAGAACAATTCACCATTATTTCCACAGACACACATGTGTGTGCACACACCCACAGTGCTGGCAGATCCTGATCACGCAACAGCATCAGGACCAGGGAGCACCACCACACTGATGTGCTCCAAGCGCATTCTCCTCACTGTTCCGTGGGTGGGTCTCCCCATCAGGCCATGAAAGGGAAAAAGAGAGAAAACACAGATGTGGAAAGTGGGGAAAAACCAGGCCGGAAGCACCTGGGAGCCTCTGTTAAAGGTGGGGGTTCAGCACATTCCCAAGCCTCAGATGATCATGTCAGCCAACTACAATAGGATGGGACGTGTGCTGTGTGTACACACATCCATGCGCACACACCGTGTACAAGGAGAGGGCTGGGGAGGGACCCAAGGAAGGGAGCCAGAGAATCCCTGGCATCTGAGCACTCTTCCTCTGTCACTGCACCAGCAGATGTTCATGTGCTGACCTGGGTTTTAGCCAAGTTCTTGGCTGCTGCTAACGCAAAGCCTGAGCACATCCTTCAAGAAAGTGCCCTCTTCAAAGACTTGGCTGGAGAGTCCTCTCTAGAGAGAGAAAAAGACTCCCTGAGAAAAAGCAGAAAAGTGGTAGGGAATGTGCAGAGAATGGAGGGCACAGGAGCAACAGCAGAGTCAAGGTTCAGAGACAGAGCAGGCCGCAGAATTCAGAACTGGGCAGCTGTGGAATGCCCTTCACAAAAATCATCATCAGCAAGATCATCTTAACAACTGGCCCCACTTGTGTCACAGAAAGAGACTGTGGGGAGAAATGAGAGTCTACGTAGGTTCTTGGGGGCAGAGGCTTGATTGGAGAACAAAAGGACGTCCAGAAACACAGTAAGTGACTGCTGCCTTGTGGGCCAAGGGCTAACGCAGCACAGGGAGCCGGCAGGTGGGCGGCCAGCAGGCCCTCAGCTAGTTTCCAGATATGGGCGCTACAGGAGACACGGACAGAATACAGATGGTGTTTGCTTAGGCAGGGGAAGAGCGAGATGATTTCTTGCAAGGGAAGGAGGTGTCCACAACTGAACCTATCAATTAAAATGACCAGGCCCATTTTGTGGGCCATGCATGATCTTCGTCTTCAAGTTGAAATAAATATCAGTGAAGACCTCTTTCCACCTAAGTATGGTGGACCGAACATTCGTGTTCATCTCTACTCCTTCCCAAAGCCCTCGTAAAATAACAGGATCTTAAAATAACAGCATGACAAGTTCTAACAGGGAGAATGTCTCTAAGAAAAATAAAACAAAACTAACAGATTCTCTGACGTATTGAGAAGGACTGTTCAATTCTACCTAACGAAAATTAGTGGTAGTAATTCACTATGCAAAAGAAAAAGGCAATTACTACTGACTTTCTGATTTAAAACAAAAGTTTTCAGATTTAAAAACTACAATTATATTATAGAACAGCTCAGTTGTAGAAATAATATTAGAGAACTAAAGAGAGGGGAAGGATGTATGTATGAGGGGGAAGTCTATAAAATATAAAAGTTCAGTCTTATTCTTCTGTGAAAAGTCAACAGATAATATCTAAAACTAATTATTCCAAAAATAGTGGTGTAAACATATCACCAATATTTGGATAAATGAAGATAAATAGATGAAATGGATTTTAGCTGAATCAGAGCCTGCATTTTAATTATTTTAGAGTTCAGTGAGTGGCTCCAGAGAGCACGACTTGGTGTGGAAAAGCAGAGCAGGGGACTCCCGCTCATCATTATAAGCCACGTGGTATTTGATGGTTAAATGCAGTAGTATTTGATGGTTAAAGTCCTGTTTAAAGAACACTTTGATCAAAATAGAAATTTATTTCAAAACTAGGTCAAATTACTCTTCCCCCATGAAGTTTTCTCAGATCTCCTTCCTTTTCACTCATGGAAATTAATGTCTGTATCATCCATGTGATAATTAATCATATTATACTTAGCAATGAGTTGAACTCTTCTATTGCTAACCATCTTTCCACCTGTGTCTTAGCTCCCTAAGATGTAACTGCTTAACAGCAGAGTGCCTGTCTCACAATCTTTGAGGAGCCCGCAGCAGAACAGGTTATGAAATCCCTATGCTTGGAGGAGGTGCGGCAGCCCAGCTCCCCATTACCTGCGTAAGCGTTGGCCTGCTGCAGAAGGTCAGTGCAGGTGTGCACATCTGCAAATGCGCGAATGCCCAGGCAATTGGTGGGATGCAACTGAGACTGAAGGAAGTCACAGCAGTTCTGCCGAACATCCATGAGCTGCAGCAAGCTGGCTGCTGGCAGCAGCACCTGAAGGAGAAGGTGACATTCTGAGACACTGGATCCCTCTAACAGAGCCTCATCTCCCTGAAGCACTGTTCTAATCACACCACTCCCATGCTCAAGGTCCCTGCAAGCTCTCCACTGCCTGCCCAAGTCAATCCGAACCTCCTGATCTGGCCCAAGGCTTATTTCCCACTACTCTCCACCTCATGAACTCTTAAGCACCAGCCTATGAGCTGTTTCCCTAGAGCCCACAGCAGTGCTTCCTGATCACCAATGTCTATATGAATTCCCTGGGGACTCTGTTATTACAATATGCTGATTTCGATTCAATAGGTCTAGGGTGGGACCTGAGAGCCTGCATTTCTAACCAACACCCAGGTGAAGTTGCAGCTGCTAGTTCATGAACTGTACTTTATCAGCGCCCTTATGAATTGAATGTTTGTGCCCTACCCCCCAAAATTTGTATGTTGAAGTCCAAACACCCAGTGTGACAATATTTGGAGACAGGGCCTGTGAAGAAGTAACAATGGTTAATGAGGTCGTAAGAGTGGGGTCCCAAGGTGACTTACAAAAAGAAGAGATACCACTGTTCATTCTCTCTCTCTCTCATTCTCTGTCTCTTCCCCCCTCCCTCCCTCTATAATGTGAGGACACAAGAAGATCTTCTGCAGGCCAAGAAAAGGGTCTCACCGGAAACTGAACCAGCTGGAAACTTGATCTTGGACTTCCAACTTCCAAAACGGTGACACAGTAAATGTCTGTAGTTTAAACCACCCAATCTGTGGTATTTTATTACGGCATCCCAAACAGACCAAAATAGATTGATTCTTCTACTTGGCTACACATTAAAATCACCTAGAGAATTTTTAAAATACCGATGCCTGGGTCTCACCCACAAAGTTTCTCACTGAAGAGGAATGGGGTGTGGCCTGGACGGTGAGATGTTTCTAAAGCTCCCTAGGTACTTTTAATGCACAGCCAAGTTTGAGAATCACTGCCCTACGGCCATTGGCATACTGTCTTCGCACAGAAAAGTTCTCACTGAACTGTTCCCTAGCTGGTTCACCACTTCATTACCGAATGTTTCTGGGCCAAGCACTAACCTAGACCCTCAGATTCAATGGTAAGCACGACAAACCAGACCCCTCCTCTAATGGACCTTATAATCTACTGGAACAAGTCCTCTAGGACTTGGGTAAACACTCTTCACTCTCCCATCCAACAGATAAAGAGAACGTATTTAAGTGCAATCCCAGAGAAAGGAGAGCTGAGTTTCCTTTTAAAAGGTCACAGGACACATGAGTATTTACATTATTTTCCAGAAGACAGAAGAATGTCCTGCTCAGGTGTGTTTGCATGTGTTTTTCCTAAAAGCCAGGGAGGACTGGCCCCCACAGGCCAGAGGGGTGCTCAGGCCGCCAACCCTGTCAGATTCCCTAGGCCTCTCCTGCACTGCCGGGGAGAGGCGGCCGGAGTCCGACCTGACCCCAGCTCCGCCTCCCCTTACCCCTACCCTGTGGAGCAGGCAAAAAGTGTGAGCACGACCTTCAAAACAGAAATTTAGAAAAAAATAAATAAATAGTTTGGTCTGAGGCTGTTTAGTGCAGGGTCCACAGCATCCATTTCACCCCCAAACAACTGCCGTGCCCTGGGCCTTGCTCTGGGCTGCTCCCCTGGCTCTCAGAGTGTCTGGGCCAGGCCGACGCCAGCTGTCCCCATCCACGAGGGCATGCCCAGGCGGACAAGGCTACAGATGCATTTATTTTCTTGACTCGGGGCACTACAAGTTTTTTTCCCAGTAATTTAAATTCTGGACCCTGACCATCTTCCGAAACAGTTCTGAGCATCAACTCTGGCTCACCTCACCAGCACCTGCTCAGGCCAAAAACTCTGCCACGCTGCCCATTCTTGGGCCTTATCCCTTCACTGGGATAACCAGTTGTCCAGGTTTGCTGAGGAGTAAGGGGTTTCTAAGGACACAAGACTTTCAATGCTAACACTGGGACCAGGGGGCAGCCTTTCTCACCCTGCCCACATGCAGAAGCAACCAGAGCCTCCACTCCCAGTGGGCCTACTCCCAAGTTAAATGCTTGCTCTCAGTAAGAAAAGCTCCTCTAACTACAAGCCTATTAAACTTCTCTTTCATGGTGGCCAAATTCTGCAAAACCTGCTTGCTCCTCTTCCCTTCCTTCACCCTCTCTCTTCCACCCTCCTGTGTCTCCAGCAGGACAACGGTAAATTAGCATTGTGTCCTTGGTATTTTCCAAAGACACAAACTCTGATTCATTCCAGAAAAGGAGAAAGATTTTTAAAAATCACCTGCCCCTGAGCTTTAGATCATAAGTGAACACAGCCGGGCTGCAAATCTGACCACTTAAGCTCCACTCTCACCAGGCAGCCACTGTCCCCACTCAACAGTCATAAACTGGGAAACTCAATTAAGCTGTGAGCTTGCTCAGCCAAACAGATTCCAGGACCAGATTAGTCTCTGCCTTCGAGTTACGGGGAGAACTATTAACAATTCTTGCTGAATACATACTGGGAACAGAAAGCTCTGTTCCAAACTCCCGAATGACCTCCAAGCCACCCCGCTGCCAGCAGTAGCTACAGACCCTATAGTTAGGGCCACACAGGTTGGCCAACCATCCAGGTTTGCTGAGACTTTGTCAGGTTTAGCACTAAAGTCCTACGTCCCAGGGTCAGTTTTTCACCCTAGAGAGAAGGAACTTCCAACCAGGGACCCTAAGCAGCCCTGGTGGAGAGGAGTAATCAAATGTTGTCCAGCACGCACCCTCCTCAGTGGTGTGGCAAGCCCCAAAAGGGTCAGGCGTGCCCAGAGGCAGGAATGGGACGGCAGCCCTTCAACCCAATGGACGAGGATTTCTGAGAGGCCAGTCCAACCCAGGGTGTATTCCCAGCCAAACCAAGATGAGATCATGCCAGGGGCACACACCCTTTCGCCCTTGCCCTCTCCTGCACCAAAAGGACAGCAGCACAATTTGATGCTTAAATTCCCTAGCTCATGACAACCAGCCAATGAAATAAAATAATAAACATTTCCTGAACACATTCCTTAGGTTAAAATGTTCAGTTTTTAAAACCTCCCTGGATAGAGCTACCCACATAGCTTCCCACTTCCCTACTGTTCACAAAACCCACTTAGTAGGCAAAAATTATAAGATTTTCCACCTTTCCATACCACCTGCCCCCCCATCCTGTTTGGGTCCTCTCCTGCCCAAAAGCATTCCCAAGCTGACTTCCTAAAATAAATGGGGCTGGTGGTTTCTCTAATTGCTCCTTCCCTCTCTTTGATCTTACACTGCGATTAGCTAGCTATGAGTCAAAGGCCCTTTTCTTCCCACTATTTGCTTCATACAGGAAGGCGTGAAGGAAAGTAAAGGAAATCAGAATGCTGAGGGGGAAGGTTTGGAGGCTGGGAGATCTACCACTGCTTAAACTCTGACTCTCAGGGATAAACTGGGCCCCAGTCCAGCGGGGTTCTGGGGGCTACACATGAGCACAAGCACAAATCCCCAGAGGCTGTGAAAGAAAAGAGAGTGTAGGTCCCTAAGGGGCTGTCCTCACCTCCGTCTCCCACATCAACCAGAGTTCAGAGGACGCCCTCTTCTCTTATATGGCCTCAAGCGGCAGCAGTAGCAAGATTTCGAACAAAAGGCTAAGGTTGGGTAACTCTCAGCCTTGCAGCGAGACTGATGGAATCATTAGGGCAGCCCAGGTCCCTGGATAGAGGAGGATGAGACCAGAGAAGAGGCGCTTGACTGGAACCACGGCAGGGGTGGAAGATGATCCTAAGTCAAAGCTTTTAGCTTGCCTCCCTCCACCTCGGTATTACTGTTCTGGGAAAACAGGCCCTGGAACTGACCCTCGGCAGAGAGGTTACAGGCTCCCCTCCAGCTTACGAATGGCCTCACCTCCATTTTTCACTTGCAGGCCCTGTTTTGTTTTTTCCCTTCCTCGGATAATATGAAAACACAGCAGAGGATATCCCGTCACAGAGTTTATTTCCTTTAGCAAAAACAAAAGGAAATGCCCTGCCTCAAAAAGCACCTAATCCTGGAATTTCAGGGAGGCAGGGCCATGCACCAAGGGAGGGCCCCAGCCAGAGGCCCGGCGGCGCAGGAACAGGGCTGCCCAAGGCCTTGGCCCCAGGACACCGTGGGTCTGTCTCTGCCGGCGCCAGGCATGAGACCTGGCACAGACACTGTTAAAGCAATAATCTGTCGAGAAAAAGAAGAGAGAAGGGGAGGGGCAAGAGGGAGCATGAGTTAGGGGAAGAAAAGGGGAGATGTGTATAGGTGAACAAGAGAGCTAGCAAAATAACACTGTGATGGAAAGTCTTATTTGGATTTTGACTTCTCCATGTACCAGTAATTTGACTAAAAGCAATTACTTAACCTCTTTGTGTCTCTGCCTCAACAGTAAAATGAAGATAATAATGGTACTGCCTTAAAGACTTGTTATAACAATCAAATAAGATCATTCATTTAAAGCAGTTAACATAGTGCTCGGTTCATAGGGAGTGCTCAGTTACATTGGTTTTTGTTATTACTAATTATCAGCCGAAGTCAAGATTCTGATCATTCATTCAACAAGAAACCCACGTTCACCACATCGATAGAATACAGTGAGCTGGAGAGAGCTGGATTGAAATCCCAGCTCTACCCCTTACTCCCCACGTGACTGTGGGTGCCACCCGCTGAACGCCTTTGCACGTCAGTTTCTCCAACTGTAAAAGAAGGGTCACAGATGGCTGTTCCCTTGATGGTTATGAGAATTAAATGAAATAATGCATGCGAAGTGATCGACACATACTTGGCTTGCAGTAAGTATTAATGTGTCAGTTATGACAATTGTTACCTCCACCACAGAAGGTCAACACAGTGTCTCCAAGGTCTGTGTGGCAGGAGGAGGTTAAGGGCATAGCCTCCCGGCCGTTTAACCCCACCCCAAACCTCTGCCTCTTGTTCCGAAGGCTTTCAGGAGAGCCCAGTGCCACCATGCTCACCTTCTCGGGGAACCACACCTTCAAATACTGATGCCATAGACAACTTGTGAGCAACTGCCTCAGAACATACATAACAGTGAGAAGAAGAAGCCTTTTTTGTTTGTTTTTCCCCAAGGTCACCCCTGAGCAAACCACAATTTAAAGTGAGGAAAAAAAGAAAATAGTACACCTCGATTCGGAACAGTGCACAGTTCCCTGCAGGTTCCACACTGTGCTTCCTAGTGGAGCCTCTGCCCACGCCGGCCCCTCCCACCCAACGCACGTCCATCAGGGGGCACACACACCAGTGAGGACAGAGGTGGGCAGAGGAGGCAGGCCTGACCCCTCGGTCTTCCTTCTAGATCTGGCTCAAACAACACTTCTTCACCGAGGCTTGCTCTGGCCACCCTCATCCGGGTGGTGATGACCACTCCTGCTTCCTGGGTACCTCCACACTGTCCCCCACAACACTATTGGGCACCATGCTGAGCCATCTGTCCCCAGCTTCAGACCATGTGCTCCTCGGTGAAAGGGTTTCTATGCTCCAGTGCTCTCTGGGCCCATATAGTCTGCTGGCACAGGGTAGCACTCTTCTAAGTGCCCTACCTAAAGTAACTCATTTAATTCTCACACCAATCCTATGTGCTTGAGTGCTCCTATTATGCACAGATTGCAGATGAAAACACTGAGGCACAGCTAGAAAATGGCAGAGTCATGATTTGAAGGCAGATGGTTTAACTCATGACCACCCAGTAATATGGGTGCTATTTTGATTCCTGTTTTACAGATGAGAAAACTGATCCTTAAGGCAGGATGTCAGTGTGGATATCGGAGAGGCTCTCATAGAAGGAAGAAAAAACAAACCAGGAGCTGGCTGGGAGTCTTCTCCAGCCAGAGGTCACAAAGTCTCGTGCCCCCACTTCACAGATGGGAAACCAATACCCTGCGGTGGGAAAGGGCTAGAGTACGAGTACACTGGCAATGCGCGGTGAAGCCGAGACTCAGACCCAGTTCTCCACTCATTCTCAATGCCCGCCTCACCTCCAGTCCTGTATGTCCTCTGAACCTGCACATCTTCACTCCCGCCCTGGGCTCCCATCCCTACAAAGCAGTTTTTTTAAAAGTAAGGGTGAAGTCATTTCCCCCAAAGTCCTCTAATTAGTCTGTCTGCTGCTACCTCCCTTAAGATAACTGGTGTTACAGAGACCACTACTGGGCTAGACCAAAGCTGCAAACATAAATGCCTAGCCAAGTGAAATGGATGCAGAGTGAAACAGCTCTAATTGCTAGTTTGTAAAAATTTTGTACTTCACCAAAAAACGTTATTAAATAAATACATCATGAAAAGGGAGGGAAAAAGTTGGTTTCAATCATAACAATTCTATAACCTCCCCTGCAGGTATTGTTACTTGGGTTTGCTTTTTATCTTGTTTTATTGGTGGTTTAAAACAATACAAATTTATTTTCTTAAAGGTTTCTTAAGGCAGAAGTCCCAAAAGGTCCTCACCAGGCTAAATCAAGGTGTCAGCAGGGTTGCTCCTTCTGAAAGCTCTAAAGGAGAATGCTTTCTTGCTTTTCAAGCTTCTAGAGGCCCCCACCCTCCTTGGTCTGTGCCCTCCCCCATCTTCAAAGCCAGAAGCATGTAGTTGAGTTCTTATCTGATCACATCTCTCTAGTTCTTCTTATGCCGCCTCTCTGTCCCACTTAAAGAGCCCTTGCTATTACATTGGGCCCACCTAGATAATCCAAGGTGGTCTCCCCACAGCATGTCCCGCTGACTAGCACCACTAATTCTATCTGCAACATTAAATTCTCTTTGACATTTAACCTAACAGATTCTGGGGGTTCAGACATGGACATCTTTGGGGGCCCTTCTTCTGCCTACCATGCTATATGATTAATTAGTTACTAATATACCCTAATGTAAGGGTTTCAAAAATTATTTACCCCTTGAACATTTTTAGGTTGACATCTAACTAGCATTTCTCACTAGAGTTGCAAAGAATGTAATTTTGTGCATTTTGTAAATCCCAATATTTATATCAAGTACCTAAATAAGTTTAAATATGATAATTTGATATGACCACCATCCATTTTAAAAAATTTTAGATATTTGTCATATACTCATTTTATACTAAATTATTTGCACGTACTAATCAAAAGCCATTCAGCCGTTTAAATTCTGCTGCTAGACCTTGGATGTAACCATCACATCGCCCACTCCATCCTGAACGGTAAGACCAGAAACAAAATGGAATAGCTGTGCATTTTGCTGTGTATAAAATACACCTCGTTTTAATGAGGTGGGGGAGCATTAGGCCAGATCACTGTACAGTGCAAGAGTGTGCCCAGCGCCCAGACACAAGGGCCAGCTCTATCGTGGGGCGGGCTCTGCAGGCCCAAATACAGTGTGCCTCACCCCTCCGCTTGTCTGCACCTTGACCCCTCCCCCACTTATGAGTACCCTTTACCACCAAACTACCTCCCCCTTATTTCCAGGCCTCAGGTTACATCTTAGCTTCTGAAACAGCCCTTCCGAGACCCCTTTACATCCTCTCTCATTGTTTGCCATGTTCTTTGCCTTCAAAAGATTTCACCACAATTCCGGCATGAACACTACATGTGAGCTTATTTGATGAGCATTTGTCTTCACCCCTAGACCGCAAACTGCATGAAAGCAGGGAAGGGAGTGACCACTGCTCACTGTTACAGGCACACTGTCCAACAAAGCCTATGGCGTGTAACAGGCACTCAAACATTTGGCCTGAACTGAATGAATAAATGTTCACCAATTCAGCCTCTCAAATACCTCAGTCCTGGAAAAGGAGGTATGTCTGGGTAGGGTAGTAGGTATTTTGGCATCTGCCTCACAATAAATAAGGTGGAATTGTACTTTAAAAAACAAACAAAAAACTAAAAACCTTTATATCACATGAAATTGCCAGCACTTTAAATGAAGAGTAAGATCCTCAATGACAAGGAACAGTGTATCCTGTGTCTCTGTGCAGCCTGGTGATTTGAAGGGCTACAGACGGGGCCACACCTCCAACCGCCTCCCGGCCTGAGGCCTGCTGCTGCGCCTCACACCCACACAGTGCAGACGTGAGCCTTTGGGTGAAGCAGCATCGTCACTGACTCCACTTTCCAAGGCCCCGGATGACGGAGGATGAGGGCAGGGCAGTGAAAAGAAGAAAAAGCACAAGACGATCACTTCACAGCTACGCACCCCTGCTGAGATTTGGGCCTGGCGCTTGGCACCTCCCTGTGCCCAGATGCATTCAGTTGACTAGTATTGAAACAGGAAAACATTTTTCACAATCCAAATAATCCTTACAATCCCAAACTCAAAATCCTTGAGATGAGATGATGACTGGGGAGAAGCAGAGTCATCCCGGCTTTCAGTTCTTCCTTCACCAAAGGTTTGGGCGGGGCCCGCCCTCTTTCTTGGATTCCGCTCTGGGGTCCAAGCTCATTCTGAGGTCTTGTGGCGTACTGGTGAACAGCGTGGCTGATGCGCGGTCAGGCGGGCATGAGTCTGAAGGTCGTCCCCCCACCTACTGACCTTGCGACCCAGGCCAAATCACCTAACCCCTTTGGAAGCTTAGTTTCCTCTCCAGCGACCAACTCGTTCTTGGGAGGGCTAAATAGAAGGACGCTGTAAAACGGTGGGCCCTGAGTGCGCGGAGCGCTGAGCTACTAGCTGCGTCTGCGTTTACCTGGACGTTCTCTTCGGTCACCTCAATTTCAGCCGTATAGATGTAGTCGATCAGTTTACTCAGTGTCCTCCCATCCACATCCTTGATTTCAATCTTCTTGGCTTTACTCTCAGACATGTCACCTACAATTCAAAACAAAACAAAATGGACATGAACGTGGCACCTAGAGCACAGGTGGCAACATAAAGCCCACGGGCCGAATCCGGCCCAGCACCTTGTTTCTACCTGGCAGTACTGCCGAGCTCTCACTTAACTCTTAAGGAGCTGTTACAGTCCTAAAATTACACTTAGCCCTTTGAAGGCAACCCTGAGGTTGATGTGGCCCCTGGTGAAAATGAGTTTGACACCCCTGACCTAGAGAATGCTTAACTTTCACATGGCCTCCTGCTTTGTCTAAATAACATAAAAGCACTGACCCCACTCTGGAAGTCACCAGAAGGAATTCATTCTGGCATTCAGCTGACGACACATCAGGACACATCAGCGTTGGGTCTGTGATCAACCACAAACCTGATATTAAGAATCCCCACTCTATCTGTTGCCCATTTCCATTGTGAAGGCAAATCTGTGTGCAATAACTCATTCAACCAACATTTACTGTAAACCTCTACACAGAAGGCCCAAAAAAGAGAAAAAAATATGCCCCTGTCCTCAAAGAGCACACGGTCTAGTCTGGCAGATTTATAAAAATATTAATAAACAGAGGTGGTAAGAACTAGTAGAGGCATATGCAAAGTAACTATGATAACAACAACAATAAAAAGTAACATTTAGCTGACTATGGCCAAACACTGTCTCAGGCACTTTAAAGTGTTGCCTTTTTAAATCTTCAGAACAACCTATGAGGTTACTAACATTACCCCCACTTTACAAATGAAGAATCTGAGGCAAATCCAGGAAAGGGCAAGTCAGGCCAGGATTGAAACCAATGATTCTGACCCCACACCTGTAACCAAGACAGAGGACTAAATCCCAAGGATGCAGAAGACAGAGCAAGGAGTCCTGCCTGGGGAATCCGGGAAGACACCCTAGTAGGTCACTTCTGAGCTAGGCATTAGAGAACAGAGTGCTCCGCAGGCAGCAAGGTAAGAAAAGAGCTGGATGCATCAACCATAAGCGTAAAGAGAGGAAATTGCCAATGAGATAAATTCTGGCAACAGCAAAAGGTTGGCATGGCTGGTACCTAGGGTAACAGCGAGGAAGGCAGCTGAAGAGGCAGATAGGGGCCAGGACTTACAGAACGCTGTAAGCCCTGCAAATGAGTTTGGACTTGACACTAAGAAGAGTATCACTGGAGAGTTTCACAGAGGGGAATGACATCAACAAATGGGTGTTTTGGAGTGACATTTGGAATGCACGGTGGAAGCTGGATCAGAGTCGAGGAGAACAGTTGGATTAGAAAGAGAGGACGCGGGCCTGTGGGCTAGGCGGCGGCGGCGGCAGCACGTTCTCACAGGCCTGAGGCTGCTCACTTCAGCCTGCCCTCGCTGTACAGCACGGACACCTGCTAGAGCCAGGCTCATGCAACAACGGCTGCTGGTTTCAGGAGGAAAAGACAGGTAGGCATGTGTCTTCATAGGCTGGAATAAAGGCAACCTGACTGTACGAAACAGGGACTCAGAAGCCCTCATGTCAGCTCAAAAAGAGAGCCTGGGAGGTTGTTTTCTCTCTGTGGAATTTGTGCACTGGAGCCAAGAAAATAAGTGCAGTCCAGCATGTGGGCTGCAGACGCCTACCTCCAAGCCACATGGACAGCACATGATTCCTCCACCAGTCCACAGTTCCTGCCCCAACAGAGTTCTGGACATGAATGACTGCAGCAAGGGGAAGGGGGGACGTTCCAAACCCTGCCTGCTAGCTTCACTGCCAGATCAGGTAGACCAGAGACCCTACACTTTGTTCTCTCTTCCCTCAGACTGCCCGTAGAAGCCAGTCCAAAGGCCTCAGCACCCAGAGCCCTGAAGCAGGACGAACAAGCAAAGAGGAAGCCGGAAAAGATGATGGATTTCTCCTCCACCCATAAGCTAGGTTCTCACAATCTTTCTTGATTTTACTCCAAGACATGCAAACAAAAACATGCCCAGGAGGAAATTAGAGTCGGCTGGTGATTATGTTGCAAAATATCACTGAAGATAACTAATCCTTAGTTTAAGAACTTGGGCATTAGAAAAACAAAAACAAAAACAGAGCAGCCTGACTGCGAGAACCAAGGGACTCAGCAGCCCGCCTGTGAGCGAGAAATCAGAACCTGGCCTGATTATTTTCTGTCTGAAATCTGCAATTGGGAGTCAGGTGAAGGTCTTGTAACTTTGGGTAAACAAGTGGAAATTCCTGCAATTGTATGAAAATATTTATATATACGAACAAAAGTCTGAATTTTCTGGGGGGATGACAAATGATTTCTATCAGCCTCAAATGTCCAGAATATGTTAAGACCTAGTTTTCTAGATGATGGGACTTATGAGACTTATTTTCTGCTTCTTTACCATGATTCTGAAGTTACTTATTTTCTGCATTAAGTACTTAAAACATCAATAAGCAAGGGGAGAGCCCTGGCTGGTGTAGCTCAGTGGATTGAGCACGGGCCTGCAAACCAGACAATCGAGGTTCGATTCCTGGTCAGGGCACATTCCTGGGTTGCAGGCCAGTTCCCTGCAGTCCGATTCCCAGCAGGGGACGCACAAAAGGCAACCATACATTGATGTTTCTCTCCCTCTCTCCTTCCCTTTCCCTCTAAAGATAAATAAATAAAATCTTTAAAAAAATAAAATAAAATAAGCAAGGGGAAAACAGGTGAAAGAAAAACTAGGGTCTTAAAGACAATACTATTTTCTAAGAGCTCCCTTAGGAAAATTGGAGACCTGTGTAAGTCACACACTTATCATATTCAACTTTATCTCTAATGGACCAACGGCAATTACTGCACCAAACCAAAACTTCAGCTTAAACAGCCCCTACAAGTGGTAATAATAGTTGCTACTATGCGCCAGGCCCTCAGCTAAGGGTTCATACATGTTAATTCATTTAACCTTTATAACAACCTCAGGCGACATATGATATTACCTCCATTTTACAAATTACGGCATTGGCATTTCAAGAGGTATTTGCACAGGAGGTATCCCAGGTCAGAGGCTGGGACCTGAACCTTGGCCTCACTCTAGACCTCACATCATTTCTAACAAACCCTCTATAATTCAAACCTGACCCTAACTAGTGACCTTGATGAAAGTATCCCAAACAAGCCCTGGGTTCAAATTCTGCAGAGAGCAAATTCTGAGGTACTTAACACTAGCCAGCATGGACCAAGAGGAATGGGATCTTGTCAGCTTATTTTTTCAAGATACCCTCAACACCTAACAAAGTGTGTAACATATAACAAGCACTTTAAAAATATTTGTTGGAACGAGGAAACAAAGGAAGAGTAGAGGCTTTCTCTTGACATCTCATAATTCCAAGGACTCCAGTAATTTCTGTGGAACAGAAACCATCAAAGGTTTGGTCATTCTTGCTTCTTCACTCACCTCTACGACTTTAACAAAATATTTCTAGAAAACAGAACACGAGCCCTGTTAAGTACTTCCATTTTCAAGGTCAACCCGTGCTCTCTATATAGCACGAATGCCTGCTAGAGCCAGGCTCATCCCACAATGGCTGCTGGTTTCGGGAGAAGAGACAGGCAGACATGTGTCTTTGTAGACTAGAATAAAGGCAACCTGGCTGGTTTTCCCCCAGAGGCCCAGCTCAGCCACCGTAGACTCAGAACTTTCAGAAAATGTCTGTTGGATGCACATCTTTTTAGTCCCTTCCATCTTCTGCTTGTCATCTGTTAACATCCATGTCTATTCCTTCAAACAGAACAAGAGCCACTCAAAGGCAGATATTTGTTGATTCACTCATTCATTCAATAAACATATATCAAACAGACCCCATGTGCCAAGTATATGCTGGGTTCAGAGGACACAATGGTGAACAAGTCAAAGCCCTGCCCTCACAGAGCTCAGATTAAGAAAGAGAGAGAGAGGAGTAAACCAACAATGAGAAAACGTGTTAAATGCTAGTAAAGGGGGCTCAGCACTACAAGTTCTTAAACAAGGATTCCTGCACTCTGGACTGTATGCAGAATGTGAGCACACAGGAGCACACATTTGTTTTTGCAGAGAGGGTCCATTGTTCAAGTCAGGTTGATTCCTGATGGTTAAGATCCACTGATCTAGAATGAGATCTGGAGAAGGAATCATTATTACTCAGAAGAGGGGTAAATGTGAGGGGAGAAAATTCCAGGCAGAGAGAATAGTGTATGTAAAGATTTGGAGTTAAGAAAGAACATGACTCGTCCAGGGACCATTAGAAGCTGAGTTTAGCAAAAGCATTGCGAGAAAGGGAGGAAATGAGGCTGGAAACATAAGCAGGGTCTGGAGCACTTGAGGGCCTTGTGGGTCATGCTAAGGAGTTTAGGCTTCATCCTGAGGGAAATGGGGTGCCTCTGGCAGGTTTTAAGCAGGTGAGGGATACATCAGATTTCTACTTTGGAAACAGGTCGCTGCAGCTACAGTACAGAGAATGGGTTGAGGATGAGGGAACAAAATAGATGGCAGGTTGACCAATTAGAAGGCAGCTGCAGTAAATCGAGTGGAAGATGATGGTGGTAAACTAAGGTATTTTCTTGAACATATTTAATTCCTTATGCTCTGCCGTAGGACCTTACACCTAGAAGTCTCCAAGAACCAGAAAGAGCCCAGGAAAGCAAGCAATGCACACAAGTCACAGTTCTTGATTCTGGCAAGCACACCAGGTGACAGCTGAGCTCTTCTCAGGTGGAAGGCGGTCAAAGGGAAGCAGGAGGGAGGAGATGCAGCTCAAGAAGCAGAGGGAAAACCTTGCACCATCACAGGAGACTCGGGAAGTCTAGAAAATCACTGGCTCTTCTTCCCAGTCACCAGTATAAACCCCACTCTTACTATTCAGCAAAAAGAAGCCTCAGAAATGAGAAAGGAATACTGGAGTGGCTCTGACAGGTCTCTGAAGAACCAGTGCTAAACCATCAACCACCTCTACAAAGTACGTCAAAGGGAAGGAAAAAGTGTATTCAAAAGTCCTTATGTTACAGAATTCTTCTCTGTTCGTAACTTGAATCCTTACTGCTGCAATTTAGTTTCATGGTCTGGGGAGAAAGAAAACAGAAGCTCCTTATCTTCTGTAAAATGATCCTTCATGAGTGTTAAAAATGGTTATTAAACTTCTTTCACCTAATTCTTATCTGTCTAAATCCTAATGTCTGGTTGCCAACTCATCTGGCTAGAGCAGAGACCCATGTCACACATTAACCTCACATGAGAAAAAGGAACACCCTGCCTCCTCCCTGAATCCCAGCCAACTCTCCTGAAAGGGGGTGGTCTGGGCCATTTAACTGCAAAAGGCTGGCCTCTGTCTCCCGGGAAGTAAGGACATTCCTGCCCGGCCTTTACCCAAAGGCTGTGTGAAAAGCAAAGGAGATGATGATAGTGGGAATTAGGACAGCAGGATCCAGCAGAACTGCAGAGACAGGTATCACCCCATCTCCCTGCCTCCCCTAACCTCACGCTTTCTCCACTTGGAAAGACCTTTCCGCTCAGCTAGTGGCACACGGGGGCCACGTCTGGAAGAAAATACCTGTGTGGCCACACATAGGTTTCACATCAGCCCCACCCACCATCAGGATGGCTGATGCCAGGGCCATCCCTCACCGACACAGGAGCTTTGTAAACTACAATGTGCTCAACGAATAACAAGTACGCTTTACGTACCTATTCTGTATTGCGTGCCTTATTCCCATTTCCTATATTTGTTCCCTGGTTATGGTTATTATTCTAGCCTGGCAGATAAGAAAAACAGATTGCAGAGGTTAACTGAATTCCCCACAAAGGTATTAGGTGCTGAACCCAGGTCATTACGGCTCCACGGCCTTATCCAAGGACTTTCTAGACACTACACCACCTCCCAGTACAAGGTGGCATTAACACCCTGTTTTTAATCATTAGCAAAGAGGCCTCCACATCAACAACTTTTCTATGACCGTTCATAAACCATTCATTACCAATGCTTTTCTCCAATAATGAACTAAATTTTAAGGCTGAGCTACACTCTTAAGTCCAAAATGTCTACCCCGGACCATCTTGGTCAAACTGTCAATACCTTAATGAAGGGGGCTGGGGTGAAATCAATTCTTTCTTTTAAAGATTTTATTTATTTATCTTTAGAGGGGAAGGGAAGGAGAGAAGAAGAGAAATATCAATGTACGGCTGCCTCTCGTGGGCCCCCTGCTGAGAACTGGCCTGCAACCCAGGCATGTGCCCTGACTGGGAATCAAACTGCGATTCTTTGGTTCACAGGCCCGCACTCAACCCACTGAGCTACACCAGCCAGAGCCTGAAATCAATTCTTTAAAAATACTCATCATTTCTGCACCAAGAGCAACATATTTTTAGGCAAGAGTACTATACCCCTCATCCTCAAATCTGGGTCTCTTAAGCTAGAAAAGAATGGCTGACTCTGCTTTGACTTTTTAGGGACAGGAAAAAGAAACCCTATGTCATTGTAAACTTCAGCCCAGAGCTAACTAACTTTAAACTTCAGCACAGAGCTAAAGGCAAGTTATGTGGAAGATAAGGCCATTCTTCCTTAATCCCGAGCAGCCTTGGAAGCTTCCAATCTTTTTTTTCTGAACTATTCTACCCAACCCCTGACTCCTGAAGGCAAACTCTCAGAAACCAGACCCCTTTCACTACTCCTACTCCACACCCTCCCCTCTGGCCTCCTTTATCCACGGAAAATTCAGTTCCCTAGTACTCCCTGCCTCCGGGCCCCAACATCTTGAGTTAAGTCTTACTGAGCAGCATGTTACCGTGAAGATCTTCAAAGGCACCAGTACAACACGCAAACAGAGAGAACACAAACAAGGGTCAGGGCCTGGCAGAGTCTGGCATGAAGAAGGGGTGGAAACAAAGTTCTGTGAAAGGAGCGCATACCTGGAAAGCGAGTAAGAGAGCCGGGCCTCCACTGCTGTGCCTTGTGGATAGTTCAAGTTCACTCAAATGCACTGCCCCTCGCCTCTGATCCCGGCACGTTCCTGACTCTCCTCCCTATTTCTACTCACTACATGTTTAAAGACACCAGAGCTAAACATCAGCCTACATCTTATAAAAACTGGACAGCAATTCTTCTTTAAAAAAACAAAAACCATCTATAACCAGCTCCTGCATACAGAACCAGGAGGACGGGACAGCTCACTGCAGGGGCTTCCTTTGGAACGGGAGCCCAAACCCCTTGCAGCGTGTTGATGGGCATAAGACCCTGAGCCCACATATTCCTTAAACTCACTTCCTTTAACACCGTAAAACGGGGTTGTTCTTAAACTACTTACACAAAATGTAGGGACCAATATGGAGTACGAACACTGTGGGAGACCCCCAGTAAAGGGCATGACAAAAGGAGAAACTGACTAGGCTATTTCGGGAAAATTAGCACCCCTGGGAGAGAGGTCTTAGATGGGAGAGATGGGTGGGGGGAATCTTCCACACTCACGAGAAAAAGGTGGGCAGATCGCAGCACCGCTGGCCTCTGCGATGGCACCAAGCTGAAGGTGTGCAGGACCCTTAGGGAGACTGCCGGCCCCGGGTCTTCCCACAGGCTGCCTGCCTTTAGACACTCTGCTGTGGGCACTCAGACCACCGTTTCACATTTATTCCAAATTATTGTGAGCAGGCCATGGTCAAGAGTACAGCTGGTATTTGGATACCACAGGACATTTGGGCAATATAAACTCAGAGGACAAAAGAATAAAACCCCTTTAAAGCCTGAGTGAAAAATGATGACAGCACCGGTCAAGCTACAAGAGAGTCGCCTGCATCTCGTTTTCTTTTTGGCCTTAAACACGCCGACAGAAACAGGCCTTGCATGATGAGTCAGCGGCCTTTCCATTACTAATTGTATGCAGTTTAAAGCTGAACTTGATCATCAGAACACAATTTTGCAATGTTACCTGTTTACCAAGGTTCAAGCAATGTTGTCTGCTTCCCAAGCAAAGCCAAGGGGCCTCAAAAAATACACAAATCTCGTCTACTGCTGATGGAGCATGAGCTGATACGACCGTCCGAGGGCAGTGCAGTTGTGGCACGTGTCTCCGAGTCTTCAAAATGTACACACCCTTGAACCAAATATTTCCCATTCTAGGAATCTATTCTAAGGAAATAATCAGTAATGTAAGTAAAGATTCATAGGAATAACATGCCTATTAATTTCCAATCGATAAGGAAATGCATTTTCAATTAGGATACATATGATGGAATCTTAAGAAGCCATTAGGGACGCTTGGAGATGCTGCAGATGTGATTTAAATGACATGAAAAGATAGTTACAATATACTGTTAAACTCAATTAAGCAAATTTTCATTGAGCATCTACACAATGGAAGACCATGCTAGACAGTGGGAACAAAGCATCAAATTAGAAAAGTACAGTTCTTACCCTCATAAAGCTTATGACTGACCTGGGAAGTCAGATATTGAGGAAATAATGCGATAAGCAGTAATACCGAAGAGAAACATAGGGTACCATGAGAGTAAATAGCAAAGGGATTTAACCTAATCCAAGGGGATTGTTGAAGGCCTTCCTGAGTAAATGATGCATAAGTGGTAATGAAAGGTGAATAGGAATTAGGCAGGCAAACAGGCAGGGAGGGAGAACACTTCAGGAAGACGAACAGCAATTTTTTTAAGTATATACCTCAAAAGAGGATATTCAACTGTATATATGTAAAATGAACTCAATATTATATAATTGGTATCTATACATTGGTATCTAAATCTCAAAGAACATAAATCATAATGTTATCTAGATGTTACACTGCATGTAATTTTTAATATTTTCACTTGCCCACATTTCCTCATTTTTTTTCCATAGTGAACATACATGATTAATGAGTTAGTGGGCAGATGGATGGTAACCAGAATCAACAGACGGCTTCAGCTGGGCATCACATTAAATTGCTTTCTTCTCTCGATTCTCTCCTCCCTTCAATTACTACAATTCAAGATCTGCCTGAAAAGCAACTTTCTATTCCATTTCTAATGTCATTTTCATTTTGCTTAGGCACTTCCACTACCTGAGAGGCAAGTTCATTAGCCGAAAGTGGAGCCAACACTAAATATATTGCAATTCCAAACAGATTCTTATCACAGCACTGGACTTTCCGAACAACACACACAAGAATAATGTCTGACAGATATTCATTGAAATTTTGGCTAAATACTTATTGCAGACAAAATGAATTATATTTTTAAAAAGAGATGAATGAAGGAGAGGAGAAAAATTAAAACATTACTACTAGGGTTTCAAAGAGAATGTGGCTCCAAATTTCCAGGTGGTTAAATTATCTGGTTTTACAGGTTCCACTGTGAAATTTCTAGCCCAGGGTTCAAAGTGAGGAAAGAGTCACTTGGTCCACTGAGCAGAGACACCACTCCTCCACATGATGAGCCAAGGGGGACACACATGTGAGGCACTCGGAAAACCCAAGTGTCAAGTCCGGCCCAGCAGGAACTACTCTTGCCCAGCGGAGGCTGTGTAGTGGATTAAGAAAAAGGTTAGGGCCTATGGAAGCACAACTGTGCCCGCACTCACCCGTTCTTAGCAAGCCTACGTTCACTCTTTCGACCTCTACTTATTGACTGTGCCATAAATACGAAGCCTGATAGTGGGCACTGAGGATTCAACAGTGACAAGACATAGTCCCCAAGTGCCCAAAGCTCACAATCAAGTGTGAGAGACTTTTCATTCATTAAATTAAAAAATACAAGTCCTGTTGGGCACCATATACTCAGGACATAGTAACAAACAAGTCCAACAAGATCCCTGACTTCATGGTGCTTATATTCTAGTAAGGGGAAATAGGTAAGAAAACATAAAAATAACCAATCAACACGATTTTTAAATGGTACTGAAAATATACCGTATTTTTCAGATTATATGATGCAATCCCCCCAAATTTGGGAGGAAAATGGGAGTGCATCTTATAGTCTGAATGTAGCTTTATATTTACATTGGTGAAATATCATGTTATTTATGTTATTAAATATTTTGCCACATTTTTTGCTTGAAAAAACTTTTTCCCATTTTCCTCCTCTAAAACCTAGGTGCATCTTATGGTCCAAAAAATATGGTACTCAACTTATGGGACGGAAAAGAGACTTAACTATGAGGGGAACTATGGCTAGGCAGTCAGAGGAGACCTCTAGGAAGTGGAGACATTGGAACTGTAAAGGGCAGTATAAGAAACACCTGATCTATGAGACGCTAGAGCCTGCGCACTGCAGACACCAGGAAAGAGACAAGAACACAGAGCAATAGTGACCATACTAGAGGAAGCACAGGGTCCTTAGCAAGCAGATGAAAGGGACACCTGACCCAGTCCATGGTCTCACCCAGCCCAGCCCAGCCCAGCCCAGCAGCCTCCAGTCAGCAGTGATGTCTAGAGCACTGCAGTCTAGAGCACTGCATGGACCTAGCTCAGGGGAGAGGCTGTGAGGCTCTACAGACAGGCAGCTCAGCCCAGGGGTTTCAAGGAATTTAGTTTCAGCAGTAACACATGTGAAATGGTTGGGCAAGGCTATCTGGCATGCTCAGGGAACAGGCACTCCCTGGAACATTGGCAAAGATGCTGAAAATGAATGACTGATAGTGAATATCTCTAGGTCTTATTCTTCCCCACCCCAGGTCCCACTATCACGTCTCCTACAACCCCTTCCCTCCTCTAAGGAAGGGCTCAGGAGGGACAAGATGAGGGCAGCCATCAGGAAGTCAAGTTCCACTCATTCTGTGTAACCTGGGCAAGTCCCTTCCCTTCTCTCTACTTCAGTGTCCTTCACCTGCAGAATGAGAGATTGGAAGGCATGGAGATCAACCCAAAAGTTTATATTTTTCACAAGCTCCCCACATAATTATGAAGCATGCCAAAGTTTGAGAACTTATGGACTATAGGATGCTACCTCTTTCTGTCTCAAAGGACTACTTGCCCAATTGGCCTAGCACATAGAAGCTCCTCAGGGTGGGTGTCACAGCCTTCTCTTTCCTCCCTCCCCTAGTGCCGCCTCCCTCAACATTCTCCCAGGGCAGGGCTACAGCCTCATAGCTGTGGGTTACTGTTTCCCCACACCATACCTGTGAACATTGCACAGAAGTAGGGGCTGCAGGCTGCCAGGACCACACGGTGGGCTTCTATCTCGACATCTTCTGCCACAATCATCACGTCACACAACAGATGCTTACTGTAAGACACCAGTGAGGGGACAAGATGGGTCACAGCACCAATACCCACCCCAGTCAAACAACGGTATTTTTTCCTCCCACCCAGATTCCATACTATGCTGAATAAGGTGGTCATAGAGTTAAGCAGCAGGATGGACTCATCAACTTTTCCAAGTCCCTGACAAGTCTGACATTCATGCTTTCCTAAGGAACACAGAGCAATCCAACTAGTCCATGGCTGCAAATTCAGTTTCTTTTTTTGTCTTTACTTCTCTGCTCCCCACTCCATCAGCTCTGACTGAGACAGGAGTATGGCAGCCCAGGGAGCAGTGGGAAAAGCCTGGGGCTGCCAGCTGAGTCACTGAATGAATGCCAAGGGGCATGAGCATGCCATTGAGGTGTGCCACCAGTGAGACCAAGTACTAACAATTCCCCAAGAGATCCACTGCCTATGCAATACCGGCAAAGATCAGCCAGATGGGGATCACTCGTGTATTTCTCCTCCCACCCAAATTCAACACTATCACCAAGAAGACTCTGCCTACATACTATGCTCCCTTAAGACCCTGCGCAAACTCTCATCATTGTAATTATTAAGAATACCATAACTACCTTTCTACTTGTTTGTCACTCCCTCTACCCTGTGGACGCTGAAAGGGACTTGTCTCCGTCACTGTTATATCCTGGCTGCATGCATGGCCCATAGTAGGCCCTACATTTTTACTAAATAAATGGATAAATTTTGAAATGGGATCAACCCACATTCTTAGATAGAATGAATATATGACTACTTTGGAGATTGAAAGGCCCTGTTGACTCAAGAATTTTTCCTCTACCTGCCTTCCAATTTCTTATCATGCCTATTATTAATATAATGGTTAACATTGAGTTATATGTGCCAGGCACTGTTCTAAGCATTTTTTCACTTGTATAGCTTAATTTAATCCTCTCAACCACCCTATGAAGTAGGGCTACTGTTACGCCCCACATTGCAAACAAGAAAACTGAGGCCGAGGGAAGGTAAGTAACTTTCCCATGGTCACACAGAAAGACAGCAGTGGAGACAGGATTTGAATGCAGGTCGCTCAGCCCCAGAACCCATGTTCCTAGCGTCTATGGCATCCTGCCACCACTAGTCCCACCTTTAGACTGAGGCACTCATAGTACTTCAGGCAGGACAAATACATTTCAACTGAGATTCATTGGTAGTAGTTACTTAGAACACTACAGTGATTGAGAAGTCTGAGGTCACGACTGGGCTCCGTGTGATGGTCGATAAATGGAAAAGAAGCTACATATTTGCCATCCCTGGTATAGCATATTAAACCATTGCCAATTATTAATACATTAGTCCAGGTTCACTCATCAGAGAAACAGAATCATGAAGTCTGAAAAGGTTGGAGCTGCAAACAAACTTAGCAATTACCTGGTCTATGAAGCTCAGAAAAGTGGCTCAAATCTACAGAAGCTTGAGTCTTTAATCCACACACAGTACCACAATGCCTCGTGATTGATTGACACTTGTATGGAAAAAGACAGAAAATAAGTTAACTCTGATAAGGGAAGGTGGTAAGGAAAGGTCTACAGTATGCAATAAAGTATCAGTGAGGGGGCTTCTGGGAAGAGTGAAACCTCTGAGCACCAAGAGGCAAAACCTAGGGGTGGGACCTTACCATGCAGTGGCCAGCAGACCCTACACACAAACTTTGTCTGAATAAGCCAGCTCACCTGGAAACATCACTAGCTCTGCCCTTAACTGGCTAAGAAAAGAGGGACAAATGACCTCACCACAGTTTTCTCATCTTCCAGCTACCTTGGGACATACATCATAGGGACCACATGAGTTTGTAGATGCTACCTGAGAACAGACTGGTTTTTAACCTGGACAAAATTTATTCTAAAAATGTATTCCCATTATGAATAGACTCATTTTGGACATTTTCACTTCCATTAAAGATTTTAGGGAGGAAATTAAGTTATTACTGCTATTTAAAAGTATAAGTAATTTGGCCCTGGCTGGTGTAGCTCAGTGGACTGAGCACAGGCCTGCGAACCAGAGGATCGCGGTTCAATTCCCAGTCAGGGCACATGTCTGGGTGGCAGGCCAGTTCCCAGCAGGGGATGCATGAAAGGCAACCATACATTGATGTTTCTCTCCCTCTCCCCTTCTCCTCTAAAGATAGATAAATAAATAATTTTTTAATAAATAAATAAATAAATAAAGTATAAGTAATTTTTTTTGACAACCAGTATTTTAACGAGAAAAGTGTTGACAAAGATGCATCAGAAATACCAAATAAATTTGCAGTACCAGGTGCTGAACAAGTAATGTCACAGAGAAATATCAGTCACAAACACAAAGGAGCTGATAATTCATGAATGAATAAGAAAGCGACACGACTTCCGCCAAGATGGAGGCATAGGTGGATGTGTCGTGCCTTCTCACACAACCAAGTTTAGGGACAACTAAATATTAGCATCAGAAAACACAACCAGAACATGGAAAATTGAACTTTTCGGAAGTCCATTAACAACAAATTCTGCAGCCCGACCGGTAAGGGGCGAAATCAGCGTCTGGTGAGGGGTTGCACAGGAGGACTCAGTCGGACGGACCAAGGCGCAGAATCCAGATGCGCGAATCCAGACGCACGGGTTCCAAACGCAGGATTGGACCTAGTGAGCGACCGAGCAACCCACCAGGTGAGCGACTGCAGAGGAGACAGTGGGGAGGCGGTGCTGCGTGTTGACTGCGGTCGCCTATTTGCGCGCGAGCGGACAGGCGAGGGAGTGGGCGGTTGGACCGACCACGCGGTAGAGGGCGTCGCCATTTCCCCGCTCTGACCACGCCTCCACATACAGCGTCACAACCCAGCTACCTGGGAGTCCAAGGCGCCGCTTCTCACACTTAAAGGGCCAGAACAGACCAAAAATGTCGCAAGAAGACCTCAAAGCCCCAGAGATAAATCTAAGCGACGAAGAAATAGCAAAACTTTCAGATGCACAGTTCAAAACACTGGTGATCAGGATGCTCACAGAATTGGTTGATTTTAGTCACATATTAGAGGAACATATGAAGGCTAAACTAATTGAAATGAATGGAATTCCACAGGAAACCAATAGTGATGAAAAGGAAACTGGGACTCAAATCAATGGAGTGGACCAGAAAGAAAGAAATAATGGCCAAACAGAAAAGAGTGAAGGAGCAAGAATTCAAAAAAATGAGGAGAGTCTTAGGAACCTCCAGGACATCTTTAAATGCTCCAATATCCGAATTATAGGGGTACCAGAAGGGGGAAAGGAAGAGCCACCAGTGGAAAACTTATTTGAACAAATAATAAAAGAGAATTTCCCCAATCTGGCAAAGGAAATAGACTTCCAGGAAATCCAGGAAGCTCAGAGAGTCCCAAAAAAGTTGGACCCAGGAAGAAACACACCAAGGCACATCGTCATTACATTAGCCAAAATTAAAATGAAGGAGAGAATCCTAGAAGCAGCAAGAGCTAAGGGGACAATCACCTACAAAGGAGTCCCCATCAGACTGTCAGCAGATTTCTCAAAAGAGACCTTACAGGCAAGAAGGGGCTGGAAAGAAATATTCCAAGTCATGAAATCTAAAGACCTACAACCAAGATTGCTCTATCCAGCAAAACTTTCATTTAGAATGGAAGGACAGATAAAGTGCTTCTCAGATAAGATCAAATTCAAGGAGTTCATCATCACCAAGCCCTTATTATATGAAACGTTAAAGGGACTTATCTAAGAAAAAGAAGTTAAAGAAACATGAACAGTGAATGGACAACAAGCTCACAGTTATTAACAACCACACCTAAAATGAAAGCAACCTAAAAGGACAGCTAGATCAGGAGTGGAAACATAGAAATGAAGATCTCAAGGAGGGTTAGCAACAGGGGAGTGGGAGGAGGAGATGGGGGGAGAAGGTACAGAAAATAAGTAGCATAGACAGTAGATAGAAAATAGATGGGGGGGGCAAGAATAGCATGGGAAATATAGAACCTAAAGGACTTGAGACACATGGACATAAACTAAAGGGGGGTAATGGTGGGGATGGGGGGGCAGGGTGGAGGGGAATGAAGGGGAGAATAGAACAACTGTAACAGCATAATCAATTTTAAAAAAGAAAGAAAGAAAGAAAGAAAGAAAGAAAGAAAGAAAGAAAGAAAGAAAGAAAGAAAGAAAGAAAGAAAGAAAGAAAGAAAGCGACAAGAAGAAACGAAGAATAAAGATGGCCAATCCAGGTAAGCAAATGAATAAGAACAGTTCTAATAAGAGAGAGGTATATCTGAAGGCCAGGAAAACTCTAATTTGGGAAAGTGACCAAGAAAAACTTGCCAAAAACTCAAAATAGACTTTCCCTGTGGGTGAGAAGGCCTGTCTGCACACTGGAACCACCTCTGTGTCTCCGTTCTGCACGGAAAAGGGGAGGCGCAGCTCTGGAGCACTGCGTGGCATACAAGCCCTTCTAATGCCATTTAGCAGAGATCCCATGGGATCCTTCTTTTTCTGAGCTATCACTCTACTCCAAAAGACAATCTTGAAGAAGGAAAATTAGAGCTCTGTACTTTGTGATTTATAAAGAATTACAGTATAGCTCTCAGTAAGGAGCACAGACTACAGATCAAATTTGACCAAGGTTCATGTTTGAATCCTGAGTACCAGAACTGAGTATCCAAATTGAGATGTGTTGTAACCAAGATAATGAACAGTAATAATAGTCAACATTCAGTAAATGTTAACTTCTTTTCTTCTTTTTCCACAAAATACTTCATTAAAATTAGAGGTTAAGTTTGAACTGCCTATTGGACATGCAAGGAGGGTTACCAAGTAGGCAAGTGGATCCATAAGCATGGAGCTCAGAAGTAGGGGATGGTTATGAGGTTGGGTGGGAATAGGAAGAACCAGCAAAAAAGATAAGATAGTGGCCAGTGAGATGGAAGAAAAACTGAGAGTGGGGTATCCAAGCACCCAAGTGAAGCAAGAACTCCAAGAGAGGAATGAACAACTGTAACACATACTGCTTATAAGTAAGATAAAATTAGGGTGGCCAGATAGGGCAATTAGGCAAGAAAATAAAAGACATCCAAATTGGAAAGGAAGAAATAAACCTCTATTTGCAGATGACAATTTTGTATATAAAACATCCTAAGTAATCCACTAAAAATTATTGGAACAAATAAATGCGTTCAAGAAGGTTGCAGAATACAAGATCAATATTTTAAAAATCAATTGTATTTCTATACACTTACAATGAACAATCCAAAAATGAGACTAAGAAAAATTCCATTTACAGTAGCACCAAAAAGAATAAAATACTTAAGAATAAGTTTAACAAAAGAAGTACAACACCTATGTTCTAAAACTATAATACACAGTTAAAAGAAATTAAAGACCTAAATAAATAGAAAAATCACCAGTTTTTATGAATTGAAGTTTAATATTGTTACAATGGCAATACTCCCCCAAATTGTTCTACAAATTCAACAGAATTTCCGTCAAAATCCTGGCTGGCTTCTTTGCAAAAATTAACAAGCTGAACCTAAAATTCGTATGGAAATGCAAAAGAGCTAGGATGGCCGAAACAATCTTCAAAAAGAACATAGTTGAAGGTTACACACTTCCTAATTTCAAAACTTATTACAGCTAAAGATAGTGTAGTAAGAGCATAAGGATATAGACAGATAGATCTCAAGAGAACTGGGAGTCCAGAAATAAACATTTATGTTTACAACCAATTGGGTTTTTTTTTTTTTTTACTTTAAATCATTTTTTATTTTTCAATTACAGTTGACATACTATATTAGTTCCTAGTGTACAACGCAGTGATTAGGCATTGTATAACTTACTAAGTGATCTTAGTAATCTCAAGAAATCTCATACCCACCTGACATTACATATACTTATTAGAATATCATTGACTATATTCCCTATACTATACTTTATTTACATCCCCATGACTATTCTGTAACTACCAACTGGTACTTCTTAATCCCTTCACTTTTTCACCCATCTCCCCAAATCTCCTCCCACATGGCAACTGTCAAAATATTTTCTGCATCTGAATCTTGTTTCTGTTCTGCTTGTTCATTTGTATTGTGTTTTTTAGTTTGTTTTCTATAGGTATGTATTTATTGTCATATTTTTATGTTCATATTTTTATGTTTTTTCTTTTTAAAGAAAACCCTCTAACATTTCATTTAATACTTGTTTGATGGTGGCGAACTTCATAGAGGGGGGCGGGGAGTTCCTGTCTAGGAAGCTCTTTATACAGTCATTTGATTCTAAATGATAGCTTTTCTAGATAGAGTAATCTTGGTTGTAGGTCCTTTCCATCACTTTAAATATTTTCTGTCAATTCCTGCTGCTCTGCAAAGTATCTGTTGAGAATCAGCTGAAAGTCTTATGGGAGCCCCCTTATAAAAAACTAACTGCCTTTCTCTTGAACTTCTAAGGTTCTCTTTGTCTTTAATCTTTTGCATTTTAAAAATGACATTTCTTGGTGTGGGCCCTTTTGGGTTCATCTTGTTTGAGACTCTCTGCACTTCCTGGACTTGTATGTTTACTTCCTTTACCAGATTAGGGAAGTTTTCTGTCATTATATTTTCAAATAGGTTTTCAATTCCCTGCTCTCTCCTCTCCCTAAGGCACCCCCACGATGCAAATGTTGGTACACTTAAAAAGTTGTCCCAGAGGCTGCATACACTATCCTCATTTTTTTAATTCTTTTTTTTTCTTGCTATTGTTATTGGGTGTTTTTTGCTTCCTTATATTCCAAATCACTGATTTGATTCTTAGCTTTATCTACTCTACTGTTGGTTCCCTGTAAATGATTCTTAATTTCAGTTATTGTATCCTTTATTTCTGATTCACTCTTTTTTATGCTGTTGAAATTCTAAGTTCATCTGCTCCTCTTCTAAGTTCATTGAACATTTTTGTAACCAGAGTTTTGAACTGTGCATCTAGTAGATTCCTTGTTTCCATTTTGTTTAGTTCTTTTTCTGAAATTTTGTTCTGTTCTTTCATCTGGGACATCTTTCTTCATCTCCTCATTTTGGCAGCCACCTGTGTTTGTTTCTATGTATTAGGTAGAGCTGCTACATCTCCCAGGCTTGGTAGAGTGGCCTAATGTAGTAGGTGTTCTGTAGGGTCCAGTAGCACAGCCTTCCTGTTTGCCCGAGCTGGGTATTCCACTTGTGCCCCATGTGTGGGCTGTGTACACTTCCCTGTTGTAGTTGAGTCTTCATTTCTATTGGCACATTAATGAAAGGAATTTACCCCCAGGCCAATCAACTGCAAGAACTGGCCGCAACCACCATGGAGGATCAGTCGTGCAGGGGGCCCATGCTATGGAGCAGGACTTATTTCAGTGGGGCTCTGGTGTCTACTGAGTCTGCCCCTTAAGTGTGTCACTTGTGGAGGTGGTTGGGCAGTGCTTCAATGTGTCCTGAAGCTTTTGACTGGGTGTGCTGGCTCTGGGGCTTCCCAGAGGATGCAGGCCAAGGTCAGATACCTAATGTGTTCTACCCAGTGTAACCTGGCATGAGCTACAAAACAATCTGCATATGGCTGCTATTTGTGCTGGCCCTGGAGGTACCCAGGAGAGGCCAAGTTGTGAACCAAGACCAGCTGCCACTAGTGTTAGACCTGGGACCACTTAGCAAGAGGTACAGTGCTTGCCAAGGCCAGATGCTGCTTGTTTGAGAGATTGTAGAAAAGTCTGAAGCATGAGCCAAGACAGGCCATTTGTATAGAAAAGCCACTGGAAACAGTTTGGGTGGGTCCAAAGTTGGGTGAGGCAGAATTTCAGAAAATCACAAGGGCTTGGTAAATAGTGTTAGCCAGGTTGATGGGGACTCAGATATGACACCCATCTGCTGAGTCTGCAGGGGAAGGGTTCATCAAAGGAACAATGGCCTCTGCCAGCACTTCTGTCTGGGAGAAAGCTGCCCCCCAGTTCTCACCCTAATGCCAGACAATTCAGTTCCTCCCACACGTCCCTGGTGACTTTCAAGCTGCTGCCCAAGCACTGGAGCTCAGAGGGAGTGAGTCTGAGTAAGAACATGTAGGGGCCCTCTAAGAAGAACTGCCTGGGACTTCAGAAGCTCTCCATCTCACTCAGCCACAATTCTTGCTGGTTTTCACAGCCAGAAATTATGGGGACTTCTCTTCTAGGGGATAGAGGGTGTGGTGTGGAGCTGGAACCTCTCCCTCTCAGGATAGGGGTCTCTAAAGCTGAGATATTCCTCCCAATTTTACCCACCACATGTGGGTGTGGGACCAACCCATTCTACCCCTCCACCCCTCCTACCAGTCTCAATGTGGCTTCTTCTTTATATCCTTAGTTGTAGGATTTCTGTTCAGCTAGATTTCAGGGGGTTCTGAATTATGGTTGTTCTGTAGTTTAGTTGTAATTTTGATGTAGTTGTGGGAAGATGTGAGTACCACATTTACCTATACTGCCATCTTGACCAGAAGCCTATAGTCAATTAATTTTTGACAATTGTGCCAAGGCCATTCAACTGGGAAAGAATAGTCTTTTCAACAAATGGTACTCACACAACTGGATAGCCACATGCAAAAGAATGAAATTGGACTCCTACCTCATATCATATATAAAAATTAGTTCATAATGGATCAAAAACCTAAATTTAAGGGCTAAAACTATAAGACTCTTACTCTTAAAACTATAAGAAAACATAGGGGTAAATCTTCTTGACTTTAGATAAGACCATGCTTTGTTAGATAGGACACCAAAAGCACAAACAAATAAAAGCATAAATTAGATATTAAAATTTATAACCTTTTGCTTCAAAGAACGTAAAAAGTCTTTTTACTTTGCTTTTGCAGAAAGTAAAAAGACAACATACAGAATGAAAGAATATTTTTGAAATCATTTATATAAGAGGTTTGTATATAAAATATATAAAGAATTTGAACATTACAACTCAAGGTAAGTAAACATAAAATACTATTTTAAAATAAGCAATTGATCTAGAGACATTTTTCCAAATAAGATAGAGAAATGCCAATGATCAATGAAAAGATGCTCAACAAAATTAGTCATCAGAGAAATACAAATCAAAACCACAAGGAGATACCACCTAACACACACTAGGGTGACTATAATAAAAAAACAGGTGTTGTAAGGATATGGAGAAACTGGAACTTTCATACACTGCTGGTAGAAACGCAAAACGGTGCAGCTGCTAAATGAAAGAAGCCAGTCACCAAAACCTATATATCATATGATTCCAAAACAGGCAATTCTATCGAGACAGAAAGTAGATTAGTAATTGCCTAAGCTGGGGGGTTTGTGGGATGGGCAGGAAGGATAGGTAAAACAGGGGGATTACTGTTAAAGTATACAGGATTTCAGGAGTGATAAAAATGTTCTGAAATTGATTGTTGGTTGCATGACTATGAGTATACTAAAAGTCATTAAACTGTATGCTTTAAATGCATGAATTGTATGGCACATGAAGTACATCTTGATAAAGCTGGTACCAAAAAAAAGAAGATAAAATCAATGTGCTAACATCGCTACTCCAGTACTAAAGGCATAGTGGCAGCCCACCAAAAAAAAATGAGGACAGACAACTGTTTGCAATGGTGAAATGAGAGGTTAGAACTGTCAGAATGACCTAGGAAAGACTCTCTCCTTCTCAGACCTACCTGGTCGGGGTGTATTATTCCAAAAAAGGACCATATACCCTATTGTTGGATGGAGAGTCAGGAGCCAAAGAGCCATTAGTGCTCTGCTGCCCAGAAGCAGCAGTTTGTCTGACTAGAACGGAGCTACGAATCACAGAAAGAGGAGGAAGATTGGGTGGTTACCATGCCAACAGCCCATTCTCCACTAGGGAAGTAAAAAGAATAGGAAACTCATGAATTGTGTGATCCATAAATGGCAAAGAACATGTGTGCTTAAAGTAAAACAGCTGAAAATTGGGGGAGGAGAATGTGAAAACAATGCAAGAAATAACCCTAGGTCCTCGAAATATGTAACATTTCATTAGCTTAATCCCTGTATGGTGCGATGGTTTACTCAGGCTGTCATCAAAATAAAGTATGTCTCTCTCCAGTTCCCATTAAACTCACACAGATCAATAAAGTTTTCTCAGGTCCTTCTCTCACGTCCTCACCCATTTCACTCTAGTTTTTAGTATATGTGCTGCTGAAGTGAGCACTCCACTTTAATTTTTAAAATGAGCCATTTAAATATCTTAAAATTTGATATAATCTTTAAACACCACTAGAATGCAACTTTTGATAAGGGCAAGACCTCAATTCACATGTCTACTGCCATATTCCTGTAACTAAGCACAGTGCTTTTAGCAAATCATCATCAGAATAAGAGGTAACACTTTACAGAAGGTTCACTTTGTTCAGAGGCCTTATAACAATATCCAAAGATAGGTATTTATGATGATGATGATGATTACTATTATTCTATATGATGTTGAAATTGGCAATTCTAGGAATTAATTTGACATTAATAATCATGAACGTGCACAAGATTTAACAATAATATATGTGCTATCACTGTTCTAAGCACTTTACTCATTAATCCTCTTAACAAGCCAGCTGAACTAGAACTATTATTAGCCTCATTTTAGGGTTGACAAAAATGAGGTGAGGGAAATTCATTAACTTGTCTAGGTTACACAGCCAATCAGTACCAGAACCAAGACTTGAAACCAGGCTGGCTGGCTCCAGAGTCCATACTTGTGACCACTATGCTGTGCGGCTCCACATGCAACCAGCACAAGTGTTATGCTCCTGGGGGCTTAGAAAACCAAAACATCCTACAACAGGACAACTGTTTACAAAAATAAACCAAAGATAGAATATCATTTATCACTTAATATAATGCTGTAGAAGAGTTAGTGACATAGAAAAACTTGTACGATATAGTGGTAAGAGGAAAAATCTAGTTGAAATATATGAGTATTTTAAAGAAAAAATATATTCTCTCCAGTGTTAAAAATCATTACCATTGTATTATAATTATAGATGACTTTTTAAATTTTTAAAAAATATTTTATTTTTATTTTTAGAGAGAGGGGAAAGGAGGGAGAAAGAGAGGAAGAGAAACATCAATGTGTGGATGCCTCTCACATGGACCACACTGGGGACCTGGCCCACAACCCAGGCATGTACCCTGACTGGGGACCAAAGCAGAGACCCTTTGGTTCACAGCCCACACTCAATCTACTGAGCTATACCAGCCAAGGCTATAGATGACTTTTTGCTCATCTGTATTTTCTAAATTTTCTGTAACTAATATATTCATTTTACCAAAAATATAATAAAATAAAAGTGTTTAATTAAAAAATTAAGCCCTGGCTGGTATAGCTCAGTGGATTGAGCGCGGGCCTGCGAACCAGACAATCGAGGTTCGATTCCCAGTCAGGGCACATGCCTGGGTCGCAGGCTGGTTCCCTGAAGGCCAGTTCCCAGCAGGGGACCCACGAAAGGCAACCATACATTGATGTTTCTCTCCCTCTCTCCTTCCCTTCCCCTCTAAAGATAAATAAATAAAATATTTTTTAAAAATTAGCAGAAAAATTAAGGAAATCCATGTCTAAACTTGATCTAAAATTTTCTCAGCCAAAATATACATAAATTATGGTCCATTTGAAAAATAAAGAGAGAAAGAACAAGATTATGATAATTTTATGTGTCACCCTAACTGGGCTAAGGGATGCCCAGAAGGCTGATAAGACATTATTTCTGGCCCTGTCTGTGAAGGTTTCTCCAGAGAAGATTAGCATTTGAATTGGTAGTCTGAGAAAAGACTGCCTTCACCTACACAGGTGGGCGTCATCCAGCCCACAGCAGACAGCACAGACAGCTTGAATGGAACAAAAGGAGAGGAATTCTCTCTTGTTAAGCTAAACTGTCCATCCTCTCCTGCCCTCAGACGAGGGAGCTCCCAGTACTCAGGCCTTTGGACTGCAAGGCTTACACCAGTGGCTCTTGTTTCTCAGATCTTTGGACTCAGACTGAATTATACTACTTGCTTTCCTGGTTTCCAGCTTTCAAACAGCAGATTGTGGGAATATCAGCCTCTATAACCACATGCGCCAATTCCTATGATAAATATCCTCATATATGGACTTCTGGCCAAGATGGAGGCATAGGTAGACACACTGTGCCTCTTCACATAACCAAAAGAAGGACAACAACAACTTAAAAAACAAAAAATAACCAGAACTGACAGAAAATCGAACTGTATGAAAGTCTGACAACCAAGGAGTTAAAGAAGACACATTCATCCAGATTGGTAGGAGGGGCAGAGTCCGGCAGCCAAGCAGAGAGGACTCACAGTGGCAGCTGGAGGACCCAGGTGGGTAAGGTGGTGGCTGGCAGACCCAGCGAAGTGGCAGATTACAGACCTGACAGTCCCACATTCGTGCTCAGATAAACTGGGAGAAACAACCGGGGAGCAGGATGGACTACGCAACCCAGGGCTCCAGCTCAGCGAAATAAAGCTTCAAACCACTGACTGAAAATACCTGTAAGAGTTGAGGCGGCAGGAGGAGAAACTTCCAGCCTCACAGGAGAGTTCATTGGAGAGACCCACAGGGTCCTAGAATGTACACAGGCCCACCCACTCGGGAACCAGCACCAGAAGGGCCCAATTTGCATGTGGGAAGTGGGGGAAGTGACTGAACTCTAGCAGAGAGCAAAGCAAACGCCATTGTTCCCTTTTGGACCTCATCTCCACATACAGTGTTGCGACGCAGTGACTGGGTTGCCCCACACAGGTGAATACCTACAGCTCCACCCCTCACTACGTAAGAGGTACATCAAGACAAAAAAAATGATCCAAATGAAAGAACAGATCAAAGCTTCAGAAAAAATACAAGTAAGCAACGAAGAGAGAGCCAACCTATCAAACGCACTGTTCAAAACACTGGTAATCAGGATGCTCACAGAATTGGTTGAATTTGGTCACAAATTAGATGAAAAAATGGAGGCTACACTAAGTGAAATAAAGGAAAATGTACAAGGAACCGATAGTGATGGGAAGGAAACTGGGACTCAGATCAATGGTGTGGACCAGAGGGAAGAAAGAAACATCCAATCAGAAAAGAATGAAGAAAAAAGAATGAAGAAAAAATGAGGAGAGGCTGAGGAACCTCCAAGACAACTTTAAACGTTCCAACATCTGAATTATAGGGGTACCATCAGGAAAAGAGGAAGATCAACAAGTAAAAAAGTTATTTGAACAAATATTAAAGAACTTCCCCAGTCTGGCAAAGGAAATAAACTTCCAGAAGTCTAGGAAGCTCAGAGAGTCCAAAAGAAGTTGAACCCAAGGAGGAACACACCAAGGCACATCATAATTACATTACCCACGGTTAAAATTAAGGAGAGAATCCTAAAAGCAGTAAGAGAAAAGGAGACAGTTACTTACAAAAGAGTTCCCATCAGACTGTCAGCTGATTTCTCAAAAGAGACCTTACAGGCAGGAAGGGACTGGAAGGAAGTATTTGAAGTCATGAAAGGCAAGGACCTATATCCAAGATTACTCTATCCAGCAAAGCTTTCATTTAGAATGGAAGGGCAGATAAAGTGCTTCTCAGATAAGGTCAAGTTAAAGGAGTTCATCATCACCAAGCCCTTATTATATAAAATGTTAAAGAGATTTACCTAAGAAAAAAAGACAAAAAATATGAACAGTAAAATAACAGCAAACTCACAATCATTAACAACCATGCCTAAAACAAAAACAAAAGCAAACTAAGCAAACAACTAGAACAGGAACAGAACCACAGAAATGGAAATTATATGGAGGGTTATCAACAAGGGAGTGGGAGGGGGAGAGTGAGGGAAAAGTTACAGATAATAATAGCATAGATGGTAGGTAGAAAATAGGAAGGGGGAGGGTAAGAATAATATTAAGAAATATAGAAGGCAAAGAAGTTATATGTACAACCCATGGACATGAACTAAAGGGGGGAATGTGGGTGGGAGAGGGTATGTAGGGTGGAGGGGAGTGAAGGGAAAAAATGGGACAACTGTAATAGCATAATCAATAAAATATATTTTTAAATATCCTCATATATAATTACATATGGTTTTCTGGAAAACTTTGAATAATAAAGATTATTCACCTACATTTCAGCAAAGCATCAGTATTCTCCAAAACAAATTTCACAAAACAGTTGGTCTATACATAATAATGACAACCAAAGAGGGTTCTGTGGTCAAATACGTGTGGGGAATCCTCAAACAAGTGTATTGCAGGACTTCTCAGAGTTTTTAATATGCCAATATGTATTATGAATGTCAGAGTGAGACACAAAAAATATATATCATTTTTCAAACTCATCTGGGTTCCAAGCTCTTTTTTCCCACAGAGCATCTTAAGGAAATGTTCCTCAGAACATACCAGCAAATGCAGATTTATATGAAGGTAAAGAAGAAGCAGAAATGTTGGACAATCTTAAATCCAAGTAGGTGCTTTTGGGGAAAGATGCAAAAACATGGTAACTTCCCAAAGAAGCAATAAGAACATAGCAGGATGACTTTCTTCTTTAAGCTATTTAAGAAAAAGAAAAAAAATGCTAGTAACGGAAAAGGGGGAGGATTCTGTATGCATATCCACTCCCTGAGCTCTACCTCCCTCCCAGCAGTTACTAGAGTTGGCTACAAGTCTACAAGGTCTGGTAAGAGATCTTGAATCTTTTTTTTTTTTCAGTTTTATTGAGGTATAATTGACATGTAACACTGTATAAGTTTAAGATATACAATGTAATGGTTGACATACATGTATTGTGAAATGATTACCACAGTCAGGTTAGTTAATACATCTATACCTCACATAGTTACCACTTATTGTGACCTCTAAGCAACTTTCAAGCATACAATACAGTATTGATAACTAAAATCACCAGATTTTATATTAGATCCTCAGAACTTATCCATCTTATTACTAGAAGTTTGTACTGCTGACCAACATCTCCTCATTTCCCACACCCCACCAAGACCCTGACAACCACCAATCTACTTCCTGTCTGAGTTCAGCTTCTTTAGATTCCACATACAAGTGAGATCATAGTGTATTTGTCTTTCTCTGACTGACATTTGACTTAGCATAATTCCCTCAAGGTTCATCCATGTTGTTGCAAATAGTGGGATTTCCTTCCATTTTTTCTTCAGATATATACCCAGAAGTAGATTGATAGATTATAGGGTAGTTACATATTTAATTTTTTGAGGAACCTCCATACTGTTTTCATTAATGGCTGTACCAGTTTACATTCCCACCGACCCAAGGGATGTGGGTTCCCTTTCTCCACATCCTTGCTAGCATTTATGTCCTCTTGTTTTTTTGATAATATCCATTCTAACAAGTATAAGGTGATGTCTCATCATGGTTTTGATTTTCATTTCTCATAATTAGTGATGTTGAGGCCCATTTCACATATCTGTTGAACATCCGGATGTCTTCTTTCAAAAAGGTCTATTCAGGTCTTTTGTCTAGTTTTTAATTAGATTATTTAGTGTTTCTATTGAGTTGTATGAGTTCCTTATATATTTTGATTATTAATCAAATATATGATTTGCCAGTATTTTCTCCCATTCTATAATTTGCCTTCTCATTTTGTTGCTGACCTTCACTATACAGAAGCTTTTCAGTTTTATATACTCCCATTTGCTTATTTTTCCTTTTGTTTCTTGTGTTTTGGGTGTCATATCCAAAGAGTCATTGCCAAAACCAATGACAAGGGGCTTTTTCCCTGTTTTTTTTTTCCTAGGAGTTTATCATTTCAGGTCTTAACATTTAAGTCTTCAATCAATTTTGAGTTAACTTTTGTAAATGGGGTCCAATTTTAGTCTTTTTCATGTGGCTGTCCAGTTTTCCTAACATAAGGTAATTTTTTTAAAAAAAAAAAACTGTCCTTTACCCATCGAGAATTCTTGGCTCCTTTGCCAAAAATTAGTTGACCATATATAAATGGGTTTATTTCTGGGTTCTCAATCAAATTCCATGGGTCTATGTGTCTCTGCCATATTGTTCTGATTTCTACAGCACTGTAATATAGTTTAAAATCAGGATGTGTGATGTCTCCAGCTTTGCTCTTCTTTGGCAAGACTGCTTTGGCTATGCAAGGTCTTTGTGGTTCTCTACATATTTTTGGATTGATTTATCTATTTCTGTGAAAAATGCCACCAGAATTTTGACAAGAATTACACTGACTCTATTAACTTTGGGTAGTACTAACATTTTAACAATACTAATTCTTCCAATCCACAAACACAGAATATCTTTCCATTTATGTATGTCTTCCTCAATCTCTTTCATCAGTGTCTTATAGTTTTCAGTACACACATTCACCTCTGTTAAATTTATTCTTAGGTATTTTATTGTTTTTATGCTATTGTAAATGGGATTGTTTTTCTTGATTTATTCCTTAGTTTCTTGCTAGTGTATAGAAATGCAACTGACTTTTGTATGTTGATTCTGTATCCTGCAACTTTACCAAATTTGTTTATTAGTTCTAATACTTTTTTAGTGGAATCTTTAGCATTTTCTGTATTTGGACATGTCATCTGAAAACACACATAATTTTACTTCTGCTTTTGTGATCTGTATGCCTTTTATTTCCTTTCCTTGCTCTGGCTAGTACTTCCAATACTATGTTCAACAGTACGGAGAGAGTGGATAGCCCTGTCCTTTTCCTGACCTCAAAGGAAAAGCTTTCAACCACTGAGTATGATGTTAGCTGTGGGTTTGCCATATCTGGCTTTTATTATATTAAGGTGTGCTCCTTCTATACCAAATTTGTAGGGTGGTGTTAATCATGAAAGGGTATTGAAGCACTTTTTCTGCCTCTGTTAAAAAGATCATTTGATTTTTCTATTAATGTGGTTTATCACACTTATTGATTTGCATATCTTAAACTATCCTTGCATCCCAAAGTTAAACCCCACTTGATCATGGTATGTGATCTACTGTCAAATTCAGTTTGCTAGTACTTTGTTGAGAATTTCTGCATCACTATTCGTCAGGGACATTGACCTGTAGTTTTATTTCCTTGCACTATCCTTATCTGGCTTTGGTATCAGGATAATTCTGGCCTTATTAAAATGAGTTTTGGAATGTTCCCTTCTCTTCAGGTTTTTGGAAAAGTTTGAGAAAGACTGATTATTTATTCTTCCTGGAATGTTTGGTAAAATGTACCAATGAGATCACCTAATCATGGGCTTTTCTCTTTTGGGAGATTTTTGGTTACTGATACAATCTCCAATGAGATCACCTGATCATGGGCTTTTCTCTTTTGGGAGATTTTTGGTTACTGATACAATCTCCTTAATCATTATTGGTCTGTTCAGATTTTCTACTTCTTTTTTATTTAGTCAACCTTTTGGAAGGTTGTATGTTTCAAGAATTTATCCATGTCTTCTAGGTTATACAATTTCTTGGCACATAATCATCCACATTGGCCTCTTATGATCATTAGTATTTTTTTGTATCAGTGGTAATGTCTCTTCTTTCATTTATAATTTTGAGTCTTCTATTTCCTTGGTTAGTCTAGCTAAACATTGGTCAGTTTTATCCTTTTATTAAAAAAACCAACTCTTGGTTTTATTGATTTTTTCTATTGTCTCTCTAGTCTCTTTCATTTATATCTGCTTTAATCTTTATTATTTCCTTTCTTCTGCTAAGTTTAGGCTTAGTTATTTTTCTTCTTTTTCTAATTCTATGAGGTATAAAGTTAAGTTGTTTATTTGGAAACTTGGAGTCTTAAATCAGACCAAGTGCACAAGCCACACTCAAGGGAACTACATAAAGAACTTCAAAAGAAAATTTTTTACTGACAAGAGAACCATACCCACAGGCATGAACATCATCACTGACCACTGACTAAGACGAATATGGACAGAGCTTCCAGGAATCTGGCAGGAGGCTTATTAAAAATTGAGAAGTAGGTAGAAGCAACCTAGGTGCCCAACAGTAAATGAATGGATCAAAAAACTATGGCACATTTGTACAATAGAATTCTATACAATAGAAAGAAAGAAGGAGCTCCTATCCTTTGCGACAGCATGGATGGAACTGGAAAGCATTATGCTAGGTGAAATAAGTTGGGCAGTGAAAGACAAATACCATATGATCTCACCTTTAACAGGAACCTAATCAACAAACAAACAAACAAGCAAAATATAACCAAAGACACTGAAATAGAGAACAGGCTAACAGTGACCAGAGGGGAGAGGGGAGGGAATTTCAGGGGAAGGAAAGGGGAAGGGTTTGCAGAAACAAGTATAAAAAATACACGGACAAACACAAGGGGGGGGTAGAAATAGGAGGGAGGTGGGAAGGGCTGGGGGGGTGGGCTGGGATGGGAGTAAAAGGCAGAAAACTATACTTGAATAATGAAAAAAAATTTTAATTGAGCAATAGGGACAAGATAAATTTAATTGTACTTGATTTTTATGCCAAAGACTGGGCCCTTCAAAAAGGAGAAATTAGGAAACTAATGTAGAATCAGATAGAACTTTTGTTTAATAGTTCAACTTCCTACTCAACAAGTATATCTTCAGCTATACATACATTTGTTCATGCCATTTTCTCTGCCTGGAATACTTCTTCCTAACCACTTTTTATTCTTTATTCTTCTTGTCCTTCAAAATTTACCTCAAGCATCATCCCCTTTAGGAAGGGTTCTCCAAAGTTGCAGTTAACATATTTGCTTTCATAATACACTTTAAGGAACAAGTAATCATTGCACACCTACCACCTGGAAGGTACCTGATGCATTCCTCCTTCATAAAACACCTAATTGTACTACAGAATATAATTTTCACTGATCTATTTACATTTTTTACATTTTACCCCCACTCATCCATCCCAGAGTCTATGCAGTGCCTCCATTCCTATGAAGTAGGTGCTAGAGATCAAAATAATTCAGACGTTGCCCCTGCCTTCAGGTAACTCGAGCTACAGAGAAAAAAGGAGATAAACAATTACAGCTCATAATAGGATGAAGTATGCAGTAAATAATGGCATGGGCAAAAGAAGTTCTGGGCTCTCAAGAAAGAAATTGTGTACATAAGCTTTGTATAGAAAAATATGGTCAGTACCCTGAACCTGTCTTGTAATAAGCTCATCGCACATGCACAATGGCCTTATAAATAGCCTTAACACCCATCACCATTCAGCTCAGAGAGGATGAGTGCATTTGCATTTCATCTCTTTCTTTATAGAGTTAAGCTGCATTTGAGAAACTAGGTATTCTTCCATTTATGTGGCGGTCTTAACAAGCAAAGTTCAGACCAAGGAATGAGAGAGAGAGCACAAAAGAAAATGCATGGCATCCACAATCTTTAATCTGCAATTGTGTGTAGGTGTTACAATCATTCTATTATTGGACTTTAAGCAGCTGGTTCAGTTGAAAATCAAGTTCATGAACAGAACTTCTGTAACCATAAAGGATTTTCCCCTGTGATGAAGTACTAAAATGATAGGTGTTAAATACAAAGGAAAGAGAGATTTCTGAGAGACATCTGTCTCAATCAGATTTCGAAAGAAGAAGCCAAGAGATTATCTGAGGCAGGGGCAGACAGGGGGAAGTCAGAAGTCACTAGGAGGTGGTATCCTGACTTATTAGAACTTGATGACGCTCACCCAGGAAGTTCCTTCCAAAAGGGCACAGGCAAAATAGGAAAAGTACCTCCTCAGTTCATTCATAACCTTGAATGCCTTCCCCATGTGGGCAGGGTTGACAGTGACAGTCCTCTGGTTCTTCTCATCATCCCCAGCCTGTATCGGTGGCTGGGAGCTCAGCTTGATGCTGTAAACAGGAAGGAAGTGGGAGGGGGAAAAAAGGATCACATGTTGGTAAACCATTCACCTGACTGCCACAAGGCCGTGCATTTTCCCACCCACCAGGGGCATCTCTGTTAGCCTATTCTGTTAACCACAGACGCAGCAGGGAAGTAATGCATTGGGTCAGGCATTTCTACAGGATCTTTCAATGTAAAATGCATTCATTCCTCTGGTAGAAGCCAGGTCCTAGCTCAGCTTCTTCCACCAAGCACTTTTGTGACTGTGTCAGTGTCCTTAACTGCCATCTTTCCATCCCCTAACACGGTAAGGAGTGGGAGGACACTATACCACTCAATTCATAGTGTTTGTTCATTCAACATCCAATGGAGCTTACTATGTACCAGGCACTGTATTTAAATTTAAGGGAAACACAATAATAAGTGAGGCACAGACTCTGCTTTCACAAAACTTCGAGCTCAATGGAGGAGAAAGCCAAGTAAGCATTTAGCCACTGTATTGTAAGTATTGGTTCAGTAAGAGTTAAAGAAGCACAAAGGATGGGCAACTGTCCCAATGCTGGTATGTTGAGGGAAAACTTCATATATTAACCAGGTAAAAAGGAAGATGGAAAGTGTTCTGGCAGAGGGAACAGTATGCACAAAGACCTGGAGAAAAAGAGTCAAGTGTTTCAAAGTACTGAAGTTCAGTAAAACTAGAGAAGATTATCAAGAGAAAAGGCTAGAAGACTGAACAGGCTGTGTCATATAAGGTAAGCAGTTTGGATTTCATTCTGTAACCATGAGAAGCCTTTGAAGGGTTTTAAGCAGAGAAGTGAGCAGGAAGCATGATGTGTATGAACACATCTATGCTTCAGAAAGATCACATTGGCTATGGTACAGAGAACAGTGACACAAGGGTAAGTGCTTTGGGGAAAACCATATCCCATACAAAGATAAGGGGTTGTAATTTGTTATGAAAAGAAAGGCTGTCTATGTGAGCTAAATGAGCAGGTGGTAACTAGCAAGAGTCATTTATAATCTCAAAGCCCTCTGTACTAAAGAAAAAACATACTCAGATCCCAACTACTCCTAAGCAACATGTCTAAAGTCAGCGAGAATGAATCAAAAGAATGAGCAAAAAAGGACTTTCTCCCCAGACTGATGAAACTATTCAGGTCCGTGGTCTAGTCTGGAACCTTGGAGTCACCTCTGTTAGGACAAGGCTAAGCTTTGCTTTGCTAGTAGCAAAACAAAACCTTCTCCACATCTTTAGAACTGGGGACCCACAATTCACTCCAACTCTAACTCCAAGACGGTAAGGGTAGTTTCCTTTGCCTTTCCCTTTCCCTCTGTCCATGCTACTACCTAGCTTAGCAAACTGGCTTGAGAAAGGGAATACTGTAATTACAAGAATGTTCCAGAGACCTGAGAATCTCCGTAGATGTCACACTGGAATTTGTGACATTCAAATGTGCATGCCGAACCCCTTCAGCTTCCTTTCTTCAGTGCAGCAAATGTAAGCCACAGACGTCTGAACTGTGGGACTGTGTATACGAGTGCAAAGAACTTAGGCAAGCACAAGACAGTAACTATAAAGAGATGCACAAAGGCAGATGATTAGAGCTATGTGTTTAAAGAGATAAAGAAAATCTCAAAACTGAAACTGTGATCAGGAAGTGGAAGTACCCAATAAAGATGAAAAACTTCATGTAAGAAACCCCACAAGCATAGTTTGTTTTATAGTTAGTGTCCTTCCATCCTCCAAGGCCAGAAAGATATTTTATTTTATACTACTGTCTTTTATATTTAATCCCTTATTTTAGCTTATGTTGCTTTTTGTGTCATGATGTGAAATAGGGATCTATTTTTTCGTCTAAGTTCCACTTATTGAATACTTCTTGCTGTTCCTACTTACCTATCATGCCGCCTTAGGTCACATACTAAAGTTCCAAATATACAGAAATCTGTTCCTGGACACTCTAACCTATTCCACTGGTCAGTTTATCTGTCTCTGTACCAGTAACACATTATTTCTGCAACTTCATAATAAGGCCTGTTATCCAATAGAACAAGTCCCCAGGCCTATTACTACTCTTCAGATGAGGTGACTGTTCAGTCTCTCTACTCTTTCACACAAATTTTCGCATCAGCTTATCAAGTTCCATGAAAGACTGTGATGGGATCTGGAAAGAAACTGCATTGAATTTATAGATCAATTTGAATGGAACTTACACTTTTCTGATATTATGTCTTCCTATGCACGAACATAGAATACCTTTCCATTTATTTAGGTCCTCTTTACTCTGACTCAAACTTTTATATTTTTCTATATGAGGATCTTACAAATATATGACTAAGTACCTTATGGTTTTTGTTGCCATTTTATAATGGAAATGGTATCTTTAATTATCAGTATCTTTATTAATAATTTTAAATAATGGTATCTTTAATGGTACTTTTAATAATGGTATCTTTATTATCTTTTAAATTATATATTTTTATTATTATGGTTTATAAAATGCAACTGATTATGGCAAACTGATCTTATCTCCAACCACCTACCAAATGTTTCTATTTCTAATTATTTGTCAAAAGATTTTATTAGGTGTTCTGTATAAACAATCATATTGCTTGCATATAATGCAAGAGTTGTTTTCCTTCTTTTCTAATTCTTAGGGCTCTAATTTCTTTTTGAAAGAAATTCTGCACTGGCTAATGTGTGCTAATGAATATTCTTGTCATCCTTCTGATTTTAAAGGTGTTTCTAATGTTTCCCCATTGTACATGTTTGCTGTATGATTTTTGTAGATGCCCTTCCTTAATCAAATTAAGGAAATTCCCTTGTATATTTTTTTAATCATAGTTATGTTGAATTTTATCAAATGTTTTTGTGAATCTAATCAGATAATCATATGGACTTTCCCCTTTATTCTTTTTATGTGGTAAATAATACTAACACATTTTCTAAAACCAAACCATGCTTGTATCCCTGGGATAAATCTAAAAACTATAAAACATTGCTCATATATTCATTATAAATGTTATCTTCAAATTGTAGAGAGACTTAAAAGCCAGGAAGAGACAATATAATTTGGTATCAATCAGGGAACCACTGAAGGTTTTTAACAGGGAACTAATAAGATGAGTGCTCCTAAAAGCCCAGTGAACAAACACTGTTAGTTCCATTTCACACACACAGAATAAATGTAGACCAAACAGAGCCATTTTGGAAGCACTGACAACAATCTCCCATGTGACTAGCAGCCGGGATAGCTTGCTCTTCCTTGTTGTGTTTTTATAATTTCCAGCCTACCAGAATGGCCCAATAATAATATATCCCTGTTAATATAATGTTGTGCTTAACAAAAGATTGTCTATTATCGGAGAATCAAAGTTCAAAATGCATTTTACACTAAAGCCTCCCTGAAAGAACCACGTGATGACTATAGGGCTGGGTAGGGCCCCATTCTATTCAGAGCCCTTTCCACCCTTGATGCGAAGGAAAGACTTGACATCAGAAGGAACCCAGGGTTTCTATCATCCCTTGCTCTGCTTGGCTGTGAAGACGCAGGAAGTATGGAGTGAGGTCTCTCGTTTCTAGAAGATGCAAGCTTCTTGGCAACCCACTAGCCTTCCAGGGAGCAGGAAGTTAAGAAAAGAGAGGATCTGGCCCTGGCTGGTGTAGCTCAGTGGATTGAGCGCGGGCCTGCGAACCAGACAATCGCGGTTCGATTCCCAGTCAGGGCACATGCCAGGGTTGCAGGCAGGTTCCCTGCAGGCCATTTCCCAGCAGGGGACGCACGAAAGGCAACCATACATTGATGTTTCTCTCCCTCTCTCCTTCCCTTCCCCTCTAAAGATAAATAAATAAAATCTTAAAAAAAATACATGGTATGAACAGGTCATCTGGTCATGCTTAAAAAAAAAAAAGAGAGGATCTGAGGGCTCAGAGAAGTTAAGAATCTTGTACAAGGTCACAGATAATAAGTGTCAGAGATGGGATCTGAGCTCAGGTGTCCTTGACTTGAATCAGCCCAAATTATTTACACCACAGCCTATACCCTCTGGCAATATAGTACATATATACATACACACACACACACACACACACACACACATACACATGACTCAGCCTAGAATCACACACTCAGACACAGAGTTGCTAGATCCCACCATTCCCTCTCCTACACCTTTCTCCCTCAATTCATGCCAAATCTTAACTAGTTAATCCCCAACAGATAGCCCAATCCCACTCTCTCAAGGCCCAATCCCCAGCATGCTCAGTTCTTGATACCAGACAGGGCTGGTAGACTCCCCTCCCCACCTGTGAAACACAGACCATGCTGAGGTATATTCTCCTCTCTTGCCAAAGTTCAATGTCTAAGACATACTTTTCACCCTATCCAGACCCAGCCAAAATCACACACACCTCTAGGTAATACCTCTGATATCTCTGATATCTCTGGGCAGACTCAGCCACAAGATGCTTTTTTTAAAAATATTTATTTTAGAGAGGGAGAGAAACGTCAATGCGAAAGAAGAACATCAGTCAGTTGCCTCTGTCCAGGAACAAAACCCACAGCCCAGGCACATGCCCCGACCAGAAATGGAACCAGCAACTTTTGCTTTGTTGGAGGATGCCCAACCAATTGAGCTAGACCAGTCAGGGCAGCCCCAAGATGTTTTCTGCTGAAAAGTGTTTATTAGTATATGCCCTTACTCTAAGCACAAAGTGGTTGATTTCTCCAAGACTAAAGAACTGACTCCAGCTTCAACCCACCTTTAAGCCTCAGGCCCTATTAAAACCACACCAGGCTTTAAGAACTCTCACCCAGCCCAGCTGAGGTGATTCAGTCTTCAGAGTTTCATGATCTGGCAAGAGGCCTATCAGTTTTGTCCACAGTGTTAATTTATATGTGGCCCTTCCACCATATCTGAAGCTCTGGCTGCTGAACAATGGAGCCTTCATCCATGCTCAGATGTCGCAGAGTTGCAGCAACTTTCAAGTTGAGCCACAGTTAAGATTCAAATGGGTCAAAAATAATAGATGTACTTTTGCCAAGATGGAGGCATAGGTGGTGACGCAGTGCTTCCTCACACAACCAAGTTTAGAGACAATTAAATATTAGTAACAGAAAACATAGCCACAACACAGAAAACTGAACTTTTCGGAAGTCTGATAACAACAAATTCTTCAGCCTGACTGGTAAGAGGGGCGAAACCAGCAGCTGGAGGAGCAGGGTTGCACAGGAAAACTCTGTCAGACAGACTCAGGTGCGCGGAATCCAGGAGCAGGGTTAGACCTGGTGGGCAACTCAGTGAATGACCGCGGGGAAACAGCAAGGGAGCGGGGCTGCGGGGCTGCGGGTTGACTGTGGTCTTGCATCCGTGTGTGGATAGACAAGCGAGGGAGTGGGCTATTGGACCGGGACCCAGCAGGTCCCCTCGGCGAGCTGTAGCGGAGCGTGCCACCATTTCCCCGCTCTGACCCCGCCTCCACATACAGCGTCATAACCCAGCGACCTAAGTGGCCCTGCCCTGGTGAACCACCTGAGGCTCTGCTCCTCACCCAGGGGCAAGAAACAGCAGAGGAGGCCGCCATTTCCCCGCTCTGACCACGCCCCCACATACAGAGTCACAACCCAGCGACCTGGGAGTCCAAGGCTCCCCTCCTCGTACTTAAGGGGCATGAACAGAACAAAATGGCTCCAGAAGATCTCAAAGCCCCAGAGCCTATAAATCTAAGCAATGAAGAAATAGCAAAACTCTCAGACGCACAGTTTAAAACACTGCTGATCAGGATCCTCACAGAACTGGTTGATTATAGCCACAAATTAGATATACATATGAAGGCGAAACTAATTGAAATGAATGGAATTACACAGGAAATCAATAGCGATGAAAAGGAAACTGGGTCTCAAATCAATGGAGTGGACCAGAGTTGGCCAAACAGAAAAGAGTGAAGAAGCAAGAATTCAAAAAAATGAGGAGAGTCTTAGGAACCTCCAGGACATCTTTAAACATTCCAACATCCGAATTATCGGGGTACCAGAAGGGGAAGAGGAACAGCCACCAGTGGAAAACTTATTTGAACAAATAATAAAGGAGAATTTCCCCAATCTGGCAAAGGAAATAGCCTTCCAGGAAATCCAGGAAGCTCAGAGAGTCCCAAAGAAGTTGGACCCAAGAAGAAACACACCAAGGCACATCATCATTACATTAGTCAAGATTCAAATGAAGGAGAGAATCCTAGAAGCAGCAAGAGCTAAGGGGACAGTCACCTACAAAGGAGTCCCCATCAGACTGTCAGCAGATTTCTCAAAAGAGACCTTACAGGCAAGAAGGGGCTGGAAAGAAGTATTCCAAATCATGAAATCCAAAGACCTACAACCAAGATTACTCTGTCCAGCAAAGCTTTCATTTAGAATGGAAGGACAGATAAAGTGCTTCTCAGATAAGATCAAATTCAAGGAGTTCATCATCACCAAGCCCTTACTATATGAAATGTTAAAGGGACTTACCTAAGAAAAAGAAGTTAAAAAAACATGAACAGTGAAAGGACAGCAAACTCACAGTTATTAACAACCACACCTAAAACAAAAGCAAACTAAAAGGATAGCTAGATCAGGAGTGGAAACATAGAAACGAAGATCTCAAGGAGGGTTAGCAACAGGGGAGTGGGAGGAGAAGGGGGGAGAAGGTACAGAAAATAAGTAGCATAGACAGTAGATAGAAAGTAGATGGGGGGGCAAGAATAATATGGGAAATATAGAATCTAAGGGACTTGAGACACATGGTCATAAACTAAGGGGGGGTAATGGTGGGGATGGGGGGTAGGGTGGAGGGGAATGAAGGGGGGAATAGAACAACTGTAATGGCATAATCAATAAAAATAAATAAATAATTTAAAAAAAAGAAAAACAATTAAAAAATTGTAATATAAAAAAATAAAAACAAAAGAATAGCCAAGTGCTGGAAGCAATCTAAGTGCCCATCAGTAAATGAATGAATCAAAAAACTATAGTACATTTACACAATGGAATTCTATGCAGCATAAAGAAAGAAGGAGCTCCCACCATTTGCAACAGCATGGATGGAAGTGGAAAGCACTGTGCTAAGCAAAATAAGTCAGGTGGTAAAAGACACATACCATATGATCTTGCTTTTAACAGGAATTTAATCAACAAAACTAACAAGCAAGCAAAATATAACCAAAGACACTGAAATTGAGAACAGGCTGACAGTTTCCAGAGGGGCCAGGGGAGGGAATTTCAGGGGAAAATGGTGAAGGGTTTGCAAGAACAATTATAAAGGACACATGGGCAATAATAAGGGAGAGTGGAAACAGATGGGGGGAAAAGGCAGAAAATGATAAACAACAATAAAAATATTTTTAAAAAAATAAAATAATAGATGTGATGAGAGGGGTGGGCCAGCCAGAATCCTTGTAGAATTCTTCCCTATAGAATTATACAGAAATAATTATCAAAGAAATTTCTACTCCCCACAGAATCAGAACACATCAAACTAGTCAATTTTGTCAAACCACCACATATCTAGCCCAGAAGTTTAATTGAGTTCACATACTGTCCTGTTATTATTAAACATACTTACATGAACCACCACTGTGCCATGGTGAACCCAGTATAGTAATTCCTCCAGCTCAGTAGGTAAAAATGCCAACAACAGCTCACAGAAAGGGGACTGAAAGTTGGCTCAGACACAATTCAGACTCTCAATGATGCTATGTAAGAAGTCATACATATGAGATAGTCAAGATCCATAGCCATAAGAGCAATGAACATGACTGGCCCTTCCTTCCTGGGCTTCTCTGCTTCTCTTTTTTCCTTGGCCTCTCACCTGCTGTTCTCCATTATAGATGCCCTCCCTCCAAATACTTCCACTAGTAAACTGACCCTTCTAAAAGGTCACTGTGACCACATCTTTCAGATCCTCATTGCCCATACATCTCCTCAGGGTCCATGAAGGTTATAAGCCGGAGGCTCAGTCACAGCCCTCTGCTTCCACTTGTTCTGAATATTGGGTGTCCACATAAGGTGTCCTTTCAAAGGACTCTGTAGCCAGAAAGCTGAAAAGTCATCAGCCTACAGGATAAAGACATGATTTTTGTCTAGTATCCAAAGCCCTCCTTGTCCTGGACTGGATATAAATGCTGGCCTTTCCTCTCACTTAATTAAATTTTTACTGGGCACTTATATACTGAGCAGATGAACTCTCTACTGTAGACAGATTCTCCCTTCCCATACTCTAAATACCCATTCTTCTAAAACCAGCTAAGCTTTGCCTCCTCTGTAAAGCCCTCTGAATACTTCAGTCCTATCTCTGCCTTTCCAAAATTCCTACGGTATTTCTGCCTTATAACTCAAGTGGCACATAAAATACTTCCCCGTATTTACCTTTTCATGGTATCCATCTAACCATCCATCTCCCTCATACTCGGTTTGACACACCTGGTGGGCAAGACAATGTATCCAAGGACTCTCTGAATGGCCTGGCCTGCCCAACATAAAGCCATGCCCACAATAGGCCCTCATTACATAATTGTCATCATTGAACTCTGACCTGAAGACCTTTCAATTATCCTTACAATTGGTAGTAGAGCAGAGTAGGATAGTCTGCCCCAACCACTGCCTCCAACCCTAACAAAATAGTGCAGTGATTGCAATTTCTGCCTAAGGGAGGAGGGGGTGGGAGGAGGTGGAGGGGGTATAAAGGGTAAGAAAATGTAATGGAAAAAATACAATAAAAAATAAACTACTTTAAAATTTTAAAAACCAAAGTAGAGTTGGCCTTCAGAGTTAAACTACAAATCAATACACATAAAATATTAATTGTAGAGTTTACAAATAAAAATATATACATGCTAAATATTAGAAGCTCTTCCCATGGCATACTACCTCCCACAGCCTTTTTTCCTGCCCTACCCTATGCTGTAAATTCCAGATCTGCATGTTCAATGTTTTAGCTCCCAAACTTAGATTTTGCAGAGTAAGTCATACTCAACATATCCAAAACTGGTGCTCTCTGCCCTCCTTCAAGCCTCCTCTTCTTCCTGTATTCTCCATCTCCAAGGCATAACCAACCACCCATTTACCTATCCAAAGCAAAAATTTAGATATCATCCTTGATATACTCTCTCTCTCTCCCTCCCTTCCTCCCTTTACATACAGCCGTTAAGTCCTATCAAACCTATGTTCCTTTAATATCTCTCCACTCCGTAGTCACTGCCACAACAACCTCAGTCCAAGCCATCATGACCTCTTGTCTGGATTGCTACAATAGCCTCTCAGAATCCGGAGTGATCCTCACAGAATGTCAATGTGAGCATGGAATGTGGTCCCTCACTGCATTCAGAATAAATCTCAGAGACCTAGCCTGGCCCCTCATAATCCCATCACTGCCCTGAAGACTTCTTGTTACCGTAGAACTAAACTACTTGCAATTGCCTAAATACACCGGACTTGCCCTATCCCCACTCATTCCCCAGACTTCTAGCTCATTCCTATCAGCCCTTCAAGCCTCTTGCTGTAAGTCTTCCCTTTCACCCTCTGCTACCCACTAGATTAATTTCCCTTCTTGTGTGTTCCCACAGAACTCTGTGCTTCCCTCTGTATCACAATGTAATTACCTCTTACTTCTCTGTCTCCCCCACAGAGTGTGTGCTGGTAAATGTTTAACAGTTGTTTGCCAAGGAAGGGAACCCTGATTTTTAACATTTGCCAATTTCCACGATGTAAATACTCCCACCACAGCATATTTCAAGCTACCAGCACAACGGTCACTTGACTACACGGAGTTGGGAAGAGATGTGCCGCAGCACGTCACTACATCACCACACAGCACTTCCACTACACGGACACGAGACATAATCTAGGAGACACAGATCAGAATAGCTTAATTAGAAACTGATGAGTTTTGAATATTTATTACACTTGTTTTTAATATAATTAAGTCACATAATTTAATTTTTAATAAGAGCTGTATTTAAGAACTGACTCACAAAATTCCTAAAAATTTAATAAACATCTCTTGCAAGTAAGTGGGTGATTATTGGCTCCAGCACACCACTGCCCACCCTAGACTTTGAGCTCCCTGAAAAACGGGATGGTGTCTTATTTCCCTCTCTATTCTTAGCTTCTGGCACATGACAGGTGCTCAATAAATGATTATTGAGTAAGTGAATGGACAGGTAAGTAAAGGAATAACCACCAACTATTCCATCTATCTTCACTTCCCTTTATTAAAATAATTATGGCTTTGTCCCTCTCGGCTTCCCCTCCTGCCTTCCCCATGAGGTATTTGGGGAATTCTTTCTTAGCCAGTCCAGTTTCCCTGCATCAGGAGGATGGGGGCCAGAGAAAGCCAGCATCAACCAGAGATGAAGGAAGGCAGCAAGATGGGCTGCTATTGCTGCTTACTGTGTCAGTTTTTAGGCTCTTTCCATCGCTGAAGAAAATTCTGGCAATGACTGGAAAGGAAAAGGCATTCAAAAGCATGTAAGCAAAGTAGGAAACAGAAAAGCCTGTGAGTAGGCCGACTGTGCAGAAGTGTTTGGGGATGGGGGGCAGCGGGGTGGGGGGGGCAGTGGTGGAGAGGGCCTGTCAGATGAGTATCCAGGGTGTGAGAGAAAGAGGAGAGGAAAGGGAAGTCTTAGAAATGCTCCTGAGTGCTATGAACTGCATCGCCTCTAAAAGGCTTCAAGACATTCAAATAAAGTTTCAGCAGGCTGCACCGATACTGGGCCACACACACAGAGCCCAGGCACATTATGTTCAAGCTACAGATGAGATAGAAAAAGAGGAAAGTCACCCAAAGAAGAAAAAAACCAACTCGGTTGGAATAAAACTATACCAAATGCATTAAAAATCCCTCATCGAAAAAAGTAGTACCCTTTAGTGCTCGCTTCAGCAGCACATATACTACAAAGAAGTAGTATCCGTTATAAAGAGAAAGCAAAAAACAAGAATCAGAAAGAGAAAGCCCCTGGTCCCACTCATCCCACACTATCCAGGAAAGAAAATTATTAAATTAACAGATATAGTCATTTGGTTCAGCCTCAGGTCAGACCCCTGTAGTGAAGCTTGAAGCCTATAAATATTTAAGTGCCATAACTCAGTCCCTAGTTTACCATGAAACTTTTTTTATCAATTTAAGCCTCCCCCATGGTTCTCCTTCAGGAAGCAAGAAAGTGGTGGCAAACCCTCAGGAACATCTTGCCAGTAATAGTTTTCACAGTAAATTAACAAATTGCCACTCTGACCATTGTACTTCAGGTATGAGGTCATCAGCTTGACCCAGCTTCTCCAAGTCTGGGCAACATTAGGATGCTGACGAGATAGGATTTTGGAACCTATAGGACTCTGGGCAAACTGCAGATCTAGCATGTATCCCAATCCTAAAGTTCAAGCTCAAAAGACCTCATTTATATTTCTCCTTCTGGATTAACAAAGGACCTGGTACTCGAAGATGTTCAGGCAGCAGGATTCAGGACCTGCAACGATCCTGCCATCAGGCAATACCACCTACACAGAGGCGTCTATAAAGTCCGACATTCTTTGTACTCTTTCAGTAGTGCCCCCTTGGTCACAGCACCAGGCTGAGTCCCTGCAATGGCCCACATGAACGCATGGAAGACAGGCATCAGGAAGCAACAGCTCCTAGGTAACTGTTAGTAACTGTTAATAATAACTGAAAGCCAATGATACAAAAAAGCACTTTACCTCCTTTATCTCATTTTATCTTCAGAACAACCCTACAAGTAAGGTGCTATTATCTCCTGAGGCGCTGAGATATAACTTACCCAAAAGTCCCCCCTAACTACTAAGTGGAGAAGTGACACTCAAACCCAGGTCTATCTGACTTCAGGGTCCCTGCTTTTACTAGGAACGTCCACTGACTTGGGACAATGTCTACAGCCTATCAGGCCATGGGGGCTCGTTTCTTATGTCCTACTCTGAGGTTCTTCACTGTGTGGCCAGACCAGGCTAAACCAAAAGGACTGAACCAGCACCTGTGACACAGCACTACTCCACGCCACTGACTGGGCAACTGCAGCACTTCCTGGAGTCGGTATTATTCGCTGTGTTGAGTCTGGAATTTTCACACAAGCCCCTCATGATTCATCAAAGCTGACTGCAGCTGCTGCCATTCTTAGAATGTGCTCCTTCATAAACAACCTCTAGAACAGGTATGTTACTAATCACATTCCTAAGAGTCCAATTCACAGACCACTTCCTTCAAAACCCGGGGGGGGGGGCAGGAATCTCTTACGTGGGCTGTGTAAAAATGTAAAACATAAGAGAATTTAGGCAGAATTAAACAAGGAAAGAGAAGGACTAAAAGAAAACACACCCCTTGTTATCTGGTATTTTGGAAGCCAGCCTTGTACTTGGTTTGAATAGGAAAACTGAGCTGTTCTGTATGTGGTTTTGATAAAGGCTACGATAGACTCTCAATAAGTTAAAAAGTCCAGGAAAATTGTGCTAAGCCTCTAAAAATTGTTATAAATTATAAAAAGTTACAGGTATCTAGTTTGAGAACCAATAAACTTATTTAATAGGGAAAAAATCTGAGAACAAAGTACATTCAAGTTATCTTTTATATAATTTATTAATGAGTAAGGTATTTTCAGTCTAACCTAGTTTTAGGGTTCATCTAGCAACTGAAAAAAATTAGGTCAGTTCTACAATGGCAAATTTCATCAAATAAAAAACTTCCTTTAGAAAACTTATCCAAAAATGTTCTTGTCTGGGTCTGAAATAACAAACTAAAACCTAGCAAGCAAGATCCTAAAAACCCAAATCTGGATATGGGGAAATTAAGTGATTTCTGTCACTGACTTTGTGTTTTTGCAGTTGAAAAACTTACTCTGCTTAAAAGTATTTGATTTCAATTATCATGGATGAAATGCTCATCTGCTTCAGGCAGCAGCTATGGCCAAAAAATTTCTTTAAAAGTTTCTACTCACGACTCCTGGGGTGGGAAAGGACCCAGCAAGGTGCTGTGGGAAGAGAGAAAAGGCAGGAGCGCTGTACTCCATACCTGCTCCTGCCTGGGTTTCACCAGCATCTTCCCTGGCACTACAAAACTCGGTATTTAGAGATCATCAGCTTTGTAAGTCGTGTCTTCTCGGAAAATATGATCTATCTGTTCCTGGATCAAGGGCAGATGATAAGCTTCTCCCAGTTCCAAAGCTCCCCAAAGTCCAGCCTCCTGGGTAAGGATGAGCCATACTTTCTCTGAGAAGTGTTCACACACAAGTTCACCGCATAAACTTGGATGCATGGGGCCCACCTCAAGCAGGGGCACCCTGATGCCTCTGATGAAGGAAACTAAGATTTTAAGAAAAATGAATGACCAACTTCCCCTTTTTATGATGCTCCTCCAAAACTTGTGGTTATCTGCAACTCTTGCATATATGCCAGGGACTAGGACTGGGGAAAAAATGTAATTCTCGCTTGAGGACATGTTTTTTATTGATTTTTAGAGAGAGAGAGAAAGGGGTGGGAGGGGGAGAGAGAGAGAGAGAGAAACAGCAATCGGCTGGCTTCTGTATGTGCCCCGACCAGAGATCAAACCTGCAACCTTTCTGGTGTATGGGACAATGTTCCAATCAGCTGAGCCACCTGGGCAGGACTGAAAAAATTGTTTTAATTGTGGCAAAATATATGTAACATGAAATTTACTATTTCAACCACCTGTAAGTGTACATGTCAGTGGCATTAGGTACATTTATGTCGTTGTGCAACCATCGCCACCATCTGTCCCCAGAACAGTTCTCACTTTCCCAAACTGCAACTCTGTGCTCATTAAACCATAACTCCCCATTCCGCCCTCTGCCCAGCCACTGGCAACCACCGCCGTACTTTCTGTCTCCATGGATTTGACTACTCTAGGTACCTCATATAAGATAGAAGTTTACTTTAATCCACCCACAAGTATGATTTCCAAAACTGAAATAAAATCGCAATAGCAAGAGCAACTGCCACTAGTAGTTGAGAGCATTTTTTTTGCAAAATAGAAGACAGAATTGTCTTCCTCTGACAGACCAAGTCATATAGATCCTTCAGAGAGAGATGGGGAACAGCTTCAGAAGGCCCTGCAGAGCCGGAGAACTTGCAAAGCACAACGAAGGTGTATCCAGTTCATGGTTCCAAACCACTAAGGCCTCTAGATGCCTCAAGGTGCCTATAAAAAAAGAGGACTGAGGTAGTTCTTGGTGAAACCAAGAAGAGGAAATGCCAACTCCTGCATCTTACTATGAGGAGATAGATCAGGGAGAAGCAAGATGCTGGCCAGATAAGCTTTCCCCAATTTTCTCACGGGAATGGTCCCACATGATCTGCTTCAGATGATAAATATCAGAAGGCCCTAAAATAAGCTGTTAGGACCCCAGTAGAGTCACAGGGTATAAAAGACTAATGAATAACAGTAATATCACCACCCTCCATTTCCTCAGCACTCACTCTGTGCCAGAAAAAGTTCACTAAGCGCTTTATACATATTGTCTCATTTGATCTTCACAACAACTCCATAAGATATAGATACTATGACTCCCTTTGCAACAAACAGAAAAATTATTTCTGAAAAACAGTGACACTCTCAAGGTCACAGTTTATGAAACAGATCCACTGCAAGGCCTCACTCCACAGCCCATGCTTTCAATTAATAGCCTTGAAAGGTAGAAGTTATTTTCATACCCTCATGGCAAAGAAAGAAAATTGTTCATTAAAAATCTCTTGGCTGAAAATGTTTAATGCTTAAAAACAGCCCCGATTAAGCTTCATCAGGTTAAGTGTGGAACAAGCCCCAGATTCAGGATTCCTCCAGTCTCTGGAGGTTTGACATGTGACCCTTGGCCAATCACTCAGCTTCCCTGGCCCTGGGTTTCTCCAGGAACTTGTAAAACAAGACTACTTTCCCCCCTTCTCCCCCTACCTCAAAGCATTCCATAGGGTCAATTATCCATACCGAGATAATAAGGCCGGTATCCAAGGATGAAGCTGTTGACCAAAGGTTTCAGTCCCCTCTCTAAACAATTTTCTGTTCAGTTATCAGAGTTTCCCACAAGAGTTATCAACTAATCAGCAAATAACTATCCAGGACCTACTATGCACACGGTCACAGAGCAGTAAGTGAGCACTAGCCAGAGGCACAGGCACCATCCTTGCCCTTGAGGACCAATCTCCAAGTTTGGAGACTTATAAAATACATGAAAAAACAGCAGGAAAAAATCTGGTGGTTGGAATTATTATTCAGTAGCCAACTATAAGATACAACCTAGATGTCTTGAAATTTAGAAAAACATCAGCTAGGACTTAGAAAGCTGAGGTTTCCCACATAAAGTGGAATTTTTAAACTTTCAGGAAAAAGGGAGAGAAAGGCATTCCAGGCAAAAGGAACTCTGGAAGATAAGTGATCTGAGGCTGGGTAGGACAGTGTACAGGATGAGCGACCACAAGAGACCCACGGATCCCTTGGGAGGGTCTGGGTGAGCAGTAGAAATGGAACATGGAGCCGGACTTCAGGACATGAACGAACACCTGGCATGGTAAGCTGGACCTGCAGTAGAAACTAAATGTAGTGAGCTGGGTGACATGGTGAATGTTGAACTGCTCAGTTTGGATTTCTTACCTACTCTCTATCTCCAATGAGGGAAAAGCAAAAAACAAAAACAAATAACAAAAAACTCACACATGCAAAAACAGTCCTTATAAAGCAAAAGAAATGAGTCATGCCAGCTGAAAGGCACCAGCTGAGTATTGAACAAGAGAGCTCCTTGAGGGCACGGACTCATTACATTACTGAGTACTGTACTGGGAACACATTAGGTACCTAAAAATGCTTGGGGAGCAGTATTTTGATTTGCTGCTGCTCGTTTCACTTGGACCTTTCAGCCCCAAGAAAACAGGCCTGGTCCAGAATTTATAATCCTCCGTTCACATCACCCCTACCCTTCCGCTAGATACCATACCAAAAGGAAATTGAGGACCCTGCCCCCCTCTGCTCCAAGTCTAGGAATCAGGTCACATGGAGTCCAACACTAAGCTTCCACTGCAAAAGATCATCCAGGGAGAGGCTGCGCCAGCAGCACACTCCGTCTAGAAAGTCCCAGACTCTCCTGCGCTGGCTGATGTGGCTCAGTTGGACGGAGTGTTGGCCCATAAACCGACAGGTCGGGGGTTCAGTTCCTAGTCAGGGCACGTACCTAAGTTGTGGGTTCCGTCCCCAGTGTGGGGTACATAGGAGAGGCAACCAATTGACCTTTCTCTACCATATATATGTTTCTCTCCCTCTCCCGCGCCCTCCCCTCTGTCTAATATCAATAACCATGTCCTCAGGTGAGGATAAATAAATAAGGAAGGAAGTCAGTCCCAGACTCTTCCTACGAGAAGTCTCGTCAAGAAACAGTCCCTGGGGCCTCCACTGTCCCTGAGGCCCCAGGCAGTCCCTGAGGCCCAGCGGGGACGGCAGCCACTGAACTGTGCACGCACCCAGAGAGCATAGCACTGTTCTCAGTCCCCGCAGCCAACCAGCAGGAGATGTGACCAGCAAGTGATTCAGACAAGAGGACACCCAACAATCATGCCAGTTCTGATGAGGTCTAGATATGTTTAATGACATCACTCTGCACCATAAGATGCAAGAGTAGGGACAATCTGTGCAAAAAAAAAAAAAACAGGGGGTGTTTATTCAGATACTCTCCAGACGGTGTTGACTTCATTAAACCTATTATCATTTAACCAGCCAGTCACCATGTGCATCACACTGGCAACACAAAACATCAGTCCTCCCCTCAGTGGTGCACCTTCTAAGGCCTGACCCCTCCCTGCTGTCTTCATACCTAGAGGAAAATGGCAAGCCTTGTTCTCTACCAGCTGCAGATCCACAGAATGAAGAGGCTGGCACAACATGAGATGTTTAGTACACAGAAGAATGACCCACCCCTGCACTGCACCAAGCACTTTCACGATGAAAGAATCAGATCCTCACGTAATAGTTGAAAATTTACATGTGTGTGCCTGCCAGGAAATAAACCTTTGCTAGTTAGATACGGCTCAACAGAAATACTTAAATTCCCTTCTGCCAATTCCTGTCATAAGAAACCCCTGGAGGGAGAAGCAAGAGTTCCTCTTAAGCACACACCTTCCAATATCATTTATAAACTTTTCAATGCAAATGAAAGTCAAATCAGAGCAAGTGTCATCTGATAGGTTTCTCTCCTTCTTACCTGAACTTGTGTGCGTATATAGGTACACACGCACATGCTTGCACACACACACTTTTAGGAAAGACATCAGCATGACACGGTTGCTGAAGATTTGAGCACCTCTGTGTGAAAACACAATCACTCTATGCCACGCCAGCCCTGCTTTGACATCAAAAAAAAAACCCACCAAAGAAAAAACACCCGGGGAAAGTAACCAGGAAAGGGAAATGCCTCCTTGAAACAGCTTGAAAAAGGCAATTCTGAGTCAGCCCATGCTGAAACTATTCCCAAACACCAGCCAGGAAGTCCCTCTTTCAGGGTGCTCTGCTGCCCAGCAAACCCGACCTGCCTTTGGTAAAGCTAGATCTCCGGAGAAAGGAGCTTCCCTGGTCTATTCGGCCTCCTGCTGGGTTCCGTCAGCGGCCAGGTCTTCCAACCATGCCTAGCTAACGCACACACAAAAGCTGCTGGCTGCCGCATGAGCTCACATTCACTTCACACACACACACACACACACACACACACACACACACACACGACACAACACACACTTGTAAATACATACCTTTCACCCTCCATTGTGCGAGGCCCAGCGGGGATGGCAGCTGCTGAACTGTACACGCACCCAGAGAGCCTAGTTCTGTTCTCAGTTCTCGCAGCCAACCAGCAGGAGCTCTGATCAGCAACAGTGATTCAGCATGGCTGCAAATGAAGCCTCCTCCCTCTCGATCCTCCTTCCTCTGACTTACTAGCGGCAGCTTGTACCGCAGAAGCAGCAGCCGCAGAAAATGTCTTACCCAGAGCTCCCTGCAGCCCTTTCAGCTGCTAAAAGCAGCAACCCACTTGCTCCCCCTCCCCCGCAGGCTTGCTGCTCCTCCGTCTCCTAGGAACAGCGCAGCTCCAGCGACCCAAGTGCGGTGCCACCTTTCCAGCTGCCTCCACATCTGCCCAGGCATCCCCAGGCTAGGCGACCTGCCCACCCCAAAGGCTTCCCTCTCCTCTGCCTAGACTGCAAAGGCTCAGGCAGTTCCTCACTAGCCCAAGAAATACTGGCCCCCACCTCCGCCCCTGCCCCCATAGGCTAGGAGTCTGTCAGCCTGGCCAGATTGCTGGAATGAGGAGGCCCCTCCCTCTGTGGCTCACAGAGGAGTTTATCCACCTGGAGAAATTGACTTTTAGGTCACAGCTCATGTTCCAGTTCCTTCTCCCAAAAGCTGCAGTGGCTCTGAGAGTCAAGTAGAGAGTAGTTGGAGGAAAGAGCCTACTAGAACTGAGAAGAATGCAAAGAGAAATTAGAAAAGGAAACTAGTCGAAACAGGTGGAATGGAAACAAACCCTATTTTACTGCAAGAGGCCAAATTTCATAGCACAAACCTAAAGCATATTCCTGAAGTCTGTCGCACTGAAATTTGACTAATCTATGAGTCTAACCACTAAGTTTCCCACTGACTCCCCATCTCCAGCCTAAGTGTCTCACATCCTCTTATCTCCACCTGCTGAGACTCCAGTCAGACTCACTTAACTCTAACACATAATCTTGGGGAAGGCAGGAAGCCAGTCTGTCTCCTAGCCACAACCAAGAAGCTTAGAGGTAACTGAGGCAACCAACCACTGATAATTGATTAGGCACAAAAACGGGTTTAGAAGCTTCCCTGGTGCCTCAGTAAATTATACACGAGCATCTCTGCTCTGGGACCCTCCGTGTCACCTCTGGGCTTCTCTGGATCCACTCTACCACTAGCCACCTGAGTGGCTTTCATCAAGTCTCTTCCTCACTATGGACCTCAGTACCTCGTCCATAAGATGGGATGAGACCAGACAATCTCTAGAGTCCTTTTCAACTCTGAAATCATGAGTCTAAAAAATGTCTTAATGTTCCGTTTTTCTTATGACAATAATCTGTGGGATTGTTTTAAGAAGAAAATTTTATCAGACTGTAATTTTTTGTAGGGGGCTTCAGAAAAAGTAAGAGAGATGCTCAAGAAACCTATTATTGTTATAATTTTGGCCTGCTAAGTTTCTGCATTGCTACAAAGCCCTGAAACCAAGGCTTTGGGAAGGAGGGACACTGAGGTAATACAAACTAAGAGTAACTTAAACTTCACACAGCCTGTTGAACTCAAACTTACTAATATGTTATTCTTGAAGATGATGTCCTGACAACTCGGTGACCTCTTAGATTAGGCCGTTACCCAAACTCACTCTTTCTCAAATGAGAAGAAGCCTGGGTGGTCTTATTTGCGAACCACAGCCCTGTTATCACCACTTCCTCCTTTAACAACAATACTCCTCTCGCATCTTTCTCTGTCCCTTCCTCCTCTAATCAGTCTTATGGCTCTACTCCAGACATTTCCTCTTGAGGTAAATCACATGAACCAGGAGTAACTGAACATCACAAATAAGGAGACTGAATCCCAGAATCCATGCCAAAGTGCAGGCATCCATCAGGAAGACAACTGGGTGATTCATAAAAATGACATAAAAATAAGATGAGTCTCTCTTTTATAACTTCATAGTCTCATTCACAACTTCCATACAGGAAACCGGGGCGGGGGGGGGGGGGGGGTGGTGTCACATCTCACAAACCAGAGAGAAAGGAAAAACAAGGCCAGGAAAGGAAATACACAAGGGCTGAACATAGTCGGTTCTAATACACAACTATTGAGAGGCTCTTTAAAATTTTACAAAATTTTCTTTGCAATCTACTTTTGCCAGGCTGTCACTACATGTACGTGCTGAAACCATACTACTACCACCTGCACGCTCCTCTATCCTCCACTCACTCTACGCACAGGAAGTACCAGAACAGAGGTGGTGCAGGGAATGTTTTCGAGAAAAGGCTTAATAGATCCTCACTGAGTAAGATCTAGCGAGATCCTCAGTTCTGGGGCCAGAACTGAGCCAAGAATTAAAGTCTCCAGACTGCTGCCACAAAGTTCCCGCCCTAACTAATTTTCTCCAGTTTGAGCTACAGTTTACATTTTCTACCTTATTATCCAAATGTTCTCTAGGGCCACAACCTGAACCTGTTGGCTCTAGGGTTCATACTGATTGGACTTCAAATTTAGAGTTGCTATGGAATTCTTGCAGTAGAGGGAAGTCAAAGGAACCAAAGTAGCGTCTGCCTGGAGGAAAAGGTCCCATCCTTGAAGCCTAGCAGTAGTGTCTTACCCACTTCCTAGCCCTCCTCGCTACACCCAAGGCTCATTCACAGCTTATCAATAGTGCCCAGAGGCCCCAGCTCTCCACTCCAAAGCAATTTACCCAGCCATCTGCATCAACTTGGTTCAGAATCCCTCATCTCTATGCAGCTCAGGAAGAAACCATGTTAGAAGAAACTTGATGGCTGTTTAAGTGAATTTGGTCTAGAAGGTTCTCTTCTCCACTGTCTGTCTCACCACAAGCAGCCAGTACAGCACAGCTTTTCATTCTTCTTTTTTTTAAATTTATTGGGGTGTCATTGGTTACATAATTTTCAGGGGTACAATTCTATAACACATCATCTGTATATTGTATTGTGTATCCACCACCCCAAGTCAAGTCTCCTTCCCTCACCATTTATCCCCCTTTACCCTCTTCTACCTCTCCCCTACCCTCTTTTCCCTCTGGTACCCCTTTTACCATACTGTTTGGGGGGGTTGCCTAATCCCTTTACCTTTTTCACCCAGCTCCTCTACTCCCGGCCTTCTGACAGTTGTCAGTCTGTTCTCTGTATCTATGAGTGTGTTTCTATTTTATTTGTTGGTTTATTTCATTCATTAAATGCCACATATAAGTGAAATCATATGGTACTTTCTATGACTGGCCTATTTTACTTGGCATAATACTCTCCTCTTCCTTCCTTTTAAGTCTCATTCTTCCTTTTAAGTGTTTTTTTCTGCTTTTGTCCTCCTCCAGAACTTCAGTTCCCCACATTTGCAGGTACCATAACACAATACAGTGGTCCGCACCTAGCTGTGCAGCAGCAAAAACATCTGCCCAGCTGATAAACACTGTAGTCATCAGGGAATCAAAAGACTCAGCAAACTCTTTAGGGTTACAGAACTGTTTCATATCTTGACTATGGTGATACTTACACAATTATATATGACTATTACATTTCATCAAACTAGATACTTAAAATGAGTGAATTTTATGTTATGTAAATTATACCTCAATAAATCTGGGAAAATGAAAACATTACAGGACCAGGCTCTACCTCACAACAAGAGGGTTAGGGCCCAAGAAGCAAGAATTTTAATGAACTTTATAGGTGACTCTAATGCACAGCTAAATGCAAAGTCCACTTAGAACAATGAAAAGATTTCTCACATCATTTGATCAGACAGGGCCCAAATATATTTACCAGAAACATAACCCTAGGCAAGTTTCTTTACAAGTCTCAATTTTCTCACCTGTAACAGGGAGATAATAATGATACCTACCTCCCAGGGTTGTTAGGTTTCAATGTGAAAGTATGCAAAGCACTTAGCAGAGAGCCTGGCCTACAATAAGCACTCAGTAACCATTAGCAGCTATTATTTGCATTGCCTATGCCAATGCTACCAAACCACACCTCTCTGAGTCCTTGGTTCTGAGGTCAAGAAGTTAGCCGGGGTAGCTAATCCAGGAAGCACAGCCATGGGCCTCTCCTAAAACCATTTCCAAAACTCCAGCAAACAACTACTACTAATAGGTCACCAAGGATTAGGCAAAACCAGAGCTAAATTAAGGCCTACCCACATCTGTATCGGCAAAACTTTCCCCCAGATCCTGGACACTTGATGAGCAGAATCTACCTATAAGCTGCTTAGTGTCCTTAGCCCAGGAAGACAGGCAGAAACTGAAAATTACCTTGAAACCCCAAAACATCAAAAGGTAAACAGAACAGCACCTTATCCAGAGTAATGTTTGGCTTCCCTCTGAACTCTTCCTCTGAGAGTAGAAGAACCCATGCCCTGAGTAGATAGATACAAGAGAATAATCACCCACCACATTTATGTTGCCCTTTAATGCTTGCAAAGTGTTTTGCATCCCTCATCTCCTTTGATTTAAGATAACATCCCCTGAATAGTAATAACAGGTCCCACCCCATTTTATTTACTTTGGGCCAGATTCAGTAAAGACCCAAGACTTTACATGTACCGCTGTCACTTAATCCTCACTATAGAAGGGACTATTGTCCTTGATTTGAATGTGGGGTATAGAGAAACACAACAGATTTTTATGTATTGATTTTGCATTGTTCAATCTTACTGAATTTGTTTATTAGTTCTAACAGTTTTTTGATGGAGTCTTTAGAGTTTTCTGCATGTATCATCATGCTATCTGTAAATAGTTGTAGTTTTATCTCTTCCTTTCCAATTTGGATGCTTTTAAATTATTTTCCTTGCCTAATTGCTCTGGCTAGGAATTCCAATTATTATGTTGAATAAAAGTGGTGGAAGTGGCCATTGTTGTCTTGTTCCTGATTTTAGAGAAAAGGCTTTCAAATTTTTACCATTTAGTACAATGTTAGCTGTGGGCTTAACATATGTGGGTTTTATTATGTTGAGGTACATTCTCTCTATACTCACTTTAATGTGAGTTTTTATCATAAATAAATGTTGAATTTTGTCAAATGCTTTTTTGCATCTATTGAGATGATCCTATGGCTTTTATCCTTCATTTTGTTAATGTGTTGTATTACACTGACTGATTTTCATGTGTTGAGTCATTCTTGCATCCAAGGGCTCGATCCCACTTAATCATGGTGAATGATCTTTTTAATGTACTGCTGAATTTGGTTTGCTAGTATTTTGTTGAGTATTACTGCATCTATGTTCATCAGGAATATTAGCCTATAATTTTATTTTCTTGTAGTATCCTTCTCTGGTTTTGGTGTCCGAGTAATACTGATGTCATAAAATGAGTCTGGAAGACTTCCCTCCTCTGTTAGAACTAATAAATTCTGGGATTTCTGGCCAAGATGGAGGTGTAGGTGAAAACACTGTACCTCCTCGCACAACCAAATTTAAGGACGACAAAGATTTAGAAACAAAAACACAACCAGAACAGACAGAAAACTGAACTGTACAAAAGTCCATCAACAACAAACCATTCATCTAGACTGGTGAGAGGGGTGGGGTCGGAGGTCGGCGGAGAGGGATCCCGGCAGAAAGAGGTGGTGATTGGCAGACCCAGGTGTGGGGTGGAAAGGAGCAAACCCAGTGAGATGCGTAAGGCGGTGGCTGACCAAGGACACACATTTGTACACAGATAAACTAGGTGAAAACAGGCAGTGAGACAAACTGCACAACCCAGGGCCCCAGTGAAGGGAAATAAAGTGTAAAAGCACTGACTGAAAAAACTTTTGGGGGTTGAGGTACCAGGAGAGGCTCCTAGCCTCACAGGAGAGTTCGCTGGGGAGACCCACAGGGTCTTTGAATGTATACAAGCCTACCCACCTGGGAACCAGCACCAGAAGGGCCCAATTTGCTTCTGGGAAGCAGCAGAGGGGACCGAAATCCAAGAGAGAGCAGAGTGAGCACCATTGCTCCCTCTCTGACCCCACTCCCACCTACAGCATCACAACCCAGGGATTGGGTTGACCCACCCTGGAGAACACCCAAGGCTCTGCCCCTCATACATAATAGGTGCAAACAGACCAAAAAATTATGGCTCGAACAGAAGAACAGATGAAAGCCCCAGAGTCAATACTTCTAAGTGATCAAGAGATAGCCAACCTATCAGATGCACAGTTCAAAACACTGGTGATCAGGATGCTCACAGACTGGTTGATTTTGGTCACGAATTAGAGGAACAAATGAAGGCCACACTAAGTGAAATAAAGCAAAATGCACAGGGAACCAGCAGTGATGGGAAGAAAACTGGGACTCAAATCAATGGAGTGGACCAGAAGGAAGAAAGAAACAACCAAACAGAAAAGAAGGAAGAAACAAGAACACAAAGAATGAGGAGAGGCTTAGGAACCTCCAGGACATCTTTAAACGTTCCAACATCCAAATTATAGGGGTACTAAAAGGGGAAGAGGAAGAGCAACAAGGGGAAAAGTTATTTGAACAAATAATAAAAGAGAACTTCCCCAATATGACAAAGGAAATAGACTTCCAGGAAGTCCAGGAAGCTCAGACAGTCCCAAAGAAGTTGGACCCATGGAGGTACACAGCAAGGTATATCGTAATTACATTACCCAAGATTAAAATGAAGGAGAGAATCCTAGAAGCAGCAAGAGATAAGGGGACAGTCACATACAAAGGAGTTCCCATCAGACTGTCAGCTGATTTCTCAAAAGAGACCTTACAGGCAAGAAGGGGCTGGAAAGAGGTATTCCAAGTCATGAAAGGCAAGGACCTACATCCAAGATTGCTCTATCCAGCAAAGCTTTCATTTAGAATAGAAGGGCAGATAAAGTGCTTCTCAGATAAGGTCAAGTTCAAGGAGTTCATCATCACCAAGCCCTTATTATATGAAATGTTAGAGGGACTTATCTAAGAAAAAGAAGATAAAAAACATGTACAGTAAAATGACAGCAAACTCACAATTATTAATAACCATACCTAAAACGAAAACAAAAGCAAACTAAGGGAACAACTAGAACAGGAACAGACCCACAGAAATGGGTATTACATGGAGGGCTAGCAACAGGGGAGTGGGAGGATGAGAGTGGGGGGAAAAGGTACAGAGAATAAGTAGCATAGATGGTAGGTAGAAAATAGACAGGGGGAGGGTAAGAATAGTGTGGGAAATGTAGAAGCTAAAGAACTTATAAGTATGACACATGGACATGAACTGAAAGGGGGGAATGTGGAGGGGAGTGAAAAGAGGGAAATGGGACAACTGTAATAGCATAATCAATAAACTATATCAAAAAATAATTTTAAAAACAGAACTGCAAAACACAGAAAGGTATTAGGCAGAAAGAAGGAAAAAAAGAAAAAAGAAATGGGCAAAGACCTGAATAGACATTTTTCCAAGAAACATATTCAAAAGGCCAACAGGTACATAAAAAGATGTTCAACATCATTAATCACCAGGGAAATGCAAATCTAAACCAAGAGATATCACCTGCCACCTGTTAGAATGACTATTATCAAAAAGATAAGAAATAGTAAGTGTTAATAATGATACAGATTGTTGGTGGGAGTGTAAATTGATATAGCCATTATGGAAACAGTATGGAGGTTCCTTGAAATATTTTTTAAAGATTTTATTTATTTTTAGAAAGAAGGGAAGGGAAGGAGAAAGAGAAGTAGAGAAACATCAGTGGGTGGTTGCCTCTCTTGCACCCACTACTGGGGGACCTGACCTCCAACCCAGGCATGTTCCCTGACTGGAAATCAAACCAGTGACCCTTTAGCTTGCAGGCCAGACCTCAATCCACTGAGCAATACCAGCCAGGGAAAAATATTAAAAATAGAACTACCATTATGATCCAACAATTCCACTTCTGGGTGGAATAGAGCAATGAATTTGTATCAAATTTTGCATTAAGCTGAACATTATCGACAAACTATTCGGGTGATTCCAAAGGCCACAGCTATTGGCAAGTGGTGATTGGCAGCTTCATTAGGACAACATGACTGCTCTTGTATCACATCTCATGCAGTGTTTTTATGAAACATCAAATCACCCAAGTGACTCAGCCCCTCTACAGCCCAGAATTGGTGCCCTGTGACTTCTGACTTTTCCCCAAAATAAAATGACCTTTGAAAGGAAGACATTTCAGACTGTCTATGAGATGAAAGAAAATACAACACACTGATGGTGATTAGGAGAACTGTGTGAGATCCCAAGGTACCTACCTTGAAGGGGACTGAGGCATCATTGTCCTATGTACAATGTTTCTTGTATTTTGTATCTTCTTCAAATAAATATCTGTTTCACATCGCATGGCTGGATACCTTCCGGACAGACCTCGTATGCACCCCCATGTTCACTGCAGCATTGTGTATAATAGCCAAGATATGGAAACAACTTGTATCTACCTATGAATGAATGAAGGGAGAAATTGATACACACACATGTGGAGTGGAATATTATTCAGCCATGGAAAAGAATAAAATCTTGCCATTTTCAACAACATGGATGGAACTTGAGGGCATTATACTAAGTGAAATAAGTCAGAGAGAGAAGGCAAATACTGTATGATCTCTCTTATATATGGACTCTAAAAACTAAAATGTTTTGCCCTGGCTGGGGTGGCTCAGTGGATCGAGTGCCAGCCTGCAAACCAAAGAGTTGCTGATTCAATTCCCAGTCAGGGCACATGCCTGGATTGTGGGTCAGGTCTTCAGCTGAGGACACGTGACAGGCAACCAACTGATGTATCTCTTGCACATTAATGTTTCTCTCCTTGTCCCTCACTTCCCCTCTTTCTAAAAATAAATTTAAAAATTTTTAAAAATGTTTTAAATTAAAAAAACAATACAAGCACACAGATACAGAGAACAGACTGGCAGTTGCCAGAGGCAGGGTGTTGGGGAAGGGAGAAATGGATGGTGGGGGTCAAAGGTTAAAAATATTTTTTAAAAGTAATCCAATAAAAGAAGCTCTATCGGAACAAAATTAAACGTGGAAAACTGAGGTTCTTCGAGTTAAATGACTTCACCATGGCCCCATGGGTTTAAAACCAAGTCTGCCTGATCTCAGAGCCCACTACTAAGTCCTATGCACGGCAAGCACCACCCCTATCTTACTGCCTCCATTATAGAAATAAGCTGATGCGGATGAGAGAGAGAGAGACCTCCAGTGGCTCAGTATCCTCTAGTGAAGTTGAGGGCCAATTAGGGTATGAAACCAGATCTTCATATGCCTAGACTAATGCCCTTCCCACCTCACCTGTACAGGGGGAAAAACAGCGAATGAACACTTACAGATATTTATACAGGATGCCATACTATCAAGTCCTTCCCCCTGGTTTCCCTTGGTACCTTACTTTATCAACCAAGCCTAGCCACATATTGCTTTTAGAGAAAGCTGGATGCACATCATTAGACCCCAAGTGAGTCAAAGAAAAGCCAGACCAACTAGAGCAGCAAGCAGGGTGCATCACACAGGTCAATACATTGCAAAAAATTCCTCTTTCAGGGTCTTAGTAAGAATCCCTTCCGCTCTCAAATCTTCAGCCTGCAACTGGTGCCCTCTGCTGGTGAATAGGCACATCTCTTCATAACAAAAGCAAAATCTGATTACACCCACCAATGGCTTAGAAAGTGGGGGGAAACCAGCATCCTTCACAGAACATTCTATTCAAGAATGAACGTAATTTTCTACTTACAACTTTTTCATGGGTACTTGCAACTTCAAATTGACTGCATTGGTTCTCTCTCTACCTGCTAGCCCTTTCTCACCTCTCTGGTTCTTTCCTTTCTGGGTGCAAAGAAAACTGGGCTGTTTTACATGAAAAGGTAAAAAATAGACGAGGCAGAGTCCCAAGGACAGAACACAATGATGTATGTGGGTGAGATCAGGTCTGCACATATAGCAGGTACAGAGAATTGAGGCAGGCCAGTGATTAATGCAAAACCCATGAATGAGTATGTCCAGACATTCTGGTCACTCTCTACCTTCATATAACTGCATGCTTATAATTCAGTCTTACTGACTATCATAGCCTATGTAATGGGCCGAACCAGGGACCCACAACATATATCCTACATGAATAGAATGTCAAAGAGCTTACAAACTAGTTGGAGACATTATACAGGGATATACATAGTGGTAAAACAAAGGGAGAGAGTGAAAAGAAGTGTAGAACACTGGCTGGTGTGGCTCAGTGGATTGAGCTCCAGCCCGTGAACCAAAAAAGGTCACTGGCTTGGTTCCTGGTCAAGGCACATGCCTGGGTTACAGGCCAGGTACCTGGTTGGCAACCAACTGATGTGTCTCTCAACACATTAATTCTTCTTTCCCTCTCTTTCTCCCTCCCTTCCCCTCTCTCTGAAAATCAATGAATAAAATCTTTTTTTTTTAAGTAGAAAAAAGGTACCATGGAAACTTAATAGAGGAAAACAACTTTCAGTTTGGAGAAGCAGGGAGTGCTACTGTAGACTGTCAGGGAGCACCAGGGAGTCTTTCTCATTCGCCAAGATGGCATAGGAAGAGGTACTTACACTGAGGATGCCAAAAGTTAGAAGGATAAATGGAGAGGGCCCACATATACAAAGATGAATGAACAGGGCCCTAGCAGGCCAAAAGCTAGCAAGATAATTGAATAGAAAAAAAGCCCTTCCCTCCCTATTCCAATAAGAACCACAGACTTGAACAGGAAGGAGTATGGTCTCTAAGATGGGAGTCCACTATTCTCCAGGTTGCGGCATCTGAAAAACTCTGCTTTTGCACCGGCATCGGTTAAGTTTGGCTTTTATTGCAGCAGGCAGCCAAAGCTGCATTTTCAATTAAAGGAATAGGACACAAGGAATAGAAATAAAGTTGCAAATTTGGTAAATAACTCTTTAAAGCTTTAAAAAGGATATTCATAATTATAAGTAGTTACAACTAGGTCCTTTTAATTTCTCATGAATTCATTTAAAATTTTTAAAAAGTAATTTAAAATGATTAATTGTTTAAACCCACTACTTCAGTATACTTACCTATTGTATTACATTAAATAATACCCATCTCGGACTTCCGCCAAGATGGAGACGTAGGTGGAGGAAAAACCTCGCCTCTGTGCACAACCAAATCTAAGAACAACTATTTTTAACAGCAGTCACAACCAAGCCACACGGAAAATCGACAATACGGAGTCCAAAGGACAACTAGATACTCAGCTGGACCGGTACGAGGAGGGAGGCCAGCAGCGGAGCAGGTTAGCAAGAAAAAATTCCAGGGGCGGTGCGCGGTGCGCGCAGGCAACCGAGGGCGTTGATCGCGAGCGAGCTGGCTGCCGGAGCGCACAGCGGGTCGGTCCGTCGGTCGCGCGTGTACGTGCGGAGAAACCAGTGAGAAGGGAAGCCGGCGCGGAGCAGCAGGCTCGCACAATTCCGACCGGATAAACAAGCCCCACACGTGTGGAGTTACTGGATGCGCTGGGCTAGCGGAGAGGACCGCCATTGCTCCCTCTCTGACCACGCCCCCACACACAGCGTCACAAACCAGCGACCTGGGTCTCCCCGTCCTGGTAAACAACTAAGGCTTTGCTCCGCTCACTTAACAGCACGAATAGACCAAAAATGGCTCTAGGACAACTCAGAGCCCCAGAACCGATAGACCTAAGTGATGAAGAAATAGCCAGTCTTTCAGATGCACAGTTCAAAACACTGGTTATCAGGATCCTTACAGAACTGGTGGATTTTAGTCACAAATTAGAGAAACATATGGAAGCTAAACTAATTGAAATAAATGGTGATACAAAGGATGCCAATAGTAATGGAAAGAAAATTGGGACTCAAATCAAGGGAGTGGACCAGAAGGAAGAAAAAATGATCAAACAGAAAGGAATGAAGAAATAAGAATTCAGAAAAATGAGGAGAAGCTTAGGAACCTCCAGGACATCTTTAAACGTTCCAACATCCGAATTATAGGGGTACCAGAAGGGGGAAAGGCACAGCCACAACTGGAACACTTATTTGAACAAATAATAAAGGAGAATTTCCCCAAGATGGCAAAGGAAATAAACTTCCAAGAAATCCAGGAAGCTCAGAGAGTCCCAAAGAAGTTGGACTCAAGAAGGAACACACCAAGGCACATCATAATTACATTAGCCAAGATTAAAATGAAGGAGAGAATCCTAGAAGCAGCAAGAGCTAAGGGGACAGTCACCTACAAAGGAGTTCCCATCAGACTGTCAGCTGATTTCTCAAAAGAGCCCTTACAGGCAAGAAGGGGCTGGAAAGAGGTATTCCAAGTCATGAAAACCAAAGAACTACAACCAAGATTGCTCTACCCAGCAAAACTTTCATTTAGAATGGAAGGACAGATAAAGTGCTTCTCAGATAAGACCAAATTCAAGGAGTTCATCATCACCAGGCCCTTATTATATGAAATGTTAAAGGAACTTACCTAAGAAAAAGAAGATAAAAAAGATGAACAGTGAAAGGACAGCAAACTCACAGTTATTAAGAACCACACCTAAAACAAAAGCAAACTAAGAGGACAGCTAGATCAGGAGTGGAACCATAGAAATGAAGATCTCATGGAGGGTTAGCAACAGGGGAGTGGGAGGAGGGGAAGGGGGGAGAAGATACAGAAAATAAGTAGCATAGACAGTAGATAGAAAATAGATGGGGGGAGGGTAAGAATAGTAGGGGAAATACAGAATCTAAGGAATTTGAGACACGTGTTCATGAACTAAAGGGGGAAATGGTGGGGGAGGGGGTATGCAGGGTGGAGGGGAATGGAGGGGGGAATAGAGCAAATGTAATGGCATAATCAATAAAAAAAAGTTAAAAAAAATAAAAATAAATAAAAATAAAAATAAAAAATAATACCCATCTCATATATGTTGTGCACCATCACCATGTCCATCCCCAGAACTTTTTCATCTTTCCCCCCAAAATTCTGTACCCATTAAATAGCACTTTCCATTCTCCCCTCCTCTAAGCCCCTGGTAACCTCTAATTCTAATTTCTGCCTCTATCAGTTTGCCTGTTCTAGATACCTCATGTAAGTACAATCATACAATAATTGTCATTGTGTTTGTGTCTGGCTTATTTCATGTAGCATAATATTTTAAAAGTTCATCCATATTGTAGCAAGTATCAAAATTTCACTCCTTTTTTGGCTGAATAATATTCCATTGTATGCATATACTACACTTTGTTTATCCAGCCATCTGTTGGCGGAATGAAAAGTTTTTTATATTTCACCTTTTCACAGAGCACAATTTAGTAAACATTTCCCTAATGTTTGACATTTATAGTTTCCAATCTCTTATTATAGGTAACGTTATAATCACCATCTTTATGCAAAGACTGTTTTCCTTTCATTGACTTATTTTCTTAGGTTAAATCCCTAGTATTAAAGTCCTACCCTTTACAACAGCATGGATGGAACTGGAAAGCATTATGCTGAGTGAAATAAGTCAGGCGGTGAGGGACAAATACCATATGATCTTGCCTTTAACTGGAACATAATTAGCAAAAGAAAAAAGCAAACACAATACAACCAGAGACATTGAAATTAAGAACAAACTGATAGTAACCAGAGGGGAGGTGGAAGGGGATAACTGGGGAAGGGTTTTCAGGAACAACTATAAAGGACACATGGATACAACCAAGGGGGGGGTTGGGTGGAAGCAAGGGAGGGAGGTGAGTTTGGCTGGGATGGGGGGGGGTATGTGGGGGGGAAATGCAGATAACTGTAATTGAACAACAACAAAGTAATTTAATAATTAAATAAATATTTTTTTAAAGTCCTAGAGTCACTTTAATGATTCTGGTTAATTTACCCATATTTACCTTCCTCATTTATCCTATTTCCCAGCCTGACGGTAAAGTTACTGTCTGAATTTTCACTTATAAAAGTACAAACTGTGATTAAAATCAATTGGTGGGTACAAACAGTTCCACCATTATTGAAAATAAAAGTTTCAAGTTCATGTACATATGGATCCAGAGACTTGAGGGAAACTGACCGTATCTCTGATGTCAGGAATATAGAAATTCAGAAGAGATTTCAAATGGGCATTTTTGGCCACAAGCTCCCTTCTGTGACCAAAGTCCCATCTTCTCTATACCAAAATCTTATTACGAGATCAGGACAGGATTAACTTCATCCTCAGGGGAGTGATATGAAGTGATTAAATCAGACCAGATTGCTACACATTCCATTGCAGTTTACAAGCAAACAAAATGTGATCTAATGTACTGACATGCTTACACCTGTTATAAGATGAAGCAGTTATACTTCCTTCCTCCCTGAGGAATTATTTATGATGCCTGTGTCAACAATTGCCTTCCCTTAGATCATTTAAAGGCCTATACAAGGCAGTCTATTTCATAAACTTGTTTACAAAGAATTTGCATAATGGCAGTGCATCTTCCCATGCTCAAAACTGCCAGAAGCTGTAATAATGAAAAGACTTAGAGAAAGACGAGGAATTAACAAAGCAGAAATGCTCAGAACAGCTCTCCACAATACACAGAGCTGGCTGACCTATGTGAAAAGTTTTCCAAAATTGCACCTTTCAGCACTTGGTGGCTCAGCTGGTTTGAGCATTTGTCCAGTACACCAAAAGGTTGTGGGTTTGATTCCAAGTCAGCGTACATGTCTAGGTTGTGGGTTCAATCCCTGCTTGGAGCGCCTATGGGAGGCAACTGATAGATGTTTCTCTCACTCTCTCTCTCTCTCTCTCTCTCTCTCTCTCTCTCATCATAAACATACCAACATATCCTCAAGTGAAGTTCTTTTTAAAAATTGCACCTTTTACCCACAATCTGATGTTTTCCACTTAACTTGGTTATACTAGAAAAAATGTTAGCTGTGTCAGGGGCTTTCAAGACCAACCCAGTTCCCAAGGCCAACCCTACACTGAGATTATCTAGAAGTCACAAAACGTAGCAATGCTGTCAATTGTATTCATAGCTAAGGTTTATTACAGCCAGGAAGTAAGGCTAGTCGGTTCACATGAGAAAAAGCCACAAGCTGTCTGCAAGAATGCATGTGCAGGCCTCTCTATGCTCTCTCCCTACCATGAGAGTCATACAAAATACACTCACGTGTAATGTTTCTGCCCAAGAACTCAGTACTCAAGCTTTTACAGGCACCCACTGCCAAGCATGTATCAAAATTCCAGACTCCAGAAGGAACTGCTACCAGTCTAGACATAGTGAACCACTGCTATCAGTTAGGGGAGAGTGGAAACACTCCCTTAATCCAAGTGCCATGCCTCTGCTCAAAACCCTGAAATGGCACACCGTTTAGTAAAAGCCAAAACTCTTACAACAGTTTAAAAATCCCTACATTTGCTTCTCTTACCTTCAGTTCCAGCCAACCTGACCAACTTGCTTTTCCTCAAAAAGACCAGGCATAATCCTGCCTCAGGGCTCTTGCTCTTCCCCTAAATATCTCCATTGTTCACTCCCACATTTCCTTCAGGTCTTTGCTCAGATGTCACTTGCCCAGAGAGGCCTACCCACACCACCTGTTTTAAATGGCACTGTCTTCACAGACATCCTGCCTGGCAGCGCTCCCAGCCCTTACCCTAATTTTCCCATACCACTGATCTCCTAACATCCCATATAATTTATTGTTTCATTGTTTCATTATGTCACTAAAATATAACCTCTAGGAAACAACTATAAAGGACACATGGACAAAACCAAGGCGAGGGTGAAAGCAAGGGAGGGAGGTGGGTTTGGCTAAGGTGGCGGGGAGTGATGGGGGGTAAAAGCAGACAACTGTAATTGAACAACAATAAAATAATTTAAATAAAAAAATAAAATATATCCTCTAGGGAGATCCAAGATGGTGGGAGAATAGGTGGAAGCTACACTCACCTCCTCCCAGGACAAAACTGGAGTTACAACTAAAATATAGAACAATCAACCTGAATAACCAAATGAAGACTAGCTGAACGGAAGTCTGATAACCAAGGATTTACATAAGAATATATACTGAGACTGGTAAGAAGGGCAGAGATGCGAAAAGGGTTTGGCCTCACTCCAACGGGTGGCTGATATTCTGAAGGGATATCTCAGCTGCAAAGGTTTCTTCTGAGGAGTGGGGGGGTCTCAACCCACACTGGGCTCCCCAGCCCAGAGCACCAGAGCCAGCAAGAGGTGCCCACATAACATCTGGCTGTAACATTCAGTGGGAATTCTGTCTCCCAAAGACAGAAGTCCGCCAGAGGCATAGGCACCCTCTTAAAGGGCCAACACACGAAATTTTGTTCACAGCCACTCACCCTGAGCTCTGGTGGAAGAAGGGCAGAGCAGACTAGTCATGTAAGGAGAGACTGGGGTTTGTAGCTCTAGGCAGAAAGCTGAAGGGTCAGCTGCTAGTATCCCTGTGCTGAGTCCCTCTCCCATACTGCAGACACCATCTTGCTTAGGTGGAGCACTCCCCTCCTTACAGCATCAGCTTGGGAAAATGCAATAGCCCCACCTTCTGATCTCCCTGACATCCTACCCCGTGGAGCTCACACCCTCCTGAGGAGTCAGCTATCTGGGCCAAAGAGAATAATTTCAAGAAGACTCAGGGGGTGTCAGTGACTGAGTTACATGGTTGTGGGGCAGAGGCCACTCCTCCCACCTTCCCCCAAGCCTGACCTGCGACTCCTCTTATGGGAGATCAACTAGCCCCACCCTTCCAACTCCTGGTGGGCTGCCCTGCTAAAGCAGGCTCCCAAGAGAAACTGGGACGGACTGAGTTGTGTGGCTCTAGAACATGACCATTTCTCTCTTGCATATCTGACCTCCCTTCACACAGCCAAATCTTGGTCTGTTTGGACCTGATAAACTCTGATAGCCTCACCCTTATGACTTCCTGAGATGCCATCCAACACAAGGATCTGCAGGCATCTGAGAGGTAGCAGCCAGGCTTGGTATACCCTGAGACATTTGCCAAGTGCCCTCACACTATGCACTGACACCGACTTTGAACCTGTTTCAATCTGGTGAACACCACTCACCCCTACCTGGTGACTCACTTGAGAACCTTCCTCATGCAACTCAAGAACCACCAGAAGTTCTTTCAGTGGCTAAGCCTAACAGACAGACAGAAGGCAGAGGTATTTGGAGGTGGATATCTGGGTGCATTAGGCCTTTGGGTGACTGGCCTCCAGGCATGATGCTGGCAGTAGCCAGCCTTGGTGCACAGCTTGATCCTTCCCATGCACACTGGGGCCCAGCAGAGGCAGCCACAAACAGGGATTACTGTGTAGCTCCAAACAGATTGCCTAGGGCCAGTCAGTCACAGGTAGTGTCTGACACTAAGCTGCTCCAGAGTCCCAAAAGGCCCCAGAATCAACACATCCTGTGCCAACTTTCAACAACAGCAGAGCAGGATCCAGTTAGCCACATAAGCAGCATATACAAAGAGAGATGTCGACAGGCACCAGATGCTGCTGAGGCAAATTCTGCTTAGTGTGGTCAGTACCTATGCAGCAGCTCATATACTATGGTCAGGGTCAAACCTCACAGTCACCCAGCCTGAGGGTCAATCCCATGCACAAATAGGCCAACAGCAACAAGAGAGTTCACGTAACCCATACAAGGGATATCCCTGGAGCAAATGGTCCAAATGATCAAGGAGAGTGTACCACTGGGTCCTACAGGACACCTACTACAAGGCAAACCTACCAAGACTGAAAGACATAGAAGATCTACCTGATACACAGAAATGAACACAAACATGCAGCCAAAATGGAGAGACTAAGACACATGCCCCAAATCAAAAATTAGGCAAAATCTCCAGGGGGGGAAAAAAAAGGTAAATGAAATATAGGTAAGCAATTTACCAGACAGAAAGGTCAAAAAGATTTTAAAAAAAATGGTTGAAAGGATGCTGAAGGAACTTAGCGAGAACTTCAACAAAGAAATGGCAAGCATAGAGAAGGACACATAAATCTTTCAAAATAACCAGTCAGAAAAAAAGATATATACGAAATTAAGAAAACACTATAAGGAATAAACAGTAGACTGGATGAAGCAGAGAGTCAAATCAGTGATTTGAAAGACAAGGTACGGAAAAAAATAAACCAGTCAGAGCAGCAAAAAGGAAAAAGAAGTTAAAAAAATTAGGACAGTTTAAGGTACCTTTGGAACAACTTGAAGTATAACAACATCTGCATCACAGAGATACCAGAATAAGAAAAGTGATAGCAAGGAATTAAGAACATATTTGAAGAAATAATGACTGGAAACTTCCCTAACCTGATGAAGTAAAGAGACACAAAAGTCCAGGAAGCACAGAGAGTCATAAACAAGATGAACCAAAGAGGCCATCACCAAAATGCATCACAATCAAAATGACATATGTTAAAAACAAAGAGATAATCTTCAAATCAGCAAGAGAAAGACATCTATCTACATACAAGGGAGTTCCCATAAGACTGTCCTGATTTCTCAACAGAAACATTTCAGGACAAGACAGGATTGGCATTAAATATTCAAAGTGATGAAAAGCAAGGACCTACAACCAAGACTACTTTCCCCAGCAAGGCTATCATTTAAAATCAAAGGACAGATAAAGAGCTTCCCAGAACTTCCGCCAAGATGGAGGTGCAGGTGGAAACACTTTGCATCCTCGTATATCCAAACCTAAAAACAATAAAGTTTTAACAACAATAAATGCAACAAAATCACACAGAAAATCGACAATACGGAGTCCAAAAACAACAAAATGCTCAGCTAAACTGGTGAGAGGGGCGAAGCCAGCAGCACAGCAGGGTCGGACAGGGAAAATCCCCCGACCTGGGAGGCACGCAGGCAGCCGATGGCGCAGATCCCAGGTGTGGGCTAGCTACAGGCGGACACAGGGAAGAGGCATGGCTAGCTGTCTGCGGTCACACATTTGTGCGCAGATAAACCAGTGAAGAGGCAAGCATTGAGACCTCGTGGCATAGGGTGGCGGACTCACACATTTGCACTCAGATAAACAGGCAGGAGGCGACTGGTGAGGTGGACTGGAGGAGCAGAGAGGACCAACATTGCTCCCTCTCTGACCCTGCCCCCACATACAGTGTCACAAACCAGTGACCTGGGTGGCCCCACCCTGGTGAACACATAAGGCTCCGCTCCTCATACATAACAGGCACGAACAGATAAAAACATGGCTCAAGAACAACTCAGAGCCCCAGAGCCCATAAATCTAAGCAAACAAGAAATTGCCAACCTACCAAAGGCACAGTTCAAAACACTGGTGATCAGGATGCTCACAGAACTGGTTGATTTTAGTCACAAATTAGAGGAACATATGAAAGCTAAACTAATTGAAATGAATGGTAATGCACAGGAAACCAATAGTAATGGAAAAGAAACTGGGACTCAAATCAAGGGAGTAGACCAGAAGGAAGGAAAAAATGACCAAACAGAAAAATATGAAGAAACAAGAATTCAAAAAAATGAGGAGAGGCTTAGGAACCTCCAGGACATCTTTAAAGATTCCAACATCCAAATTATAGGGATATCAGAAGGGGAAAAGGAACAGCCACAGGTGGAAAACTTATTTGAACAAATAATAAAAGAGAACTTCCCCAATCTGACAAAGGAAATAGACTTCCAGGAAGTCCAGGAAGCTCAGAGTCCCAAAGAAGTTGGACCCAAGGAGGAACACACCAAGGCACATCATCATTACATTAGCCAAGATTAAAATGAAGGAGAGAATCCTAGAAGCAGCAAGAGATAAGGGGACAGTCACCTACAAAGGAGTTCCCATCAGACTGTCAATGGATTTCTCAAAAGAGACCTTACAGGCAAGAAGGGGCTGGAAAGAAGTATTCCAAGTCATGAAAACCAAAGACGTACAACCAAAATTGCTCTATCCAGCAAAGCTTTCGTTTAGAATGGAAGGACAGATAAAGTGCTTCTCAGATAAGATCAAATTCAAGGAGTTCATCATCACCAAGCCATTATTATATGAAATGTTAAAGGGACTTATCTTAGAAAAAGAAGACAAAAAACATGAACAGTGCAAGGACAGAAAACTCACAGTTATCAACAACCACACCTAAAAAAAAGCAAATTAAGAGGACAGCTAGATCAGGAGTGGAACCATAGAAATGAAGATCACACGGAGGGTTGACAATGGGGGAGTGGAAGGTGAAGAAGGGGGGAGAAGGTACAGAAAATAAGTAGCATAGATAGTAGATAGAAAATAGATAGGGGGAGGGTAAGAATAATAGGGGAAATATAGAATCTAAAGAACTTGAGACACGTGTTCATGAACTAAAGGGGGGGGAATTGTGGGGGAGGGGTGTGCAGGGTGGAGGGGAACGGAGGGGGGAATAGAACAAATGTAATGGCATAATCAATAAAATAAAAAATATATATTTTAAAAAAAGAGCTTCCCAGACAACAAAAAGCTAAAGGAAAACCAGTATTACAAAACACTTTAAAGTGTCTATAAGAAAAAGAAGGAAAAAAACTGAGGAACATAGTTATAAAGAATAAAATAGCAATAAATTTTCATACATATAAATAGTCACTTCAAGTGTAAATGTCTTAAATGATAAGGTAGCTGAAGATTTAAAGTACCATAAAAGAAATAAGGTAGCTGAATTGCTAAGAAAACAAGATATATATAAATGCTGTCCACAAGAGACCCAGGTCAGAATGAAAAATACACACAAAAAGTAAAGGGACAGAAAAGGATATTTTATGCAAATGGAAGTGAAAAAAAAACCAGGGTATCAATAATTATACCCAACAAAACAGACTTTAAAACAAAGGCTATAATAAGAGACAAAGTAGGACAATACATAAGGAGTGATCCAACAAGAGAATATAACCCTTGTAAACATTTATGCAACCAACATAGGAGCACCTAAATATGTAAAGCAAATCTTGATGCACATAAAAGAAGAAATCGACAGTAATACAGTCATACCAGGGGATTTTAACACCCCATTGAGATCAATGGATAGATCCTCCAGACAGAAATCAACAAGGAAACAGCAACCTTAAATGACACACTAGATCAAATGGATTTAATTAATATTCTCAGAGAATTACATCCCAAAGCAGCAGAATGCACAGACAGCATTTTCTAGGAGAGGCCACATGTTAGGATACAAGACAAGTCTCAATAAATTTAAAAAGAATGAAATCATACCAAGCATCTTCTCTGACCATAATGATATAAAATTATAAATCAATCACAAGAAACACACACAAAGACATAAGGCTAAAAAAGATGTTACTAAACAATGAATGGATTAACAAAATAAAAATGAAAAGACAGCAACCCAAAAGCTGTGGGACACAGAAAAAGCATTCCTAAGAGAAAAATTCATATCACTACAGGCATATCTCAAGAAACAAAAAAATATATCAAATAAACAATCTAACTTTACAAATAAAGGCACTAGAGCCCTGGCTGGCATGGGTCAGTTGGTTGGAGCATCATCTCATACACCAAAAGGTTTCGGGTTCAATTCCCAGTCAGGGCACATACCTAAACTGTGTCTTTGATCTCTCTCACATTGGTGATTCTCTCTCTCTTGCTCACTCTCTCCCCCCTCCAAAAGCAATGAAAAATTGTCCTTGGGTGAGGATAAAAAAAAATGAACTAGAAAAAGAACAGCAAACAAAGCCCTAAATAACAAGAAAGAAAATATTAAAGAGCAAAGCAGAAATGAACAAAATAAGACTCTAAAATAACAATACAAAATATCAATGAAACAAAGAGCTAGTTCTGTGGAAAGATAAACACGACTGACAAACTTTTAACCAGACTCATCAAGGAAAAAAGAACTGTTGGCTGGGTAGCACAGTTGTTTAAAACATCATCCCAATATGCCAAGGTTGTGTGTTTGATCCTCAATCCAGGACACATACAAGAATTAACCAATGAATGCCTAAATAAATGAAATAACAAACTGGTCTCTCTCTCTCTCTCTCTTTCCCCATCCCACTCCTCTCTCTCTCTGAAGTCAATGTTTAAAAAAAATATAGGGCCCTGGCTGGCGTAGCTCAGTGGATTGAGCGCAGGCCTGCGAACCAGAGTATCGAGGTTCAATTCCCAGTCAGGGCACATGCCTGGGTTGCAGGCCAGTCCCCAGCAGGGGACACATGAGAGGCAACCATACATTGATATTTCTCTCCCACTCTTTCTCCTTCCCTTCCCCTCTCTCGAAAAATAAATAAATAAAATATTTTTAAAAATTTTTTAAAAAATAGAGTACCAAAATAAATAAGATCAAAAATGAAAGAGGAGAAATAACAACTGACACTACAGAAATACAAAGGATTATAAGAAAATATGAACAACTATATGCCAATGAGTTGGAAAATCCGGACAAAATGGATAAATCCTTAGAAACATACAATCTTCCAAACTATTCTAACAAATTCCAAGAAAGGAAGACTCCAAACTCACTTTATGAAGCCAGCATTATTCTAATTCCAAAACCAGATAAAGATATATAGAAAGATCATTATAGACCAATATTTCTGATAAACATAGATGCTAATATCCTCAACAAAATAGTAGCAAACCAGATCCAGCAATACATTAGAAAGATTATACGGCATGATTACGTAGGATTTATTCCAGGGATGCAAGGTTGGTAAAATATTCACAAATCAATAATGTGATATACAACATAAACAAATGAAGCATTAAAATCACACAATCATATCAATAGATGCAGAAAAGGCATTTGACAAAATCTAGCACCCATTTATAATAAAAACTCTCAGCAAAGTGGAAATACAGGGAACATACCTCAACATAATAAAGGCCATATGTGACAACCCCACAACCAACATCATGCTCAAGGGGCAAAAACTATAAGCACTTCCCTTAAGATCAGGAAGAAGACACAGATGTCTGCATTCACCACTCTCATTCAACATAGTTCTGCAAGTCCTAGCCACAGTAATCAGACAAGAAGAAATAAAAGGCATTCAAATTATACAGGAAGAAGTAAAACTGTCATTATTTGCAGATGACATGATACTGTAAGTAGAGACCCTAAAGATTTCACAAAAAAACTACTAGAACTGATATACCATAGGATAGGAAGAATTAGTATCATTAAAATGTTCATACTACACAAACCAAACTATGAATTCAAAACAATTCCTATCAAGTGCTAATGGCTTTTTCCACAAAACTAGAACAGATATTCCAAAAATTTATATGGAACCATAAAAGACCATAATAGCCACAGCAATCTTGAGAAAGAAGAACAAAGTTGAAGGAATCATGCTACCTGATATCAATTATACTATAAGCCCACAGTTATCAAAACAGCATAGTACAGGCATAAAAATAGAAATATAGGTAAATGGAACAGAAGAGAGCACAGAAATAAACCTATACCTTATGATCAATTAATATTTGACAGATGAGGCAAGAATATACAATGGGGTAAAGACAGCCTATTCAATAAAAGGTGTCGGTAAAATTGAACAGACATGCAAAAAAATGAAATTAGAACACCTTGTTTTATATCATACATAAGAACAAATTCAAAATAGATTAAAAAATTAAATGTAAGACTCAAAACTATAAAAATCCTAGAAGAAAATACAGGCAGTAAAATCTCAGACATTTCTTTTTTTTTACTATTTTATTTATTTATTTTTCGAGAGAAGGGAAGGGAAGGAGAAAGAATGGGAGAGAAACATCAATGTGTGGTTGCCTCTCGTGAGTCCCCTGCTGGGAACTGGCCTGCAACCCAGGCATGTGCCCTGACTGGGAATCGAACCTCGCTACTCTGGTTCACAGGCCCGCGCTCAATCCACTGAGCTATGCCAGCCAGGGCTCAGACATTTCTCATAGCAATATTTTTTCCTGATATATGTCCTCAGGCAAGGGAAACAAAAGGAAAAAAAACACAAATAGGACTATATCAAACTAAAAAGGTTTTGCACAGCAAAGGAAACCATCAACAAAATGAAAAGACAACCCACTAAATGGGAAAATATACTTACCAATGATATATCTGATAAGGGGGTTAATATTCAAAATTCAAAAGAACTCAGACACCTCAACACCAAGAAAACCCAACAATCCAATTTTAAAATGAACAAAGAACCTGAATAGACACTTTTCTGAAGAGGACATACAGATAGCCAATAGACATGAAAAAATGCTCAACATCACTAATTATCAGGAAAATGCAAATTAAAACCACAGTAAGATATCACTTCACACCTGTAAGAATGGCTACATCAATAAATCAACAAACAAGTGTTGGTGAGCATTTGGAGAAAAGGGAACCTTTGTGCACTGTTGGTGTGAATGCAGACTGGTGCAGCCATTATGAAAAACAGTATGGAGTTTCCTCAAAAAGTTAAAAATGAAACCGCCATACGATCCAGTGATTACACTTCTGGGAATATATCTGAAGGATCCCAAAACACTAATTTGAAAGACTATATGCACCCCTATATTCATTGCAGCATTATTTACAGTAGCCAAGATTTGGAAGAGCCCAAGTGTCCATCAGTAAATGAGTGGATAAAAAAGCTGTGGTACATTTACACAATAAAATACTACTTAGGCGCGCACATACACACATACACACACACACACACACACACACACACACACACACACACACACACACGAAATATTACCTTTTGCAACAGCATGGATAGACCTGGAAAGTATTATGCTAAGTGAAGTAAGTCAGACGGAGAAAGACAAATATCATATGACTTCACTTATATGTGGAATCTAATGAACAAAATAAACAACCAAGCAAAATAGAAACAGATTCATAGATACAGAGAACATACTGACAGCTATCAGTGAGAAGGTGGGGTTAGGGCACTGGGTAGAAAGGTGAAAGGATTAAAATTATAGACACAGACAACAATATGGTGATTGCCAGAGGTAAAAGGGGGTTAGGGGTAGAGGGTGAATAAATGGTAACAGAAAAAGACTTGACTTTGAGTGGTGAATACACAATATACAGATGATGTATTATGGAATTGTATACTTGAAACCTATATAATTTTATTAGCCAGTGTCACCCCTCTAAATTCAATAATAAATAAATAAACTACAAGCTTTATCGAGGGCAGAGGACTTTTGTCTCTTTGTAATTTATACATTTTTAGAGAGAGAGAGAGATTGATTTGTTGTTACACTTATTTATACATCATTGGTTCCTGCTTCTTCGTGCTCTGGCCAGAGATCAAACTCACAATCTTGGCATATCATGATAATGCTCTAACCAGCTAAGCTACCTGTCTGGGGCTGGGACTTCTGTCTCTTGTTCATTGCTCGATTTTCAGCTGACTCATCAAGCAGAGGAATCATAAGTTTAACCTGACATCACAGGGAAGACACTGAATTTCAAATAATGTGAAAAAACTTACGATAGGTGGGGAAAGTAGTAAATTAGTGCAAACAACTATGTCTTCTCCAAGTATGGTGGTGCCTGGGAGATCAAGTCATTAGAAAATCTGAAGGGGATTAAAATTTTTTTAATTTAAGAGATGATAATTTATGGCACATTCAAACAGAATTACTGAAGTTTTACAATAACAAAAATAACTATTTACAAGAGTGCGGGTACAGTTAAGGAAACTCAACAAGGTTAAGAGAACTATCTTGGGACCAGCAACAGGCAGCCTAAAGTAGCAATAGGAGGGAGTAGTTACCAGAAGCCAGAAAAGACTTAGATACATAAGAGAGAGTAAGTGGAGGAGAGCTGTGGCCACTGATAACCTATTTGTGCTGAATGTGCATATTTGAGGAGAGGGAACAAATATCTTTGTCACTTTTCTCTCTAAATCTTCTGCCAATTTCTCCCACTGTCCAAACCCAATATGAAGCCAGAGAAGAGAGTATGCAATTCCATAACACAGAGCAAAGAACAGAAAGATAGAGAGTAGATCAGAAAAAAAGAGAGAGAGAGAGAGAGAACACTTGGCATAGTAACCATTTAACCATTTTACCTTCAACTATGTCCAAACCTTCCTTCTAACTCTTCCCATTCCCAGGGGCATCACCATCCTCCTACCCACAGAGTAATTCTGATTCAACTATTCCCTCTTCCTTATTTCCCACATATCCAATCATTTGCCAATTACACTTTCACAACTTCCCTCAAATTCTCTTTCAGTCTATTTCCAGTGCTATCTCTTTGTACATGCTTTCATTTTCTTACCTGGTTAACATCAGTTGTTAGTTAACTTAGCACACTTACTACCTAAAACTTTGTTCAAATGCCACCTATTTTACACAATGCTACTGAATTAGTCTTTCTAAATTACTCTCACCACCATTATTGTTGCTCAAAAACTTTTACTGATTTCCATTGCCTGCCAGATAAAAGTCCAAACTCCTTAGCATACTACTCAAAGATCTTGGTATGCAGTTTCAAACTTTTCCCATTTATTTCCCAAAACTCCCCTTGATCCTTAGTTCAGATTAGCTACTTGTATTTGTAAGAATTTAAAGAAAGGTTAGGGCCCTAGCTGGTATAGCTCAGTGGATTGAGCACAGGCCTGCGAACCAAAAGATCGCAGTTCAATTCCCCATCAGGGCACATGCCTGGGTTACAGGCCAGTTCCCAGCAGGGGCCAGTTCCCAGAAGGGGATGCACCAGAAGCAACCATACATTGATATTTCTCCCCTTCTCTCCTTCCCTTCCCTTCCCTTCTAAAGATAAATAAATAAAACTTTTTAAAAAGACTTAAAAAAGAAAAAGAAAGATTAGAGACTTTGGCCAAGATGGAGGTGTAGGTAGACACACTGTGCCTCCTCAAAAAACCAAAATAAGGACAAACAATTCAGAAACAAAGTAACAACCAAAACTGAAAGAAAATTGAATTATATGGAAGTCCAACAACCAAGGAGTTAAAATAGACACATTCACCCAGACAGGTAGGCGGGCGGAGTTGGGTGGCCTAGTGGAGAGTGGTCACAGCACAGGAAGCAGTGACACCAGGTGCTCAAGGCACCCTGGGTGCACAAGGCAGCACCAGGCAGACCCTGGGCACTCAGGAGGTGGCTGGCAGACCCCAGGCATGGGGTGGCAATGGGCAGACCCAGTGAGGCAGTGCTTGAGAAGCGGGGGCACTGTGCACAAGGTGGCCAGCTGACCAAGCAGCAGTCCCACACTCGCATGCAGAAAACTGGGGAGCCAGACAGATCGCACAACCAAGGGTCCTAGCACCGGGAAATAAAGCCTCAAAGCACCGATTAAAAACACTTGTGGGGGTCGAGGCGCAGGGAGAGACTCCCACCCTCACAAGATAGTTTATTGGAGAGACCCACAGGGTCTTAGAACACACGCAAGCCCGCCCACATGGGAATCAGCACCAGAAAGGCCCAGTTTGCTTGGGAGAAGCAGCAGAAGGGACTGAGGTGCAACAGAGAGCACAGAGCAAAGCGCCATTTTTTCCCTCTCGAAACCCCACCCCCGTATACAACATCACAACCCAGCGACTTGGGTTGCCCCACCCTGGTGAACACCTAAGGCTCTGCCCCTCATATGTATTAGGTGCAAACAGACCAAAACATTATGGCTCAAGCAGAAAAACAGCTCAAAGCCCCAGAGCCAATACTTCTAAGCAACAAAGAGATAGCCAACCTATCAGATGCACAGTTCAAAACACTGGTGATCAGGATGCTCACAGAACTGGTTGATTTTAGTCACAAATTAGATGAGATAATGAAGGCTATGCTAAGTAAAATAAAAGAAAATGTACAGGGAACCAATAGTGATGGGAAGGAAATGGGGACTCAAATCAATGGACTGGACCAAAAGGAAGAAACAACCAAACAGAAAGAAAGGAAGAAATGAGAATTCAAAAAAATGAGGAGAGAGACTTCTGCCAAGATGGAAGCATAGGTGGAAGCACTGTGCCTTCTCACACAACCAAGTTTAAAAACAACAAAGTTTTAGCAACAAAAACGCAGCCAAATCACAGAAAATTGAACTATACGGAAGTCTGACAACAAACCCTTCAGCCAAACCGGTAAGAGGGGCAGAGCCAGCAGCAGAGTGGGGTCGGGCAGGAAAGATATACCAGACTGACCCGGGCGCACGACCCAGGTGCACTGGCAGCCATAGGCAGATCCCAGGTGTGAAGTAGCGGGCAGATCCACTAAGGGTGTAAGGCAGTGGACTCACTGAAGGATGACCACGGTCACACATTTGCATGCAGATAAACTAGTGAAGGAGCTAGCGGTGGTGAGACAGACCGTGCAGACCCCAGTGGCGGGAAGTGGCAGAGGGGACCGCTATTGTCCCTCTCTGACCCTGCTCCCACATACAGTGTCACAAACCTGCGACCTGGGTGGCCCCACCCTGATGAACACCTAAGGCACCTCTCCTCATATGTAACAGGCACAAACAGATAAAAACATGGCTCAAGAACAACTCAGAGCCCCAGAGCCCATAAATCTAAGTGATGAAGAAATAGCCAAACTTTCAGATGCACAGTTTAAAACACTGGTGATCAGGATGTTCACAGAACTGGTTGATTTTAGTCACAAATTAGAGGAACATATGAAGGCTAAACTAATTGAAATGAATGGAAATGAACAGGAAACCAACAGTAATGGAAAAGAAACTGGGACTCAAATCAAAGGAGTGGACCAGAAAGAGGAAAAAAAATGACTAAACAAAAATATGAAGAAACAAGAATTAAAAAAAAAAATGAGGAGAGGCTTAGGAACCTTCAGGACATCTTTAAACGCTCCAACTTCTGAATCATAGGGGTACCAGAAGGGGAAGAGGAGCAGCTATGAGTGGAAAACTTATTTGAACAAATAATAAAGGAGAATTTCTCCAATCTGGCAAAGGAAATGGACTTCCAGGAAATCCAGGAAGCTCAGAGAGTCCCAAAGAAGTTGGACCAAGAACAAACACACCAAGGCACATCATCATTACATTAGCCAAGATTAAAATGAAGGAGAGAATCCTAGAAACAGCAAGAGATGAGGGGACAGTCGCCTACAAAGGAGTTCTCATCAGACTGTCAGCAGATTTCTCAAAAGAGACTTTACAGGCAAGAAGGGGCTGGAAAGAAGTATTCCAAGTCATGAAAGGTAAGGACCTACAACCAAGATTAATCTATCCAGCAAAGCTTTCATTTAGAATGGAAGGACAGATAAAATGCTTCTCAGATAAGATCAAATTCAAGGAGTCCATCATCACCAAGCCCTTATTATATGAAACGTTAAAGGGACTTACCTAAGAAAAAGAAGACAAAAAAGATGAACAGTGAAAGGACAGTAAACTCATAGTTATTAACAACCACATCTAAAACAAAAGCAAACTAAGAGGACAGCTAGATCAGGAGCAGAACCATAAAAATGAAGATCACATGAAGGGTTAGCAACAGGGGAGTGGGAGAAGGAGAAGGGGGGAGAAGGTACAGAAAATAAGTAGCATAGATGGTAGGTAGAAAATAGAAGGGAGGGCAAGATTAGTATGGGAAATGTAAAAGCTGAAGAACTTAAAACACATGGACATGAACTAAAGAGGGGGAATGTGGGAGGGAGAGGGTGTGCAGGGTGGAGGGGAATGAAGGGGGGAAATGGGACAACTGTAATAACATAATCAATATTTTTTTTTAAAAAAGAAAGGTTAGTGTAAAGAGTATGACTACTGTAATCAGGCAAACTTGGATTGAACACCCAGCTCAATCGCTTCAGTTGGGTGGCCTTCAGAAAGTTACATTGTTCTGAAATAAGCTTCAGCTACCTTATCTATAAGGATTATTGAATGGATGCAGTGAGAACCTTTATAAATGTACTGAGTACAGTGTTTAGCACACAGGAGACATACTTCTCTGTATATGCTTCATGTCTTTGCCTTTTTGTCTCTCTACCTTTGTGTCTCTCCCCCACCCCTTCTTTATGGGGCCAGTTTAGATCAAATGCTATATCCTCTACAATGCTTTTCTTGATCTTCCTACCTGGAAGTCACCTCTCCTCAATACTCACATTATTTATATCTTCCTTATAGTAATAAGTACTTAACCACAGATAGCTAACATGGTCAAAATCTCTACTAGAATTGAAGCAGCAGTTATAGGGGTTTCCACATCCAAGCTTACCTCAGTAAGTCAGGGGTAAAGCCTAAATTAAAAACTAAATCTCAATTACTAAGACTGCTCTAATAACTACAAATGCTTATGTCACTATTCTTTTCAAGAGTCAAGTCTACTGTGCAAATACCATGTGGTTGGGATAAGGATTAAATAAAGGTACACTTTTTGCTAGTCAGTCATACCTCTTAATAGAGGTTCTAATATTAGCACTACTATGCACCAGAAATGATGCATTTTTTTTTTTCACTGAATCTGTTCAACACTGTTACTAGTAGTCTCTCCTTTTTAAAGACAAGAAAACTGAGGTTCAGGCCAATTTGTTTGAGGTCACAGAGCCAGAAAGTGACAGAGTCCAGAAGTGAACCTGGTCTTTTTTATGCTAAAATTTAAGTCCTTAAGGACTATAAATTATTAAATCAGATGCCTACTCTGAGGCAAATTGTTTTGCAATATAAGCATCAAAGAAAAAAATGCAATACCATTCATATGGTATCCAAACAACAAGAACCAATGAAGGAGTGAAGCCTCAATTTTAATCAAAGAACATACACTGAATGACAATGGGACTTACTCCAATTTGTCTGTGTGATGTGAACAATCTGAGATGCTGCCACAACACCGAAAAGGAATGGATACATCATTTCAAAAGTAATACAATTCCAACCAGAAGGCAAGTTATTTGAAGACAGGAACCATGTGTGACTCACTGCTATGTATCATTAGCTCCTAGATGTTTTTGCACGAAGGTAATCAATGCCTGATGAAACTGATGGTAAGCACTGGGAAATAAGCAGACTGTTTAAATGGTACAAGTTTACATCAAAGAATTTTAGAGCAGTATATGATGATACAAACCTGTTTCAATTAATGTTTTTAAGCAATCCATACAAACTGATAAAATAATCAAAGGAGCCAAAGAAAATCTGCCTGAGTAGAAAAGAAAGCACAGAACTAAGAAAAAAATGCCTGGTAAGGTATTCTTGAATGATTTTCCTCTCTGAATATTCAAATCCTCTAGATCCAAGTGCAAGTTAAAAAATAGGCAGAAAAAGTCAGTACATAAGAGATGTAATTGCCCTTTATAGCCTTTCTACTTTGGGATTCCTTTTTAAAAAGCAGCTTTCAAGTATCTCCTTTTTATGATAAATGTTTTATCTGGTAACTTTTAAATCCTCATTTAGGGAGAATTCAAAGTTCACCCAAAAGCCGGTTCCAATGTTAAAGACTCATTTTCCCAAGCCAGTTGTATGCTTCTCTTTGAAATGAGCAATAAAGGCTATTTTCCAAGTAAGACACTTCCACAAATATTTACTAAAAAACTAAATTTAAGCATCAAGAACATTCATAATATGCTAAATTCAAATTCGACCTGAGGCTAATTATTCATGTGCACTTATTATTTTTCAAACTAATCCTCCCTCCCCCATAATTATACAACTGTTAACTATTTTTAAAATAAAATTTAAGGCACATATAAACCTTTCAATTATAACAAATTGTCTCTTTTTCTTCAGAAACTGCTTTAATGACTGCAAGTTGTTTTCTAAAAAAACCTGTATTTTAAAATCAGCTAATATGCCAAAATATAAGGAAGACATAAGAAGAAAATGCACGAATGGTGAGCATGATGCTAACAGTGGCCTACTCAAGGGGTCACCAAGACAGGAATTATATTCTTATGGAAAAATTCACTAATATATAATATTATTATTTCCTATTTAAGATCCCAACTGATTTGTATTTCTAGCACTGAATATTTTAAGTTCTGCCTCCCTTAAGTTGATTTCACTGTTAATACTTATCAAAAATTATGAATCATGCCCTGGCTGGTATAGCTCAGTGGATGGAGCATGGGACTGTAAACCAAAGAGTTGCCGGTTCGATTCCCAGTCAGGACACATGCCTGGGTTTCGAGCCAGGTCCCCAGTTGGGGGCACATGAGTGGCAACCACACACTGATGTTTCTCTTTCTCCTTCCCTTTCCCTCTCCCTAAAAAATAATAAAAATAAATAAGTAAAATCTTTTTAAAAAGTATGAATCATAACATAATGCAAAATAAAAATGGACAATATACTTTTAAAGGTCTTTGTGATTTAGCAATCTAAGAAACAAGTAAGGAGCCCAATATATCATACTCTGAACTTTTGCATAAGTTGTGGAATGCCCTTTGCCATTCAAATGTCAAGCCTAGTCCTAATGTCTCCTTTAACATTTTCCTTGACCCATATAGAAAGTCACCACTATGGTTCATATATCTCTAACTAAAATGCCCACTCTATCAAAACTTTTTTTGAAATTTTAAAAGACTTTACTTACTTTTAGAGAGAGGGGAAGTAAGAGAGGGAGAGAAACATTGATCAGTTTCTGATCCTCTCACATCCCCCAACTGCAGACCTGGCTTACAACCCAGGCAGGCATGTGCCCTGACTGGAAATCGAACCAGTGACCTTTCGGTTCACAGGCCAGCGGTCAATCCACTGAGCCACACCAGACTGGACTCCATGACAATTCTTTAAATTCCCACCACACAAACTAAATTGTGGGTATCTTGCAAGCAAGGGCTGACCCTTATTTATTATTTAGCTAAGTCCTGCTCAGTAAATTTTCATTGAATGAATATTAAAAGTAGTCTAAGGGTTTCTTCTCTTGAAGGCTGTTACTGAATCATTACCAAGTGACTAAAAAACATTATCAAATTAGAAAGTGATTGTAGTCTTTACATCATAGAAAAGTTAGTTAACCCACTAAAGTTAAATAGTAAGATATGAACCCATATTTCAATTGAAAATTTAGACTGTTATCGCCTACCTCTGATCCAGAGCAAACTTCTCCCAGGATACTCTTTCCAATCTGTTTTCTCCACTTAAACTTCTTGAGAAAGTATTTAGTAAATTGTTTAAAATTCCACTAAAGATCATTTTATGTGAAAATCCTCTATAAACACTACTGAAATATGATGCTGCAAGTTTTCAGTCAGATAAACCAGAAAAGAGCAATAAATGGCAAATTTATTGCTGTAAAATAATCCCAAACCTCAATGTATAGTCCCTTCAGAATATAAAGAGCATTAAGGCTTGTTTTTAACAGAGTTGAGTTACATATTTTCTAATCAAGTCTTTCTCATAAAAACACTAGAACACAATTTGGGAGGAAAAATGACAACGTAAAATTGGAATGTTAAGACTTTCTGCCTGGCCAAGTAGCTTGGTTGGTCAGCGCACTGTCCCGATATGCCAACGCTGCAGGTTCAAACCCCAGTGAGGGGACGTAGAAGAATCAACCAATGAATGCTAAATAAGTGGAACAACAAACTGATATTTCTCTCTTGAGCCAGCTCTAAAAATCAATAAAGTTTAAAAAAGACTGTAGGATATCCAACAAATCCTTGTAGGACTCTTAACAGACACCAGTATAATCAATGGTTTCAGCCAGGCTCCTGTACTTTCTCTTTTTTCCTCTTTGCTACGTTGTAAATGGCAAAACAAGCCCTGCAGAAATTGTTTTAAATTATAAGCAGAAGAAAAACTAGAAACATGCTAATCTATAAATTTTGGTGCATCTATACAACAGTATACCAGTTACATTAGTTATATGTACAGATATGAAAGAACATCTTTGAAGTTAAAATACATATTATAAGAACATATAAAATGGTCCATGCAAATAAAAAGACCGGGAGGTAGACAAACTGTTAATATACATTATCTCTGGGTAGTAGGAGAAAATAGAAGTTTTTGTTTGTTTCCCTTTACAATATGCCTTTTAGATATAAGCAAAAAGATGCCTGTTCCTTCTTCTCAATAACTACATGATTATAGGCAAATTTCTTAAATTAGGTAAACCTGCAGCTAATATGCAGCATAGACATTAAGATCTCACAGAATTATTCTGAGAAATAAAATTATACATACCAAGTATTTAGTGCAAACACAGTAAATGGTACCTTTCTTAACCTTCTTATTTCTTCGGACAGTAAAGTTATCTAAGTGATATATGTAGACATCATACAGAAAAACTGGCAAGTATTTCTGCAGTAAGATAACTGGAGAAAACAAAAGGGGAAGACAGTAGTATACCCATATTTTGCTGTGTATAATGTGCACCCATGATTATGTGCACATTATACATAAATTATACCCATTTTAATACACATGGTATGTAATCATTATACTCATGTGTAATGCACATCCTTATTTTCCCTCAAAAATTTGGGCAAAAAAGTGCACATTGTACACAACAAAATACAGTAATGGTCCTCAGAGGCCATTAACTTTATTATGTATTATTTAGTTTTGACAATTTTCAGTATGTTTCAGTTGAATTTACCCTAAGGCTTTAAAAAAGCCACCAGTTTAAGCATATACCTTTCTCTGTATGTGTATTGAGAACTGAAAAATACTTAATACCAGAAAACTGCATTATTTAGCACATTTAACTCTGAGGTAGCCATCTCATCAACTGAGTGTGTATTTGACAAGCAAAAACTATCTGCAAGGATAATCATCACTGCATAATTCCTAATAGCAACAAATTGAAGACAACCCATATGCATCAACAAAGGAATGTTTTAAATTATAGTACAGCCATATTATGAAATACAGAGACAATAAAAAGAATGAAGGTCTCTCTGGCTGGTGTGGTTCAGTGGATTGCTGGCCTGGGAACCAAAGGGTTGCAGGCCAGGTCCCCAATAGGGGGTGCACAAGAGACAACCACACGTTGATGTTTCTCTTCCTCTCTTTCTCCCTCCATTCTCCTCTCTAAAAATATATATTTCTTAAAAATTAAAAAAGAATGAAGGCCTAGCCTTGGCTGGGTTGCTCAGTTGGTTGGAGCATCATCCCATGTACCAAAAAGTTGTCGGTTTAATTACCTAGGTTGTGGGTTCAGTCCCTGTTCAGTAGGCAACCGATCAATGTTTCTCTCTCACATTGATGTTTTTCTTTCTCCTTTCCTCTCTAAAATCAATAAACATATCCTCAGGTGAGGATAAAAATAAAAGAATGAAGGTCTATTTGCCTCGCTATGTGAAATGTTAATATACACGTAAATTGTGTAACTATATGATCTTATTCTTTTTAATTAACCTAAATGCATACAAAAAAAATCTAGCTGTATACTCATTAACAACGATTATCCTTGAGTAGGGGACTTGCTCACATAGGTGGAAATTTTACTCATTTTTACTTTGGTTTATAAGTAGTTAATTCTAGGTTATTTTTAAAAATACACCAGTCAAGCAGATTCAGTAAGATTCTTGAATCTTCTATTTCTTAGCAGTATTAGTATTTTCTATGACAAAATACAATCCAAATGTTGTGCAATACTATAATTTTCTAACATACAATGATGAGTTCTGTCCAGGAAAAGAGCAGCCATTGTTAAGATGAGAACAGTTGGCACATCAGTGTAACCAGGTAGCCAAGGAGAATGGACTGGGAATGCACACACATGAACAGTGATTTCACTGTAGTGAGTGGGAGCAGACGTTGTTGAGTGAGCATAGCTTGTGTACTGTGTGGTGTTGTATTCAAAACGACTGAGCAGTAAGGCAGGGAGGAGATAAAAAAATTTTAAAAAAACCCACAATGCCTGAGTAGGGCAACAAATCTGCATCAAATTGTGTGTTAAGCTTGAACATTCCCCCACAAAAACTATTCAGGTGATTCACAAGGCCAAGCAGCTATGGACAACTGATGACTGGCAGCTTCATCAGGACAATGCGCCTGCTTATGCATCACATCTCGTTTTTTTGGCAAAACATCACATCACCCAGGTGACTCAGCCCCTCTACAGCCCAGATTTGGCATCCTGCAATTTCTGACTTTCCCCACAACTAAAATCACCTTTGAAGGGGAAGACATTTCAGGCTGTCTATGAGATTCAAGGATATACAACTGGGCAGCTGATGGCAATGGGGAGAACTGTGAGGTCCCAAGGTGCCTACTTTGAAGGGGACTGAGGCATCATTGTCCTGTGCACAATGTTTCTTGTATTTTCAATAAATGTCTCTTTTTTCATATTACATGGCTGGATACCTCCTGGATAGACCTCTTACAGCAGGTGTTGTTTAAGCATTACTCTTTCAAGGAACTTTTTAATTGAAAAAAACTTACGATGCATATTCACTTTTAATAGAAAACATGAGACAAAGCATGAGACATTAATCATCAATAAGACACTAGGAAAAAACATTGTCCTCCATTGGTTTAAAAGTAGTCTTTGTTGTCCTGTTTCAGAAGAAAACAAGAGGGCTTTCTGAAACAGGAAATAAAAGGCATTTTTCCCAGTGATCAAAATCTTCACCAACTCAGTAAATTGGTTAAAATGAAAGAGATTTACTATCCTAAGTGCAAATACTGTCTTTTGGTGTGACATCCACGTTGTCTAGAGCAGTTCTGCTCAAATCAATCCAACATCCAAGAACCCACTTTCAATCAGCAAAGACACAGGCATGCAATATTTAACATTAAATGCAAAATCTCAAACAAGCAAGCACAGTTAAAAGTTAAGTAAGGCTACAAATCAAGTAAAAAACACTGTCACTTCTGGTCTTGAGGGAAATAATCATAAATACCAAATTCTCAAGTACCCTCAATCCTTTAACATTACCAAATCAAAGGCTATCTTAAACGTGTATCCCAAAGTCTGAACAGATTTTTGTTAAAAACGAAAATTCATTTTGAAGTAGATTTAAATATGAAATTTATGTTCCCAATCACTAATTCATAGGAGGAAACAACCCACATTATATTCTGACAGTTACCACTATAAATAACCACTTGCAAGTGTTAATATCAAATTTTAAAAATTAAAATTAGTATCAATTTTAAAGACCTTTTAAACCACTTTTAACTGATTATCATTTAACTTATACTAAAAATACTGTAAATGCAGTTCTTCACAATAGGGAAACAAAAAATAGATTTTTATTTTACTAATCTTTCCAATTAAAGCATGGTACAAAAATTGTATTAACTACATTCTGTATCACCTAATTCCATAAACTCACATATTAAATTTGAATATTAAGATACTTCTCACAGACAGAAAGAAGTCAAAACATACAACTGGTTGTTGGCGCCCCCCCAAAAAAAGTCCCAGATGCCAAAAATGCTTGCATACAAATCAACAAGAGGAATTTCAGAAAAAGTACCATTATGCTTTTGCCTCCACTAAATACCAGTCCAAATTACAGAAATTTGTAAAGGTAGATATATGACAATGAACAAAACAAAGTTGCTTTTCTAGCAGAGGAATTTTTACATAATTCATTTAACTTTTTAGAAGTAACTATGTTGGGATTCAAAATGACAACAATCTTATCACTTTGAAAACTCTCCAAAAAGTGGTCTATTCCAAACTGACCCAGAAAAAAAATAGATCTTTCCACTAAAACTGAGTAAAAGACAAGCAGAGTAACAATTATACCAAAAAAAATTTAAGCATATCCTTCTCTGTATCCTAGAAGCCCCCAAAATGCTGGACCAAATTACCAAATGAAGTACACATGCAGTGTTTCACTAAAAGTGAAAAATACTACCCACTTAAGGGAACTGTAGAGCAACTTGAGAGCAAAAGATCTGACTATGTGTTTATTCAATGTGCAAAAACCTCTATCCCATTTATCATACAAGTACACTTAGATATTTGTACCAAGCATCAGCTATCCTTTGTCACAGTGACAACTGAGCATCCATGATCTGGTTTAGCAACCTTGACCTTTCCTCTAGAAAAGCAGAGCTTTGGCAGTTAAGAAAAAATTGGCAAGAATTAGATCTTTAGAAATATACCATGACAAGAACTAAAAGAGAAGGGAGTGGTCAATGTTAAAATAGTCTTTAAACCAAAGAATCTCCCCCCTTTTCTTAGTATGGCTTTCAAGATTCGAGCCAATCATTTTATAACATTAAAGTAAATAAATGTTCTAGATTAATAGGTAATCTGAGCCCACCCACCAGGTTATACATACTCTCACTCAATCATGTAAAGAATTGAATTCTTTATTTGTGATATCCATAAACGTTGCTATTCTATATTTCTATCCAGGAAGGCAATTTTCTCCTGTATTATTTCATTTTGTTATTTATAAACAACTGAAATCTACTGCATTAAAGGGCTACAAATACACATTTGTCAACCAAACAGAATACAGATATTTCGCTTTACAATTTGCACCTAAGACACCAGTACATGTAGCTGGTTCATGTTGTCATAGCAATTTGGGGCCATTGCCCAAGCTATGCATAGCAGTTTACATTTTCAAATCTCTGGTAAAAAGGGCAATTGTGATATGGGTTGTTAACTACATTCCTGTTATGCCCACCTAAAGTAAACGTGTAACCAAAGTCTGAACAGATTTCTTGATGGCAAAACTTCTAAATCTGATGCAACTGTTCCAAACAAGTTTTTAAACAAATTATTTTGCACATATACTGCCATTTTGCCAGTAGATGGCGCCACAAACGTTGGGGGAAGGATTTCCGTGAGGACAGCAGCTATAGGAAAAAACGTTTAAACCTGCTCTGAAAATACAAAAATGCATTTAGTTTAAAGGTAAAATAGAACCCTTATTGTAGCCATTCATTACAGACAAACCATTAAGAGGGATAAAACTAGGCCATGTGAAATTTTTTAAATAGTTTATATGAATGAAACACATGCTTTACACAAAATATTTCTTTAGAACTGCACGGTACATACGTTTAAGTAAATTCTCATAAAAAGAAGTAACCAATAATGTCAAGATGATAAACAAATCCTTTAGTACAAGAGATGGTCGCACAGAAACTTTAAAGATTTTTAAAAAGCCACATCCACCATTTTAAAAGTTTTGCCTGAAAAGGGATAAAATTCAACACATCACTACTAGGGCAACAGGATGAAAAAAAAAAAAAAAAACCAGGACCTTTCAAAAGTCCCTCTAAGTACACATCAAAATTAAGAATTAACACAAAAAAAATTTCAACTAATATCCCTTAAAACGGTACGAAATGGATCATAGAAAAAAAATGTTACACCATGTACGGTCAAACACAATGGTTTATTAAAAATAAAACGTAAAAATGATTTTTGTACATATGCTTCCAAACTTCAGGCATGGGATCCAAGTAGATTTCATAGAAAACGCTGTAGCCAGGTATCAAGTCCTCACAACAAAGTAAACTAACCCCCCCACCCCAACTCCCACCCAAGTTTTGCTACAGAATCAGCAAGTTCACTCCCTCCCCCCAAAAAACACAAATTAAAACAAGACATTTTGCTAGTATAAAAACGACGAAAGTCCAAGTAATAATAAAAAAATATAGTCCATCAATAACTGTAACACAAAAATGTGTATGTGGGGCAGAGTCCATCTTCAGAGGCAGAGACGAGAGAGGTGGCAGGCAAACTGGGCAACACCCCCAAGAGTAAGCAGCCTTAGAAGCAGCTCCCCCAAGGGCAAAATGGGGAGGGCGGTGGGAGGGGAAGGGACTCGGGAACTGACCCTAGGTGGGTGGTTGAAGAGCTACCCCTATAGCCACTCCCAGGTACTTAAAAAAAATTTAGAAGGAACTGCCTCCATAACCACCCCCACCGCCATAGCCACCTCTGTAAGGTCCACTGTTACTGCGACCGCCCCAGCTGCTGCCTCCTCCGCCGCCACCGCCACTCTTCATGGGCCCATAGGAGGACTGGTGCTGGGTGTAGCTGCCGAAGCCGCCGAAGCCGTTACCGTAGTCGCTTCCACCGTAAGACGAACCGCCTCCGCCTCCTCCGTAGGCATTGTAGCCGCCGCCGCCGTAACCACCATAGCTGTTGTAACCGCCGCCGCCGCCCTTAGACAGGCCGTTCTGGTCACGACCGCCACCGCGACCGCGGCCGCCTCGGCCGCCTCGGGAGGACCGGGAGCCGCCTCCGCCCCCACCGGAGTGGATATCCTCCTTGGGGACGGCCTTCTTCACCTCCACACGATGGCCTTGGATTGGATGGAACTTGACCACCGCGGCCTTGTCTGCCGCGTCGTGATTCTGAAAATACACGAAGCCGAAGCCACGCTTCTTGCCTGACTGCTTGTCGGCAATAATCTCGGCCTTCTCCACGGTGCCAAACTGCGAGAAGTGCTCGATCAGGTCACCCTCGGCCACGTCTCCTTTAAGGCCCCCAACAAAGAGCTTCTTAACCTTGGCGTGGGCTCCGGGCCGCGCCGAATCCTCGCGGGACACCGCCCGCTTCAGCTCCACCGTGTTGCCGTCCACTGCATGGGGCGAGGCGGCCATGGCGGCATCAGCCTCCTCCACATTGGAATAGGTCACGAAGCCGAAGCAACGGGAGCGCTTGGTCTGGGGGTTCACCACCACCACGCAGTCCGTCAGAGTCCCAAAGGCCTCAAAGTGGCCGCGCAGGCCCGACTCACTCGTCTGCACATTGAGGCCGCCTATGAACAGCTTACACAACTGGGAATTATCCATCTCCAAGGGCCGGGCCTTTCCCCCGCCCTGCGAGCTCCGAGGTTTCGCCGTCGCCGTTATCGTTGACTAAAGCCTCTTCACAGCTTGGGCCCAGCCGTTGCTGGAGCCGCCACCGCCGCCGGTCACCGGCGGGGGAGGGAAGGAGGGAAGGGGAGGGAAGGAGGAAAAAAGGAAGGGGGAGGGAAGGGGAGAGGTGCCGGCTAGAGGGCGAGCTGAGAAAACTGGAAGACAACCAAGGCCGTTACTACCGCCACAGCCACCACCACCTCCGCTCTCCTACCTAGGCACCACACAAAGAGGCCGCTGAACGCGCGCGCACCCTCCCCGAGCCAAGCGTCACCGCCGACGTACCGCAGCTCAGGGCTGCCCGCCAATCCCCGCCTAGCTCTCCTTAGTCCCGCCTACCGCGCCGCAGCGCCGCCGCTCTTGATCACGGACTCCCCGCCCTTCGCCGTCGGTGCAAGCCCTCGGCCTTCTCCGCATTTGTCGCGTTTCTACCGCCCCGCTTCCACTCCCGAACTCTCCTGTGTGTCCTGACAAGGGACTACCCCTGCCTTTTGCGTAACTCTGCGACTCATTTCCCCCCCAGCAATGAGGCTGTTCCTAGTGATTTTTACCCCTCCCCTTGCCATGTCCCCTCGCCCAACTCCGCAGTGGCGTTCGCGCCAGCCCCTTGAGAGGCATGTCAATTCAGCCAATCACCGCAACCCACTCGCACTCACTTCCGTTTTCCGCAGCCGCCGAACAGGCGCGCTCCGTGGAGCGTGCCGGTCCTGATACTCCCTATTGCGGAGCTTCCCTGCTTCCCTGTCATCCCACACCTCCTCCCGCCCCGGTCTTGGGGGGGGGGGGTTGGGAAGGGCGATGAGCCGGGTTCTCTGAGGTCCGTTCCCAACGGATGCGGCCTGGGACGCCACGCGCGGGCTTTTTGAAAACTTGACTGTTGGGGAAGGGGGCCTGTATTCACCCACCAGGTTCCGACAGGGTCGCTACACCTGGTATCCTCACTCCTCACTTTGGCACAATGATGGAGGGCAGAGACCTGGTTGGGGAAGAAGATTAGCCATTTACTATAGGCCCCACGCGCGGCTTAACTAAAACGTGGGCACGTGGCTCTGCGCAAAAGCGAGCCCCAGGCAACTTGAAGGACAGCAGTGTGCCAAAAGCGCTGAAGACTTTACACCCTTTTGGGCCACCCGTGAAGCCCTTATGCGGTGCCCTTCTAAATCCCCCTGAGCTAAGACATTTTCATTTTACCTCAGTGAACATATCTTACAGGTTTAGTTGATGATAATCTATTGCTTTTTTTCCCCAACTAAAATGTTGGCTTTTAAAAAAAAAAAAAAAAGATTTATTTCTTTTTAGAGAGGGGGAAAAACAGGGTTGCCTCCGCCCGCCGCCCGCCCCCACCCCCACCAGAGGAATCCCTGCAACCCAGGCATGAGCCCTGACCAGGGATGTACCTGTGGCCTTTCACTTCGTGGATGGACGCCAACCAACTGAGCCACACCAGTCAGGGCAAAACATTAGCTTTTTATCCGTGTTTAATACCAGGCTAGAAAATACATAAACATTATATATTGGGTTGGCCAAACAGTTCATTTGTTTTTTTCTGTAAGACGGCTCTAGTAGTGCTTAGCCAGCTTTAACTTCATTTGAAAAGAGTTAGATTGTATTTTAACAGGTGTCTTATCAGCATACACTTTTTAAAAGCATCAAAATTGGTGAATTTTTGTGTAGCCATTTTAATATTGAAGATGGAAGAAAATAAGCAACATTTTCAGCACATTATGCTTTATTATTTCAAGAAAGGTAAAAATGCAACTAAAACGCAGAAACAGTTATTTGTTCAGTGTATGGAGGTGCTATGACTGATTAAACATCAAGGTAGTTCCAGAAGTTTTGTACTGGAGATTTCTTGCTAAAGGGTACTCAGTCAGGTAGACCAGTTGAAATTGACAGTGACCAAACTGAGACATTAATTGAGAACAATCAATGTTATACCACATGGGAGATAGCCAACATACACAAAATATCCAAATTAATAAAGGTTATTTATTGGTGAAAATAAAAAATGTGTCTTTTATTTCATGGAAAAAAATTAAATAGACTTTTTGGCCAACCCAATTCAAATATGCACCCCTGATAACCTCTTTGTAGACCCTAGTTCAGGTGAGAATGACAGAAAAATTATAACTTCCACTTATTGAACCTTTGTGTACCAAGCAACACATGGTATGTGGCATAGAATGAGACATGATATAACCAAAAGTTCCCCACATGTGGTAAATAAATATTGAAGAAGACGAAGGATTTGTGAAAGAGATGGAAATTACACTGAATTTCAGAGGCAAAGGCTAAATAAGATTTTTATAGGCAGTTTATCTGAGCAAAAGCTGGAGGACACAGACCTGTTTGGAGCAGGAGGTTTCAACACAACACAGGTAAGACTGATTGAGTACCTTGGATATTATGATACCTTGAATTTCAGATTGAATTTGAATGTTATTTCAAAGGTATATAGATAAGCTATAAGGTTTGGAAATAAAGAGCACAGTGCCTGCCTGGCACTTAGTAAGTGCTCCATTTATTTCACAAATACTATGTTAAGTGCTGAGAAAATGTCAGTCAACAATAGTCAAAAATCTGTCATCATGGAGCTTACATTCTAGTGGGGAGAAGAAGACAATACACATCTTAGACTACGATAAGTGTCACTGTGGAAAAAAGAGGACAATAGTAAGCTATTATCTTGTTATAAAAAAACAAGTCAGATATTTTGGGATTACTAAATGATGATAAAGGGTGAGAGAAATAAAAGCATTCCATGATTAAAATCAGGCAGCCTAAAATGCAGCAACAGTAGAACTAGAAAATCTAAGACAACTGTTTTGGAGAGAGTGGGGAAGATGATGAACATAGTTGTAAATGTTTAAGGTGACACTGGTACTCATGCTGTAGTGTTTTCTGGAATGCCTAAGACTGTAGCTCAGATGAGAGAGTAGACTTCTGGAAATACATCTTAGAGTCATCCAAAAAAATGTTAAAACAGTAAAAGATTAATTTCTGAAGGAAAGAATAAAACTGTAACTTATTGTCCCATCTAAACTATAAATTCTAAAGTAACAGTTTTTTTTCTTATATTGTTTAAAAATTATCCTCCACATCATCTAATTGGGGATCTATTATGGATTAATTTCTCTTGAAGAGGAAAGCTTCATAGAGGTGTATGTCTGGTATAAGCCTTACATATAGAAGAGACATTCAGGAAGCCCAGATGTAAGAAAAGTGGATGTGAGATTGTTCTCAAAGATTAGATTGGTAAAGGTAGATAAAGTGGATAAAGAGTGTTATATAAACATTTAGATGATGCAGTCAGTTTCCTACCTCTCAGATCGTTCAGGAAGACAAACTTTTTTTACCTACTTTACTTTTAGGTCATTACCTAAAATTGTATCTTGGCTTTATCTTGCTTATTGATGTGTCAGTCTTCCAACACACACCAAAAAAACATAAAAATATAACTGGAATTTAGACAACCTTTGGTTCCATCCCTACTGCAAGCTTGATTACAAAAACATCATTGAATGTGATGGTTATACAACTCATAGAACTTCACACTAAAAAGAGTGTATTTTAATATTCCTAAATTATATCTAGAAAAAGAAAGAGAGAACTGGGGAAAGGGAAAAAGAATTGAGGAAGAAAGGGAAAACTATGGCCATCTATATTTTCAGAAAGAAGCAACTTTGATTATCTTTTTAGTCAACATTTTGTAACATTCAAGAATGTCTTTTTGCAGTTAAGGTTCTTTTGTGGACTGCACTGTGTTTTTCCCCCACCCTCAAGTTCACATGTTGAATCCCTAGCCCCCAGTATTAATGAGTGTACCTGTAACTGAAGATGAGGTCTGCAAAGAGGTGATTGACTTAAAATAAGGCTATGTGGGTGAGTCCTTAATCCAACAGGACTGGTGTCCTTATAAGAAGAGGATGAGACTTAAAAGATAATAATAATATTAAATATAAACTGTGATTGAAAAATTAAAAAAATAAACTCCATGTTAAAAAGACAGAGAAAGAAGAAGGGAATAAGACACCAAGAGGCACATGTGCATAAGGTTAAAAATAATGACCATGTCAGAGGCAGCAAGAGAGTGGCCAAGCCAAGGACAGAGGTCTCAGAAGAACCCAACTCTGCCTTCAGAACTGCAAGAAAATTAATCTCTGTTGTTTAAGCCACCAGTCTGTGCTGCTTTGCTATGAGAATCCTAGCAAACTAATACATCGACCTAGAAAAGAAGTGCTTTCAGTGTCCACATTCAGAAGTATGAGACTTCACGCATTTGTACCTGCAAATGTGCCTGTACACATCTTGCCTGGATTTCTCTAGGCAAGATTACAACAGATTTAGTGATTTTAACCTATGAATTCTATAACAGGGTCACCGAAGTACATTCTTAAAATTACATAAATTAACTTTTGGGTTGGAATTTTATGGCTTTTATTTATATTACCCTAAAAGTTTATATATTTTTAGTGCATTGTTTTGAAGTCTAGTAAGAACTCCAAATTTTTTTAGTATTTCCTGCAGCAAATCAATGTGAAAATCAAGTTTTTAATTGTACCTGTTTGCAATGTGGATAACAATTTACAAAGCTTCTTTTCCTAACTTACAACAGTAAAGAAAAATAATTTGCATTGATTGAGCTCAAATGCCATCAACCTAAAAAATGGCAACTCAGAATGAGATCTAATTTGTGAAATGTTCTATACTCACACCTATGAGTGAAGCAACATTCATACCACCATATACATTTTGACTCCTCAGGAATCTGGTCCTTCCTCATTTCTAAGAACACCTGAACACAGGAAAGAACAGGTTAGTCTACTCAGTAAGCTGCAAGAGTGGTATGTAGTGTAGTTTTCAGTGAGTTCAGGTTATATATAAAGCTTTTCTGAATCATTCAGGATCTAAACATTTTTAGTTAAATGATATTTATTATAATTTTAGTATATTAATATTAGGGAAAGAAAGCTACAGATTTTTTCAACTAAAACCAGCACAATAGTAAATATAAAAATAATTAGTCAAGATTTATGTGAGCAACAGTGTAATGATGAAATTAGCAGCTATGAAATCAAGAATCACATGCTCCCTGAGAAACCTATTTCATATGATAATCACTGGCTGAAATCTCTCAGTATAAATAGCAGTGATTTGTTTAGGATTGGCTATGTGTACACCCTAATTTACCTGAAACCTATTTGACTTTGCTGCCCAAAATTCTAAATATGATTTATTTTTCAGTTTCTGAAATAACATATGAAGCACTTTTCATTCATCAGTATCAATTAAATGGGCTTCTTTCAAGGTTTAAAATTGCATATAATTCAGTTCAAATTCTAATAATTTGCCAATTCCCATCATTGGTTTGGGGTGATTTATTTTTCATTAAGCTCTGATATGATTATCTACTGTATCCAGCCAAAACATATACATTTTCTAGGTTTCATCACAAGGTTTTGTGCATGGTTTTATAAAATCATAGCATTAAAATCTTGCTGACACATTAAAAAGTTCCACCAAAAATGAGTCCCATCATTCCTAAGCATTTACTGTAGAACCCGCAACCTAGGTGTGTGCCCTGATCAGGAATTGAACCAGTGACCTTTTGTTTTGCAGGACTATGCCCAACCAACTGAGCCACTCTGGACAGAGATGTAATTTTGTTGGGAGGTGTTTTGAGACTACATAATATCTCTTTCTTCATCAGTCCTTCATCTACTAGTTTTTAGTATTCATTGATGCTTCTTGGCTAAATAAATTATTGCAATGATGTTTTTGAAATGGTAATTTTCTAACTCTATCATTCTTTCTACCTTTATCTTTCCCCCAATTATTTGTCCATTTGTTTATATCCGTATGTACTCATGGATTCTGATTTTATTCAGTGGGTTAAAATTTGCTATTATCATTATTTTGATGTTCTAAGTATCCCAGATTCACTAGGGATCCTAGTGATCCCAGTATCACTAGGAATTCACTCAAATTGACTTCACTGTTCTTTTGACATGTCCCCATATTCATTGAGCCCTTTTTACTTCCTGGCCTAAAAAGACATTTCAGGTTCATCTCGGACTTTCCCTGCCCTGGAATCAACTATTTTTCTAAGGAGTCTTGGTTCCTTTTAGTGAAGAATGGTACTTGGAAAACAAAGTATAAGCATTAGAGGTGTTCAGTACTGTTTGTTGCTGCTCCCAGACATAGATAGAACATATATGTATACACACGTATGGTACATTATGTATACATGTACATTACATGTATATAATCCATGCATTTATATCTAAATTTATTTCTACATCTCTATCAATCAATCAGACCATGGGTTCACACCACTACCTCCAATTCCAATCAATATCACAGACGTCATTCTATTTTTTTCCTTTTCCATATTTATAACTCTTTTCTCTGATGGTGAAAAACCAGGTTCCCACTATTCTCAATGTATTTACAAATATTATTAACTCAATCTTGCCTGTGTGTAATTAATTCTCTTCCCTGCCCACCACTCTTTCACAAAGATGTCTTCCTTACCCTGTTCAGACTTCATACAGTGCTGGCCCATCACTGCTGCCATAGGTCCCTCTCATGTAAATGCCCTCCTCATCCTGCTGGGCTTCAGATACCCCAGGCCAGGCCAGCTCCACCCATGTACAGAGATTCCTCCCTCCCCCCCACCCCAGTCAAGCTCTGTATATGGTGACAGGCCATCAAGCATACTCCTCACTCTTCATAGGTCCCAACATTTATCACTGAGCTAGCACTCCACCCTCAACTTAGATGCCTTCTTCACCTCACTCATGCTCCAACAACTTTGTGCCTGGCTGCTACTGTCACCACCATTTTGTGCAGAAAAACACTTTATCTCTCTCAAGCTCCCAACAACCATATAGGCTACTACACCCTCCACCTGATACACACCTTCTCACTCCAGTCAGGCTCCCATGCCAGGCAGCCCTCCCACCCCCCTTCTCCACACTTCAATGTAGGTGCCTACATTGCTCAGCCCTGCTTAAGGGTTTTTTAATTGTATTATTATTTTTATATAGTTTATTGATAATGCTATTACAATTATCCCATTTCCCCCCTTCACTCCCTTCCATGCTGCATACCCTTTCCCATCCACATTCCTCCCCTTTAGTTCATATCCATGTGTCATACTTACAAGTTCTTTAGCTTCTACATTTCCCATACTATTCTTACCCCCCCCCTGTCTATTTTCTACCTACCATCTATGCTACTTATTCTCTGTACCTTTTCCCCCTCTCCCATCCTCCCACTTTCCTGTTGATAACCCTCCATGGGTTCTCCATTTCTGTGGTTCTGTTCCTGTTCTAGTTGTTTCCTTAGTTTGCTTTTGTTTTTGTTTTAGGTGTGGTTGTTAATAACTGTGAGTTTGCTATCATTTTACTGTACATGTTTTTTATCTTCTTTTTCTTAGATAAGTCCCTCTAACATTTCATATAATAAGGGCTTGGTGATGATGAACTCCTTGAACTTGACCTTATCTGAAAAGCACTTTATCTGCCCTTCCATTCTAAATGAAAGCTTTGCTGGACACAGTAATCTTGGATGTAGGTCCTTGCCTTTCATGACTTGGAATACTTCTTTCCGGCCCCTTCTTGCCTGTAAGGTCTCTTTTGAGAAGTCAACTGACAGTCTGATGGGAACTCCTTTGTAGGTAACTGTCTCCTTACCTCTTGCTGCCTCTAGGATTCTCTCCTTCATTTTAATCTTGGGTAATGTAATTATGATGTACCTTGGTGTGTTCCTCCTTGGGTACAACTTCTTTGGGACTGTCTGAACTTCCTGAACTTACTCAAAGTCTATTTCCTTTGCCAGATTGGGGAAGTTCTCCTTTATTATTTGTTCAAATAACTTTTCCACTTGTTGCTCTTCCTCTTCCCCTTCTGGTACCCCCATAATTCAGATGCTGGAATGTTTAAAGATATCTAGGAGGTTCCTAAGCCTCTCCTCATTTTTTTTTTTAATTCTTGTTTCTTCCTTCTTTTCTGTTTGGTTGTTTCTTTCTGGTCCACTCCATTGATTTGAGTCCCAGTTTTCTTCCCATCACTATTGGTTCCCTGTACATTTTCCTTTATTTCACTTATCATAGCCTTCATTTGTTCATGTAATTTGCGACCAAATTCAACCAATTCTGTGAGCATCCTGATCACCAGTGTTTTGAACTGTGCATCTGATAGGTTGGCTATCTCTTCATCACTTAGTTGTATTATTTCCGGAGCTTTGATCTGTTCTTTTATTTCGGCCATTTTTTTTCATGATGCACCTGTTACATAGTGAGGGGCAGAGCCTTAGGTGTTCACCAGGGCGGGGCAACCCAGTCCCTAGGTTGTGAGGCAGTATGTGGGGGAGGGGTCTGAGAGGGAACAGTGTCACTTGCTCAGCTCTCTGCTGGATTTCAGTCACTTCCCCTGCTCCCCCCAAGCAAACTGGGGCCTTCTGGTGCTGATTCCGGGTGGGTGGGTTTGTGTACATCCTGGGACCCTGTGGATCTCTCCAAGGAACTCTCCTATGAGGCTGGGAGTCTCTCCCAGAACCTCAACCTCCACAGGTGTTTTCAATCAGTGTTTTGAGGCTTTATTTCCCTGCACTGGGACTATGGGTTGTGCCTTCTGTCTGGCTCCCCAGTTTCACCTGGTTTATCTGCGTGAGAATGTGGGACTGGCTGGTCCTCCAGCTGCCTTGTCTTCCATGCCCCTCCACAATCCACTACCTCCTTGGGTCAGCCAGCTGCCAACTGCGCGCCCAGGGTCCACCAGCTGCTGCTTTGCTGCTAGTCCTCTCCATTTGGTGGCTCAACTCCACCTCTCCTACTGGTCTGGATGAATATGTCTACTTTAACTTTTTGGTTGTCAGACTTCCATACAGTTCAATTTTCTGTTGGTACTGATTGTTTTTTTGTTTCTAAATTTTTGTTGTCCTTATTTTGGCTGTGTGAGGAGGCACAGTGTGTCTACCTACACCTCCATCTTGGCCAGAAGTCTATTGTATTATTTTGAGTGAGAGGGAGGGAGGGAGGAATGGAACTGGTTTTATAATTAAAATGGCCACATGCAATTCCCAATCAAGATTTTTAATAATAATTTCTTCAATTTTTTACATTCACCATCCTCAAGAAAATGTATTCATAGTTAGGTGAATGAAATTGTTAAATATTTTAATAATTGTTTAGAAATGAGCCACAATTGAATTTATAATTAAAAAATATAATACCTCTAACTGTTCTTTTATTGGTAATTGAAAGCATTCTAGGCAGAGAGAACAGCTGGTATAAAGGTTCCAAGGAGAGGAGAAGTACAGTGGGTGAGATTACTGACAGAGGAGAAGAGTGGTAGAAGAGATTTCCTGTGCTAATGCAAAAGGATGCCAAATTCAATCAAATTTTTCATATCAAGATATTTAAAATAGTGAAGAGACTCTTACTTGCAGTCTATACAATAATAGTTATCTTGTAGTTACCCTTAGATCCTACCGAAAGTGTGTCTCAGCTGCAGAGACAGAAGTACCCAATCAATATACAGTAATTCAGGGCTAACACCCCAAATGGTGCCCACCAGGAACCTCTGCCCAGGCCGTCTCCTTCATCTTTCAGACCAGCTATACACTATATTTATGGTATTCCTGGGTCATTTTGTGTTCCATTGATTACACTCTCCCTTGTCCTTAATAAGCAGCAGCCAATTCCTGAAACAGATGTCCAGCTGGTAGATTACTTACTTGGGCTACACTCAGCACCTTGTGTCAGAGCAGCAAATGACAGATATCCTTCAAAATATGTGCTATTAGCAGGGATGATGGGGCTTGTGGTCACACATTGCTCCATTATGAACACCCTCTGCATAGAAATGAATGCTTCTGGTGCTGTTCCTTGAGTATATCAAGAGCTGAGGGGATTAACATCTCCTGCATACCTATAATCCATTTGAAACACACTGACTGGATAGTTCTAGCTCCTTTTTCTTTCTCTCTCTGCCTAGATAAGTCTTATCCTGATTCAGAATTCAGTTTGGAATTGAGTTCAAAATCATTCAGTCATTCAATTAACAAATATTTAGAAAGAAAAATGAAGAAAATTCTACTTATAATTGCACCAAAAAGAATAAAATACCTAGGAATAATTTAATGAAAAAGGAGAAAGACTTATACACTGAAAACTATAAGGTATTGATGAAAGAAGCTGAAGACATACAAAAATGGAAAGATACTCTGTGTTTATGATTGGAAAAATTAATATTGTTAAAATGCCTATACCATCCAAAGAAATCTACAGATTCAATGAGAACTCCATTCAGAGGAAAATGCTAGTGTAAAGGTCCCAAGAAAGAAAGAAGGCCAATGAGCTGCATATTACTAACAGAGGAAAAGAGTGGTAGGAAATGAGGGCAGAGAGCTGAAAAGGGCTGGTTGCACACAGTCTTATAGGCTAGGCAAACAAATTCCGATTTTAAGAGCAATAGAAACCATTGGAGGATTTTGAACAATGAAATAACATAATTTGATATCTTAAAATTTAAAAGATAACTGGTTGCTATGTGAATTATGGACTATAGAACCGAATCAGGTAAACCAGTAGGAATCTGCCACAGATGACCTAAAGGAGGAGATAATGATGTCTGGGAATTGGCTGGTGGTAGGAAACATGAAAGAAGTGGATGAATTCAAATATATTGGGGCAGCAGAGTCAAAAGCAACTTGCTGACATTTAATATAGAGTGTAGGGGAAAAAATCATCAAGAATGGCTCAGACGCTTCTGGCTTAGGAACTGGTTGGACAGCAATTCCATTTATTGAAATTTGGAAGACTGCGAGGGCAGGAAGACTGGGAGTAGAGGAAGGTCTGTGGGTGAACATCCTAAGTTCTGTTTTGTGCATGTTAAGTCTGAAATCTCTATTAGCTATCTAAGAAGAGTTGTTAAGTGGGCAACTGGATATAGGGATGTGGAGATCAGGAAAGGGTCAGGACTACTGATAAAATTTGGAAATAATTTGCTCACAGTATTTAAAGACATGAGTCAAGATAACATAGAAAGAGTGTATAGACAGAGAAGATATCTCAAGACAGAGCCCTGGGGTACTCCAACATTTAAAAGTTTAGTGGAAGGAAATGAGAATAAAGATTTCCAGTCAACATAGTGGCATAGGTAAACACAGCTCACCTACCTCCTCACACAGCCAATCAAATATACAACTAAACTACAGAATAACCATCATCCAGAACCATCAAAATTGAGCTGAATGAAAGTCCTACAACTACAGAATTAAAGAAGAAACTATATCAAGACTTGTAGGAGGGGTGGAGACACGGAATGGGCTCCTCCTACATCCACATGTTCTTTAGGTTCTCCACTGGTCCCAGTTCAAGCTAGTCCTGCACACCTCCCAACCCAGACTTCTAGACCCAACTCTAACCAAAACAGAGGGTGAAGGCTTGCATTAGTTTTTTTATCATTGCCATAATAAATTGCTTCAAATTTAGTGGCTTAAAATGACACAAATTTATCTTACAGTTCTGTAGGTAAGAAGTCTGACACCTGTTTCACTGGGCTAAAACTAAGGGCTGCATTCTGCCCTGGCTGGTATGGCTCCCTGGACTGAGTGCCAGCCTGCAAACCAAAAGGTCACTGGTTCGCTTCCCAGTCAGGACACAAGCCTGGGTTGCAGGCCAGATACATGGTTAGAGGTGTGTGACAGGCAACCTATTGATGTATCCCTTGTACTTTGATGTTTCTCTCCCTCTCTTTCCCCCTCCCCTCCTCTCTCTCTAGAAGTAAAGAAATAAAATCTTAAAAAAAAAAACAAAAAAAACCTAAGCTAAGGGCTGCATTCTCTTCTGGAGGCTCTAGAGTAGAAACTGTTTTCTTCTAGAGGCCACTCACATTCCTGGGCTCATGGTCCCCCTTCCTCTATCTTCAAAGCCAGCAATGGTGAGTCTAGTTCCTCTAACACTTCAAATTTCTCCTGCTCCTTCTTTCATTGTCCCATTTTCTTTCTCTCTATCTATAGCTCTGTCTATCCAGTCTCTTTCTCTCCCTCTGACTGCAACTAAGAAAGGGGCCTGCTCATATGATTAGATTGTACCCACCTAGATAACCCAAAATATTCTCCCTACCTCAAGGTCCTTAACATTCTTAATCACATTATAAAGTACATTTGGCTGTCTAAGGTAACACATTCACACCTCTGGGGATTAGGACATGGATAGTTTTGGGGGCTCTGCCTAACAAACACAACATAAAAGAGGAGAAGGTGCCAAGGTAGGAGCTAAAGGAGAAGACACATTCGTACAGGTCATAAAGACAATGCTGATTTAATTAAGAGAAGTACTAAAAGAAATTTTTAACTTTGATTATTCAGTTTACTTAGCATCACATATGAGGTTGAAAATGCCAGATTTTTTGAAGCAGGGAAAGGGAGTTAAGAAGAGTGGGTTATAATCCAGAAAATACCACAGACAAGCTTCTGTGTCCTAAAACTGTTGCTTTGATTTGGTGGTTTCAAAGTTTGAAATCATAAACACACATATGTTGCTTCTCTTTGGTAAGTTACATATTTCAAAAACAGCTCAAATTCCTTATTTTCCTTTCAAATGTGATGTTCCATTTACATGCCACAAGATGGCAGAGAAGTGCAGAGAACAAATTCCTAAATCCAAATAAAAAAGAAAAAAATACCTAACAAAAAAAAACAGGAGGAAAGAAGGTGGCTAGCTAGGTAAGAGGGAGCTGATTTCACTTCCCCCTACATAGGGGAGAAAAACCTGGCCGATCTACAGGAGAGACAGAGCAGACAGCCATCAGTACCACAGCATATATGAAAATATAGATAAAAAACTGTAGCAGACATTAAAAAATGAGATGTAAGGAGAGTGCTTCAGGACAATAAGGGCCCAGGGATCAGCGCCAGGACTAGGGAGGCTGCAGCCCCAGGCCCAGTGCCTGCTGGGCTAGCCACAGGGCTCTTGGAAGAGAGCTGGGTCAGCATGTCCTCCTCTGCCAAACAAGGTTTGAGCAGTACCAGGAGAGACCTACTTGCTTCAAGTCACAGAGAGGGGAATAAGGACTAAGTAGCAAACACATGGAACCTGTGAGCACCCATGCATAGCCCTGGTAAGAGTGGCGCCAGAGCCTGTGCAACCTAAGGCGGCCTGGCCCGCTTGCAACACCCCCCCCCCCGGGGGGGCTGGGCGGGGAAGCCTTGTGGAATGTCAGGGGCTCACACCTGTGGACTCAGAGACAGCACACGCATGCCTCAGGAGACCCAGAGCCTGGACTGTGAATCCGGAGAGAGCACACGCTCCAGAGAGCACACGCTCCTCAGAAGGCCCAGAGCCCACACCCAGGACCCTGCAGAGGGGTACCAGGCTAGCTCTGGGGAGAGTGCATGGGAGGCTGACTGAGTGCTGAACAGGAAGGGAGAAAAGCATACCAGTCGCCCCTCAGCCTGCTGCAGCCAGCAAGAACAGAAAACCGGTTTGGCCAGTTTGAAACCAGCAAGAGGTTTTATCTGTTTTTTGTTTGTTTGTTTGGTTTTTTTAAGTAATTTATTTTTTTTATTTTTACTATTTTTTATTCTCAATTTCTTTTGCTTCTCTTTCCTTCTTTCTTGTTTTATTCCTTCTTCCTTTCTTTCTAATTTTATCTCTTCTTCCTTCCTTAGACTGTTTTTTTTTTAAATACCCACAAGTGAGACGAAAAAACCAGAACTGTGAAAAGACCAGAGTTGGACCCAAAAAGGGGGCATCCCAACAGCTGAGACAGAGATACAAATTTCACTTGCTATTACAAAGAACCTGCAAGTTATTGCATATTTGTATTACTATTTTTTCATTATTCTTACATCTTTTATTTGAATAATATTTTTGTATTCCTCTTCTTTCTGTTTAGTCTTCTTTGCTTGGCTGGTTACATTGTATCATTTGATAGGTTTCCCCTGCCTTTTTATTCATAGTGTACTGCTAACTTACTGTCCTTCACTTTACCTGTGTTCCATTAACACACTACTGAAGGTCCAATACTCCCTATTCTTGTTATCTAGATCTCATAGATTCTGTCATATGATTGTTGCTCTACTATTATTGTAAATAGTAGCTGTTTCATACTATTGTAAATACTATACAACACCCCTCCCAGATCTTACCCCACTTCACGATTTCCCAAACTCTATTACTGTAGTGGTTAACTCTATTTTTTTCACACACTACACCTATTTACTATCCTTTACTCTCACCTTACCTCAGAATCTGACCTCCCACAACCTCACTGCTTTCTAGATCCAACTCACAATCTTCCCCTCCCCAACAGTCTTACCTTCTTTCCATCCTTTTTAAAAGGTGGGTAGTTGGGCGGAAGATTACAGTTAACACTATACATAGCCAAAGGATCTCCTGTCTCTTCTCTACCAGCTTCTACTGTAAATAGCATAGAAAACTCTCTTGCTGTCTTAAAACCATTTTGTCTTACCCCTCCAACTGATTACAGAAAAGAGCAGGTGGAAGTGGTGAACACCAGGATACCCGAAGGAGACTGCGCCACTGAATCTCACAGGTATTCTACCACAGAAGTTCACACCATAAACCCAGGGAATCAGATCAGATCAATTTAAGAAGCTGAGGCTAACAAGAAGAATCTCACAAATAATGGGAAGACAATTCCCAAACAATCCCTAAACAAAAGGAAAAGAGAAAGCCTCAGAAAAAATGCTAAGTGAATACAGGCAACTCAACTATCAGATATTGAGTTCAAAGCAATGGTTATCAGGAAGCTCCACAAGCTCACAGCAAATTACCAGAAACTACAGGTAAACTACAATGAACTCGCTGCAAACTATATTAACATGAAAAAGGAAACAGGAACTATCAACAAGGGCCAAGAGGAAGTAAAGAATACAATACCTGAAATGAAGAACACAGTAGAAGGAATCAAAAGCAGGATAGATGAAGCAGATCGGATCAGCGAGCTGGAGGACAAAGTAGGAAAAAAAAAACATCCAGAAAGAGCAAGAAAAGGAAAAGAGGCTCAGAAAGAATAAAGAGGGTTAAGAAAATTACAAGACAATATGAAACGTAATAATATCCAAATAATAGGGATACCAGAAGGAGAAGAAGAAGAGAAAGGGATAGAAAACATATTTGAAAAAGTCATGATGGAAAACTTCCTTAATTTGATGAGAGAAAAAGTCACACAAATCCAGGAAACACAGAGAGTCCCAATCAATATTACCAAACAAGAGGTCCGAGGGAGGGGGGCAGTATTTGGCCCACCTAGGGATGCCAAAAACTGCTAAAGAACAGGGGCCCCTCCCAAAGACAGAATACTAATATCTATTGGGCTCTTCTGTCCGCCACCAACTGGAAAGACATCTCTCAATGCCAGAGATTTGTGAAAAGGAAACAAAATGTTTATTTAATGCTATTTAGGCTTAATGCCACCACTAAAATATCCAAGTCCTTTAGGTTGTACATCTACACCCACACAGTGCTCCCTTCTCCCACTGTCCCAACTCCGGGTACCGTAAATCAGGAAAAGAGCACACGTCTGTGTTGCAGGCCGCTGGCACCGTCAGCTGTGTCACCGAGCAGGCAGGATCTCTATTTAATCCAAAGTACTGTGGCACCCTCTCACGGTCCACTGGCAAGAGTTCTTTGTACCCAGTTCCAGTCAAAGTCTCTCCTGCTTTCCAGGCCATGCAGCCAAAAGGAGCACCCAAAAGCTGCATGGGCCTCTTCTACCAAAGCTGCAGGTGTTTGCACTCCACCAAAAGCATGTGGCTTTCTTCTTCACCTGGCTGCAGGGATCTCCACTCGGGAAAAGCTGCATGGTTTTCCCTTTCACCTGGGCAGTTATGCCCTCATGTCCCGGAGCCAGTCTTTTCCAAGCTCTCACACAGGCCTTCTCACTCAGGGGTGCAGGGGTGCAGCCCCTAGTTACATCTTGGGTCCAAGCCACTCCCTTCTCCTTGGCTCCAAACTTGGCCACAGCTATTTAACATATCTATGAAACCAGTTAAAGGTTATAGATATGTTAAATAATCATTCTCTACAATATTCCTATATACTTTGAATTCTGGACACCATTCCAGATCTTTTTTTGCTCCCCCCTTGGCTGCACCCTGTATCAATATCCCTCCTTTCAGATATACACCCACTTTATAATCATATAAAGGAAAATAAACGAAGATCTCATCTTCTTGTAACTGCTTCCAGCTGGAAATGGATGCCGTCCTACCTACTCCTGGGTCAGGAATGCCCTGAAAAGGTGGGGGGTGCAGCACGGAGGGAAATCCTTCCTGTAAGGAGAAGGACCTTACAGGGTCCTGGTCAGTTGGCTATCACCTGGACATCGCAGGCTTGGTGTCCAAAGGCTAGCATTACTGGACTATTGGCATTCTGGTCAGGTCATATTCTGGAGGTGACAGATTAGGCAAGAAATTAGAAGCACAATTAAATCATAACCATTAATTGACAAAGGCAGACACTTCAGTAAAGAATGGCTTATTTAGTGGGAGGTGTACAAGGCATGCTACACCTATCCAAGACTTGTGGCCCACTATACTTCACTCAGGCTGAGGGGAATACATTAAGATTTCCCTCGTTTCAGATTTCTGAGCCCTTTCTGTCCAAGCCATCAAGACAGAAAAGGGAAAATTAGTTCTAAAGTAAAGCCTACAGACCGTCCCAGTCCTTCACCAACTCAACTATTTAGTTCAGCCAAACCGTTGAGTCTGGGGGGGGGGGGTGATGACAAAGATGGGCTCCTTAAGTGAGGCCTATATTGCAACCAATCACTCATAGGCATAGGCAGGTCACAGGCATACACTTTATGAAAACAAGAATACACAGGTTAATTCACACAACAATCCTCAAACCAGTCTCTGTGCCTGTGAGACTGTCTTTTGGGAAGACATTCCATGGCAAGGTCCTTCCTATAATGACATTTAACAGTGGCAATTTGACAGGTCCTTGGCACCTGTAAATTGTGCATCTTTGGTGATATCACAAACCTGGTTTCAACTTTCAAATGAAAACAAACTTTCAAGACAGTTAGCTGCGCCATTCTGATGTCCAATACTGAGCATTGTGATTTTCCTTGACCTACAATTTTTCTCAAGATCATCCTCACTGTTATTACAGGGACTACTTTGGGTCCCGCTTTTGATTTTGGCTGTTCGTTTGCATAAACACACCAAGAGCAGCCTGGATCACTTATGATCCCTAAGTGTACTTTGCTGGAACTCACACAGGGAACCCTTAGATTGACTTCTCAGTCCACCCCTCGGGGCACAGAAGCAGAGTCACACACCTGCCATTTGGCTTCACCTGTACCAGTTGTTTCACTCAAGTCCTTGAGCCTCCATTGTGCCTACAGGTTCCTTTTTAGCCATCTTTCAGGAAAGCAACCTTCGAACGAAGGGTCCTTCCCTGGAAAGACTGGCACAAACCGCACAACCAACTAAAGTACCAGGCTTTTCTCGTGGGCTTTAGCTAGTTTCACGGGTCAATCCCAGTTCCTCAGGGCTTTCTGGTAATGACCAGAACCCATACATGCCTCCTTCAGGCATGACATTCCAGTCAAAGTCCTGGTTAACAAAACCACTATTAATGACTGGTCTTATTGGTTTCATGCAAAGAAACCTTACATCATCACTCAATCTTTCAGAATGCCAAATTCAAGAGGAATCAGGTAGGGAGAAAAATACAAAGCGTGATGGAAAATCCTTTTCCTTGTTCACTTTCCTACAGAGTATAAAGTTTCAACCTTTCTTGGAATCCTCAATTTCCTTTTCAGAGCAGATACAGAGCAAAATCCGAAACACAGAGTTCCAAAACAATACACAGGTAGAGGCATTCTCTTGCACCAATGCTTCCACTGGTGCCTCGCAGAGATATGCTCCTTCAAGCCTGGTGTCATGGCAGAGACATGCTGCTATGCCTCAGGCTGAAGCACTTGTTAGCCCCAATTGACCCTTCCTGGGTCCCAGGTGGCAGAGGCATTCTCCCCAACCGGCTACAGGTGACCCTTCCTAGGTCTTCAGATACACAGGGTTTCTGATCAGAAACAGAACCAATGGCAGAGGCATGCTCTCTTTTGATCCGGTCTCATGGCAGAGATGTGCTGCTTTGCCTCAGGCTGAAATACTCATCAGCCACAATTGACCCTTCCTGGGTCCCGGGTGGCAAAAGCACCCTCCCCAACCAGCTACAGTGACCTTCACTAGGTCTTCAGGTATACAGGGTTTCTGATCAGAAACAGAACCGCATGTGAGAAACTTGCTTTTCCTATGAAACCAGAAAACAAGTAGTTGAGGTTTCCTTTACTCCAGGTTTAAAACTTTCATATCCTTTATACATATTCCTACTCATCTAGATTTAATCATCACTCTCTTTTAATCTTGGTCCCTTTCCCACACTGGGAAGGACTCTACTTAAACTCAGTACTTAAACTCAGTATGTGGCAGCCAAAAGTCCATGGCACGACAGGTACCTTCCACTAAAAATCCCCAGGTTCGCAGGGACATTTTGCACCTTTCTGAAACTTAGACCTTGCAAATACCCTATAAATCAGATGGTCACCCTTGGACCTCAGTTCATGACCTTCAAAACCAGAGCCATTACTATCAGAACCAGTTACACAGAGTACCTGACTGCTGCAGTGCCCACAGAGCAGCAGCATACAGCCCATAAATCAGAAGAGAAGCCTTAGCCAGTTCCAAGATGGTGGCGCCCATGAACGTGGGATCATCCAACATGGTAGCACCCATGCATGCAAGGTCATCCAAGATGGCGATGCCCATGCATGCTCTGTCCTCCATGGTGGGGCACTCATGTGGCTCATCCATTTTACCCAAAATGGCAGCACCCTGACTCTGGTTCTGTTACCGAACAAGAGGAGGTCCGAGGGAGGGGCAATACAATATTTGGCCCACCTAGGGATGCCTAAAACTGCTATACAACAGGGGCCCCTCCCCCCAAAAAACAAAATACTAGAATCTACTGGGCCCTTCTGTCCGCCGCCAATTGGAAAGACATCTCTTAAAGCCAGAGATTTGTGAAAAGGAAACAAAATGTTTATTTAATGCTATTCAGGCCTAACGCCACTACTAAAATATCAAAGTCCTTTATGTATACACCTACACCCACACAGCGCTCCCTTCTCCCACTGTCCCAACTCCGGGTACCGTAAATCAGGAAAAGAGCACACGTCTGTGTTGCAGGCCGCTGGCACCGTCAGCTGTGTCACTGTGCAGGATCTCGAGTTAATCCAAAGTACTGTGGTACCCTCTCACGGTCCACTGGCAAGAGCCCTTTGTACCCAGTTCCAGACAAAGTCTCTGTTGCTTTTCAGGCCCCGCAGCCAAAGGGGGTACCCCAAAGCCGCGTGGGCCTCTTCTACCAAAGCTGCAGGAGTCTGCACTCCACCAAAAGCATGTGGCTGTCTTCTTCACCTAGCTGCAGGGATCTCCATTCTGGCAAAGCTGCGTGGTTCTTCCCTTTCACCTGGGAAAGAGGGGGTCCGCACCCTGCCAAAACCACGTGGCTCCCTCTTTCACCTCACCAAGAGGGGGTCCTCACTCTGCTGAAACCACGTGGCTCTCTCTCACAGGCCTTCCACTCAGGGACGCAGCCCCTCGTTACATTCTGAGTCTCTGCCCTTCTCACTCCGGAGTCCAGACTTTAGTTCCCATCTTCCTGAGTCCCAGTCCACTCACTCAGGAGAGCAGCCCTTAGTTCCTATCTTGAGTCCCCCTAGTTCCTTCTCTCCCTGGCTCCAAACTTGGCCACTCCTATTTAACATATCTATGAAACCAGTTAAAGGTTATAGATATGTTAAATAACCATTCCTCCAGAGGCTAGCTCCAAAACTGTTGCTGTGCAAAATAGCTCTCAATGGCCCGGCTCCATTCATCCCTTCCCCCTGGGGGGGGGGGGGGAGGGCGGGCGGTGAGGACATCTTAATATGTCTCTCCAATATTTCTATACACCTTGAATTCTGGACACCTTTCCAAATCTGTTTTTTTGGGGGGCCCCCCTGGCTGCACCCTGTATCAGTTCCACCCACCTGGGAAAGTTCCAGGACTCTGGTTTCAGGAGCCCTGGAAGCCCCCAAGGCCCCTTCTACCCACAGGTGGGGGTCCCCACAAAGCCACCCTCTACCCAGTGTGGGTGGTGCACTGAGGCTGCATTCACCAATGCAGGTGGAGAGCAAGCTCTGCCCACCTGTGAAGGTGGGGGCTCTGCAGCTCCATTTTCGGGAGCCAAAGCAGCTCCATTTTCAGGAGCCAAAGCAGCTCCTGGCAGCCCATGCTGTGGTGGGTGACCAGAGCCCTCTCGCAGAGGCTGCGAATCCATGGTGGAGACCTCTCCCACTTGCAGGGCAGGAAAAGCCGTAGTGGGCCTCACTTCCTTAGAAAGCAGTGTCACCATGGGAGACACTGCTGTCTGGGGTCCCTCATTCCCTGGGTTCAGAGCATTAATGAGGTTTCTTCCCTCATCATCTTTCTCCTCCTGTGATCTACTATCAGGGAGGGGTTCTAAGACCCCTTTCTCCTTCTGGACCATTACACACTTCTCTGTAGAACTACTCATACAGTACCAACAAAGCAAACAAAGGTTCAGAGCAAAAAGAATACAAATGGTGTAAACACTGGGTATTTCCCCTGCTATTGCCCACAATTCCAGCTCCATTATTGCAAAAGAGCAGTCAGAAACCAAGTTTTCAACCCAAAACACTTTCACATCTCTGCTCCCTACTCGCTTCGTTTCCTTTTCACCTTTCCAGGCGTGACTAGACAGCCGATGCCCTCAAGGGCACAGAGAAATCCTCGGAGACTGGGAAAATTTTGAAGCCTCACTCTCTTGCACCTGAGGGTGTCCGTCTGCCACGGACAATTATCGCCCCGGTGGAGTCGCCAAAAACTGTTACCGAACAAGAGGTCCAAGGGAGGGGACAATATTTGGCCCACCTAGGGATGCCAGAAACTGCTATAGAACAACAAGAGCCCCTCCCAAGGACAGAATACTAATATCTATTGGGTTCTTCTGTCTGCCACCAATTGGAAAGACATCTCTCAATGCCAGAGATTCGTGAAAAGGAAACAAAATGTTTATTTAATGCTATTTAGGCTTAATGCCTCCACCAAAATATCCAAGTCCTTTAGGGTATACAACTACACCCACACAGTGCTCCCTTCTCCCACTGTCCCAACTCTGGGTACCATAAATCAGGAAAAGAGCACACGTCTGTTTCTCAGGCTGCTAGAATCGTCAGCTGTGTCAGGCAGGATCTCTATTTAATCCGAAGTACTGTGGCACCTTCTCACGGTCCACTGGCAAGAGTTCTTTTGTACCCAGTTCTAGTCAAAGTCTCTCTTGCTTTCCAGGCCACACGGCCAAAGGGGGCACCCCAAAGCCACGTGGGCCTCTTCTACCAAAGCTGCAGGTGTTCGCACTCCACCAAAAGCATGTGGCTTTCTTCTTTACCTGGCTGCAGGAATCTCCATTCTGGAAAAGCTGCGTGGTTTTCTCTTTCACCTGGGCAGTTATCCCCTCATGTCCTGGAGCCCATCTTTTCCAACCTCTCACACAGGCACTCTCCCTCAGGGGCGCAGCCTCTAGTTACATCCTGGGTAGAAGCCACTCCCTTCTCCCTGGCTCAAAACTTGGCCACCGGTATTTAACATATCTATGAAACCAGTTAAAGGTTATAGATATGTTAAATAATCATTCCAAAGGTTAGCTGCAAAACTGTTGCTATGCAAAACAGCTCTCAATGGCCCTGGCTCTATTTGTTTCTTCCCCCCGGGGGGGGGGGTAGTGAGGACATCTTATATGTCTCTCCAATATTCCTATACACTTTGAATTCTGGACACCATTCCAAATCTTTTTTTGCCCCCCCCCCTTGGCTGCACCCTGTATCATCAAGAGGAACCCAAAGAGGCCCACTTCAAGACACATCATAATAAAAATGGCAAAATTCCAAGACAAAGAGAGAATCCTAAAGGCAGCAAGGGAGAAACAGAAAGTAACATACAAGGGAGCCCCAATAAGGATAGCTGCTGACTTCTCAATGGAAACGCTCCAAGCCAGAAGATAATGGCAAGAAATATTCCAAGTAATGAGAGCCAGAGGCCTACAACCAAGGCTACTTCACCCAGCAAGGCTCTCAATCAAGATAGAAGGCCAAATAAGGAGCTTTCCAGATAAAAGAAGTCTAAAAGAATACACCACCACCAAACCAGCTCTGTAAGACATGCTAAAGGGATTCCTTTAAGGAAAGGAAGGAAAAGAGAGAGAGAGAAACACAGGTACAAAAAATGACAATGAATAAGTACCTATCAATAATAACCTTAAACCTAAATGGATTAAATGCTCCAATCAAAAGACATAAAATAGCTGAATGCATAAGAAAACATGACCCGCACATATGCTGCCTACAAGAGACCCACCTCAGGACAAAATACCTACACAGACTAAAAGTGAAGGGCTGGAAACAAATTTTCCAAGCAAACGTACAGGAAGAAAAAAAGGCCAGGGTAGCAATACTCAAATCAGACAAAATAGACTTCATAAAAAGGGCCCTAAAGAGAGACTCAGAAGGTCACTACATAATACTCAAGGGAAGAACTCACCATGAAGACATAAACATTGTAAATATATATGCACCCAATGTAGGAGCACCGAAATACATAAAGAAAGTCTTAGAGAACTTAAAGAAAGATATTGACAGCAACACAATAATAGTAGGGGATTTTAACACCCCACTGTCAAAAATGAACAGATCTTTCAAACAAAATATCAACAAAGATATTGTGGCATTGAACAATGCCCTAGATGAAATGGACTTAACTGATATATATAGAGCCCTTCATCCCAAAGAAGCTAAATACACATTCTCCTCAAATGCACATGGAACATTTTTAAAGATAGACTACATGATAGGACACAAAAAGAGCCTCAACAAATTCAAGAAAATTGAGATCAAACAACCATTTTCTTGGACCACTATGGGCTGAAGCTAGAAACCAACCCAAAGAGAAAAAACCCAAACACTCAAAATCATGGAGATTGAATAGCATGCTATTAAACAATGAATGGGTCAAGAATGAAATTAGAGAAGAAACCAGAAACTTTCTGGAAACAAATTAAAATGAACTCACAACAACTCAAAATTTATGGGACACAGCAAAGGAAGTCCTAAAAGGGAAGTTCATGTGATACAGGATTACCTAAAAAAGACAGAAACATTTCAAACAAACAACCTAACCCTATGCCTACAAGAACTCGAGGAACAACAACAAAGACAGCCCAGAGCTAGTAGAAGGAAGGAAATAAGATCAGAGCAGAATTAAATGACACAGAGACAAAAAGCACAATTCTAAGGATCAGTGAATCCAGGAGCTGGTTCTTTGAAAAGATAAACAAAATTTATGAGCCTTTAAGCAGGCTCATTAAGAAAAGAAGAGAGAGGACCCAAATAAGCACAATCAGAAATGAAAGAGGAGAGATTACAACTGACACCACAGAAATACAAAGGATTGTAAGAAATTACTATAAAGAACTGTATGCCAAGAAATTTGAAAATGTAGATGAAATGAACAAATTTTTTAGAAAAATATAATCTTCCAAAACTGAATGAAGATGAAACAGAAAGCCTGAACAGACCAATAACAGCAGAAGAAATTGAAGCAGTAATCAAAAAAACTCCCAACACACGAAAGCCCTGGACCAGATGGATTCACAGGAGAACTCTACAAAACATTTGAGGAAGAGCTAACCCTTATCCTTCACAGACTATTTCAAAAAATTCAAAATGATGGAAGACTCTCAAACTCTTCTTATGAAGCCAACATCATCCTAATCCCCAAACCAGATAAAGACAAAACAAAGAAAGAAAACTTCAGGCCAATATCGCTGATGAACATAGATGCTAAAATCCTCAACAAAATATTGGCAAACCGCATCCAACAATACATTAAAAAGATCATACACCATGACCAAGTGGGATTCATCCCAGGGATGCAAGGATGGTTCCACATTCTCAAATCAGTAAATGTAACACACCACATAAACAAAAGCAAAGACAAAAAAAAAACCACATGATCATATCAATAGATGTGGGAAAAGCTTTTGATAAGGTACAGCACCCATTTATAATAAAAACACTCAGCAAAGTGGGAATAGAGGGAGCATTCCTCAACATAATAAAGGCCATATATGAGAGACCTGCAGCCAACATCCTACTCAATGGGCAAAAACTAAAAGCTTTTCCACTAAGATCAGAAACAAGACAAGGTTGTCCATTTTCACCACTTCCTTTCAATATAGTATTGGAAGTCTTGGCCACAACAATCAGACAAGAAAAGGAAATAAAAGGCATCCAAATTGGAAAGGAGGAAACAAAACTGTCATCATTTGCAGATGACATGATAGTGTACATAGAAAATCCTATAGACTCCACCTAAAAACTGCTCAACCTAATAAATAAATTCAGCAAAACAGTGGGAATGAAATCAATATCCAGAAATCAAAGGCATTTTTGTATACCAACAATGAAACAACAGAAGCAGAAATCAAGGGAAAAAATCCCATTCAATATAGCAAAAAATAAAAAATAAAATACTTAGGAATAAACCTAACCAAGCAGGTAAAAGACCTGTACGCAGAAAACTACACAACACTGAAGAAAGAAATCAAGGAGGACACAAACAAATGGAAACATATACCGTGTTCATGGATCAAAAGAATTAACATCATCAAAATGTCCATACTACCCAAAGCAATTTACAGATTGAATGTAATACCTATTAAAGTACCAATGGCATATTTCACAAACATAGAACAAATGCTTCAAAAATTTATATGGAACCATAAATGACCCCGAATAGCTGCTGCAATTTTGAGAAAGAAGAACAAAGTAGGAGGGATCACAATACCTGATACCAAACTGTATTATAAGGCCACTGTAATCAAAACAGCCTGGTACTGGTACAAAAACAGATGCCTGGACCAGTGGAACAAAACAGAGAGCCCAGAAATAGGCCCAAGTCTCTAAGGTCAATTAATATTTGACAAAGGGGACAGCAACATAAAATGGAGTAAAAAATAGCCTCTTCAACAAATGGTGTTCAGAGAACTGGACAGCTATATGCGAAAAAATGAAACTCAAGCACCAACTTACACCATACACAAAAATAAATTCAAAGTGGATAAAAGACTTAAATATAAGCCATAACACCATTAAAGTCCTAGAGGAGAACATAGGCAGAAAAATCTCAGATATTTCACGCAGCGACATTTTTACTGATATGTCCCCTAGAGCAAGGGACATAAAAGAAAGAATAAACAAGTGGAATCTCATCAAAATAAAAAGCTTCTGCATGGTTAAAGAAAACAGCATTAAAATAAAGAGAGAACCAACTGTATGGGAAAACTTATTTGCCAATGATATCTCAGACAAGGGTTTAATCTCCAAAATACACAAGGAACTTGCACAACTTCACTCTAAGAAGACAAGCAACCCAATTAAAAAATGGGCAGAGGACTTGAACAGACATTTCTCCAAGGAGGATATACAAAGGATGGAGAGACAAATTAAAAGATGCTCAATATCAATAGCTATCAGAGAGATGCAAATTAAAACCACAAAGAGATACCACTTCACCTGTCAGAATGGCCATCTTAAACAAAGCAACAAACAACAAGTGTTGGAGAAGTTGTGGAGAAAAGGGAACCCTAGTGCACTGTTGGTGGGATTGCAGACTGGTACACTATGGAAAACAGTATGGAATTTTCTCAGAAAACTAAAAATGGATCTGCCTTTTGATGCAGCAATTCCACTGCTAGGATTATACCCTAAGAGCCCTGAAACACCAATCCAAAAGAACCTATGCACCCGGATGTTCATAGCAGCACAATTTACAATAGCCAAGTGCTGGAAGCAACCTAGGTGCCCATCAGTAAATGATTGGATAAAAAAACTATGGTATATTTACACAGTGGAATTCTATGCAGCAGAAAGAAAGGAGCTCCTACCCTTTGCAACAGCATGGATGGAACTGGAAAGCATTATGCTAAGCAAAACAAGCCAGCTGGTGAAAGACAAACACAATTTGATCTCACCTTTAACAGAAACCTAAACAACAAAACAAACAAACAAGCAAAATATAACCAATGACACTGAAATAGAGAACAGGCTGACAGTGTCCAGAGAGGAGAAGGGAGGGGATCTCAGGAGAAAAGGGGAAGGATTTACAGGAACAAGTATAAAAGACACATGGACAAAAACAGGGGTGGGTGGAAATGGGAGGGAGGTGGGAAGGGCTGGGTGGGTGAGCTGGGATGAGAGTAAAAGACAGAAAACTGTACTTGAACAACAATTAAAAATTTAAAAATTCAAAAAAAACCCCACCACACACCTTTTTCTTATACTTGAAGTCAAGTGCAGCACTCTGGATAGAGTGCAAATCCAAACATCTTAGAGTAGAAAAGTTCCTCACTTTTAAAGGCTTCCAGAAACATCAATTTCACAATTTTCCTCAGATATTTGGGAAACCTGTTAAAAATGTCTATCAAGACAATATAGCCAAGATGAGCTCAAAATAGTTAGACAAATTCACAAGTTCAGAGAGAGCTAAGAATAACTTTAGCTTAGAAAACTACCAAAAGCAAAAAAAAAAAAAATTAAAAATCCAAACCCTAATGCCTGGACCTTGACCTCTCTGAGGAAACTTCATGGCTGCCTCCTGGTCACCCCTAAAGCACCTCAAATTCAACTTGTCCCACACGAAACTCTCCATCTTCCACACTTTCTCTTCCTTATATTCCTATTTCAGTTAAGAATACTATCATCAACCTGGTTGCCAAATCCAGACACCCTCGGGTTATCCTTGTTGTTTCAATAACCCTCAACTTGGAAAGAATCCCCTTTTTTTCCATCATTGTTGCTGTTAGGAAGCCAACTATTAATCCAATTGTTCCTCCTTTGAAAGTAATCTACTCTTTTCCTCTGGTGCTTCTGAGATTTTTTCTTTGCCTATTATTTGTCTATGATGTGTCTTGGGTGGATTCCTTTATCCTCTTTGGGATTGGTGAACTTCTTTAATTAATTCTAAAATATTTTAGTCTTACACAATCAAATAATGCCCCTGCCTCATTCTTTCTCTCCTTTCTTTATGTAATTCCAATTAAATGAATGATAAATCCTCTTATTCACCACACATCTTAATCTCTCTTCATAGTATTTTCTTTTTGTCTCTCTTCAAAGCATTCTGGGTGATATCTTCTGATCTATCCTCTAATTCACTCATTCCTTTAGCTGTGCTCCATCTTCTGTCAAACCCTTCAACTGAGTTTTTATTGAGTTATTTATTCATCATTTCTCAAAGTTCTATTTGGTCCTTTTCCAAATATTTTCTGTTCCTCTTTATAATTTCCTATTCCCTGCATATATCTTTAGGCTTGTATTTTACCTCTTTAAACATTGTATTACTTGTATTAGTCAAGGAAGGCTATATTACATGACAACAATAAATTACTCTAAAATCTCAATGGCTATAACCATGAATATTTGTTTTTTGTTTTCTCTCTATGTTCACTGTGGGTCAGCTGTAGTACTGACCCATGTCTTCTTTGCTATTGGACCAACACTGACAGTTAAGCCATTATTTGAAATATTAATGTTTGTCATGAGAGAAGGGAAAGAGAGTGTGGCCAAACACATGCTGGCTCTTCAGTCTTCTGTCAAGAGGTGGTATATGTCACTTCTGCTCACATTTCAGGTAAAATCCTCTTGAAAGAAGGGGTGTCATGTTTCATGAATAATAATAAAAAGTCTATCAGAGCCCACCCTTCTTATTAAATATTCAGCCTCCCCAACACATATAAGTGTACTTACCTCCCTCCTCCAGAGAGAAAACCCTAAAATCCCATAGTCATTGCTTTGAGCACAAAGTCCAACATCTCTAAGTGATATGTGTTCACATCTACATCACTATATGAGGTTCATTTTAACTTAGATACCTTATAAACTAATAATACACATCATCTGTTCTTCTCCATCATATATATATATGTATGTATGTGTGTGTGTATAAAATAGTGAAAGAGTCATAATAATTGTAATAATACTCCCACTCAGAAAAGAGAAATCACAATTATAAAATTCCACTGACTAAACAATTACAAGGGGTTCCTACTCTAGGGAGGGAAAATATTTCTTGGTTAGGTCTTCATTTCACTTCCCAGGAACGTCCCCTATTCCACTGTTCACGATGGTGCTCAGTTCTGCCCTCTGGCAAGATGTTCCTTTTCAGTTATCTTTGGTCACTGTGAAGACATCATTGGAAAATACGCCCTCTTTGGGGACTTAGTAGCTTTCTCTGCATGTTTCCTTCCCATAGAGCATTGGGACCAACAGTTGCAGACTCTTTTAATCCATGATAGTGTTACTTTTGATGTATACTTATTTCTCAAAAACATACTTGATTTTTTATTTATTTTATTTTAATCACCTCACCCAACCCCAACCTGAATAACCAACTGAAGACTAGCTGAACAGAAGAAGTCTTATAACTAAGGATATGCAGAAGAAGCCACACCAAGACTGGTAGGAAGGGCAGAGATGTGTAAAGGCCTGGACCCACACCCATATGTGGTGGTTGAGAATCTGGAGGACTATCTCAGCTACAAAAGCAGCTTGCCCTGAGGAGTGGAGGTCTCAACTACATGCAAGGGTCCCCAACTTGGAGTACCAGTGCCAGGAAGAGAAGCCCACATAACGCCTGGTTGTGAAAATCAGCAGGGATTCCACCTGCCAGGGAGAGATGAGAGTCTGCTAGACTTCTATATCCTTGGAAGAGATATTTCAAAAATTATAATAATTGACAATTTACCACAAGCCTTTGCATATCAAGTAGAAAGAGAGTTCTGAACAAATTCAGATAAGAAATACAATGAGACCCTGGCCAGGTGACTCAGTTGGTTGGTGTGTCATCTCATATATGAAAAGGTTGTGTGTTCAATCCCTGGTCAGTGCACATACCCAGGTTGCAGGTTGGGTCCCCCAATTGGGTCCCATACAGGAGGCAAATGATCAATGTTTCTCTCTCACATTGATGTTTTCCTTTCTCTCTCTCTTCCCCATCCTCCATCTTTCCCTCTCTTTCTAAAAATTAGTAAAAGCATATCCTCAGGTGAGGATTAAAAATAAATAAGTAAATATAATGAGGACAAATGCTGCCAAACAATACGATGGGAGAGGAACAGGGTTTTCACTGGTGAAATTTCCCTGTTTAGCATCATCTTTTAGAATTAGAAATGCTAAATTGATATATTTTATGTAGAAATTTTTCTTTTGAGTGAACACAAGATAAATAAAAAATAATCTTAGTAGTAAATCTGAGTAAGAAGGAACTATAAAATATGTCATTTAATAGCATTCTCACCAGTTGTTACATTCATAATTTAATAATAAACATGTTTGAGAATTACAAATACCTTAACCATGTTCTTCTGGTTTGTTTGATTTGACATTCTGAAATATTTTCTAAGACTATTTGGTCAACATATTTGTACTCTTTGTCAATGTTTCTTTGGAAATATAACTACTACTAGAGATTAGCCAAGATAGCAAGATATATTGTAAATGGACAATACAAATATGTTCATGCAATGTGCCTGAGATTTATTGCACAGTAAATCAGTGCAGAATGGGGACGGTAGAAAGCGGGTTGGGTGTAGATGAAACAAGATCTGCCCCTAACCTGTGTGTGTCAAAATTTCTATAGTAAAAAGTAAAAACAAAAAATGGGGAAACTGCATATGATATTGAAATGTATTCAATTTAGGTCTCTACTTTTATTTGCTTGTATTCTAAAAAATATTTTTAAAAATTTCATCTTGGTTTTTAGATAAAAATCTAAATTATTGTTCATGTCACACACAATGTTAAGCCTAAATGTTAAAGTATAGTTTATCTAGAGATTATATATTATAAAAAAAAGAACATTAGGCAGCATTTTGGCCCTACACTGGGCACTATATTTAAAAGTAAAAGCAGCAATAAAAAGCACAAAAATGCAAAAACACACAGCACTAAATAGACCACATGAAGGACACTTGTTTATATATGAGAGCTGGAACATGAAGGCAAAACAATTGCCTTTATGGAAACATATTCATCAAGTAACTCAAGCTTTTGACCATTCTCTGCCTGTCCTCAAATGACCATGAAAGCACTGTAGGTATTGATTTGAATGTTACAAATAAATTTTAGTGAGTAGGTAAATTCATAAGTATTGGATCCTTGGCTGAAGATTTGCTGAATATGTACATTCTCCAAGAAGTACCAGATGAAGCTCTGAATGAAATGGGAAAAAGGGTGGGGGAGGGGTATATTGTTTGGAAGGACTTGCATTTTGAAGAATTACAGAGATGAAAGAAATAATTGAAATTAACTGACCCCAACATCCAGATGAAAGTCTAGTAAAAAGTTCTTTTGGAGATAGTCATGCTTTGTCATATTTGCCATACCATCATAGGACCATGTCTTGACTTGAGGATATATCCAACATATTCAAACATGATGTCCCAGACTGTTAGTTACTCAGGGTAACTCCTAGAAATAAATATGGACTAATAGTTAGCCACAAATAAGGTTGTTTATAATACAGTGTTGTTTACGATGACGGGATGGGAAGACCATCAATAGGAAACTTGTTAAATTATGCTCTATCCATAAAATGAATTATTGTTGTTAGAGGAATAGTGTCTTTGAAATAACTTCTGATTTATGTTACAAATTCTCACCCCTCCCTCCACCATCCCCCTCTGAACCTGATCAGCCAACATCAAAGAGAGGTAGAAGGTGGGATCCTAAGACTGGTATAAAAGTAGGCACTGTCCATGACCAAAAGGGGCAACAGTGGATGGGGGAAAAGGCAGGAAGGTTCTATGGAAAGTACCCTCACAGGGTGATCTCATTATAAATTCCTAACTGGACAGGTCATGGTGGGTAGTCATACTCCAGGCATATAACTTCTTTAGCAAAAGGTTCATCTTTGTTTTAAGAAAGTCCTGCCCATTGTTTTTGTATATCTAGGTTAACACACCTTTGAAAATAAACCATAACTACCCTCAAGAGAGCACATAATCTTGTTAACAATTCTATAATCCAATACCAGCCTTGCTTTTCTCCCACCTCCACATAATCTTCCTTAAATCCCCTCCTTAATTTCAACTGCATAAAACAAGCTGCAAAATGTTATTGTCCAGAGCATTTGAGATATTGCTCCCTGGTATATGTTTTATGTTTGGCTCCAACAAACTCATAAAAACTCAAAATATAAAAACCATTAAAAATTAAAAGTAGGCACTGTCAAAAAATAAAAGATTACTTTAGCTGCCATTTAACAATCAAGCTAGCCACCAGCTCACAGGCTTCTTCCTGCAGAGTGAAGAAGACACCCCTGTCCTCCCTCTACTGAAACTCCTTAAAACCAGAGTTGTGAAGAACTTGATTGGTTATGGTGAAGGGAAAGGATATGAAATAAAGTTGAAGAGGTAGGCAGGAGCTATGTCATGTAAGACTTTGTAAGCAATAGAAAAAAAAATCCTGATTAGATTAGAACTGCAATCAGACACTGTTGAAATGCATTACTCAAATAAGTGACATGACATAATTTATATTTTCTCAAAATTCACTTCGATACAGTGTGGAGAAATGATTGGGAGATAAAAGAAAATTAAGGAAACAAATAGCTAGACTATTGCCTTTGTCCTATTGTCAAATGAGGATGGTGTGGACTAGGGTGAATAGAATAGTAAGAAAAAGAAAAGGATGGATTTAAGACACATTTTGATGAAAGTAACTGACAAAAATGCTAAAATTGACCATATTACAGAGGTGAGAGTCAGATTACTTTTCTCCTCATAGTATCTCCCAAGTTCTCAAAAATATATTTTTACATGTGAAATAAAAAAAACATTTACTTTAAAACAATTAAATTCTAAAATAAAATACTTCCAAGCAGACTCATACCTAATATTTGCAGTATCTAGGGCAAGAGTATAAATGAAAACCCATACCCATATCTCTAAAAATTTAAAATTTATAAAACAGTCTATTAAATAAAATGTTTGATCCACATAACAACAAAATAAAAAAATATGTGTAAAGCTATGATTTTTATATGACTAAAAGCTGACAAAATAACAAACAATTGAATTTAAGTATTATGGTATATGTTTACATATAATGTCAATGAGCTGGCAATGTATGGAGGAATAATAAAGTAGATATACATAATTAATAAATTACAATATATTTCATTAAATTTATTTTCTTACCTTAATTTCATCAAAATTGCTAAGTTATGTTGTTATAAATAAGCTTTCCTCAAATTGCCAGTAAGCATCTAAAAGATTAAAAATAAAATGTAACTTATTCAAAGTATATAAAATGTGAACATATTGCCATGAAAAGATATACTGAATTGGCCAAAAAATCTGTTTAGTTTTTTCCATGAAATAAAAGACACATTTTCTCATTTTCACCAATAACCTTATTGATTTAGATATTTTGAGTATGCTGGCTATCTCCTGTGTGGTATAACATTGATTGTTCTCAATTAATGTCTCAATTTGATCACTATAAACTTCAACTGGTCCACCTGACTGTGGGGCATCATCCAGCGAGAAATCACCACAAAAACTTTGCAAAACACTTTTGACAACTTTGATCAGTCACAGCACCTTCTCTATACACCACACAAAACTCTGTGTTTCAGTTGCATTTTTACCTTTCTTGAAATAATAAAGCATAATATGCTGAATTTTACATATTTTCTTCCATCTTCAATATTAAAATGGCTATACAAAAATTCACCAATTTTGATAAATTTTTTGTTAGCTCACACTAATATGACAGCTGTCACAACACAATCTAACAAAATTGTTTTGAATGAGGTTAAAGACAACTAAGCACTACTAGAGCCAACTTACAGAAAAAAACAAATGAACTTTTTGGCCAACCCAATATTAAAGGCCAAGTCAAATATTATTTTCATATTTGTTTTCAAACAGTATCTTTTTTAAAGACTTCCCCAAAATTATCTATATAATTAAGAAGTAATATATATGCAGATTGGTAGCTACAACATAATCATGGGAATGTAAAGTACATTATAGGAAATATAGTCAATAATAATGTAACAACTATATATGGTGCCAGGTGGATACTGGAAATAACAGTGGGAACACTCTGCAAAGCATATGATGTCTAACCAATATGTGGTATATCTGAAACTAATATAAAATAATATTGAATATAAACTGATATTGAAAAAAATTTTAAATACATTTTATACGGCATAAAAAGCAATATACAAATTAAAGTGAACAAATTCAAATTCTTAAGTAAAATTATTATAATGGAGTTGAAACTCATGCAATCTTTTAATTTTTAAGTATATTTTATTGATTATGTTATTACGTTTGTCCCATTTTTTTTCTCCCCTTTATTCCCCTCCACCCTGCACTACCCATCCCTCCAGCATCTCCCTCCACCTCAGTTCATTTCCATGGGTTGTACATATAAGTTCTTTGGCTTCTCCATTTCCTATACTATTCTTAACCCCTCCCTATTCCATTTTGTACCTACCATTTATGCTTTTGTTCCCTGTACCTTTTCCCACATTCTCCCGCCTCACTCTCCCTGCTGATAATTCTCCTTGTGATCTCCATCTTAGATTCTGTTCTTGTTCTAGTTGTTTGCTTTGTTTGTTTTCTTTAGGCTCAGTTGTTGATAGTTGTGAGTTTGGTGTCATTTTCCTGTGCACAGTTTTGATCATCTTCTTTTTCTTAGATAAGTCCCTTTAATATTTCATATAACAAGGGCTTGGTAATGATGAACTCCTTTAACTCGACCTTATCTGGGAACCACTTAATCTGGCCTTCCATTCTAACTGATAGCTTTGCTGGATAGAGTAACCTTGGATATAGGTCCTTGACTTTCATGACTTTGAATACTTCTTTCCAGCCCCTTCTTGCTTGTAAGGTTTCTTTTTTTTTTTTTTTAAGATTTTATTTATTTCTCTTTAGAGGGGAAGGGAAGGAGAGAGGGAGAGAAACATCAATGTATGGTTGCCTTTCATGCATCCCCTGCTGGGAAATGGCCTTCAGGGAACTGGCCTGCAACCCCAGTATGTGCCCTTGACTGGGAATCGAACTGCGATTGTCTGGTTTGCAAGCCTGCGCTCAGTCCACTGAGCTACACCAGCCATGGCTGTAAGGTTTCTTTTGAGAAGTCAGCTGATGGTCTTCTGGGAAATCCTTTGTATGTAGCTGTTTCCTTTTCTCTTGCTGCTTTTAAGATTCTCTCCTTATCTTTAATCTTGGCTAATGTAATTATGATGTGCCTTGGTGTATGCTTCCTTGGGTCCAACTTCTTTGAGACTCTCTGAGCTTCCTGGACTTCCTGAAAATCTATTTCCTTTGCCAGATTGGGGAAGTTCTCCTTCATTATTTTTTCATAAGTTTTCATTTTCTTGCTGTTCCTCTTCTCCTTTTGGCACCCCTAAGCTTCGGATGTTGGAATATTTAAAGTTGTCCTGAAGTTTCCTAAGCCTCTTCTCATTTTCTTGAATTCCTGTTCCTTCATTCTGTTTTGGTTGAATGTTTATTTATTCCTTCTGCCCCAAATCATTGATTGGAGTCCTGGTTTCCTTTCCTTCACTGTTGGTTTCCTGTATATTTTTCTTTACTTCACTTTGCATAGCCTTCACTTTTTCCTCTATTTTGTGACCATACTCAACCAGTTCTGTGAGCATCCTGATTACCAGTGTTTTGAACTGTGCATCTGATAGGTTGGCTATCTCCTTGTCACTTAGTTCTTTTTCTAGAGTTCTTTTTTTTTTAGATTTTACTTATTTATTTTTAGAGAGAGGGAAAGGAGAAAGAGAGGGAGAGAAACATCAGTGTTTGGTTGTCTCCCATGCTCCCCCTTCTGGGGACTTAGCCCACAACCCAGGCATGTGCCCTGATTGGGAATCCACCCAGTGGCCCTTTTGTTCAAAGGCCAGTGCTCAATCTACTGAGCCACACCAGCCAGGGCTTTTTCTTTGGGACCACAGTTACCACTTCTCCTGCCTGGTCCTCCAGCCACTGCCTTGCTATGCATCCTCTCTGCGCCACTGCCTATCTCTACTACTCCTACTAGTATGAATGTGTGTGTCTTCTTTAACTCCTTGATTGTCAGACTTCCATGCAGTTCAATTTTCTGGCAGTTCTGTTTCTTTTTTTGTTTTTAAATTGTTGTTGTACTTCTTTCGGTTGTGCGAGGAGGCAAAGTGTATCTACCTATGCCCCCATCTTGACCAGCCATGCAATTAAAAAAAAACAACAATTAAACATTAATGTATATTTTTACAAAAATAGAACTATGCACAATTCTAGGTTTCAAAGCTCATTCATTGCCTATGTCAACAATCGACATCACATACATTGTCTGGACCTTTATATATAAAATTTAAAAGTAACATGAATTGTTCAGCCCTGGCTAGTGTGGCTCAGTGGATTGAGAGCTGGCCTGCAAACCAAAAGCTCACTGGGTTGCCGGCCAGGTCCCCAGTTGAAGGTGTGCAAGAATCAACTGACAGGTGTATCTCTCACACATCAGTGTTTCTCTCCCTCGTTTTCTCCCTCTCTTCCCCTCTCTCTAAAAGTAAATAAAATCTTTTTAAAAAATATGAATTGTTCAATATTGTAAAGTATTCCTTAGCTGCTGTGGACCATTACTACAAACATCACCTTAATTTCTGAGTAGAACAACAAATTGAAATACAAAGAGAAATAAGAAAATAAACAGCAGTATTGAAAAATGATAATTCGTTATGAAAAACTCCATTGCATTTATGCTAAGTTAATTTTTTCTCTCTCACCTAAGAACTTCTGCCCTTCTCAAATCCTCCCTAGATGTCAAAGCAGTATCCATAACCTTCATGACATTCAGACATAATCATGTTTTGTTTTAAGGGGATAAGAAAAGTGATGGAGAGAAGTGTATCTGGAGCCTGAATGAGTTAGCCATCACAGTAAATATTTGGATTACAAATTGGAGTCTTCAGAGCTAAATATTGGATCCCGAATGACAATTTTTTAAAAACATTTGTGATATATGGGTCCTCTAAGCACAAGATCCAAGGTGGGGGCACTCTAAGGTATTAAGGTAACACTCTAAGCTTATTAAGTAAATAGATCGCCCAGGATCTACTGAAATCTAAAGGGAAAAAAACATATCCAACAGGTTAATTGTAATAGCTTTGTCTCTTTTTCTGAGCACATGTAAGGAGAGAGGTGTTAACAAAGTAGAGTCCTTGACAGAGGTAAAGACAGCTGTAGCAAGATGAGAAAATAGCGGGAAGCTTTCTTTACCAAGCTTCTGGTATAATCTATCACTTGTAACACAGATGACTGAGACTTTGAGTTTAGATACTACTTATATTTTTCAAGACGCTCCTCAATCTTGATTTTCCCTAAATTGTTCGAAGTATGGACTCAGAGAATCACCTAATGCTTTAGTTTACACTTATGAAGGCATATAAGTTTAAAGACAAAATGTGCTTTATAACTTAAGAATATATACAGAATGGGGCAAAAGTAGGTTTACAGTTGTTTGTATGGAAAATAATGCAATAATTAATAAATAATAATATAAGAATAAACTGTGTTTTCACAACTATGAACCTACTTTTGCCCCATCCTGTATAACTAAAAGTAACATATAACATAATGAGCTGGGAGTAATCAGAGACTTAGTCCTTTCTTTGAATATTTCTATCGACTACACTGCCTGCTGTCCAAGGCTACTAGTCTATAAACTAACTTTTGCAAGTAAAACAATGAATTTTTAACTGAGGCAAACAAAACCCTAATGTTCACTAAATTTTATCACCAATAAGTACAGCACAGGATTACACTAAACATACTATTAAAAATTTAAAAACGGCCCTGGTTGGGCTGCTCAGTTGGTTGTATTGTTGTCCCACACACCAAAAGGTTGCAGGCTCAATTCTTGATTAGGGCTGCATACTTGGGTTGTGGGTTCAATCCCTGGTCAGGGCACATATGGAGGGCAGCTGATGTATTTTTTTTCTCTTGTATTAATGTTTCTTTCTCTCCTTCCCTTCCTCTCTCTCTAAAATCAATGAGCATATCCTTAGGAGAGGATTTTAAAAATTAAAATAATGACTCTGATTTCACCATTTCTCAATTTCTCATACTCATTCTAGACTTTCTTTGGGAAGGAATGGAGGAATAGAAAACAATTAACTCTGCTTAACCTGGATTATATACTTGTACTAAGGGAAATTCTTAAAAAATCAAGAATGACTGACTATCACTTATTGAATATCAACTATGTGCTATCATTAACATTCAAAATAATACTGCCAGAGAGATGGCAATATTCACCTTATAAAAAAGGAATAAAAAACTCGGAGAGAAACTTAAGGTGACTCAGCTAGGTACTGTGGGAGAATCTGGGTTCAGAGGCAGCTATATCGACTTCAACTGCTTCTCAAAATCTTCACCAACATCACATATGACTAAGATGATCTCTTAGTATCCACCAACCCTGTGGCCTCTGTCAGTATTTTATGTATGAAATACTTTGTTTTTCAATAAGCCCTATAGTCTCCCAAAGTTTGCTATTCTCTATGTTTCAAGTACAAACAGGTAACTAATGGGAATACCATGAAAAGGTGACTGGGTTATGAAGAGGTATGGGTCCTGAGCTATTTTAACTGTATCTGCTCTTCAAGTTGCTACAGAGAAGACTGGCTGTCATTCCTGTAATGCATACCCACTTCTTCTCTGCCACTGTTCCACTCTGCCTAGCAAGGGTCTGTAAAACACAGATGCACAATTTCAATGTTGTTGACTAACTAGGAACATTGAGTTTTTATTAGTTATTTTGGTGTATGGAATGGGGAGACGGAATTGATTTGCATGGCTTAATTCTAAAATTTGGGGCTCTATCATTGAACCCACGGGTTAGGAAATATTTCTAAATGTTGCTAGCCTATCCAATAGGTGATGCCAAAAATAGCTTCAACCAGCCCTGGCTGGTGTAGCTCAGTGCATTGAGTACAACCTTGCAAACCAAACAACCACGGTTCAATTCCCAGTCAGGGCACATGCCTGGGTTGCAGGCCAGTTCCCAGCAGGGGACACACGAGAGGCAACCATACACTGATATTTTTCTCCCTCTCTCCTTCCCTTCCCCTCTAAAGATAAATAAATTAAAAATACATATATCTTCAACCACACTTGATATTCCACAACTTTGTTTCTCAAAGACTTCACTCTCACTATAAGGAAATATTCCTTATACAGCATGGGGCAAAAGTAGGTCTACAGTTGTGAGAACAAGAAAAACATTATTTTTGTATTATTATTTATTAATTATATTATCTTCCATACTGTAAACCTACTTTGGCCCCACCCTGTATTTAATCTAAATTTTGCTGTCTTTCAGTCTTCTGTAATAATGAGCCCCTTATAATAATTTTTTTAAATACAGAAAAGGGTTTTCAACCCCCATTTTTATTTAAGCAGTTCAGTTGTCTCAATTTCAAAGTGGTTGATGAAAATCCTATATAATAATCCATACTTTCCTGGGAAACTTAAGGTTAATTTTAATTTTAAAATCATTTTATTAATCTCATCAATTATAGCAAAATCAGAAATAAACACTGTCTCTTAACATATAGTAAATTCTCTAAGAGCAATCACTGACATTTACTAATAATTTTCCAGGAATAATTAATTCAAATGTCTGATTCTAAAAAAATCAGACATTTTTTAAAAAATAGCAAAGCTGATTTTTTTTAAAGTACAAATATACATGTACGCGCCAGAAAATGTCAGATTTTCAAAATGCTTTCTTATTATCATCTCTACAGGATGACTGAAAGTGACACATTTTGAACACGTCTTTTAAGCAGTTCCATCTGATATCACTGGGCTGAGAGTCTAACTCCTCCCCTCTGGCTCTTCAGTGGCCTCAGATCCTACTGGATTCCAGAGCTCTGTATGATGATTTCTACTCCAGGGAGCAGCTCTGAAATGAAGCTGTAAATTGTGAGACAGATAAGCCAAGAAGGAAGAGGTGTATGTTGTGATTTGGAGAGGCAGCTAACACGTCACCTCTTGACAGAGAAATAAGCTTAGAAAAATAATCATGGAAATGAAGAAAGAAAACCTGTACCAGATGAAAAGAACTGCAAGACAGCTAGAAATATCCAACAGGTAAGAACTGGGAAACAAACCTCTACAATGCTAAAGAAAATCTTGCTAATGTAAGATTTTGTTTACTGCTAACAAAATAAACATTTTTCAAATGTTTATTTCATGTTAAAATATTCCCATTTTAAAACATGTGAAGATCACTAAACATTAGAACTGTTGTATTTTCAGACCATTAATCATAACAAGAACTGCCGTGCTTTCAGGCCTAATCATACTTGCGTATGTGACCTGTGTCTTCTTGCTTATATGACCTGAAAAACAACTCCTCAGCTTTATAATGAGCCATTATAAGAAAATTATCAAAAGAAATCACCAAATGCTGGTATGGGCACCATGGGGTTTTAATTACTTTCTATTTATCTGTTTGTAAATAAACTTAAACACCTGGCATACTTATATTCATTGGCAAAGTTTAGCTCTCTTTTCTTGACACATTTAGTATATTGTTACTTTAAAGAATTAAAATCCTCAGCATCCCTATAATAACAAGCTCAGTCATTAGCCTTCACAGAAAATGAAAGCCAATTCAGACAATCTGTGTTGGCTTGATTTTAAAAGTAACTATTAGACTTCACAAGATGAAATATGTACATTTTTTGCTAACACTTTATATGGACTCAAACAATTGTCAAATTGAAGGGAAAACTGGATAAACCATCTCCAGCAGAGAAAATCAAAGTACATGTAGTAAAAGAACAGATGAGTCAAATGTTATCCCTAGATCTTAAGTGTGTAGCATATACTTCTGCAATAGATAAACATAAAATTGTATTTTTTGGAATGGGTGAAGAGTTGAATAGGATAAGGAGTTTGCATGATGTAGAATAACCAGGCCAATCACTTTTTTTCGTCTTTAAAAAATACAGAACACTTCACGTACTTGCATGTCATCCTGGCACAGGGGCCACGCTAATCTCCGTATCGTTCCAGTTTTAGTGCTTGTGCTGCTGAAGCAAGCACAATGCTTTTCATAAGGCTGTAAGAGAGAAGGCATTTGTTTCTTGATGCTTCTTATGGTTACTTAATATAGTACTTTGTTCTTAGGCAAAGTTCTAAGAAGTATCTTTACAGAGATTCTAGTTCTATTTGTTTTTGTGGAGGACAAAAGACTGATTTGATTTTTTTAATGCAATGATCAGATAAACTAGAAATATTGCTTGGCATATGTTTAGAAAGTACAAGTCTTATTCCTGACTCTGCTACTAATTATACAACTATGAGAAAGTCACTAGGTCTCAGTTGCCAGTGACTTAGTTCTGTACTCTAGACATAATTAAAGTATCATTCCTACCCAAAGTACAGGACTGCTGTAGAAATCAAGTACGACAGCTCACCTTGTCAGCACTTAAATTATTAAGTGAATTAAGGAATAAGTTAGTATTTTAAAAATCATTAAGCCCTAAACAACTGTGAGATGTTATTTGTATCAACATAGCCATAGAATCGGTGTTCCTAGAGGTTTGAGGAAAGGGAGAGAGTTCTATTGAGGGGATACTTGCAGTGTGGTCCTGCCCAACTTTGGGACCCTCACACACAGGTCTGGAGAGTGGAGTGGGCAAAATTTCACTTGCACAAAGCCACAGACTCCCTGAAGTTACATAAAGAATTTTTTAATATCAAAGAATTAGAAAATGTTCTACTCACCTGCTCTTAATATTAAGAGTAAGAAATATAAAACAGGAGGCAGCAAAAGTAGTAGAAAGAGCATGGAACTCAGAAAGCCAGGAGACTTGGGCTCTGGTCCTGTTCTGACAGTAATGAACTGCAAAGCCACATCTGTCAAATGAGAGCAGTGGATTAAAACACCTGTAGAGTCTCTTCCAGGTCAAAAAACCATAGCACCAAATGAAATATAAGAGATCATCTAAAATATGCTTTTCCTTTTTCTGGATTGCAGACAATTAAAGGAAAAAGGAAAGCAGAAGAGAATGAGACAGATAGGTAGAAAGGAATACAATGAGAGGAAAAGAAAACAGAGAAACCAAAGGACAGGCACATATGAACTACTCCTTACCCTACCCACCCCCACAAAAAAAGAGTTCTTGAATAGAGACACAGAAAAAGATACACACTAACAAAAAGACATTAAGATACAAAAATAAATATGCATATAGAGACTTTGAAAGGGTAATTCTCTTATTTTGTTCATCTTGAAACTTTTAAACACAAAACTACTAAAATGTGTGACGTAATACTGTACTTTTACATTAAAAGCATAAATAGACCCAGCTCAAGGCATCTGCCTCATGAAGCAGACACAGCAAAGTTGAAGGTGGAAGACTACCAACTTCTACCTTTTGCTAAACTTATTTTTGGCTAAAATATCACTTGGTAAAGGGATATCTCATATTCCTGGTCATTTCCAACTAAACAAGCCAAACATGAACTTTCCTAGAATAGAAATGTATCCCAAGGATTTTTTTTTTATGAATCAAGGCTTAGCGTTATTTTGCTTCCAGACAGGCAGTATTTAATATTTTCACTTAATAGTTACCTTTTATGTAAAGTATAAATCCCATATTGCCATTTCAAATCCAACATACGGGATTTTCCTGTGAAGCTTCTCTATCCTGTATAGAGGGCACTGGACGATGGAACTGCAGCACCCTCCTTTGACTCCCTCCCAGATGAGGCCCCTCAGACCTTCTTCCGATTTTTCTGAGCTTTGAGCCTGTATAGGAACTTACAGAGTGGGAAGATAATTTGTACTTTGCTACTAATCAACACAAGACAGTAAAGGGGTGTCTATGAAGTTGGAGACCTGCTGTGAGGGATTCCCATTCACTCAGTCCAGACAACCCAGATCAACAAGAATGAGCAACACAAAGGTTCCCCATGTTTATTCCCATCTCTATTACCACTCTGCTAGGAACTCTGCAAAAGTGTATGAATTTCCACATCTGTAAAAAGAAAACTGTTATTCAACCCTGTCTGGGCAGGATTCACAGAAAGCATTTCTTTTTTGTAGACAGTGTTAGGCTGGGAAGGAAAAAAAAAAGCACGAGACTTTGCTGCTTTTTTTGGGCCTTAGCTAAGCTCTTGGACCTTTCTGTACTTTGGTTTCTATCTATGAAACAGATAAAAAACAATCCCACCTTTCCTGCAACCTCAATGTTGGAGAAATAAATAGTGCAGCGGACATAAAAGCACTCATAGCTCTCTGGAGGCCTCAACAAGGACAGTAACACTAATAAGCACATTATTTTGCACATTATTTAATAGTTTATCAGATGTTTTAAATATATTATTTCACTGGCCTTATACCAAGGTGTAAAATAGGAAGGCCATTTTAAAAATTTCATTTGAAAGATGAAGAATCTGAGGCCCAGAGAAGGGGACTGACTTGCCCAAAATCAAACCAGCAGCAGGACTGTCGGGAAGTCTAGTGCTCATTCCGGCCTACCAACCAGTAGTTATTGCCTCCCTTTCATCCCTTCCTTCCTCTGAGTGAAGCTTGCTTGGTAGAAGGTCTCTAGTAAACAACCAAATCTTTCCATTTCTCATTTATAGTTCTAGTCCACTGGCTGTCATAAAGAGCTTAAATCTGTCTTGACATTCCCCTTCAACCAATAGCTATAAACTCTAGGTCTGTTGAACCCCTGAATCATCCAAGCCCTAAACCCTCATTCCCAAAACCACTGTTTTTAAATTTTGCTATTTCTACTTATCACTGTATCACATGTAAGCCAAAGATCAGTTCCTTGGGTCTTTCTTTATAAGACATACTGTCTTTATCAACAGTTTCTATTCATCTCTGGTATTTTTATGGTGTTCCTCATTGTGGTCTCTATTGTTAAAATGAGGGACAGCCATAGCAGGTATTCTTAAGGTGATTTCTTTCCAATGAGAATCTGCTAAGCTTTTGAACTCAGAGAGAATGTAAGAGCAATCCAAGGTAATTTCAAACAGCAAATAAATTTCGTTCTCTTTCATTCCTATTGCTCAGCTTCCTTTATCAATGTTATGTTTTCCTCAGATTCCTAGAGAATAAAGCAAGTCGAGGGGTATTCTTTTCCCTTTGCCCTCTTTCAATACGTCCTTTTTGGGCCAGAAATCTCAGCACTTAGAACGGCAGGGTCATTACCATGGCTGTTGTACACCCTGGTATGAATAATTCCACTGAATACAACAACTCTAAGCCATGCTGAGCCATAGGGCCCCCCTTTCCTTGGGAAATCAGAAGAAGGGGCTCAGAGGGAGGGAGAATTGGAGAGTACTTTCTAAATAAAGTTAATTCCAAGTAACAGCTCACCAGGCTTACCCTTTGCCTTCATCTCCAGAATCCAAGCAGTATACCTAGAGACAGCTTGTGCAGAGTATGGCTTCAGCTCCAAAGAATGGGAAAACTACCAAGAGGAGCAGTCATCGTTACTCCATACCAGGCATGAGCTGTGATTCTAGCCCCCACCTCAGAGTAAAGGCTATAGACTGGATTTGGGCAGGGGAGCTAACAGATTCTATTCAGCACACATACACTGAACACCTGTTATGTGCTCTGCGTTGGGGCAGTGGGACAAATTTAGTTGCATGATCTTGTTTAATCCTTACAACAGTGCAAACAGATATTTTTTATCCCCATTTTGCAGACAAGAAAACTGAGCAGAAAGGCTAATGGATTTATGCCAAAGCCATACAGACACCAAATTGTGATGCTCTAAATGGAACTCAGCTTCCAGACAAATTACTTCTGGCCTCCACAGCACACACACACAGGACAGAAGGGGACAGGGATGGACATGTATATTTGGGCTGCCTTATACAGTTAACAGAACACTGTCACATTTCCTTACTCGTTAGCTTTAAAGACTATGCTGGTGGAATGAAAAAAGGCCCTCTGAGATGAGAGGACAAGGATATAGAAAGACCCTCTGGATATCTCCCTATGTCCTCTCAGGGACAATTTCCACCTATAGAATTGTCCAGATTGTTAAGAATTTACATTAATATTCTGCATTATGTTTAATTTTTTAGAATTTCAAGAGCATATTCAAGTCACTCATGCATTTCCATCAAGCACAAAGATCAAAGAAGATTAAATCTTACAAATTACTCCTTGGAAGCCTGAAAGCAAAGTACTTCCCAAGAACTGGTGGTTAAAATATTCACCCATACAAGTTAGCTTACAAAAGCTTTCTCATAACCCTGACAAAATGGAATTTCCCTTAAACCATCCAGCAGCTAATAAAACCAGTGTGAAGAGCAACAACTCTGCATATTTCTACTTTGAGTCCTGTCGACCTTCTTCTCTAGCCTTGTTCCTACTGCTCACAGCCTACTCTGTGGTCTTCATCATGGGCCTTTTCGGGAACCTCTTACTCATCACCGTCATCTTTAAGAAGCACAGAGAAGCTCAGAATGTCACCAACATACTGATTGCCAATCTCTCTCTCTCTGACGTCTTGGTATGTGTCATGTGCATCCCTTTTACTGTCATCTACACTCTGATGGACCACTGGATATTTGGGGATACCATGTGCAAACTCACCTCCTATGTTCAGAGCGTCTTCATTTCTGTGTCCATATTCTCACTTGTGTTGATTGCTGTTGAAAGATATCAGCTGATTGTGAACCCTCGTGGCTGGAAGCCCAATATAACTCACGCCTACTGGGGTATCACATTAATTTGGCTATTTTCCCTTATGTTGTCTATTCCCTTCTTCCTGTCCTACCACCTAACTGAGGAGCCTTTCCACAACCTCTCTCTCCCTACTGACCTCTACACCCACCGGGTAGCCTGTATAGAGAGCTGGCCCTCCAAAATGAACCAACTCCTCTTCACCACCTCCCTGTTTATGCTCCAGTACTGTGTCCCTCTGAGCTTCATTCTCATCTGCTACCTGAAGATTGTCATTTGCCTCCGTAGAAGAAATGGAAAGGTGGAAAGGAAGAGAGAAAATGAGAGCCGGCTCAGTGAGAACAAGAGGATCAATACAATATTGATCTCCATTGTGGTGACCTTTGGGGCCTGCTGGTTGCCCTTGAACATCTTCAATGTCATCTTTGACTGGTACCATGAGGTGCTGATGAGCTGTCAGCATGATCTGGTATTTGTAGTTTGCCATTTGATTGCTATGGTTTCTACATGTATAAACCCTCTCTTTTATGGTTTTCTCAACAAAAATTTTCAGAAAGATCTGGTGGTATATATTCACCACTGCTGGTGCTTTACACCTCGGGAAAGATATGAAAATATTGCCATCTCCACTATGCACACAGATGAGTCCAAGGGGTCATTAAGATTGGCTCCTACATCAACAGGTATATGAAAATTGGTAACATTTAATACTGTACAAAAGCCTTTCTTGAATGGGAGATTGAGAGGTAATGGCTGCGAGATAGAGCAAGATTCATAAAGAAGAAGCAAGAAACCAAAAAAAAAAAAGAGCAACTTTATACTACCCAGCTTTGCTTTAGGCCAAACCTGTCTGTGTTATCTCTCTCTAACACACACACACACACACACACACACACATACACACACACACACACACACACACACCCCACCCCTTCTGTCTTAGAAGAATAACTCAAACAACTTAGTTGTCATCATTTATAGCAAACAACGGGAGTGAGAAAGCAAGAGAGGTTAAGCAGCACTGATGGCTGGGGAACAAAGTTCCCCAGTTCTATCATTCAGTGGAATATCCACAAAAGTCACTAGTAATGATACCTCCTTGTGTTGAAGCAATTTCACTTGCAGATGTGGAAAGTATAACTTTCAACCTTGTAACTATTCACTTAGCAAACTCATAAAGCACCCTTTATAATTTATTAATTAGCTAACAAAATAAGTTTGAATTGGAAGTTAAAGGAATGGTTCTAACTTAATATTTTAACTAAGTATTATAATTATAATTAATTCCAATGCCTAACTCAGATTCCCTAGTTTATGGTAAAAGCACATTTTCTTCACTAACAATGTGCTTTCTAGCATCGCCAGAACAGGTAACAAACTCTTATCTCCAATTAAACTAAAAATCATATTAACTAATTTATTAATTGTAAATGTAGACAGAACCTTCATTTCAGAATGGCTTTTAACCCTTAAGCAGAGGTCATCATGATTCTATCGGTAGGCCAGAGGGGCATCACCAGTAAACTTTTATAATTAGCTCCAGATTTTTAAAACCTCTCATAAATCTTACCACAAACATTTTTTTAAATCCCTTATAAGTAACTTAATCCCTTATCAATAGTCCCTCCCACACTGTAACTTATACAGGAAAATCAGCTAGACTGTTTTCAAAAAGGGTACTAAGCAACGGTTCATATAGCCATTAGCTCAGTGACTTCCACTAAATCATGACCAGCTTTACCTTTTTAAAAAATATTTTATTTATTTATGTTTAGAGAGAGGGGAAGGGAAGGAGAAAGAGTGGGAGAGAAACATCAATGTGTGGTTGCCTCTCATGTGTCCCCCACTAGGGACCGGGCCTGCAACCCAAGCATGTGCCCTGACTGAGAATCGAACTGGCGACCCTTTGCTTCACAGGCCCATGCTCAATCCACTGAGCTACACTGGCCAGGACAGCTTTACCTCTTTTGATAAATATCCATTATACTATTACTTGTGAGCTGCAGCTTACTTGTATGTTTAAAATGTAACTGTTATTTTCTTTCTTTTGAATAAAAAGTAATGTTTCTCTGCATACCTGTGACTTTTCCATTGTTTTTCCTGCACATTAGCCTTCACGTTTCCCACCCTAAAAGATTATCCCTACCTCTCTTTCCTTTCCCTCTCTTTTTGCTTCCCTCTCTTCCTTCCTCCCTACTTCTCTCTGTCTTTCCTTCTCTTCAGGATTTCTGTTCTCTCCGTTATACCATTTCAGGAAAAATTAACAATATAAGCACCATAAGACTCCAAAATGCAGTAAAATGTAAGTCTCACCCAATTGGCTGCAAATAAAAACTCCTATCTAAAAACCAACTTTAGCCCTGGCCAGAGTGGTTCAACTGGTTGGGTGTCATCTTGCAAACCAAAAGTTTGCAGATTCAATTATTGGTTAGAGCACATATTTAGATTGTGGGTTCAGTCCCCAGTCAGGGTGCGTACAAAAGACAACCAATCAATGTTTCTCTCTTGCATTGATATTTCTCTCCCTCTCTTTCTTCTTCCCTTCCCCTCACTCTCTAAAAAAAATAAAAATAAAAAACAACTTCAAATGGTGTCAGCTTAAAATCTTAAAGGTATAAGACTGTGGTCAATTAGGCCAGAAAGCAATCAACTCTCCCTTGAAATATTTTCTATCTCACAGGTAGTGATTAGTGCTACAATTAAGACTAACGTAATATTTTACCTCCTTGATAAAGGTACATTGATCCTAGTTTCCATTACTAAAATGATTCTGACCAAGCCACTGAAAGCAGGAAAGGGCTTTCATGAAACTGTGATACCATCCCCTCCTGTCGCCCCCACACATATAACCAGGCTCCTCTAACCCTGGTCTCTACCCTGAATATTCAGAAGAGATCTCCAGTTTATGATTAAACGTTATGCTTCTTCCTGGCTCCATGATAAGAACTATTCCTTTCTCCTATAAAACTGTTTTATCTTTTCTTCTACACTTTTCTTGAAGGTTAGTGAAACAAAGGTCACTAATAAAATCTCTCTTGTATTTATTTTCACCTCAAAGAAAAGTAGTCAGTTAAATCTACTTTTTAATGAAGATCTTTGTCCTTCAGGGACTTACCTTCTGACAGGTAGTAAAGCACAGGTCAGTAAGTAGTTATTTGAGAAGATATAATGGAAATATAAACCAAATGTGGTGAGGGCCCAGTGAAGGTAAAACTCACTTTTGAGAAGAAAAAAGGAAAGATTTCAGGAAAGTCAATCTTATTTTTCATTTTTTGCAGTATTTGTGGCTTGTTCACACCAATATGGTCTACTGTTGAGCCACTTGGTAAAAGAATTGAGACCTCATCTTTTTTATTTATTTAAATATATTTTATTGATTATGCTGTTACAGTTGTCCCATTTCTCCCTTTATTCCCCCCTGCCCTGCACACCCCCTCCTGCCCCATTTCCCCACTTTAGTTCACGTCCATGGGTCATACATATAAGTTCTTTGGTTTCTACATTTCCTATGCTATTCTTAACCACCCCATCTATCTTCTACCTACCATTTATGCTACTTATTTTCTGTACCTTTTCACCTCTCTCCCCGCCCACTCCCCTGCTGATAACCCTCCATGGGTTCTCCATTTTTGTGATTCTGTTCCTATTCTAATTGTTTGCTTTGTTTTTGTTTTTGTTTTAGGTGTTGTTAATAACTGTGAATTTGTTGTCATTTTACTGTTCATATTTTTTGTCTTCTTTTTTTTTAGGTAAATCCCTTTAACATCTCATATAATAAGGGCTTGGTGATGATGAACTCTTTTAACTTGACCTTATCTGGGAAGCACTTTATCTGTCCTTCCATTCTAAATGAAAGCTTTGCTGGATAGAATAATCTTGGATGTAGGTCCTTGTCTTTCATGACTTGGAATACTTCTTTCCAGCCCCTTCCCAAGTCTGGCAAAGGAAATAGACTTCCGGGAAGTCCAGGAAGCTCAGAGAGTCCCAAAAAAGTTGGACCCAAGGAGGAACACACCAAGGGACTTCATAATTACATTAGCTAAGATTCAAGATAAGGAAAGAATCTTAAAAGCAGCAAGAGAAAAGGAGACAGTTACCTACAAAGGAGTGCCCATAGGACTGTCAGCTGATTTCTCAAAAGAAATCATGGAGACCTCATTTTCTCACCTGCCACTCCTGTTGTCACGTGAGCCTGCACTCTCCTTTCTAGGACGCCCTCTGAGATTGGAACTTTATGACGTTTGCCAAATAGCTCTAAAAATACAGTCTCTCTAGTCAGCACTCCAAAAATCTGCCCCCCCCACCTCAAATCATTTTGAATTGCGAGTAGTAACTCATCTCTTTAAAAGTTTCCAGAAAGGACAACTATTAGTGGGTCAATTTATGACCTCAAAAATTAGTGAAGTAACTCTTCTGAATGTGTCTGTTCGGTGATCCAGAGCTGAATGAGAAAATGCTAAAAACATTCTGGCAGTAAGTTGCTTAAGGTTTCTTTCTGCCTATTTCTAAAGATTTCTGAAGAGTAATGCCCAATAATTTCTAACACAAAAAATCAGCAACAGAAATGATGCAAAATGAGTACATAAGTGCGGCTTAAATGTGTACAGCTCATTTTAAATGTGCATGGAAATGTGATGTTCTGAAAAAGGTGTATATCACTTGACAGATCAAATGCATGAAGCTTCAGCTCCAAGGAGGTGCTCCCTCCCCACTTTCTGCTGAGCACGCACAGTATAGTTCATCAGCCCAATGAAAACAGTCAATGTCTCTTCCTGTAAGTTTTGTTTTCTGTGGAATAAAGAAATTGAGAAAAAATATACTAAATTTTTAGCACTGTATTAGCTATAGAAAAAAAAAACATAAGACATAGCCTTAAAGAGTTTACAATCTAGTTGAGGCATTAAATTACAGTTTACAATACTCCAGGGAGATAATTCAATGCCTTGGTTTCAAGGTCTTCCTTCTGGTTAGGTTGAAAGGTGCCTAAAGGAAAGTTGAGAATATGTGAAGGCAGAGTTAATGTCTAGGAGACATTTTTTATGTATCCTAGAATCAATTTATCTTTATATCCATAAGTGAGAATATACTGGGAAGAGAAGAGGAAATACACTAGATGAGAAGGCAAGAGAAAGTATTTGAAGACTGATATGACCAGGAAATCCTAGAATCCTCCCTGAAATCACCTATGCAATATATGTGCTCATTCAATAAACTGGAGAAAGAAGATGATGAATATTTCCAGTGGGCTAAAAAAAGCAAAGCAGGTCTCTTTTCCCTGGTCCTGTGCCCAAATCAAACTCTTTGTTGAAACTGGGATGGTGGTTCCCCTGAAGGAGAAGTGAAAGGATGTGGGATGCTGGTGACAGGAAAACATGCATCTTACATCTGTTTCCTGCTATTCCCTATTTTCGATAAAGAAATCTGGGCTTCTCAACTAGACTGTGAATTTTCAGAGACCCTGACCTACATCTTTCATTCCTTCTATATCAACCCTTCACCCTTCCCTAGAATATTTAAGATAGGACTAGGCAAGGAAAAAGAATTTAACATATATAGATTTAAAAGTTTTTTCTTTTTTAAACGATTTTATTTGTTTACTTTCAGAGAGAGGAGAAGGGAGCAAGAAAGAGAGGGAAAGAAGCATCAGTGTGTGGTTGCCTTTCATGCATCCCCAACTGGGGACTCAGCCCACGACCTAGGCATGTGCCCTGACTAGGAAGCAAACCCGTGACCCTTTGATTCACAGGCTGGCATTCAATCCACTGAGCCACACCAGCCAGGGCTTAAAAGTTATTTCTTAAAACACAAACTAGGCAGTAGCTACTTACTGAATGTCTGAGTGTTTTCATACCTATGTTGTATTAATTATCCAATGAGAGTATAAAAACACAATTCTAATTACACAGAGATTATAGTAATGTCAATAAGCTGCAAAATCCTGTGTCCTTCAGGACTAAATATAAATGTTTCTTAACCAACTCCTCTGATCCCCCAGGGCTGTTATGACTCCCTAGTCACTGCACTCACAGTACTCATGTATACCTACCATGTAGAACCATAAAGGCCTATTTACATGTGTGTCTGATTCTCATGTCATGAGCTACTTGAAGGTTCAGACTGCGTCTTATTTACTACAGAGGCTCTAGTGCCAAGTATAGCATCTAGCACAAAGTGGGGGCTCAAACATCATTTTCAAACTGTAGGCACAGAATAAATCTAGGGATAACAAACCTTTGTGTGGAAGTGGTATGTGGACCTGAACAGTAAGTGGGGCCTGGACGCCCTCAACTCAGTAGCTGAAGTAGCAGAATACCAAATCCCATTTGAAACATATGAGCCAGTGTCCAGGAAATCTGTACTGGTAGGAAGACAAATACAAACACACCTTGGTACCAGGGGAAGTTCAAAGGTAAAGTGTACTTTTGTGTCTCCAATATTATTTGCCAACTAGAGTGTACCAACAAGACTCAGCTAACTGAAAATACTCTATTAATTTCCAATTAACTAAGCTGACAGATTTTTGGAGCTGATACAGCTTTTAGAAATGAAAGACCTGTTTCCAGGGCAACCAGACTCCAGGAGATTGGGCCCCATTATGATTTCATTAGAAGAAAAACAAGACTCTTCATAAAAGGACAAGGCAGCAAAGAACTTTGTCTTTTTTCAGTGAGCCAAATTCTTCTCCACTAAGGAAAGATGGAACCAAAAAACACCCTAGTAGCCCCAGCAGTCTTGAGAAAGAAGAACAAAGGTGGAAGGATCACAATACCAGATATCAAACCATTCTACAAAGCCATCACAATCAAAACAGCCTGGTACTGGCACCAGAATGGGCATATAGGTCAGTGGAACAGAAGACAGAACCCAGAAATCAAACCATGCTTCTTTTTTCTCTTTACTGTTGTTTCATCACGTTTGTCCCAATTCTTTCCCCATTGCTCTTCAACCCATGCTTTTCTGGTTAATCAGTATTTGATGAAGGAGGCAAGAGCATACAGTACAGTAAAAATAGTCTCTTCAATAAATGGTGTTGGGAAAATTGGACAGGTATGTGCAAAAAAAATGAAACTAGACCACCAGCTTATACCATACGCAAGAATAAATAAAAATAGATAGAAGACTTAAATGTAAGTTGTGGAACCATAAAAATCCTAAGAGAAAACATAGGCAGTAAAATCTTAGATATGTCACATAGCAGCATTTTTGCTGATACACCTCTCTCCTAGTGTAAGTGAAACAAAGGAGAAAATAAACAAATGGGACTACATCAAACTAAAAAGCTTCTGCACAGCTAAAGGAACTATCAACAAAATAAAAATGGAACCCACTGAATAGGAGAACATATTCACCAACGATACATCTGATAAGGGATTAACTTCCAAAATATATAAAGAATGTATACGATTCAATACCAGGAAGACAAACATCCAATTAAAAAAGGGCCTGTATAGACACTTCTCCAAAGAGGACATACAAATGTCCAATACATATAGGAAAAAAATGTTCAGTGTAACTGATCAGTAGAGACGAAAATTAAAACCACAATGAGCTATCACCTCACACCTACCAGAATGGCTACCATCAATAAATCAACAAATAACAAGTGCTGCCAAGGATGCAGAGAAAAGGGAACCCTGGGGCACTGCTGATAGTGGGAATGCAGGCTGGTGTAGTCACTGTGGAAAAGTGTGGAGTTTCCTCAAAAAATTAAAAACTCCCATCTGACTCAGCAATCCCACCTCTGGGAATATATCCTAAGAATCCCAAAATACCACTCAGAAAAAAATATCTGCACCCCTATGTTCATAGCAGCGTTATTTACAATAGCCAAGATCTGGAAATACCTCAAGTGTCCATCAATAGATAAGTGGGTAAAAGATGTGGTATGGTATATCTACACAATAGAATACTACATGGCTGTAACAAAGAAAGAACTTTTACCGTCTCTAACAGCATGGGTGAACTTGGAGACTATGATGCTAAGTGAAATACGCCAGTCAGAGAAAGACAAATAGCACAAGATCTCACTTATACGTGGAATCTAATGAACAAAATAAACTGACAAACAAAACAGGACCAGAAGCATGGATACATGGAATAGACTGACAGATCCCAGAGCGGTGGGGGTGGGAGGGACTGGACGAGATTAGCCAAAGAACATATAGGCATATATGCATATAGCCCATAGACACAGACAACAATGTGGTGAAGACCAGGGTCAGGAAGATTGAGCAGAAGGGGAACAAAGGGGGGAACATAAGGAACATCTGTAAGAGTATTAACAACGAAAAAAACCCTAAAAGCAAAAAGTTGTTGAGTTATTGATTTGAAGGCAGTCTTCCTCATCCTGGAATCCCAGGAAAAGCCTTCTGCTTTTTCTTTCTCTCTTTTTTTTTTTTTACAGGAACAGGAGTCTGTGACTCCAGTTTTATACCTTTCTATTTCCTGCAATTTTAAAAACAAAGACAAAAGTCTGTGTGTGCACATTTGTGCATAGCACCTAAAAAAATTTCATATTCCAGAATGTTAACAGAGTTTATCCCCAGGTAATAAGACTTTTGTGTGACTTATCTCTTTCTTTTTTTCCTTGTTCCATCTTGCCTTCAAACTTCCTTTCCCCTCCAACCTTTTAACAATTTTTTTTACCTATTTGCTTATCTGTATTTTCTAAATATTTCACTAAGAATACTATTTGTATAATTTTTTCAAATGGATAAGCACTCACCTCAAACACACACTCCTAAAAGTGGTCAAGAAAAAGATATCTGAAAATAAAATTCACTGTCCTGGAGTCTGGGCCAGAAAGCCAGCATAGGATGATCAGCCACTATGTGTTTTAATGATCTTGTACCTTTATTTATTTATTTTTAAAATTATTTTATTGTTGTTCAATTACAGTTGTCTGCATTTTCCCTCCACCACTCCCCCCCACCCCAGCCAAACACACCTCCCTCCCTTGCTTCCACCCTCCCCCTTAATTTTGTCCATGTGTCCTTTATAGCAGTTCCTGAAAACCCTTCCCCCTATGGTCCCCTCCCGCCTCCCCTCTGGTTATTGTTAGATTTTCTTAATTTCAATGTCTCTGGTTATATTTTATCTGCTTTTTTTCTTTTGCTAATTATGTTCCAGTTAAAGGTGAGATCATATGGTACTTGTCCCTCATCGCCTGGCTATGTCACTTAGCATAATGCTCTCCAGTTCCATCCATGCTGTTGCAAAGGGTAGGAGCTCCTTTTTCCCAGCAGTGGAATTACTGGGTCAAAAGGCAGTTGCATTTTTAGTTTTCTGAAGAAATTCCATAGTTTCCAGCAGTCTGCATTCCCACCAACAGTGCACTGGGGTTCCCTTTTCTTCACATCCTCTCCAACACTTGTTTGTTGATTTGTTTATGATGACCATTCTAACCGGTGTAAAGTGGTATTTCATTGTGGTTTTAATTTGCATCTCTCTGATGGCTAGTGATGCTGAGCATCTTTTCATATGTCTCTGGACCCTCTGTATATTCTCTTTGGAGAAGTGTCTGTTCAAGTCTTTGACCCATTTTTAAACTATTTTGTACTTTTAAAAAGCAAAGAAAACTCACCCCTTGCTCTTCCCAAGGTAGCCCTTCCATTCCAGTTAAGACAATCACCTATCTTGTCCATAACATATGGTCACTGCAGTCCCTGGGTCTTTGCCAATGGTGCTTTTCCAACCAGTTTTGGTCCATGATTTCCTTCAAGGTCTAGTCCAAGACTCACCTCCTTTAAAGGACCTTTTCATAACAGCCCTGATTTTCACATGGCCCTGAGAGCCCAGTCCTTGGAACCCCCAGCACGTGAACACAAAGTCACCTATTCCTGCTGTCCACCACTTCTCTAATTCTACACATTGGTACTCTGCCTCCGGACTGCCAGCCTCTCCCTAAAAAAACTATTAGCACCCGACCTGCAGATTCAGACCTTTACATCTTTGACTCAACTGAGTGTCCAGCATCAGGCCAGATTTACTTGCTGAGTGATTACTAACTAGAGGTTTTTTGTCATTGAGAGAAGATTGAACCTTTAAAACTTAAACTCACATTCCTCAAATTTCAATGAATAATAGGATTGAGAATCCCTTTGTCCTATTAATCTGGTCAGGGTGAAGGAATTAAAGATTAGTATTCAAGAAGGAAAAAGAAAATATTTTATTATTTATTTATTTTTAATAGGTTCACATACAGCATCTTTTTTCTTATGAAGCCAATAGCATCACTGTTTATAATTACTAAAAGCTGCATAATAATTCATCAAGTGGATATGTAGGAGGGTGCAGCCAGGGTGTCCCCAAAAGAAGAATTTGCAATGGGGTCCAGAACTCAGGGTTTCCAGAAAATATTAAAAATATGGGATGTCGCCCTGGCTGGTGTACCTCAGTGGATTGAGCGTGGGCCTGCAAACCAAAAAGATCGTGGTTCATTTCCCTGTCAGGGCACATGCCTGGGTTGCAGGCCAGTTCCCAGCAGGGGATGTACCGGAAGCAATCATACACTGATAAGAAAAATATATATATATGGGATGTTCTCACCCCCACAAGTCTGAGCTAAGGGGATGGGATACATGAGCAGAGCCATTGAGTTGTTTCACATAGATATGTGCGATACAACATTTTCACAGATAACCTCTAGAATGGTTATTTAACATATCTATGACCTTTAGCTTGTTTCATAGATATGTTACATAGCTGTGGCCATGCTTTGAGCCAGGGAGAAGGGAGTGACTTCCACCCAAGATGTAACTAGGAGGTAACTCCCCAGCACCACCCCCCTTCAATACAGTACCTGTGTGAGAGCTTGGAGATGATTGGCTCCAGGCCATGGGACCACACCTGCCCAGACTCACTCTGGCAGCCCAGTAAAGCTGGGAGGATATGGGAGTCCTGGCAGGTGTAGCCGATTGTGGGAGGAGTCAGAAATGGGACTGCAGAGGAAGACTGGCACAGGGATTTAAAAGCAGATGCAGCAGCCACTGAAGAGAGAATCACTCGCTTTTGGCCAGAATGGGGACTCTCGCAGCCATGTGAAAGAGAGTTACCATGTAGCTTTAGCAAAGAAAACCATGCAGCTTTGGCCAGAGTGGGGGAACATCCCCTCCCTGCAGCCAAGAGAAGAATCATCGCTCAGCTTTAGCAGAGAATCACCACCGGGCTTTCTGTTTCTTTTCCTAAGATATGGTACCTTGGACTGGGCAAAGGGGGAAAGAAGGACTGTGTATGTTTGTGGGTGTTTTAAGGGACTTTGGGATTTTGATGAAGACATTAAGTCATTACTCTTAAGTCTGTATAAGTTGAATAAATAATTCCTTTCTGTCAGGATGGGCAGGGTAGGACAAAATGGCAGCTGAACTACAACCCAGAAAAAACAGCTGATGTCAAACCAGGGAGCTGAAACAGTGGGCTTTGCCAAAACGGGTATCTGCATAGCAACCTGAGCCGGAGGAGAACCACCAATGACGTATTGCCGCTTTGCTCCAAGGGGACCAATCCCAATCCCCGGCTCCCACGGAGAGAGCCAACAAAAATAAAACCCCACCACATTCCCTGTTTGGGCGCAACTTCTTCGGCCCCACTTTTCCCACCGGAGAACCTCGCCCAGGTGCGCCAACCTCAATAAAGTTCTTTACTGCCTAACTTTGTGGCTGATTGGCATTTCTTCCTTGACAGAGCCAAAGAAAACCTTTCATTTGGTGTCGAAATCCTGGAGGAGTTGTTTTCTGCTGCAGACCGCTCCTCTCCCTACTCCCTGAGGAGGCCTTGGGGCCACCCCACCAGTCCAGACAAAGAACCAGAGTAAGTGCCGTTGCCCTTAAGTTTCTGGTCCCTAAACGCTGATTCCAGGCCCCCATCTGCTGGGAGAGACTGCTCTCCACCAAATCACAGCGCTGCATCAGGGTGACCCCTCCAGGAAGGACTGCCCTCCCCCACTGAGGTTCTGGACACCGAAGGAGACGTCCCTGGACCCAGACCCCCATTTTTACCAGACCGGATCAGTAGATTGGGTTGAGGGACGCCGATTCCCATTTGCTGATCCTCGTGGGACCAGGAATGGGAGGGCAGGAGTCCAAGCCAGATCCTGAGTCACCTCTAGGGTGCCGTCTTAAAAATTTCAAAGTAATTGACCCTGGCCTCAAGTGAAAATGGCTGATTTTTCTATCCACTACGGCCTGACCATTATATCAGCTCGAAAATCGTGAAACCTGGGCTCCTGAAAGCACTTTCGATTCCGTTACCCTTACTGACCTAGATAATTTTTGCAGACGGACTGGCAAATGGTCTGAGGTCCCCTACATTCAGGGCTTTTGGGCCTTGTGCTCCACAGTCCGGATCTGTGCGACCAGTGCTCCACAGCCCAAGTTCTCTTGGCCCAAGGGAACCCTGAACTGTCTGGCCTCCTAAGCCTACTGCCCCAGAACCTCCCTCCTCCTTTTCTGATTCCCCTGAAGACCTCGCTTCCCCTCCTCCCTCCTCCTCATGAGCTCCTGCTGATGGCTACTCCAGCCCCGGCCCTCCCCTCTCAGCCGGATTCTCCCCCTCCCTCTGAAGACCTTTCTTCCCCAGTCAGCTCACACACCCGATCCTGCCTGAATCTAGAGCCCCTAGACTCACGCATTTGACCCCTCTGGGAAGTGGCAGGAGCAGAAGGTGTCATTCGGGTCCATGTCCCCTTCTCACTAACTGACCTCTCTTCAATTGAGAAACACTTGGGCTCTTTTTCCACTAACCCTACGAATTTTATCAGGGAATTCCAGTACCTAGTCCAGGCTTATGACCTCACATGGCATGACCTGCACATCATTTTAACTTCCACCATGACCCCGGATGAGCGTAACTGCGTCCGGACTGCAGCTAGGGCTCATGCAGACTAAACACATGCCACCAATCCCCTCAGCCAGTAGGGAGGGAAGCCGTGCCAGAGGTGGAGCTAGGCTGGGGATGCCAGGTAGGACAGGTGGGTGGGAGATGCCACCACCAAATGGTTGAGGGCCTGATAGCAGGTATGTACCAATGTGCCCAGAAAGCAGTCAATTACGATAAGGTCAGAGAAGTCACCCAAGGCCCCTGAGAAAATCTGGCATTGTTTCTCAACAGACTAACCAAGGCAATGATGCTCCATACCCGCCTTGACCTGGCTTCTAATGCTGGGGCCACTGTTTTAGCTACTCTATCTCCCAGTTGGCCCCAGATATTAGAAGGAAACTGAAAAAGGCCAAGGATGGCCCCCAAACCCCCATCCGAGATCTGGTAAATATGGCATTTAAGGTTTCCAATAACCGGGAAGCAGAGGCTGCAGCTGCCCACCAGGCTCACCTACAGCAAAAGGTAGCCCTGCAAACCCAGGCCATGCCAGCGGCCCTGTGGCCGGCAGCAAACACAGGCCAGGGGGCGAAGCCTAAGGCCGGGTCAAAGAACACCCCACCGGGTGCCTGTCTCAAGTGTGGCAAAGAAGGGCACTAGGCCTACCAGTGTCCTCAACCTCGGCCACCAACGAAGCCTTGCCCTGATTGCCGACAGCTTGGCCACTGGAGGGATGCCTGTCCCCTTAGAGGCTCGTCCCAGGTGCCTCCACGCGGGGGACCAGCAGATCAAGGTGTGGACTCTTCCCTGGCCTTGCCAGAACTTCTCGGACTCCTAGATGACTGAAGCGGCCCAGACTTGAAGACCCCCATCACCCTCGCTGAGCCCAGGATAATGCTGCAGGTAGTGGGTAAGTCCATCTCTTTCCTAGTGGACACAGGGGCTACCTACTCTGTTTTACCATCTTTTTCAGGACCTCTTACTCGGTCATGGGGGTAGACGAGACCCCGTCTCACCCGTGGCAAACTCCCCTGCTTAGCTACAGTCTGGACGGCTTTCCCTTTTCCCATTCATTCCTTGTCATACCCTCCTGCCCTATTCCGCTTCTAGGACAGGATGTTCACTACTTATTAGGTACCACTCTTCAGATCGCAGAAAACCCAACCCCTTTCTCCTCCCTTTTCCTCCCGCTGTTGGAAAACCCAACTCCTCCTCCAGCTCCACCCATTTTCCCTTCCCTTGTCAACCCACAAGTATGGGACACTTCTGTCCCAACCATGGCTTCTCATCACCCCCTGGTCATCATCTGTCTGAAATGGCCTGATGTTTTCCCATCCTAACCCCAATTTCCTATCTCCCACGCAAACTTAAAAGGATTACAGCCTACCATCACCCGCCTCCTAGACCAGAAACTTCTTGTCTCTGTTAATTCTCCATGCAATACTCCCATTCTCCTGCTCAAAAAACCATCCAGAGCCTACCACCTGGTCCAGGACCTTAGACTCATCAACGAAGCAGTCATCCCTATGCACCCGGTAGCCCCCAGGTGTCTGGGGTCAATCCCTGAGACGAAGGGGCTTCACAGAAAATTCCAATCACAGTCATTTAACTCTGAGCTCGGTCAGGGAGCGCAATATAAAGGTTGGTCACCTGGCGCTTTGAGCCCTCCCTTGCAGTCTTAGACGCGTGGGAAAAACCTGAAACCCATAAGCAGGGTTAGGGTTCCCTGGGTACCAGGCAGCCCTCCCTGACGGTTTTCACCAACAGTACATCTCTGACCCACCACACTACACTCCCCAATAACTAATTAGTTAAAGTTTAAAACAGGCTGCAGAATCTGAAATGGCAGAAATCAAAAGTAAAAAAGAAATCTTTTAACAAGTATAAGCTCTCTAAAGAACAAGAGCAATGTTTTATACTAATTTAGCAGTTTTTTAAAGCTGCTAAATATCTCCCTAATAAAGGATCTTTAGACTTAGTTATTTAAAAAAAAAAAAAGTTAAACAAAAATTAGAATAGCACCAGGTAGTGTGAGATAAAGACTAGTATCTCACTCCCTCCTTTAGAAAATTTAATTTAAAAATATTAACTTACTTGAATTTTGTTTTTGTTTCTATTTTAAAAAATAACATCTGTCTCAAAATATTTCAATGAGTAGAATAAGATCTCTAATATTATTACATCATAAAGATTCTACTCAGAAAGAATTTAAATTAATTATTTAAAGAAAAAAAATCTCACTTCCCTCAGACAGTAGAAGGCACAAGAAAAAAAAATAATGAGAAAATATGTCTTTTAACCACTCTGAATCCTCCTTCTGGAGGCCCAGAGACTGCTTTAGTCCTAAGAACAAGAGGTGTGAAACTTAGCATCTTCCCCCTTACAGTAATCAATAAGAATTAACAAAAAAAGTAAAAATATTTGCCAATAGAGAAAAAAACTTTCTAAAAGTTATGAATATATTCATAAATTTATCAATATAAAACATGATAAAAGTGACATAAAAATGTGACATATTAAAGAAATATTAAAAATCCTCCTTGTTTATGCCAGAACTGTGACTTTTATTATAAAACTGAGATCTATGTGTACTGTCTCCCTGGGAGAACTAGCCCTTCTCCATGGAAAACAAAGTACCATTTTTTAACTCAGTACCTGTAAACACTGCTCATTTCCTTGGGAAAGAACTGGCTATTCTATTCCCAAGGAAAAACGATTAGTCAATCAAGTCACAGAAAGCCCTTGACATATAACCATTTTTTCAAATTATTAAAGAATATCCTCATTTTACAAGAGTTAATCCTCAAAGATTGTTCTCAAATAATTTGACAAACAGATGTCACTCATTACACTCTCCTTAGAAAATTCATATACATTCATATTTCTATTGATACTTCTTCTGGCACTTTACATACATCTACTTTAAAAAGAAAATCTGCAAAAAATATACAAGTCCATTAGCTTAAGGACAGCCTCAATGAATTAAAACTGATAATGGCCTAAATACCTTGCTTATTCTACTCAAATTTTTCTTCAACATTAGAATATTCAACATAAAACAAAAAATACTTTACCATCCAACCGGTCAGATGATTATAGAACGAGCTCATAATACTTTACAAGATCTTCTTAAAAACAAAAAGAGGAGTCATAAGTCCTCCCCCCCAAAATTTAATTTTACTGGCCATGTTTACCTATAATTTTCTAAATATTGATATATTGCTCTGTACTCCAATTATAAAACATTTCCAGACAAAAGAGTCCAAGCCACCTTTATTTAAAAATCTACTAAGAGATGGCACTTGACAGGGCTCTGTGGAACTTTTAACTTGGGGAAGAGGGTATGCTTGTGTTTGCTTTCCAGAATGACTCTTAGAACTGCAACGATGAAGATGAAGCCATATCACAGAAAAGGCTTCCCTGGCCATGACCCACCTCCACCCATTAGACTCTCTTGATCCAGACTTCTCCAAGCTGTATGTCATCTCCCTGAAGTGGAATTCCAGCTAGCAGCCCTGGAACGGTATTCAACATCACCTAAGAGAGACTTTTTCTACCAACTTGAAGGAACAAATTGATAAATTACAGCTAGAACTACATTTAGAGCTATAACAGTTACAGGACATTCAACGCCTAACGGAGGAAGAAGTTCTTCAGACCCTCTGTGACAATTTTGACTAACTGAACCCCAAAACATTGGTTTGATGGACTCACTCTAAGAATGTGGGTCCTTGGAACCATTAATTGTTTATTAATTCTAATAACACTTTGTAACTTGTTCTTCCTAAAACTCTCTCACCCTGAGTTCAGACACAAGGCCTTACTGCATATCTTTAAAATAACTTCCTAAAGCCTGTGTCAATACTCCCCATGCAATTTTAATAGGACCTATTTATACTGAACAACAAGGGTCTTCCTTTTATATTAATTGTTCTAATTATATTTTAACTAATTGCATTGATTCAGGACTACCCAAGAGTTTGACTACATTCATGATAGTTTTTCAGCCTTCTCATGTTATTGTTGGGGGCTGGGATAAGCCTGAAACAGGCTGATACAATCCGACCTGAAGGTTGCGCCTGAATAACAGGATGCTGCGGTTAGGAGCCATAGAACTCCCCCTCCTGGACATGCGGGTGGCACACCAATCAGTGCCTTGATCACGCGCCCGCCATGCACCCCCGGCCAATCGCAGGCTAGAGCACGCTTTGAAGCCACCTATCCACTGCACTTCCTCCACTGCCCTCCTCTATATAACTCCCTCCATTTTGAAATAAAATTTGCAGCTTGATCAGAATCCTTTGTCTTGCTGCCATTCTTCGCGCCTCCTGTCCCATCCCTCTTCATCCGTTACAGGTATATCGGTGGACCCCGTTGACTGCCTCGTGGGCCGAGGCATGTTATGATGGGAGTAGTCCTCTCAGGAGATTGGTATGCTGATACAGGTTTATATATACTAGAAAAAATAGATTGGTTAATAAGACCAAAAAGATTTGTAGCCGCTCTAATATTAGGAATTACTGCTTTAATCAGTATAATAACCTCTATTACATTATCAACTACTACTTTAGTACAAGAAGTACATACTGCACAACATGTTAATCAGCTCTCTCACAATATTTCCCTTGCACTAATTCTATGAGAGAAAATTGATAAAAAATTAGAAACTAGAGTAAATGCCTTAGAAGATACGGTTATATATTTAAGTGACCAGATTCAAAATATAAAGACTCAAATGACTACTAGTTGTCATGCAGATTTTAAATGGATTTGTGTCACACCTTTGCCTTATGATCAAAATTCCACCACTTGGCCTCAGGTAAAAACTCATTTACAAGGTATTTGGCATGATACTATGTTAGGCCCTGATCTCAAAGGCCTACATACCAAAATTACAGAAATTAGTCAGGCATATTTAACTGCACCAGGCTCTGAAATTGCAGACAGAATCTGGAAGTCTATTTAAGAATCCATCAACCCTGTCATGTGGTGGTCTAGTTTAATACATATTGGAATCACTGGCTTAATTATTCTAATTTTAATCCTTGTTTTTCCAGTCGTCTTCCGAGTAATCCTCTCCTCCCTTCGAAAAACTACGTTGGAATTTCATCAATTTCGGCTGAAAAATAAAAAAGAGGGAAATGCCATGTCCACTGCCGCGTCCACTGTTGGATCCCTCTCTCCGTGACAAGGTCCTCAGAGGGGGTGTAAGACTTCAAGGAAGCAGTTTCCAACCTGGTGGATGTGGCATGGAAGGCCCTGCAATACCTATTGTGATTGTGCTTGCTTTGGGGATCATGACCCTTTCTGCTTTAATCATTATGAATACCCTGGCAGTGATTCAGATAGTGTGCCTAGACCTTTCCCGGCTCAATGAACAGAATAATAATATCATACTAGAACGTCAGGGAATATAAGTACAAAGAAACAACCAGAACAATCTGAGAATTCAAGCTTAATAACAGATCATTAGAAAAACACCCAAGATAAGATAGAATACTCTAGGAAATCAGGAGATGATCTCACTGCTTTCTTAGAGGGAATCAAAGTACAAAACATGTCTATAAAAGAACTCCTAGAGAAACTTAAAAGAAGTACCCTTGAAAGCCCCCTGCAACATAGGAATAGCCCCTCCTTTACCTTGAATAAGAATATATATCAACTAGACAGGCAAAGAAATAACAAAAGCTAGTTAGTTATTACAAACTAAACAGTTACTAAGGAGTCAGAATTTATGGTACACAGAAAAACATTTTAAGCAAAAAAAAAAAGGTAGATAGCTAAGTTAGACATCACAAGGGCCTTATAATAAATTTCCTATTTTCTCTACTCAATCTAGCGTATCCTTTTGCCCTATGACAAATTCTGAGAAACTTTAATATATAATAAGATACTTCTAATTGTCTGATTAATGGCTCTCCTAGTTAAAATAATCTTTAAATCTATGGGAACTTTCGTACTTTTACTGATTACCTTTGTATTGATTTTTTCTGCTTAAATGATCATGTTATACTGCAAATGTTAATCACTACCTAAAATGAAAATACAAAAACCTGCTTGTACTTGCAATAAACGGAACAGAGCTTCACTGTCCTTTGAGGCGTGTTGTCATCTGTTACCCAGCGCCAACGCCTACCCTCACCTGTGGGACCCCTTGACCCACTGCGGCTGGACCGCGGCAGCCCGGTAGCCTACTTATCAAAACAGCTTGATCCTACCCTACATCCATCCTTCTCTCTGCTCTGAAAAGTAGCTGTAGAGGGCTAGATGGCTGGACTGCCCCTTACAGATGGCACACTCTCTGCTTCTTCTATGATCAGACGGATGGTAATTGCAAACTCTGGCCAGACATATATGGAGGCTGCCCCTACTACTATTGCAAATACCATGAGTGGAGTACTCTCCAGCCGTGGTGCTTTACCATTTATGACCCATGGGACTCCAAATGGGAGCAGGGAGTGAAGGGAAAACTATACCAAAGCTTCTCATCTTCGCCTCCCCAGAGTTTCATTGAAATATACCAAGCTCTTCTTCCAGGACCATGGAATAAAACCCTATTGACTAATACCATATTAACACATGAACAATCCTTGCAAACACTGATCTGACAAGGAAAACAGGAGAGTGCCCCTTTCTCTTGGCTAAGCCTCACATGCCACCAAGGAATTCAACTCTTCAATATCACTGACATAGGAAATGTCACCGACTGTTTCCTATGTGCTTTTCTTGACCGCTCCCCTATTACAGCAGTCCCCATACCAACTCTTCTCAATGTCACAAACTCCCCAACACCTTTTTTCCTAAAAGATGTACCTCTCTTTCAAAACATAATGAACAGTCCCAAAGTATGTTATTCTACGGCAGGTACTTCCTCCTGCAACCAGACCGTGCAGATATCGGAAACCACCACCAGCCCCCAGGTACGTTTTTCTGGTGCAATGGAATGCTGCTGCAGACCATTAACTCCTCCGCGGCCTTCCCCTGCCTCCTGACTGTGCTGACCCCACAGCTTATGCATTATGGAGAAGGAGAGCTCAGAGACAAACTAGCCAGACATAAAGAAAAATGAGCCGTCTTCCTGCCCATGTTAGTAGGTCTAACCTTCACCACAACCCTGGCAGCAGCTGGGATAGGCAGCACCGGGTTAACACACAGTCTCCAAGCCACTCACCAGTTACGGGCTGAGTTGGAGAAGGCCCTTGATGCCTCTGCCACCTCCCTAACATCTCTGCAGAGACAGATAACCTCGGGAGCCCAGGTTGCCCTCCAGAACCTCGGAGCTCTACACCTACTAACAGCAGAAAAAGGGGGAACATGTCTCTTCCTGCAGGAACGGTGCTGCTTCTATGTGAATGAGAGCGGCACAGTAGAAGAGAATGTTAATACCCTACAGAACCTCAGGGACAAATTACGCCGAGACCCCACCCCTCTCAAAACAATAACCCCGAGGTGGTGCTCCCTACTCTTTACCTCCCTGGCCCCGGTCCTAGGGCCAGTCATAATAATCTGCATACTATTAATGCTTGTCCCTTGTTTCCTGAGATTCCTCCAGGAAAGAATTCAGAAAGCCTCCCGGGTTACCTTTAACCAGATACTGCTTCAGACCCAAACCTACTCACCCCTCCCTGACGAACCAGAAACAGCCAACCTCTAGCCCCTCCCCTCTATGCCCCCCTGACAGCAGCAAGTAGCCAGATCAAACACAATGCCCCTTATCCTAACAAAGAGGTCGGAATGTCAGGATAGGGGTTTAGGAAGAAATGGTGGCCAGACTACAATCAAAATGGCTGGACTACAATGTGGAAAAGACAGCTTATGTCAAACCAGGGAGCTGAAAGGGCTGGCTTGCCAAAACGGATATCCGCATAGCAACCTGAGCCCGAGGAGAACCACCAATGATATATTGCCGCTTTGTTCAAAGGGGACCAATCCCCAGCTCCCACCAAGAGCCAACCAAAATAACTCTTCCCCCCACATTCCCTGTGTGGGCGTGACTTCCCTGGCCTCACTCTGTGGACTGGAGAACCTCGCCCTGGTGTGCAAACCCCAATAAAGCTCTATACTGCCTAACTTTGTGGCTGATTCCTCGGCATGGCCGAAGAACACCTTTCACTTTCCTTTTCACCAATCTCTAACGTGGAGAGCTATAATTCTCTGGCGAAGGGAAAGGCAAACCTAGTACAGGGGGACCCCAGGAGAAGGGGGGGGTCAAAAATGTAACATTGTGGGACCCCTTCCCTGGCAGCCAATCCGGGAAAACCATGGGAGACCACATGTGCAGTAGCTTTACAACTCCTTGTCACAGTAAAAGCCTGCCAAAATTAGCCAGGAAGGATCTGCCCTATAAGAATAGAGTCCCTCTAGCCCATGAAGTCAATCTCTGCTTGCAGTTGGCCTGCTCCCATGTTCTCTGTTACAAACTCGGTGTTCGGTTCAAATCTTTGTCCTGATCACCAAGAACCTGGTTACCTGTGCCCGCCCACCTGTGACAGATAAATAATATTTTATTATTCATTTCTGTGGTAGATGTTTAGATTGCTTTAAATTTTTTCCATATTATAAATAACACTGTGACAAAACTTTGACTGTATTTTGGAGTATTTCCTTAGGAGAGATTTTTAAAAATGGATCTGTCAGGGCAAAGGTTGTAGGAGACCATTCTCCATGGTGTGGGCCCAGCCCCCAGTGGCAAACATTTACTGCGAAGTAACTTCCTAAAATCCGTGATAAACTTTCCAAGGACAAGTGTAACCGGTTCAACCACTTTAGCCTTTTTGTTTGCAAATATCTCTCTTCTGTGCTGTGATTAGCAGTGTTGGCTCCTTTGTTTTCTGTAAAAAGTAACCACCTAAAGCAACTTATGCATAGTAAATGAGGACCATCATGTAATGTGCAGAGAAATCCAATAAAGGCCAGTCACAGCAAGGGCCCTGGCTTTTTGTTCCCCTTGAGAGAAAAGCCATGCTGTCCCTTTCCCTCCACCGGACTTGGTAGTCCGTGTGAATGTCTCATTTCATCCATAATGATGCAGACACTGTGGGCTCGTGTCCTCATCAAAAGGTTTTAAACATTTTTATTAAGCCTGATATATATTATAAATCCATGATGAATTCTTAAATACCTTTGACTCCAGATACTACATTCTATTGCTAAGAAATGGAATCCCCCTATGGTAAAGATTTTTCTAAGTAGGAAAATAGGAAGAAATAGTTGAGAAAGCAGACTCTGGTGTCAGACTGCCTGGATTCAAGTACCAGTTCTATCACTTGCTAACTATACAGACACACACAAGCCCCTGAATCCTTCTCACACAATATACTTGTACATAAAGCAGAAGGCCGGACTCACCATGAGGGCTCAATAGAGGTGAACCTTCATCATTGCCTTTAGATTCCCAAACAGCAGTTGTATCTGTAATTCAAAAAAAGCCAAAATAATCTTCAAATAATAGAATAAGAGTAAACATAAAACAAATGACAAACTAATGCTCCTGTAACTAGATCACAAGTGGGCAGGTTCATTTACTGTGAATACTATTTACACCACTGTGGTTATTAATTACATAAAAATAAACATCACTTTACTGAGTGCCTATCCTCATTAAAAACATTACATATTACTGTCTCATTTAATCCTCAAACAACCCTATATGGTGGTAGTAATAACAATAACAACAACAATAACCAATATTCCAATTGCTTATTATGTGTCATGCATGGTTCTAGGTAATAACATTAATCACTATAAAACCTACAAAGTAAAGGCTTTTCATTTTACTATTATCCTCATTTTACAGATAATATAATCAAGGCACACAGAGGTTAAATAACTCGTCCAAGGTTATATAGCTAATAAGGTAGATATTATTATGCTCATTTTATAAGTAAGAAAATTGAACTTTGTGAAAATTGCCCATAAGGTAATGGAGCAGGCTTTGAACCCATATCTGTTGAATTCTTGAGTCCACGTTCTTTTATTCTACCACTCTGCCACCTTTATATGGATCTCTGTACAGAGAACACCCTGTATAGGACAGCAAATGTTTAAGGCTGGCTTCCCTCCCTCCTGCTTTCTTCTGTCATAAACCATGTATGCTAAGAATGGCCTCATTATAACCTGTGCCTCTGAGAATATAATTGGGAAGGCAAGCCTAACACAAAAGCCCACCTACTGAAAGGCTTCCCTTAAGACAACTTTTTATCTCTCCTGGGGCACTGACCTGTTGTAATTCTTCTAGAATGCATACCTGAGAGTTCCTAAGGCCTCCCTTTCAGATACATGGAGATTCCTAATCTGGTGCTTCTGCCAACACTTCAAAGATTTTTCAAATATGTGCTACGGAGAGCATCTCCTATTTCCCTCTGCCTCAGAAAGCCCTGAACATTCTCACTACTGGGAGAAACGAAGCTGTTTCGAGCCTCCAAAACTACCTTGAAAATACATTTGCAAAGGGATGGAACCCACGGGGAGAAACCTGAACTAAAGTCTTAACTCTTGAACAAACCGACTGTTTAAACTTGGACAAATTATTTATTTTCTCTGTGCCTCGGTTTCCTCTTCTGTAAAATAAAGGGTATTGTTAGACAGTTTTCCAGGCCCATCCGAGCTCTCAAAGAAAATGAAAATGAATTTGGAGTCCATAGCAGTGAAATCCCAGGAGGGCAATGGTTGTGTAAAAGCTCAAAGCCCAAAGCCCAGAACAGGTTTGTAACCATTAACTGAAACCTGCCATGGCTGGCTAACTTGAACAGTGGGGAAGCGCCCTGGGAGTCTGGTTTAAGAATGTGAATCTTTTGAGAAATTACTTAATATAGAGTTGAAGAATTTGGTGGAGAAATGTAAGTAGTGATAAATAAGTCCTCTTCACTTTTGCAGAATAAAACAAACCTTTTTTTTTTTTCTAAAAAAAAAAAAACACGAGTAAAGATAGGATCCTGCTGCCCCCTTGTGGCACAATGGACAGCTTAAGAAAGAAGAGTTTACTGTACTTCATCTGTTTCCCCCAGTATAAATCCCTCTCGGAAGACCACATCTTCCTACACCCTTACAGAGCCTGGCAATTCACAAAACACTTCCGACCCCATTATCTCATTTCATTCTCCCAGCAACTTTGTGGAGTGGCAAGAAGGAGGTATAACTTCACTGCACCACAGAAGAAACCAAAACTCAGACAGACTATGTGATTTGCCTAAGGTCACACAGTAACTGGCAGTGGCAGCTTGAACCCACATCTCCTTACTTAAATCAACCAATTCATTGCATTCTACTGCATAGGCGTGGGGATGAAACAGGTTTAGGTATGCTCCCAGTCTAGGAATTTGAGAGTGTGGCTTCAGAAGAGAAACACTCAATTCCCTCTCTAGAAGCAACTGGCCGCAGGGCCACAATCAGGCTGCGTGCCTATAGAAAAAGGCACCCAGGTAAGCTTGGATTCCTGTCTTCCTGGTGTGCACATCTGTGGGCTTCTCCAGTTGCTCTCCCTCACTCAGTTCCCAACCCCATCCTGCCTATCAGAGCTCAAGACGTTTATAGCTAAATGCTGACCAAATGAATCTCAGGCAAGGGAGCCATAACATCCAGAAAAACGCAACAACTACTAGGATCTTTCTTCTGTCCCTGGGTTCGAGCTCATATCCATGGATCAAATTTTCTTATAAATTTTGATGGAAAGACCAGTTAGTTGGCTTGTGCCATAATGATGTCATGCTCCCTGAAACTGGAGGGGCAATGTTAGGGTTATATGTTTTACCAAACGGCATATAGGAATAACCTAAAATCACCACATTTTTAGTACTATAAGATGCACCAGACCACAAGACACACCTAGGTTTTACAGAAGAAAAATAGGAAAAAAATTTTGAAGCAAAAAATGTGGTAAAATATTTAATAACCTATGACCCCGCTCCACCCCCACCCCCCACAGCAAGCCAGGTAAGCTACATTTGGACTATAAGACACACCCCCTTTTTCCTCCCAAATTTGGGAGAGTGACTCTTATAGTCCAAAAAATATTGTATCTGAGAATTTCAAACTTCAATTTCTCCAAGGGAACTATAACTTTTTTCATATAGAATTGCAAAGCAAAGAAAGAGAGAGGAAAAAAAGAATTGCAAAGCCCTGTGCCTGAACTTTCCAACACCATAGTTTTTCCTTTAGTTTCATTCATTCTTTCACTCGCTCACTGAGTAGACATTTTACTAAATGATTAGGGCACTGTGGTAATCCCCTTAATGAAGATTTTGTTGCCTAGTGGTGAACAGAGGAAAAGTACATAATTATAAGTGCATGTGAGATACATATAGTAAATGATTGGGGGTTAGCAGGAAAAAATAAAATTCCTCTAGGCTGGGGGTCAGGAGACTGGGGAAAGAATGGATAAAAAAACAATGTTACAGATATATAGCACATAAAGGTTTTCACAGTCTGGCCTTTTCAAACCCTCCCTGCCTTCCCTCCTGTTACTACCTTGCTCTTACCCTACCATATTCTGAACATAAATTTTCTTTAGTAATGTAAGGATTAAGCATTTAGGTTTTGGCCCTGGCCAGTGAGGCTCAATTGGTTGGGACATTGTACTGTAGACTGAAAGGTCTCAGGTTCAGTTCCTGGTCAGAGCACATACCCAGGTTGTGGGTTTGATCTCCAGTCAGGCCACATATTAGAAGGCATCCAGTAGACATTTCTGTCTCCCTCTCCCCTCCACCAACATCTCTGAAAGGTTTTCTTAGGCTCCGCGGAGGAAGAAATGCCAATCGGCCACAAAGTTAGGCAGTACAGAGCTTTATTGGGGTCTGTGCACCCTAGAGAGGTTCTCCCGTCTGCAGAGTGGGGGGGGGAAGTCACGCCCACACAGGGAATGTGGGGGGAGGGTTATTTTGTTGGCTCTCTTCGTGGGAGCTGGGGATTGGTCCCCTTTGAACAAAGTGGCAATATATCATTGGTGGCTCTCCTTGGGCTCAGGTTGCTATACGGATATCCGTTTTGGCAAAGCCCGCCCTTTCAGCTCTCTGGTTTGATGTCAGCTGTCTTTTCCAGGTTGTAGTTCAGCCACCATTTTGTCCTACCCCACCCATCCTGACAATCTCTATCTCCTTTTCTCTCTAAAAGCAATGAAAAAATGTCCTTGGGTGAGGATAAAAAAAGAAGGAGTTTAGGTTTTGGAACCAGATCTTGGTTCTGATCCCAGCTCGGACACATCAGACAACCTTGGGTAAATTACAGAACTTCCCCAAGCTTCAGTTTCCTGATCTGTAGAGTGAGTATTTTAGTTAACACTCAATTTTAAAGGATTTTGTGAGAGTCAAGTGATATGATGTGTGCAAAGCACCTACCTACCTTTGTGCCTGACTCACAGAAAGGACTTCGTAAATAGCAGTTGTTGTTGTTAGCTATCTCTGTGCCTCTGATCATGTTGTTTTCTTTGCCTAAAACTCCCTCCACTTTCTCAAACTGTTTTACCCTTATTTCTCTTAAGTACCCTGGCTCCTGCTAGCTGTTCCCCGCTAAGTGCTTAGAGCTTTTGTTCACACCTCCTTTACTGTATTTATGTGATATCAACTTGTATTTGTTTGTAAGTCTGCCTTTCAGATGTGTGGGGCTCAGAATGGGTCTTACATCATATGACTCCTGGTACCATTGAGAAATTACCATTGAATAAATAAGATTACATTTGAGCTGTACCTTAAATAAATAAACAGAAAAGAAAGCATACATCTAGATGACCTTTAAATGTGGATATTAACCTATTCACATTGTACATTAAACCATTTGAAACCACTAGAATTGATTACCAAGGATTAGCCTTTAAGATGGGCTGACACCATCAAAGCTAGACAAATTTTAATTAGGAGAATCTGGGGGTGAATGCTTGGATGAATGGAAGCAGCCTGGAGCTGAGGCAGCAGCTCAGGAAACCACTGCAGGACTAGGGGTATTCAGTATTAGAACACTTTGTATGTCAGTTCTATGATCTCTCACTTCTGAATTTTGTTTCTAATAACTGAATTTTCTCCATGTTATGATGGTATGATCCTGTCTCTTTGAATGTCCAGTAATTTTTCATTGGATGCCAGATATCATCATTTTCCTTCCTTTAGGGATTAGAGTCCTGTGATGCCTGTTTTCCAATGTCTGAAAACTGTTGTTTTCTATATGTTATTAGGTTTTTTTAGTTGTTTCAGGTAAGAGAATAAATTCTCTTTCTAATACTCCATCACAGCCAGGAATGGAAGGCCTTGCAACCCCAAATAAATTAAAATATCTAAGTATTAAGCATCAATGATTGCTAATATCACAGAAAGATAATTAGGCCATAGGTGCCTCCTGATGACACACCATCTATGAATTAGTCATGCAAAAAAGTATACATCAAAATGAGTCTCATCAAGCCTCTATCTATCAATTTACAGGAAATACAGAAGACAGAGGGACATCTTAAACTACACTACAGGGGAAAAAAATCAACAAAAATCAAAATTGTAGGAAATTCTATCAAATAAACAACTACTAGTCTTTTCAACAATTTAAATTATCAGAGAATTTAAAAGAGGGGGAAAGCTATAATTTTAAAAGAGTAAAAGATGTATTAACCTATTGTAATGTGTGAACCTTATTGTATCCTGATTTCAAGCAAACAAATGTTGGACACTTATTCCACTAAGTGTCATAATGGAAAAAATTATGACAGGAGAAAATCTGAACTCAGGCTAGATAGCTGATGGTATTAAGGAATTATTATTAATTTATGTATGATAATGGTATTGCAATTATGTTTATTAAAAGACTCACCTTGTAGAGAAACATTCTGGTCTACTTATAGATGAAATAACAAGATGTTTTATATTTGCTTAAAATTAATATGATGGGGCAGGTGGGTAGGAATACAGATAAAATAAGATCATGATTAGGAAATTATAGAAGCTGAGTGATATATGTTTAAAATTTTCTATTATAAAAGAATTTAAAAATTTTTTATAGAGTCATAACATTTAGATATGGGTTCCAAATCTGGCTCTGATGTCATTCTGCTCTGTCTTTATAGACCAATCACTTCTCTCTAGGCTTCAACTTTCCCTATAAATATAAAATCCATTACAATACACTTCCCATTATATCTATTTATAAGCTATGTGACACTTGAAAGTTGCTTGATCTTTTTAAGCCTTAGTTTCCTCATCTGTGAATGGTAATATAAACACTAGCTAATTTTCAGGACTACTGAGTGGGTTAAATTGGGTATTATATATTAAAGCCCTCATCACAGTATGTGGCAAAGTAAGCACTCAATAAATTTTATCTATCATTATTATGTCTTGATACATCTAAGAAATACCAATAGATGAATTCTGTGCTTTTTTTAATGAAAGGACTCAATATGCCCTATCCCTTCCTTCTCTGTATCTCCCTTCTTTAGGACAAAAGCAGGAAAATCTGAAACTTCCTCTCTAAACACTATGGAACAATGAACCAAACAGCATGAGCCAAGAGAAAAACAGCTTGGCTCTCCTTCCCAAAGAGAATCATTGCCGTGGATCTGGAAAGAGCAGAGGTACCTCTTTCATCATTTCAGAATATAGTACGCAGCTGTTCTTCTGGTATGCCACACATCCTGAAGTTGCTACCAAGAGCTAAAAACAGAGCTCAGGCAATCAGTCCACTGTAGCCAAGATCATTCTTTTCAAAGAGGCCCCATTAGAAACAAAATGGGCACTTTGTGCCTCTTTTCAAACCAAGAGTGGGTCTTCCCCACCAGACTGCGAGTTCCTTGATGGCAAAATCTGTGTCTAGTTTATCATTATAGCTTTATGCTCCTAGCAAAGCACCTGGGAGAAAGCAGGTTACTCAATAAATATTTGGTGAATGAAGGAACTAATTGTTTATTCTTTTATTTTGTTTGGAGTAGGACAAAAGGAGGGAAGGACATTGACAGGCATACAAAGAACCAACTGTTGGAGGAATCCTTTTAGCCATTTTTGTTCCGGAGTACAAACTTGTTCACAATTTCCAATTAATTTCTTCTCCTTATTTCCCACTATTTATCTTTTTATAACTTCTCCACACTCCCATAAACTACTTATGGTTCCCCAAACACACCCTGAATATTTTTCCTTCTAAACCTGTGCTCATACTGTTCCCTTCATTTGTTAGTCTCTGTCTGTCCTTCTGTCTCTCTCAATATATGCATCCTTCAAAACTTGGCTCCAGTACCTCCTCTTCCATGAAGTTTCTCTCAACCACTATAGCTAAAAGGGGTATCTTCTTGATTTCCTATAACACTTTAGACTTAGCCTGAAGCATTCATAATATTCTATTGGGTTGGCCAAAAAGCCTATTGCATTTTTTCCATAGAATAAGAGACACATTTTTTAATTTTTACCAATAACTTTATTGATTTGGATATTTTGTGTATATTGGTTGCCTCCCATTATTGGCTTCCAGTTGGCAGAGGCCAGGGGTGCTGCTAAACATCTTTCAAAGCATAAGACAGCCCCACAGCAAATAATTATTTGGCCAAAATGTCAATAGTACCAAGAAACTTCACAAACCACTTTTGACACATTCAATCAGTCACCACATCTTCTCCATACACTGCACAAATCTTTGCATTTCAGTTGCATTCCTACCTTTCTTAAATAATAAAGCATAGTAAACCAAAAATGTTGCCTATTTTCTTCTATTTTTGATACTAAAATGGCTGCCCCAAAATTCACCAATTTTGATGTTTTTTTAAATGCACACTGATATGACAGCTGTCATAATACAATCTAACAAAATTGTTTCAAATGAAATTAAAGACAACTAAGCACTACTAGAGGCATCAGACAGAAGAAAACATAACAGACTTCTTTGCCAACCCAATGGTATGCATGTGATTAACTGTATAGGTTTCATAAGTTTTACAAGATTGAGGGCAAGGGTCATCTTTGATTCTCTTAGGTATCCATCATAGTGCTTTGTACATACCAGTCATCTGATGAATGTTTAGAACATTGGTTGGCTAACTTTGTAGAATAAGAAATATAATCATTCAGCCCAATTTAAAGTATAAAACAAGTGAGCCTTAAATAGTGTGTTTTATTCATAAGATCATTTTAATTAAAAAGTCAATTCATTGTTTTGGAAGTTTTGCTACCCTATTATTATCTGTTCTACTAGGCAATATCTTTTACTCTGAGAAACCTAAGGGAAAACTCTCACAAAGCATAGTTTTTATCAAGTAGATTTGAAAGAATAATTCACATGATTAAAAAATAATAACTTCACATATTCTTCAAATTCCAGGATAAGACAGCCTGGAGTATCAAAACATCAAGATTGAGCATCACTAGACAAACACAGAACTGTGAGAGAAGCCCTTGGTTTTTTCAACTATGGTCCCTAACTACTTCTCAGCACAGATATGGAGCACAAAAAAGAAGAAAGAATGAGAAACCATTTAAAAAATTATATAATTTGGGGCTATTATATTTCTCAAAGGTAAGGGCTAGTATAAAGATAAATCTCATTTCTTGAAATTAAGGGTGAGCTGCAACTTCCTTGTTACGTTGATAATTGCTCATTTCTCTTCTAGACAATACCATTGCCATCATATATCTACACTTTATTGTCCTTTCCTCTTTGTTCATTCCTTCTAGATTAAAGGTTAAGATATATAAGTCAATAACATTCCTCTACATCCCTATACCCAGCAGGCAGTTCATTGTGCCCTTCTCAGTGTCATTTCTTAAAATTATATTTTATTGTTGGAGCACATTTAGATCATCTAGTCCACCTTTTCCATTTTACAGTGAGAAGTCCAAAGTGTAGAGAGAATATATTATTTGTTCAAGGTCACCCAGGTAAAGTCCAATCTCAAAATAGACTCTCATTTCCTAACTCCTAATTCTCAGCATTACACCCAACAAATGTCTGGGCACTCAGATGTCTATTAATATATTTTAACTGAAATGAAGTTAACTGCTTCCTTGTTTGACTAAACTACCTGAATGAACACTTTGTAGAATGTAGAGGGAAGAGGTAAAAGTGCTGTTCTGGACACGGTGGCTTTAAAAAGCCATTTGGTACAGACTCTGGAGCAGGCTACTGAGCTCTGATGTGGTCTCTACCACTGCCCATCTGTATGACCTTAGGAAAATTGCTTTACATTTTTTAGTTTCAGCTTCCTCATTTGTAAGATGAACATAACAACAGTAACTACATCACAGGGCTGTTCATGCATTCAGTAACATTTGGTGGACACCTGCTCTGCAACATGTACTGTGTCAGATGCTGAGTATACAACAATGGACAAGAAAAACAAGAGCCCACCCTTAGGAGCTAACAGTCTATTATGATTAAAGGACAGAATCTACATGAAACACCTAGTAGAGAGTCTAAGACCTAATAAATTTTCAATATAAATGTTACTTGTTGTTACTATTATTTAAAATGTACTTATATATCCACATTTAAAAAACAAATTAGCAAATAAATCTTACAGAGACAGTTCCCAGCAGTATTTTAGGGCATAAAACAGCTCACAGAGCTATGTTTTACAAGGACACATATTATCACCATGGCAACATTTTTTTGAGTTCCTTAAGAGCACTTGCTTGGTACTGCAGAAGGTTCAGGCATGATCTGTAAAAACACCTTGTAGAAAAAGTAGGAGGTAGAGAAAATCCTCTCAAGTTTATGTCCAAAAACAACAATTTTCTCAATGGAATCATTTAGTAAAATTTAATGTATATAATCTTAAATTAAGGAACATAAATTAGAGGATAATTACTTGTATTATAGTGGGAGTCATCAAGGATTTCCTTTCAACAGCCAGCTTCCCTTGACTATTCAAATTATCATGTACTGTTCAAAATTCCACATGATTAAAAAGCACATGAAAAGATATTCAACATCCTTAATCATTAGGGAAATGAAAATCAAAACCACAGTGAGGTGTCACTTCAAGCCCACAGGGGTGGATATAATTTTTTTAATGGAAAATAACAAGGGTTGGAAAAGATGTGGAGAAAGAAGTTGGTACCCTCGACATTGCTGGTGGGAATGTAAAGTTAGTTCAATCTCTGTGGAAAACGATTTGGCAGTACTTCAAAAAGTTAAACATGAGAATTGCCATATGATGCACAATTCCTCTCCTAGATATATTGTATAATCAGAAGAATGGTGTGTACATGCATGCTCATAGCAACACTATTCACAATAGCCGAAAGGTAAAAATAGCCAAACCATTCCTTAATGAATGAACAGATAAACAAATTGTGGTATATACATACAATGAAATATTACTCAGCCATAAAAAGAAATGGATCACTACCATATACTATGATGTGGATAGATCTCCAAAATATTATGCTAAGTGAAGGAAGCCAGATACAAAAAAGTCATATTATATGATGATATTTATATAAAATACCCAGAATAGATAATTCCATAGATGCAAAATGCAGACTGGTGGTTGTCAAGGGGAATGGGGAGGAAGGAATAGGGAGACTGCTTAATAGATAAAGGGTTTTACTTTGGAATGATGGAAATGTTTTAGAATTAGGCAGAAGTTGTACAAATGCCACTGAGTTGTGTTACAAATGTTTAGTTTATAACAATCTTTTAAAAAGTATTAATTTTTGTTACATGCAATTCATCTCACTAAATTATTGTTAAGATGTTATCCACATGGACTAAAATATAAAAATGTAAGAAAAAATTATAAGTGATTGCTCAGTCATCTCAGAAGCCCATGTAAGTAGGGCCTATATCTATTCACAGTGAGGGAAGAATCAGAGAGCTCTTGGAAAGATCCTGTTAAAAAACATTTTTTTACCCTTCGTAACAGTATGAATGGACCTGGAGAACATTAAGCTGAGTGAAATAAGCCAGTCAGAGAAAAACAAATACCCTGTAATTTCACTCATATGTGGAATCTAGTGAACAAACTGAACTAACAAGAAGAATAGAGACAGACTCATAAATTGGGAACAGGATAACAGCTAAGTGAGGAGAGGTTAGGGGGTGGAGTGATTTAACAAAAAGAAAAAAGGACCCATGGACACGGACAATAGTGGGGTGATTGCCAGGGAGAAGGGGGTATGAATGCAAAACTAGTTTTTCTGTGTATGTGACAAATAGCGTCTCTTCTTCAGATGTCAAGTCCTTGTTTGCTTAAAAAAAAATTAAGGAGAAGTTGGCTTGGATGACCTGAAGCTTACCTTGATCTTCGACAGCCAGGTAAGAACCAGCATCCAGGAACCAGGTGCTGAGTCAAGATTCCTACAGATAACAGAGCCCTTTCAGCTCTCTGCACTCATGATCAAATAGCATAAATTACTCCTCTTCTGACAAAAAACATGCCATGCTTGATGAGGGAGACCATATTTCTAATAAATCATTCCAGGGAAATTTGCCATTTTGCATCACTACTGGAAATAGGATTACTGTGCACTGTATTTCCCCAGCTTTCATCATGACCAACAAGCATCATTTAATTTTTAACCAAATGATTGAAACTAGAAAGTGAAGTAGTCTAAGAACTATGAAAGAAAACAAAATAAAATAGTTGGTCTACATAGATGCTTTAAAAAAAAAAAAGGAATACTGGCCGCCCTAGCTGTTGTGACCTCAGTGGATTGAGGGGAAAGGTAGCCTGTTCGATTCCTGGTCAGGGCACAGGCCTGGGTTGCAGGCCAGGTCCCCAGCTGGGGGCATGTGAGAGGCAACCAACTGATGTGTCTCTCACACATTGATGTTTCTCTTCCTCTCTTTCTCCCTCCCTTCCCCTCTCTCTAAAAATAAATAAATAAAATCTTTAAAAAAATACTGGCTGAATCAATTGACTTACAAAATTTTTAGAACATGGGAGTGATCACAATTCCATTTAGTTTACTGTATTTCAGTAATCCTGTATTACTTACTTAGGAATTACTTAGGAAAACTAAGAATTACTAAGGATTGCATTTAGGATACACTTAGTTTCTATATATGCAGTATAACATTTATGTTTCTTCCTCTTGTTGGCCCTTTCATAACACTCGCCAGCTGCTCAGTACTGTGCGCCCAGCAGGTCTTCAATCAAAGCTTGCTATTTAATCATATAATGTTATAGAGAGTTAAAGGATACACTTGTCACAGAAATTTTCAGTTCATGATAACAGGAAGTTTATTATTAGACATAAATTCTTTTCTTAAAATATATTTTATTAGCCCCAGCTGGTGTGACTCAGTGGATTGAGTGTCAGCCTGCAAACCAAAGAGTCACTGGTTCAATTCCCAGTCAAGGGACATGCCTGAATTTCGGGCCAAGTCCCCAGTAGGGGACACACAAGAGACAACCACACATCGATGTTTCTTTCCCTCTCTCCTTTGTTTCCCCTCTCTCAAAGTTTCTTTTGAGAAATCAGCTGACGGTCTTATGGGAACTCCTTTGTAGGTAACTCTTTCCTTTTCTCTTACTGCCTTTAAGATTCTCTTTCTCTTTAACCTTTAGTATTTTAATTATGATGTATCATGGTGTGGTCTTCTTTGGGTCCAACTTTTGTTTGGGGCTCTCTGTGCTTCCTAGACTTATATGTCTATTTCCTTCACCAAATTAGGAAAGTTTTCTTTCATTATTTTTTCAAGTAAGTTTTTGATTCCTTGCTCTTCCTCTTATCTGTCTGACATCCCTATGATTCAGATGTTGGTATGTTTGGAGATGTCCCAGAGGCTTCTTATACAATCCTCCTTTTTAAAAAAAAAAATCTTTTTTTTTCCTTGCTGTTCTGGTTGAATGCTTATTTCTTCCTTATGTTCCAAATTGTTGATTTGCATCCTGGTTCCATCCCTATCACTGTTGGTACCCTGTAGATTTTTATTTCACTTAGTGTAAACTTCATTTCACCCTAGGTCTTTTTTATGTTGTTGTCATACTCACTGAATTCTCTGAGTATCCTGATCAACGGTGTTCTGAACTCTGCACTGATAGGTTGGTTATCTCTCCTTCATTTAGTTCTTTTCTGGGGTTTTGTTGTCCTTTCATTCTGGCCATATTTCTTTGTCTCCTCAATTTGGCAGCCCCCCGGGTTTGTTTCTGTGTATTAGGTAGACCTGCTTTGACTCCCTGTCTTAGTAATGTGGCCTGTTATAGAAAAGGCACCTGTAAATTATGTGGGGTGGAGACTTAGGTAATTTCCAAGGTGGGGAAACCTGCTTTACTATTTCATGGCTCTGTTTGGGGAGGGTTTAGAGAGGGGACAATGTTTCTACCTGGCTTCTGGGGGTTTGCCTAGCACTTGTCCTATTTCCAGTCACTTGACTTACTCCCCATATGTGACTGGTGACCTTCCAGCTGTTGCCCTGGTGCTGAATCCCAGAGAGAGTACATCTGCATACATTGCAAGTCCACGCAGGCCTTTTAAGCGGAGTCTCCTGAAAATCTGGCAGTTTCTTCCGCCACCCCAACTCTCACTGGTTTTTACAGACAGAAGTTATAGGGATTTCTCTCCTTGGTACTGGAACCCTGGTCTGTGCAGTCTGGCCTAGGGCTGGGATCACTCACTCCCAAGGTATCCCTCCTGATTTTTATCCATTACAAAGGAGTCTGGACTGCCCATTCCACCGTCACCACCTCTCCAAGCCACACCATGTTTCCACACCTCTCCACCTGTCTCTGTGTCTCTGCCTCTCCTACCTGTCTGTATGAATGTCACTTCTTTAAATCCTTGCTTGTTGGACTTCCATACAGCTCAATTTTCTGATGGTTCTAAGTGTTATTTGTGTTGAGGTCTAGTTGTAATTCTTTCTGTAGTTGCATAAGGAGGTAAAGTGTGTTTATCTACACCTCCATCTTGACCAGAAGTCCCCCAGACCTAAATTCTTATATTGGATTTATGGAGTACTAATCTAACCAGGCCGTCAAAAGTATATCCACCGATAGTGTGTAAAACAGAAATCTTAAGCTTCCAAGAAAAAAAGTGCTGTTCCACACACCTCTCCATAAATTTCTACAACCCTGCATAGGTTCTCCACCAAAGCCAGTGCTAAGATGTTAGGTTTCTGAAATGAGTAAAGTTGTATTCCTGATCAAAGCAATTATAAGTATCTTCTGTCTTTCATTTCCTTGAAATGCCAATACCAAAATTCTTTACATTCCAGATAAAATTGCTTTGATCTCCATGAGACTTTGGCTTCTGCCCTGCCTTTTATCTCATAGTTTTCATTTAGATTTAATGTATAATTATTAGTGGTTAACTCAAGGTCACATATTTTTGTCCTTCTGTGTGGTAAATTGAAAGCTGGGGCTACACCAGAGTGAACTAGGGAAACCCTTCCCCAACCCTTCCATTGGATACCCTAGCCTCTTGGCACACAGCTATCGTTCCAGTTTATGCCCCTTCTTGCCAGAGAGCAGGTATCTATTTCAAACAAACCCAGCCTCGAAGGGCTCTTTCTATGGGGACAATAGGAGCAGAAAAGTAGACACACCATGTGGAAGCTGTGAGTACCTTTAAAACCAAAACTTCTGCTTGGCTGGGTTTTCTCATGCCATAGTGATTCTACAGATGAGAACAATAAAATATTCTTAATTTCTTAGGCACAGGACAAAGAATACAAACCTGATGCTTTTAATTTATAAGTAGCTAGTATGGTAGCTTCCCTACTCTACTCCTCTCAGGACTAAATACATTTACTCACTCATTCACTCACACACTCACCAATAAGCAGCTTCTTATCTAATGTCTGTTATTAAGCACTAAGCAAAATGCAGGAGTGGATTCAAAGATATACTGCAACTCACCATATCCTGGCTCTAAACATCTGGAGCTGCTAAAGTTTCTGTACTTCCCAGAACTTCTCTCGTTGGTCAGACAAAACTTCAAAGTGCCAAGCTGGTGCATGGGAGACTACAGAAAGAGCAGCCCTTTCATTCTCTTCAATGTTATCTAAGCCCTTGACTCTGCACTGGGGAAGCCTGGCAAAATCTGAGGAAAGACCTGCAAAGGGCAGCTCGTGACTTTAAGACTGGAAATGAGTGCTGGCCTGTGTGGCTCAGATGGTTGGAGTGTCACTCCCACAACCAAAAGGTTGCAGGTTCCATTCCTGGTCAGGGTACATACCTAGGCTGCAGGTTTGATCCCTGACCCTTGGTCCAGAACCGGGCACTATGATTCCCCAGTCCAGGCACATCAGAAGGCAACCAACTGATGATTCTCTCTCACATTGATGTTTTTCTCTCTCCCTTCCTCTCTCTCTGAAAGCAATGGCGAAAAATGTCCTTGGATGAGGATTTTTAAAAGACTAGAAATTACAGGGAAAAATAAAGAGAAATTGCATTAATAGAGCCAGAAGGAAATGAAGAGGATATGTGGAAAAAAGAGAAGAGTTGTGAAGAGAAAATAGTATATAGCTGATCTCTACCAGGGATGGCAGTGGGATTTGGGCTCACTTTATACAGCTCAGGAAGGTCTGGTGCCAATACCTACCTGTGAAGGATCTCTGAGCTGGATTAAAATATCTATTATGTATGTTATGCTAAATACAGGAAAACAGGTACAGAGAGAAAAAGCATTACTGAATTCCTATTTGATCCTTTCTTACATCACACAGCTTCAGTCAAAAGCCTAAGAAAACCCAAGGAATTTGTTGTTTGGTTTTTTTTAATTTTTTTATTGATTATGCCATTACAGTTGTTCTATTCCCCCCCTTCATTCCCCTCCACCCTGCACACCCCTCCCCCACCATTCCCCCCTTTAGTTTATGACCACGTGTCTCAAGTTCTTTAGATTCTATATTTCCTCTACTATTCTTACCCTCCCCCTATCTATTTTCTATCTACCGTCTATGCTACTTATTTTCTGTACCTTCTCCCCCCTTCTCCTTCTCTCACTCCCCTGTTGCTAACCCTTCATGTGATCTCCATTTCTATGGTTCTGCTCCTGATCTAGCTGTCCTCTTAGTTTGCTTTCGTTTTAGATGTGGTTATTAATAACTGTGAGTTTGCTGTCCTTTCACTGTTCATCTTTTTAATCTTCTTTTTCTCAGATGAGTCCCTTTAACATTTCATATAGTAATGGCTTGGTGATAATGAACTCCTTGAACTTGATCTTATCTGAGAGCACTTAATCTGTCCTTCCATTCTAAATGAAAGCTTTGCTGGATAGATCAATCTTGGATGTAGGTCTTTGGATTTCATGACTTGGAATACCTCTTTCCAGCCCCTTCTTGCCTGTAAGGTCTCTTTTGAGAAATCCGCTGATAGTCTGATGGGAACTCCTTTGTAGGTGACCCCTTATCCCTTGCTGCTTCTAGGATTCTCTCCATTTTAATCTTGGCTAATGTAATGATGATGTGCCTTGGTGTATGCCTTCTTGGGTCCAACTTCTTTGGGACTCTCTGAGCTTCCTGGATTTCCTGGAAGTCTATTTCCTTTGCCAGACTGGGGAAGTTCTCCTTTATTATTTGTTCAAATAAGGTTTCCACTCGTGGCTGTTCCTCTTCCCCTTCTGGTGCCCCTATAATTCAGATGTTGGAGCATTTAAAGATGTCCTGGAGGTTGCTTAGCCTCTCATTTTTTTTTAACTTCTTTCTTCATATTTTTCTGTTTGGTCGTTTTTTCCTTCCTTCTGGTCCACTCCCTTGATTTGAGTCCCAGTTTCCTTTCCATCCCTGTTGCTTTCCTGTGCATTTCCCTTCATTTCAATTAGTTAGCCTTCATATGTTCCTCTAATTTGTGGCTAAAATCCACCAGTTCTCTGAGCATCCTGATCACCAGTGTTTTGAACTGTGCCTCTGATAGGTTAGCAATTTTTTTTAAGGTTTTTATTTATCTTTAGAGGGGAAGGAAAGGAGAAAGGAGAAGAAACATCAATGTATGGTTGCCTTTCGTGCATCCCCTGCTGGGAACTGGCCTGCAGGGAACCGGCCTACAACCCAGGCATGTGCCCTGACTGGGAATCGAACCGTAATTGTCTGGTTCACAGGCCTGTGCTCAATCCACTGAGCTACACCAACCAGGTCTAGGTTGGCAATTTCTTGTTCACTTAGATTTATGGGCTCTGGGACTTCGAGTTCTTCTTGAGCCATGTTTTGATCTGTCCGCGCCTGTTACGTATGAGGAGAGGAGCTTTAGTTGTTTACCAGGGCGGGGCCACCCAGGTTGCTGGTTTGTGATGCTGTATGTGGGGGCGGGGTCAAAGAGGGAGCAATGGTGGTTTTCTCTGCTCCTTCCTGCCGCTGCTAGGTCCTGCACGGTCTGTCTCACTGCTTTCTTCTTCGCTGGTTTATCTGTGCGCAAATGTAAGACCACGAACTCCCAGCTGCCTTGCGCCTTCACTGGGTCTGCCCATCACTACCCGACACCTGGGATTTGCCCTTGGCTGCCTGGGTTGGGGGATCTTTTTTGCCCCACCCACTCCGCTGCTGGCTCTGCCCCTCTTACTGGTCTAGCTGAGTGTTTCGTTGTTGTTGGACTCCGTATTGTTCGATTTTCTGTGGCTTGGCTGCATTTATTGTTACTAAAACTTTGTTGTCTTTAAACTTGGTTGTGCGAGAAGGCAAAGTGAGACCTACGCCTCCATCTTGGCGGAAGTCCAGGAATTTGTTTTTATGTACTTAATCTGTGGTTGATTTTTTTTCCTTTAACTTCACTGCCATATATTCCAAGTTTTTAAAATAAGAATGTATCTTTATAGAAATATTTTAAAACATTATTTTATTTCTTTATGTATTTATTTTTAATACTCACACAAGGAGCACTAGCTTGTGTGGCTCAATGGATTGAGCGCCAGCCTGCAAACCAAAGGGTCATTGATTTGATTCCTAGTTAGGGCACATGCCTGGGTTGCGGGCCAGGTCCCCAGTAGGGGGCATGTGAGAAACACATTGATGTTTCTCTCCCTCTCTCCCCTCCCCTCTGCTTAAAAATAAGTAAATAAAATCTTTTAAAAAATACTCATCCAAGTATATATTTAGAAATTTAGAGAAAAAACATAGGTGTGAGAAACATCAATCAGTTATTTTCGTGTGTACCTTAACCAGGAGTCAAACCCACAACCTAGGGTATATGCCCTGAGTTGAAATTGCAGTCTTTTGGTGTATGGGATAATGCTTCAACCAACTGAGTCACCTGGCCAAGACTAAATAAATTATTTTACTAAAATTTAAAAAGAAAAGCCTACAGACCTGTGGCAAGGGCCCTGGGTCAAACTGGACACTGTTAAGTAAACCAAGAAATCCCAGCGTTCCCAAGACTTTCAACACTAATTGCTCCCCAGGTCTGAATCTGTTGGCTTTTCTGAGTCTAGTGGTTAGCAAGGGGATAATAATATCAGCCTTCCTTACAGATTTATCTGAAGGTCACAAGATAAATATGCGAAAGCATTTTTGATTATCAAGCACTTAATCAGTGTAAAATAGTAGATTATTCCAGTTAAAGGCAACTTCCTAAAAAACTAAAAGAGGGTAAGAATAGATATTTTTTTAAAAAAACATAGGTATTTACATGCATTTCCATTCCATTTTAGTTAAAATGAAATCTTTAGATGAAGTTGACTGGCAAAGGCTCTTTGCTCAGGACATCTGAGCCAATAACAGAAACAGAAGTTCAGCAATAAAAATCTTTTCTCCGTGTCAGATGACTTGGATCATTGCAGAATATTCAGGTCCTAGAACTGAGTTTTTGAGAATTCTTACCCCCTCTCCAGCACTGGTTGAATCTGACCCCTTGGAGGAAACACTGAAACCCAGCTGACATGGAAAGGTCCTAGCAAAGATATATTTGAAATTAGAAGAGCTCAAGTACTTTCCCCGGAGACTGGCCCTGAGTTTGGTTTTGAGTTCTCACCTTGATGTATTTAGCTATGTCCTAGAGGAATTGGAGGGACTAATTAACTGAGCCAGACAAGAAGCAACAATAAGTATATCAGAACAGGGCTAGAGACTTTTACAGACACTAGTCCATGGCCAAATCTGTTTCTTATTCTGGCTATTTCCACAGTGTATTAGGACAATGGATGATGTCAACACCAGCCAAGAAGACAAGTTATCTCAACACTGAACCCCTGGCAGCAGAATCTGTGCCCTGATTTATTTTTAGTACTTTCTACCTTAGTAATCCAGTCAGATGAAGAAAAGCCAGCAACCTGATGTTCTCTGAGCTCACCACACTTATTTATCCATTAGCAATTAGCAAGACATTTGGTCACCTGGGTGAGAATTAGGAGTTTGGGTTCCCATCACTTGCAAACCAGGATTATAATCCCAACCCAAGTAGAAATATGGGCCTCACCATTTTATTGATAGCAACCTTTTTTTACTCTTGGGAGAAAGACAAAGAAAGAGAACTCAGACTACCTGTTTTGTTGCTAACAAAAAACAGGTATGAATAGCCTATCATTTTTATTCAGCAGGGTGGAGGATGGGGTAAAAAGCAAGAATCCTGCTCTACTTTTCAGAAAATGTTATACCTCAAATCAGAGCACACATTCTGTTCATCTTAAACTTCATATTGGACTATTGCCAAGAGTTCACAATGAATAGTGAGTACCTTTTCACCAAGATACAGAAATTAAAATATCAAAAGATTAATCAGTCATTTTTACATTTTTTCATTTGGATTTAACCCTAAATATTCAATTCTGTTTCAATCTCATACAGTTTGTGAGGACAGAGCTATCCAACACCAGCTGTCCTCATATTTAAAAGTCGCACCACAAAGACATAATTAGAATCAAGTGAGGATCATATTTCTTGGCAACAATTCTGCTCTGTGTCCCCCTGATCCCTGAGCTACAACTGACAACCAAATGCCAGCATTATTGTTGTTTTTCTTCTACATTTCCTAAGCAGCCACAATGTGGCAGAAACTGTATAGGTCATGGAAGGAAGGAAGGAAGGAAGGAAGGAAGGAAGGAAGGAAGGAAGGAAGGAAGGAAGGAAGGAAGGAAGGAAGGAAGGAAGGAAGAGGGAGAGAAGGGCATGAGCCCTAAACTCAGAATTATACCCCTGTGTACAAATTTATTTTCAAGGTTATTTTTCACAAAAGTGGGAAGAAAGTATGTACTGTTTTGACAGAAGAGGGAGTGAATAAAGTCAACTATCACAACCCTCCCCCAATTTTTTTTTTTTTTTTAGTTTTCCACTTCAGGAATTTTCTAAACTTGCATGAAGCTCAAATTAGACTGAAGTCCGGGTAAGGTACAACTGTTCATTTAATCAAACAGGAAAGATCAAATGTCATCATCCTGGTGTTAGATATTTAGTGTTGAGTTGGATCCCGTAGAAAAAATTACCAAGTACATAGTTTATGGCTGCATCCTTAAATAAATGAGGGATTGGCATGGATCTCTTGGACTTTGTGCAGACTGAAGAGATTTATAATCCAAACAACTTCCCAGTCCCCCGATCCAGGGCCAGTCTGTAAAGTAAGTAGCTTCCTTGTTGCCAGTTCCCTCCTCTCTCCTTTCTGCAAATGGTCTCATTTGGCATTAAGGACCAGGAGTTGAGTCTCAGCTACTTGATACCTAATGTGAAACTTCTACCCCATCTGTCCTATACATGATGACAGATAAATCTCCCTTAAGCACAGGTCCTAACGTGTCACTGTATAACCAGTACAGAAGCCTGCAATAATTCCTTAACACATAATATCATCTAAATCCTTACCCTTGTACTCAGGGCTCTTTGAGATCTGATCATAACCAATCTTTTCAATCTTCTCTCCTGTCAAACTGACTTACTTGCTATTCCCTATGCATGCCTCACATTTTAGCAATGTTAAGACTTTGCTCATGCTAGTTGTTGAACTGTGCTCTGTGGACCAGAAGCATCAGTTTTACCTGGGAGCTTGTGAGGAATATAGGATGTCAGGCCCAACCTAGATCTACTAAATCAGATCTGCATTTTAACAAGATTTGTAGGTGTGCATATGCACATTAAGTTTTGAGAACCACTGCAAAACTATCAAATGCTTTTCCATGTGCTCAAAGGGCTATTATTATCATTAAGTTATCTCTCTACACAATATGGAAGTTCCTATAAAACTAAGCACTATCCATATTATGTGCCTAAGATATGTTGTCCAGCCCTCAGAGACAAAGGAATACATTGAGTACTCAAAAATCTATAGATTGACTAAATTGGTTTAAGTTCTGCAACTAAAAAGCCAACTAAAATCACCATCCTTTACTGTCTGAAAAAAACAGGATAAGATAGACATTAGACCAACACAAAAACTAACACACAGGGTCTTTTATGGATAGAATTTTTTAAAGACTTTATTTCTTTATGTTTAGAGGGGAAGGGAAGAGAGGGAGAGAAATATCAATGTATGGTTGCCTCTCATGTGTTGAACTGGCCTACAACTCAGGCATGTGCCCCGACTGGCAATCGAACCACCATCCTTTGGTTAGCAGGCCCTCATTCAATCCACTGAGCCACACCAGCAAGAGTGGATAGGACTTTTAACAGAAAACAGAACTGCAAAAGAAAATATGTTAAAGCCTGACAAGGAGCAAAACTGTTTCTAAAGCAACTAGACAGTCACTCTAAGTTCCCTTCAAACTAAAACTGAGGGATTAGGTTTACTTGATGGGCTCCAAGGTCATTTGAGATTCCAGTATTCAAGGATTTTATGATGCTAGGTGACAACACTTCTACACTGTCCCCTTTCCACCACCACCACCCACGCCCCCATGACTGTGGGTACCAAGGACAGCCTTGAGATTAAGTCTGAAGCTGCAAAGCCTGACTTCCTCTCTCAGCTCTCTCTAACCCCCAGCTTCTCCACAACCTCCCTGAAAAGCTCCAGCTCTGCACATGTGTCTGCTGTCATTACACCTCCCCCATGACCTCCTGGCATTTCACACTGCTCCTTGCCTTCATGAGTTCATCACTGTCACTCTTCTCAATCCCTCACACAGTTCAACACTGCCAAGGTGACAGTGAGTTAAACTAAACTGTGTTAAAAAAAAAAAAAAGGAAAGAAATATGTCTTGCTAACCTTCCTTATCACCATCTTCTCCTCCCCTTGTAATTCCTTAGTAACTTTCTTGAGAGAACAGAAGTGGGGTATATCATTACATCATATTCTACAATGAGGGCACTGGACCTACGGAAAATTTACCCTTGGAGTCTCAAATATTTTATTTACTAAACACACTTTCAGTTCTGCCCCTGCTAAGACTGCTGATGTGGGTCTTTGGGGACTTTGACCTAGAACTATTTCACATCTCAAAATGAAATCAATACAGTTACCACACATCTCTCTCACATTTTGCGAAAGCTTTTTACACATCGTCCAATTCTATTCATCTTAACATCACATATATTTTCTTATACATCTAAGAAATAGCAGAGTTAAGCTTCTCTGTCAGAGTTAAGTGTCTGACCTAGTCTCCTGTGTCTGATAAGATTATTGATGGAGATTTCTGTTCATATTCTTATGAGAGCCCTCCTAACTAAACCCAAAGGCTAGTTATGAAGTAAAATTTTTCCTTAGAATCCAGGTTCCCTTTCCTCCTAATTCCCAAGAAAGGCACAGGTTAAGGAAGTGTATCTTATAGCAGAGATTAAGAACTCTCTGCTCTAGAGATGGATTGTGTGGATTTCTCCCTGGCTCCACTGATTACTAGCTATGTGACTTTGGGCGATTTGTATAATCTCTCAAAGTTTGTGTTTCCTTATTGTAAAAGGAGACTAATATCTCTACATCTTGGGTTTTTGTGAAGAATAAATGAGAAAATTATGGGTAGCACAGTGCCTGGGTAAATTTCATTTTACAATTGCTAAAAATCAGTCTCAGAGAGGACTGAGGAAAGTATTTTATTTCATTTCATTTCATTTTTGGAAAGCCAGCTTAATGCTGCAGATTCTCCTCTCTAGGACTCTCCTAGTTACATGTGGCTCTAGCACATGCCGCTGTCCATGTGTTGGGTAACCTGACTCCCATCCAAGGACAGCATGTGGTCTTGCTATCCTTGTGCTCACAGAATTCCTCTTGGCAATAACTCTACATGTGAGTGTAGAGCAAACAGAAATGTAACGTCCATTTTTAAAAATTGGGCATGATCTTATAATATAAAAACCTATGTATTTGGGCCAGTGACATCAAAGAGGACAAATTTCATCTTCTATTTTAGGTTAACTATCAAAGGAAATACAGGAGGCAACCTATCTCTGTTTCTGTCTTACATTAATATGTCTCTCTCTTCCCTCCCCTCCTTCCCTCCCTCCCTCTCTCCCTCAAGTGAATATTACAGTAAAAAAACAGACAAATGGAGGAGTGGAATGTATTCATGGAGAAACGTGTATCTTGTCTGAATCAATCTATCAGAGGATTGGTATAAAACAAGTCAGTTTTTATGTAGGCTTGAGTAAATGATAGCTTTGGGGGCTAAGTCTAAAGGAAGAAAACACTGTAACTACAAGGGACAGGGTTCTGGGGAGGAGCAGATGAAAGAGCTGGGGAGAGCCTGCAAAATACAAACTTTGTTGATTTGGCAGTTCTGCCAAAAGTTGAACTGAAAGTTGTTGATTGCATCCAAGACAGTAAGGCCCTTCACTCCAGCCAACTTTTCTCCTGACATCTCTCGTCAGCACCCTCACTGCAGGTGCAGCAGAAAGAGAGCAGGAAGTCCTGCAGGCCATTCTCCCAGAGTCTAGGCCTCTGTCACCACTGCTCCTTGTTCCAGGGCTGGTTCAATTTCAATATTTTATCCTTAAATAAGAAAAAAATTATAAACCAAATCTTTCGTGAAATTCAGAAGTTCTCTAACAATACAAAGTAAAAAGTAGCTTGCCACGTAATTCAAGCCAATCATCCGTTTATCTTTGTTTTTTAACTTTTTTATTGATTATGCCATTACATTTGTTCTATTCCCCCCTCCATCGTTTATCTTATTATTTGAATCCTAAGACCTGAATTTTTTTATATTGAATTCTATAAATTTTTTTAAATTTAGTTCCTATACTGCCATAACTGAGGGTCTACAAAATTACAATAAAATAAAGTGGGGAGAGTTGTTTTTTTTTTTTTACAAGAGAAATGGTTCTTGAACATTTGCTCTTACAACTATGCTTCCATATGAGAAAGCCAACTATCCTGAGGTCACCATGCTGTGAAAAGTCCAAGCCACATAAAGAGGTCCTGGAGGAATAGATACCATATGGAGAGAGACAAACAGACAGACAGAGAGACACCAAATAGCACCAAGGTGCCAGTCATGAGAGTGAAAAAACCATCCTGGAAAAACGCAGCTAGGCCCAGATGACCCAGCTGACAACACGTGGATCAGAGATGAACCAGCCAGCTAATGCTTCTTGAGTTCCTGATGGAAAAACATGAAGTCATGGGAGGAAGACTATATGCTCCAAAAGAGCCCCTCGGTGAGCAAGAGTTTCAAACTACATCCCAGTTGTTTCCCAGCCTACTGAGATCTCAGCATCAGGGTGAGGAAGTAGTGACATTTCCTAATTCATGACCAGGCATCATATCCTTTGATGGAGAAGCAGTCTGAGAAAGCCGTGAACAATGTGAACCCTGACATCAGGACAACAAGTGTGATAAGGGTTGAGCCACATAGATATCTAAATAGAAACCTGCATGCTAAAGTGTAATCTTTTAAAATAGCTTTACAAAGTAAGTGGTTTTATATCAAAATGTTGTTTTGCTATTGGAGGAACCATGAGAACCAGGACTTGAACATGAAGAAACATGATTGATAATGTCCTTGGCACTGTGAAATCAAGAAATTTGACAAAACACTAGTGAAGTGACAAAACATTAAGTATGATCAAGTAAAATTTCTAGTTATCTAGAAAATAACAGCTCACCCTTGACATTAGTTTAATGCAGCGATTTTCAAACTTTTTTTTATCTCATGGCACAAATAAACTAAAATTACTAAAAGTCTGCAGCACACCAAAAAATATAGATTTTGTCAATCTGACAAAAAATATAAGTATAATTTTTATTCATTTACAATGATGGCCATTGTTGTGTTGGATGTTGTCATTTTTTTAATTTGACAACCTAAGGGAAAAGAAGTCAGTACCCCTGGCTAAATAAATTTTTCCATAATATCTGTTGTTTTGTGGACACTTCAAAACAATTATCTTTTTCTGTGAATGAAGGTTACTTAGTATAGCATTTGTTAATATACAGTGGATAAACAAACATTGAATATTAATCTAAAATAGATAAAATCATGTGACATTTTAAAACATTTGAAACATATGTTGCTAAATAGTCAGGTATTGCATGATTTTAAAAAATTCTGTGGCATACCAGTGTGCCATGGCACACCAGTTGAAAATTACTGATTTAATGTGTTGAAAGTAAAGGTGATTTCTTTTCTGGAAAGCAAGAGATAAAGAACAAAAGGAAGAGCCAAATATGAAGACAGTATGGTAAAGAAATCAAGAGATCTGAACCCTGGCTGGGTAGCTCAGTTGGTTAGAGCATCATTCCAATTCACCAAGGTTGTGGATTTGATCCCTGGTCGGGGCATATACAAGAATCAACCAATGAATGCATAAATAGTACCTGTGCTGCAGAAGTGAGCACTGAATGCACAAATAAATGGAATAACATATCAATGTTCTCTTTTTCTCTCTGTCTGTGTGTCTCTCTGTCTAAAAATAAATAAATATTTTAAAAAAGAAAGACCTGCCCTGGCTGGTGTAGCTCAGTGGATTGAGCACAGGCTTGGGAACCAAAGGATCGCAGTTCAATTCCCAGTCAGGGCACATGCCTGGGTTGCAGGCCAGTTCCCAGCAGGGGATGCACGAGAGACAACCATACATTGATATTTCTCTCCCTCTCTCCTTTCCTTCCCCCTCTAAAGATAAATAAATAAAATCTTAAAAGAAAGAAAGACCTGCCCTGGTGTAGTTCAGTGGATTGAACATGGGCCTGTGAAGCAAAATGTCACCAGTTCAATCTCCCATCAGGGCACATGCCTGGGTTGTGGGCCAGGTCCCCAGTAGTGGGGCATGAGAGGCAACCACACATTGACGTTTCAATCCCTCACTTCTCCTTCCCTTCCCCCATCTCTAAAAATAAATAAATAAAATCTTTTTAAAAGAAAGACCTGAAAAAATAAAAACCTACTATTACTCAAACATGGTCTAAATAAACAGATAAGGTGCATGTTTAGAATTCTCCATGTACCAAAACTTCCTTAAGAACTTTTCATAACCATCATTAAGACACTCAGTTGATGTCAAATATCACCTTCTCTTCAAACAGTGTGAATATGTTCACAAGCCAAATTCTTTCATTTTTGTGATGACTGATCACCCTGTGCCGTAGAAAGCAGAAGCTCTGGACTTGTTCAAGAGTGATGAAAATCATCGAAACTCAATACATACAGACAACTCACAACTCCTTTTCTGACAACTCACTGACTTTTCTTTCCTCAATTATTTTTCTTCTTTTCTTGCTCTGTTAGGTATAATACAAAAAAAAATTTTTTCCATAACATTTGTTGTTTTGTGGACACTTCAAAGTAATTATCTTTTTCTGTGAATGAAGGTTACTTAATATGGCATTTGTTATTATACAATGGATAAACAAATGCTGAATATAAATCTAAAATAGATAAAATCATATGACATTTTAAAACATTTGAAACATATGTTGCTAACCTGCCTTACCTCACTTTTCTTTCCCCAATTTTTGTCTAATGTAGCTACTATCAGATTCTTTAGTTGCTCACTTGTAAAAAGATCTAATGTTCTATTTTTTTCAGACCACTGAACCTATACAATATTCATTAAGCTAACTCTCCAGACATCCTAGCTCTTCAGGCAATGTTATAAGGGCATCATCATTGTTCATTTGTATGATCTCTATGTATCCTGTCATCCTTCCAGGGTAAAAGTGCCAAGGCCTTGGACTCTTCATTTGGTAGAGTCTAATTCTGTTCTCTTTACAAAGAGCTAGGGTTACACTCAGCAAAGGTTACCATTTACGTGAGACATGAAGCCTGCTAGCATAACTCATCACCAAAGTAAAACCCCTAGCTATTTTTTCTCTCAAGGGCATACCGAGTGCTACCTAAAATCAAGAAGGAACACTTCGGGATGGGTCACGTGTAGAACCCATATGTATCCAGAATCCACATTTTCATTTTAACATTCTGGAGTATGGTATTATTCCATAGCAGTCAAGCAAAAGGGTTCCTTGTTTCATCCTTCTCTAACCACTAAAGTAAAATACATGAGAATCTAATGTAAAGACTATAGTGGCTTTACCTAGAGAACTCAATACTTAACAGGGAGCTTTTTTCAAAGATATATATTTTATTGATTATGCCATTACAGTTGTTCTATTTCCCCCCTTCATTCCCCTCCACAGTGTACACCCCCTCCCCCACCATTCCCCCCTTTAGTTTATGACCATGTGTTTCAAGTTCTTCAAATTCTATATTTCCCCTACTATTCTTGCCCTCCCCCCTATCTATTTTCTACCTATGCTACTTATTTTCGGTACCTTCTCCCCCCTTCTCCTTCTCCCACTCCCATGTTGCTAACCCTCCATGTGATCTTCATTTCTATGGTTCTGCTCCTGATCTAGCTGTCCTCTTAATTTGCTTTTGTTTTAGGTGTGATTGTTAATAACTGTGAGTTTGCTGTCCTTTCACTGTTCATCTTTTTAATCTGCTTTTTCTTAGATGAGTCCCTTTAACATTTCATATAATAATGGCTTGGTGATGATGAACTCCTTGAACTTGACCTTATCTGAGAAGCACTCTATCTGCCCTTCCATTCTAAATGAAAGCTTTGCTGGATAGAGCAATCTGGGATGTAGGTCTTTGGATTTCATGACTTGGAATACCTCTTTCCAGCCCCTTCTTGCCTGTAAGGTCTCTTTTGAGAAATCAGCTGATAGTCTGATGGGAACTCCTTTGTAGGTGACTGTCCCCTATCTCTTGCTGCTTCTAGGATTCTCTCCTTCTCTCCTTCATTTTAATCTTGGCTAATGTAATGATGATGTGCCTTGGTGTATGCCTTCTTGGGTCCAGTTTCTTTGGGACTCTCTGAGCTTCCTGGATTTCCTGGAAGTCCATTTCCTTTGCCAGATTGGGGAAGTTCTCCTTTATTATTTGTTCAAATAAGGTTTCCACTCATGGTTGTTCCTCTTCCCCTTCTGGTACTTCTGTAATTCGGATGTTGGAACATTTAAAGATGTCCTGAAGGTTCCTAAGCCTCTCCTCATTTTTCTGAATTCTTGTTTCTTCATCCTTTTCTGTTTGGTCATTTTTTTCCTCTTTCCAGTCCACTCCTTTGATTTGAGTCCCAGTTTCCTTCCCATTCCTGTTGGTTTCCTGTGCATTTCCCTTCATTTCAATTAGTTTAGCCTTCATATGTTCCTCTAATTTGTGACTAAAATCAACCAGTTCTATGAGCATCCTGATCACCAGTGTTTTGAACTGTACATCTGAAAGTTTGGCTATTTCTTCATTGCTTAGACTTATCAGCTCTGGGGCTGTGAGTTGTTCTTGAGCCATGTTTTGATCTGTTCATGCCTGTTATGTAGGAGGAGCAGAGCCTTAGGTGTTCACCAGGGTGGGTCTATCCAGGTCGCTGGTTTGTGACGCTATATGTGGGGGCGGGGTTAGAGAGGGACAATAGCGGTCCCCTCTGCTGCTTCCCGCCGCTGGGGCCTCACTACCCGCTCATTCACCAGTTTATAGTTTATCTGCTCACAAATGTGTGACCGCGGTCAGCCCTCAGTGGGTCCACCCACTGCTACTCCACACCTGGGATCCACCCATGGCTGCTGGCAGGCCTCGGGCGCAAGCCTGGGTCAGTCCAGTGGGTCTTTCCTGCCTGACCAGCTCCACTGCTGGCTCTGCCCTCTTACCAGTTTGGCTGAAGGGTTCGTTGTTGTCAGACTTCCATGTAGTTCGATTTTCTGTGGTTTGGCTGCATTTTTGTTGCTAAAACTTCGTTGTTTTTAAACTTGGTTGTGTGAGAAAGCAAAGTGTTTCCACCTATGCCTCCATCTTGGTGGAAGTCCCTAAAAGGGAGCTTTTTTTACAACTTATTTCTTTTCTGGAAGCCGGGATTGGGGGGATGGAGCGGGGAGTCGGAGGGGGCAGTGGTTGGGTGTCATATTTGGTCTTGTTTTATCATTTACTCAGTGCTTTCCAAAAGATGTGCTTTCAGAAATAAATAACACTTTAAATTGTTTAAATAATAATAAAGCTCAGTCCATCTTTTAAACCCCTGTGTTATGGAGTGGCAGTCTAAGCCACAGCCCTAAGTGCCAAGTGTCTTTGCTTTTAGTCCAATGTTCATCTTTATTTATCTTATCCTCTCATGGAATTTCATCTATTCTGGTAATTATAAATTAGTGATTTTTAAAGCATAATCAGACCTTGAGATTTAAAAATATTTTAAAGACCAAATGGATCTAGAGGAACTTTAGGGACCATCCCACTTCTCATTTCTCATTAGATATGAGATCACTGAGAACCCAAAGGGTCTTGCTCAAGGCCATGTAACTAATGACAATGAAAGATATAGAACCAAAAGTTCTTTGTGGGGTCATATGATCCAAATGTTGAATTGGGTAAATAAACCATCATAAACATAGTTTTAAAAAAGTGTCAGATTATAAATGCAGGTGATCCTGACTCTAATCTGTTGAATTATTGGCTTCAAAATGAGCTCCAGACTTTCAAGTAGCTAATACAGAGGGGAAATACACCCAATATTAAGGTTTGCAGTATCTGTGAGGAAAAACTAAACTAGTAGCATAGGAGAAGCCCAATTATTCATGATACTAAGGACTGAAGTATATATGAACACTGACAACATCCTTCTTATAGTAAACACAGCAATTTGCTTCATTAGATTTCTTATTACTTCAGACCACAACATAAATTTGCAGACACTGATATATGCCCTCTGAAGTTATGTTTTGGGAAATAACTCAAAACCTCTACTGGGTGCAAGTGCTGTAGTTCTGGAAAGGTAAACATCTGGATTTTTTGAACATGAAAGTAGTTCCAGCTTAGTCAGAATGCAGATGTTCTGGATTGACCTGCTCTCTGTAACTAACCTAGTGTGAGTAGAATCAGTTGAACTAAATTTTATTAAATTCCAATGAATTTAGACAGAATTTCTTTTTTCTCTTTCTTGTAGGTACCCAGGGAAGTAAGAAAACATTTTCTCTCTGTGATTGTGTTTGAAGAGGATATGCTACAGAAATGACAGAGTAAGTACAAAAGGTACATGTGAAGTGCATTTGTTGCACATGAATATAAGGGGAATTCTACTTATAAAAATATACCCCCAAAGTGCCCAAACTTTAAATTCTTATTTGCTTTATAAGTTATTTCTTATGCATAATTTAAGTGTTTAGTAACAGCCCACTGACTATTGGACTAAGACAAAGAAAGTTTAAAACAAAACTATGAGAAGACATAATCCCCTGATAATTGGTCAAAAGGGAAAAATAAAATTAATATGCAAATCAAAAGAAAAATAAGGATTATAGGTTTAAAATGTGATACATTCAAATGTATACAGTTGGGCATTTCTATCAAAGCCACCTCTAATCTTTCTTTCACTGGATTGTGTTTGGTTTTGTTCCTCCACAGGATAAAGAAGAAAACCACTAGAGGTTCTCTGACCATCAGTTCCCAGGTTAATAAAACCTCCAACATCAGAGCAAGTTATTCTCCCTTAGTTCAACCATTGCATATTGACCCCCAGAGGGTGGGTTCAGTTTTCAAAGCCTTTGGAGGGGTCCTGGTAATAGAGATACAGGTCCAGAGGAGAAGTTGCATTCATGAATGCAACTTTCTGGAAAAGTAGTAAACATGAGAAGAGCCTCCAGCTGCATGGCCTCAGAGAAAACAACAAAGAAATCCATGGGTCTCAGAAATAACTCCATGGTAGTTCTGTGGGTTGGCCATTTGTCTGTGGACCAGATCAAAAGGGACAGTTGGTATCTAGGAGCTCAGTCCCATAAAAAGTATTCTAACTATCTAAGGAATGAGTTTCCTATTTTAAAAAATGGGGGCGGGAGAAGATGCTTTTTCAAAAACCTAAAAGATACAAGAGCAACTGTATGGAGGAGGAAAAAATCTATTCAGTAAAATTTAGAAACCTTTAATATATAGTCTCTAAAAATTGCCAATACTCATTTCTCAAATGTAATTTCCCAGTGTTCTATTTCACCATCTTAGCTAATGAAAATGCTGGAGGAGACAGAAAAAAGGTGGCAATTCCAGGATCGAATGTGACATCTAAATCAGAAGCATTATCCTCTTCAAACAGGAAACTTAGGGTGTGGTTGGTAGCAGTTAAAACTGATCCAGTCATTTCATAGCCACTGTTCACCTGAGTTTCAGGGCCTTGACACTCTGGATGATGGCTTCTCTTCCATTTCTTAAACCAGATGCAGAGTCCCTGCAGCAGCCTGTCACAGTCCACTTGTGTTGTGGCCTCCCTATTTACCAGGGTAACCTATCCATACTGCATGACAAAGTTTGGATTTTACAGATAAATTGTAGGCATTATCAAAGAGGTACAAAGGAGGAAAGGGGGAACTAAAAAGGACTTCAAAGATTATTATTATTTTCTATCAGAGATAACTGAGTTCCAGAAAGGGTGAAATGTCAGAGAGCAACTCATGGTTTATCCTACGTGCCTTAGACTTTTGCTCTGTGTCAATCCTCTAGCTCTGAAGGGCAATCCTTAGTGGACTGTCCTCTCAAAGCAGACTCAGCTCTGCCTCACCTCAAGGTTTATCAAAGTCTCCTAACCAGCTAAGAGACATCGTTATGGAGAAGTCAATGCACAAAGCAATATCTATTTCCTTCTTTGGTCACAGTCAGAAATCAGGATTGACAAGTCTCCTGTATCATCTACTAGAAACAGCAGGATTTAATCAGCTGGGTCAAACCAAGCTAAGGTTGAAGTCCTCTGGGCTCTCTGCCTCCCAGTTTCCAAACCTAACAGAACTGGAACCACTGCCCATTGCTGGTCCACAGTGTGAGAAGCAGGGTAGACACTTAACCTGTACCACATACGGGATGGGTGACATAGGAAACAATGTCGTTAAGAGAAAGAAGCACTGCTATTGATCCTGGAAGCTCACTTTCAGCAGATGCTGTCAGGCCACAGATGTCGATTATTGCCACAAGTCTCGTCCGTCACCTGCTGCATTCCTTCCCTATGATATGCGGGTCCCCGGCATCAGGCCTCAAGTACTGGGCTGGTGGTCATTATGTCTCAACTAGGCCTCACCCAAGAGAAGGACTTCAGCTACTCCCTCTCTGGTCTCAGGATCAAGTTATAATTTAAAATATAATTCTAGATTCTAGAGGTCCCTGGGGCTAGAAATAGAAAGTGGAGGGTGAGGACTTGAGGAGGAAATTTATCACAAATGCTACCCATTCATGTATGCATTTATGTGAGACTAAACTAGATATTGTCAGTAAATACTTTTTAATATATCAATATAACTCTTCATTCTTGAAAGCTTTTAGATTATTTGTCTGAAATGAGCCTCAAATCCTCAAGGTAGGCTGAACATTTTTGTAGACTTATTTCACAGATATAAAAACTGAGGTCCACAGAGATTAAGAGTCTTCCAAGTTCCTAGGATCAGCTTCAACAAGATAGTGGCAGAGTTGAGATTTTGGCTCAAGTCTTCTAAGTCATGATTCTGATCCTTAACAAATTACAACACTGCCCATACTACTAGATCAATAATAAAGATTAAATCATGACTATATATGTACTCAACAAAATAATACAATCGAGTAAAAGACTTTTCAACTAATCTGTTTTCTATTTTGAAAAATGGCTCTTGGAGAGTAAATAACAACTTTCTCATTAAACACAACCCTATGAAATTAAGATAAAAATAACTTATGCCTCACTGTAAAGCATACTGTAAAGCACAAAAGAATGCCCAGCAGCTCCTTGTTTTGATTAAGAGACACTCAGTTGTCAATAATTATGGTGAAAAAGCATACACACTTACTTCAATGGCATCCCAAATCATTGTGTTCAAGTATGGTGAAAGTTTCCTCCATTCTGGGAATTCTGTTTGTTCTTCAGCATCTTCAAAACAGCTCTACCACCAGAAGTCAATTCGTCATGTTTGAACGCTGAGTCCAGGCTACAGCCACAGTGCAAGTTCACTGGGACAGAGAGAAAGAGCAGAGAGCAGACACAGATGATTTTCAGATTCTGAGGAAAAGTATCATGATCAGATTTTCAATTTGCTTTTTATTCCAATTAACCTTGAAATGTAATTCATGTTTAAAAACTTAATAGTTGATATGTTGCAGACTCAGAAATTTCTACTGTTGTTATTTTAAATCCAAATGATTCCTCAATAGAAACAATCAAAAAGAAAAGATAGCTGTTTTGTTTTGAATGAAATAGTTTTAATAGCTGTGAAAGAACTGGTTAATTTTCACAAATTATCTTAACTATCTTCCCAATGAGTTCTTGGCATACAAACAAGAAAAGATGTGAGAATAAACATATTTTTTAAAAGAGTGAAACAAATGAAAACCAATACATAACTTTCTAAATACTTTACTGTGTAAGTGTCCTACAAAATAATTAATAATTAATTTAGGGGAGGGTAAAAAACATGCTACCCCTCATGGTAAATACTAAGTTTATACTTTATAAAAATTTCTCACTTACCCTCACATCAACATTTTGAGGTATGTACTATTACCTCCATTTTCTTTTTTTTTTATAATTTTATTTATTTATTTAGATTTTATTTATTTATCTTTAGAAGGGAAGGGAAGGAGAGAAGGAGAGAAATATCAATGTATGGTTGCTTCTCATGTGACCCCTGCTGGGAACTGGCCCCTGCTGGGAACTGGCCTGAAACCCAGGCATGTGCCCTGACTGGGAATCAAACCGTGATCTTTTGGTTCGCAGGCCCGTGCTCAATCCACTGAGCTACACCAGCCAGGGCCCATTTTCTAAGTTAAAAAAAAAAAGACCTTAACGTCAGAAATATTAAATACTTTGTCCAAGGTCACAAAGCTAGTAAATGCTGCAGCTAGGGTTCGAGTCCAAGATAGTTCCTGAGCCAAGTAAAGAAAATATATTCATTTATATGTCAATTCAAAACAACTGAACATTTGCACATCACCTTTAAGAAACATCTGTATTACACAATTATATTTCTTGGTTTTTAAGATTTTATTTGTTTTATTTTAGAGAAGGGAAGGGAGGGAGAAAGAGAGGGAGAGAAGCATCAATGTTTCTCTAGGGCACAATCCAGGCATGTGTCCTAGACTGGGAATCAAACACGTGACCTTTTGATTTGCAGGCTGGGACTCAGTCCATTGAGCCACACCAGCTAGGGCTTAATATTTCTTTTTAAAATAACATTTATTGCATTTTTATAAAACTTTAAAATTTATTATAATAAATCTAGAAAATCTATAATAACACAAAAAAGAAACTTTAAATTACCCATTTCTTTCTCACCACCCAGAGAACAGTATTATTAACCTTTGGTGTATTTTTCTACAGTAATACTACAGTACTTTTATAATGTATTTAACTTTATTTTAAAGATATGAAAAGAAAAGATTTTTCTTGGGAGAAAAGGCTACCTCATGATTAGTGTAGAAATGATTCACATTCGGTGAAGAGATATTACCTGGTCTTAAACTCATTTTAGAGATGCAGAACAAAGGCCCAAAGGAGAAAAGTAATTTCCACAAAATCACAGAGCAGTTTTGTGGTAAAATAGAACTAAAATACATTTCCAGCACCCTGCCAAGTATTTGTTTCTTTACACATCTTTTCTACAGAATTTATAATCTCTGACTCCAGATTATAACCAAGTTTGTATTTTCTTCAAGTTATTTCTCTTATATATGTTATTTCTTCAAGTTATTATGAGTTATTATAAGTTATTTCTTCAAGTTATTTCTCATATATATATATATAAAAGTTATATATATATATATATATATATATATATATATATATATATATACACACACACACACTCCCAACTAAATTAACTGTCATCATTTAAATTCTCTATTCTCTTGTTTTATATTTCAGGAGCTTGTTTATCATCCATTCCTGGTAAGTACAATTTTTCGACATCTTGGTAATAAATGACTAAGTCAAAATTAGTATCAGAATACTTTGTCTCCTAAATTACTTTTGCCTTCATGAGCAGGTTTAACTCTACCCTATGCCAACTCTTGAAGACAGAAGAAACAAGATAACTGGAATCTTTAAGTATATTTATTCTTCTATTCATTCACACGACACCTATTTCCTGAGTACAGACTATGGCCAGGTTCCAGGTTCCATTCTTGGCCACAGTTCCTGTCCTCACAGAGCATGCATTCCTCCTATATAATTCCACTTGGTATAGTATCTGTGATTCATGAACTGTGCACAGAGGCAGGAAGGAGGTCTCCTGACACCAAACATCCAACTGTTGAAATTGGGATGCCCAAATATTCTGGTCACGTTGAATCTCCTCCCTTTTCAGAGGAAGTCTGCACCTTGATTATCACAGAAGTATTTTCTGGACATTCTGGAGAATCCAAGCGCCTTGCAGAAAATGAGGCTGGGACTGCAGTCTCCACAGCAAGACTCTGTTTCCCCAGGTAATTATTCTTCAGGATCTCCCTGCTCTGTCCTATTCAACCTTGAGCCAAGAGGAAGATTCTCTGCTTCTACCTGAACTAGTGACTATATTTTTCAGAAGGAAAAGGAGTGGAGAAATTAGAGAGCACTCTAAAGTTACCCATCAGGAAATTCTCTCCAAAACTGGCTTCCTTTCCCTGGAGCAGTGGCAGCTACACAAAGGACAAAAATCCAGACAATACCCTAGTAAATCTTATGCCAACTATTCCTGAGCCAGCCATTCCCACTGAACATGAGATCCAGATTCCAAAGGAGGATTTCTGCACCAACAGTGAAAATTCCTCTGAGCTACAACCACAATGGTAAGGGCAGAGAGACATAACACTCAGTCATTCAACAAATGTTCTTAGTTCTATAGATAGAACAGTGAACATGGCGACACTCCTGCCTTCAGGGAACTTGCATTCTGAGATTAATTACTTTATTGTTTTTTACACTGTACTAGGATAGAATGGACCACCTCAGTAGCTCCTGAGGCTAATACATGTTTATCACCACAATTACTTTAGCAAACCTGGTTCCCCTCACTTCTGCAACATCGTGCAGAGCTAGTGATCAAGTTTGCACTTAGATGAATCATTTAACTGCCACTTCTCCCTCGTCCTCCATCACCATGGATATAATAGTAAGTCATGTGCTTAGATTTACATTTAAGGGTTTGTTACAGAGACTTATTGAAAAAAATTAACAATACTCAAATGGCAAATGGTTTTGAAGCGGAATCTTTTTCCAAAATAGAATGCAGTGTCCTATCACAATATAAATATGTAAAATATTTTGCAAGACAGGTGTCTTCATGGTCAATCTTAGAATACAGACGTAATAATCTGTATTGCATTAGGAGAACAAATGTATAAATGGGAAGATAATTCAGTAAGTGAATTTGCCAGTCAGGCTTTGTTTAAAACAACATAATCTACTACCATCACCACTCTCCAAACACAAGCTTCAACCCAAAATATTGATTTAAAAACAACCTAAAAATTGATACTTAAGGCCTTGGCCAGTGGCTCAGTTGGTTAAATGTCATCCCAGTGCACCAAGTTTATGAGCTCGATCCCCAGTCAGGGCACATACAAGAAGCAACCAATGAATATATAAATAAGCGGAACAACAAACCAATGTCTGTCTGTCTGTCTCTCTCATTAATCAACACAGTTTTTTTTCTTTTTTTTTTTACAGATATGTTTTTTATTTAATTATTTTTTAAATTTATTTAATTATTGTTCAAGTACAGTTTTCTGTTTTTTACTCCCATCCCAACCCCCACCCAGTGCTCCCCACCTCCCTCTCATTTCCACCCCCCTCAGTTGTTGTCCAGGTGTCCTTTATACTAGTTCCTGTAAATCCTTCCCCTTTTCCCCCTGAAATTCCCTCCCCTCTCCCCTCTGGTCACTGTCCCCCTGTTCTCTATTTCAGTGTCTTTGTTTTTGTTTTGCTTGCTTGTTTGTTTCATTATTTATCTTCCTGTTAAAGGTGAGATCACATGGTATTTGTCTTTCAACACCTGGCTTATTTCACTCAGCATAATACTTTCTAGTTCCATTGATACTTAAAAGTCATTTATGATTTTTGCTTTCAATAATATCTAACATAGTCCACTAAATATTTTACCAGCATAAAGTTACTTTTAAATGTTTTTAATAAAACTCAAACAGCACTCTTGACTAGTTACCTAGTACAACTAAATGTAGTCTGCTAATTACAAAGTAAGAGAATATTGGAATCTCTTTTAAGACAAGATTTACTAAGTAATATTTGGGTCTTTCAAGTGAAGGAAATATATCATGTTAGAGATGGATGGAATCAGAGGTTATTTACATGAAGTTCCTCGTTCTACAAATGACTAAAATACAGATTGGCTCGCGTTGTTAAGGGATGGTTCTTCATGCTGCTCTGATGCTGGGACACGTACTTCAGGTGTTTCTTGCAATGAAGACAGTGAGGGAAAGACTTTGGACTTTAAAGACTAAAAGACCTGGAACAATGTATGTGAAGTACATAGTAGGAATTCAAAAAATAGTATCTATTACTTCACTGCATTGCTTTTTATCAGGATTAGTGTATCTCCAGTGACAGTACGACTGTGATTTCTATTGATCTCCCAGAACCCCTTTAGCTTCTGGGATCTCTAGTTGCCTGAGCAGTAGGCCCTTATAAATAAAGATTTCTCATGCAGTCAAGTAAGAGTGGGTGTGTGGGGCAATAACTAAGACTGCACATTTTTCAACAAAAATTTATTAAGTACATTCTGTGCTAGACCTGCCTTGGGAAGACAGACAATACCAATATGTAAAACTTTGCTCCATTAGTACCTGTGTTTAGCAGTGAGCCTTTAGGACTTAGAAAGACCTTGAATTTATAATATCTTTCACAGGAGATTACCATCTTTATCATTAACAAAATCTTCTGTGGGTAAAATTATTGGGTAAAAGTTCCACGAAAGTTAACACATTTTTACAGAATGTCTATTATGAGCTACACTGCCCTAGCCAAGATAAATTGTAAATAGTCCCTTTCTCAGAAAAACAGTTAACCTACTGTAGGAGATATACCACATAACAGTCCATTGTATGATTTTCAGTTTTATTTGAGTCTCTCAGCAACCTTTGATTTAGATTAGTATAACAGATACTATCTTTGTTCTTCAGTTAATTATTAAAGCTCAGAGAGTTTAAGCAGCTTGTCTGAGGTTACACAGTAAGTAGGTGGTAGAGCAGGCATTAATGCTTGGGTCTTCAAATAAAAAGGTTAATGTGTCTAAAAAGTTGTAAAACATTGACCAAATTTGTGTTATTATTTTCACTGTTTGACTCCAAACCCAGTGGAGTGTCCATTATTATTTCTTATGTGAGAAGAATATAAGTTCGAGTCAGGTGCTAGAATGGATATTTCACATTACAAGTGCTACAGTGGGGTTTCCTTTCATTATACGTCTATACAGAACTTCAGTAATCACAGTGAATTATGTAAACCTGAAAGTAAATAAAACGTTCTTCACTCTTTAGTCCTCTCATCTTCAATGTGACATTTTCCTTCTCAGTTGATACAGCAGAAACTAGCTTCATCACATACACCTGACCTCTGACTTTAGCAGAAGCTCACAGAGCCATTTTTATAATAGTATTTACTATATTTCACATTTTTAAAAAACAGGAGCTACTTTTACTTTCGAGGACTTCCGCCAAGATGGAGGTTTAGGTGGATGTGCTGTGCCTCCTCACACAACCAAGTTTAGGGACAACTAAATATTAGCATCAGAAAACACAACCAGAACACGAAAAACTGAACTTTTCGGAAGTCCGCTAACAACAAATTCTTCAGCCCGACCGGTAAGGGGCGAAACCGGACCGGGCGCGGAATCCAGACGCGCGAATCCAGTCGCACGGGTTCCAAACCCAGGATTGGACCGAGTGAGCGACCGAGCAACCCACCGGGTGAGCGACAGCAGAGGAGACAGTGGGGAGGCGGTGCAGCGTGTTGACTGTGGTTGCCTGATTCCGCGCGAGTGAGGGAGTGAGCGGTTGGACCGGCGGCGGTGGCGGCGATAGACGGCGGCCGGGCAACAATAGAGGGCGCCGCCATTTCCCCGCTCTGACCACGCCCCCACATACAGCGTCACAACCCAGCGACCTGGGACTCCAAGGTGCCGCTTATCCCACTTAAAGGGCCAGAACAGACCAAAAATGTCGCAGGGAGAACTCAAACCCCCAGAGATAAATCTAAGTGACGAAGAAATAGCAAAACTCTCAGACGCACAGTTTAAAACACTGGTCATCAGCTTCCTCACAGATCTGGTGGATTATAGCCACAAATTAGAGAAACATATGAAGGCTAAATTAAGGGAAATGAATGGAATTCCACAGGAAACCCATAGAGTTGAAAAGGAAACTGGGACTCAAATCAATGGAGTGGACCAGAAGAAACCAAATAATGGCCAAACAGAAAAGAGTCAAGGAGCAAGAATTCAAAGAAATGAGGAGAGTCTTAGGAACCTCCAGGACATCTTTAAACGCTCCAATATCCGAATTATAGGGGTACCAGAAGGGGGGAAAGACACAACCACCAGTGGAAAAACTATTTGAACAAATAATAAAAGAAAATTTCCCCAATCTGGCAAAGGAAATAGACTTCCAAGAAATCCAAGAAGCCCAGAGAGTACCAAAAAAGTTGGACTCAAGAAGAAACACACCAAGGCATAACATAATTACATTAGCCAAAATTAAAATGAAGGAGAGAATCCTGGAAGCAGCAAGAGCTAAGGGGACAATCACCTACAAAGGAGTCCCCATCAGGCTGTCAGTGGATTTCTCAAAAAGAGACCTTACAGGCAAGAAGGGGCTGGAAAGAAATATTCCAAGTCATGAAATCTAAAGACCTACAACCAAGATTGCTCTACCCAGCAAAACTTTCATTTAGAACGGAAGGACAGATAAGGTGCTTCTCAGATAAGATCAAATTCAAGGAGTTCATCATCACCAATCCCTTATTATATGAAATGTTAAAGGGACTTATAGAAGAATAAGAAGTTAAAGAAACATGAACAGTGAAAGGACAGCAAACTCACAGTTATTAACAACCACACCTAAAACGAAAGCAAACTAAAAGGTCAGCTAGATCAGGAGTGGAAACATAGAAATGAAGATCTCAAGGAGGGTTAGCAACAGGGGAGTGGGAGGAGGAGATGGGGGGAGAAGGTACAGAAAACAAGTAGCATAGATAGTAGATAGAAAATAGATGGGGGGGCAAGAATAGTATGGGAAATATAGAACCTAAAGGACTTGAGACACATGGACATAAACTAAAGGGGGGTAATGGTAGGGTTGGGGGGGCAGGGTGGAGGGGAATGAAGGGGGGAATAGAACAACTGTAACAGCATAATCAATTCAAAAAAATAAATAAATTAAAAAAAAAACAGGAGCTATACATGAAGGAGGGATAAAGGAATGACAGCAAAATAGCTACCCTTCCACTGATGATAAGGAGGAATTTCCTTAACATGCAGCAGCAAATAACAGGAAGTTACAATGTGTGAGGAATTAGAACAATTTACTGGAGACCTTTACTGACAATTTAGAGAAAGAAAAGAAAAAAGTTGTCTTTGGGGCAGGTTGAATATAGTGCACCTACCTGACATCTTAATGATTCTTTCCATTTGAGGATTTTTCTCAAATAAGCAACTAAACCATTCAAGTAGCTATATTTATGAGAAAACACAAAACATTCAAAAAAGAAAACCAAACATAAAAAAGTAGAAAAAGAGATTCAAAATAGATGATTAAATACAGACATTTAACTTCTGAGAATGGTGTCATAAGAGAGGACCTTACTTAACCTTTCCCAAAGCATCCCTGATGCCCTTGCTGCAGTGAGAACCTGAGCCTACATGTGCCATGGAGCTCCTGCCCTGCAACCCCTGTCACACCTTACAAAGGCCTGGGGATCAGAAGAGGCAACCCCTAAATGATACAGAATAAATAGAACTAGGATGCATTTTTCTCACCTCGCTTCTTAGGCATGTCCTCTGTTACTTTCAAACAAGTTTTTTTTTTTTAATTCTCAAAAAAAGAGAGAAAGAGTAAATGGAAGTAACATTCTGACTCAACTATGGTAGATATATTTAGAAGTGACAAATTTAACAGATTGTCCTGGGCATCTTTCTTACTTGGATGTATATCTCAAACTTTTATGCACTAAGAGCCCTCTAATCTAGTATTTCCTCTTCCTGTCCCTATCAAACCCTGTTATCAGGAAGATATACCACAGTGAAAGTGCTTAGAATAGAGCCTTACTTGTAGAAAATGCTATCTATATATGTTGCTTATCTTTATTATTTTTACTGTCACTTGCATTTACATTTTAAGTCTTTCTAATTTGAATGAAAAGTTTTTCCCTTATAATGGAATTTGAAATAGGAGGAGATGCACAGAAATATTTTGAGAGATTTCTGAAATAAGACTTTGTATGCAAACAACCTACTCATCAAGTCTAGTATGCTTTTCCTACTAAACAATGGCTGCATGCCCAGGCAGCAGTTATTAAACTTCCTCTGAACACCAAAGACAGGTACACCTACATGGTCAGCTATGAAGAATTTTATATGCCTCATATGTGCTCAAACACCTATTTATTGGGCCCTGGTAATGAAAGGTACATGGTAGTTAAATCAAGTTTGGAGTATCCATGAGGGAAAGGAATAAACAGATAAGCTTTAGACAATAGAACCATATCAAAATCGAAGCCACTGAGATGGGGATAATTCCACTCAATTGGCCTGATCCTCATGCCACCTAATCCTCTCCACAACTGCTTTTGTTGATTTGAAGGCTATTTACTGCCCTGCACAAAAATGAAAATTTAAATACCAAGATGGTCTCCTTGGTGAAAAGAGAAAGGAAACTATAAGGAAGATGAAGGAAAGAGAGTTGACAATACAGAGCCTTGAATTGTGTAGATTGCTTCTTGTTTGGTAGTTTCTAAAGTGTTGCAAAGCTTTCAGGATAAAAGTACAAGGTAAAGGAGGCATAGACCACACAGATTCAGAAAACTTGCTAAAGAAACTGTACCATGCTTTTCTACCTCCCCAGTGACAGGTCACTATCACGTCCTCTCCTGCCTTTACCAAGACCACACTCCCTTTCTTAAAACGAACTGCTTGAACCCTGCTCCACCCCCATTCCCATTTGGGAAAAAAAAAAGTCTTCAGATGAACAATTATCCAATACAAATCAATATGGATCAATTTGAAGCCCACCCATCACTGGTCATTTCTGGAGAAGTCTCACAAGATAGAACAACAGTCTTAGAATACTCATATATAAAGAAGGGGTTTAGTCCTTTCTTCAACAGGGATGATTCACAAAGCCACCACCACAATAAAGAACTGAGTTTTATTTATACTTTTTCCCATTTCCCAATTCATTGCTCTTCCCCCTACATGAGCTTGCTAAAACTCATAGTCAAAATTCACATCTAAAATAAAGAGGCCTGAAAGAGAAGCTCATGTAATCCCACTCCTTAAATATCAGTAAGACATCTGAGATATTGTTTAGATTGCAGACTCTTACTTTGACATGCCAGCATAGGTAGATGGACAGGCAAGCACATCAGATGTCACTGTTTGGCAGCTGATAAAAGTCAGTGGTGCTATAATACTAAGCACAGAGCCACAAGATTAGTCTGTGAGGGAAGGGATGCCTTTTCCTTTCCTTCGATAGTGGGTTAAACCCAGCTGGCACCCTCCAGAACTTACGGGTAAGTCCCTTCTTTATTCCTTCTACAGTTTTGGGTTTTGGTTTTGTGGGGTTTTTTTTGTTTGTTTTGGTTTTTTGTCCAAAAGAGGAGCATGTACAGAGGTGATCTTCAGATACAAGGTTTGGAAGCCACAACATCATAATGGTATTATACAAAGATTTAAAGAGAAAGTGGTCTTTTCATTCTACTGAAACTAGATGGCATTATAGAAGGGTGGAAGAAAAGATAGTTATGAGTTGTTACTTTAAAGTCATCATTTTTCCTTGAAAGAAAACACTTGGTCTTACTGTAATTGTGGTGATACCCTACAGCTTCAAAATATCCTCAATCAGTTTTTTTGTGTAAGTCTGTACTATATTAGAAATAGGAAAAAAAGTTAAGATTTTTTAAATAGGAGACTAGCATTTTATTTATAAAATGTTGATATTTATTTAACACAATGGCCATATCATAGAATTTATTATAGAACTGAACTGTTGAACAATAACTGCAAACATTAAAAAAGCCTTTTGGAGTTACCTGTGGGAATGAACACCTGTATAAAATTGAGACATGAACAAAATAGAATTTTTGAAAGAACATATTTTTAGTTGAGCTTTAAAAAATAACAGTAATTTTTAACTATGTAGGCTGATATCAAAATGAGCAAGATAGTTGACATTAGAAATATATGTAAAGAAAAACAAGGGACTTTGTGAAAATATCTGCTGGCTTGGGGAATGGAGGGGAGAAAGGCAGACATCTGTATTGGAACAATAAAATTTTTAAAAAATATCTGCTGGCTATTAGTTAACCAGTTTATTCCTTGCTATTTAAAATGAATCTGATGCATTTGCCTGCTCAAAATGGAATCTAGGAACCAAACTGGATTCAATTCTGCTACAGAACTACAGAACTACTTGCCTTGAAATAGGGTCTTTTTTTGAGAAAATCTAATTAAAGTCTCCTCTGGATGTTCTTCCCCAATGATTTCAAAGCCTACTATAGTTAATTACTAAAATGGACTTTAATTGAATGTGCTCGTGTTCATAAACTTGAAGTTAAGGAATATATTATTTTTAAGTCTTTTTAATAGAATCTTTCTCTTGGCTGTTTAGTTGCATTTTTGTTCTTTCCAAAAATTACCAGTTTTAATTTAAACTACATGCACAATTTGGATGAAGTTGTCTGGAAAATATTCATTAAAAAAATGATGCTTTTTTCAAGATAGGACATCAAATAATTATAAGATTTTGTTTCAGTAATGACAGTTTGGCTAATTTTATCAGCTGAAAGTTTGATCTAGCATTTTCTCAGTGCTGGTTTAAACTATGTGAAACCAATGTACTTTGAACTAAATTACCTAATACTTTAAATAAATACAAAATCAATGCTACAATTTATAGGGCCAGTCTGTGTGTGTAATGTCTGTACACCATCCTGCTTTGACTTACCACACTAATGAAAGAAATCAGAGGCAAGTATAATCCCTAAGGTGATTTTAGTGACAAATGACCCACCCAAGGAAAAATGGGGATCTCCTGTAGGGAGTAGATCTAAGAGCTAAGAGACATGGCACCTGTCTTTTCTTCCTATACCTATAGCTATATACCTATACCTAAGGTATAGGCCAGCTTCACAGTTGCCTTACTTCCTTTGCAATCCTGTTGGTCATTTCAAAAGAAAATATGAAAGGAGCTAAAATAATTTTTAATTGGCCTAAAATACACATTAAATAGGTAAAAATAATAAAAAGTCAAACTAAATAATTAAGATCACATCAAGATAAATAATTTGATAATATAATCTAAAAACAACAGATAGGCCCTGGCTGGTGTAGCTCAGTGGATTGAGCACGGGCCTGCAAACCAGACAATCGCGGTTCGATTCCCAGTCAGGGCACATGCCAGGGTTGCAGGCAGGTTCCCTGCAGGCCAGTTCCCAGCAGGGGACGCACAAAAGGCAACCATACATTGATGTTTCTCTCCCTCTCTCCTTCCCTTCCCCTCTAAAGATAAATAAATAAAATCTTTAAAAAAAAGTCACTAAAATAAATAAATAAGATAAATAATTAGATAATATAATAAAAACAACAGATAAAATACAAATGGCTCTGGAATGCAGTCAGTAACATATATTATACTCACACAGAGAGACACAAACACATAGTCACTCCTTAATCACTCCTTAATTATTGTCTATTTTGGTGTTATAGTCAATTTGGAATCAAGGGAAGAGAAAGAGGCACTGAATTGTAAGGTTAAAAAAATCCACCCATTAAGGATTTACAGGAACTAGTGTAAAGGACACATGGACAACAACTAAGGAGGGTGGAAATGGGAGGGAGGTGGGGCGCATGGAGGTGGGGGAGACTGGGATGGGAGAAAAAAACATAAAACTGTACCTGAACAACGATTAAATTTTTTAAAAATCCACCCAAATTAACAACAGTGAGTTATAGATGTTCCCTCTACTTCATGAAATTGTGAAAAGGTGAAGGAGTAAACAAGAACATTAAAGTAGTATTCTTTACAAAAGAAGCATATTGTTCCCCTTGACTTACCAAGACATCATTCACGTGAATTAACTGGTGTACCCGGAGAGTGTTCTTTGGTTTTGATGAGCAATGGGAAGAATTCAAACTGAGCGGAAGTTGACCTGCTATATATTTAACTGCTAATAATTTTAAATCATTAAATTTCTGTGGTTAATGAAATGGTAGCCTCTGGGCAAAAGTTAATCATGAGACTATAAAATTATCACATTGAGCAATATCACAGAATTTCTTTTCATAAATCACCACTTGGCAAACTCAAACTTTGTGCTCCTACATCTTGAAGCCCATGGATATGCTTAAGAATCATCCAGAGGCAAATAGTAATTAATCCTTTTTTCGTATTCTCATGGGGAAAAGTCATTTGTGCAGAGACAGAGAATAAAGGAAGAAGTGTAGAAACCAGGCAAGTTCCACTATGAGATAACCTTGAAAGCACCAAATAAACCCCCAAAAAGGACACAAGCCCCTAAAGATGTTAAGTAAACGGTACTGTTTTTTACAGAAATATTGTAACTGAACCATTTTCTCCGTTTGAAGGAAAAATATTCTTCAAGAGACAGCCACTCCATCAAAGCCAGAAACACAGAACTCCCAGCATCTCAACAAGAAGGGGCAGACCAAGGTCGCTTCTGATTCCTTGCAACCTTCTGTCATTCCAGGCTTGCTGCCCCAAATTCAGGACCCCAGCCATCCAGGAGCAAATTATTACAGTAATAAATTGCCTTCATCTTCCATATACCAGCTAAGCATGTTTAACTACGAACGGCCAAAACACTTCATCCAATCCCCAAACCCATGTGGCTCCAGACTGCAGCCTCCTGGACCAGAAACCTCCAGCTATTCCAGCCAGACCAAACAGTCTTCCATTGTCATCCAGCCCCGCCAGTGCACAGAGCAAAGATTTTCTGCTTCCTCAACAGTGAGCTCTCACATCACCATGTCCTCCTCTGCTTTTCCTGCTTCTCCCCAGCAGCTTGCTGGCTCCAACCCAGGCCAAAGGGTTACAGCCACCTATAATCAGTCCCCAGCCAGCTTCCTCAGCTCCATATTACCATCACAGCCTGATTACAATAGCAGTAAAATCCCTTCCACTGTGGACTCCAAGTAAGTGAGTTTTTAAAATATATGCATTTGTATATATACTTCATATACAGTATCTGAGGATGGTAGGGGGTGGGGGTAGGTAATGCTGTAGTTTATTCTTCACTATCTAAAAAGGCAATGTGACCTGAAGGTCTCATCCCATAATTCTCCTAGAACACCTTGAACCAGGGTACTGGCAATAAGAGGTTATCTGACCCATTCTCTAGTGTCCAGGTTGAGCTAAACCCAAACCATCTATTACCTCATACAACTACTCACCTATTATTTTCCATCTTCAAAACAAGATTTCTGACATACTCAAGAACACTGAACTATTCCCCCAGTTCTAAGTTAAGTTGCTCATGCTGTAAATTTAATTGCTCTGGTTCTGGGCTCAGTTGAGATGAAGAACACCTGCCTGATAGGATTTCCTCTCACACAAACAGAAGCTATTAAATTTCCTCCCAGTCTCAGTCTTTTCTTCCTATCCATTTCCCCTCTGATCTTGAATACCCACTTGCCTAAAAAGAAAATCTGGGATTCAGACACTAAAGTGTATGAATTTTTCTTACTATTATCAGAAGAAAAGCTTGAATAGATAAAGGTTTATGACCTTAAAGTTGCCTTTGGTAATTAAAACTGTACTTTATTCCAAATTGATGAGGCCGGTCTAAATACAGGGATTACAGGGATGAATACCTGTAGCTTTATGCAAGCATGTACTATTTTCACAGTCCTAAAACTGTCCTAGGAGAACCTGATATGAAGGACATAGTGGTTGTGCTTTTTTTAAAACATGATCTGAATACTTTGCGCTTATGCAAAGTTAAGGCTATCAGTTTTCCTGTTCCTTGGCTGGCTAGAACATCAGAAAATTAAATCAAAGGCATCTGAAGAAGACTGTCCAATGGAATGTGTTTTGTTCGTTGCAGGCTTATTGATAGGTTTGCTGTAATTCTTGCTAATTTTGCTCAGTCTTCTCTAGAGGCTAATTTTTTCCTGGAGATTCCTATTATGAATACCTTGAAAACCTAGCTGAACTGACTATAGCAATTCAACTTGGAAATAAAACTTTTCAATGTTTTTAAGAATAAAAACCAGGAAAACCAAAAATATTTGTTAAAATCCTAGATACTAGGCTGAACCAGTTGAAATGGCTGATAGTAAATTATTTTTGACCTACAAAAAATGGCATTTCTTATGTTTGACCTAGGATTTTTAAAAGATGCAGTCAAGAATTAACAGCCCTCTCTTTTTCCTCCCAAATTCCCATTATACCCATTTTCACACACTGTAGATTTTTCTTGGTAATATTTTACCCAGGTGATCTTTTTTCATCTAGCTTTCAATTATTTCCAAATTTCCTATGTGAGCATTTTTAAATCTAAAATAACCTTTTCTGACATTTTTCTTAGCTAAAGTCTTTCAACCCTACTCCAAATTCCTGCCCAGAAAAGAAAACCATCAAATAAATATTACTGAGCCTCAACCATATACCTAGCTCTGTGTACAGAACTAAGAGATAAAGAAAGGCAAAAAATAGAGAGGATAAGAAATAAAACAGAGGAGGTCCCCAAACAAGAGATCAAAGATCCAGCTTTAGCTGTTCCATTTTCAGCAACCATAGATAACCCTTTTAATCTTCCACAGCTACTTGATACCCATTCTGTGTCCAGCTGCACATGGTGGAAAGCTCTGGCCCTTTGAACATTTGTGCACAAGTCCCCTCATTGTTACAATGAGCTTAAAAGTTTGCCATGTCTTCTAAAATAATCCCTTGGATTCTGACCCAGGGAAGTTTGAAAACTTTATTTAGCTTCTCAGCAGTAGGAAACCCTTAAGCAAATGTTCTATTCAGTTGATCAAACCACAGACTAGAAACTGAGGGGAACCCTTCAATTCTAATTACTCCTTTCCAAAACCTTGCTGTTCAGCAACTTTGCCAGTTCAATGATTCAGTTTTCTGATCCATAACAAAATTAAGGATTGGATGATTAATGATAGGAAAAAGAGACCTACACAGCAGTGCAAGTATAATATTAGTTTATAAGTATGAGTTGCTATCAAGTCCTAACATTTAAGCCATCTGAACTGGTAATAATGGCTATATTCAGTGAATAAAGAAAGGCTGCCTATATATATATCAGTAATTCTCAGGCTTCCTTTTGATAATCCTTCAAGATTTCTCAGAGATATTATATGTTAGACAGTCTGCAAAAATTTATTTCATGCTAATTCACTTTAACAAATGTGTGACTTCTATAAAGATGGTGGACTAGGCATTAAAAAAAAATAGGCTATTTTAACTTCATACCATTGGAGAAACAGATCTAGAAGACCAAAAGAATTTTTGACCTGGGAATTCAGTCATAAAACAAATGAACAAAAAACCCTCAGTATTTACTTAGACACTTGGTTTGGCTGTTTACTTAACTGAACAAATCAAACTTCAGTTAACAATTAATGTGGACAACCGTGAGGATCTGAAATGCAAGGAGGGGAAATGTGTATCACCAACTTTTATTACAGACCATCTTGAATACAATGGAAAACATTCATTTATTCAACCTATAGTGAACATCACCTATACCCAGGTTCTGTGTCACTGGATATAAATAATACAATGATGAGTAATAAGACTTCTTTTCAGTATGTTTACAATCTAGAGATTATTAACCAAGCCCCCAAAGCCTACAAAAATTAAAATTCTGACTCCACTCAGAGGAGATAGCTTTCCACTTAACTTATAAATTCTTTTAATGATCCTTGATAATATTTGAACAGGAACATGTCACAGAGCAGACAAAGACTGTCTCATTTGGATAACTGGAGAATGTTGATTATAATAATGGTAAAATATTCAGTAAAGGTAGTGGCCAGTTTTCCCACATTAAAGAGATATAAGCTAGCACCTATATGACACTAAATGAATAAGCTATATGAAATATGAACAAAGCACTGTAAAAAATGTACCTAATAGATCAAATAATATAGGAGTACCTGAATACTACCCCTGTCCTCCATCAAAAGGGGAAGTCTGGGAGTGGCAAGAACATCTTAGAAGAAAATTCAGAATCAGAACTTGAAATAAGGATTTAAACAAAACTCTTCAACTGCTATTCAAATTTGCTCCCTTTTTTCCAAACCCTTTTTTAGTTTATATTTCTTTCTTCTTCTTCTTCCTCTAATTACTCCTTTCTTTCTCCAAAAATCACTTTAGCAACATTAAAGAAACTGTCACTACTGTAGAAGCTAAGTGTTATATAGTGTCATACTTGAACTTTCTAGAATAAGAAATTAATAAAAATGGGAAATTAATAGAAAAACCAGCAACTATGTAAACTGTAGACTCCTTTCAAAACAACAGAATAGTCACTAAATACCAGTGGTTATACTGGTAAATGTTTAACGATCATCTGGAGGAAGGAGCCATGATTTGTGGTATTTACCAATTTCCCTGGTATAGAGATTCCCACCACCACAATTTCAAACTACCAACATGACATCACAAGAGCTGGGACGAGTTGCTAAACATCAGCCCTCTTGAGCCTGTATGAGTCAGCACCAGCACATCACTGCTTAATATTCACCTATTAATCAAACTTATAAAATTCTTCTATAAAATTTTTCAAACTTATAAAATTTTAAGATTAAAAGAGCTCTCAAGCTACAAGTAACTAGACTTTACTTTCACTTTAGGCAAGGTCTTTAAGGAAGGCCATCCTCCACATACCTACTCTAAATTGTTCCTCCTGCTACTTGATTTTCACTTGCCAAAACTAAAGTAAACAAAAAAGCTGGTAACAACTCTTATAAAATCCTTCTTGACTGTTACTAGGGAAATTGGTGTTTTTATTAACACCAATAGTCTAAGTGGTAGATTCAAACTATCTAAAGGTGACTGACAAAGGAAGGCCAATTCTCTTTTAGATACACATCTGAAAGATCTTCTTTTTACAAAATCTTTTTTTCTTTTTAAAGTTATCAACAACCTTCAGCTGGCCAACCTGTAAATGCTAAGCCATCCCAAAATGCAAATGCCAGGCCCACACCAAGGACTCCTGACCATGAAATACAAGGATCAAAAGAAGCTCTGATTCAAGATTTGGAAAGAAAGCTAAAATGCAAGGACAGCCTTCTTCATAATGGAAATCAAGTGAGAAAGATGTCTATTCTATACAAAAAGCCAGTTAAACTATAACATCTATCTTCAATGAGAAAGTTCTTTCTGTCTCACAGATCAGTGAGTGTAAAATCGGCAAAGAATAGGATAATCTTTTTATTTTTTTATTTTTAAAATATTTTATTTATTTATCTTTAGAGGGCAAGGGAAGGAGAGAGGGAAATACCAATGTATGGTTGCCTCTCATGCATCCCCTGCTGGGAACTGGCCTGTAACCCAGGCATGTGCCCTGACTGGGAATTGAACCATGATTGTCTGGTTCCCAGCCTGAGCTCAATCCACTGAGCCACACCAACCAGGGCAGGATAATTCTTTTAAAGGGAAATATTTGGGTCCTATTTCACATTTCTCTGCATGAAGTCACCTCTTAGTTCTGAGTTGGAAAAAAACAAAACAAATGAAAAATCAATCTGAATGATTTCATAATTATCTGTTTTAAGCATTACCCTCTCATAAAATATGTCTAATGACCAAATAACTAATAGGAAATACTGTCAACCTGACTTCTTCATGTGCCTTGGTATATATTATTGATAGACAAATAGCTATAAATATTATTATGTAACTTTTTGTGTACATTGTATTAGTCACCTATCTTTGGGACAATAGTACTGTATGCCTCTAACCCAAAAACATTTAACACATCAATTGTACTGCTTTCAACCAGAAGTTAGTAAGTCAAATATTCAGTGTTCATTTAATAAGAGCTTTTTCTGAATATGAGGACATGCAATAGTTTATTCTAAGACAGAGCCAATTGGAACACACAAAACAAGAAGGGAAAGAATTTCCTTTTACCTGGGAGAGCCTTATTTAGGGGTAATCATGTCTACCTTTCCAAGGAGCAAAAGAAAAAAAGTGAGTATTACACATGAGAGAAGTGGCACTAGATTGGAAGGAAATACTTATAATTCAACACAGAACTATACTTTCTTGGTAAAATTCTCAGTGGTTTTAAGTTAAACCTGTACAAACAACTTTTATTAGATCCCATTACCCTTCTTCTTAATGACTTACTTCTTTAAAGCGACTGACATATGAGGAGAAGATGGCGCGCAGATTGCTAGGACCACAGAATGCTGCTGCTGTATTTCAAGCTCAAAATGACAGTGAGGCACAAGACTCCCCACAGGTAAGTTAAAACAATCTTCATCTAACTGGAGCTCTTTTAGTGTGTGTGAATTTTAAATGTCTACTATTCTAAACATTTATAAATAGCATTTAAAGCAAAAGTCGATCACTTTCATGGGAGAGGCCATGATGGGCTAAAACATATAGTTTAAATTTTATCCCATTTTCTGATGGTTCTAATATCTGCTAAGAAATGACACAAGGACAAAAAACACCAAAAGGCTAATGGAGTCACTTTTCATCTGGACGATTATGGGTCAGTTAGATGTAGAACTTTTCCTACAATGTCTACATGGACAGAGAATTTATGGGTTGTAAATCTTCAGCAGAACAGAAGTTAAAACTCTAAACTAAAGTAATTATAACCTTTTCTCACAAACTGTTTATCATTTCAATGTTTTAAAATATAGTACTCATGATACTAATAAAACTTCCAATTCCTTTTATCATGTTCCCATATTCACGATTGCTTATTAAAAACAAAACAAAAAATAAGCCTTATGAGTAATGGCTCTAGGATTAACAAAAGCATCCTTTTCAGAAAGGGATTAACTTTATGAAAAGAATGAAGTGAATATCCATCCCACAGGCTTGTACCTGACCAACCTCATTTTAACAAGCAAAGTTAACCTTGAATAGAAATTCATAGTTGGAGAGGCAGACTGAACTGTGATTGTTCTATATTCCTTCTGTAGTTACCTTTCATTCCTTCCCAAAAAAGTCCACAAGAAACTGGGAGCTAAAGGGATGAAACTAGGCAATCAAGAATTCCAAGCTTCTGCCCTGGCTGGTGTGGCTCAGTGGACTGAGCTCCAGCCTACAAACCAAAGGGTCACTGGTTCGATTCCCAGTCAGGGCACCTGCCTGGGTTGCAAGCCAGGTCTCTGGTAGGGGGAACGTGAGAGGCAGCCACACACTGGTGTTTCTGTCCCTCTCTTTCTCCCTCCCTTCCCCTCTCTAAAATAAATAAAGACAATCTTTTTAAAAAGTAAAAAAAGAATTCCAAGCTTCTAAGTATAGGAAGCTGAAAATAAGATTTTTGTTTGTAATATGAGACTAATCCTACTAAGAAGAATGGAGCAGAGTCTAATAGACCAACTAGAAACTTAAAACAGAACTTAACTCTCTTTTTGGCTACTAAACACTTCAAGCATTCATTCATTTGACTAATTTATATGGAGCACCTACAGCAAGAGTAAGACACAAATCTATCTCTATAAGCAGAAATAATTCAAAGCAACATTACATTGATGATGATTTAACTTACAAATTTACAGTATATGATTTCAAAGGCAAGGATGAATTGTTTTCCTCATTCATTCTTTGAAAAACTTTAAAATGAAGGTGATGGTAGATAGCAGCAAAATATATCATTATGAAATCAGAAAATAGAAATCTTACATTTTTGTACACTTTAAACAAAATGTCATCAAACTATGTAAAACCGAAGTCTCACATGTATTAATACAAATATATACATATTCAAACCACCTTAAGGAGAAAAAGTAAAAAACTAACTCTGGATATTTTAACTGGATTATTTTTATTTTTTACCAAAAACTTAGTTGATTTTGATCACTGAATTGTTCTTTTGATGTTTTGCTTAGAAATCTTTGTTTAGAAAATCTTAACGCTAGCCAAAAATTATGACAATTTTAAGAATTTTGTTTTAAAATAACAAAATACATTAAACATGCTCATCCCAAAATAAATTATTTGTAATGATCTGCCGTATTGTTGTACAGGTGTTTTTCATATATTCAGATATAGAAACTGCATTTTCTACTTCTTTGTATCTCCCCCTAAGGCAAGCACAGTGAAATACACAAAATAGGCACTAAATATTTAATCAATTTATTAATTCTATTATAATTTTCACCTGTTCCTGATTTTATTCTCAAATACAAATAATTTTCTGGTGCTCAGATATAAATTCTAAAAGATGTTTGCTTAAATTAAATATACCTTTATTAAGCAGGAAGGAACTAATGTTGTTTCCAAAGCCTTTTCATAGCTCTACACATATCTTCCATGGTGTCCATCAGGACTTTGTGTCATGAGCTAAAAAGAGAAGTATTTTCCAGTCTAATACGTGTTTACTGCTGTTGGTGCCACTTTTGAGCAGTAGGCATAATACCCCATATCTACCGCCAACACAAGTGACTTCATATCTATTCCTGTTTTACTGAAGGACAATCTGTACTATGTGCTCCCATTTCAAATATACTGGAGGACACATCATCCTTTGTCATTAAATAGTCACCTGAAAAAAGAACCACTTTTCATAAATCATGCCTGTGGAACAACCTTTTCATTCTGGGATTTTCTTGCTAGAGTATTAGAAGGATAGTTTGGATGTTTTAAATGCTTAAAAGCTTAATATATAGGGTGGGGTGGGCGGGGATGGGAGAAACAGACAGAAAACTGTACTTGAAAAATAATTAAATTAAAAACTTAATATATAGAACAAATCATAACTGTAAGAATACAGCCAACATGGAAATGTCCCTTTCAACTACAACTACTTAGTTCTGTTTCATTTCAAGTTAACAATCGCATGTTGACATTATCACTTTGTTTTAATTTCAAGCAGCACAATTCAGAACATGCACGGCTGCAAGTTCCTACACCACAAATAAGGTAAAAAAAATAATTTAAATATATGTTTTACTATCTAAAATGTTTTCAGCTTAAAAACGTGATATTCATCCCTGGCTGGTGAGGCTCAGCAGATTGAACACTGGCCTGCAAACCAAAGGGTCACCCATTTGATTTCCAGTCAGGGCACATAGGTTGTGGATCAGGTCCCCAGTTGGGGGTGCATAAGAGGCAACCAAACATTAATGTTTCTCTCCCCCTCTTTCTCCTTCCCTTTCCCTCTGTCTAAAAATAAATAAACAAAATCTTTTTAAAAATGTAATATTCACAGAGCCCTCAGGCTTCCTACATACATTTTATAAATTACAATGTGAATTTTCTAATGCCAGGAATGATGGTCAAAATTTTACCCATTAAATATTAGAACTATCTTAGAGTAAGTATTTTAAATGTTTTGGTCAAATAAGCCAGGACCGTGTTTCCATGTTAAACAACTTTTTCATGATAATACAAACCCAATTCTAACAACCTTTACATGTGGTAAGAATTGTCCATGGGGTACTCTGCATTTTAATAGATCAGTTTCTTGAATTCGTGGCACTGTGAAAAAGAAAGACATGAAATTTGTACCAGGTGTTTCTCAACTTCTACCGTTTCCAACAGTTATCAAACATGCCAGAGCTAAATACAATCCTAAGGCCTCTCTCCATTGTTATCACACCATCAAACAGTATAGACTTTGGGGTTTCAAATTTGATGGCTAAACTATATTTGTGTGAAAGAAAGAACAACAACAACTTTTCTACTAAGTGGTTATTAAAATATCTTTGTAGAAGTAGATCATCTTCAAGGGGAGGTGTGAATGATGAGGATGCAATCCAGGAGAAATTTTACCCGCCTCGTTTCATTCAAGTGCCAGAGAACATGACGATTGAAGAGGGAAGATTCTGCAGAATGGACTTCAAAGTAAGAGAAGAGTTTTTAAGTATTGGAGGAAAATTAACCATGGGATATTAAATCTTGACAAATGTCCTCTTCCTTTTCATACTTTGCTACACAGCTTGAGAAGCAGTATGTATAGTGGGTAAGAACAGAAATGCTGGACCCAAGTTACCTGTGTTTGAATCCTGGCTCTGCTACTTTTCAGCTACATAACTTCTCTGTCACTTAACCTCTTTGTGCTTTTGTCTCATCTGTAAAATGAGAATAACAAATGTACCTACTTCATCAAGTCCTTTGAGGGTTAACTGAGTAAACAAGCATATGGTATTCACAAGAGTGTCTGCCATCTAATAAATACTCTAAGTGAAGCTATCATAACAGGGTCTCTAAAGTAAAATGCTTCTATAATTCTTCTCCATTAAGAAACTCAAGCAACACTGCTTTCTCTCAGCCTAGAACAGTTCTTCAAGCTAGAATAGCTTTTCAGAAAAGCTAACACTCTCATCATCTTCATTTTGAAGAATTTTTTCTTATAAAATGTTTTTCCAGATTCCTTATGAAGTCAGTGTATGGATGGATTCTATTGTTAAGGCTTATATAGAAACACTTAACAAACTGTCACCCACACACCAGAACTGCAGCTCGAGAACATTGTTTTGGAAAGGTGTTCATTGGATCAGCAAGCCTCACACAAATGTGTTTCTGGGACTGCATTTGTAGTCACCATTGGCCAGAAAAGCCATATGACTTCCATACTTCTTAATCAAAAGATCTTAGAGTCTGAGATTGCATATGAAAGAGCTAGATAGGGTTCAAGATAGTCTGAAAATACTATATTAATTTCAAGAGTTTTAACTTGTACTGTTTTGTTAAAAATTATTGAAAGCAAATACCTTTTTTAAGCTCTTTCTTTGAATTTTCAATCACAAACCCACTCAGGTACTGAAATTATTAAAATCATAGACAAATTGGTCCCAGTGATGCTGTAATTAAAAATTCTGTCATCTCCTTGTGTTTTCAATCCTAGGTGAGTGGACTGCCAGCTCCTGATGTGTCATGGTATCTAAATGGAAGACCAGTTCAATCAGATGATTTACACAAAATGATAGTGTCTGAGAAGGGTTTCCATTCACTCATCTTTGAAGTGGTCAGAGTTTCAGATGCAGGGGCTTATGTATGTGTTGCCAAGAATAGAGCAGGAGAAGCCACCTTTACTGTGCAGCTGGACGTCCTGGGTAAGCCTTCCAAGAGATCATAAAGTATCTTTAATCCTGCAGTATTAAAAAAGAAAATATTTTTAGTCTACGGCCATACCACCCTGAATGCGCCCGATCTCGTCTGAAAAAAGAAAGTATTTTTAAAAATCCCAGAAGACTTCATATTTAAGGTTAATGTCTACACTGTACAACCAGTAGAACCCCAGTTTTTACCCACAGCCACGGATGGATATGTGAGTATGGGGAGAATGATAGTCTTGAGGAAAACTCAGTGAAACTAGAATGACAGATCTACCACCAAAGCTTTTCTGGAAAGGAAACAAAGAAATTTCAGACAGACCAAATAAGGTAGTAGAAATATTTTTTTAACCTCACCAGAGGACATGCTTATTGATTGTCAAGAGAGGGAAAGGGAGGGGGAGAGAGAGGGAGAAAAACATTGATGTGAAAAAGAAACATCTATTGGTTGCCTCTTGTACATGCCCCAACCAGGGATTGAACCTGCAACCTAGTCATGTGCCCTAACCAGGAAACAAAACCATGACCTTTTCCTTCACAGGATTATGCTCCAACCAACTGAGCCACATCAGCCAAGCCAGAAGCATTGCTATAGATGTAACTAACACGTCTTAAAGTGTAAAATTTTAGTCTAATCATTTCTCTGGTCTACAGTCTAAAACAATCTAACTCACATTTTTACAGAATTGTCATAATCATGCACCATTTAAAATTGAAGAGTAAATATCAACTTTTAGCTTTACACTGTATTCCTTTTACTAGGAAACTCATCTGTAATTATGACAACAAAAACATGCCTATTTGCTTTAGAAAACAGAAATGGCAAAACTCATGTCTCAAATTTTCTTTGTGAGGCAGTTCTCATACAATTGATGTTCTGTTTTAAAATATTACAATTTGTTTTAAATATCTCACATTTATAATGGCTTAAGCCATGGTATATCACATAAGAGAGATTTTGCTGTAATTCATTGTTATATAAAAGCTTGATCAAGTTAGAAAATTTTCCTCTGTCTGTATTCTACCCAGATCAATAAAAAAATCTTTAAGATTATTCTATGAGCCCTGCCTGGTGTGACTCGGTGGATTGAGTGCTGGCCTGCAACCAGAGTCGCTGGTTTAATTCCCAGTCATGGTACATGCCTGGATTGAAGGACAGGTCCCCAGTAGGTGGCCCACGAGAGGCAACCACACTTTAATGTTTTTCTTCTTCTTTCTCTCTCCCTTCCCTTCTCTCTAAAAATAAATAAATAAATAAATTTTAAAGATTTTTCTATAATATAATAAGGGGGTTCAAACTAAGGAAAAACTAGAGATCTAGAAATCAAAAAACAAAAACAATTCAAGTGATTAAGTTTTGGGTAAATCCTTCTTGTGCCAATAGCTACAGAAATACTATAATGTTAGAGCTGAAAGAGACCTTGGCAGGCATCTGTCCAATCAACTAATTTCTCCTTCAGAAAAATTAAGGTTATGGTATTATAGTATCATTTCCTCTTTTCTCTCAGGTATTTGAAGAAAAGTAAAGACATACAATTAGTGACATCTGTGTATTACTTTATATTGATAGTTTACAAAGCATTTCTTCATTCATTATTTCAATTGATCCTCACAAATAATTCTGTATAGTAAGCACAACAGTCACTATTACTTGGGTATTTTATTAATTTACAGTGGATAAAACTATGCCTCATAGAAACTAAACAAATTTTTCCAAATTTGGCATGGCTAACAAATAGAGAATCTGAACCCAAGTTGTCTGGTACTCTTTCCACCACTCATGCTGCCTCCCTATAGAAGACATGGCAAGTGAGGACAGACTTAAATTCTTTGAATAAAACATGATTATAAATTCAACACATCACTACCTTACTGTTTTAGAACTCTTAAAAATGGTATTGTATATTATTTTAGTTAAAACTAAAACATAAAGCTTTATGTTTTATGAATCAGTAGTGACTGACCATTAGAGAAAAAACTATTAGGGACAGATGTGGGAGGGTTATTTTGTATTTCACTTTTTCATTTTAAGAAAGAACTGACTGGTCTTGTCCTGTACATCGCATTGTTACAAAATTCCAATCATGTTATTACTCTTTATAACTTTTATATCAACATACAAATTTCATACTTTGATTTGACTGTCATTTTTATAATATTTCAAATAGTTGATTTTTTATTAATATGTAGCAAAAGAACATAGAAGAGCACCAATGTTTATCTACAAACCACAGAGCAAAAAAGTTTTTGAGGGAGACTCGGTGAAGCTAGAATGCCAAATCTCAGCTGTACCTCCACCAAAACTTTTCTGGAAAAGAAATAATGAAATGGTACAATTCAACACTGATCGAATAAGGTAGGATAAGTATTTCTAGACTTACCTATAGTTTACTTTGGTGAATCCAGTTATACTTTGAAATACATTAAAAATGGCATGCATCTATGATCTCAGTTTGTCTTGTTTTTAAAACATATACAGAAATATCATAAACCTCACTAAGCCATAATCCATTAATCAGAAATTTAAAGCATAAAGTAAGCTAGCATCTATAGTACCTTGTTACTAACAATAAACAATAAAGTAGGCTAGCATTTACCTAGTTACTAATAGTAAACGAGATTTGGTGAGGGGATGTTTAATTCAAGAAAACCAGTAGCTATTTGGCCATGATTAAATACAGTCTCAGAATTTCCATATGCTTCCTTTTCTTATTAGTCTGACTATATAGATTGGGGCATTATAAATTGCTTTCACAGGAAAACCAATTCCTATACTTACATTTTATAATTGTTTCTTTTCAGCTTATATCATGATAACTCTGGAAGAGTTACCTTACTGATAAAAGATGTAAACAAGAAAGATGCTGGGTGGTATACAGTGTCTGCAGTTAATGAAGCTGGAGTGACCACATGTAATACAAGATTAGATGTTACACGTAAGTCACATTGTTATAAAGGGCTATGTCTAGTGCTATAAAGGATTTAAGACTTAATAAGAAACACAAATGCTGGCAAAGCACAAAATCTGAGGGATTTTCTCCATACATAATCAGTTTTGATTTTTTTCTTTCCTGTTTGATAATGAATATCTTGTGCCACCCATTTGTTTAAGTTTTCTGAATTGACTTTTATTTGATCTATTTCAGCCCGTCCAAACCAAACTCTTCCAGCTCCTAAGCAGTTACGTGTTCGTCCAACTTTTAGCAAGTATTTAGCACTTAATGGAAAAGGTTTGGATGTGAAACAAGCTTTTAACCCTGAAGGAGAGTTTCAGCGTCTGGCAGCTCAATCTGGACTCTATGAAAGTGAAGAACTTTAACAAATTTACCAACATTGGAAAACACAACTACACTATTAGTAATATATTCACTTAATTTTTAAAATAAATCCATAGCTGTATTAACAGATTATGGCTTTCATTAGGTAATATAACTAATATATATTTATAATATTATTTATCCTTTGACTTTTGCACATTCTATCTACATCTCTGGTTTGTGAAGCCAACACAAAATTTGGGTACATGGGTTTGTAATTGTAGAAAACTATCTTAAAATGTGGGATTTTAACATTTAAGTTATACACATTTAACAACTACAGGTTATGAATTAATATCAACTTTTTAGACACACCTAATGCTTATAATAAGATTTACTGGTACTGCTTTCTAAATACTGTTTTACCCATTTTCTCTTCTAGGAATACTAACATGGTATAAATTATCTGAGTGTTCCACAGTTTTATGTCAGAAGACAATAAAATTTCAATTATTTAAAACAGACTGTCTTCTCTTCACGAAAGTCTAGATCATTAACATAAAGCTTCTGGTTTTTACTTATGAAATAACTAGCAAACCCTGTGAGTAACAAGTTCCAAAAGAGCAACAATGTTACATTCCAGAGCATGAGTATGTCTTCCTAGTAAAACTCACAGCTCAGCCAATTCCTCCTGAAACCTTTTTCCAAGGTTTACACTTCAAAGGCATGAGGAACTCTCTCCTGAAATCTGGATTTTGTTTTAACTGAAGAACAGATCTCTAATTCTTCAACATCTCTGAGACTCCTGAGCTTAATGGAGTAAGAATAGTCTGTAGAGTCATGTTTAATTCTTATATTTGATTTAAATCCGAAGAGCTCTATTTTGGTGTTTTTCTCCAGCCTACATTTCAAGTTCCGGTAACCTGTTACATTGCAAAGCATCATCTTGTGAGCCTCTGAGAGTCCAAGCCCAGGAAAGGGCAAATCCTTTCCCTGAACCACTCTAACCTCGGACAGCGGCCTTCGCTTTTCCTCAGACCTCGGTCCGCAGCCGTCAGCCCCGCGCGGGGCCTGTCCTGCTCCTTTCAGCTTTGGTCGCCTCTGACTCTCCCTGCTGTGTAGCCTAGTTCTGCTTTTTATCTGAGCACAAAACAGCATTTATCAACATCAGTCTACACCTCTTTCAGGGGAATAACAAAAGTCGCTTTATTTTTTTTTTTTTCCTTTCAAAACAGCTTGATGGTTTTCTTTGAAGGCTGCTCTGGGGTCTTTCGACTGATTTCCCTCTTATTTTCCTTTCACCAACATGAGGATCCCTTGTCTCACATCCGGGAGGGGCTTGGATGCCTTAATTCACGGCCAGAGTTGTTTGGCCGTTTCTGCAGCTGGTTTACAAGCCTCCTCCTCATCTTTGCAAAGCTTCAGGGCCAGATGCGCGTCTGGGCTCCCAAGGACTACTGTTTTGGCCTACCCTTTACATAATCACTATAGATCTGGGGTTAAAAAAAAAGAAAATTATTTTAACGTTCCCTTTAGCCAGCCTGGGAGGAAAGACGGGTGGAAGCTATTTCTAACATCATCTCTCGATTAATAACCAGTTTCTACAAGAGCAGCGGCAGCCTGGGTCTTGGTCGGGCCCTCGGGCCCTGGCGTCCAGCAGACCTTGCCCAACAAGCCGTGGTCTCTGGTAAATTTATCGATGCTCCCAGCACCCTCGGTTTCTTCAGAACGAAAACGAGGACAAAACACCTACCTTTCAAGAAGGGGGGTGGGGTGTGAAGACCAAACAAGCCAATAAATATTAAAGGTATTCAAGAAAGAGCATCCCGTTATAATTAATTACTACTATCTTATCACTAATCTCAGGCCCCAAACCAAGTTTGCCCTAGAAGTCTAGCCTCCCCAGGAGAGAAATGACACAACGCCCTGCTCCGCCTCAGGCGAGGCCCTTCCAGACAGTCCTCGGTGCGCATGCGCGCCTGCAACTTGCAGCGCAGTTTGCACCTCTCGAGGAACTGGAGGCTCGCGCAAGCGCAGGAGCCAGGCGGCTCGCGCAGGCGCAGCTGGCCAGGGGAGGTTGAACTGGCCTCCCATCGTGGTCCGCCATGCCTGAGGCGTCCCGTTGGCACCGAGGCGGTGAGGAGTGTTCCCAGACTGGGTGGGACAAAGCGGACTTGTTAATTCCATAGAGAGAGGGCGCTGTAGCCCCATATCTGTTCATATGTGGGATGACCTCCAGCACATTTATCCTTTTCCGCCTCCCCTTACTCGGGGATGAACGGTGACCCCATTTTACAGATTGGAAGACCGGAGCTCTGTAGGGACGTGGCACTCGCTCCTCACCCTAAGCTTGAGCTGGGCGCTGGCATTTGCTGTGCAGTGGCCATTGGTAGACCAGTCTCTGAAGTCCATTGTTGATACGGGGAAATGTAACTTTGACCGACCCCAAGCCTAGTTCTTCCCGCCCCCCCAGGCTTCCCAAGAATCAGTAGTGACTGGCAGAGAAAATGATTAGGGACAGATGTGAGGGGTTTGTTTTGCATTTTGCTTTTTTTTTTTTTTTTTTTCATTTCAAGACAGAACCAGTCCTGTACATCCGCGTTAAGTTAAAAAATTCATTAGTATGCAGTCACAAAATGACTGCCCACTTACCCCAATGGGAAAATGTTAGTAATTCTCCTTCATAACAGTGAGAATCAAAAAATAATCATAAGCCACTGACCTGACTCACACAGTGTAACACTAAAAGTGGCTGTTTTTCCATCATCGTTATTTATACATATTATGAATTACATAATGATGTAAGGAAATTTTTGTTTTGTGTCTCACAGGGATTCCGAAACATAGGCTGCCTTTCAGAAAGGAAGAAATTAGAACCACACTTCAGGAGTTATTACTCTATATTATTTTTTTAATAAACCTATGTATATGTAAGTACACAGATATAGATGAAAATGCTATTTGGACTAAAATTATATGGAGATGAGAAATAAAACGTGGGTTTAACCCATAGGCTTTCAGAATACAGAAATCTCAAAAACTAGTGACACATTTCAGACATGATCTTAAATTCATATATACTGACAGTTTCCAATTCTTAAGGGACAAAACTTTACATCACAGATGTAAGGTACAGCTTTCATGGTCAACATTGATTGAATTAATTATTCCTTTGGGTTAGCTATTCTATCTTAAATGTAAATTATTCCTTTGACTTGGAAGTCTAACTTGATTTCTTTTAGAGCTATACAGGTACATTAGCTCAGTTTCATAGGTCAAACCACAAATGAGGCCAAACAAATTAGTCTTGGTTTCAGCTTTATTCTCTTCCCTGTTCTGTTGCACAATTAATAGTAAAATATGCTTGTGCTGAGTCACAGAACACATATAGGTCAATGCAGATTTTTTAAGGACTGGGAAAACCTGCATTCCTCCTATCTTTGGGTCAATAGCATCGACTTACCAGTATTAAAGAGCAATTTGTCCAACTTACAGTAGATGTAAACTGCCGCGGTCCGGCCGTAGCGGGTCAAAGGGGTCCCACAGGTGAAGGTAGGCGTGGGCGCTGGGTAATAGACGACAACACGCCTCAAAGGACAGTGAAGCTCTGTTCCGTTTATTGCAAGTACAAGTAGGTTTTTATATTTTCATTTTAGGTAGTGATTAACATTTGCAGTATAACATGATCATTTAAGCAGAAAAAATTAATACAAAGGTAATCAGTAAAAGTACGAAAGTTCCCATAGTCTCATCGTCCCAAAGTCCATCGTCTCAACTACTCACCATAGATTAGTTATAATAAACAAAGATTATTTTAACCAGGAGAGCTATTAGTCAGACAATTAGAAGTATCTTATTGTATATTAAAGTTTCTCAGAATTTGTCATAGGGCAAAAGGATACGCTAGATTGAGTAGAGAAAATAGGAAATTTATTATAAGGCCCTTGTGATGTCTAACTTAGCTATCTATCTTTTTTTGTCTAAAATGTTTTTTTTTTGTGTACTATAAATTCTGACTACTAGCTAGCTTTTGTTATTTCTTTGCCTGTCTAGTTGATATATATTCTTATTCAAGGTAAAGGAGGGGCTATTCCTATGTTGCAGGGGGCTTTCAAAGGTACTTCTTTTAAGTTTCTCTAGGAGTTCTTTTATAGACATGTTTTGTACTTTGATTCCCTCTAAGAAAGCAGTGAAATCATCTCCTGATTTCCTAGAGTTTTCTAACTTATCTTGGGTGTTTTTCCAATGATCTGTTACTGATTAAGCTTGAATTCTCAGATCATTCTGGTTGTTTCTTTGTACCTATATTCCCTGACGTTTCTAGTATGATATCATTATTCTGTTCATTGAGCCGGGAAAGGTCTAGGCACACTATCTGAATCACTGCAAGGGTATTCATAATGATTAAAGCAGAAAAGGTCATGATCCCCAAAGCAAGCACAATCACAATAGGTATTGCAGGGCCTTCCATGCCACGTCCACCAAGTTGGAAACTGCTTCCTTGAAGTCTTACACCCCCTCTCAGGACCTTGTCATGGAGAGAGGGATCCAACAGTGGACGCGACAGTGGACGTGGCAGTAAACTTACTGGCCAGACTTACCTCGTTTTGATGTGGACTATATACTGGCAATCATATATCAATTAATTGCTTTGTAAGGGTGAACTTGAGTTGGATCTGAATCACAAATACAACTGTAGCCAATCTCATTAGGGAATTGAAAAAATATAGAACGATCATAATGCCATTATTCAGGGATCAAAAATATGTTTTCATAATAAAAAGAATTGAAAACCTAAATCTCCAAGGACAGAGGATTTGTTTAACATTGTGTACAGTGAAATAATGCAACATTAAAGGATGGCGTAGGCTCATGTGTCATGGATTGATGTTGAAGGTACATGGTTTCTACAAACTAAAGGGCTTCTGGCAAAAAAGTTTAGTCTACACTTAACTGTAAAATCCATCCACCCCACCCCAGAAAGTGATAGAATACTTTTAAGAGCTGTTAAAAATCATATGCTATAACATAGTTTTAATTATTCTGCATGCATTATCTCACTTCTTATAACAAAACTGAGGTACTCAAACTGTTATGTTTGTATTAAAAGTCCATCGTCTCAACTACTCACCATAATTTGCCTACTCTCAATATGAAAAAGAGTCAGCTTGCAGAATAGTATGTGTAATGTGATCTCATTTTTGTAAAGAAATTTTTTCTTTAAAAATGCGCATGCATATAGAAAAATCTGTAGAGTATATGCCAAATCTAACTCTAGCTGTGGAATTACAGGAATCTACTTCCTGTTTTATATATTTCTATTTTAGTCATTATTACTTTTATAATTAGACCAAAAAATTGAATTTCAGAACAAAGTTGGGAACAAAATTAATTCATATTTAATCCTAATAAACTCATAGTTTTTAACCAAAATTTTATACAAAAAATTCTTCTCCTTAGTGACATTTGGAATGATAAACCCACACATGTATTACTTAAACAAAGTTATGTCATCTGTGTTTTTGGACACTTCTGTGCCTGGTGATGAAAGAACCAACTTTAAGTCTATTCACAGGACAGCTGATTTTTGGAAGGTAATGTATCTTGTGACTGTGGATAAAGTAGCTTTAGGGCTTGCACAAACCCATGGCACACGTGGTAGGCCCTCGATACATGTCTGTCGAAGGTACGAGTAAAAGTGAAATCATTTCTTTATATTAGAATCAACCAACCAGTGTTTATTGAGGACCCACGTTCTCAGTGTGATCAAGTTCTTATAACTTCAAATAAGCATTATTTACTGTATTTGGAAAATAAAAATCTTGCTTCTTACGTGAGGGGTTAGGATCCAAAGTTAGTCTATAGTCATGTGTAGTGAAAATTACTCCTAAGAAATGTTTAAATTGCCCTAAAGTGAAATATTTGTGTTTTGGGGTATTCTATACAACCCTGTACTCTGTGTGTTACAGTAATGTAGAGTATATAATAAAGAGTACATATAAAAACATAATTTTATAGTGTTTTTAATTGCGTAAGAGAATCACTCCTTCAACTTTGGGACAGCCTTGTTTTTTCCATTACACTCAGCAAGATGCTTACACTGTGAAGGAAGAGCAATTAAGAAAGACGGCAGTTTTGGGTATCCCAAGTCACGACCATTAGAGCATGCGTAGGGGAGGGGTAGGGAAGGCTTTCCAGGGGTGATGACAACTCAGCTGAGCTGTAAGGGATGAGTAATGGAAGGACATCAGAGGAAGAATAAACAGTGTGTTCTATAGGTAATTCCACATACAGAGCTATGTTTGACATTACAGCACATAAAGTGCCAAGCTGCAAATTAGGTCAAATCATGAATGCCATGCTAGTAATTTGGAATTTATGAAGGAGACAGAGTCATTATCATCATTATCATTAATATTAATGTTGGCTTGGTCAATAATTTAATTTTAATACTCATCTTCAAAATCACTGGTTTTTAGACTCCTGTCGGTAACATGAGGAATATAGGTTCTGTTATATATGACATGAAAACATTTTTCCATAACATCTGTTTTTCTATGTGAAGTTTATGGAAGGACCCCTTTTGGAAGGTCTGTACTGGGACTCACAGTCCAATGACAAAAGCAGTCACATCTACTACGAGAACATACTTCTAGGAGTCCCCAGAGTTCGTCAACTCAAAGTCCGAAACAACACGTGCAAGGTCTATCCATCTTTTCAGCCTTTAATGACTGACTGTTATGCCAAATACACTTCTGAAAATGAAGACATATCTGATTTTGGCCTTAAACATGATCCTGAGTAAGTAGTATAAAATTACACATAACGTATCCTAGCAGCTTACCATTATATCTTTAAACAATTGTGAAAATATGTATATTTTCCAAATCATACCAACAGAGGTCTTGTGTGAATATTAGTATCAAAAGACAACTCAAATACAGTGTTTAGCAAAGGAAGAATGAACTGTTACTTTTTGTTGTTGTTTACCAAATGCTATATTTTCATTTTTTCCTGGTATATAAAGTCTTAACTCATTGGACACAAGGCAAAGCGTCTATTTTTGCTCTTACGCAGTGAGCTACTACGCAGTGAGCTCTTCTGGCTTTGGCCAGACTCACCTCAAACACATCCCAAATGCTCCTTGGGATCTCTAAGAAATATCCTAGGTGCTTAGGCAATCTTCCTCCTTTCTTACTCTGACTTACCTCAGTGATCTCTCTATTGCTGCCATTATTAAAGGGGCAGTAGTTCTCTGCAGGTAGCACTGCATCTGATGACACCTGCCAAAGGCATTATGGCCATTGTTCTCCAAAACGGTGTACAGTTCTAGCTACACATTATATTAAAAATACAAAAGCTCAAAGCCACTGACATCACCTTCCCTTAGCACAGAAGCTGCTGGCATTATTGCTTGTAGGGTCCTATGAAAATCTTAAAGGGCAGATAATAAATCTTCTGTAACTATTTATCAGAAATAAAAATTCTATTTATTTTAGAGAGAATGAAATGGGGGAGAAACACTAACTTGTTGTTCCACCCATTTATGCATTCATTGGTTGACTCTTGTATGTGCCCTGACAGTGGTCGAACTTACAACCTTGGCACATTGGGACAACACTCTAACCAACTCATCCACCTGACCTGGGCACTTCCTACATCTACATAACATGCTTATACTGCTATTACTTGATTTTAGTTTATGTATTATCTCTGTCATGAAAGGTGACTGTCATGTGACCCTCTTATACCACTCTATTACACACACTTCTTATTCCTCTTAGTCTGTAGTTATACCATTTGTTACTTATTAATCACTGTTTATACTATAAATATTAACAATGATTACATCTCCTTCCTTGAACAACCTCCCCTATAACCCCAAGATTATGCCCACATTGCTTTGTAGTTTTTGTTGACTTTTCTTTGTGTGTGTTTTGGGTGTTCTTTAGGACAACAGAGTGCTTGTGTAATTTTTATAAATCTAATAAATTCACAAAGATGGTGACATTACTTTAAACACTACAGTACTATATACTGTTTCCCCTTCAATGAAAAATTACAAGATAAATTATAAATTACAAGATAAATTCCAATTTTAAATTGGAATTTCAAAACTCATGTTAGGTATTCAATATTCCCAATTCTCATAACTACAAATAATTTAAATACCAAAATTAACACTATGAATTTAGAATTATAATAACTTTAATGCCTTAACAACCAAAATAAAAATCAATTTGTGCTTGTTTAGCTACCCAAAATGTAACATTCATTAATTAAAAACATTTAAAAATTGAAACTAGGATAGTGTTGGTGTAACAAATGTTATTGTTTCAATTTAACAATCATGTGAAAAACAGTCAAAAATACAACTATAGAATTTTCATTAAATATGAGTATTTTTTCTTGATGGTGTCACTTTTTCCCCCACTACTGTCAACAAACATGGTATTGTAATAAAAAAAATACAAACTGAGCAGTACATCTCTGGGTGATTGTTCAGTCTGTTTTGGGAACGTGGAATGACTAAAATGAGGAATCAAGGCTTTTTTTTGTGATACACCAAAATTAAGATGAAAGTAGAAAAAATGGAAACAAAATTTAATTATGCACATTTTGCTTTATGTACTTTCATTAAAACAAGATACCTATATAACAATATATGCATTATAATAAAGTTTTTATTTACTGGACACTATATAAATGGTATATATGACCTTTGGAAGACACGCTATGAAGCACCTTTTTTCCCACACTGAGATCTTTCTGAATCAAAACCCTTGGTCTCCTTCTAGTTAAAGGGTTAAGATCTAATAAAACAATAGGGACAAAATGTCAAAGAACAAAATGAGTCATTTTCTGGATTTTAAGCTCTGAGTCAAAAATAGATTTAATTTTTTTTTCTCATAGCAGGCTGTCCACTGTCTTGTCCACAACTACTTAAAAAAAAAACATATACCTTAATTCTTTTAACTTCATCCTGAACTCATTGTCTTGCTTCAAAATTACTCTAATACACCCTGGCTGGGTAGCTCAGTTAGTTGGAACATTGTTCTGATATACCAAAAGGTTGTGGGTTCTATCCCTGGTCAGGGCATATGCAAGAAACAACCAAAGAATACATATAATAAGTGGGGCAACAACTTAATATCTCTCTCCCTCTCTTGCTCTATAATCAATAAGTAAAAAAATTACTCTAATGAACTTAGTACCACTTTTTTTTAACTGCTACTTTTGAATGGAAGTTTAGCTGAAATTCTTAGACTACTTCTCAGTCTTCTCATCTCTCCATTATTCTTTTTCTATCTAACAGATGGAAGTATTCTGCTCCAAGTACCAATTCCCCTTGGCACTGGGGATTTGTTGGTGTTTACCACAGTGGGGGATATCTTTTCACTTTATCAAAATCAAAATCTGACACCAAAACCAAGTTAAATACCCTTCAACTGAACAGCTGGATCACAAGAGGGACTCGAGTTGTTTTTATTGACTTTTCATTATACAATGCTAATGTAAACCTGTTTTGCATCATCAGGTGAGTGACCTGAAATCTTTATATATAGGCAATTTAAAAACCATGCACAGCCCTCACTAGGGTTTCCAGTTTTTACTGAGATTAAAATTAAAACCTTGAGTTCTGGCTGGTATGGCTCAGTGGATTGAGTGCTGGCCTGAAAACCAAAAGGTTGCTGGCTTGATTCCCAGTCAGGGCACATTGCCTGGGTTGCAGGCCAGGTCCCTCAACACAGGCAACCACACATTGATGTTTCTCTCCCTCACTTCCTCCCTCCCTTCCCCTCTCTCTAAAAAATAAAATCTTTAAAAATAAAATTAAAAGCTTTAAAATAAATAAAATGTAGTTCTGCTAATAATGAAAAAGAAGATAAAGGAACATCATAATCAGGTTCATTATTTCAGAATATACTCAAGAACATGGACAATGTTAGTTTTATATTACTAGAGGATATATAATCTTATTTCTTGTCATTCTACAATTGCAATGATCTAACATTTAGTTTTGCTGATTCCTTTATTCAAATAATTTGAACCTATTAATTTCCTTTTAGAATGAACTTTATTATTTTTTCTCAAGAATAAGCAATTTTTATCATGAACAGTATATTAACAGTAGCCAGCATCCTAGAAATGATACAGCAGCTGGTGATTTGAAAAAAATGGCCTCAATTCTTCAATCATTGCCATGTAACCTGGCAAGGGCTCTGCCTCCCAGGACAAGGCACAATACCCCAGCCCTCGATGCTTGGACTCAACCATTTAATTTTCTTTGATCAAGGGAATGCTGGCACATATGATACAAGCAGAAGTTGGAAAGTGGTTTATACATTAAAACTTGCTATCTTGCACCTCTGCCATTGCAGGAGGACATACCTGTGCTAACTTGTTTAATCCACCAGAAGGAAGAGAGACATCCTCTCGTAGAGAAGAACCACCCAAAGAGAAAAAATTCTTTCCATTTAGTCCAATTACATTAGGTCATCTACTTAATCTTGACCATACTAATTGGTTTAAGTCTGGGTTCTAGAATCAAACTCTGACAAAGGAAATAGGATTACTATTTTTGGACCTGTCTGTGGATTGAGTTAGTTTCCTCTAAGTGATCTGGGAATGGCTGGGTACCTGAAGTAATCAGGGTTCTGTTAACAAGAAGTCATGGGATAATAAATGCTAGAGAGGCAGAAAGTAATGTCCACTATCTTCTCAGTGAGTCACTTTTCCCTCGTGAGCCTTACACTTTTTTAAAAAGTATATTTTATTGATTATGCCATTACAGTTGTCCTATTTCCCCCCTTCATTCCCCTCCACCCTGTACACCCCTCCCCCACCATTCCCCCCTTTAGTTTATGCCCATGTCTCTCAAGTTCTTTAGGTTCTCTATTTCCCATACTATTCTTGCCCTCCCCCTATTTTCTACCTACTGTCTATGCTACTTATTCTCTGTACCTTCTCCCCCTCCTCCTCCTCCCACTCCCGTTGCTAACCCTCCATGTGATCTTCATTTCTATGGTTCTGCTCCTGATCTAGCTGTTTGCTTTTGTTTTAGGTGTGGTTGTTAATAATTGTGAGTTTGCTGTCCTTTCACTGTTCATACTTTTTATCTTCTTTTTCTTAGATGAGTCCCTTTAACATTTCATATAATAAGGGCTTGGTGATGATGAACTCCTTGAATTTGATCTTATCTGAGAAACACTTTATCTGTCCTTCCATTCTAAAGGAAAGCTTTGCTGGATAGAGCAATCTTGGTTGTAGGTCTTTGGTTTTCATGACTTGAAATACTTCTTTCCAGCCCCTTCTTGCCTGTGAAGTCTCTTTGGAGAAATCCACTGACAGTCTGATGGGAACTCCTTTGTAGGTGACTGTCCCCTTATCTCTTGCTGCTCCTAGGATTCTCCTCTTCATTTTAATCTTGGCTAATGTAATGATGATGTGCCTTGGTGTGTTCCTTCTTGGGTCCAACTTCTTTGGGACTCTCTGAGCTTCCTGGATTTCCTGGAAGTCTATTTCCTTTGCCAGATTGGGGAAGTTCTCTTTTATTATTTGTTCAAATAAGTTTTCCACTCATGGCTGTTCCTCTTCCCCTTCTGGCACCCCTATAATTCAGATGTTGGAACATTTAAAGATGTCCTGGAGGTTCCTTAACCATTCCTCATTTTTTTGAATTCTTGTTTCTTCATTCTTTTCTGTTTGGTCATTTTTTCCTTCCTTCTGGTCCACCCCCTTGATTTGAGTCCCAGCTTCCTTTCCATCACTATTGGCTTTCTGTGCATTTCCCTTCATTTCAATTAGTTTAGCCTTCATTTGTTCCTCTAATTTGTGACTAAAATCCACCAGTTCAGTGAGCATCCTGCTCACCAGTGTTTTGAACTGTGCATCTGATAGGTTGGCTATTTCTTGGTCGCTTAATTACTGGCTCTGGAGCTTTGAGTTCTTCTTCAGCCATAATGTTTGGTCTGTTCTCGCCTGTTATGTATGAGGAGTGGAGCCCTAGGTATTCACCAGGGCGGGGCCACTCACGTTGCTGGGTTGTGACACTGTATATGTGGGGGCGTGGTCAAAGAGGGGCAATAGTGGTCCCCTCTGCGGCTTCTCACCCCTGGGGCCTGCTCGATTTGTCTCACTGCTCGCTCTTTCGCCTGGTTTATCTGCGCACGAACGTGTGACCGTGGTCTGCCAGCCACCTGGCACCCTCACTGGGTCTGCCTGTCACAACCCCATGCCTGGGATCTGCCAACCGCCACCTGGGTCGGTCTGACCAAGTTTTCCTGCCCAACCCCGCTCCACCAGTCGCTGGCTCCACCCCTCTTACCGTTATGGCTAAAGGGTTCGTTGTTGTTGGACTTCCATATAGTTCAATTTTCTGTGTTTTGGTTGTGTTTTTTTTCACTAAAACTTTGTTGTCTTTAAACTTGGTTGTGCAAGGAGGCATAGTGTTTCCACCTACATACACCTCCATCTTTGCCAGAAGTCCGAGCCTTACACTTGTACTCCAAGTGAGATATAGAACTAGTGCTTATTCTGATTAGGGAACTCTACCCTTGTGCAATAGTTACAGTGAAACACAGCCACGGCCTGTACAATTTGTAAAAATGAATAAAACAAGTAAATTACTTTAAGCAGCCAATGGACAGTATACCTATTATTTTATAGTTCTTCAGGGAATCAGAGCTTTTTACCAACATTATTCACCCTCCCCACTAGTCTGTATCAGGATAAAACGAAGAATACAAATCATTTCTATGTCCAAAATAAGAGTAGAAACATTGGGGTAACTGGCCTAAACACAAATGAAGAACTCCTTGTAATACTAGATTAAGTCCACATTTCCTTTCTCTAGGTTTTATGCTTATTCTCTTTTTTTAAAGATTTTATTTACTTTCAGAGAGGGGGGAAGGGAGGGAGAGAGGGTGAGGAACACAAATGTGCAAGAATCAGTTGACTTTCACACGCCCTCCACTGAGGACCTGGCCCTGCGACCCACACATGTGCCCTGACTGGGAATCGAACCAGCGACCTTTCAGTTTGCAGGCTGGCACTCAATCCACTGAGCCACAGCAGCCAGGGATGTTATGTTTTAAAATGTTATTTTTTAGATATTACAGATTTTGAAACTTTTACATGGTAGGATATCTAATCAGTAGTTGTGAGGAAGCATATTGCTCACACTAAGACTTTATCTACTTGTTTCCCTTTTTGTACATGTATCTGGGAAACTAAAATAAATGCTGTTTTTTTCCTTTTGCTTATTATTTTACACTTCAAATCAAAATATTTTCTTTCACTCCACCCACTTATCCAACACTGCACACCTACTATGTGCAAAGTGAAACAGATAGTTCTTTTCCATTGTTAACTATTTTTTGGCATCACCTTATTCCATAACCAGTAAGATTTGTTACTCTCTTGCTTGTTCCTTAAAGTACTGCCAACTCTGAGTTATCTGAAGTTTTGGAGAACATTAAAATACAGTGAACCTCCAAACCTTTGTGTTGAAAGTCATTCTTGTATTTGCATATAGATCTTTGTATCCAACATCCAGTGCCTAAACTTATCACTTCAGTCCTGGCTGTTCTGGCTCAGTGGATTGAGTGCCAGCCTGCGAAACAAAGGGTCGCTGGTTTGAAGCCCCAGTGAGGGCACATGCCTGGCTTCCAGGCCAGGTCCTTAGTGGGGGGTGCTCAAGAGGCAACCACACATTGATGTTTCTCTTTCTCTCTCCCTTCCCATCTAAAAATAAATAAATATTTAAAAAAAATAAACATAACATTTGCTTTAGTATAATATATGATCTTGACATTTAGAAAGAAATCTCTGATAAGCTAAAGAGAGAGTGTATTTTCCTACTCTGAAGTATTCCAGAATTATGCATTTGGGGGCAGTCCTTGACTAATAACAGAAACTAACAGTATAGCATTTTCTTAAACATATCTCATTCTGCCCTTGCTGGTGTAGCTCAGTGGATTGAGCACGGGCCTGAGAACCAAAGTATCGAGGTTCAATTCCCAGTCAGGGCACATGCCTGAGTTACAAGCCAGTTCCCAGTGGGGGACACACAAGAGGGAACCATACATTGATGTTTCTCTCCCTCTCTCCTTCCCTTCCTCTCTAAAGATAAATGAATAAAATATTTTTAAAAAACGTATCTCATTCTTCTGTGGAAATAAATCAGTATCCCCAGTTATGAACAATCTAAATTCAGAATAGAATGAATGTCTGGCTAAAATCACATCTTACTCTTATTTATCTTGATCTGTGATCACTGTAAATTTTCAAAAAAAATGCAAAAAGTACAAAAAAACAGAGCCATTACAAAGTAAACCCACTAGAAAATTTTCAAATGGAACACATGACCTCAAGAAAATATATTTGTACAAAATAATTGATTGGCACCAATTAGCAATTTCACAATGACTTATGTACTGAAATATAAATGCCTGAAATGCAGTTACTTTCACAAATCTAATTTTACAGATTGGTGGCAGAATTCCCTGCAACTGGAGGAATACTTACTTCGTGGCAGTTTTATTCTGTGAAGCTCCTCAAATATGTTAGCTACTATGATTATTTTATTGCTTCCTGTGAAGTCATATTTTTAATTTTTATTATTGTCTTCGCAACACAGGAAGGCAAAAAAATAAAAGAATTCAAGCTTGCCTATTTCAAAAGTATTTGGAACTGGCTAGAATTACTACTTTTGATAGTAAGTATATATTCACAAGTATGGTTGAAGGGACTCATACATTAATTCATCAATAAGAGGGGCATAAAAAGAAAGTTTCTATTTGTCAGGGCTTATTTTAAAGGCTCCAAGTAGCGATCATAAAATGAACTGTTGCAGCACATACTAATGGTACCTCCAAAAGGGAAACGTCTATTTTCCCGCTTGGTTGGGTCCTCAGGAGGACCAGCACAAACCTAAAGGAATAGGTGATTCCATAGGCATTATGATTTATTGAATGTGCATGCACAATAGGTTTCACCTACCCCCACATAAACATGTATTCCTTACAGGGCCTCATCTTGAAAATCTTGGATCTTTTGGGACAAGGTCCTTTAAAATATACTCCTATGTTGCCTAAATCTGCTTCCCTCCTCACACTGACTTCTGAAATAGCCAAAAGACAAGCCTCCACAAAATACTGAAGAGGAAGGAGTTTGAGCAGCCAGAGGGTAGCTTATGGGCAGAGAATGTCAGGATAGGGAAATAGTCCCTGAAGGAAAAGTTCAAAGACTGCCCATCCTGGTCACTAAACCATACTAATAAACAAAGAGAAGTAGGCAGGGCTGGACAAATGATAAGAGCTTGCTTTTAGGACCAATACACGTTTCTGGCTTCTACTATCTTTCACCCCTACTGGGCAACTTAGTATATAAGCCTTGTTTCCCAAAACCAGATTGCAGGTTTACTGGAGTCAGAAAATATACCATCTACCTTCCCCGGCATCCCAGTAATGTTTAACATATGGTAGGCACAGTGTCAAATGTTTAACAATTTGAGTATTTTAGGCAAGGGAAATCAAGAAAATTTTCATGAGTTATAAAGCTCAGATACCTAGTTCTGAAATCTTCTGAAGTTAAGAGCTCTAGAAAGGTTTGTTTTTAAAACTGTAAAATTTCCTCCTTGTAGTGGTACATGGTGGAAATACTGAACTTTTAGGTATCACATGGTTAGATGGGACAGAAACCCTTATGGCCTCATCAGAATGACATAATCACTGTACACGTTTGTGCTTCATGGCCCAAAGAAACAGACGGATAGATTAGAATGGCAAGATCAGAATTCTTCTACTTTATGACTATGTTACCTTACATGTCTACCATATAAAAGCCTATGTTTAACCTCTCCCACCCTTCTGTTGAACTTTTCATGAACTTTTTCATGTGCTTCTTCACAGGATGCAGGGGATTTAAGAGGTAGAAATAGCCTTTAATTTAACCCTTCTTTTTTTCCCCATATAGTTGTTTTTTGTGGCCATTTTCATCAACTCATACTATAATATACAAACTTTACGGTTACTTAAACCGCTGTTAAAAAGTACTGAGAAATATCCAGATTTCTATTTTCTTGCACACTGGCACATTTATTACAGCAATATAATTGCTATTACGATCTTCTTTGCATGGATAAAGGTATTTATATTTTATTATACTAGATATGACAGAAAAGATATTTATTAGGTATTGAAATGGGAACTTAAACTACAAAGTCATGAAAAAAAGAATATTCTTGACTTTTAAGTAATTTTAAAAGGAGTTTAGCCTTGTAATGATTGCTGGCAAATCCTCAAATATTCCTATCATTAAGCACCTCCTTTAATTTAAAGCAGATTTCTTAAGTTAATTTAACTAAATTTTAAGTAATTATAATATTTCACATTCTATTTCAATTAAATTTTCTCTTTCAGATATTCAAGTTCATAAGCTTTAATAAGACCATGTTTCAGCTGTCATCAACCTTGTCCCGCTGCATCAAAGACATAGTAGGACTTGCCACCATGTTTTTTATTGTGCTCTTTGCTTACGCCCAGTTAGGATTTCTTCTTTTTGGATCACAGGTTGACGACTTTTCCACTCTCCAAAATTCCATGTAAGCTCTTAGTATAAATGTATTATATTTTCCAATTTATAACAAAAAAATCATGGAATGATCTATGATAAGTAGTAACATAAGCTTTAATAACAAACTTGGTTTATTTTCACTGATGGCCAAATATGTCATACGGTAGAAATGGTCAGGCATTGAAAGATCCAAATGGATAGTGAAATTGGTGTTTTAAGAGCTACTAGGTCAACCTGGAAAAATTTTCATTTCTTAAATAAACACAACACAAAGATAAAAGACCAAGTTAAATATTGAAACAGAACCTCTTATTCTCCAATCCCAAAGAGAAAAAAACACCTGATTTGTTGTGAAATTTTGATCTCCTTGCAATTCAGCACTTCTCTTTTTATTGTACATAAAGAACATGACAAACCAGTATTAAAACCTGGACAAGTACTCTACGCATGATCTAATAAGATCTTAAGTACTGGGGATGAAATTCGAGATAACTTTTTGAGTCCTAGAACTCCAACTAGCTGATTTCTTTGAAAATATTTTATTCCTTCATTGTGGATAGTTCATATGCCCCCTTTATTGTGATTGGCTGAAGCAACAAGGAACAAGAAGTGTTATTCCTTTTGATTGACAAATCATGCAGTATCTATGTACTTTTAAAAATTCCTTCTCAGATTTCCCCTTAAAACAAGGAACTCACACACAGAACACGCCCCTGGTATGTGTGGCATTATCAGTGCAAAGCAATGATGAGAGAGTAAGACACCGGGGTAAGAAATTCTATCTCTACTATAACTATGCTCATTCAAAACCATAATTTCTTAATTTTCCATCTTTAAAATTAAAAATATGAAGGTTTTAAATATTTTTAAGTGCTATTTCATATCGAAACAAGCTTTTATAGTTACTGAAGAGAATAAAATAAACTCATGTTCGAGGAACATTACCAGCATTTGGTTGAGATTTAGCAAGTGACAGAATTGTTGGTATCGTTATAAAAAGAGCAAAAACTAAACATATTGATATTATAAGCAACTTTAGGGCTCTTGGGTCTAGGTACAGGTTGAAAATGACTTACTGGACAAGGTCGAAGTACACTTAAGGTTTAGAGGGCACAGGAATAACTAAAATGGCCACTGCTAAGATCAGTTGGTAAAAAGTTATCTCAAGGTTCAAATCTTGTAGGTAAACACTGGGTGTAGGTAAACACAGTTGTTAAATAAATTGAAGCCCAACATTTCCTGGACTACCTGTTAAGCTATTGAGGCACCTCAAGTCTGGCCTTCAGGAAATTTTCTACATCTGGCTTTATAGACCTCTCTGCCAACATAACTAAAGCCAGAGAGCAAATGCCAGATGCAGCTGAATACTTCCTAGACACACTGGTAACCCCCATCAGTTGTCATGTATGTATAAAGCAATATAATATTTTCTGATGTTTTTCTTTCTTCCCATCAAAGATTTGCACAGTTTCGAATTGTTCTTGGGGATTTTAATTTTGCTGGTATCCAGCAAGCCAGTCCTGTCTTGGGACCCATTTACTTCATCACCTTCATCTTTTTCGTGTTCTTTATCCTGTTGGTAAGAATGACCATGTGTTTGCTTTTATGCTTCCATTTTTTAGAATAAAAAAATCAATGATTCAGAAGAAATTAAAGTATCACTGCTTAGATGTCAGTGCTTTATAGACTTAAGAATGGTGTAGATTCCTAGTATCCAGTGTCTAAACATTTTCAACTTGTCCTACGGAGAACGTGATCACCACAGTTACCATCTATCTGGGTGTTTATTGTGTGCCAGAAATGTGCTAAATCTTTTACAAATATAACTTGAACGTCCCAGGTCCCTCAAGCCACAGACATTCCATACCAGCAGGTATGAATCAGGCCATTAATATTCTGCCCACAATGCAATGGCTGTGGCCCTCAGAGATAAAAGTTCACACCTGTGATGTTTAGGAGTCTGCAGGATGGGTGTCATATGTGCTCAGGACCTGCTCCTCACTTCCATGAAAACGTTTGTTGTTATAGACAAAAGTCTTCACAGTGACCTAGCTGGACCACAGTGAAAACTGGAGAGGTGGGCTGTGGGTAAAAATATCCCTTCCACAGTCGTTTGTGTTACCTGAATAGTAGTAGTCTAAGAGCCTCAGTAAGATTTGCATTTAAACTTAGAATTAAAAAAAAAACAAAACCATCCTTATGAAACATAACATTCATGAGTGTTCCTCTGATATGTAATATTGATAAGTTAATGTAATACAAGTAACCAGTTCATATACACTACTTTAAATTCTGCTTATTTACCATAAACATATCTGCCCAGGTCCACACACTACACAGCAGTACCCCACTATACTCCATCAGAGTCTTCTTAGCCATCTCTCTGTTACTGACCATAGGAGTTACTTTTAAATTTTGAATCTACTTTAACAAATTCCAGCACTTGTTAAAGTCACTAACATTTAAATTTTTATTGAAATAATTATTTGAATATTTCCCTTAGAACATGTTCTTGGCAATAATTAATTATACCTATTCTGAAGTGAAAGCTGATTATTCAATAGGCAGAAGGCCAGATTTTGAACTCGGTAGCATGATTAAAAAGGTATGTCAAATTCTTTTCCTACTTAAAATTCTAAGAGAAATCTTGTTCAGTTTATATACTTGTGGTTTGAGTAACACCCCCAAGTGACAGGGGGGTTTGGGTTTTGTTTTTGTGGGAGCATTTTTGGTGGGGGTTATTCATATTTGTATTAACTGTGGCCAAAATTATTTCAGTTTAATGTATCAAATAGTAATTGCAAATACTAAGTGCAAAGGCGCTGAACAGAAGTATCTTTTCCTACAAAAATTTTTCAGTGTACATGCTGGCAAATCTATAAACTACCTAAACTCAGAACTCCACATGCCCATCTTCCTCACTTTCCTATTTCTGTCAATGACAATACTCATTCCTCAGTCACCCCAGGCTCAAAAACCTTGAACTTATTTCCCTGTTCCTTATTCAATCTATTGCCAAGGCTTGTATGTGAAGTTCATCTCTGTAGTCTTTGTTCATGTTTGTGGAACTTAAGGGCACTTTGAATTCTAACTGCCACGACTATCCTAGGGCCCTTCTGTACAGTAACATCTTCTTACCTGTTCTAGCCTCTTGCCTGTGCCGGGCCAGCTCCGAGCATATCTCTTCTCTGCTCAAAATTCCTCAAAGTTCCCCTGGGCCTATCAAAATAAGTCCAAATCCTTTACTCAAACATTCAGGGCCCTTTTAAAGTCTCACAGCCCCAAACTATCACAATCCACTACCACCTGACTACAGAATTTCTACTTCCTATGCCTCCATTTATAGTATGGTGCTTCCCAGTCAGTGTCTTAAGCACAGTGCTATCTATATACTGTGCTTGCTGTCCCCTTCTCCTCTGCTCATGCCATTCTCTGACCCCAAGTATGTTTCCTCCACGCGCTCTCTCTCTCTCTCTCTGACATTCTCTTCTTGATAGAGTGGAATCTTCTCTGCCTGCTTGACACTTACCTCACTTTGGGTCATAGCAGCATCATGTGCATGCACACCATCCTGCCCACCTCTGCATACCCACAGCTTTGCACTTAACATGAAAAATGTCCTAATGGTGGGTATAGGATTTAAGAACTCTGTCTGAGAACTCATCTGTAAAAGAAAACTGTTAATATGCCCCTTACTGAGTATCCTTGTGGTTTCCTCTTTTATCTCCATTATGTTGGTTATATGCATTAAAGTCTTAAGAACTTTACTGCAATAAATGTTAATAACACTTTTTAAAGATTTCTTCCTCAAGTTCAGGTGAGATGCCCACAGGAGAATCCCATTTACTTTTCACCAGCAGGCAGAACCCGTAGTGCCAACAAACTGAAAGAAGGATACATCATAGCATTTACCTCTACCTTTTTTTAGAGTAGCAGTCCCTAGAGATAAGCACTTAATATGTCCTTTACCTGAACCAAAAGTGAATATAGGATATATTTTTGGTGACCTTTTAAACTATTTTTAATTATGTCCAGAGTTACAACAATGTCCTCGAAAAACTCAGACTAAAGAAACCTCAAAAGGATGAAGATGATAAAGGGTAAGATGACTTAAAATTTTTAATTTACCATTTTAAATCTCTATATTGTATGAGAAACTTACATTGAGAGTTAAGTTTTGATAGCAAAACCACCACCATCCAAAGTACTGACTTTGTCTTGAAACTGTAAGCTAATGTAAAAGTAACGTAAGGTGTGCCATGCTACTAATACAGCTGAACAGAAGCTGGGCAAGAGAGTGAAGTCCCCCTAAAAAGGTAGGGAACAATTTCCGTCTACATTAGGTACACTCATTTAGCTATTGAAATAAAACAATTTTACCCAAAATAATTAATAATACACTTAACCTTTATTAAATTATTTTGTTGTCAAAATACTTCCGAAACCCACACCTCTGACAATGGGATATCGTATAAACAGTTTCTTATAGCTAGGGATATCTCTGGGTAACTTATCAATAACCACGTTTTCCAAATTAGTATTATCAGAAAAGAACAGAAATACGATTCTGATCTTTTCCGTAAATCTGATTGTATTTTATGCTGGCACTTCCTTTTTTACTGACATATGCCTCTAATTTCTATTTTACACTCAGTATAAAAAGCACAGATTTGGCTGAAGAAGCCAGAAGAAAAGGCTTTGATGAAAATGTAAGATTTTAATTTTCTCATAAAGAATTTATAGCTTTATTAGAAATATGCTTAGAGCTCTGGCTAGTATGGCTCAGTGGACTGAGTGCTGGCCTGTGAACCAAAGGGTCGCTGGTTCAATTCCCAGTCAGGGCACATGCCTGGGTTGTGGGCCAGGCCCCCAGTTGGGGGTGTGCAAGAAACAACCACACACTGACGTTTCTCTCCCTCTCTTTTCCCTCCCTCTAAAAATAAATAAAATCTTTAAAGTAAAACAAAAAGAAATATGCTTACAAAAGCATTCTGATTTAGAACTGAAGTTTCTTTTTTCAGAACAGTAGTTGCTCCAATTATTTCTCCAATTATTTCTCTCAGAATCCAGATCCTTGTTTAGGACAAATCATTGGGATTCCAGATGCTCCCTCTTTCTTATTGGTGCTCTTAGCCAGATACCCTGGTCCTACCACTGTGCACTTGCTGTGGGATAATCACACAGGGTTTAGAGAGTATACTCTATTGAAATGATTATATAATTTTTCTTTTGTAATCTTAAATGTGATAAATTACTTCAATAATTTTTATACTTAAAAATTGTAACATATTCAGTAAATGACTCAATACATATGTGTTTAAGAAATAATTATAAAACACACGATATATGCAAAGAAGAAAATGTAAGCCAAGGATTTTTATATCCAGCAAAGCTGTACTTCGAAGCTGTGGGGTTTTTTTTAAAGATTTTTATCCATTTATTTTTAGAGAAAAGGGAGAAAAAGAGGGAGATAAATATCTATGTGAGAGAAAAACATCAACCAGCCATCTCACCCCACACGCACCCCAGTGGGGACCAAACCTGCAACCCAGGCAATATGCCGACTGAGAACTGAATCAATGACACTTTGCCTTGCAGCAAAATGCCCAATTAGCCATACCACTGAGGGCTCAAACAGTTTTGAACATGCAACAAGTCAGGTAATACTGTTGTATTCCTGAGGATTCTACAAGAGGGTCAGCTTCAGCCAACGAGGAGATAATTGGAGAAATTTTGCAAAAAGGAAGGAGGGAGAAGGTATAAAGTAGAAAAAGCTGACTGGCTCATATATAATAGCTAAAAGTCTAAAAATGATCATTGTGTTAATAACCAAGAAGAAGAAACTTTAGCATATTTAAGAGTACAATAATAAATAGTAAGAAAATTTGTATTTAATGATTAAGAAAACTTTTTTTCACATTTTAACCTCTCTGAAATCAAGTAGTGCCTTATGGTTAACAGTATGTCATACTTTAATTGGCAGCATTTTTACTAAGTGGTACATAAAATAACAGTGCATCTTACAATAGAATTCACCTCTCAGATACAAGGAAATATAGTAACATGATTGAAAATATAATTGGGGCCCTAACCAACATGGCTTAGTTTGAGCATCACTGCAAAAAGCGAAAGGTCACCACTTCAATTACAAGTCAGGGCACGTGCCTGGGTTGCAGGCCTGGTCCCTGGTTGGGGTTTGTGGGAAAGGAAACTGATTGATGTTTCTCTCCCTCTCCTTACTCTCTCTAGAAATAAATAAATAAAATACTTTCCAAAATTAAAAATGTATATAATTGGGTAGGAGAGAGGAAGGAGATGAAGAGGAAGAAATTACAAGCTAATTTTCTTGTTGAACTTGTTTGGTTCCTTGTTAAGGGAACAACAGCAAGAAAGGAAGGACCCATAGGGCATAACAAAATACATGAAGAAAAACAAAAATACCTGAAAGGGAAGTACTAAAACAAAAAAGAGAACAGAAAGTGTAGCACAAAGTAAAAGACATAAAATATAACCATAAGACAGTATGACACAACCATGACCACATATATATCTGACATATCAGTAATGGCAAAACAGAGAATAGGTCAAGAAAAATAAAATAAAAAGAAACCAAAACAATATAATGAACAGGTGATCTTACATATGTATTAAACTCAAAATACACCTTCTTTTTGAAAACTCGTTCATTAAAAATGATCATATATTGGGCCACAAAGAAAACCTCAATGAGTTGTGGGGGGGGACTTCCGCCAAGATGGAGGCATAGGTGGAGACGCTGTGCTTTCTCACACTACCAAGTTTAGAGACAACAAAACATTAGCAACAGAAAACACAGCCAGAACACAGAAAATTGAACTTTTTGGAAGTCCGATAACAATCGAATGCTTCAGCCTAACCGGTAAGAGGGGCGAAACCAGCAGCTGGCAGAACGGGTTTGCACAGGAAAATTCGGTCAGACTGATTCAGGCGCGTGGAACCCATGCGTGGGGTTGCAAAGGGCCGACCCAGTGAGCGACCAGTGGATCCGGCGAGGGTGAAGGGTGGCGGGTTGACTGTGCTGGCACATTCCTGCACAGATAGACCAGCGAGGGAGTGGGCAGTGAGACAGGATCTAGTGGGTCCCAGCGACGGGAGACCGCCATTGCCCCTCTCTGACCCCACCCCCGCATACAGCATCACAACCCAGCGACCCCGCCCTGGAGGCCCCACCCTGCCCCTAAGGCTCCTCTCCTCATACTTAATGGGCACGAACAGACCAAAAATGGCTCAAGAAGATCTCAAAGCCCCAGAGCCCATAACTCTAAGTGGTGAAGAAATAGGCAAACTTTCAGATGCACAGTTCAAAACAATGGTGATCAGGATGCTCACAGAACTGGTTGATTTTAGTCACAAATTAGAGGAACATATGAAGGCTAAACTAATTGAAATGAAGGGAAATGCACAGGAAACCAATAGTAACGGAAAGGAAACTGGGACTCAAATCAAAGGAGTGGACCAGAAGGAGGATAAAAATGACCAGAAAAGAATGAAGAAACAAGAATTCAAAAAAATGAGGAGAGACTTAGGAACCTCCAGGACATCTTTAAACACTCCAACATCTGAATTATAGGGGTACCAGAAGGGGGAAAGGAACAGCCACCAGTGGAAAACTTATTTGAACAAATAATAAAAGAGAATTTCCCCAATCTGGCAAAGGCAATAGACTTCCAGGAAATCCAGGAAGCTCAGAGTCCCAAAGAAGTTGGACCCAAGAAGGAACACACCAAGGCACATCATCATTACATTAGCCAAGATTAAAATGAAGGAGAGAATCCTAGAAGCAGCAAGAGCTAAGGGGACAGTCATCTACAAAGGAGTTCCCATCAGACTGTCAGCTGATTTCTCAAAAGAGACCTTATAGGCAGGCAAGAAGGGACTGGAAAGAGGTATTCCAAGTCATGAAAACCAAAGACCTACAACCAAGATTGCTCTATCCAGCAAAGCTTTCATTTAGAATGGAAGGATAGATAAAGTGCTTCTCAGATAAGATCAAATTCAAGGAGTTCATCATCACCAAGCTCTTATTATATAAAATGTTAAAGGGACTCATCTAAGAAAAAGAAGATAAAAAAGATGAACAGTGAAAGGACAGCAAACTCACAATTATTAACAACCACATCTAAAACAAAAGCAAGCAAAAAGCACAGCTCGATCAGGGGCAGAACCATAGAAATGAAGATCCCATGGAGGGTTAGCAACAGGGGAGTGGGAGGAGAAGGGGGAGAAGGTACAGAGAATAAGTAGCATAGACGGTAGGTAGAAAATAGATAGGGGGAGGGCAAGAATAGTATGGGAAATATAGAATCCAAAGAACTTGAGACACATGGTCATAAACTAAAGGGGGGGAATGGGTAGGGGTGGGGGGTGCAGGGTGGAGGGGAATAAAGGGGAGAATAGAACAACTGTAATGGCATAATCAATAAAATAAAAATTACAAAAAAAGAAAAACTCAATGAATTTCAAGTAGTCAGGTAATTAGTAGTCAGGTTAATATAGAAAAATATTCTCTGAAAACAACATAAAAACATATTAATGAAATTAGAAAATAAAAATATTGAAGGCCCTGGCCGGGTAGCTCAATTGATTGGAGCATCATCCAGTGACCAATCTCCAGCACCAAACTTCACAAACCACTTATGACATGTTTGATCAGTCCCAGCACCTTCTTCATACACTGCACACATCTTCCTTTCAGTTGTTTTTACCTTTGTTGAAATAATGAAGCATAATATGCTGAAATGTTGCTTATTTTCTTCAATCTTCAATCTTAAAATGGCTATCCAAAAATTCACAAACTTTGGTAAGTTTTTTGTTAAATGCATGCAGATATGGCAGCTGGCACAACACACTCTAACAAAAATGTTTCAAATGAAGTAAAGACAACTAAATGCTACTAGAGCCATCATATGGGAAAAAACTAAACAAACTTTTTGGCCAACCCAATAAATTATTGTCCTACTACTTTACTGAATCCTCTCATACATTTTCAGTTCATTATACACCTAGAAAATTTAAGGGAATCACAGAGGTCATCACTACCATTTCCTTTTTAATTCTTATATATTCTCATTTATTTCCAAAGAAGACATATAGATGGTCATCAATAGGTACATAGTACAGGTGCTGCAGAGAACTTCCATCTGCAGAAGCAATGCTGAGAAAAGAAAACAAACCCTAGTGTCCTCCATCCTCTCATAAGGAGGAACCTAACAAATCCAGTAGCAAAAGTCTGAGGAATAAGTTCTCAAAGCCTGAGACACAGCATCACAGAGGAGAGAATGTAAGAGGGTAAATTTTGAGTTGAGAGACATTAGCTACATAATTGGCCGTTGCCCTTTTGGCTATTTACTACACACATTTGAACTTCCATAAAATGACAATAACTATGTCAAGTTTCCACCTAATAAGATACGACTATCTTTTATACAAGGTACTCACTCTCTCCCCAAAAAGGGGGAGAATCCCAATAGTAATTGTATCCATCCTATGATATTAATGCCTTTTCTACTCAAATACAAATTCCTTAAGAATCTGATGTATAAACTACAATGTTTATTTTTGGACATGGAAGTATTAGGAGCACACCACCCAAGATTTCCCAGGCTCCAAATACAGCCCTCTCTGCACTCATCTTGTGGCTGCAACCAACTTGCCCTTGAGAATTAGGATCAGTCACCTCAGTCAGTACAATATTTGCCTGCTGGGTCAGTAGCCTGAGGGATCCCCAATGGCCAGGTGGTAGTCTCAAATTCTTAAGTCAATTGTTTGTGTCCCTTGGTGGAAGGCTATTTATGAGCTTGTTCCTTTGGCCCTCCTCTGCTACCAGGGACTCATCACTTAGGGTCCAATCAGAAAACAGAAATACACTAGGTAGTTTAAAAGGTTTGCTACAAAGAATTCATTTCTGAGGTATTAGAGACTATAAGAGCCAATGTGGAACACTAGGTTAACCCAGACACAACGGTAAAAGGCAGCAAGCCTTTTACAGGGAAGAGGTGGGAGGATTAGAACCTAGGGGCTTGGAGGAAATGCCCCAAAGACATACTGCTGTGCCTACCATTTTCCTATGACTGTCAAGGACGGCTTTCTGAGATCAAGTGATGGTTGAGATGGGTTTTTTGAAAGGTGAGGCAAGTTTATCAGACTCAGTCTATTCAACCCATATTACTCTGCTTCCACATTATAATAGGCTTGGTCATTTAGAAATAGTTGTGGGACCTACCACTTTTTAAACAGCACATTAAAGTGCTAGTAAATATGTCAAAACATGGGTACTATATTGTGGCCAAAATAAAAGTAGAAAGACTGAAAGCCATCCTTTCCTACTTCAAATATGTTGGTGTAAAGACAAACACTATCTGATGGTTTCTCTGGTCAGAACAGCACACATTTACCAGGTAAACAGTGCAAACTTAGGCACCACCACACACTCTGAGAAAGGTAGTGAGAGCCTGTATACAGGGACCCACTTTGCCACTTAGCGCTACTGCCAGAGCGGGCAGTATCATACTCATTTACTGACAAGTATTTGAATCACAACTGGCTGCACTTTCCTCTTTCCCTCTCTTTCCGGAGCTGCCCTTATACCCCATAATGTACAAGGCAGTTTTTCTAAAGTTAGGTATTTGGACACTAAAAGTGGACAGCAGTGAGGCCAAAGCACAGGAAGGACTGTTGAGGATCAGAGGAGTAGTAACAAGGAGTAGAAAATTCTTGTAGTAACAAGAATTTTCTGGTATGAGGAACCCATATGGGGCTAAGTAGACAGATTGGAGAGCCCAGGTTGATGCAGTAATTATGAGGAGGGGATTGGGATGGTTAGGTAAGACTGCAGGAGTCTGGCTGAGAAGCAATTGGGTGGGCAATACCCACAGATGTACTTTGAGGCACATTTGCTTCATTCGAGAACAAAGGTACAGAAATAGCTCTTGCCAAGTACAGAATGAAGACAACCATGAAATAAGTCAGCTGGAGATGCAGAGGGGAGGATGCAATGAAACGAGAATAAGCTGATAATTATAATTTTAAAATTCCCCAACTCTGCCAACAGCTCTAACACCAGGCCCTCTGAAGGGACTGCTGATGCACAGACCTGAAAACTGGCAAGACAAAAAGCCAGTGGGGCTCAAAAGCACAGCCCTGGAGGGTATGGTTTCAGATTCTCAAGCTTGTGATGATTGTGTGACAAGCCTGAAATAGAGAAAAATGTGAAGATTGCAGCCTAGGCTTTTCCTCTAACTTGACAGGAGATTCGAAGTGCAGAGCAGATGAAAAAATGGAAAGAGAGGCTGGAGAAAAAATATTATTCTACAGAAATTCAAGATGACTACCAGCCTGTCACTCAAGAAGAATTTAAAGAGTGAGTATTTGTTCTCGCCAGGGTACTGTGGGATACACGGCATCAGGACTGGGCACTTGAGTTACACACAATATTTTCCTGAACACAAAACCTATTCTGCTAAGATGCCACTTTTCTTTTTCTTTTTTTTTTTTAACCCAACTTTAAACAGAATGCAAAAGGCTTCATTTGTTTAAATGTAAGAGTGAGACCAACTGCTTTTACCCTTATATCTCTAAATAGGAGCTGTCATTCATACTTGGTATACATAGCAAATACTGTTCTCCACACAACTTTAGAATATTTGATTCCTGACTGACTAGGAATGTTGGGGCAGCTTCAATACAACCTTTCCACTCAAAGCATTTCACAACAGGCACTACTAACCTGCTGTTTCTTCATGCACAAAATGTTATTGACTCATTCTCTGCTTCTTCCTATGTTATTCTGTAGCCTGTTTTTATATGCTGTGGAGCTGGAGAAAGAATTACACTACATCAGTTCAAAACTAAACCGACTGATGAGAAAGGTCTCAGCTCTACCCTACTGAGTGAAGTGGAGGTGAGAATCTATGATGCAGTCATTGCATATTTCTAACCAAGATTCATTCCTGTACTGAATTACTTCCTAACTGGCTCCCATTTCCAGTTACTTTAAAAGCACTAAGCCACCCATCATCAAACTATTGCCAGAGTCACTAATAATCATCATCAAACAAATTCCAGGCCTTAAGTGCCCCCCAGTGGGATCTACTGTACAACCTACACACATTACAACATGCCTCTAACATACAGGTTTACACAGAGATTTCATAATTATTACTGAATCCTAGGAGTGTGAAGAGAAAGTAGAAAATAATGCTTTTAGTTCATGGGGCAGGTCTCTAATTAATAGTTTGGTAAGCAGGCCAAGACAGTTTTCCAATGCCCCCTGGAAGGGAAGAAGTGTGGGTGCCCTCATCATACACTACATTCCAACTTCCTTTAACCAGGTAACAAACCCAGAGGAATCTGCAAAGCCATCAATAATGGCTCAAGTAAAATAATCTCACCTCCATTCTTCCCAATCTGAAGTCTCCTATAAAAAGCCAGTGTTAAAAAAACAAACTTTCCAACCACCTGTACAAATTTTATTAATCTCTTCAAACTGGAAATTTGAAAACTAAGATGGTTTCTAAAGTAACACATCTAAAGTTTCCCAAAAGTGCTTCCTTAACCACTTTAAAAGCTAAATATACTCTAAAAAATAAAGGGCAAGATAGAGTGTCAGGGTTATACAAAATCAAGTTGTTAGAAAAGTATAAATCTGTATACTTTTCTATACTGCAAAAGCCCCTGGTTAGATGGTTGGAAAGTTATGTATGTATGTATAGCTGGCATTTTGGAAATGGGAAGGAAACTCTTGAAGTTACATAGGCCTCCTAGAAGAACTTTTTGTTCTCTTAGGCCAAGCCAACAGCATCTGACCATAGTACTCAACACCCACAGCCCTGCTCAGTAATCCCTGGATTTTAAAACCTGAATAAAGGAAACTTTAAATCTACCCACTTTCCTCAAGCCAAGCTCTTCTCTTAGAGACTGTACATCAAGTTTCCTTAATAAGAAAATTCACTGCAACTAGAAATGCTGACTATTCATTCTCTCTGCACCTTCTCCCTACATTCCCACAAGGCAATAGACAGCATGGCCTCTCCCTGTCTCGCCACTCCCCAGAGCTGTAGCCAGCCAGGTGGTTCACTAACCCTGTTGTCCCCTCATACAGTCCCAGGTTGGGGTGATTCAAATATAGCCTAAGAACACTAAGACACAGGAACATGAAGTTTTTTCCTTTTTTAACATCTAGAGGGAAAAAAAAGCAAACATTTACAATGACTTAGAACATTCAAGTTCTTTTATTATAAAAGTCTATACAATCAAGTGCCAGACACAGCAATGCAAATATACTGGTGGTCATATATATCTATATATATTGTCTGTATATAGATATACAGTTTTTACTTGTACCAAAGTAAAACTATCACAAACTGCCTAATTCTACTACCTACTGCTCAACTATGACACACAATACTGTCACACAGCGTAAGTGCTGCCATGCCACTTTCATCTATTCTATTCGCAGCCAAACATTAACAGTGGACAACCAACATCATGAAGCAGCTGTTAATTTTAAAATGAACCAGTCAGGCCACTGACTTATAAAAATATGGTACTCATATAGATTTAGCATTATAAAGAAGGAATATATTATTTAAACATTTAAATAGTGCATATGGACATTTTTGCATGTGGTATATAAAATAAAACATTCATATAAAACAATATACAGTGCACATTAAATTAGATGTTTGGATATACTCCTGTCAGGAGACTGACAGAAATTAACTAAACGTACACTGCATGATGGATTCAAATCAGAGTAATCTTTTGGCATTTTCAATTTCACTTTTCTAGGTATACATTATAAATAACCTAGCTGTAGCAAAAGTAAACCACACGAAAAAGGTTGGATTTAGTGCTTTATTCCCCAACTACATGATCACTACCAATGAATATTCCCTCCCCACAAAAAAGGCATTGCACACACGGGTGAAATGTGAAGTACTAGAAATGCTACTTATTAAGCTACTTCATATGCTTACTATGTAACAGCCAGAAGTCTGAGGTTCATGCTCCCCCCGCCCCCATCTTATTAAAGAATGTTGCAAAAGTCCATTTTGTATGGAACAAATTGTTAACATTAGCTTGTTAAGAAAACCATGCATGAGTCATTGCATGCAAAACATGGGCACAATCAAAGTGAAACACTCATCAATCCAACAAAGCACCAGGAAAAAAGTAATACTTAGATTAAGCCTGACTAAAATATGCTATTAACGCCTGTTATGTTGTTAGCATAGAGTCACCGTTCTGTGAAAACGGTTAGCAAAATGATACCAGGAGAGAACCTGAAAACACACCATGCAAAGCCAAAGAAAAAAAGATCTGCTTACAGTACATGACAAGGGGCATACCACTACACATCCTGTGACCAGCTGCTTTAAACAGCCTGTGACCAGGTAAAAGGTGGTCCCTCTAAAAGATGTTTTATGGATTTTGCTGATTAAGAGAAAAGAAAAAGATGTACCCCCACCCCCCGGAAGGTATACATAAAAATACAGTGATATAGCCCTTGTTCAGAATAGATTTCTTCAGGCATAATCATTCTTCTGCCAGTGTAGGCCCCATTTGATCGAACACACAAATCTGAGTCCCATCAGAGTGCCTACATACTGACATAGCTATGCATTACTGGAGGTGGGTAGGGCAAAAAAAAAAAAAAAATGGAGGAAATGATCCAGACAAAGTACATCACCACCAACTGATAAACAGTGAATAAGAAAGCAAACAGTAACAAATCCCATAGGCAGCATGTGGTATGATTCAGTTCTGTGTGTTATGTGTGAAGTGTGTTTTCACTACAGAAATAAGGAAGGTCACTTTTTGGTCTACCTTCTATTATCTTGAGCCAGGAACTGTGTGACCACTAAATTGCAAAATTTTGCTAACATACTACCTGTGAAAAAGTGTCACTTTGAGAATTAAACAGAAATGTGTTCCACAATAGGACTTGAAATTTCCGTTGATTTTGGTTTTCTAGGAAAACATAGAACATAGTTGCATATGTGCACATTTATAGGCTTTTCTTTCATATTTTCAGTCATTCTGTAAGAAAAAGGCAACCGAAGAATTCAATGTGAAGATTTTCCTCTTAATTTTCTTCAGTAATGACAAAATAATAAAGTTGGAAATAACAAAAAGCTTATACTTCCAAAGTTCTTGAAGTTGAAAGGATAAAATACTAGTCTTTTGTTAACAGGATGTATCTGTGGTACAAAACAATGAAGAAAACTGGATGTTTGTTAAAGGTGGAGAGGACAGTCTGTGGTTAATACGGACCATGTGCTCCCTAGAGAGGGTCTACTTACCCCCCATTTCTCTAGTGGTGCCACAACCAAGTTACAAAATGAACTCAAGTACCAGCCAAGTACACACGATGATAGCTTAAGGGAATACAACTGATTTTATGATGTTTCAAGGAGCATATTTTATATGGATTTTGAAGAATCTTGTTTGCTGATAAGAACTTCAAGAAGCCTAAGCTTGGCTTTAATTTTCTTGTACTCCCTGTATTCCTCAAGCACTGGGACACGATCCTCTTTCTGGGCATTCCTAGGGGAGAAAATAAAATGTGTAATAGTCTAGAGATCATCTGGAAAATAAAGTATCAGAAGTTGTCCTAATGTGAGACAATGTTACCAAATATAAATTCAAATGTTTAAAATTGTTCTTTAAGAATGTTAAACTAATTCCCACCATCTCCAAGAAACATTCCTGAACTACTCCTATTTTTGATGAATTTCTCTACCGACAGATTAAATGGTACTATACTTATCAATGACCACTGCAGATAACTAGAGGTAATATTTCAATAAGACATTCACTGCTAGACTCTATCAGGTCTGTGGATACATATTAAGTGCTAGAGAGCTACATTGAGTCAGTTCATACATTAACTGTAGCTTCAGTGAGTTGTGAAAGTAAACCATCTTACCTGTGGTAGCAAATATGTAGTTTCCTCATTTTGTATTACTAATGACCCAATGCAATTCAGTTTAATCATTAGGTAAAGCATCAAACCATCCTAAGTAGTATAATTATAAGAAAAGTTTTCTTCCAATAAGACAAAGAATTAGAAGGTACTTGAAAAACCCATTCCTGTACTTGAGATTTTTTTAAACCATTTTTGCCAACCTATACAGAGGACTCAATAGCTACTGGCTGATAACACCACCCAGTTACAGGGAAAAGCTTTTCTGATACCTGAGATAACCCTCAATTCTGGCTATCTTTTGCATTAGAATGTATTTTTATTTTAAAAAGAGCTAACCAGGTCAACTGTGCATGATGCAGTTAGATAAAGACAATCTGTTATACTGTATTATAGGAGCCACATGACTGCCACCGTGTTACCTTGGAAATATGCAGCGTAAGCAACAATGGTCTTAATATAAGAATCCAAACTAACTAAATATACAAATAATGTTATGGGACCCTTTCTAAAATGAGAAACATTTCACAAACACTCCCCAAAGAATGAGGATATAGTGTAAAAGAACAAAAAATAGTTGCCACTCAACCAAGCCTTCCTAGGACGACAACCTTGGATTATTTTATCAGATGTTGTTTAACTCCAGCTCCAACTTCTCTTGCCATTAATAGCAGGGCTTCAACATACAAAATAATGTTTTTACTTTTATTTTCAATGCTAATATCCTTATATGCACAATTTATTTCTGTGTGTGTGTGTATATATATATATATATATATATATATATATATGTTGATGTTGTTTTTAAGATGTTGTTTATTTATCTTTGGAAGGGGAAGGGAAGGAGAGAGGGAGAAAAATATCAACACATGGTTTCCTCTAGTGCATCCCCTGCTGGGAACTGGCCTGCAACCTAGGCATATGCCCTGACTGGGAATCGAACCGCCATCCTTTGGTTCACAGGCCTGCGCTCAATCCACTGAACTACACCAGTCAGGGCTTCCTATATATTTTAACATATGGGCACTTCTGAGTTTAAGGAAAAAGAGGATTCAGTTTCGTGATGCTCAACAAACCTTCCGTTTTGTTGATAAAATGCTTCTTCAAAATCCCGCAATGTTTTACGTAGTTTCTTTTTTTCAGCTCTGGCTTTCCAAAGTTGTTCCAGTAATTCAGGCCTAAAATTGAAATAGGAAGAAAACCTTATTGAAAGGACATTGTTGATCCATTATGTTATTAACAGTGGTTTCCGAACCCTGGGGGCAAACAAAAGTCACCTGGAAAACTTTTAAACTACACCAACGCCTAAGGTCCACCTCAGACCAACTAAATCAGAACAGCTGCCAGCAGGGCTCTGCAGCAGTACTTTAAAGTAACAACAACTTCCCAGGGGACCCTACAGTGAAGGCCTGAGAACGACGGACACACAGGGGTGCCCAACTCATTTTCACCAGGGACCACATCAGCCTTGTGGTTGCCTTCAAAGGGCTGAGTGTCATTTTAGGACTGTATAACTAGAATTACTCCTTAACTAGGGGCAAGGAGCTCGGTGCTGCTGTCGGGTAGAAATAAGGTGCCAGGCCAGATAAAACAAGGTGGACGGTCTGATTCAGCCCCTTGTGATTGCCACCTGTGCCATATCAGGTACAGAAGCTGATAGAGAACATGAATGATAACTCTCTGCTGGTTCCTGTACTTTGTTATGCAGCAAATATAGAGTTTTAGTTTTTAAAATTTTCAAAACACATTGTTTTATTTTTTTCTATTTTTTATTTTTTTAATTTTTAAATATTTTATTTATTTATCTTTAGAGGGGAGGGGAAGGGAAGGAAAGAGGGAGAGAAACATCAATGTATGGTTGCCTTTCGTGGGTCCCCTGCTGGGAACTGGCCTGCAACCCAGGCATGTGCCCTGACTGGGAATTGAACTGCGATTGTTTGGTTCACAGGCCTGCACTCAATCCACTGAGCTACACCAGCCAGGGCCACATTGTTTTATTTTAAAAATGTGGATTAAGCAAGATGTACTTATAAATCACATTTTTTTAAAAAAAGGGTATACCTCTTGAGCACTGTATCAATTCCAAGTGCTTGATTATTTAACATTAATTTTTTTAAATTTCTTGGAACTTAAAAAAAATTTATTTATACTTTATTTCTTTATCTTTAGAAGGGAAGAAAAGGAGAGAGGGAGAGAAATATCAATATATGGTTGCCTCTCTTGTGTCCCCAGCTGGGAACTGGCCCCTGCTGGGAACTGGCCTGCAACCCAGGCATGTGCCCTGACTGGGAATCGAACCGCCATCCTTTGGTTCACAGGCCTGCGCTCAATCCACTGAACTACACCAGTCAGGGCTAAACATTAATTTTTTTAAGATTTCATTTATTTTTAGAAAGAGGGAGAGGGAGGGAGAGGGAGGGAGAGGGAGGGAGAGGGAGGGAGAGGGAGGGAGAGGGAGGGAGAGGAGGGAGAGGGGGGGAGGGGGGGAGGGTGGAGAGGGGGGGGGAGGGAGGGGAGGGAGAGGGAGGGAGAGGAAGGGAGAGGGAGGGAGAGGGATGGAGAGAAACATCAATGTGAGAAAGAAACATTGATCAGTTGCCTCTTACACACTCCCAACCTGTGACCTGGCCCACAACCTGGGCATGTGCCTTGATCTGGAATCCAACCAGAGACCTTTTGCTTTGCAGGATGCCACCCAAACAATTCAGCCACACTGGTCAGAGCTTAACATTAAATTTCTTGACATGTAACTTTTATTATACAAATAGGCTAAAATCACAAACTAGCCTACATACATAGATGCTGCTCGAGTACTTGACAATCGGAGATCCAGAGCCAGTTTTTCTTGACTTTCCTCAACATCAGATTCTGAGTTTTCTAATGAAGACTGTGCCTGTACAGCAGTTTTCAAGATATCAGTTAACTCAGGAGACAGGCTAACACCATCTTCTTCTTCTTCCTGAAAAGATATTGAAACAAAGAATCACACACTCCATAACTTTCAACTTCTCCTTTAAAAAGGAGATCAGAGAATAATTTAAGGATCACCTTGATTTCTTCAAAAAAGTGTGCAGTTTCTCCTTCTATGATTGGCTGTAACATCTGACCCCTTCTCTTGATGGATGGCGATCCCTGTAACAACCAATATAGAAATGGTTTACATTTTAAGTATTTAAAGTAACGAAACTTCATCTTACTGACACCAAACTTTATTTTCAAAATGCAAATCATTTATGCTATAAATTATTTAGAAATTTCTGGGTTAAATTTTTTTATTTTTAATGTATTTTACTGATTATGCCATTACAGTTGTCCCATCCCCCCCTTTATTCCCTCCCCCCCCGCTCCACCCTGCACACCCCTCCCCCATCCCTCCCTTTAGTTTATGTCCATGGGTCACAAGTTCTTTAGATTCTATTATTTCCCATACTATTCTTGCCCTTCCCCATATCTATTCTCTACCTACCATCCATACTTATTCTTTGTACCTTCTCCCCCCTTCTCCTCCTTCCACTTCCCTGTTGCTAACCCTCCATGGGATCTTCATTTCTATGGTTCTGCCCCTGATCTAGCTGTCCTCTTAGTTTGCTTTTGTTTTAGGTGTGGCTATTAATAACTGTAAGTTTGCTGTCCTTTCGCTGTTCATGTTTTTTATCTTCTTTTTCCTAGATGAGTCCCTTTAACATTTCATATAATAAAGGCTTGGTGATGATGAACTCCTTGAACTTGACCTTATCTGAGAAGCATTTTATCTGCTCTTCCATTCTAAAGGAAAGCTTTGCTGGATAGAGCAATCTTGGTTGTAGGTCTTTGGTTTTCATGACTTGGAATACTTCTTTCCAGCCCCTTCTTGCCTGTAAGGTCTCTTTTGAGAAATCAGCTGACAGTAGGTGACTGTCCCCTTAGCTCTTGCTGCTTCTAGGATTCTCTCCTTCATTTTAATCTTGGCTAATACAATGATGATGCGCCTAGGTGTGTCCCTTCTTGGGTCCAACTTCTTTGGGACTCTGAGCTTCCTGGATTTCCTGGAAGTCTATTTCCTTTGCCAGGTTGGGGAAGTTCTCCTTTATTATTTGTTCAAATAAGTTTTCCACTTGTGGCTGTTCCTCTTCCCCTTCTGGCACCCCTATAATTCGGATGTTGGAACATTTAAAGATGTCCTGGAGGTTCCTGAGCCTCTCCTCATTTTTCTGAATTCTTGTTTCTTCATTCTTTTCTGTCTGGTCATTTTTTTCTTCCTTCTGGTCCACTCCCTTCATTTGAGTCCCAGTTTTCCTTCCATCACTATTGTTTCCCTGTGCATTTCCCTTCATTTCAATTAGTGTCGCCTTCATTTGTTCCTCTAATTTGTGACTAAAATCAATCAGTTCTGTGAACAACCTAATCACCAGTGTTTTGAACTGTGCATCTGATAGGTTGGCTATCTCTTGGTTGTTTAAATGTATTGGCTCTGGGGTTTTGATTTGTTCTTCCATTTGAGCCATAATGTTTTGGTCTGTCCACACCTGTTATGTATGAGGGGCGGAGCCTTAGGTGTTCACCAGGGCAGGGTGACCCAGTCACTGGGTTGTGACACTGTATGTGGGGGCAGGGTCAGAGAGGGGCAATGGTGTCTGTTTGTGCTCGCTCTCGTTCTCTCTCTCTCTCTCTCTCTCTCTCTCTCTCTCTCTCTCTCGGATTTCGGTCCCCTCTGCTGCTTCCCGCAAGCAAACCAGGCCCCCCTGGTGCTGGCTCCCGGGTGTGTGGGCCCGTGCACCCTCCAGGACCCTGTGGGTCTCTTCAACAAACTCTCTGTGAGCCTGGGAGCTTCTCCCAGGACCTCGACCCTGAAAGTTTTCCCAGTTGGTCTTTTAGGCTTTAATTCCCGTTGCTGGGGCCCTAGCCTGCATGGTCTGTTTCACTGCTTGCTCCTTTGCCTGGTTTATCTGAGTGTGAATGTGTGACCGCAGTCAGCCAGCCACCTGGCGCCCCCACTGGGTCTGCCTCTTGCCACCTCATGCCTGGGATCTGACAATTGCTGCCTGTACTCCTGGGTCAGTCTGGCCACTTTTTCCTGCACAACCCTGCTCCACTAGTTGCTGACTCTGCCCCTCTTACCGGTCTGGCTGAATGGTTTATTGTTGTCCTACTTTGGTAGGGTTCAATTTTCTGTGCTTTGGTTGCGTTTTAGTTACTAAAACTTTGCTGTCTTTAAACTTAGTTGTGCGAGGAGGTAGTGTTTCCACCTACGCCTCCATCTTGGCCAGAAGTCAAATTTTTTTCTTACATGTATTTTCTAGTTATCGTATTTTGCCATGTAAAATAGCACTTTTTTGCCCAAATTTTAGAGGGAAAAGTAAGGACGCATATTATACTTGGGTAGTACTAATTCCTTATCTATATAAATATTTTTAATTCTTTTACTTATGCTTGTGCATTAAAAGTGTAACTCTAGAAAGCAATAACAATACCCATATGCAAAATAATATTCTGGATTACAATAATCAGGTTTTGTTTCTAAATATAAATAAAAAATTGAATTAAAATATAAAGTGAAATATTTCTTCTCCTGAAAGTTTGGGCCAAAAAAACATGGGTGCGCACTATACACAAGAGCATGTTATACACAGAAAAATATGGTACGTATACACAAAAGTGAAAATGACATTTTAAGTCAAGATAATTCTAAAAGAGCTTATTCAGAAAATATTTTTAAAATTCTAAATAAAAGAACACATGACAATATAAGTTAAAGCATTTTACTTTTTAACAACAGCTGTGAACCACTTTGGTCTAAGGACCACTTTATACTCCTTTTTAAAAAGTAACAGCTTCATTGAGATATAATTCGCATACCATAAAATTCACTCTTTTAAAATACACAATTTAGTGAGATTCAGTATATTCCCAAGTTGTACAACCATCACCACTATCTAATTCCAGAAGATTTCATCACACACACACACCTCCAAAACCCCGCTAATTTATCAGCTGTTATTCACACGCCCTCTCCTGCAACCCTAGGCAAACAATAATCTACTTTCTGTATCTATGAACTGGCTTATTCTGGATATTTCATATAAATGGAATCATATAATACATGGCCTTTTGTGTTGGCTTCTTTCATTTTGCATAAATATTTTTTCAAGGTTCATCCATGTTGTAGTATGTATGAAAACCTCATTCTTTTTTATGGCTGAATAACATTCCACTAGATGGATACACTACTTTTGTTTATCCATCAGTCACTGGACATTTGGGTTGTTTCTACATTTTGTCTGTTATGAATAACGCAGCTATAAATATTTGTGTAAAAATTTTTGTATAGACATGTTTTCAGTTCTCTAAGAGAATTTACCATAAACATATGGTAATTCTATGTTTAACCTTTTGAGAAACTGTCAAACTGTTTTTCAAAGTCGTTGCAATATTTATTTTCACCAGCATTAATTTCACCAGCAAATAATTGATTGTTATTATTTTTTTTTATTATAACAGTGGGTATAAAGTAGTATCTGAATGTGGTTTTTATTTGCATTTCCTAATGACTAATGATCCTGAACATCTTTTCATGTGCTTAATGTCCATTTCTATATCTTCTCTGAAGAAATGTCCATTCAAATCCTTCACCATTTTTTAAAGTGGGTTATCTTTTTATGATCGAATTATAAGAGCTCTTTATATATTTATATGCAGTCCCTTATTAGATACATGATTTGCAAACATTTTCTCCCATTTTGCAGGCTGTCTTTTCCCTTTAGTGGCCTTTGATGCACAAAAGAGTTTAATTTGCATGAATCCCAATTCATATTTTTCTTTTGTCACTACAGTTTTGGTGTCATAGCCAAGAAAATATTGCCCAATTCAAGATCAAAAAGATTTTCCTTTACTTCCTGAAAGTTTTACAGTTTCAGCTCTTAAACTTAGTTCTATAATCCATTTAAAGATAAATTTTGTGAGGTAAGAATCTTAAGTTTATCTTATTTTTGCATGTGGATATCCAGTTATCTGAACACTATTTGCTGAAAAACCATTCTTTCGTACTAAATTGTCTTAGCTTAACTTTTAGACTGCAAATTTCTTCTTACCACAGTCATATTTAGGAGTCCTTAAGATCTAAAAATGCTTCCTACAGACTCAGTTTTTAAAAACAAACTTGTGGAATTCAAACATGGTTTTTATAAATTCAAAGACTATACAGACTATTATGGAATTATGAAAAATGTCAGTGACACACAAAAATACCTTGTCATCAAAGGATATAATCTGTATTAAATAAACCTTTATGTGCAAAGAACATAAACTCTACAGGCTTTTTTTCCTTGTTCAAAAAAAACTGAGATGACCAACTAAAAAATGGCCACATAAAAAAGAATCGGTTTATGTGAGTGCTAAATAAGAAGTGCTCACAAGGCCAACATGTACCTTCTAATGAGCAGTCAGATGGTGAAAGCCCGAAGGAAACAAACCCCATGCAAGTGACTGTCAACACCAAAACTGGCCTGCAAGCCCACACACCCTTCCAAGTTCCAGTAAGTTAACTCCTATGAGCTGATGCAAAATGGGCTACATTCTGTTTTCTACTTGAGCCTGAGAACAACCTAGAGCCACACTATCCAATGGTTATTTTGGGGATAGCACTTTATTTGTACACATGTATTAGAGTTTCCTTTTTCTCTAAAAATGTACACAAATATGAATAAGCATTATTTTAAAGGACTTTTTCACTTAAAAATACAAACTTGAAAAAAAATCAGTTGACAGATTATTCTGCAAATAAGTAAATATAATCATGATGACCATCGCAAAACTAATGTTAATTTGAAAGACATGAACTGAAATGGAAAACCAGGCAACAGTTTGAAATACAGATTTTTTTAATTCCACAAAGTAGGAGACTCTGGGCATATCATTACTGAGTCTCAGTTTTATCATCTGTGAAATAAGACTATCTTTTGTTACCTGTTGTGACTTGTCAGAATTTAATGACATAATCATACATAATAATGCTTTACAAAAATGACTAGGAGATAATAATAAGCACTTAATCCCCTGTTCTTCTAAAAGCAGTAACTTTACCTTACAGATACAATTCATGCTACCATGGCTGTGTCTTTCTCCCATATACCACCACAATTTTAAGAATAGGTCTTGGTAAAATTAACTAGATAAATATTTGCATGTTTTACTTACAAGGACAGGAATGATGCTAGCTCTTGTCAACATCTGTTTTACAAGTCTGTATCTATCATAGAGAGGTTTAACAATGTGCCTTTCTTCCTTGGTCACCTGCAGCAAAAAAAAATGGAAATTAACTAGTTGGTAAGAAACCAAAACAGTGGCAATATAATTTTCCCCCCAATTTTAAAGATACTATTTTAAATATATAGGCAATCTCCCAAATGGATGAAATAATCCTCTATGAAACAGCTCTGAAAATGTAGGCTACAAAAGTGATCTGTCCTTTTTTTTAAGATAAAAAATCTTTTTTAGGCCCTGGCTGGTATGGTTTAGTAGATTGAGCACCAGCCTGCAAACCAAAGGGTTGCCGATTCCATTCCCAGTCAGGGCACATGCCTGGGTTGTAGGCCAGGTCCCTAGTTGGGGGTTCATGAAAGGCAACTACACGTTGTTCCTCTCCCTCTCCTTCTCCCTCCCTTCCCCTCTGTCTAAAGATAAATAAATAAAATATTTTTTTAAAATCTTTTTTAGCAAGAGAGACATTACCGGCCTTCCATGTTGACTTTCATAGTAAAGAAGACTTTTCTGGAGAGATGTTTTCTCTTCTACCAAATGATCTTTTGTCATTTTCTAGGGAGGAGGAAAAAAAAAACACTCTCGTTTGCACCCTCATTACTGTTCTCACCCTCACAATGTAAATAATTAGGTTGAAAAGGCAGCCCATCACCACTCTAACCCAGGCCAGTAAAAACAGATCCTTTGTGGATTTGCAGGCAACATTTTCAGTCACCTGGAAAATCTGATCTTCTGATGTTTAGATACAAACCTCTTTGGTGGCTTGATTTTTATTTTATCTAAACAAGTTATGAATACCAGCTTAGTGATCTTAGGTAAGTTAGTGAACCTCTTTTTGTTCAATGTCCTAACCTGTATAAAAGGGGAAACTTCACCCTACCTGTTAGGCCTCATAATGAGTTAATATGTTGTAAAGGCACACAAAAATTTATTAATTTTGCATAGTCTTTGACATTATAACTATGATTTTGCATGTGTGGACACACACACACAAATACACATGCACATACGGTCTCGTAACACATTATTTCTCCTCAACTATTAACAAAATCTGGCAGCAGTACAGCAGAAAGAACATCAAAAAAAAAAGTCAAATTGTGATCCTCAACTTCTATTCTATGATCTCATCTGGCACTTCCTTTTCACAGCAGTGTTCTTCACATAACTTTGAGGCAAGACACGCCCAACTTATCTGCCCAGAGAACCTTCTGCTTTGTTCCACAGGACCTTTGAACACCTACATCTCAGTGAACCAATGTTCCACAGACTACCCTTTAACACTAGACCAAATAACTACTTATTCCAGAGCTAGATGGTATTACTGATTCTGTTTCTCACCAGAGTGAAATTACAGCCCCCAAAATCATTTAACAGATATCACTTTAGATTACATTCAGTAGAGGGCAGCTGGATGCAGACTCTGTTAAACACTATAATTTCAACCTCAAACTTGAAGCTAAAACCTAGCATAATGAATGTGAAAAAGCTAATATAAAAATGAATGTAAAACTAATTCAATCAAAATCTCTTCAAAGAAAGGGGGAGGCAGTGGGTCTAACACAAAATCAAAAGACAAGTTGGAGAAAAGGAGCAATCAGAATTTCTAATCTAGCTCAAAGGAAAGTGACTCCAATATTTAGACAAAAGAGGTGTACTCTATTGTCAAGATAAGAATTCACATCATTACCCCTCACTGCCTGTACAAGAGTTCACTTGAGACTATCTGCCTCTGTACTAGCCTGGTAAATCTCATCTGATAAATAATTTCTGCTGCCAAATGCTTTGACCAGAACTGCCCTAGGCATGAACTTTAGGGAATAATAGTTCCTTAAAAAAATTCATTCTTTTAATTGTGCTAGTATTTTAATAGACATAATCACATCCATGTAAGTTATAGGGCTGTCAAAGGGACTCAGGGGTAGAGTGCACCTACTAGTTGGGGCCAGGCATAAACTAAAAATTCAATAGGTTTAACTATTAAGATACAAAGTAAAAATTCAAACTGAGGCTGTTTCATGTTCTTTACACACTCATCTTGCACCTGCCTTCAATATAAACAAACAGATCAGTGTCCTAATGTTTTTAGCCTTATTATTGTGGCTCAGTCCCTGAATGACAGGATACTTCTGGTGTGCTAATAAAAATATGTTTCTGTATCTGCAGACTCGGGAAGCAGACTTGGGCCACCCAGACTACCCAGATATCTCCATGCCGCTATGGTAAATTACTTTGTTTCAGGGACTCTAAAGGCTAGTCTGGGCAAACACCATACACAGCTCAAGATTACTTTGACATCTTCTGGAAGACATCTCTCAACACGCTTTTCTTTCAGTCTTTTCAGAATAAGCTCAAGTGTTGCTTCCTTAGATGGCTTCTTCTCCTTATGAATGACCCTGGATTCATCTTCATTTTCTTCATCTTCATGGTCTAGAGAAGAGCCAAAGCTTTTTGGAAGAGTGTTACTACGTGGACGTGACTGAGGTACAAATTCTCCATCTGAGCTTCTATGTTTTGCATCTACCAGAACCAAGAGGAAAGATTAGTGATTTTAGCTAAAATGCAACTAGGTCAAAAGAATAAACTGTAAACAAGATATACAACAGGAAAAGATACATTTAATAGCACACAGGCTCTGATAATTCAAGATTACATGAAATGTTTAAATTCTGCATTTATATATAGCAAGAGAGCTACACTATTATTCTTACAAGCAGTATTCATAGAAAGCTTACTATCAAGTAAGATGCTGTGAGAAGGATTGGAGAAAGAAGCACGGTCTTTATTTTCATGGAGCATATAATTCAGAGAAGTAAAAAGAAAAACCAAGTAATCAAATTCATAAACAAAATGATTTCAAAGAGTGCTGAGCACTATATAAAGAAGACAAGACAGAATGTTATACAGTGCTGACAAGAAGAGACTTTTGTTTGTGAGTAGGACTGATAAGGAAGGCCTTTCTGAGATAGTGACATCCTAGTTGAACACACAATAAGGAGATAACCTGATAAGGAAGAGTTAGGGGATGAACATCCCTCCCCACCTGAAGCAACAGACAGTGCACAGGCCCTAAGTGTGGCATGTTTAAGGAACAGAAAATGAGAAAGTGGTAAAGGGAGCTCAGGGCAGAGTATGCAAGATCTTGAAAGTCATGGCAAGAAATCTGGACTTTAAGTGGGAAGGAACGCCCACTGAAGGGCTCTGAGCAAGACTAACAGTTTTTAAAATGATAATTCTAGCTGCTATGAAGAAAATGGACTACAGGTCAAATAAGAGTGAAAGAAAATTGAAAAATTAGTTGGAAATCCATTTTCCTTGTTTTTATGCCAACTTGCTTGGAAACTGGCATTAAACAAGGAAATGCTTAACAAAGCTACAGGAAACAATTCCAAAGAAAAGATAAGAGACTTAAAACTACAAGAATGTAAACTCAATGACAACAAACACTGTCTTGTTCACTGCTATAAACTCATATGTCTACAAATAGTTTACACTTAAATACTAGAAATCTGGTTGAATTCAAATAAATAGACCAAAATATGATGCTCTAGATTATACATCTATAATTGGTACAGATAAATTTTAATTACTTATTTTAAAACATGGTCACTGTAACACATACCAAGTAATTATACCTTAGCAACTGCTATACTGAGTTAAAATACAGTAACCAAATACCTAGACTTAATACTTACTATTCAGTCTTTGTGGTATAGTTATGATTAGATATTCTTACCAAAAACCAAAACTGCTTAATAAATGAAATATGTTTCAGATAAACTTAATAATACCACCAATACAATCTCGGGCATCTTTCAAATGAATAGTACTAATTTAAAAAAAAAAAAAAGTAAAAATGAAAATGAGGGGGGAAAAAAAAACCCAAAACAAAGACATTTGAATAATATAATACAGTGCCACAACTCATCATACTAATAAGAAAACTTTTACTTGACAGTGTCCAAGACTTAAAAGTACCAAAATTAGAACAGGCTGACAGTGACCAGAGGGGAGAGGGGAGAGGGGAGGGAATTTCAGAAGAAAAGAAGAAGGGCTTACAGGAACAAGTATAAAGGACACATGGACAAAACCAAGGTGGGCGAGGGTGGAAAGGGGAGGGAGTAAAAGGCAGAAAACTGTACCCAAACAATTATAAATAAATAAATAAATAAATAAATAAATACTTTATATGTGTTGTAAAAAACCAAAGCACCAAAATTATAATTCTAATAAATATTATGGAGAATATTTTTTAAATAAAAATATACTACAAAAGTAGATATTTTATACCTTTAATTTGCTTCCGCAGTTTGGTAAGCTCTGTCATCCATTTTAATACCTTTGGATTAGCTGCAATATCACTATATGAAGGCTGAAAAGTTAAGGAACAGAATCACTGTCACCTTTATGGTAAGCAATAGTTATGTTAATTTATGTCAAAGTTATATTTTACAGTTTCCACAGCAGAGATTTCACTCAATCCTCATTTCTGTCTTACCTTAAGTAGATATTAAGACAGGATATTAAGTAAAAGTCTCAGAGCAGGATTTAGCAACTGGAAGAAGCCAGATTTGAATATGGATCTTCTGAATGCTTGTATAGGACTATTTCCACTTCATTTTCTGATTATTAAATTATTAGCTTAAACTTATTGTTAAATTTAAATTATTTCTTAGTGTTATTACATTTTACATTTATATTATATTTTATTTTTTTAAAGATTTTATTTTTAGAGAAGGGAAGGGAGGGGAGGGAAATAGACAGGGAGAAAAACATCAACATGTGGTTGTCTCTCACGCACGCCCCACTACGGACCTGGCCTATAACCCAGGCTTGTACCCTGACTGGGAATAAAACCAGAGACCCTTTGGATTGTAGGCTGGCACTCAATCCACTAAGCCACGCCAGCCAAGGCAAATATTATTATTTAAAATTATTAAATTAAACTCTTTTCTCCACCTCTTACCCTTCATACTTGTGGTTTTTAAGGGAGTGCCAAAGTAGCATTAATGTAATTTATAAATGTAAAGTATTCACTTTAAAAATCCTACAAGCTGTTATGCCAATGGAGACATGAAGAAAGGATGGCAAGAACACCAGTACGAAATGCAGAAGGCCAAGGATCTATAGAACCTCAGACGTGTATGATCACTACTTCTCTGGACATCTCAGATTATTAGTTCTTGCTCCCAGGAAAGAGATGGACTGACAAATCCTCTCCAAAGAGCCTCCTCTTCCCAGTTTCAACAGATTTACCTCATGCTGGCAATACTACAAACTTACCTTGCTATTTCGTTCCCTTTCAAATTGTTCTTCAAATTGTCTGATTTTTTTCTGAAGTTTTTTGACCAACTGATATGGTGTTCTGTCTTCTCTTTTTTCATCTTTTGAACTAAAGGATGATCTTCGAATCCTGAATTAAAACAAGAGGCAAACAGTATATGTTAAATTTCCAAGTTATCAACAGCGTATCTCTTATTGCCCTGATTTAACATGATACTATTACCAAGAAGTATATCCCTAACATTAAAACACAGTCATAAAAAAGAAACTTATGCCACAAAATTAGCTAACACAAGTGCTACTGAAAACAATTTGGAATCATTCAGAAGTTGTTTGGGCAGTGCAGAGCACTCTGTGCTCAAATTGCAAAGTTAAGTTTCTGACATTAAGAATCAATTTAATTGAAAGTTTTGACAACAGACGTCTGGCCAAGATGGAGGTGTAGGTAGAAACACTGTATGTACCTCCTCGCACAACTAAGTTTAAAGACAGCAAAGTTTTAGTAACTAAAACACAACCAAAGCACAGAAAATTGAACCCTACCAAAGTAGGACAACAATAAACCATTCAGCCAGACCGGTAAGAGGGGCAGAGTCAGCAACTAGTGGAGCAGGGTTGTGCAGGAAAAAGTGGCCAGACTGACCCAGGAGTACAGGCAGCAATTGTCAGATCCCAGGCGTGAGGTGGCAAGAGGCAGACCCAGTGGGGGCGCCAGGTGGCTGGCTGACTGCGGTCACACATTCACACTCAGATAAACCAGGCAAAGGAGCAAGCAGTGAAACAGACCATGCAGGCTAGGGCCCCAGCAACGGGAATTAAAGCCTAAAAGACCAATTGGGAAAACTTTCAGGGTCGAGGTCCTGGGAGAAGCTCCCAGGCTCACAGAGAGTTTGTTGAAGAGACCCACAGGGTCCTGGAGGGTGCACGGGCCCACACACCCAGGAGCCAGCACCAGGGGGGCCTGGTTTGCTTGCAGGAAGCAGCAGAGGGGACCAAAATCCGAGAGAGAGAGAGAGAGAACGAGAGCGAGCACAAACAGACACCATTGCCCCTCTCTGACCCTGCCCCCACATACAGTGTCACAACCCAGTGACTGGGTCACCCTGCCCTGGTGAACACCTAAGGCTCCGCCCCTCATACATAACAGGTGTGGACAGACCAAAACATTATGGCTCAAATGGAAGAACAAGTCAAAACCCCAGAGCCAATACATTTAAACAACCAAGAGATAGCCAACCTATCAGATGCACAGTTCAAAACACTGGTGATTAGGTTGTTCACAGAACTGATTGATTTTAGTCACAAATTAGAGGAACAAATGAAGGCTAAACTAATTGAAATGAAGGGAAATGCACAGGAAAGCAACAGAGATGGAAAGGAAACTGGGACTCAAATCAAGGGAGTAGACCAGAAGGAAGAAAAAAATGACCAGACAGAAAAGAATGAAGAAACAAGAATTCAGAAAAATGAGGAGAGGCTCAGGAACCTCCAGGACATCTTTAAATGTTCCAACATCCGAATTATAGGGGTGCCAGAAGGGGAAGAGGAACAGCCACAAGTGGAAAACTTATTTGAACAAATAATAAAGGAGAACTTCCCCAACCTGGCAAAGGAAATAGACTTCCAGGAAATCCAGGAAGCTCAGAGTCCCAAAGAAGTTGGACCCAAGAAGGGACACACCTAGGCGCATCATCATTGTATTAGCCAAGATTAAAATGAAGGAGAGAATCCTAGAAGCAGCAAGAGCTAAGGGGACAGTCACCTACTGTCAGCTGATTTCTCAAAAGGGACCTTACAGGCAAGAAGAGGCTGGAAAGAAGTATTCCAAGTCATGAAAACCAAAGACCTACAACCAAGATTGCTCTATCCAGCAAAGCTTTCCTTTAGAATGGAAGAGCAGATAAAATGCTTCTCAGATAAGGTCAAGTTCAAGGAGTTCATCATCACCAAGCCTTTATTATATGAAATGTTAAAGGGACTCATCTAGGAAAAAGAAGATAAAAAACATGAACAGTGAAAGGACAGCAAACTTACAGTTATTAATAGCCACACCTAAAACAAAAGCAAACTAAGAGGACAGCTAGACCAGGAATGGAACCATAGAAATGGAGATCCCATGGAGGGTTAGCAACAGGGGAGTGGGAGGAGGAGAAAGAGAAGGGGGAAGAAGGTACAAAAAATAAGTAGCATAGATGGCAGGTAGAAAACAGACAGGGGGAGGAGAAGAATAGTACGGGAAATATAGAATCTAAAGAATTTGTGACACATGGTCATGAACTAAAGGGGGGAATGGGGGGAGGGAGTGTGCAGGGGGGAGGGTAATAAGGGGAGAATGGGACAACTGTAATGGCATAATCAATAAAACATATTTTTATAAAAAAAGAAAGTTTTGACAACAAGAACAATAAGGGGTGGTGAGCTCCACTTGCTGCTTCCCTTCCAGAGTTCTGTATTTCAATCATGAAGATTAAGTGAAAAAATATATCCTGAGAAAATTTCTATTAGACAGCAAATCACAAACTGTATACCTCAACAAACCTAGAATTTAGAAATCAAAAAAATTAAAAGTTACAAAAATGTGCTTTATGAAACAGGAGAGAAAGAAATGCAGGTCCAGGGAATTAAATCTCTCAAAGGATTTGGGTACCTAATAGGAATCACCTCACATAGGTACATAAAAAAATCACATACCTAGCAAAAGAAAGTGCTTTAGATGAGGAAGCCAACGTTTCCGGATCATGAAGGAAACGCTGGCTTTGCCCAAAATCTAAACTACGGTGTGATAACACTGGAGGACAGTCCTCTTCCAGGGGGTGATGATTCATTCTTCCAGCTTGTGGAGACAGCTGAGCTTCTCCAGACTCAGAGTCTTCCTGCCAAGACTTAAAAGCAGGAAATGGCTCTGTAAATCAAACACAAAGAACAGTACCATGGGTCTCTGGTTTCCACATGGAATAAAGGTCACACAGTATCAGCTATATGTTCTGTAACTCATATCATTATGTGGTGGTTCACATAATATTTATAATACTTTTTAAAAAAGGAAAATATATCAGGATCTTCATAAAACCTAATAGAGTTTAAAACCACCTGAGTTTCATTTTTCAGCCCAGAATTCTATTTAAATTTCTGAACTCAGTCACAAAGCAAAAAAGGACACTGTCAAGCTCTTTAAAATGATATCAAATGTTATTTTTCAAGTAGGGAAAGTCCTCATTTAGAAACACCCAAAAGTCCTTAGTTAGGAATTTAACTTAGCCAAAAGCTGCCAGTGGAACAAGCGCCCCTTACAGTCAAGGGGCTGTGTTAAGAAGAAGTGGAATTTAGGAAGAACATTCACCAAATGAAGTTCTTGCAAAAGAATTCTAACATTTCCAAACAAGTGGCTAACCCATCTAACAGCAACTGGCCTCCAACATTAGACTGTGGTGGTTACCTTCTGTTGCAAGATTCCTGTACTTAATACACATTTTAATAATTAAACACCCAACAATATTATCAAGACATAATTTAATAGCAATAGTTTTTCTTAAGTTTTTCTTTTATTGTTTGTTCTGTAAATTCTTAAAAAAAAAACCATGTTGATATATATTTAATATCTTTGCACATACAAGGTTTAATTACACATAACACATAGAGATAAACACAGAGCGCACAAGCATACTCCAAATATAAAATTAACTTCAGGTGTCACTGGAGTCTGTGGGGGGAGGAGAGACACTTTTCACTTTTTCATCTACACATTAACTTTATTTATAACTACAGTTTAAAACTTTGATGCTGTATCTATTAACAATAATGAAAGTAAGTATTTTTGGATGCAAAGATGGCTTGACAGTGTCAAAAATCAGGAATAGAATGTTTTCTTTCTCTTCACACAATAGCTAAGATTGCAACTTTAGTAATTTAGTTTTTTTACTTTACACATTAGCAATTTAAAGATTACGTTTTTTCCAGGGTAATGAAAACATAATTTAGTTAGTTTTTAAAGCCATGATTAATCTGATAACTAAAAATTTAATACAAAGCGTGCAATCCCACAATAAACCCAGCAATAAAGTGATTTTCAGAACCCTTGTACCTGCTTCCCAGCAAATAAGTAACTAGTAATAAACATTTAACGAGAAATCTCCTATTTTAAGAAAAAAGAAAAGTAATAGAAACAATTTTTCTGGGTACCATTTTTAACCCAGACCAGTTTTCCTACTACATGGGGACAGCAGGAGAAGGGCTAAGAAGAAAGGCAAAGAAAGTGAACCATAAAGAGGCAAAAAAACTAAACTATGGTGAACCATACTTACCCTCCCCATCTCTCTGCAGATGCATTGTTTTGAAATCAATGAGGGGAAAAGTGATAGGGCATGACGCTAATAAAATGGAAAAAATGGCAAAAAATACTAAAGTGAACACACAGCACAGTCAGAACAAACCATACACATAACTAACACAAAGCCAAAGATACCAAAAACATTTCCCTAAAACCAGTTAGGCATTCAGCTCAAAAACTTTATTCAAAGAAATTACTACTAATGAAAACTTTAAAAACAAACACAAACATACATTTCCATTTAGGCAAGGCAAAAAAATCAAAGTAGTACTGTTTTCTTAAAATGCAAACATAAAACTAAAGAAATGGAAACTCTTAAAAGTGGTACTATTTGAAGCTTTCAGTATAATCAATTTAACAGAAAAATATCTCCCACTGATTGCACTTTGAAAAGATCCTATTGTTTTCCATTCAATAATTAGCAGGAGAGAATGTGAAACAAAAATGTCGTCCACTTCCATTAAAAGCCAAGACCTTTTGAAGAGCTGCTACAAATTCATCCTGGTGGGTAGATATGGTATGTGCTACCTGCTTGTGAATATTAAGAGTCACACTCAAACAAGGCATGCCTCTGATTCCAAGTTAGCTAAGGTATAAAGTAACTCAGCCTCTTAAGAATTTTATTTAGAATATCTTAACTCCTTGTTGTAGAAAATCAATCTTTGTACTGGTGGCAAAGTGGGAAGGAACATCATGGTCTGCTAATTGGCACTCTCCCAAGCACATACAGTGCTCAAGTCTAAGAAATTCACTCAGTTGTCTATTACCCTTTGCTCTCTGACCCCTATTCCTGGAAGTGCCACAAGGAGGCCTGTGTGGACTTGTCAAAGCTAATGAGCAAGAAGGATAATAAGGGCAGCTCAGGCACTGAAAATCAGGGATCAGTAGTCCATAGTTATTTTCCTTCCATATCACAAGCTATTAAGGGGTGGGTTCTGACAGAAAGAAAAGAGAGCGCAGCCATTAGGTTCCCTTTGGGGAAGTAAGTCTCCAGAAAGCTGAAGCTAGACAGACAATGTCCTATCTTCTCAAACATTGAAAAACAATTGCTCTTCTATGCTTAACACTTAAATAGAGGACTTTCAGGACTGTAATGGGCTTCATTCTCTAAGAAGTGTTCATTAAGGCCTTTGTCAGAATGCAGCCTTATCTTTCAGAGACTCCTCTCCCATGGCTGCTCCAGGAATGGTCTGCAGACCACCACTCCTTTTCAGCAACTATATCAGGAGAAAAACTTAGAGGGACATTTGATCTTCACTGCCCCCAGGATAACATCTCCTAACTCTGGGGAGCATCTTCATGAATTCTAAAGGTCCTGAATAACCCAGAACAAAGCAAATGAAAGACAACTTCCTGACTTGTGTATCAGTCCAAATTAAGACACATAATATTCTACTGGGCATGACAAACATCTAGACAAAAAATACAGGGGGAAAGAGAGGACAGCAGTATAAAGGCTGGCACAGACAATGTCTTGGGACTTTAAAAACTATTTCTTAAACATAAATATGGGTATATAAAAACACTCCAACTATAATCAGATGAATAGACTTGAGGCAGCAAAAGGAGTCTGTGGTAGTGGTACTGCAGTTCCTCTTGCTACTGCCACTATAAGGGTTTTGCTAACTTCCCAAAGGTGAGATAACCAAGGGATCTTCATCCACATGAACAAACATGAAACTTTATTTAAGATTCCTGAGTTGTCTCATTGTCTCTTTATCAAGGAAGATGATGTATGATCCAAAAGGCCTCCTGGGTCAAATATGTTGCTTGCTTCCACTCCCCACTCCAACATTTTATTTGAAAGTTTACAAATATACAGGCACGTTTAAAGAATTTTACACTGAACATCCATATATCAATTATCTAGATTCTACCACTGACATCTGATTATACTTGCTTTATAACACTTATCTATTCCATTAACCATCTTATTTATTCTTGAATTTTGAAGTAAAATGCAGATATCAGCACAGTTCCCCATAAACACTTTAACATGCAAATCCATCACTGGGGTTCAATATTTATTTAGTTTTCACTCCTTTTGATAAAAATGGAAAACATATAATAAAATCCAAGTTTTAAGTATACATTTGCTGAGCTTTGACAAATACATATACTGATGTGTCTTGCTTTTTTCATTTAAATTCAAACTTCTCTCCTCTGTAAAAATTGCTAGGAACCTGCTCCCAAACTTCATAACACAACCTAATACAGGGAAGATATAGTACAGTATTTGCATAGAAATGCCCCCGAAGATCATTTTTTAAAAAAATATTCCTGATGATCATAAAGAAGAGGGAGCTATATATAAGCCACCCTCTTTAAACTTTGTTTATTTATTTATAAGGGAAAGGAGGGAGAAAGAGGGAGAGAAACACTGATGTGAAAGAGAAACATCCATCAGCTGCCTCTCATATGCACCCCAACCAAACTGAGCCATTCCAGTCAGGGCAAGCTTCCTCTTTTAAAGTGGTAAGACCCCTAGGCACTAACATACTGGACTTTCAAAGACTGGTCAGTATCACCTAGTTTAACAATTAACAAAAGCCTATCCTAGTAGCTTGATTTTTTTAGTCAGTTCTAACACCCATCTTCAAAGCTAATGGATCAGATAAAACATAAGAGATAGTTGTTCCATAATCTCATTAGTACATTTGAGTAAAAACACTCACTCACTCTTATATGAAAAAGAAAAAAACCAGAAAATCAAAATCAATAAGGTTGTCCAGAAAAGGGCAGTAATCTCATTATTGCTTTGGGGAATTTCGGTTACAAAGAGCATTATTAGGAAAATATGTGTGGGTGAAATTACCTTCCCATTTATCACCATCAGAAACGCTCTTCAGATCTAGATGTGGAATTTGGACACATGCTGCTTCTCCCTGAATTCCAACACTTTGATCTCCCAGTGCTTCTGATTCAGGGTTGGCATTCAAATCACATATCTTGCTATGAGAATCCTGAATTTTAAAATAAAAGAATACATTCACAACCAGGACACTTTTCATACACAGCTTAAAGACAACCAGCACATATACCTGTGGAGTCTTCATTAGTTTACTGTGCCTGTCCCACTCCCACCATCCAAACTATTTTCAAATATAAATTGCAGTTTTATAATATGTCTTACTGGGAGACAAAGTTTGGATCACAAATTCAGGAAAGTGTTTTCATAACTAAATTCTTGTAAACAAAAGTAGCAAATTAAGTGCTACTTTAACTGTACAACATTATTAAGAATACCTATATTAAACCTCCTTGAAACCTATATAACTCAAGAGTTAAAAGCCAGATATAACTGGTAGATTAAGCCTAGTCAAATTTTTAAGAACCGTAAGAGAAAAATAATTCTTACCAGAATCAAGTGTGACAACTGATCACTGTCAAATGACAAATACTCTTTCCTAAAAATACAAATAAAGTTATTAGTTCTTTAAGAATAAATAGGTTACTCTCATTGCATATTGCTTACCTAGGTTCCTCTCTTCCCCATACAGTTAGCATTTACAAGGTAAGAGAAGAATGACAACTAGGCACATGCCCATTCTTTGGAGCCCTGTATCTGGAAATCACACACTACTGAAGAGATCCACAGAAACACTTCAGGTTAGAAAAATTAAATAACATTCATCACCCTCCCACATGAGCACACACAAAACCAACAATAACCTTAAAATAAAATCCATAATACACAAAAACCAAAAGGATCGAATGTATAATGAAAAAGAGTTTTAAAAACAAATATTAGCTTTTACCAAATAGTTTTATACTCCCCCACTCTGGGATATTTTTTTTCTTTTAAAGATGATTTTTAAAGGTATAGCTATGTCCTATATTTTAAATCTAATTGTGTTCTATCACAGTCAAAGCAAGTTTACTACTTCTAAAGCTCTCACTTCTCAAAATATAATGATAACATATAAGCTGAAAAAATTTTTAAATTTATATTCACCTCTTATTTCACCAACAAAACCACCCCTATTTAGAACAACTGTGACAGCAAGCTGTCACAAATTATCTCTACCTATATGACCAGTCAACCAAGCATCTAATATCACAGCAGGTTATCAATATACCTACTGTGGGAAAGTTCTCCCTAAAAACTCTGTGGCACTGTACAATGATACACGAAGGTGCTGCTTCTACCCTGCCAAAACAGAGTGTGCATTCAGAAGACAGGTCGTGATCTAAACATGGCAAGCTATCTCCTCATTTACCAATGACCTTATTCTTATTGAGGATGAGAACAGCTAAATTCCCTTGCAAGTTTAAAGGCTTTCCTTTGCTTAGAGTCGGAGCAAGCGGTGGAATGAGCTAAATTCTACCCTGACAGACTAGAAGACCTAATCACCTAAATTCGAGAAACATGAGTGTTAAACATACAACCTTGTAAAATCCACCTAACCAAGAACTCTTTGGATCTAAAAACAAGTTTGCTAACCTATACACAAGTTGAAGAGGAAAGAGTTTATTCCAAAAAGATTGGGTCCTCACTACTTGGATCCTTATTGTTCTACCAAATCCAGATGTCATCATTCTGGGGATGCCTGTTTATGCTGTTAATCTTACATCTTCAGCCCATATCTCCAATACTCCCTGGGCTGGAAGAGGATCATTCCTGCCTCCTGAAAGGAAGCACAGGGAACTGCTGTGAGCAGAAAATCTGCGGACCTTCAGAGGAGAGGGGTGGTCCAGAGATGGGGCTCTAAAGAATTTACTTACCCTCAGAGAATAGGTTTCCTACTCACAATTAAAAGAGACAATGGCATTATCGCCAAGTTTAATAATGCTGTTTGGAATTTCTCAGTATGTACAACCTAGTCTGCAACTTTATTACTGATTTGTTTTCAGAATATCAATTATCTTTCCGAAGAAAGTTACAACACGCTTCTAAGCAACATCTTAAAGAGTCATAAAAAGGGAAACAAAATCCAAAACCTACATGGTTACTTAAAACATTCTAGAAAGCTTCTGTTCAAAAGGACTCTTTCTACTGAGTATCTATGGAGACTACAGATGGCTGAGATATTCATTGTCTCAAGGAATCCCCTTCCCATTACTGCTGACCAAGGAGGTAAACAAGCACCAACTGCGTAAGATGGTTATGCTAAGTGAAGTAAATAAGGAGATAAAAGAAAAAACGAAAAACGTATGATTTCACTCTTATGTGGTATATAAAACAAAATGCAACAAACAAACTGACAAAACAAACACATAAATACAGACAACAGAATGGAGGTTACCAAAGGAAAAGAGGGAAGGGAAAAGCAAATTGGGAAAAGAGGATCAAATACTGGTAACAAAAGGAAACTAGACTTTAGTGAACACGCAATAAAGTATATAGATATTGAATTATAATGTTGTATACCTGAAACTTATATAATGTTACTAACTAAAGTTACCTCAATTTAATAAAAATAATTTTTTAAAAAAGTCATTACTGGTACATACCAAGAGGAGGAGGAACAAAAACATCCTAAACATATCTGTGCAAGCAAATATGCTACAATCTTTCAGTTAGTCATCCACAGCTCCAAGACTATGATACACTGAAAGGTGTATTCAGAGTATCAATAGATCCCCACCCTGGCCAGGTAGCTCAGCTGGTGAGAGCATCCTCCTGATACACCAAGGTGGTGGGTCTGATCCTCCATCAGGACACATACAAAAATCAACCAATGAACACATAAATAAGTGGAACAACAAGCTGATCTCTCTCACTCTTTCTCTCCTTTCCTCTCTCTCTAAAATCAATTTTTTTTAATGTCAATAAATTCCCACTTGTTCTAGTCAAGTGAAAGTTTTAAGTGTCTCCGAGGCATGTTGTTCATTCCTCTGAATGTTTTCCAAGTTGTAACTAATGTCTGTTTGGACCTACACCCCTTTGAAATTAATATGCTTATGCTTACCATTAAAACAAGAACCTCGGTTCTTCAGATTATCTAAAATATGCTATAATAGAATCATATAAAAATTTCACCCCCAAATTTAAGAACTCCAATTCTCAAAATGGTTACTTAATGAGGAACAAGAGAAAATGCTTACCTCTCACGGCAGCCGTCTTCACTATCCCCATGGTCACCACATGGCTCTAACAGTATACCTACAGACTGCTAAAAAGAACACCACTGCATTAATGGAGCTCCTAATATTCATATATGAGAAGAAGTTTCCAATCTAAAGTAGGGTAGCAGATTATAAATTATTCAAATGCCCCTCTTTAAATACTATTTACAATAGTCTATAGGTGTTGGAATCTCTTTTTACAGAGAATATTTTATCTTCCTCAAAACTTGAGTCACGTGTTTTACGTGTACGTATGGCTAGATGTGTAAAATGAGGACCCTGCATTTCTCATTTCCCACTAAGTAACAGGTACTGCTACTACCACACTATGACATTCTTTCCCCCTCAGAATTTCTGTCTCCAAAAACGATGGTCTTATGGTCCCAACTTGCCAATTGCTGCTTCTCCTCCTCCTCAGCCACAAACAGAAGTTGGTAACAGGGGAATCATGTAGTCCACCAGATCCCTTTATAAAATTTATTTGAAATAACTGTGAAGCTCAGAAACATGTAAGAACTCTTCTCCATTTCTTAATGGGCTTAAGTAACACCATCCCCTTTCTATTCCTCCCCAAAATGCATACCTACCAGGTCTAACACAAATGTCCAGTGCATCAAGTGCATCTCTACAAATCATGCAACCTTTTTTAGGGTTTTTGATCACCATTTCTAAAATCAACAAAAGGTTCAATTCTTCTTAGATTCTTAAGAAACTACCACTGGTCCAGTTTTGTTTAATATGAAAGACAGTCCATAATTATCTGAAAAGAGCTACTAAAATACTTTTTCCTTTTCAAATGACATATCTCTGTAAGGCTAAATTGTCCTCACATACTTCAAAGGAACCTACAGCAACAGACTGAATGCAGGCAGAAGCAGATATGAGAATCCAGCTAACTTCTATGAAGTCATACAGGCATTTACAACATTTGTACAAACCATGCTGTTCCTCAAAATAAAAAATTTTAAAAAGCTGTTTTTATTAAAAAGCAACCTATTTAAGTAGACTAATAAACATTTTTTAACTTTTCAGTTTTCATTTCTAATACAGTAAATATTGACAGACATACAACAATAGCTTTATGGCATCCTCAATAACTTTAAAGAGTATAACAAGATCCTGAGACCCAAAGCGTGAGAACCACAGGTATCTAGAAATAGACTTCAGCAACCTTCACACTCTAGAATACAGTACCTTCATTTTTGAATATGGAGGTTTCTGGATATATGAAATAATTATTACCCAGACCCAATAATTAAAATGAGCCTTGATATTTTATGCAAAGAACCAAATTAAGTCCCAGCTCTACCTTCCTCGTTATAAGTATGAGCATAATAATAATAATTTATTCGCCCATCTCAGTTATTGGGAAAGAATCAAATAAATAGCTTATAAGAAAAAATATAAAGTTCTATTACAAAACCATACTATTACATCACTAAGTCTTACTCAACCTACAATCCTTTTTACTATGATACAATTGAAATGAACTATAAAAACTGATATATTTAATACCCACATACCCTCCAGAGAGAAATTAGGCAAAAAAAATACTTAAACAAATGGTGAAAAGTAGCAAATGAAAAGGCAATTGTAGGCAATAAAAAAGAAAAATGTAGTGACAGAAGTAAAAGATGACTGACCAGCAGTGAAGCAAGCAGATGACGTTTAGAGTCAGGTACCGAACTGTGATCCATATCATGCCCCAAAGAAAAGTGAGTTACTAGAGTCAGGTTAGACTTCATACATAACAGGCATATGGCCAGAATTCTATGTAATGACAGGGAAATATACAATACTTTCTTTAGAAACTAAAATATGCTTCATCACCTGAAGAAGTTTTACTTGCTCAGAATTCATGCTACATAAAACATTCTTCCTTTGTACATGGGTAGAGGAGAACTTATTTTTTTCCTAAAATATCAGCTAGCAAAATAGCCCATATTTTTTTCCCTATCCTTCACCACAAATAGTGAGATCCTCAAAAGGAGGTCTAAGGCACTCGGTCTCAATTCAAGTAAGTCAATAAGTTCTGGTGGTGGCAGCAGCCAATAATAGTGGGAGCAGCAAGTACAACACAATCATACTGCCAGTGTCAGGGTGTCAAACTCATTTTCACTGGGGGCCACATCAGCCTTGTGGTTGTCTTCAAAGGGCCAAAATAACTTTAGGACTGTATAAATGTAACTCTCCTTAACTGTTAAGAAGCTGAAATTACATTCAGCCCTTTGAAGGCAACCGCGAGGCTGATGTGGCCCCCAGTGAAAATGCGTTTGACACCCCTGTCTTAGGGGCTGTCAGAGCTGACTGCCAAGAGGTAATTAAAAGCCTGATGGGCATTTCCAGTAATCTCTCTGGTCTCCTTCCACTCCTTAGCCATCCATAATTGGTGCTTCCACATTACTTGGTTCTGTATCTTACCATCTCCAACACCCACCTAGTTTTGCAGTAAGGGCATGCTAATTACTTCTTTTAAATAGGCTAAATACCCACCACTCCATACATTTCATACACATCAATCTAGCCCAATTTCTTCCACTGAATTAATGTGGTCAACACTGAAGAGGTCTCAACAGCAAAAGAAACTATAAAAATAAAATGAAAAGGCAAAGCTACAGAATGGGAGACAATATTTGCAAATCATGTATCTGATAAGGGGTTAGCATCCAATATATACCAAGAACCCGTAAAACCCAATAGCAAAAAACAAACCAATTAAAAATGGACAGACCCAGCTGGTGGGCTCAGTGGATTGAGTGCCAGCCTGTGAACCAAAGGGTCACTGGTTCGATTCTCAATCAGGGCACATGCCTGGGTTGCAGGCCGTGTCCCTTGTAAGAGACACACAAGAGGTAACCACACACTAATTTTTTTTGTAAGATTTTTTTATTTAATTATTTTTCAAGTACAGTTTTCTGTCTCACACACTAACATTTCTCTCTTTTTCCCTCCCTTCCCTCTCTCTAAAAATAAATAAAATCTTTAAAAAAATAAAATACAAAATAAATAAATAAAAATGGGCAAAGAATCTGAATAGACATTTTTCCAAAGACACAGATGGCCAACTGCTACACCAAGTGGTGCTCTACACTACTAATCTTCAAGAAAACACAAATCCAAACCACAATGATAGTACCTCATACCTGTTAGACAGCTATAATCAAAAAGATAAGAAATAACAAGTGTTGGTGAGGATGAGAAAAGGAAAACCCCAGTGCACTCTTGGTGAGAATATAAATTGGTACAGACACTACTATAGAAAATAGTATGGAAGCCAAAAAATTTAAAACAGAACTACCAAATGATTACCAGCAACTCCACCTCTAGGCATTTCTCTGAAGAGAACAAAAATACTAAACTGAAAAGATATCTGCACTCTCATGCTCACTGCAGCATTATTTACAATAGCCAAAACATGGAAACAACCTACATGTTCATCAATGGATGAATGAATTAAAAAATTGTAGTGTATATATACAATTGAATATTATGCAGGCATAAAAAAGGAAATCCTGCCATCTGTGACAACATGAATGGACCTTGAGAGCACTATGTTAAATGAAATAGGTCAGACAGAGAAAGATAAACACTGTACAAACTTCTTAAGAAATAAGTAAGGCATGATGACTATAGTTAATAATACTCTAGTGTATATTTAAAAGGTGGTGAGAGTAAATATTAAAAGTCTCATCACAAGAAAAAAATTTAACTGTGTGTGATAATGGATGTTAACTAGACATGTGATCACAGTACATACATACATTGAATCATTATGCTATACACTTGGAACTAATGTTATTTGTCAATTATATCTCCATTTTTAAAAACCAAAATGAGAGAGAAAGATTGGGGTATAAAGCAAAATTTAAAATGTGACTGAGTAGTTGTTTCCAGTCAGAGGTTTTGAGTATTTCTGTTAACTTAAAACAACAAAAACAAAAACAAAAAAAGCTCCTATGAGATCTCACAATATAGTACAAGTCAAATTGACATCCATCTCTTCCTCTTAGATATCTGCTAGAGTTTCTTAAACACTTCTGGCCTTAAGTTCAAAAGGAGGTAATTACATGCCAGAAGTCTCAGTGTTTAGAAGATATAAATAACTGTACACTTAGTCGGACACAACCAATGAAGGCCTGCTAAACCTGAAATGAACTGTTTCTGTGAGTCTACTGATAAGACCAAGTATTTTCATGTGAATCTAATCAGGCTATTGATTTTCAGACTGTTTCGATCCCCAAAGCAGTACAAATTACTGTACAACCTGTACCTATTTAAAAATTTACAACCTATCTCATTATACCAATACAAAAATCCTAAATACTTAACTACAGAATTCAATAGCACATTAAAAAATATACCAATTTGCAGAAGACTTATCTGATAAGACTGCTATTTGAAATAAACAAAGAACACTTAAAACTCTAACAGAAAACAACCTGATATAAAAAATGGGCAAAAGACCTGAACTCAGCCAAATATACAGATGGCAAATAAGCATATGAAAAGATGCTGATCATTAAGTCATTAGGGAGTCACAAATTAAAATGAGATACCACTACACACCTACTAGAATGGCCAAAATCCAAAATACTGACACCACCAAATGCTGACAAGGATGTGGTTCAACTTTCACTCACTGCTGGTGAATGAATGAGAAACACACTCACTTTATAAAGGCATTCAGTTCATAATAAAGACAGCATTTCAAATCAGTGAGGCAAGATATTCTATAAATTCATGTATTAGAAAAACTAGGGTAAATATCTACGAAAAAAGCTAAATTCATTCTTCATACCTTAACAAGAAATTCCCAATAAGCCAAGTATTTAAATGTGAAAAATGAAACCAAAGAAGTATTTAAGAAAGTTAGTTTAAAATCTGAGATTATGAAAGGCCTTTTTAACAGTGACATAAAATCTAAAATCTTGTTTAAAATGCTGATAAAACTGAATATTATCAATTAATCACCTTAGTAACAAACTGGAAATAAATATTTGCAACTGATCACAAAAACAGGGAAGTGGGGCTGTTTCCTTAATAAATAAAAAGTGCCTACCAAAAAAAAGGAAACACACAAAAATGGTGCAAAAGATATAGAAAACTAAAAGTAGAGATAACGCTTAACATTTCTATAGAAATGTTCATGAAAATTACAACATACAAATTTCCCTTCCCAGGCTGTAATTTAAAAATCTGCTACTGTTGAATAAAGGGTTCATGAAATAGGTACTCCTACAAATGGCTAATTGATAGTATAAATTGTTTCAATGGAAGGCCATCTGGCAATATACAGTAATATTACAAATGCTCATACTTTATGACCCAAAATTCTGCTCCTATAAATTTATCCTAAGATAGGTTTGTATGAGGTAAAATGGTGTATGTATGAGGCTATTCACTGCAGCGGTTTTTGATAGGATGGTCCTTTTTATAGTTTTATTATAGTCAATGAGGTGGAGAGGAAATTAATATAGATAGGGATGGGAAGGTGACTTCTATATATGTTTGCAGCTTTTAAATTTTTGACTGACTATCCCTTTTCAAAAGACAAATACATAAAAAGTATATTTTAAGAATCTGTAAGACAAAAATCAATTATCCACACACAGAGCATTTAGTCACCAAACATTCCTTAAAAGTGGTAGTAAGCTAAGAATGATTTTACATTTTTTAATGGCAGGGGGAGATCAAAATACCAATATTTTGTGACATGTGCAAATCAAGGGAAATTCAAATTTCAGTGTCTATAAATAAAGTTTTATTGGAACATAGCCATGCTGTACTGTTTATCTATCTTCTATGGCTGTTTTCATGGTACAACTGCAGAGTTGTATAGCTGTGACAGACTGTGAAGGCTCACAAAACCTAAAATATTTACCATCTGACCCCTTAGTAAATAGTTCACTGATCCCTTCTTCTGTGCAGGCTTCCAGCTTCTCTGGACTCTAGTCACTTTCCATCTAAGCCACTAGCATCATGCTATGTCACACCACATGTCCAACTCTTACTTCCCTCTCATGGCAACTTCTTCACTTTGTTCTCACTTCTACTGAGCCAGCTTCAAGGCCTCATTTCAAGTTTCCAATCCACTCACTGATCATGTACTCTGCACCTGTGGCCAACTACTAACAGCTATTTTATCAATGCTCTTGCCAACAGGAAACAAGTTAACAGTTGGTTTTCTGTCCTCCAGACAGGCAAATTCTAAATGATAATGTCAAATATGTAACACTGCTTGAGTTTGATCACTACAAACACGCCATCAAACTTCAGCTAGAGACCACTAGACCACTGATACTCAAGTACTACCAAACTCGCTTCTATCTGGTCTCTGGTCTCTGTGATTTCACTCCATGAAGGTTCCCACAAAACTTCAACCAGTTTCTTCAAACCCCAAACCCTATTCCTATCTTCTCACCCTCTGAAAATGAGGCATTTCACTTTATAATGGTCAAAACCACCTGGAGTAAACCCTCCAAACTTCTACTTCACAAAACATTGTGTATCTCCCCTTCAACAGAGGATTCAAGGAGCCTTTCCTATGTAGGAATAGTCACTCAGTCTGTGCCCTGAATCGTCATCCCTCCATCTCTTTCCCCTAAGCCCTCTCCATGCAATAGTCCAGTAATTACCCTGTTTTTCTCATACTTTTTCATTCTCTCCCTACTAGTGACGGATTCCTATACTCCCAATCAACATGTTCAGAACAACACAAAAACTCTTCCAAAGCCAGACTGCTTCATCTGTTTGCTTTTATTTTCAATGCCAAAACTTATCCAAAAGGCATTTCACTTTGCTGCCTCTACATGCTCATTTGAATCTCATTCCCCTACCCTTAACTTCAGCCTTCTTCCTTAAAATCCACTACCTATCAAATCTCCTTTTGTTTTACCAATAATTTCTATCACTAAATCCAATGAATTTCCTTTCATTATAAGTTTTTCATTTAAATTATTTGATCAAAAATAATAGAAATCTAAGAGTAAACTGAAGAAAAATCATTCATTATCCCATCAGCCACAGATGTCCAGTATAAATATTTTGTTGTATTTCTTCACCTTTTATCAGTATCTTTCTTCTTGTCAATATCACACAAATAGGAACTACATTAGTTCTGATACAACAATACCCCATTATGTGGATATACCATAATTTATTTGACCCCTCATAGTTAACAAAAACTTTTTATATTTTCTACTGCAAATAAATCCCCATAAAAATTCTAGTAAATAAATCTATACATGTATCTCTGATTTGTGTGTATTTTCTTAGGACACAGCCCTAGATTCTGAAATTTCTAAGTAAAAAGTTTTAAGTCCTTTTGTTCTTATTGTCAATACAGTTTTTCCAAGGAGTTTATAGTGGCTTGTTCATTCCCAATGCCTATGGTCTAAGACTACCTATCTCCCGTTACCCTCACCAATGATGATGTGAGAAGCATCAGTCGGATAACTCCTGTACCCGCCCAGACCAGGGATCGGATCCACAACCTAGGTATGTACCCTCACTAAGAATCAAACCTGTAACCTTTCAGTTATGGGACAATGCTCCACTGAACTGAGCTACACCTGCCAGGGCTATTCCATACTACTTTTGATATTTAAAATAATTCTCTAACATTGGTATTACCCCCTACTTATCTACAGAAAACAGAAGCTCAGAGAACTTAATGAGATTTGACTGAAGACATACTGCTATTGAGAGATGAAGCCAGAATAAACCTCAATTGGTTGATTCTAAATTCCTTATACCTACTTTAGTTTATGGTTTAGAATAAAAACATGCTGAAGGAAACTTCCTTATCAATTAAGTATTTTATCTTACAAAGTGTTACCAAAACTGAACTTTGAGCCCTGGCTGGTGTAGCTCAGTGGACTGAGTGCCGGCTATGAACCAAAGGGTTGCTAGTTCAATTCCCAGCCAGGGGACATGCCTGGGTTACAGGCCAGGTGCCCAGTGGGGGCCATGTGACAGGCCACCACACATTTAATGTTTCTCTCCCTCTCTTTCTCCCTCCCTCCCCTCTCTCTAAAAATAAATTTAAAATCTTTAAAAAAGCAGACACACAAAAAAACTGAACTTTGAAAGTCATCTTAGAAAGATGTTGCTTTGTTATTGAAATTATGTTAAAAACAATGTTACTACTACTACTAATTGTGGCAGTGAAAATAATTTACTTTTAAAATGATATTCGTGGACTTTAATTATAAAAAGATTCTACATTCTTCAGAAAAAATCTGGGAAATAGAGAAAAACTTTCACAAGAATAAAATTCAACCACAATACCTCCAACCACCTCAGCTAACACTATAATGTGTTTCTTCTCAGAAAATATTTTGAAGTAAGGCATTTTATACCTACTTCTCTACCCAATAATGGTCTCTGACCTCTACCAAGAAAATACATGTTCTTGAGACTTAGAATCAACAAATACATTAGCAAAGATGGTGAACTATAGCTGTTGGTATCAAAGGAACACATGAAGTACTCCAAGTTGTATGTCTACCACATCTAACAAAGTTTTTTTTTAAGTCTTTGCATTTCTTACCTGGTTATCTTCTTCATCCTCAAATATAAAATCTTGCTGCATAACTTCACTGTCCAAATTAGTGCCAGCGACAGGTTCTGAACAGCCTCTATTACTTTCACTGGTATTAATATCATCAGCGATATCAAGCCTAGTAGTGACGATTAAAAAATCAGATCAGACCAAATGTTGAATATGTAACGCCTTTAAAATAAATAATAACAATGATCTGAAACTTTTACCTATTAAAGAAAATGTGTCTTGTCATAAAAATCCATACTTTCTTTATCATGCCCAGTTCTATTATTAAATGCACTGCCCATTTTTGTCTCTCCATGGCATGTTGTAAGGAATCTACCTTGTAAAATTTTCAAAAGTAAATGAATGGGCTCACAAATAATTTATGTGTCAAAATACTATTTCCTTTGAAAATACCCTCAATCATAATAATGACATATTTATTTGATTAAAACACAAGCCTAGCATTAGAGACCATGTAGAATCCAACATCTTCTCAAGTACAACGGGAATAGCTTCCTATCGCTGACTTCCCATCTAACATAATTTGCAACATGCAAAACACTGCAGGTCTTTATTTACAAAGACAATACCACTGCTGAGAGAATATGAGAGGTAAAAATAAGAATACTGTCCCCAGTGGTAAAAATGAGAGCACCGTCTGGGCATGAGCATAGGTTTTCAGGATCTTTAACTAAGCTAAGGGCAAACTCCAAGGAATCTGCTTATATCATATCCTTTGAAATATTGTCCCACTTTTCCCAACTTTTATCTACTGCTGTTTTTCCTTAATAATCAACCCACATACTTCCTATACATCCAGCTCTATCAGTTCTAATCACACCTTGAAGGCATACAAACTAGGGCCACTGCAGAGCTGCACAGGCTGGTGATGCCAACCATGCAAACTACATGACACACCAGCAGTTGTACAATGTGGTATTCCTATAATAAACATATTCCAACCACTGGTTTTCATATCCATTAACTTTTCTTTCACTTCGTATTTAATAGCTATTCTAGTGTACTAGACATATTTGGCCTTTTAAAATTTTACTTCTTTAAAAACAAAATCTCTCTACACAATCATCTATTTTTTTATTTTTTTTATTGATTATGCTGTTACAGTTGTTCTATTCCCCCTTTCATTCCCCTCCACCCTACCCCCCCCATCCCCACCATTACCCCCCTTTAGTTTATGACCAAGTGTCTCAAGTCCTTTAGATTCTATATTTCCCATGCTATTCTTGCCCCACTTCTATTTTCTATCTACTGTCTATGCTACTTATTTTTTGTACCTTCTCCCCCCTTCTCCTCCTCCTACTCCCCTGTTGCTAACCCTCCTTGAGATCTTCATTTCTATGTTTCCACTCCTGATCTAGCCGTCCTTTTAGTTTGCTTTTGTTTTAGGTGTGGTTGTTAATAACTGTGAGTCTGTTGTCCTTTCACTGTTCATGTTTCTTTAACTTCTTTTTCTTAGATAAGTCCCTTTAACATTTTATATAATAAGGGCTCGGTGATGATGAGCTCCTTGAATTTGATCTTATCTGAGAAGCACCTTATCTGTCCTTCCATTCTAAATGAAAGTTTTGCTGGATAGAGCAATCTTGGTTGTAGGTCTTTGGATTTCATGACTTGGAATACCTCTTTCCAGCCCATTCTTGCCTGTAAGGTCTCTTTTGAGAAATCTGCTGACAGTCTGATGGGGACTCCTTTGTAGGTGACTGTCCCCTTAGCTCTTGCTGCTTCTAGGATTCTCTCCTTCATTTTCATCTTGGCTAATGTAATGATGATGTGCGTTGGTGTGTTCCTTCTTGGGTCCAACTTCTTTGGGACTCTCTGAGCTTCCTGGATTTCCTGTAGTCTATTTCCTTTGCCAGCTTGGGGAAATTCTCCTTTATTATTTGTTCAAATAAGTTTTCCACTGGTGGCTGTGCCTTTCCCCCTTCTGGTACCCCTATAATTCGGATGTTGGAGCGTTTAAAGATGTCCTGGAGGTTCCTAAGACTCTCCTCATTTCTTTGAATTCTTGCTTCTTCACTCTTTTCTCTTTGGCCATTATTTGCTTTCTTCTGGTCCACTCCATTGATCTGAGTCCCAGTTTCCTTTTCATTGCTATTGGTGTCCTGTGCAATTCCATTCATTTCAATTAGTTTCGCCTTCATATATTTGTCTAATTTGTCGGTATAATCAACCAGTTCTGTGAGGATCCTGATGACCAGTGTTTTAAACTGTGCGTCTGAGAGTTTTGCTATTTCTTCATTGCTTAGATCTATGGGCTCTGGGGCTTTGAGATCTTCTTGCGCCATTTTTGGTCTGTTCGCACCCTTTAAGTGTGAGAAGCGGCGCCTTGGACTCCCAGGTAGCTGGTTTGTGACGCTGTATGTGGGGGCGTGGTCAGAGCAGGGAAATGGCGACCTCCTCTGCTGTTTCTCACAGCTGGGTAGGAGCAGAGCCTTAGGTGGTTCACCTGGGCCGGGCCACTCAGAGTCGCTGGGTTATGATGCTGTATGTGGAGGTGGGGTCAGAGCAGGGAAATGGCGGCGCCCTCCACTGCCGCTTGCCGCGGAGACCCGCTGGGCCTGGTCCAACCACCCACTCCCTTGCCTGTCCACCCGCGCACAAATGCGCGACCACAGTCAACACTCAGCACCGCTCCCCCGCTGTCTCCCCCAAGGTCGCTCGCCTGGTGGCATGCTTGGTCGCTCACTAGGTCCAACCCTGCGCCTGGATTCCGCGCACCTGGATTCGGCGCCTGAGTCCGGCTGACCTGAGTCCGGCTGACCGAGTCCTCCTGTGCAACCCTGCTTCACCAGCCGCTGGTTTCGCCCCTTACCGGTCAGGCTGAAGAATTTGTTGTTAGCGGACTTCCGAAAAGTTCAATTTTCCGTGTTCTGGCTGTGTTTTCTGTTGCTAATATTTCGTTGTCTCTAAACTTGGTTGTGTGAGAAGGCACGGCACATCCACCTATGCCTCCATCTTGGCGGAAGTCCCTATTTTTTTACTTTCCTATGAATCCTCCAAATTGGGTACATCTTTCTCATCTGTCCCACCCAAAAAAGGCTGATAAGAATTATGAAATCACTACACGTAGTCTCAGAGGAAGGCACCTATATAAATCCTAAAGTGCACAGCTCAGGTAAGAGGAAATAACACGAGGCTTGGTTTCATTTGAAGGTAACAAGTCACATTAAGAATGGAGTAACATCACACCACACCGTACATAGAGTTACTTTAAATTTATACAAATTCAACAATTTAACAGCTACCCTAAAAAAAGTATGTAGGGCCCTGGCTGGTGTAGCTCAGTGGATTGAGCACAGGCCTGTGAACCAAAGGATTGCTGTTCAATTCCTAGTCAGGGCACATGCCTGGGTTGCAGGCCGGTTCCCAACAGGGGACACATGAGAGGCGACCGTACATTGATATTTCTCTCCCTTTCTCCTTCTCTTCCCCTCTAAAGATAAATAAATGAAATCTCTAAAAAAAAAAAAAGTATGTAGGGAGGGCAGAGGCTGGCGGCAGGAATAACAATTTAAATCGCAAAGGATGACTCTGTTCACCATTTCTTCACTGATCAGTGATGTCACTCTCCTGTCAGTGTAACCCGTGTGTCTGGACCTCTGCTTGTCTCTCCTAATGTGACCATATGTTAGTCTGTAAAGGTAAGCTAACTACTTTATCTGGTATTCTGGGGTTTAATGAACAATGTATGAGATTTTTCAATGTTACATAAATGTTTGCAATTTATATACAAGTACATGAAACATCACTTTCCACAGTGACTTCCAGAAACCCCCAAGTGAGATCCCGTTATTTAAGTAAAAATATGATTTTTTAAAGATAATGAAATAACTTTGTAACTTATTGTAATAGTAAAATGTTTTAAAAGTTTCTTACTGGCCCTGGCTGGTGTAGCTCAGTGTATTGAGCGCAGGCCTGCGAATCAAAGGATCGCGGTTCAATTCCCAGTCAGGGCACATGCCTGGGTTGCAGGCCGGTTCCCTGCAGGCTAGTTCCCAGCAGGGGATGCACAAAAGGCAACCATACATTGATGTTTCTCTCCCTCTCTCCTGCCCTTCCCCTCTAAAAATAAATAAATAAAATATTTTTTTAAAAAAAGTTTCTTACTGGTCATTAGATCCTTCCCCATCACAATGAATACTTCCTGTCTCATTATTACACACCAGACTTTGTTGTGGGAGATGTGTAAGATCATGATCTATGCTGCTCTGCAGATCAAAAAGGTGCTGTTCTACAGCTGCTCTAATTGTTCTCTCTAAAATGCTACAAAACAGAAACATTTTAGTCAGAAGCAGTCCCCCTAACTAGGTATTAGTTCACATAAACCCAAATCTTAAAACCTATGACCAGTAAAACAAATTACTATGGTATTTAAAAGGGTAAGCTAGAGTGCAAAATTAAATACATAAAAGGAATACACAATGCTAATTTAAATTTTAAAATAAAATTTGACCAAGTAGATATTATACAAATCAACCATAATGTCACTATTACTACTGAGGCAGGAAGGACCAGTTGTGCCCATAATTCCTCCTCCCTGCTGTATAGATAGCCCCTTAAACAGACTTTTCAAAGCTGTTTGTAAAGCAAAATAATTTACCAAGACTCAGCTAAATAAAAGAAAAAAACTATAAAAGTACTGTTGGTATTTTTTACACAGAGTCTACTTCTTAAAGAAAATAATAAAAAGCCCTGACAGTTTTCAGTCTTTTCAGAAAATGAAAAAAAAATCACTAAAGAAAGTTCATCTTTACTTCGTATATTAGTGCAATGTGTGCCTTCATTTGTTCCTACTGCAGGACATAAAATACTAACCAGGTGCACTGTGCTATATACAATCCTTCCTCTAAAGTAAATACGATACATAATTTTCATTTCTACAATTTAGCAATATTTTTTAAAAATTTAAACTGTCTTCTACAGGTATGCTACTTACTCTGCAGAGGCTGGTAAGATGCTGCTGGGAGATATATGGGCACTGTAAACCAAAGAAAGAAATTAGTTATAGGATTCTTAAATATTCAGTGACTACAAAATGCACTGAAAACTGCCACATCCGCACTACCTTGACACAACCAGAAGAGCATACAGTCAGTTTATTACGTTCATCTCTAGCAGAGTAAAACAAAACACACTCTGCGTATGTGCATTTAGCCAACTACTTCATCAGAGACTCACTTGAAGAAACACTGTCCCATCCCAAGTCTTAAAAGGAAAAAACTGACTACAGGCGCAACAAAAGCACCCCAATTAGGATGGTATGACAGTCTCAATGCTGGCCCTACACTCCATGCCAGAAGTAACAGCATATACTAATACTCAAAGGATGCTCTCAAGCTACAAAAAGGCAAAATGGATGCTAAAATTCGCTGTGCCAGTCATTAGTTGTAGCAAACTTTGCACACTTTCTACTAATACTTACAAAACTATATATAATAGCCTAACTTTTGTCACAGTTATCAAAAGTACAACCTAAGCCCACAATGAGATATGAGTTTAAACCACAGAACTGTTTAATATTAAAATGTTGGTGAGGATGAGAAACAACTAGGACTTTCATGTAGTCCTAGTGAGGATGCAAAATTGTCCCAATCGCTGTGGAAACCAGTTCAGCCAGTTTTTCTAAAGCTTTCTAAATGACCCAGCAATTGTACTTTTAAGTGTTTACTCAAGAGAAATGAAAGCATTAAGTCCATAGGAAGACTTCTACAAGCACAACAGGTTTATTCATAATAGAAACAAATCAACCCATACAGATGAATGGATATACAAAGCATGGGATATCCCTACAGTAAAATACACTCAGCATTTTTAAACAGAAGGCATAAACAACTGATTGATTATCCAACAACAAGAATCTCAACAAAAAAAAAGCCAAACAAAAGAAACCAGACACAGAAGAGTACCCACTATGAGATAAATTCTCTTCATAAAAAATTCTAAAACACTCTGCCCGTCAATGTTTCTCTCACACAGCGATAGTTTTCTCCCTCCTTTCCCCTCTCTATAAAAATAAATAAATATATTTTTTAAAGTTCTCAAGCAAGCTCTGGCTAGTGTGGCTCAGTGAACTGAGCGTGGGCCTGCGAACCAAATGATTGCTGTTCCATTCACAGTCAGGGCACATGCCTGGGTTGCAGACCAGTTCCCAGCAGGGGATGCACAAGAGGCAACCACACAGTGATGTTTCTCCCCCTCTCTCCTTCCCTTCCCCTCTAAAGATAAATATAATCTTAAAAAAAAAACTTCTAAAGCAGGCAAAACTAATCTACACAGTGACAAAAACAGATCAGTGGTTGTCTGGGGCCAAAGAGTTGGGGGAGGGGAGATTTACTGTAACAATGCATGTGGAAAACTGTCTTTCTCTTTCGGGATATTACACTGGCATTAAACAGTTAGGTTCCCACCCCAAACTTTCCTGGTTAAGTGACCCCAACCCTGAAATAAGGAAATAGAGAACATCGATACATATAAAAAAAGAAAAGCATGTGGGGTCATGGAAATAGTCTCTATCTTGATTTATATTGGTTGTTCAAATGTATGTATGTGTAACACATGTTATGTGTACATTCATAATATGGGCACATTTTATGTAAAAATTATACCTCAATAAATTTTATTTTTTAAGAAAAAATCAGTAAAGGAAAAAACTAATATGCAATAATAGAAGTCAGACAGTAGCTCTTCTAGGGGAAGAGGGAGATGGATAATGTATGAGAAGGAGCAGGTGACCCAGGTTGTGATTGTACAAGCTGAGTTCACTTTCTAATAATTCAATAACCTTACAATTTGTATGCATGTAATTCTTCAATAAAGTCATTTTTTAAGTCAATTTAAGTTAGTTTTATGAAGCTCCTCTATAAAATGGGTCAAAAGAAACTCAAACCAACATGAGGAACAGAGTTTGTAAGGTTAATATTCTCCGGATTATCTGGAGGAAACCAATCCAGTAATCTTCAGGTCTCCCTTACAACAAGCTCATCCACAACAAATTGCACAACTGCTTTATTAGACAACAGTAAGCCATTCAGTTTGACAAACATAACATAAACTCTCCTAGCTATGAAAACAAACTTTTTAACTGCCAATATGCCAATTCTCATAAATGGGTTATTCTTACTCTAAATGCTTTCATGCTGATAAACTCAAGGGAAAGACTTCAAACATTTTCATGTGAAATAAAGTTTTGGGGAACTTCATTTCTGAAATCAGAAAAACCTAGGGAGAAAAATCACATATATACACACAAAGAAGAGTATGGCCAGCCACCACTCTGTTTCTATTAATTTCAAGTGAGCTACAAATATTTAGTGATTTCTGAAGAAAAAAAAATATGGTTTTCCCTAAGTAGTGTTTAAGCAACAACAAAGATATTAGATCTTTTTCTTTTGCCACTATTTATATTTTTAATTTCAGTTATGAGTAGCTATTAATTATAAAAGTTAAGTCTTTATGGGGTGCGAGACCCCTATATTTTCCTCAGTAATACTGCAGTCTCTAAGCTTAGGCAATTCCTCACCTATTCAGATATACGTATTTTATTTTTAATACCTAACTGCAATTCACTGACAGTGTTGAATGGTGTAAAGAAAATTTATAAATTCAACACCCTTCCTTACGATTTAATTTGTGATTTCTGTTGAGCTTTATCATATACCAAATTCTCAAAGGGTTCTCATTCTTAACTACTTAGTCCATCAGTCTGTTACTAAAGCCTTATACCACGTTTTAACTTTGGGTATAGCTTATGTCTTCTACATTCTTTTTCAAATATGCCATTGTTAGTCATCTACTTATTTTCCCAGAGGTTTTTTCTCACCTTCTTTTTATCTGATTATATTATCATTAAGATGATAGTAGGTAAGTGGACACTATTTAACAAAAAATCAAATAAAAAGAATGTAAATAGCAATGTTATTCACAAGAGTCAAGAAGTAAAAATCCAATGGATATAATGGAATGAATATGACACAACAACAAAATGAACAAACCACAGTGACATGTGGCAACATGGACAAATCTCACATAGAACGGTTAATGAGAGAAGCTACAGCAAAATTATACACACAAATTTAATTTTCATAAAGCTCAAAAATATATAAGGAAAGGATGTCATAAAAGTCATCACAGTAGTTACCTTTAGTGGGGAGGGAAGAAATCAGGATTATAAGAGCTTCTGAAGTGCTGTCAGTGTTTATTTCTAAATCTGGGCAGTAGTTCCATAGATATTTGCTTTTTACGAACATGTTATTCTCCCAGAGGAATTTTCTCACCCTTTTTTAAATCAGGTTAGATTATCAATAATATGATAGCAAATAAATGGACACAAAGAATACACTTCACAAAGAATCAAATAAAAAGAAAAATAATCAGTCCTGGCTGGTGTGGCTCAGTGGATTAAGTGCCAGCCTGTGAACCACAGGGCTGTCAGTTCGATTCCTCATCAGGGCACATGCCTGGATTGCTGCCCAGGTCCCCAGTAGAGGGCGCACGAGAGAGACAACCACACATTGATGTTTCTTTCCCTCTTTCTCCTTCATTTCCCCTCTCTCTAAAAATAAATAGCAATAGCCGTGGCTGGTGTGGCTCAGTGGACTGAGTGCTAGCTTGCAAAACAGGCAGACCAGAGGGCTGCAGGCTCGATTGCAGTCAGGGCGAATGCCTGGGTTGTAGGCCAGGTCTTGGTGGGGAGCGTGCAGGAGGCAACCACACATTGATGTTTCTCTCCCTCCCTTTCTCCAACCCTTCCCCTTGCTCTAAAAACAAATAAATAAAATGTTTTAAAAATAATAATAAAAATAGAAAATTTAAAAATTAGTGAAAAAGAAAAATAATATTATCAAAAGATTTGTCTAATGCTTATTTCTGTATGTATAACTTTTCCCCCAATTTTAAAAAGTAAGATTCCTAGGTCCCTCCTCAAACCTCTGAGGTAGGGCCCAAGAGTCTACACTTTTAACAAGCACCAGTGATGATTCTTATCCATATTAATAATTCAAGAAACAATGGCCTGCATCAATATCTAGCCTCCAAAAAGACTAAGCTTCAAAAGTTCTGATAGTGATAAATTGGATGGGTAGGCAGAAGAATTGATATTTTTGTTTCTTATACCTTTAAATACTACTGAAATTACAAATATGTATATATGAGTAGTGATCACCAAGACAGATTACTAATGTAACAGTAAAGATTCTTTAGTCCTGAAGACTATGGTAAGAACCTTCTCCCCACCCTGAAAAGCCATAATAAACATATCAATTAAATAGATTTTTGTATTCTGAGTCAGAATGTCACCCATGAGGTCACAAAGTTGACTGACTTTGTCCTCTGAACTTCTGAAAGACAAAGGACTGATTAAATCATAGTTTTCAGATTTCAAAGAATTTTTTATTTTCAAACTTTAGCCAAGTTCTGTGGGTAAAGAGCACTTATGTACAAAACAGGACTAGCACATACTTAATGGATGGCTGTAAAAAAGATTTATCAATATAGTTATGCATCTGCAGCAGCAGCAAAACAGCATTTGTATCATAGTAAGTATGTGAATTCTGATTAATAAAAGACACAAGAAAAATAATTACTGACATAAGGTCAACTTACTTAGGTACCACAGAGAGATGTCATAAAGACCACCTAAAAATGCTGTCTTCACTAAACCCCCAGACAAAAAAAACAAACTAAAAGGACAAAACAGTAAGTAACATAGGTCATACATATTTGAAAGTCTCAGTCAAATGTAACATTAAAGATTATAGCCATTCTCTGACCTTTTTCCCCTCCTCTGCAGTTACCGTATTTTTTGGACCATAAGACACACCTAGGTTTTAGAGGAAAAAAGGAAAAACATTTTTGAAGCAAAAAACTGTGCTAAAATATTTAGTAACATAATATTTCACCAATGTACATGTAAAGCTACATTCAGCCTGTAAGACCCACCCCCATTTTCCTCCCAAATTGCCCCCCCCCACAGGCGCAGGGGCGGGGGCGGGGGGGTCTTATACTCCAAAAAAAGTTAACTCTATTTTTAAATCTGCCTACAATCACATACTCTTCTTGAGAACCTAAGATCAATCTTGCGGTCACTTATTCCAATACAAATTTTTTGTAATTCAAATACACTTACAACAGGGAACTATTATTTTAATTTCCCAGTTGCAAATATTTAATGTTACAAACAATACAACACTACAGCTCTATTTCAATTCAATCTGATAAGGATCACTTTACCTGTGCAACAGAGCTTGAAGCCATTCTGCATAGCATGGCATCTCCCAACAAAACCATCAAGGGACTTCAAACACCACAAAAGATGATGACGGGTTTATAAAAACTGCTGAGCAATTATCAGAGCTGCAGCCTGAACAAAAGCAGGCTGCAACTAGAGGTCACTACTAACAAGGAGGGACCCAATCAACAGTCCACAAATTTCTTCCCAAGTACTGTGCAACTTTGCAGGAGGCAGGGAAAGGACTATTTTTAAATCTGGCCAGAACTCCTATAAAATTAGGCTTATTTAAGCCTAACCGAATGTAAAGCAAACAAACCCATCTGTTTGTTTTCATTAGTCATACTATTATAATCAGGGGTATAAATTATGTAAATATGAAATTGCTAAAAAAGATATATAACAATACTATTGTCCAGTTATCCATTTTTGGAAAAGTATTAATTGTTAATTTTTCAGATCTTAAATTAGAAAGATTTCCAAATAATTTATGCCAGAATCACATCAAATTATTACCATTTTTTTAAAAAACTGTGGTTTCAAAAAATGTATAGTACAAAACAAAAGCAAAAATTCCATGCCTTTCCAGCCAAAAGCAAAACCCTCTTCTTCACTTTCCCCTAACCTTGGAGTACCCTATCCCTATGATAAGAGTAAATTCAAAGATTCCTCACTATCAAAATGTTAGTTAATAAGTTAGAACAGCCCTGGCTGGTATAGCTCAGTGGATTGAGCGTGGGCCTGCAAACCAAAAGATCATGGTTCAATTCCCAGTCAGGGCACATGCCTGGATTGCAGGCCAGTTCCCAGTGAGATACACATGAGAGGCAACCATACATTAATATGGTTTGCATATTAATGTATAGTACATTATACATTATGTACTGTACATTACTACCTGGAATACTATGCAGCAGAAAGAAAGGAGCTCTTCTACCCTTCGCAACAGGATGGATGTATCTGGAAAGCATTACGCTAAGTGAAACAATCCAGGTGGTGAAAGACAAACACCATATGATCCCACCTGTACGTGGAACCTAATCAACAAAGCAAATAAGCAAGCAAAATACAACCAGAAATATTGAAATAAAGAAATGATCTGACAGTAATCAGAAAGGAGGAGGGAGAAGGAAGGGGATAATGGGGAGGGGCACATCAAGGAACATGTATGAAGACACTTGGACAATGCCAAGAGGGTGTGTTCGAGGGTAGGAGGCAGGGATGAGTGGGGCAGGGGGACAGAGAGTGGTGGGGTGAAAATGGAGACAAATGTACTTGAACAATAAAAAAAGAGAGAGAGGGAGAGAGAGAGAGAATTTCACAGATGTAATTAGTGTTCTGAATCATTTAATTGTAAGGTAATCAAGAGAAGATTATACTAGGTGGGCTTGACCTAATCAGGTAAGCCCTTAAAAGAAAGTTGTCCCTCTTTGTGAAGAGATGTGAACTGTGAGAGGTCCACGGGAAGGCCATGTAGTCAGAGCCTGTCCTTTAAGAGCTGAAAGCAGCAAGAAATTGAGAGGAAAAAAAGTTCATTTTGTTTTTTCCATAAAATAAGAGATGCATTTTTCATTTTCACCAATAACTTTATTGACTTGGATATTCTGAATATGTCAGCTATCTCCTGCTACTGGCTTCTAGTGGGTGGTGCTAAACATCTTCCAATGCATAAGACAGTCCCACAGCAAAAATTATATGGCCAAAATGTCAATTGTACCAAGAAACTTTGCAAACTACTTTTGACACATTTGATCAGTCACAGCAGCTTCTTCATACACTGCACAAATCTTTTTTTCTTTGCACATCAGTTGCATTTTTACCTTTCTTGAAATAATAAAAACATAATAGGTTGAAAATGTTGTATATCTTCTTCCATTTTCAATATTAAAATGGCTGCACAAAAATTCACCAAATTTGGTAAGTTTCTTTTTAAATGCATGCTGATATGACATCTGCCACAATACAATCTAACACATTTTTTAAATGAAATTAAAGAAAACCAAGCACTACTAGAACCATCGTATGGAAAAAACTAAACAAACTTTTTGGCCAAGCCAATACTATGTTTCTCCTCTAAATACATGATGCCTATGATAAAGTTTAACTTATAAATTAGGCACAGTGAGATTACAACAAAAAATAATAAAATGGAACAAGTATAAAAACATACTATAATAAGTTATGTGAATGTGGTCTCTCTCAAAATATCTTATTGTACTATACTTGCCTGTCTTGTGATAATGAAAGATGATAAAATGCATACATGATGAGATGAAGTAAAATGAATGATATAGGCACCATGATGTAGTATCAGGCTACTACTATTGACCTTCTAAAGATATGTCAAGAGAAGGATCATCTGCTTCAGGTGATCCTGGATTACAGAGCCATGACAATGTCAATGGTTGGACATTAGGAGCAGGTATGTGTGATGGTTGAGGAAATTATTTTCTGACCACAGTGACTGTGGGTAACTGAAATCATGGAGAGCAAAACTGCGGATAAGAGATGACTACTGTACTATGTTTCTTATGCCGCTGTAGTCAGCTGAAGGCATATTTCCACAATAATAAAGTATCCACAGAATGAAGTTAAGATCAATCTCAAAACCCTGAACTAAGACCTCTTCCTCAACCACTATACCCTTTCCTGCAACACCCTTAAAATTGAACCAGCAGAACCAATGAACTCATGAAACTGAAGCCCTAGCATCAACAAACTAACAAGAAAATACCAAACTTTTCATTCTTTCTAAATTCCAAGTTTAACAAGACATTAAAAGCACAACTTTAAATGAAATTTATAATGCCATTTACCTGTTTTGTTTGGGGCTTTTTTATTTATGTGTGTTTCTGTAAGCATAAGTATATATTAATATCATCTAAACCTCAAGCTAAAATAAATCTAATATAGACTACAAAAAAAGATTATGAAGCACAGGGGAAACAAGAACCCTTTCAGAACTCTCCCATGTCTTTACATTTTGTGAAGATAAAGAGTCCCCTTAAATCTGTATATATTTAAATAGCAAAGCTAAATTACAGATGAATACGTGGATGTAAAGCAACATTTTTTCATCTGAAGATACAAAGCACTTCAGAAACAATCTTGAGATTTCCATGGACTTCATAAATAAGGCTGAGGCTCAAAAGCAATTAAAATTCCTGCTTTTTATGTACCCTAGGGTATCCATACCCTAAACCACATTATTTTTCCAAATGGAACTTAGTTCAAATCTTAAGAAAATATGACTAATGGCAAATAATATATAAAAATAATAGATGCCTAAGTTGACCAATCAATATAGCTCATACAAAAATATTTAAGTCACTGGTTCTCAAAGGGTGGTCTGAGAACCAAAAGATCAAATATAGAGAACACAGGTTTTTTCCAATACATTGGCATGATGATGCAAATTCAATGGTAGAAAAAACTATTTGGAATAGACAAAAAACTGTACTTGAAAAATAACTAAATAAAATTAATTAAAAAATAAAATAGACAAAAAACTGTACTTGAAAAATAACAATAAAATTAATTAAAAAATAAAAATAAAAAATAAATAAAAAACATTATCATGGATTTAAAAAAAAGAAATTAAAGACCCATTTATCAACTTTTTAATCATCTAATAAAATGTAGTCTTTAGTACAAAATCAGGCAAGCTATACCAAACAGTCCCATGGTGACTGCTGTCTTTATTACCACCCAATTGCAACTTTTTTAAAAAAAAGGCCAGTCCTTGATGAAAAAACAGTAAAAAGTATTATTTTATTTCAGCCTTTGATTACATTTCTTTTTAATATTTGGTGTGAGAAAATGGGAAGTATACTTTAAGCACCTAGGCTGCATAGCTTAGTACAATGCCTGTCTTGTTTGAGTTGAGAGCTAAACTTATCATGGAACACCATTTTCACCTGAAAGAAAGACTGATAAACTATAGTTATTCCAACTTAAATACCTGGCAGACATTTTCTCAAAAATGAGCAAGATTTGTCAGTTCAAGAAAAACAACTGACAGTACTGATAAAATTCAAGTTTTCAAGCAAAAACTAAAACTGTGGAAAACATGTACTCTCTATCATATGAACCAGAGACTCTTTGGTTCACAGCCCAGCACTCAACCCACTCAGCCACACCATCAAGGTAAAGATTTTCTTTGATATAATTAGCGGTGACTGAAAGAACATGAATTTTCAATATATCATCATTTGGAAGGTAGTAAGTCAGTGAAGCAGTTTTTCCAAACAACCAGTAAACAATGTCACAAAACCAAGTATGGGTAAAGATTCTCTCAGAGTGCCAGACAGACCAATGGATTTCAGTATGAAAAATTCAGATATGACTTCCAGTTCCACATCACAAATAACCTTTATGAAACTACCACTAATCTAGTTTTGGTATATTGTCAAATAAGAATATCCACAATTATCCAAAAAGGCTACAAAAATTCTCCTCTTTTTTTCCAACTACATACTAGAGTGATGCCAGATTTTCTTCAAATATTTTAACAACAACAACAAAAGGCAACAAATTAAATGCAGAAGAAAATGTAAAAAATCCAGCTATCATTAAGCCAGATATTAAAAATATTTTTTAAAATGTAAAACAATGCCACTAAAAAAATTTCTCAAGCAATTCTACTTCCAAATGTTCTGAAATTCTACCCAACCCAACTAACATACAGATAATACAAATTTAAAAAAATATATGGAAGAGGTCATATTTTTAAAGGAAGGTGATATACTCTGTTTTTCTTAGCAAGACTGCTTCTCTAAATTTTTCTTGTTGCTCTTATACATAAACCAATCTTTCACATACTGTTATAATTTGTTTGATTTAGTGCTTAAGTGAATCTACATCCAGAATAAAATGCTGAAAAGCTAAAAGTTCTTTTAACCGAAATACTACCTTGTTGATGCTGTAACACTATTTGGTTCCAGGATGCTTTCAGTCATCCTTAATTGTACCACCTCTGGCATATCATTTGATTTTTCTGCCCCCTCTTCTGGAAGTTCTTCTATATGCTCCAATTTTTCATCTTCCTCTTCTTCCTCAGAAAGTTCATTAACCTACATAAAAGGAAACTGAGAATTAAAATTTTACGAAACTGTTAACTAACATTATTAAAGATATACTATTCTGAGAAAATTTTAAACACAACTCATTTTTTTCTTCATTTCCTAGGACCAATTTCTGTTATGGAACAAGTAATTGCAATCTTTTCCACAGCAGAATAAAACTGCAAACCAGACATACAGACCATTTAAAGCAGGAAGTAAAGACTACACTAGTATATCACTAGAAACATGAATAAGAAGACAAATTTTTGAAAAAGCTTACATATTGTAGTTAGCTAACATTAAGAAAGCTTCATTGCCTAATCAATTAGTTTTGTAAATCTAATAGTTACAAAAGCTTCTAATTGATCTCTCTAATTTCCAGGTGCATTAAACAAGTGATTTTAATACAGAGTAAGTATGGGAGGGGGAAGGGCACAGAAACTTTGCCTTAGAAGTGTTAACTATGTTTAGAAAACTTCGGCTAACTTCTAAATGATCAGATTGAAATTCTTCATGAAGAGACTGGATCCTACAATTAAGGAAAGACACATGACCATTAAACCCAACTCAAGGTTATAATTCTCTTTCTGTCAGGGGCTGTAAGATATCTTCCATTATCAACTACCCAAATATATTATCACACTAATAAAAAGACACTGGAATATTACAGAAGGAAAATCAACAAAACATTTTCTAATGAGAAATTTTAAGATAACCCAAAGAAAAAACTACCCATACATGGTCTTGACATCTTTTATAAACTAACACTAGTTCTGGGGTAGAGGGAACAAGAAGAAAAGAAAAAGGACTCATGAACATGGACAACAGTGTGGTGCTGGCAGAGGGGAGGACAAAATAAGGGGGCTAAATGGTAATGGAAAAAAATATACAGATTAAAATTTTAAAAAGTAATGCTAGTTATAAACACTGAGTAGTAAAAGTATACTTTCATCCATTTTAGACACATACACTCGAAATACCTAGACTAAATTCATCGCTACAGATAACTGTTCTTTCTGATGGAGAGGCAAATAGAGTTGCTAAAATATTCTCAGAAAGTAAAACTTCAACCAGAAGAAAGGATATTACACTATGATGTTCTACCACATTGCTATCCTAATCAGTAAAGACAGACTGCCTGCTTTCAACATAACACAGTATGTAGTTAAAAGCCAGGTTTTGTAGGGGAAAGATCTATGTTCATATCCCTGTGTGCTCTTAACTGTTTCTGTCAACTTACTTAACTTCCCGTGGCCTATGTATAAAATGGAGGTGCTATCTACCTACCTTAAGGTCTAGTTAAAAGGACTAAATGTATGTAAACTCTTCAGCAGTGTCTATACATAATAAGAGAATAACACCAGTAATATTTATCATTGTAACTGTAATTATCTCTATATAGCAATAGATCCTAGTTTCTACAAATAACATCACTTTTTGTAAGAATGAAGAAGAGTATCTGTCATCCAAACTACCTAAAGCAGGAGCTCTCAACCACTGGTGTACCACGCTCACTAAAAATTCATTATTAACAAGAGTTAATGACCTCTATTTGTGAACCACTTACTTTATACACAAAGCATATGAAGCAGATTCTCCTGAATTTGTTGTGCTTGTAAATGCCATCCCTCATCTACCACTTACCATATATAATGATGAAAAAAACTGAAAACCATAGGCCTAAGTGGTTATTAACTGAGACGTAAGATTTATATACAAGGGTGAAATTTTCAATTAATAGATCAGTATTTAAACTGGAGCAACTGAAAAATTGTCCTCTATTTCCATCTATGATCTTAATTAGTGAAAGTCAGGAATGTACTTGGTAGCCCAAATAAGAAAAAAACTGGCAAGAAAATACCATGTTTTTGCAAGTACAAAATGGGAATTATTATGGTTGATCAATGAAGGTTTGGACACAACAGTGGACTCTTTTTGAAAAATTTTAAAGGCAGCTATATAAACTATGAATACATGAATATTTTATTTAGTCCACAAACTTTTGGTACAGAGGTACCACTATCTTAATATATTACATCATACATTTTAAAATCAGTTTGTCTACTGTCAACGGCTCTTAGAACTACAGAAGCCTTATACTCAATTGTACTGAATATACTGTATTTAATTTGATAATTTATGTAAATTAATTGGCATTCTCCAATATTTTTACCAATAATCACACACTAAGATATAATATGAACAATGAACTATGGATTTTTCTTCTCTCCCTCCCAACTCCCAGGCCTCCCAATGTAACTTCCTGCAATAAGAATTGACTAAATTAGCCCTGGCTGGTATAGCTCAGTGGATTGAGCATGGGCTGCAAACCAAAGGGTAACCAGTTCAATTCCCAATCAGGGCACATGCCTGGGTTGAGGCCAGGTCCTCAGATGGGGGCATGTGAGAGGCAAGCACACATTGATGTTTCTCTCCCTCTCTAACTCCCTCCCTTCCCCTCTCTCTAAAAATAAATAAGTAATATCTTTCTAAAAAAAAAATGAAGGGAAGGAATGTGTATGGGTAAGAGCAAGTATTTTACTGTATATTTAATTTTTTTAACCAGGTGAATTATTATTTACTAAAAACAAATAGCAGCCCAACTCATATCTAAAATATAAATAACTTCATAATAAAAGTTTGATTACAAATCATTTCACTAAAGTGCAAAAGAAGAATTTCCACACAGAATTAAATAACAAATTCTAAATCTAAGTGTGGATTAATGTGGCTTTATAATAAATTACAATTACTTAGTATCAATATTATCATTTCATAAATGAGAAAGTAACTAAGGTACTTGTACAATATCAACTAAGGCATAGCAATAACATAAAACATAACATATCCTGAAAAATAGATTTTAATATTCAGAAATCACAAGAGTTAAGAAATTAACTCTAACCTAAACTTACTCTCCTGATGCTTCCCATTAATGACAATAATTGCACTGCTATACTGAGTTGCTACTTTAACTTTAAAAAAAACTTTGTTTATTTAAGAGTTTGTGTGAACTCTGTATTAAATCTTTCCCTCTACCCACATTCCTCTATGCTAGCAGTTTCTTTGTATAGACAAAAAATAAGAACAAAAACAAAAAACCACTCTTCTTATAAAATAAACATTGCTTAAGTTAACAGAAGAAAAAACAGAAAGAAACCCACAAAATCTCTACTATATATTCTGGTTTCAATGCCTTTCTCATATTACCCTAATTGAGGACAAGAGGTTGTTCAGAAAAATACCACATTCATATACTACATGGATGTAGATGCTCAAAAATAATAACCAAAAGAATTTCTTCTAATTTAGAACTTAAAAATTCCACCAAGTGTGTGCCAAGCCTTTTTTTTAAATTCTCTCTCCAAGTAGAATATTTAAAATATTCTCACCTGTTCAGTAATTGAACTCAAATCATTAGATGAAAAATCTTCCTCTTCATTTTCAAAAAACTCATAGTAATTTTCCAGAAGTCCAGCCATTATCCTGCTCACTATTTCTTGCTCTTTCAGATCTTCCACATCTGTGTAAATGCTAAGAATAAAAGTTAAATTGAACTGAAATTTCTAAAATCAATCACAGTTAAAGCTAGAAGATGACAATGAGCCACTTTATGAATCTGAGCTGAATCTGAGCAATTTATGTCATCATTCTGTGCCTCAGTTTTCCTATCTGTAAAGCCTGCCTAATTTGTATCCAGTTCAAAAAATGCTAGGAGAACAAACCAGATCTACTATAAAAAACAGTGGTTCATCAAGCAACCTTTGATCCTTGGGAGACAGCAAATAATTCTATTTTAAAAATTCAGTTTTTATTTAATTAAACAAAAATTTATAAACTTACTGGAAGACATCTGGACCAAAGACAGCAGCCAAAGAGTTTGCAGACCAAATTTCTTCATGATGTGATGCTACATTGGCTAGAAATCTACACAGAAACTTTAACAAACTGTAATTAACAGGTGGAAGCTGTTGCAAGAGGAACCTCAACTTTCTTCCAAATTCATCTTCGTTATTATAATCTATAAAACATAATGACAGGTTTTTTTTAATGAAGTAAAAGCAAAGCTCAGATATTTTGCCAGGTTCACATAATTCCACCCACTCACCGTTTTATTGTAACAATTCAAAACCTCTTCACTTCCTCTACTAGAGGCCAAATGCCCCTGGGCTTTGCATTTCACTTATTAAATGCAAGAGAAGAGGTGGAGAGAAGAAACTATCAACCCCTCAATTGCTGGAGGATGTTTTCCTCATCTATTACTCATTGGCCCTAATTCTATTTATTTTTTAATTCTCATCATATTATTTCTTGCATGACTGTACCTGTATTTCCAAATTAGTGTCAACTCTAATGAGTCAAAATACACTGACCAATACCAGTCAACACCAAGTATTAGTGATCAAAGACAGGCAATTTAACCTTCTAATAATATCAATGATACTTTCCCACTGGAATGAATGAGAAAACAATGAACAAGGTGAGAAAGACTTTCTTCTCCCTTGACATCCCAAAATGAACAATTAACTTGGGCAATATCAATAGAACTAAATAAAAAGAAATCTCACTTCTTATTTGTTTTTCTCCTCTAGGCTGGTTTTGAGTTGTCATGCAAGTAAATTTTCAACTAGCAGAAGCTAGGTCCTCTGTTTATATTAATGAGTTTTCATGAACAGAAAATGGGCCTGTACCAATGCCACTGACTCTCAGGGCTCCACTTGGGCTCCACTTAAGAGGTAATTCCTCAGAGGTACTCTCAAAATGAAGTAATTTATTCCTTCAGTAGTGAAAATGAATCTAATTTTTAAAAATATTTTTCTTCTGGTCCTTAAAATTAATTTTAAAATTAATATTTGGTTAAAAATTCTTAATAACAGGTGATGATCATGATATTGGCTGTGCAAAATAAGACACATATAAGAAGCTTATCAGGAAAGAGTAGTCACGTGACTTTCACTTAAAATTTAAAATGCAACCAATAACAATTCTTCTCTCTTTTGTAATATTACCACTGTCCCCATCCAAATACATCAGGAACTCTAATTTTATAGTTGGACGGCACAGTCCCTGGATTAATGTTTTCTAACCCACCATGCCTTATTATACTCGATGGAAATTTTTAACCTGAACACTTAGCAGAAAAGGATTATTTAGAAAAACCACATATATCAACTCAAAAAATACATGCAAGCAATTAACATTATCAATATGATGACTATAGCAACATGGACAAATTCATACCATCCTCTTTAATTTTGTATCACTTATCATCTAACATACCCATATATTTATTTGGTTTATCATTTATTTTTCCTCTATCTCCCCTTATGCACTTTAGAATTTTAGCTCAATGATGGCAGACATTTTCATCCAGTTTTGTTTACAACTGCATTCCTGGGATCTGTAACAGTGCCTAGCACATAGCAGGTATTCAATAAATATTAGCTAAACAAGCGGAGTAAGTACACAATCACCAAAAAAAGATTCTGGACTACTAAAGTATTTGATTAATTAATGGGGTGGTAAGATTGTAGGCAATAATGTTTTTACTCAGTTCACAGTCCATGTTGCTTTACTTTTGTCTGTGTACATTTCTACTACACAAAACTGTTTATACCTGTCAGGCTGCTTCTAAAGTCTTCAAATAAGGCAGAGGAGCATTTCACACACACATACACACACACACACACACACATTCATAAATTATACACCTGCTTAAATTTCTTTCCTTTTGAGCCTACTTCCTAGTTAAATCATATCCTGGAAAAAATATATGTACATATCAAAGAAGTTTCCCCTGACTAGCAATACTTTCAGGCATCAATTATAAAACTGGGAATTGTACTTTCTACCAAAACAATGTATAAGTAGTTGGACAAACCATCATGGTCTAAAACCAGTGGCTGACAAAATTTGACAAATCAATGGAATGGTTGGTTGCCATAATTTGGGGGAAAGTGGTACTAGTGGCATCTAGTGAGTAGAGGCTAGGGATCCTACCAAACATCCTCCAACTCACAGGACAGTACCCTGTAATAAAGAACTGTCTAGCCCAAAATATCAACAGTGCCAAGGTTGTGAAATCATGGAGATTTTAAAATTATTTTTCTTCTATATTGATTTGGAGGTAGGGGACAAACTTAGATTTGCTGTTCCACCCATTTATGCATTCAATGATTCATTCTTGTATGTGCCCTGACTAGGGATCAAACCCACAACCTTAGTGTATTGGGACAATGCTCTAACCAACTGAGCTAACCAGCCAGGGCATGAAATCCTGGTTTAAATAAAAGATCTAATCACACCAGAAATGCCACACTGCAGTATACTGCTATCACAGAAAAAAAAAATGCTTTTTAAAAACACTAACTTAGCTCTGGCTGGTGTGGCTCAGTGGATTGAGTGCCAGCTTGCAAACCACAGGTGCTTACAAACCAAAGGGTCCTGGGTTCAATTTCCAATAAGGGCACATGCACAGGTTGCAGGCCAAGTCCCCAGTAGGGGATGCTCGAGAGGCAACCAACCATACACTGATGTTTCTCTCCTTCTCCATCTCCCTCCCTTCCCCTCTCTCTAGAAATAAATAAATAAATAAATAAATAAATAAAGTCTTCAAAAAAAAAAAAACCCACTAACTTAAATGCAACTACAACATTCCCCTGTGATCTTCAAAGCAATAATCTCATGTATTTGTGAATGCCAGTTAAAATATTAACTATAATATTTATCTATAGTAAATGGTGAGGGGAATCTTAGAGATCTAGATACCTTCCAAAAAAACTGGTCAAAGGATAAACAAAATAAAATACCTTATATTACAACAGAAATGCCATTATCACCATACAAGTACTGCAACACCTACCTACATAGGTGTGTACATGGTTGTGTGTGCAGGTATACCACAAGCACTATAGACCACAAGCATTTTTGCACACTTAAATTCCTTCAAATTTATTTAGTCAGCCCTGACTGGCGTGGCTTAGTTGGGCATCATCCCACAAAGTGAACTAGTTTGATCCCCAGTCAGAGCACATGCCTGGGTTGCAGGGTCAGTCCCTGGTCGAGGTACATACAAGAGCCAACCAACTGGTGTTTCTCTGTCACATTAATGTCTCTCCCTCTCTTTCTCCCTCTCTCTCTAAAAATAAATAAAATCCTTTTTAAAAGAAAATTAGATGCATTTTCTAATTTTATGAATGATAGATAATGTAGTACATGATGCTGCCATACTTTTAAATAAATACAATCAAAATGACAATCCTAGTGATAAAAAGTTTCTAACAGTCTCAATGAGTCACTGACTTATTACCAGCAAGTCTCATCACAACAATCCTTTTATAAATTTTCATTCAAGACCTAAAGATTATCTGATTCTTAGAACTTATGCTCATTAGGCAATTCAATACAAACATTTGGAAAAAAACCTACAAGAAGACACATAGCTCAGGTTCAATCCCTGGTCAGGGCACATACAAAAATTATCCAATAAAGGCATAAATAAGTGAAACAACAAGTTGATGTTTAAATAAATAAATAAACAAACCAATAAATAGAACCCCCACAAGAAAATGAAGAAATAAACTCAGCCCTAGATGGTGTGGCTCAGTGGATTGAGCGCAGACCGGCAAACTGAAAGGTTACTGGTTGATTCCCAGTCGGGGCATATGCCTGGGTTGCGGGCCAGGACCCCAGTTGGGGCGTCTATGAGAGCCAACCTATTTATGTTTCTCTCCCTTCCTTACCCTCTCTACAAGAATAAATAAATAAAATATTTAAATCCAAACAAACAAATGTAAATGAAAAACACCTTATTTTAAAAAGAAAGGAGGGAGGGAGGGTGGGAATGGATTCAAAACAAACAAAAAAAAAAAATGTGCCTTTTGCCCTGGCTGGTGTGGCAAAATATCACACTAGTGTCAGCCTGTGAACCGAAACTTTTAGGAGATACTCCCAAGGAAATCCTCATTTTCTGACTACATAATGCTTAAGGATACACACAAACTTACTATAAAATGTCCTGCATGGAGGAAGTATTTATATATATATTTTTAATCCTCACTCAAGCACATTTTTTTCATTACTTTTTTGAGAGAGGAAGGGAGGGGTGGGGAGGGGGGAGAGAGACAGAAACATCGATGTGACAGAAACCTACTGGCTGCCTTCTCACACATGCCCTGACCAGGGATTGAACCCACAACCTTTCAGTCCACAAGATGATGCTCCGACCAACTGAGCCACAACAGCCAGGGCTCTGTTTCTTAACATCACAGAATTTCCCTAAAGCCCCAATTCAAAAAATTAAAAAGATTCCATTAATACAAAAAGAAAAGCCAGAATAATTTAGAATTTCAATAAATATTGTCACCTTCATAAAGTTTCTTCTATAATAAAACATGTCACTCATTACATATACAAAAATACCATTTGGCTCTAGGAATACAAACATTTCCTCACTTGGTGGCTCTTTTGCCCTTCTGCCTACCCGTACCTTTCCATTTCTTTTTTCTTTTCTTTTTTTAGACTTTATTATCTTTAGCGGGGAAGGGAAGGAGAGAGGGAGAGAAATATCAATGTATGGTTGCCTCTCATGTGTCCCCTGCTAGGAACTGGCCCAAGCATGTGCCCTGACCGGGAATCAAACCGTGGTTGTTTGGTTCAAAGACCCGTGCTCAATCCACTGAGCTACACCAGCCAGGGCCCGTACCTTTACATTTCTTGTCCCTAATTCCACTCCAACTGGGCCCTACTTTAATCACCACCAAAAACCTAACCCAACAAGAGCAATTTTTTCTTTATTTAGCTGGGGGACTGATGACCAATTTCATATTTTATTTCCTCCAGGCAGGTGTCCAAGAACAAGCTTTAGTTATATTTTAAACCTAGAATTAACACTGTGTTCTGGTTTCTGGTTTCTGGTTTCTGCTAGGAAGTCCTATCAAACCAGAGATAAACAATATCCTATAGTGTCATCACCGCTAAGCAACCCCACTGGCTATTATTGGATACTCTACCACACACAACACTATATATATATATTTTTTGTTGTTGTTGTTCCTTCTTTCCCTTCCTTCCTACTCCTTGTTCTTATCTCCAGCCTTTCCTCCTTCAACCCTATATCCTTTGATCAGTTATAACAAGTAAACAGTACCACAGGAATCTAACAAGTTGCCATTCCTTGACTAGACCACAGAACCTCAAAGAGCTTATGTTTTACATAAAAAATGTAATCTCAGAACTCTTTATGGGAACATAAGAAATAAATCTCAGAACTATTATACTATAATTACCATTTACATGTCAAGATTTCTAAAAGGTAAGGATTTTGAAATTAATGTTCAATGACTGATTGGTAAGAATCAAATTTTGTTACCTTGAGAAAGCTGCATCAAGTGAATATGCAAACTGCCAGGGATAACAGGTTCAGGAAGTTCTTGGAGGAAAAACCTAAGAAGACTAATAGCTGAGGGAACATCTGCTTCCTTAACCAAATCCACTTCTTCTCCACTGTCGTATCTCTGCCGAAGCCACTCCACTGTCTCAGCATTTCCATTGACTTGAAAAAGTCCTTGCTGCTCCAGACCTCCTACATTAGTTCAAGCCAAAATTAAATAAGCTTCAACTTCAATTACTTGGTCATATATTCATTTTCCAAACAACTTAATATACTCAGTTTTGGAAAGCCATTCTTGGCTCCCCCAACCGGGCTAAACACCTTCCAATTATACCTCCAACTATACATTTAGAAACATACTAACTCTGTCCTGAGGGATATTCATTTTATCCCACCCCCTATTATCCATTACAAAGAATCCTATTACCCACCCACTAAAAAATGCTCTATGTTGGGCATTTCTGAGTATAAAATACACTAAAACATTAAAAAAAAAGAAGAAGAATTTCTATTGTTTTTCCTTACTATATTTTGGATTTTCCATGCTTTAAAAAAAATGTCCACAGTCAAAAAGGATAAGTTGTGTTCATTAAAACAAAGGCTAGCCCTCAAAGTAAGGAAATGTATACCATGTTCCTCAATATAGTCCACAACGTGGCGGACTATGAACGGAACCTCATTGTCTGGATGTCCTCCCTGCTGCAGCTCATCAAGTGGAATTCCAAATATTTTGTTAGCAAGAACGGAGTTGCAGTTACTCAAGGAAGGAGAGGAGCTCTTCCTCATATCTTTTTTGCAGCCAGAAATCAAAGCTGTCTTTTCTGCCAAATGAAAAACAACAACAACAAAAAAGACTATAATGATTAACCTGTGGCAATATGACTAAATACAGTAAAGAAAAAGGCTGTACACCTCAGTGTGTTCTCATCTGTTAAATATGCTCCAGTTCATCAGGCTCAAAGTGTGTTCTACAAATAAAGTCAATACAATCATCTAAGCATTTTCTAATGTGTAGGGTTAGTTCTGAATATTCCATTTAGCACTTGCATATTTATCAAACAATGGCAAAACTGATCGTTAAACTTAACAAAGGACATAAATGTCCCAAAGACAAATTAAGAGGCAAATCTGGCTCCAAGAACACCTTTACTGACCAAGTTCATTAATGACATAGGAAAAAAGCCAACTGAATCATTTCTGGACTCTGTTATATGAAGCTCATCTAATCCCTCCATTCATTAACCACCCAAATAGGAAAGAATCACTTTTACAACGTGATAGGCTAAAAATCACTTTATAAACAATGGGCTAATACAAACAAGATTAACCAGTTCTTTTTTCTACATGACAGAGCAGACATTATATGTCTTTATAAACAAAGAAAAACTTTCAGTTCCTAACATCAACTTTCAATGAGAATGTTCTTTTATCAATCCTGTTTCATCATTATTCAAAATAAAAATCTGCACAGCCAGTCTAGGTCAGAAGAACTAAGTCATGTGTCTTAACTTTGTAGGAATTGTGATCAGTAAAGAAGCAGGGGGAACAATGTCTCCAATATCAAAACACAATCCCCCCCAAAAAAATTCACTTTCTAAAATAAACATATAACTTTATGTAGAAAAGGATTACACAATTCCCCCCAAAAAATTCACTTTCTAAAATAAACATAACTTTATGTAGAAAAGGATTACATTTAAAAGAAAAAAACCCTTTCAAAAGTTGATAATAAACAAAATGACAGAAAGTGAGCTTTTTTAACATCTCAGAGAAAGAACTCCTTTTGTACTATAAGAGAAAGATAACAGAGCAAAAAAATTAATCTGCTCAATAATCTGAAATTTTTACAAAAATAAGGACCACATGTAGAATAGATATACCCACTGGATTAAGAGAGTATCACAACATGACTAAGAAACAAATCCATCCAACTTATAAGAACAGTAGACATTAACTTAGGGACAGCAAAAAGCCATAAATTGAAATAGTTTTAAATAAGCAAGATCCATTCTTTAGCACATCTAGAGCCAGCGAATGACTATGAAACCTCAAATTAATAATCAGTAATAGGAGGTAAACTGCAAAATCTCTGTGGATTCATAAGCATAGGATAATTACCATTTTGAAAACTTACCTTTGAGTACTTAAACGCCTAAGTTTAAAAAACGGATTCTGCACCAGCTACCCTCACTGAGCAAGCATTCATTTGTCATTTATGGCTGTTTGAGATTATGACAGAAGATCAGCCTGTAGTTCCTCATTGAAGAAACGCAGAACTCGATCAGTACTTCAGCAGTTAATCTAGAGGGGAGAAAAAACAATTCTTTTAATTTCCCACATCTTTTAACTGTGAAAAGAGACCAGAATAAGTAGTGAGGTTCACTTAGAAAGGTGCCTATACTGAAAGGCATTCTTCTGCCTAAAAAGTATCTATAACCTATTTAGAAGCAAAATCTTGCACAAACCTTAGAACTATGATGGCTCATTAGGGTAAGACTCTTTCTCAAATAAAGAAATAACAGAACTGTACAGGATAATCTTTGACAGTACACACCTTTAGGGATTATACTATTCAACTAATCTATTTTCCGCAATGGACCCATCATTTGCACCCCACTCGGTTCCATTCCACCCTCCTATACTCAGAACAAAACATGGAAACATTTTCAAATCAAAGAATAAAATGTAATTTTAAGCTTGGAACTTCACTTACGTACTTTATTCTTTTCTTTTGATACAACAAATATTTTGTTAGCAAGAATTAGTTGTCTGAACTTTCTGATCTGGAAAGGCAATCATACGTGTTGGAAAAGAACAGTTAACAGAAGCAGAAGGGCATGCACTCAAATATCAACTCCACCACTCTGTAGACGTGACCCTGAACAACTTCCATGTCCCTAAGCCTAGGTTTCCTTACATAAAATACCTGCCCATCCATTAAGTTTAAATGAGATAACACCCTATTTTGCCACATATAACATGCACCCATGTTTCTCGCCCAAACTTCAGGGAAAAAAATTCTTTGTTTTAATTTTTTAATTCAATTATTTATTTATTTATATTTAGATACTTGGTTTTTGTACTACAAAGGAATTTTAGCATTTATTTTTTAACATACGGGTATCATTATTACTTTCTACAGTTACACTTTTCAACACATGAGCATAAATAAAAGAAGACATTTATATAAATACGAAATTAGTACTACCCATGCATAATACACATCTTTATTTTTCCCTAAAAAATTTGGGCAAAAAAGTATACATTATATACGACAAATTACAGTACACACATATAATACACAGGAAATCATTTTCCATTCTTTTCTTTGCATAAAGTGAAAGGACCAGCAAACAGGCTGGAGAGAGAGGGAAAGAAGGGAAAAGCATGTTTGGTAACATTTTTAAATCATCTGTAAATTCTCATAATCTATTTTTAAAATCTTTTAATAAGCTCAGTAAATTGCACTGCAACATTCTGCTTAAGAAAGTTCAGGGTTCAGGTAAGCAGAAAAGCAGAAGGGTATTATCATTCAGTGCAGTTTTTAAAAAAATCTTAGTACACATACCTCTAGAAGGAACATTAAAAACTGAGGAGAAGGAAAACTACATTCCACAACAAACCCTTAGTAGAGGATTACCTCCAAAACATCCTAAAATGCCTGCTAAAGCATGTAGTCTACTCATCTGAAACAGAGCTTCAAAGTTACAATTACTCCTCCTGTAGTATCCGTAGGGGATTGGTTATAAGACCCTCCTCTCGGAAATCAAATTTGAAGATTTTCAAATACCCTGTATAAAATAGTACAGTATTTGCATATAACTTATGCACATCCTCCCTACACTTTAAATCACCTCTGAATTATTTATAATACTTAATATAATGTAAATGCTCTGTACATAGTTGTTACACTATATCGTTTAGGGAATAGTGACAAGGAAAAAAGTCTGTACGTATTCAGCACCAACCATCATAGGCCTAACTACACACATCAGTAACAACAAGCTTTTTTTCCCATCAGGTACCTTCCACCCGCGCCCTGGGCTGAATCCATGGATGAAGGATGCACAGATACAGAGGGCCAATTATATGTAAGATCCTTTAGAGAGGTTAACTTAAGGGACAAGATGTTAATGAACTTAACATTAAAATTCAGTCTAATGCCATCATGACATAAAGAAAAGGGGGACTTGCTTGGTGTACGATAAAGAAAGACTCACTGGATGAGGCTTTCAGGGGCAAGCTCTCTATATGTATATCACTAAAATGGCTACTCACTTAGTGTCTTGCTAGTGAGATCAAAACCCAGTTATCTCATCCTGTGTTGTCTACTACTCCCAACCTCTAAACAATCTGAAAAGCATCTTTCCCACAGCAATGCTGGGGCAGGAACCCATTAATTCATCAGTACAAATTCATCCTGACTACTAGGAACACAAAGGCATAAATTTTTCAGCTGTTGGGTTTTTTTCCTGAAGAACATCAATGACAACAATGAAAACAACAGCAGCTAATATTAAATGAGCAGTTATTATGTGCCAGGCAGTTCATGTACTTTACCTGTATTGATACGGTATTATTATTTGTTTAACCCTTACCTGAGGATACATTTATGGACTTTAGAGAAACATTGGTCAGCTGCCTCTGGTAAGCGGCCCAACAAGGAATCAAACCTGCAACTTTTTGCTGTACAGGACCATAGTCCAAACAACTGAGCTACCCGGGACTAAGGTATTATTATCTTAACCCTCATTTTAATGACACATTGCATGGAGGTTTACCAATTTACCCACAGTAATCCCAACTTTTAAGGATCAGAATCAGATTTTAAACCCTGAAAGTCTGAACTGAATTTAAATTATGAGTCTTAACAGTCCTTGCTCTTAATCACTGAACTACCCACTCTAAGTAAATTTTCACAACTTGTAAAGTATCACAGAATCTTACATTTTATCACTCAACTGACCACAAAATGTATACATATTTTAGGTCATTTATTCCTAGCTTGTTTAAAGGTACTTACTAGCCAACAATTATTCACTGGAGATCTCTATCTAAGAGCATACCGCTAGGGCATTTGAACTGGAGCAGCCCAAAATAACATTCCTGCAGACTGCAAAATAGTTTTTGACATTATTTAGTCCTGCTTCCCACACCTTTCCAGAGCTTAAATTATGTAAATATTCCCTTCATATATGCAGTGAGTTAAATAATGTCCCCCCAAATCTTATGTGACCTTATTTGGAAACAAGATCTTTGCATATGTAATTAGTTAAGCATCTCAAAATGAAATCACCCTAGATTTAGGATGAGTCCTAAATCCAATGACTGGTGTCCTTATAAAATGACAAGTCACACACCACGAGTAAGAAGGCCTATGAAGAGAGAGGAAGAAAATCACAGTTAGGCAGTCACAAGACAAGAAACACTGAGAGCCACCAGAAGCTGAAAGAGGAAAGGATTCTTGCCTAGAACCTTTGGAAGGAGCACAGTCCCACCCACACCTTGACTGTAGACTTGTAGCCTCTCAATCTGTGAGAGAAAAACCTCTATTGTTTTATTAGAGTCACCACATTTGTAGTAATCTGTCATGGTATAGCCCCAGAAAACTAATGAAACATCTACACTACAATATCCAATATCCCCCAAAAGGGGGGGGGGGGGGAATAGCAGCTGGTACCACAGAAAAATATCCTAAAGAAATCTGATGAGACTTCCGCCAAGATGGAGGCATAGGTGGATGTGCCGTGCCTTCTCACGCAACCAAGTTTAGAGACAACTGAATATTAGCAACAGAAAACACAGCCAGAACACGGAAAATTGAACTTTTCGGAAGTCCGCTAACAACAAATTCTTCAGCCTGACCAGTAAGGGGCGAAACCAGCGGCTGGTGAAGCGGGACTGCACAGGAGGTCTCGGTCAGCCGGACTCAGGCGCGGAATCCAGACGCTCGGAATCCAGGCGCAGGGTTGGACCTAGTGAGCGACCAAGCATGCCACCAGGCGAGCGACCTTGGGGGAGACAGCGGGGGAGCGGTGCTGAGTGTTGACTATGGTCGCGCATTTGTGCGCGGGTGGACAGGCGAGGGAGTGGGCGGTTGGACCGGGCCGGGCTGGTCCCGAGGCAAGTGGCAGTGAAGGGCGCCGCCATTTCCCTGCTCTGACCCCACCTCCACATACAGCGTCATAACCCAGCGACTCTGAGTGGCCCGGCCCAGGTGAACCACCTAAGACGCTAATCCTCACCCAGCTGTGAGAAACAGCAGAGGGGTTCACCATTTCCCCGCTCTGACCACGCCCCCACATACAGCGTCACAACCCAGCAACCTGGGAGTCCAAGGCGCCGCTTCTCACACTTAAAGGGCCAGAACAGACCAAAAATGTCGCAAGATCTCAAAGCCCCAGAGCCCATAAATCTAAGCGATGAAGAAATAGCAAAACTCTCAGACACACAGTTTAAAACATTGGTCATCAGGATCCTCACAGAACTGGTTGATTATACCGACAAATTAGACAAATATATGAAGGCGAAACTAATTGAAATGAATGGAATTACACAGGACACCAATAGCAATGAAAAGGAAACTGGGACTCAAATCAATGGAGTGGACCAGAAGAAAGCAAATAATGGCCAAAGAGAAAAGAGTGAAGAAGCAAGAATTCAAAGAAATGAGGAGAGTCTTAGGAACCTCCAGGACATCTTTAAACGCTCCAACATCCGAATTATAGGGGTACCAGAAGGGGGAAAGGCACAGCCACCAGTGGAAAACTTATTCGAACAAATAATAAAGGAGAATTTCCCCAATCTGGCAAAGGAAATAGACTTCCAAGAAATCCAGGAAGCTCAGAGAGTCCCAAAGAAGTTGGACCCAAGAAGGAACACACCAAGGCACATGATCATTACATTAGCCAAGATGAAAATGAAGGAGAGAATCCTAGAAGCAGCAAGAGCTAAGGGGACAGTCACATACAAAGGAGTCCCCATCAGACTGTCAGCAGATTTCTCAAAAGAGACCTTACAGGCAAGAAGGGGCTGGAAAGAGGTATTCCAAGTCATGAAATCTAAAGACCTACAACCAAGATTGCTCTATCCAGCAAAACTTTCATTTAGAATGGAAGGACAGATAAGGTGCTTCTCAGATAAGATCAAATTCAAGGAGTTCATCATCACCAAGCCCTTATTATATGAAATGTTAAAAGGACTTATCTAAGAAAAAGAAGTTAAAAAAACATGAACAGTGAAAGGACAACAAACTCACAGTTATTAACAACCACACCTAAAACAAAAGCATACTAAAAGGACAGCTAGATCAGGAGTGGAAGCATAGAAATGAAGATCTCAAGGAGGGTTAGCAACAGGGGAGTGGGAGGAGAAGGGGGGAGAAGGTACAGAAAATAAGTAGCATAGACAGTAGATAGAAAATAGATGGGGAGGCAAGAATAGCATGGGAAATATAGAATCTAAAGGAATTGAGACACATGGTCATAAACTAAAGGGGGGGTAATGGTGGGGATGGGGGGGTAGGGTGGAGGGGAATGAAGGGGGAATAGAACAACTGTAACAGCATAATCAATAAAAAAATTTTTTTTAATTTAAAAAAAAAAAAAAAAAGAAATCTGATGAAATGTCTTGACAGGATCAATAAAATACACAAACACCAAAAAGCAGTTAAAAGGCTTGACAAAGCCCAAGCTGGTGTGGCTCAGTGGACTGAGCACTAGCCTGCGAACCAAAGGGTCGCTAGTTCTATTCCCAATCAGAGCACATGCCTGGATTGTGGGCCAGGTCCCCTGTATGGGCCGAATGAGAGGCAACCATAAACTGACGTGTCTCTTCCTCTCTTTCTCCTTCCTCTCTAAAAATAAGTGAATAAAATCTTTTTAAGAAATAGGCTTGACAAAGAGAATATTGTGTATAGACTTTCAAAATAACCAACAACTTCCAAAAGCATAATTTTATTATAAATCAAAACAGATAAAAAGCCACCAAGAAAATCATTTTAAGTACAAGTGACAGTTGCCTAGCATGGTGTTATTGACAAAATAAAAACTCTTGAGTTTTACATCACATACTTTACTATGAAACAAGAGTGATAAAAGTAATGCAATTAAAGACCAAGAGTGATTAAAAGTAATGCAATAAAGCTGGCAGATGGATATTCAGAAATGTGTACCTTCATATACCAGCTATCAACCTGAACTCTGCCAAGGCACAAAGAACTTCTGCATTTACGTATGACAGCAATACCTTTCTTAATAGCATAGAATCTAAGTTTCAAACACCTAATACAATTAGTGAGGGACTTTATAAAAATGGTAGAAAACCAATATCAACACCATAGATAAAAGGAGACAGCATTAACTAAGCTCTTACAATAGTTGGGAACTATTTTAAGGACTTTAAATGTATTAACTCATTTAATCTTTACAACAATCCTATAGAGTAGATACTCTCATATCCATTTCACTAATGAAAAAACTATTGAAGCACTGAGAACTTTATGGAGTGACAGAAATGTTCTATGTCCCAATTGCGGTAGTGGTGGTTACACTGCTTAATATACTTGTCAGAGTTTACAGAACTGAACAATTTAAATTGGTGAATGCTATAATATATAAATTATACTTCAAAAAAGTTGAAAAAATAAAGAGAATCGCAGAAATAAAGTACCATCACTTTAATAGATTATTTAATATCAAACTATTTTTATTATAAAATATGATACTTTTCCACCCACAAAAGAAAAATTTTTTAAAATGTCTTTTAACCATATTTCAAGAACCAATCCTGTTTGTCCCTCCTGTGCTATCTAGCATATCCAAAAACTACTACATACTCTTCTATAAAACACAACTAAGAAAAACAGATTAAAGCTGCAGTGAAGACATAAATTTTAGACATTTAGAGACTTTTCAAAGCAAATATTTTCACAAAACACTATAACCATGACAGATCTACAATATACTAATAGAAGTTTTGTCGTTTTACACATAAGACAATCTTTGGTGAGAGCACTATCTCTCTAGATACATTATCATTTTTGTGTGAAGAGGTTCTACCTTTAAACTCAAAGAAATAAACAAGAAACACTGATTTTGTCCAAAATGCTTCCGACAAAATAGGATACAATTTACAGAGGGAAGTTTAAAAGAGCTACCTCAAAATTGCTAACCCCCCCCAACCCTCTGCCTCCCCCCCAAAAAAAATCCTTATTATTAGTACAAAGAGAGAAAAGCCAAGAAGGAGCTAGGTCTCAATAAAGACGGTAAACTGTGGCAACAGATTTGACAACTGCTGCGTCTACCTCTAAGTCAGTGAAACAAAGCTTAAGGAAAATAACTGTACCCCTGCTCCATTTGGGTTTTCATTAGTGAGCTTTCAACAGTTCACTACAGCCAAGGAAAAGGCACCTCTTTCATTCTGACTGAATAAGGATGGTACTACAAAAGTTGCCAATATGGTAAATAAATCCATGGTTCCTTCCTGGCCTGAGAAACTGACAAGCCATTAATTTGTCTGAGATCCTCCCCCAACAGTACACCAAGCAAACAGAAAGGCTGAACATATGTTTCAAACAACACATAACCTTATTTGTCAAGTGTTCATAGATGCTGTCTGATCAGGAAAACACAAAGTCATTTAAATCTATTATTAGACTCATGATGACTTTGCCCTTAGGTAATTTACCAAAGCATAACTAAGAATTCATTGGTAGAAAGCTTTTTAAATTAAAGAGAACTTTAAAACTCAAAGTTTAGGAACTTCTTTGCCTTAAAAAAAAGAAAACTATGAAGGACTTTTTGCAACAATTATTATCCCTATGCCTGAGAATTTGTTCATCTGTGTGCACTTTTAACTTAATACATGTGGGAACAGTCCTCCTCCATGGTGATTCCATAAAACAACAATGAACAATAGAAGTACACGTTTTGTAGGACTACATTTGCCAAATTTTGGTACTAGATACAGCACATATTTTTTAGACTGCAACTCACTAAATGTAAAACAATTCACCTCAAGGCAGCTCATTATTCCTCTCTTATTCAAAGCATTCAGGCAAAAATTGGTTGCCCCTAGAGATAATCTATTGGTAAACAGCCTTCCTAATTTTAACAAACTCTCAAAAGGGTTTCATGGTCAATTATTCTATAACCTCCGACTATGATTTCAAGCTACTAAAATCAAAAGTAATAAAGCCAGAGGGAGATAAAATCCCCTGTGACTAAGTCCCCTCACTTATCTCACTCACACAATCTCAATACTAAAATCTAACCTGAATGCTCCTGTACAAAATTCCTGAATTTTTTCCTACTGCCTAGCACTTGACTCCAAATTTTATTATCAGAAAAAAACTATGAGCACAGCCCTCATATATTTATGTGTATTTCTAAAGTAGAGTAGTAAACAATATACTAGCATATTATGCACATCACAGACACACACAAAAACATTTTAAGATTAAAAATAAATAGAAACAAATTTTAATACCACACACACACTGAATCAGGTCACCTGCCCATCCAAAGTGCCAGCACATCATTTTTAAGACCAATGACCCAGAGCACTGGGTCTCCAAATTCATCTGGAGACAGGGCTAGGTTTACAGTTGTGAGTATGCAAAATGCACAGTAACTCTTATATTATTATTTATTAATTATTTTCTATACAAACCACTGAAAACCTACTTTTGCCCCACCCAATATAGAATGCAAAGCCACAACCTCGATCCAGCATCCATGACAGCCTGGACTGGTCCTCTATATGAAATTAACTCTTCAGATGATTATAATGCATACAAAGTTTAAAGAACCTCTGGCATACAGGATAAACACTAAACTCCATTGCATGGTCTACAAGTACTTCACCTACCAGGAAACTCTCCTTTCCCGTCACTCCTCCATCTCACTCTACTATTCAGAAATTAGTGCTTAACTACTTGAAATTCACAGTTCACACATCTAGGTTTTGCACGTACTATTTTTTATACTTAGAACCCTAACTCAACAACATGACCGGCCCCATCCTGTTCATCAAACTTACACTTATCTTCAAGTCTCAACTCCAGCTTCCTGTCAAACCTTCCCTAACTTCCTGAGACAGTTCTCCATTGCTCTTAATGTACCTCTCACCTTTTTAGCAATTACCTCATATAACTGAAAAGTATGTCTGTCTCTCAATAGAGGATCCTCGAAAGCAGGAAGCATGTCATTTCATGTTTATATCACCAAAGGCTTCACACAATGCCTGACATATAAGTTAGTTTTTTAAACATGTGTTGAACAAAGACATAAATAAGAAGCAAATAATGTTGGCTAGTCCACGTTAAGAAGACTAACAAGACAGGGCACCTCCTACAACAATTAAAAGCGGCCATATCTACCTCCAGCAATAACCAAACATGATCAAATCAAGAAGGGAAAGCAACTATCATTTATGGATTATCTATACTCATTTTACAAGTCATACCAAGAATAATGCTGTGAAGCAGACACTATTCCCTTTTTACATGTATTTTGAAGTCACTCAGCTGAACTTCAAAATTTGTAAATGGTGATGCTGGAACGTGTCACTGGATCTAACTGCAAATCTTTCTAATGAAAATCTTAAGAAACCAGAGCTTCTAGCCAAGATGGAGGCATAGGTGGAAACACTGTGCTTCCTCGCACAACCAAGTTTAAAGACAACAAAGTTTTAGTAACAAAAATGCAACCAAAACACAGAAAATTGAACTATACGGAAGTCCGACTACAATGAACTGTTCAGCCAGACCAGTAAGAGGGGTGGAGCCAGCAGCGGAGCAGGTTGGGCAGGAAAGATCCCCCGACCCAGGTGCACAGGCAGCCGTGGGCAGATCCCAGGTGTGGAGTAGCAATGGGCAGACCCAGTGAGGGCGCAAGGCCGCAGGCTGACCACAGTCACAAATTCACATGCAGATAAACCAGGCGAAGGAGCAAGCAGTGAGACAAACCGAGCAGGCCCCAGGGGCAGGAAGCTGCAGAGGGGACCGCCAATGCCCCTCTTTGACCCGCCCCCACATACAGCATCACAACCCAGCAACTGAGTTGCCCCGCCCTGGTGAACACCTAGGGCTCTGCCCCTCATACATAACAGGCGCAAACAGACCAAAACATGATGGCTCAAGAACTCAAAGCCCCATGGCCAATAACTCTAAGCAACCAAGAAATAGCCAACCTATCAGATGCACAGTTCAAAACACTGGTGATCAGGATGTTCACAGAATCAACTGGTTGATTTTAGTCACAAAATAGAGGAACATATGAAGGCTAAACTAATTGAAATGAAGGGAAATGCACAGAAAACCAATAATGATGGAAAGGAAACTGGGACTCAAATCAAGGGAGTAGACCAGAAGGAAGAAAAAAATGACCAGACAGAAAAGGATGAAGAAACAAGAATTCAAAAAAATGAGGAAAGGCTTAGGAACCTTCAGGACATCTTTAAACGCTCCAACATCCCAATTATAGAGATACCAGAGGGGGAAGAGTAAGAGCGACAAGTGGAAAACTTATTTGAACAAATAATAAAGGAGAACTTCCCCATTCTGGCAAAGGAAATGGACTTCCAGGAAATCCAGGAAGCTCAGAGAGTCCCAAAGAAGTTGAACCCAAGAAGGAACACACCAAGGCACATTAAAATTACATTAGCCAAGATTAAAATGAAGGAGAGAATCCTAGAAGCAGCAAGAGCTAAGGGGACAGTCACCTACAAAGGAGTTCCCATCGGACTGTCAGCTGATTTCTCAAAAGAGACCTTACAGGCAAGAATGGGCTAGAAAGAAGTATTCCAAGTTATGAAAACCAAAGACCTACAACCAAAATTGCTCTATCCAGCAAAGCTTTCACTTAGAATGGAAGGGCAGATAAAAGTACTTCTCAGATAAGGTCAAATTCAAGGAGTTCATCATTACCAAGCCATTATTATATGAAATGTTAAAGGGACTTACCTAAGAAAAAGAAGATAAAAAAGATGAACAGTGAAAGGACAGCAAACTCACAGTTATCAACAACCACACCTAAAACAGAAGCAAACTAAGAGGACAGCTAGATCGGGAGCAAAACCATAGAAATGAAGATCATATGAAGGAGTTAGCAACAGGGGAGTGGGAAGAGGAGGAGGGGGGAGAAGGTACAGAGAATAAGTAGCATAGATGATAGGTAGAAAATAGATAGGGGGAGGGCAAGAATAGTATGGGAAATATAGAATCTAAAGAACTTGAGACACGTGGACATAAATTAAAGGGGGGAGTGGTGGGGGGGAAATAGGACAACTGCAATGGCATAATCAATAAAGTATATTTTTTAAAAAAATGAAAGTCTTAAGAAACCAGAACATTAAAATAAGTACTATTGCAGGGCACAAAGTATTCACTCACATTTACTTAGAAACCAGTAACAATTCTGACTCAAAAAGCCAAGAAGACCATGAAGTACCTGGAATTAGTCTCCAAGATTAGATAAAGAAATTTCCCCAAAGGATGACCTCTTGACATAACCTGTCAGAGAGATCTAGAATTCTACACAGGTAATATATCACTACATTAAAAAATAAATAAATAAATAAATAAATAAAAGGAAATGGCTGGTGTAATGCAGTGAATTGAGTGTGGGCTGTGAATCAAAGGGTCACCAGTTTGATTCCCAGTCAGGGCACATTGCCCAGGTTGCAGGCCAGGTCCCCAATGAGAGCCACGTGAGATGTAACCACGCATCGATATTTCTCTCCCTTTGTCCCTCCCTTCCCCTCTCTCTAAAAATAAATAAAAACTAAATATATATATATATCATTTTTAAAAAAAAGTAGAAAAGAAAAAGGAAAGAGTTTAATCCTACTTATTCAAGTATGAAGAAAGGCCACCCTTGAAATGCCTGTCTCCTGATTAAAGGGTAAGCCTATAATGTGCTATGGCCAGATGGCTCCCAATAGGTTCCCTTTCCCCACAGTACTTAAATGTCCCTGGTCTGCTAATTTAACATAACATTCTATTAAGTCAAAGTGAGTATCTGTTAAATTAGCTCTTCCCACTAGGCATTAGGACAGTGATTGCTCCTTTTTTGAAAGTTAAAAGTACACAATTTTATATGCATAATAGAAAACATTCTTGTCAGTTACGTGTGTGTATAATCTCAATTTTGACAAAAGTAAACTCTTCAAGACTCCTCTACTCTAGTAATCTTTCACTTCTTCTGCCCAGAAAGCATGCACACCCAGGACCTACTTTAGACTGATGAGCAAGGTCTTAAGAAGACTTACCATTTCTTCTTGCTCATTAACACAAAACTACAACACACTTCTTTTTTTGTGTTTGGGGTATTAAGGGTAATTAAACAACTTGTCCAGCCAAATGAATCCCTTGAAATCACATTTCTCTTTTTGCACAGACTTGTACAAAAACTGCTCTGAAAAATGGGGAGAAGCTGGAACGTGGAAAAAAAAAAAAAAAGCACTGACTGTATTTATTTGTGTATCTGTCTTCTCCACTAGATTGTTTACTTTGACAGCTCTATTCCCCCAGTTGTGAACACTAAGCAGCAGCAGAAGCCAGTATCTGAACTGATGATCATTTCTGGTATACTTGCGAGTTCACTGTCCAACTAATTCTCACAACCATCCCCTGTGATAAGCATGGCAGACTATCATTCCCTTTCTCAGAATAGTAACAACAACAACAGAAATCTCAGCAAGGTAAAGAAACTGTTCAAAGTCACTGAACTAGTGACTAGAACTTTTAACTTTTGCTGTCTTTTAGGTGCATGCTCTTCCAGGCAACAAGACCAAAGTCATTACTGAAAACTGTTTAAACTTTCATTGAAATGTGTAAGGCCACACAAAGGCAATTCACAAAACATTTAAATGTATAAAGCCACACAGAAGATACATTATGAAACACTTAAATATTCTGTACTTCCCAAAAAAATTCCTTATTCAAATATGAGAATACGCCTTAACAGAAAAAAATTTAACTTTTGAAGTTATTAGTGTTAGGATGGGCAGGGTAGGACAAAATGGCGGCTGAACTACAACCGAAAATGGCGGCTGAACTACAACCCAGAAAAGACACTGACGTCAAACCAGAGAGCTAAAAAGGGCTGGCTTTGCCAAAACGGGTATCGGATATCCGCTGATCCCGAGGAGAACCACCAATGATATATTGCCACTTTGTTCAAAGGGACCAATCCCTAGCTCCCACGAAGAGAGCCAACCAAAATAAAACCCCACCATATTCCCTGCTTGGGCACGACTTCCCCAGCCCCACTCTGCATACCAGAGAATCTTGCCCGGGTGTGCAAACCCCAATAAAGCTCTATACTGCCTAACTTTGTGGCTGATTGGCATTTCTTCCTCGGCAGAGCCTAAGAAAACTTTTCAATATCAGGTGATTCTACAACCAACAATACATAATGTGGTCTGCTTTTCCCATAAAACTTCTCTCATTTTATCTGATCATATATTTGAGCTCCTTTGCCTTTCCAAATTTATAATCCATTGTGACTAGCATTTGTTTCAAATTAGAACCTCAAAGAGCCTTCCCCTGCTGCCCTCCCCTGAAAAATATTAAGCACCTCCTATGTTGATCTCAGTATGTGCTTTTTGGTTTTATTTTTACCTTTACTCTTCAACTGTAGAGAACAGCCATTTAATACCAAAAAATAAATAAATAAATAAATATTGTAAGAATAAGTAAACTCAAATTTTTCTATTTTTTTATTCCTGAAAAAAGCAATGATAGAAACATAACAGACATCTCTCTGAAAACTGCTTAAAAATAAAAAGATAAAGCCCTGGCTGGTGTAGCTCAGTGGACTGAGTGCTGGCCTGGGAATCAAAGGGTCACCAGTTCAACTGCAAGTCAGGGCACATGCTTGGGTTACATGCCAGGTCCCCAGGAGTAGGGTGCATGAGAGGCAACCACACACTGATGTTTCTCTCCCTCTTTCTCCCTCCCTCCTCCTCTCTAAAAATACATAAATAAAATCTTTTTTTAATGGAATTATTTTTAAAAAAGAGCAAAGGGCTTGAAAAGACATTTCTCTAAAGATACAAATGAAAAGATGTTCAACATCACTATCTCTTAAAAATGTGCTAAGTCAAAACCACAATGAGATACTACTTCACTCCCATTAGGATGGCTATTATCAAACAAAAAAGCCACAAATAAAAAGAAAAGTAACAACTGTTGGAGAGGAGGAGAGGACGTGGAGAAGTTGGAACACTTGTACACTACTAAATGGGAATGTAAAAGACGTATTTTATAAAGTTAAAACATAGAATTACTATATCATGCAGAATAATCCCAAGGTACAGAGAGTTGACTCTTGAACAACACAAATATTAGGGGTGTTGACACCCATTCAGTTGAAAATCCATATATAACTTTGACTCCCCCAAAATAAAATTACTAATAGCCTTAACTGAAAGTCTTACCAATAACATAAGCAATTGATTAAAATATATTTTATATATGCATTATATACTACATTCTTATAACAAAACAAGCTAGAGAAAAGAAAATCATAAGGCAGAGAACAGCATTTAGTGAAAAAAAAAAAAATCCACGCATAAGTGGCCCCATGCAATTCAAACCCATGTTCAAGGGTCAACTGTACTCTTACATATATACCCAGAAGAATCAAAAGTAGGGATTCAAACAGATACTTGTGCACTAATGTTTACAGCAGCATTACTTTTGGCTTCACAAAAAAGTGGTAACAATCCAAACATCCATGATAAAATGAATGGATAAACATCATCTTACCCAGCCTTAAAAATGAAGGAGATGCAAGTGGCTTGGAAAAGTGAAGTGGGGGTGAAATTGGATGTGTTTCAGGTAACACAGTACCTTGCCTTCCCCGTGACTATGTTCTGGATTACCAATCAGGCCCAGTGGTTTGAGGACGTCAGACAGTGAAAGAAGGAGCTGTGGCCACCTGAGAAGAACCAGTGCCACGAGACAGAAGAATTCAAAGGGAAGACACGGAAGGAGTAGGGCCCAGCAGACCTACTGAGACCCCCAAGTGCCTGAGTCCCACCCATGAAACAATACAATCCAGTTTTCTGTTTTTCATGAGGAAAAAAGGAAAAGAAATTCTGATACACACTACAACATAAACTTTGAAAACATGCTAAATAAGCCAGATGCAAAAGGACAATGTTATGATTTCACTTACATGAGGTACAAAATGGGCAAATTATAGAAACATAAAGTAGAATAGAGGTTACCAGCCAGAGTGGGGGTAGAGAAGAATATAGAATGAGGAATTACTGTCTACAGAATTTCTGTTTGAAGCATTATGCTGAGTGAAATAGGCCAGGCATTGAAGGACAAATACCATATGATCTCACCTTTAACAGGAAGCTAAATAACAAAATAAACAAGCACATAGAATAAAAACAAAGACACTAAAGAGAACAAGTGGGCAGCGACCAGAGGGGAGAGGGGAGAGGGGAGAGGGAAGGGAATTTAAGGGGAAAAACGGGGAGGGATTTTGAAGAACAAGTATGAAAGACACAGGGATGAGGACTGTGGGTGGGGAATGGGAGGGAGGTGGGGAGACGGGGCGGAGGGGGGCTGGGATGGGAGAAATTGACAAAAAAAAAACTGTACTTGAAAAATAACTGAATAAATTAAAAAAAAAAAGACTTCAGAAAAAAAAAGAATTTCTGTTTGAGATAATGAATAAATTCTAGAAATGGAAAGTGATAATGGTTGCACAACGATGTGAATGTGCTTAATGCTACAGAATTGCACATTTAAAAATGGTTAAAATGGTAACTTTTATGTGATGTATATAGTTATAATTTTTTCAAAGTATAACTACAGCTATTATTTCCCCAATACTAAAATAAAGTTAGTGGACAATGAAGGGGGAAGCTGTGCAGACTGAGGTTATTCATAAATTATAATGAAAGCAGTTGTCATTTTACTGATAAAAAAACACTTCAGCCATTTTTCTCTATCCCAAAACAACGGCATTCTAATAAAATAAATAAATAAAAAACATTTACTTCACCCAATGAAGAATTTTAGGCTACTGTGATATGCCTTTCTGTATCTTTCCAAGGATTTAGACTATGTCACAAATCCCTAATTGGTGACACAATTAAATTGGAATAAATACTACCTCAGCTTTAAAAGTAGCACATATTAAGAAAGTAAGAAGGAGCCCCCAATGGATATACAAATGGCTAGCTCATTCAATTCCATTCAACAAGTACTTACTAAATGCATAGTACCTATGAGAGAAACCAAGACCAAAAAGTATTGCAAGGTTACAAGAAGGAAAGTTGAGGATAATAAGTAGGCTCACATTAACCCAGGAAGTCAGTAATATAAAACTACCCTTTACTGTCTGCCTTTTAAAAAGTTAAGTGCATCCCAATTATTTAAAGTTCACAGTCGGCAATACTGTGGCTCCAGTTGCCATTTTTAGATAATCAGAAACTTGACAGTAAGGTAATTGCCCAACACTTTAAGTATTTTTTCATTACTTAGATGGTTAATTAATTATAATGAGGAACCGAAAGAAATTCTGCAACTGCCTTTCTACAAAAGTCAAGTTGATTTCTAATTTATTACAAACAAAACAAAGTTTTTTCCCACTGGGCAAGTGTGCCAACCGATTCAATTTCCTATAACCTTATCTCGGAAACCAGGCGCCCCATCTGAAACTTAACGCTGTATCCTCCGGCCTGACCTATGCAGAGTACGTTCTAGACGAGTTCCCCCGAGCACCCACAACCCAATTTCGGCTGCATTCTCAGAGTATAAGGAAGTCAGCAACCACGCATCTCACGTGATCTTTAAAAGGGGCGCAGTCAAGCCCAGAATAAACCACACTTCTTTTTAACTTCACTGCCCAGCATAAAGGAAGTGGGCAGGGAGATGGCGCAGGGCCGGGATGCAGGGGAGCCTAGCAAACAAGCGTGGGTGGCTGTGCCTTCTACTCTGGAGGAGCTCGGAGAAAAGGCACACCCCGCTCACGCGCACTGCAGCGGCTGGAAAATCGAAGACTGCCACACCCCCCCACAGCCAGGGGCACGGCTTCCTCCCCACTTGCTCGAGGAGAAAAGGGGTCTTCTCTACGAGAGCCCCACCTGCAGGGTACTGCCCAGGATCCCCAGCACCTTGACGTGCAACGCCCCTGCGCGGGTGGGACGCGGCGCTGGTGGGCGGCAGCGAGGGGGGGGGGGGGAGAACCGGAGCGACCAGCAACTCGCGCATGCGCAGACAGAGGCGCCCGCCCGTTCGCCTACCGTTGGAACCGCGACGCCCCGTTCCCCGGCCGCTTCTCCAGGACCCGCGGCGACTGCAAGAGGACGAGAACTGAGGCCTCAAGTGGCTCCGCGGCCGGCGAGCCTCTTCCTATTGAGGCAGCTGGCGGGAGACTGAAGCGACGGCTGAGGCACAGGGCCAGCCCGGTAAGCGACCTCCGGATGCCCCCGGCGGTGGCGGCGGCGGAAACGGGGGAAGAGAGAGCACGACAACGGCGACGAAGGCAGCAACTGAGGCACAGAGCCTCCCTAACGGCGAGCGGGAGGAGAGCGGAGGGAGCTGGGCGGGCAAGGGGCCGGGCCGGACGTGACGTGCATGGGAGGGGCGGGGCGAGGGCGCCGTAGGGGCGGGGGTTCCCTGCATTCTCTATCCCTTGGCTTGCACTCTGAGGTTTCGGAAGCGCGGTTATCATCCCAAATTTGGGGCCTAGGTTATAGTGCAAAAAATCGGGCGCGGGCCTGAGGGAGGTGAAGTGGGGGTATCCCCAGTCTGAGAGGTAAGAACGAAGATAGAAGACACTGGGGAGGGGATGTAGGAGATACGAAGGACCAATACGGAAGACAGAGGTCGCGTCTAGTCTCTGTGGAGGGGGTCGTACCCCCGCTGCAGAGGCCGAAATAACCCGGTGCTCGAGTCCAGATTAGGAGCCCCGAGACCTTAACCGAAAACCGCTGGGCATCCTGAGGCGGTGACTCAGGTTTCTATTCCCAGCGATGGGTGTTAGTTCTAGGACAGTGCCCAGCCCCAACTTGCCTCTTTACTTAAGGATAGGACCCAGATTCCAGAGAGAGCAAAGATGCCTGGTGCCGAGGGAGTCTGGGAATATGAAAGTCGATCGATAGGCATAATGCTCACAAGAGGCTTTATATGCTAAACCAGAGTTTGAGAGGCAGAGCTGAAAGGAGGAAGAAAGAATGAGGAGCTCTCTGAGCCTGGGGTGTCTGTACTTGGCTTGCATAGCCACCCAGACCGACCCTGCATCTCCCAGGTGCTCACATTTCAACCAGTGTTTGCTTTGCTTTAGTCTATTAAGGCCTTTAAGATGTTGCATTGAATACAGTGTTCTGCCTTGAAACTCTCTGCCAGTGAGTAGATCCACACCTGCACAAAGAATTCTGGGTGTCTATAAAAATATAAACCACCACGATTTGCTCATCCCCTACCTGCCTCAACTGGAAGTCAGTAACATGGAAAATTTAAAACAGGAACCCTCATAGAATCTGGGACAAGAATTTTTTAAAGTGTAGCCCTATAAGATGATCAAGAAGTGTGTCATCAGAGAGAGTAAAATAAGTCTTCTGTAACCTAAGTGTCACATGCCCAGGTAATGCTGTCATAAAAGAAGGGTGGGGTCCACAAAGAGCAGAATCTGAATAGAATGAATTGTGTGCTCCCACTCTGTCCAGAAGAGAGATTATTGATTCTCATGACCAGGCCCAATACCTAGTACTAGAACAGTTTAAAAAATTCAGATTCAATCATTCAGTCAACAAATACTTATTGAATATTTACTATGTTTTAATCTCTTGTGATACATTAGCAAATAAGGTTTGTGCCTTGCCCTGGCTGGTGTGGCTTAGTTAGTTGGGTGCCATCCCACAAAGTGAAAGGTCACTGGTTTCATTCCAAGGTCAGGGCACATGCTTGGGCTGCAAGCATGGTCCCAGGCAAGGGCCCAGTTGGAGCACGTAGGAGAGGCAGCTGATGGATGTTGTCTCTCACATCAGTGTTTCTCTCCCTCTTTTTCCCTCCCTTCCTCTCTTTCTAAAATAAATAAATTTAAAGATAATAAGATTCCTGGCTTTTTCGAGTTTATATCTAGCAAACTTAAATTCTGAATATCTTTTAAGAACATACAAAGACTCAGGTAGGGGGGAGTCAGGGAGAGAAAAAGCAGATAACTGTAACTGAACAACAATGAAGTCATTTATGAAACAACAAAAAAAGAACATACAAAGAGCCCTCCTGTGATTCCATACTCATAAAGTAGCCTTCCCGAACTCAAGGGGTCTCAGTAAATCCGCACACCCAATAAAAAACAATTGTCCAAGGCACATGACTGGTTCCAGTTATACTAGCTATACAGTCTTTCTCAATAAATTCACATCATGGTTTACAAATCAGCCTCTATTTAATGGGTTGGATTATAGAGTTGTTTCATCCAAATTAATTTCACAGACCCTGAATAAGTTTGAGTGGAATGAAATGTAAGTTTCTGAAGCTGCCAAACTGAGGACTAGGCAGACCCTGCTTTCATAGAAGCCCAAATAGGATGCAGCTTATGCAGTCAATCTTATATCTTTCTTTGAACGTCTTAAATGGAAGTTTTACCTGTGATTTCATGCTTGAAGAACAGAGGTGAAATGATTGCTTCTAAACTTAAATTATATTCTAGTAAAAATCAGGAAAGTAAATTGGTAAAGTAAAAAATCCTCCTGAACCGGTCCCACCTGTGCAACATAGGTCCTTGTCGACATTACTGACTATAATAGGAACTTTATTCTGAGTATGAAACCCAAGACTGTAAGCTCCCAGCGGACAGGGACTCTCTTGCATTTATGTGCCCTACTTTCAATATATGGGCTATCAAAAAACAAATGAACTGATTTAGTAACCAGTGTTGCCTGTAAAACTCAAAAACATGTCTTTGGAGGATATATTTTCCAGATCCTACTTTATACTAGGTAACTAGTATGTTCAACATACTGTTTTACATTTTTAAAAACAAGACAAAATTGGCTCTGGCTGGTGTAGCTCCGTGGATTGAGCGCGGCCTTGCAAACCAAAGGATCAAGGTTTGATTCCCAATCAGGGCACATGCCTGAGGTGCAAGCCAGTTCCCAGCAGGGGACCCACAAGAGGCAACCATACAATGATATTTCTCTCCCTCTCTTCTTCCCTTCCCTTCTAAATATAAATAAATAAAATCTTAAAAAAAAAAAAAAAAAAGACAAAATACCCCTGGTGGCTCCGTTGGTTAGAGCATGATCCCATACACCAAAAAAGTTTGGGATTCGATTCCTGGTCAGAGCATATACCTAGGTCCCACTGTTTGCCCCTCCCTCTCTGAAATCAATAAATGTATCCTCGGGGTGGGGATTAAAGTATACACACACACACAATACCTCTGTTTTTATCTTTGCCATACCTTTAAGCCTATGCAGTGAGAGTAGATCTGTCACACCTGATTGAGATGGGTTCAGGGAGTTGTGTGGTCCCTCTTAGAATAGAAAGTCCTGTGGTCATCGAGTCACAAAATGTGAAACTTTCCTCTCCTCCAGCTGAAGACAGCTAGCTCACTCCTTGCGGAGGAGAGCTATCACACCTGGTCTCTATAGCTCCAGCATATCAACCATATTCAAAGGGACAGAGAGAGAAGAAAGGAAACTGAAATTCTTAACTTCACTATTGATGATTTAACACTCTGGGCCTGGTAGATGTTTAAAGTTGCCTTTTTTTCTGATGGATACTTTTATGGTTATTTCAGAAACCACCACCAGGATATCCCCATTCTGTAGCAGTTTCCCATCCATAGCTCTCTTTATCTGAGCAAAAACACACTCTTTGGACATGGTTTTGTTGGAGGTTTTTTGGTAAGTTTCATTCATCAATTTTTGAGAGAGAGAGAGAAAGGAAGGAAGGGAGAGCGCTTTGTTGTCCCACTTATTTATGCATTCATTGGTTAATTCTTTTATGTGCCCTGACTCAGGATCAAACCCACAACCTTGGTATATCAGGGCAACACTCTAACCAACTGAGCTACCTGGCTACAGCTCTTTTAATTTTTATTTATTGATTTTAGAGAAAGAGAGGAAAGGAGAGAAATATCAGTTTGCTATTACCCTTATTTATGCATTTATTGTTTAATTCTTATATGTGCCTTGACTGGGGATTGAACCCACAGCCTTGGCATATGGGGATAATGCTCCGAGTTAACCAGCCAGGGCCTATTTCAGCAGTTTTTTACTCCCTCTTTCAGCCCCTGGGGATCTGGTGGACTACCTCCAACTTCTTGTAGAAACGCGTTTTTCTCTGTAAGGGCCCTGTCAGATAGTGTCTAAGATAGCTCTCACACTGGCAAATCTGCAAGGTTGTATACTCCACACCACTGGGAATATCATTCACATCATCCTTGTTGTAAATGTGTACATTTATTTGGACAGTTTTCCAGGAGGTGGCAGTAAAGTGTTCTCTCCAAACAAAATTAGTATGACTGTCTTCCAATAGATGGAAGTGAAGTTTCTGGACAAGAACACGTTTCTGATGGTGCTGTTAAGACTAGTGGCGACTCTGGATGTTCCACATCTGGTCCACATGAAGCTCTCACACACTTCTTGCCCAAACTGACTTGGGAATGGATGCCGTTCCCAGGGCAGCTGCAATATTCCTCTTCCTCTGCTGCCCAAACAGCTGCCAGTCCTCCTCTTGTCTACTGTATTTTCCTGGCAGAAGCAGACACGGGTCCACTGTGCCCCTCTAACTGCAAGGGACACATCTCAAGTACTTGAGTGGTTTCATTTTAGGTCCTCTCAGCTTGAGGTAAGAGGCAGGCAGGCATCTGAGGTAAGAATCAATCACTGCATACCAGAAATAGTCTCCAAAGAAATATTCCTCAATAATTCTCACTTGACCTTTTATAATTTGCTATGAGAATTTAGACTGATCAGACTAGTGGCCGGAGTCACCACTAGTCTGAACAGCGCCGTCAGAAACATATTCTTTATCCAGAAACTTCACTTCCATCTATTGGAAGATAGTCATACTAATTTTATTTGGGCAAAACGTGATTTTTGTCTAAATCTTCTCATTTCTAGGGGAAATCCATTTCAGAACTCACCTGAGTGAGGTTTTGGGGGAGATGGAGAAGAATTATTGAGTTTTTTGGTAATATCTTGGTACTCCAATTAAAACAGTACTCAACCAGGGATTTTTTATTTTTTGGAGGGGGTTGGGATCATGTCTGGAGACATTTTTGGTTGTCAAAACTAGGAAGATGCTAATAGTATTTTGTGGGTTCAGGTCAAGGACATACTACAATGCACAGGACAGCCTTCTCCACAACAAAGAATTATCTGGCTAAAAATGTAACTTTGATTTAACATCTTGTAATAAAATGGAATTTCTACACTTGGCAGTCACTATGAGAATATCTCAAAATTACATCACTTTTTCTTCCTTTTTCTTACAAATGCTTTATGTGTAGATGTAGATGTCACATTTTAATATATAACTAGTGTCAGAAACTGCATTTCAGATGGCTGTTTGGCTAGGAGATGAGCAGCAACTGGTACCATTCTAAGACTTCCTCAGGACGTGAGGCCTGCCAGGAAAATGATTGCTTAAGGTGAGGTTTGTTTAGCCCAGGGGAACACATTTTACCCAACTTATCTGAGCAGAGACTTACGCCTCTCAGAAGTGAAGTGATGAGTCAAATCACCCTGGAAGGAGTATATACCTGCTGCAACCCCAGACAGTGTCCTAGATGCCAGGGAGGACCTTAGTATGCCTATATCCTGACTTGAAGTCAGGGAGTAGCTCTGACTCTGTAGTAGTCATTTTACAACTAATACTCTTATTATTCAGAGAGAATGCAAATGGACTTCTCCCCCACTCGCTCCCCACCGTAGATTAGTTCTATTGATTGAGTTCAGTGCTTCCAGATTATAGAAGAATGTGGAACCCATTTTGTATGCCATCACTAAGGAAACTTGCATTATTCAAGTGTCCTCCTCGCCCTACTGATTTTGTCTCTACCCAAGGCTATTTGCGTACTAGCAAATAGATGAGCTTTTGTTCAGTCAAGGCTGCTATTATCTTTTTTAATTCAATGTTCACAACAAACAAGCCACAGTAGCCAGCAAGAGCCAAAAAGTTATACCCAATCTGCACCAATTCTATCATATCTTAAAAAACAAAGTAGACACAGCTAACATTCAATAATTATGAATGTCAGACATGGAATAAGAACATCGAACTTGTAATAATAATAATAACTTGTAATAAGAACCTGCATTAATGCTCAGCCCTGTCAGTTACCAGTCATGTGACTGTGGTCAAGGTATTTACCTAAATGTACCATAGAGTCCCCACTGGTTAAAAAGAGGAAAAATAATACCAAAATAAATTGGCATGCATAAAAGTATTTTATAAGCCATATACTACAATTTTTTTCACTGCTTCTATACTCTTTCAGAGGCTTAAAGAAGTATCTGGAAATATTTTGCCACCATATTTGGGTGTTTATTGCCAGTGACGAGGCTCCAGAAGTTCCTAAATACTTGTCCATTTATTTTATATTTTTAAAAGATTTTATTTATTTTATTTTCAGAGAGAGGTAAAGGAAGAGAGAATGAGAGGGAGAGAAACATCAATCAGTTGCTTCTCGTATGCCCCCCAACCAGAGACCAACCCACAACTCAGGCTCTGACCAGAAATTCAGCTGAAGACCCTTAGCTTTGCTGGATGGCGCCCAACCAACTGAGCCACAGCGGTCAGGGCCATTTCTTTTTAAATGAAAACCAAGAACCCCCAGATTTTCCGTGCACCTTTTAAGATCTTCTGAACCTCGTGAGTTACAACAAATACAAGCACACCTCCTTAATTAGAAGCATATTTACACTGCCCACTTACAGGATAAGACGTAGGTGTGAATAGGAATGGGAAAACAGATGCGGCTTTTTGTGTGGAGGGTGGGGGCCCTCCTGCACAGGGAGAAGTGGGGAAGTCTCTAACTCCCACTGAGCAATAAAATGCTACCAAATCCAATCAAACTCAAATTAATTTTCACTTTCTTGAAGTACTCATCTCTACCAAGGAAAAAAGAAAGGACTAAACAACTCCCAACAAAATTAAAATCTACTAAGGAAGCAACTCACCATTAGTAAGGGGTACTGCTGGCTCTTCTGAGTTACGCAGTGGAAATCTGTCCGTGCCACTTTCCCCAGGAGCACTGTGCCAGTGTGCAAGAATGCACGTTCCTCAGAAACAAAAAACAGTACTAGCTGCAAAGAGAAGAAACTGTCCCGGGGTGTACAAATCCCACGCCAACATCCAAAATAATGGCAAATACTGTTCTGATGTTAGCAACCCAATGTAACCTTTATGCCATTTATTTATTCAACACTCATTTCTTGAGCAACTATTAAGGGGCAGGCACTGTGTTAGGGTCTATAATCATGATCTCTGCCCTGAAAAAGCTTCATCATACATATCTCTGGAATAGAAATGTTTTTGGAACAGAACCAAAGTTAACATAATGTTGATTTCAGCTTCTGCATTCACTCTCACAGCTGTTGATGCCGTCCAGTGTGGGGAGCTGAAACAATTACCAATAACTGTCATCTTTGCCAAGTCTACATTTTTGGCCTGATAACTCAAATTCACTATATGACAATAACATAAACCATTGAGACTATCAGCTAGAAGACTAAGTTGTTTGAGCTTCTCCATTAAATTCTTATAGTCAACTAGATCATTTTTCAATAGTCAGAACTTGTTTTTAAAAAAACGAATGGAAAAGAATAGATTTTCTTTTCTTCTCTTCCCTCTCTCTATATTCTTGTAATGAAGAGAAAAAGTGCCCAGAGATTCAATGAGACATTCACAAAAGCATGGGCCTTCAGCTGCCCCTTTAGCCAGCAATCCAGGTAGGAGGCGAGACTCTTGCCATTCTGCATACCCTACCTCTTCCTTAGAGGCTTTGGCTTTTTTGGCTTTCCTACCTTTTGACCAGCCAGGCTCCTTCTCAAACTCCTGTAATTGGGACCACACCTTCTGTGGCAAACTGACAGCCCAAATATTTGCAGATTGAAATCTAACTGTGTACAACCATATTTTTGCTAAACATTTACACTTGACTGCTCTTTACTACTTAAGACAAGTGCATAATGATTTGCAGAAGCATTTGGTGTTTTCCCAACCCCCAAGCTCATCAGCAGAGAAGCTGTGAAGCATGAAGGCTCACATCCTTGTTTTAGGCTTGTTAAGTGAAAGAGCAGCCGAACCAAACCGTGTGCACCGGGGAGAAGTATTATAGTTACTGTGCATATTTCTTATTGTGCCTGTTAGCTTGTGGCACTGTCTATACCCTAAGTGTCTCACCCAAAACAAATACAGCAAAACAGTTGTTGAAAAAAGAAATGACCCTTTGTTTAATCACATTTGCTGTTATTTAATAAGGTTTTGCTATTTGTTTATTCCTTTTTTTTTTAAGATTTAACTCATTTATTTATCTTTAGAGGGGAAGGAGAGAGGGAGAGAATCATCAATGTATGGTTGCCTTTCGTGCACCCCCTGCTGGGAACTGGCTTGCAGGGAACTGGCCTGCAACCCAGGCATGTGCTCTGACTAGGAATCGAACCGCGCTCCTCTAGTTCACAGGCCTGTGCTCAATCCACTGAGCTACACCAGCCAGGGTGTTTCTTCTTTATAGTTGCTTTTTCTCCACCTGGAATACTTGATACTTCTTACTTGGTCAACACAAGTACTGTGTTAAGCACTGGAGACACAATAGTGGATACACTAGACATAATTCCAGCCTTGTGAGGAACACAAGGTATTATGCCTTGTTACAGGGCTAACTGCCACTTATTCCACAAGCCTAAGTTCAGCCCAAGTGTCCTAAGTGTCACTTTATCTGAGCAGGCTCTGTGACCTTGTCTAAGATTAAAAAGGCAACCCTATTCTCCAGGCCTCTGGCATCTTGCCCATAAATCACACTGTCAACTTCATCAAAACTAAGACCCCTGAAGGGCTATATCCTCAGTGGGAGAACAAGAAAAGAACCTGACCTACAGAGGGAAAGGGTAAGGACATCTTACTATCTTCACTTTAACTGGGATAGAATTAAAAACAAGGAAACAAGCCTCCTCTGAGAATTCCTATACACGTTTGCAAGCATATTGTAGAGACGCAGAATTTCACTGCCCGTGTAACCCAGAAAACCCTAAGCTGAAAACTATAAAGGAGATCACTTTAGTGCCCCCAGGCTCCCTGTTAAGCAAAAGTAAATCCTCTCTGGAAATCTTACAGGTAAGGTTCCAAGAAATATGACCTCACAATAAATTATCAGCAAAAACACAAGAAAGTGATGAACTTCAGAATACTTCCAGTGACTGCAGTATTCTAGTTCAAATAGAGAGTATGAAGAAAGTATGTGTGACACTATGATATAGTTGAGACACATGCATTTTGTTTTTGTCCCAGGTTCCTGGCACAGAGCTCTTAAAGCCCTTGTGATTTCCTGAGTGATACTGGTAAGGAGTATATTTTGTTATTCATAACAAGTCCCTTTCCATCACACTTGAGTTTATGGTAATGAGGTGACTTGAGGCGTGGCCCCTAGATTGCCTCCAATGGGGCTGGTGCCAGAAAGACCAAATGATTAGAGGGTTGGAACTTTCAGCCCCACCCCTGACCCCCAGTGAAGGAGGAGAGCTGAAGATCAAGCTCTGTGAAAACAGCCTCTAGACGTAAAAAGGCAAGGAAACAAATTCATTCTCTCCCGGAGGCCCCTCGATTCCCGCCCCCCACCCCGAGATGCCTGATTTTGGCCCAGAGAGACTCAAATCAGACTTGTGACCTACAGAACTGTAAAACAATAAATTTGTGTTGTTTTTGTATGCCTTATTTTGGGATCATGACAGATTTACAGAAATGTTGTGAAGATTGTACAGAAAGTTCCCAGATTCCCTTAATGTGAGCACTTAAAGCTTTTTTTAAAAAAAAGACTTCAAAGCAGTTGTAAGTTCACAGCAAAATTGAGTGGAAGGCACACAGACTTCCCGGAGAGCCCCTGCCCTCACACATGAATTTGTGTTGTGTTAAGCCATTAAGTTTGTGGCAATTTGTTAGAGCAATACTAAAACACTACTATACCAAATTATGGCATTTCTAGGAGGAAAAAATGAGAGGCAGATGATTTAGGAATACATACATATGTAGTGAAATGCTAAAGAAAAATGAGGAAGTAATGAATCCAAAATTTAGTATAATTGTTACTTCTAGTGGAGGGTATGGGACACAAAGCTTGTAAGTCACCTCTGTAGCAGCTAGGAAAGGGGTCATTTGGGTAGATGAGTGAGAAAACGTCAGCCCAGTAGGCCTGCAGCACAGCAGCGAGTGGAGTCTTTGCGCCCACGGAAAAAGCCCATCCTTCAGATCTCCCTTCCCTTGGCAGTGCCCAACGGGCACCACAGTGCTGGCAGCCACCCCCCAGAGGACCTGCAGGGCTTTTGTGCTATTCTACTTCTCAAGCTGGGTGGAGGATACAGGGGACTCATTTTTCATAACTATCCTTCAAACTATGTATATACATTACATACTCTTATGTAGATATTGCTTGCAGTTTTATTTTTTTAAGATTTTATTTATTTATCTTTAGAGGGGAAGGGAAGGAGAGAAGGAGAGAAACATCAATATATGGTTGCCCCTCGTGGGTCCCCCGCTGGGAACTGGCCTGCAACCCAGGCATGACTGGGAACTGAACCTCGATCCCTTGGTTCGCAGGCCTGTGCTCAATCCACCAAGCCACTCCAGCCAGGGCTATTTATTTATTTATTTTTAGAGAGAGGGGACTCTCACATGAACCCAACCAGGGACCTGACCTGCAACCCAGGCACGTGCCCTGACCAAGAATCAAACCAGCGACCTTTCGGTTTGGGGGAAGATGCCCAACCCACTGAGCCACACCAGTCAGGGATGTTCGCACTTTTAAATGGTAAAATATTCAGCAGTGTGATGAAATGTAGTACTGTTGTACCCCGTGCAGACCATTTCCAGTACTTTGGAAATGTACCATTCCCCTCTGCGCACAATCTAGAAATCACGGAGTTCTGCAGGATGTTACGGTGATGTTTTTCTTAACTCCAGATAAGCTCTTTTCAGAGTTGGGGCAAGGTACTTATGAATGGGAAAACAGGATTTTTCTTCTCTCAGCCCCATTCCTATCTTAAATTAGAGTTTGTGTCTGTTTTCTCACCAGATATTAGATATAATGGCTGGAGCTGAATGTACAAACTCCAGAGGAATTGGTGGGCACCTCTAATCCCAGAAAGCTCCCTGAGGCCTACAGCGGAACTTCATTATTAGGAACCCAGCATACCTGATAAAGTCGGGCATGCTGACTCAAGAGGAAACAAAGAGATAAGCAGGTGAACTTGGAAGGCTCTCTGACAGCCCTGGAGCCTTGGATTCTGAGAGACTGGGTCTCTGAGATCACCTTGACTTCCAGACAAGACCAGGATGGAAGGCTGCTGGAACGCCTCCCCCTTGCTCCCAGGCAGTCTTGCCAGCTTCAGAAGGGGTCACTTGGGTTCATTTGTCCAAGAATCCAAGCCCCAAACTACAATGAGGAAGTTTTCCTTCTTACATTTAGAAGGAAATTCTACCCTCCTCTTCCTACCCTTCCAGAAATAAGAAGTGCTCGTTTACATGTTAGATCTAAACAAGTACTCACACAGGGGCTGAGAGATCTACTTCGCACTACCACCTTTTTTTAAAAACTTTTTTCAAATATAGCAAGTCCTCATTTAAGGTCGTCAATAGTTCTTGAAGCAAAATGATGTATAATGAAACCAATTTTATCTTAGGTTAATTGACATAAACAAGAGTTACGCTCCTACAGCATATTTCTGGTCACAAAAACATCACCAAACTTTTAAGTAAAGATCCAAAACACTTCTAATATTAAATACTGAAATAAATGTAAGCTCTACATACATTTTTTAAAGATTAATTAAAAAACAGGAAGATTGTTATTTTCCAACCTGCTCATGCCAGCCAGGGTCACAAGTGGTCTGAGCCTGTCCGGGCAGCTCAGGGTGCAAGGCGGGAGCCCACCCGGGACGGGACGCCCTCCCACTGCAGGGCCGCTCACACCCAGACCCACTCGCACTCACGCTGGACAGTGCAGACGTGCCGTGTCACCCACGTGCGCATTTTTGGTCTGTGAGAGGAAACTGGAGCACCTAGAGAAAACCCCGATGGACATGGGGAGAGCTTCAAGCTGCACACACACATTGGCCCCAGGAGAATCAATTTTTTCCAACATTATAATAAAATGACATTGAACAAAATTACATTATTTGAGGACCTGCTGTACAAAAATAATATATAGTCATCAGAAGAATTCAAAAAATGTAGAAGACTAAAGAATAAACAGCAAAATTCTCTCTTTACTCTCTAATCTTACTTTCTTCCCTAAAACCAAACCTGGTGAGGTACATCCTCCCAGGTGTCTTTTCACACAAGTATAAAAATGCACACACACAATTATTATTCTTAACATAAATAGGATCATACAATAATGTTCTGTAATATACTTTTTACCATGATATTCCATAGAAATACATCCATATTAGTAAATTTAGGTTGTTTCCAGTTGCCTCTATTAAAAATCGTAGTGCAGTAAGTGCTTGTATGTACATGTATATTTGTATATAACAGATTCCAAGAAACAAAATTATGGAATTAAAGAGTAACACATTTAAAATTTGATAGATACTACCAAACTTACCCTGGAAGAGGTTTTGTGAACAGTATAGGAGAATGACTATTTGCTTAAACTTTCACCCAACTTGGATATTCTGTATATTTTTACTTTTTGCCACTCTGATGAGCAAGAATAATAGTACACACTATTTAACTTGCATTTCCCTAATTGCAGATTTGCTGTGTATATGCTTCCTGGCCAGTTGTAGTTCCTAGTGAACTTCCTATCTATTGTCATTTCCTATTTTGCTGCTTGCAACTTCCCCATTTTGATCACGAGAGTGGCTACTATACATCGAGCACTTGGTTATGTGCCTGCCACTGTACTAGGTGCTCTAGAAAAAAATTTTTTCTTAACCCATTTTGCACATGAAAGCAAAAACATGAAAAAAATGAAAAACACATGGAGATGAAAGTCAAAACACTTGGGTTTTTTTTTTTTTTACTGGTCTCCTATTTCGTAAGCTGTACTTTCTCTACTATGTCACTGTAGCAAAAAAAAAAAGTTTCATTTTACTCAAAAGTGGAAACCTCGAATGAAAGTGACTTACCAAACACAGCCTCGTAGCTACATGCCCATCTCAGTCTGGACCCCTGGAAGGCTTTTTACCACTCTGGTCTTACTAGAACATAAGGTTGAACACTGCCGAAAGACTGTTCACACAAATATATCAGACTTGACTGCCCTTTTTATCTGTGTCCTTAAAGATAAAGAACCAGCCCACAGGACAAGGGTTGAAGATAAAATAGAAACACCAAGAAACTTGGAGACCTTGGGCCCCATTGCATCCACATCACAGTGAAAACAGGGCTGATGGCAGGACAAGTCAGCCCCAGGGACTAGTATGGTTTCCAGGCACCTCCCAGCACCCACCAGTCAGCTGAATTAGAGAAATGAGTAGCAAATAGTCAGTTTGAGGTCCTCGTATAGCCAGTCAAGGCCCATATGAGCATCAACCAATGAATACATAAGTAGAGCAACAAATCTCTCTCTTAAATCAATAAAATAGAAATAAAAAAAAGGGCCCTAGCTAGTGTGGCTCAGTGGATTGAACTCTGGTCTGTGAACTGAAAGGTCAATTCCCAGTCAGGGCACATGCCTGGGTTTCGGGCCAGGTCCCCAGCTGGAGGCCTGTGAGAGGCAATCAATTGATGTATCTCTCACATATCAATGTTTCTCTCCCTCTCTTTCTGTTTCTCTAAAATAAATAAAATATTTTTAAAAGAAAAGAATTTTACCTCTTTAATAAGAGGTGTAGGAAATGTAATTTCTAACTTTTATTGTTCAGATTGTCATATTCTTCTAAAGAAAAGGGGGATAGAATAAATTATCTCAGAAACTGCCAAACTTCCTTCCTTCCAAAAGCATTAGTCAAGTGCCTTATGTAGTAAGTTGATAACAACTTGATGTGGAGGTGCATTAAATTAGTCTTTCTACCTTTATATGATTAAACATTTCCAATAATAAAATGTTTTAGAAAAAAAAAAGACCTATGTGCCAGACACTGAGCTGGACACTGGTGGCAAAGAGGATATAACATAATTCCTATTCTTTTGAGAAATAAAACTCCATTTCATTACAATGTTAATATTTTACAAAGCACTTTCATGTATATTATCTGAGTCATCCTATAAATACATATTATGATTACAAGTTCAAATGAGGCCTACTTTTTACTTTCTTCCTGGTCTTTCTTTGTTCTCTGCGATAAATCTAGGGAGGGCCAGATCTGTAACAGATATGGTTGTAGTTGGGGACTGGGAGAGGAGAGTAAGACCAGGACTGGGAGAGCTTATCCTATGGGCAAAGTTAGTTTCAGGGTGCTTCAGACAATATTATCAGAATCTTAAATACCATCTCCACCCTTTCAAATACTTAGGGTGAGCCTTTCACTTACAAAATCTTTCTTTAAATTCAAGGCGATTCTTCTATTTCAAGACAGTTAAACTCAGTCACAGAAAAAGAGCCACTTTCCCAGGATTAGAGAGCAAAAGGGAGTAAAATTTCATTCTCTTCGCCTCCCATAATCTCACTCAGCAAAGCTTTGCCATGAAGGTCAGAGCGCTTATGCTCACAGCTAACTAAATTACGCTTCAAATCAGATCGATGACTGCTCTGCAGAGCTGCACGAGGAACCTGTTCACCTTTGGAACTCTGTCACCCTTAGCTCTCAGAGTCCATGGGATATGTTCTGCCTCAAGTCTCTTTTAGAAGTTTCTACATACTAATTTTTCCCAGGTGGTTATAGGTTCCTATTCACCTGTGCAAATGACCACTTTTGGATATGGCTTCTTGCTTCTTTGTTGTCCAATTCTTAAGTGTGAGTAGAGGAGTTTATACCCCAAGACTAGCCTGGTTGTCAGAGACATGCACTTACCTGGGCCCTCACCCACCTCACCCACCATTACTTCACCTTCCATTTGCAGTTTCCCTATTTGCACACAACATAAAATTGGATGCTTCCTTCCTCCTTGCCAGGAACTTTAGATAGATTTTGATGCAAAAGCAGGGCCAAGGATTTTCCAGATTCTTTCAGAGACACAGGCTAGTCAAGAAACAATTGTTTCTTTGTCAAAGATCTTTTGACACCAGCCACTACAGCACAGACACTCGAGTTCCCGAAACTGAAGTAGACAAAGTGGAAGGCAATGCACAGAGGTCAGCTGGCTGGAGGAAGCTCCAGTCTCCCAAATCCTCCCTCATCCGGCTTTGCAGGGGAGCTATAGAAGCGCTTGCTTGATTCAGCCAGCACTACTGCTCCTGGGGTCAGGAAGTGAAACACTGCTGGGCCCCCAGTTCACGGGGTGACAAGCATTATGGGATATATTTGTCCTAGGACTGGCTGGCTTTTCTCTCACCTTCTCAGAATTTAGCTTCATCTCACACATGTTCTCAATTCTGACAATCCTAGTCGCTGACAAAGGGATGGGGATAAAGTGCCAGGCCGGAAGACAATCCCACAGACCCAAGTAGAAGAGCTGGCTCAAATTGCCAGACATCTAATTGCTCAAGAAGGGGAACCTGAGATTTTCCCCTGTGACTCTAAGCACTTGTCTAAGCACAGCCTGTTCTTCAGCACTAGCCATACTACCGGAAGATTCAGTAGAGCCAAGTGAATGGCGGAAAGAAAAAAAAAAAAGCTCCATTATTCCTAAAACAAGCCCCCTTCACTTCCCAGGGTGTTCTCTGGGAGAACACCAAGTAATGAGAATAGCAGCCAATGAAGCGTGGGAAGAAGGCATTACCTCATCAGGGTGAGACCCAATTGGCTGGCATTACCCTGGGCATGGCTTTCACAGGAGTAAAATTAACCCTTGTCAGGGACACAGACTTCACAGGAGACTCCCTGACTCCACTAAAAAAGGGATCAACGGGGAACAATAGACCTTTCTTAACATTTTTCTTAACCATATGTAGTTTTATAATGGTTATGAGAAGGTTTAGATATCCTCTTCCAAAAAATTATTTGATGACTTTTAGAGGGAAAAAGGAGCCATTTGCAATAGATTGATAAGGGAGAGTCAAGAGGATGAGGCATTCAATCTTATTCTACACCTGCAGTAGGATTGTCAGAGGGACAAAGACCAAAAAGAATAATAAAAATCAAAACACTTTGAGCAGATTAGCAAGAAACTGACCTTATTTTTGCAACTTATTTTTTTGAAGTTTGTTCTTAGCTACAGCCTTCATTTTTAAATGCAAACTGCCAAGAGACATCCTGGGATTTATTAAAGGATTTTTTAAATTTATTTTTTAGAGAGAGGGGAAGGGAGGGAGAGAGAGAAATATCAATGTGTGGTTGCCTCTCGTGCGCCCCCCACTGGGGACCCAACCCCAACCCAGGCATGTGCCCTGACTGGAAATCGAACCAATGATCCTTTGGTTCACAGGCTGGCACTCAATCCACTGAGCCACACCAGCGAGGGCTCCTGTTTTTGTTTTTGTTTTTGTTTTTGTTTTTGTTTTTGTTTTTTAACAAATAAGTATCAGCAGACAAAAGTTCTAGTTTATAACTTTAATCCTATAATGAATAAACCTCTCAGTAAGCCTTGTCTCCCAACAATCAAACACCATATTTGATAGAACCAAGTACAAAATTATTTTGTGTGTGCTTCAAAAACTGTGCAATTGCATTTAATAATTAAAGTCAGAGGACAGGAAGGCACATCTCCTACAACTAACTTGCTTTTACCAAGTAGAAATTCTTAGAGCTCATCTAAGGACTGATCTGCAAAGAAGTCATGAAAAACACTGTAATTTTAAATATTGAGAGCTGAGTATTTGAGAAGGGAGTCATGTTTTCATATTATAGCAGAGGCTATTTTGGGAACATAATTATATCTTTTATTCTAAATTGATTTTAACTTAAAATTGACAGAATGTAGCTGGAGGATTATTGTTGTTTTCCTGAGGGTTTACAAACAGCTACTTTTCACCGAGGTAGGCTAACCCTATGACAGGTTGACTAGTGTGGCAGTGTAGCCCACACTCAAGACTCCTTCCACTGTGAGGCCAGGCCTATTTGAGCCCAGCCCAGACTGCAGCCAGCAAGCCTCAAGTATGTTGGGATGTGTGTTGCAACCTGCAAACCGGAACTCTACACCAGAGCAACATGACCACATTAAAACAGGACTAAAGACCAAAATCCTCGGGAGAGAATGGATTATAGCTGGGGGAAATCCTTGAGATACATTGTACAGGGCATATAGACTGTGAGGACGGGGTCCTAAAAAAACGAGTATTCACTTTGGTGATCAGCCTTGTAAAAACTTTTATCTGTGACACCTTTGGACACCTAAAGGTCATCTGGTAGACTTTTATTCAGCATTTCTCTGTGTCTGGTGCTGTTTTTATAAAGATTTGTCTGCACCTGGGGACTCCTCTTGATTCAAGCTTGTCTCCCACCACTTCTAGAAATATGCTATAAGAAATAGTGCAATATTCCCTTGTGGAATGTTCCTTAATAATTTTTACTTGTTGAGCACCTACTGTCAGATACTTTCTGAGCAGATACTTTCCATTTGAGCAGGTACTTTCCATTTATCAGAGGTTCCCAAGCTTTCTTTGTTCACAGAGCCCACAGTGTCTCAGTAAGTTTTCTGCCATTCCCTTAGGCCAAAAGAAATACCTAACAATTCCATTTAGTAAGTAATTAGATCCAAACAACCTACATTAGTTTTATTTCATTCCTAAATAACCACGATTACTTATTGATGAGATGTCTGTATTTACTGCACACTGCTCAGCTGCTCTATCAGATGGGACACCAGCACCCTCATTTCACCTTCCATGTTGATTTGCACGTAGCACTTGACTTTTATCGCACTGAAAGCCCAGCTTTGTGAAGATACAGTATAAATCATCAAGGAATGCAGCGCAATCAAATGTTGAAACTGTGACCTACCTCTGGTACCCAACCGACGTGACTGTGTTTCCCGGAAAATTTGGAATGGCCCGTGGTGGTGTCCATGTGAGTTCACCACAGGGCCTTAGGTCACCTCAACGCAGTGTGGGAACCATGGACACACATTTTTCATTGCATCTTTACAATGAATCTACTTTGTAGGCGCTACTCCAATTTTATAAATCTGGGAATTAAGGCTGAGGACAGTTCACATAGCTAGTAATAAGCTGTGCTACCGGGATCTACACCTAGGTCTGCTCAACTCACCGCCCACCCTTGTTAGCCACACTATCTTTCTCACCCCCGGGGCAGGATGTTAGAACCACAGGTCATCAGAGCTGAAAGGGATCTCAGGGGTGATGCAGTCCCAGCACTCTGGTTTCACGGATGAGGAAATAGATGCCTAAGAAGATAAAGAATCTGCCTTGGCTGTGTGGCTCAGGGGATGGACCGCGGGCCTGTGAACCAAAGGGTTGCTGGTTCAATTCCCAGTCAGGGCATGTGCCTGGATTGTGGGCCAGATCCCCATTGAGAGGTAGCCACACATTGATGTTTCTCTCCATCTCTTTCTCCTTCCCTTCCTCTTTCTCTAAAAATAAATAAATAAAATCTTTAAAAAACAAAAGAAGATAAAGGATTTTATGAAGACATACACTGGTTAAAGGCAGGACTAGAGCCCAAGCCAGGCACTCTATACTAAAATAAAATTAATTTTTTAAATAAAATAATTTTATTTAATACAATATTTTAAAATAATTAATTCTAAAATATAATACACATCTAGAAAATGGCATAAACCATATGTGCATATGTGTCCATATATCTTTACAAATAGCTATACTGTAAACGCCCATGCACCTATCACTCAAACTGAGAAACAAAACATTGCCAGCACCTTCCCCAAATCACAGCTCCCACCCTCCTTTTTAGAGGGGACGTCTATCCTGACTTTTACAATCATCCTTTCTTTGTTTATAATTTTACCAAATGCTGTCATAGTCATAAATAATACGTGACTTAGACAGTAAACAGCTTCCCCCAGGGCCCAGCCCCCTGCAGCCCTGCAGCTCAGAGGCTCTACTCAGACCAACCTTCACATCTTCCTGGCAGACCCTCTACTTCCTGGGTTCCTCATCCAGCCACTTCTTGAGAAAACAGCACATGGGAAGTAAAAAGAAAAAAGTCAAAACTGCGTATCTGAAATGTTTTTATTGCATCTTCAAATTTGATTGACAGTTTGGATCAAAATAGAATTCTAGGTAGAAATCGATTTTCATGGGATGTTTTAAGGCATTTCTCCATTGTCTTCTATCTTCTAATAGCACTTATGAGAATTTTGATGTTATTCTTATTCCTTTCCCTTTGTGGATGCCCGGTTTTTCCCCCTCAAAGCTTTCAGGATCTTTTCTTTATGTGTGGTTCTGGAGTTTGGGAGTGACAGTGCTGTGCTCCACTACCTTACCTAGATCCCCCTGCAGAAATGCAGGACTTGCTCCTCCAGCTTCAGGAATGCTGCCGTGACCCTCAGCTGTCACCCTTCTTTGGGCTATACCTTTCAGGGTGTCCAACCTGCGGCCCACGGGCCACATGCAGCCCAGGATGGCTGTGCATGCGGCCCAACACAAAATCAAAAATTTACTTAAAACATTATGAGATTTTTTGTGTGTGTGATTACATGTCACAGGGTATTTAATGTGTGGCCCGAGACAACTCTTCTTTTTCCAGTGTGGCTCAGAGATGCCAGAAGGTTGGACACCCCTGCCAGCTGAAGTAAACTTCCGGGACCAGCCCATACCCAACAACTGACAACACGGGAGTCTGAAGGCCCAGCTCCCTCACAGGGACTGGCAACAATTCTGAAGGCCCATCCAGCTCGAGAGCTCCCTGGAGGTGGTCGCCTGGGATCTTCACTGTGCCTGCATAAGAGCCCAGCTTCTGCCTCTGCCCAGTCCTGTTTCCTTCCCCTTCCTTTCACATGTGTTAATCCTGAGTGCACTCTCTTGTAACTCCTGCAACTCCCTGCCTGCAACTCCCCCTCTCAGTTTGCTTCCCAGAGAACCCAACTTGCAACCGCAACATGCCCGGCTGTGAGTCTTGTTTGCACTCACCATGTTGAACCATCAAATCCACAGGCCCCATATTACGACTACTGTTTACCTCCACTGTGAGTACAGTGGCATTTATGCCCATTTTATAGATGCACAAACTCATGCTGCAAAAGCGAACTGACTTGCACAGAAAAGTCAAACAGGTAGTAAATGGTTACGATGGGATCTAAAACCAGGTCTGTCTTAGTGCAAAACTAAGTTCGGTGCGGTGTTCTTTGTTTCCAGAGTGGCCATGGGAGTTTGGGCTACACACAGTGAGCCCCACGCTTTCTGAGGAAGAAAAGAAAAACAGACACCAGAGTGAGCAGAAACATAGGAGCCGAGGACACAGCACGAACTCAGTTATCTACAGTCTCTCAGCGCAAGCCATTTTGTTCCCGAGGGAGAATCCTGCCTGTGCCTGTTGTGATAACAAACAGTATGCCTTTGGATCCCATGGCACCCACGCGAATGAAAGCCAAATGTTTCTGCACAAAGTTTCTGGTAAATATTGGGACAGAAACAGCTGGTAAAAAAAAAAGACTAAGTGGGGAAAAAGAGATTCTATTTAGTGTTTATCATTTCTGACAAAGATTTGGTATTTGATTATATTACCAACAAAGCTCATGTCACATTGGGAAGATTCCTTCTATCTGGGCCTCAATTTTTCTTTTGTACAAATTAAAGGGTTAAAATAGGTAAATCCCATGGGCTTTAAAAACTTCATGAATAACCACATATCACTGTGAACATCTATCCTAAAAACATCAACCTTCATTCCACAAATATTTATTAAATGCCTGCTATGAGTCGGGCACGTTTTTAGGCACTGAAGATATATAAATGAGCAAAACAAATAAAAATCCTGGGCTTAAGGACCTGACATTGAACTAACACTTACACGGTGCTTACCTTGTGCCCAGAAGAGGTCTGAGCACTTTAGACAAACCGACTCAGTTAGTTCCCATGACATCTCTGTTAGGTAGGTACCATTAATACCATTCCCATCTTACAGATGAAGACAAAGGCACGAAAACATGAAGTTACACTAATTAGGTCCAGAGCCAAGATGTGAATGCAGGCAGGCGGTCTGACTGCAGTTTCTAGGCTCTTACGTTATGCCACTGCTAACCCTGGAAAAATCCAGTGCAACTACTTTCAAAATTAATTGGTTTTGAATTTCTTGCCAAAAGGTGATGACCTTATAAAGCTGGCATAAAAGGTCACCTTAAAAACAGTATGGTCCTGGCTGGTGTGGCTCAGCAGGTTGAGAGCTGGCCTGCAAACCAAAGAGTCGACAGTTTGATTCCCAGTCAGGGCACATGCCTGGGTTACAGTAGACGGCCCTTGAGAGGCAACCACACACTGATGTTTCTCTCTCTCTCTCTTCCTCCATTCCCCTCCCTCTAAAAATAAATAAATAAAATTAAAAAAATAAAAACAGTATGTACTCAGAAAATTTACAACAAAGAGAAACATTTTCTATTCAATATTGATAGAAATTGACAAAAATTATTCTTTCAGTATCCAATTAAAATTCTAATAGAAATTATAACCACATAGAATTCCAGTATGACTGTATATGCTATAATTTAAGGGAATGTAGTATCAACTCAGAACTTTGAGAAATTTCTTTTTCATTACTAAGTTTCTTACTTTTGGTTTACATATTTCCTGAAACAATATGACAACTAGAAACAATAATCTTCACTTTATTTTATAGGTGACAACTAATATTTATAATATGCTGTTTGCTGGTGTTAACCAATGTCACTCACAGAAGGATCTGTAAGAAAGGATGATCTATATAAAACTTGCCGGTCCCTGAGCCTTTGGGTGTGCCCTCTGTTGGTGAGATTGGTTCAGCCCAAGCGTAGGGCAAGCTCCAAGGCAAAGTCTGGATGTTGGCAGCCTGGGCAAATCTCCAGATTGTTCACTCAGGACTGGGTGAGCTCTTTGCTGTCATGTTGTCTGAGTACCCTACGTTACAATTGAGAAGGAAACTAGGGCTCAGAAGGGAAGGGAGTTAGTAACAGATGCAGAAATAGAGCCCTGGCTAGATCCTGATGGGATCAACTGTCCCAGTTTTCCCAGAATGTGGGAACTTCAGTGTTAAAACTGGGCAAGTCCAGGGGAAAAAAATAGGATGCCTCTTGGTTCTGGCTGTCCACTGCTTTTTAAAAATATCTTCAGGAAGCTGCATCATTCCCTGCTGATCTCAATCAAGCTCAGGAAGAACTTTCTTCTATTCCCTTTGACCTCCTTTTGAGTTTTACACAGAATTTTTAAAACCATATTCTCCTGCCTATTGCCCACTTCTCTTCATCCCCTCTCTCTTGTTTTGTCTAGGAAAGCTGCGTTTGCAGGGCAAACAAGATTGTAGTCATTTAGGAATTAAGAGGGAGTGATGTCATCTCTAGAGATTACTTCACCCAACTTATGCTTCTGAATGGTCAAAACGACATCCAGAGAGTGGAGCAGTATCCTTCACATCACATGGGAGGTAAGAGCTGGCCTCTGAGTAGGTAGATAACTCGTGGAAAGGTGTGATTTTAGAGGCAGGGTTTAGGGCTCTGACTGCCTCCTCTACAGCAAAAACCTCTTCTTCCTACCTATCCAAGCCAATGATTCCATCATCAGAGTTTCATATCAAATTTGAATTCCCCTTGCACAGGTTGGTAAACCAGTCGTCTGTCTCCAAATGAATGGCTTCCTCAGACACTCCAAACACTTCCCCGACTTCCCGAGGCACTCATCCTAGCCTGTGTGAGCACAGCTCTGGCTCACACGCTCACGCAGTTGTTGCAGACCCAGCTCTTCAATAGTCTGCATTCTCACTGCATGCACTCCCTCTGCATCCCCCACAGGACAGGGACATCTCTCCACCCAGTACCTTATAGGGCCACATGAGAGCAGTGTCCCACAGGATACAGTGTAAACTCTTTTGCTTATGTACGGAGATCTGATTGCTAAAGGACATGCTCTGGAGGATAGGGCCTTGGTCTGTTGATTGATAGATATACTCCCAGCACCTAACCTGGTGCCTGGTACACATGGGTACTTAAAAAATATGTATGTTAAAAAAATACGTATGTTGATCAGCTAACTGATTCAACTCTTTCTACACACACTTATCACCTAAGGTTTCCTGGCTACCCTCTACTCACAGACTTTAACGACATGACCTTGCACATACACTCAATGGTCAGAATTGTCTGTTGCACCTTGGTTCTTGTACTGTTTACTCTGGAGACTTCCTCCTTTAATGTCCAGCCCTCCTCATCTGCCCATCCTTCAAGTCCTATTTCTACTACGAGACTTCCTGAGTGGTCCAGCCCAACATGCCCTCTTTTGCCATACAGCAACTGTATTCTCCACTCAGCCGGCCCTCCACCCCCCACTTGTCCTGGGATTCTCTGCACAGCTCTGGTGCTGCAGCTGTACTCTCTATCATCCCCCTGCCTCCTTTGCTGGTGTCGTATCAGTGAGGACCTGTCTTTGGCCCTCTGCTCTTTCTTTCAATTCCCTCTCTCTGGTGCCCCAGGCAATTTCACAGTTTCCACTCTTTCCTCTCCCCAGTAGATACCCAAATCTAGACCTTCAGAATTCTGTCCTCTCTCCCCTGCTCCTGAGCCAAATCTCCAACTACCAATCGAACATTCCCATTGGGCTCTGCTGCCATCCCCTTTTTCTCTACGTGAAGTTCTGACTTCCCAGGTGATACCATCACCCTGGGAGATACCATCTCCCTAGTCACACAGAGTAGAAAAGGCTGAGAGTGAGCTACGGTTTGGGGATAAGGGCGAATGGGAAATTAAGTATCAGGACTGTCAGTTCTTCTTGAGAGACATCTCTCCATCTCTCCCCCACCCCCATTCTTGTCCACACAGCAACCAGAGTGATCTTTTACAAATGCGAGCCAGATTCCCCTCCCTCCTCACACATCCACTTAAAACCAATGACCCCTCATCACCCCTAGAATAAAGGGCCCGAGTGATCTGGCTCCTGCTGCCTACCTCAGCTTTCTCAGCTTTCCCCTCTCCGCTGGACTATGCCAAGATCTCAAAGAATCTGACCTGGGGTTCCTCTGCTAGGGAGCCTTCATCCCCTACTGTTTGCATGGTTGACTTCTTGTCTTTAAGAACCTGCTCCAGCCCTGGCTGGGTAACTCAGTTGATTGTCCCACACACCAAAAGGTTGAGGGTTCGATTGCTGGTCCAGGGCACATACCTGGTTTGTGGCTTCAGGTACATGCCCCGACTGGGGATCGAACGAACAATTTTTTGGTGTACAGAACAACACTCCAACCACCTGAGCCACCCAGTCAAGCTAAGAATTCCTAATTTTGATTTAATATAAAAATTTTAAAAAACAGGTATATTGGTACATAGTATCAGGGAAAGATGTCCATTATATAAAAGTTTTAAAAACCAAATTGAGGATAACAGCACAATTTTATTTTTAAAATTATATATATACGCATTTGCGTATGTGAAGAAAAAAAATCACACTAACCTTTTCGTGATGGTTACTTACAAGGGAGTGGAACAGGGAATACTCTTATTTCTTACATTATGTGCTTCCATGTTATTTAATTTGTTTTGGTAACAAGCATGAATCACATACTGTTTTTAAAATACATTTATTCATGTGTGCACATCAAGTATTTGTCTTTTGGTTGATAATTTTCTCATTTATCTTATATCCACAAGTTTTTCAAGGTCAAGATCATGTTAGAAGGGTTACTGTACACCCACCACAGTGCCAACTCAGAGCTGTCCACCCATTAGGCAGGTGCTCAGTAAAAGGCTGAAATTGCAGTACTGAATCCCACATCCAAGCAACAAAGAGCCTGTTGTATCACTCCCGGCCACCAGATGGCAGGTCTCCACCAGAAGTCCTCTTCTGTGGCAGTGTTTCATTACCCTCACTCCCCCTCTAACCTTTCCACAGGGTACTTTATCTCACTGTGGTAGTATTATAAACTGGTCATAGTTTTCTCTCTCAGATCAGACTGAGAACTCATTCAGGATAAAAATATAAACTAAGGATAATTCACCTTAGATCAGTAAGTGTCAGTACTGGCGTGAACTCAGCAGGTGAATGCAGGGTCCAGCCGAAGTAACACCTGCTTGAGTGTGGTTGGTAGGATAATAATTTGGGTGTACTACTTGATGGTTTTAATTTGAACATTTCACCTAAAATGTCATATGGTGTGATAGAGTGTGACATTATGATACAGGATTACATACCTATGATTTTGTAATAAAAGAGTTTGTAATAAAAAGGGGGTGTTATTTGTGCCAGATCCATTTTTAGAATGAATAAATGGATGTATATTTCTCTGAAAACTAATAAAATCCCACAATTATCTCCATACTTTCTTTCCCAATGCTCAATTAAGAAAGGTTAATTGGGGAAAAAAAGAGAAAGATTAATAGGGCATTTCTGTGCCCTGCCACGTATCCAGAGATGGGTGTTTAGAAAGGTGAAAGAATGAAAGATATAAGCAAGGGGCTTTGTGCCGACTGAAATGGGAGTCTGACTGGAGGAACCCCTCCAGCTCCACGCCTCCTTAGGCTAATGGTGAAGATGGAGCTTCTGCCACCTGGGCATCTCATTCCGATGAGAAAAATATGCTGCTCTCCTTGGAAAGAGCCTCGTGTACTAGGGATTGACAAGGACTAGCCTTTGGGAGCTTCCAGATTGATGACAGAAACACACCTTCCAACATGAAACAAATCTAGTCATGGCTTGCAGACCTACCCTCCTGAAGGTACCCCAGCTCTCACAGGCCCATGCGTTCAACAGACCACCAACTGCTCCCTTTTCCACTCAGGAGGGCCTCATCTCCTCCCCTCACAAGGAACCCCAGGTCTGAGAGGGAAACCAAAGTATTCTCCTCTTCCTTCTCTGGGCATGTTGTTGAGGAAGTTTGCAAGTCACTGAGACTAAATTGAGGGCCAAAGGGAGGGTCAGGAGCTCAAGCAGCTGTGGCATTTGGACCGGGAGTCAAGTATCCCCAGGGGGCGGGAAGAGACAAGCTTCCAGGGAGGAGGGGTAAGACCAGAGATGGAGAGTCCCTGAGCTCTGCTCAGTGTCACAGCTCAGGGGAATATGCACGGGGGCACAATCTCCCCCTTCCCACCCTCCTTATCTAATTAGCAGAGGAGTGTCAAAAGTCAGAAATCCTATCTCTCTCTTCTGGCATTCTCCAGCCACCCTCCACCCTTCTACTCCGCAACTTCTCCCAAATTGCTCTACTGTGGAAGTAGCCCCTGTAGGCTCAGAGCCCTGGAAGAAGCCTGGAAAAGAAAAGTGGGAGAACATGGATTTGGGGAGTTTAGTGAAAGCGCACATTTGGAAAAAAGTGTTGGCCTGGGATGCACACTGTCGTCATCACAGAGTGACCAACCATCCTGGTTTGCCGAGACTGTCCTGGTTTAAGCACCAAGAGTCCCACACCACAGGAAACCCCCAGTGCTTCCTTAGGACTCCTGGAATCTCAACATTCTCAATATTGAAGGTGGAAGGGAATTCGTCCCTTCCCAGATTCTTTTGATCTGGTCCCACCTCCTTTCTAGCTCCATGAATACCTTTCCGTACGTACCTGTATTTATTTATTGTATTCTACTTACCATCTTCTACCCTACATTATAGTTAGACACACATTACCTCCTACTTACTGGATCCTAAGCTCCTTGAGGGCAGGTAGCAAGACCTATGGCTCAGCAAGACTTAAAGCCTTATACCTGATTGGAACAAAAAAATGCATTTTGTGTTAAAGTCCACAATGTAGTTTGCATTTTATCTCCCAGTGGCCTAGAGGCAAAACACAAGGTTCTAATGGTTTGCTTGAAGATGGTTCCTGGCTTAGAAAACTGACTTAAATTTTCCAGAATTTTTTAAATGGTTGTTAAACATAGTTGTTACTGTACTTGAATGACAATTAAATAAATTTTTGAAAAATGGTTGTTATTAAAAATTAAATTATATAAATCTACAATGAAATAAATCATATTAAAAACAAAGATAAGTACTCAAAATTCATCATTTCCTAGTTATTTGACATCTTACTATTAGCTATACTCAAGGTTATTTACACTTGTTGTTTCTATTTTTATGACAGAAATACTGTATGATGGATGATGTGCTACTGCTCATCTCTTCCCAAGTCCACGTTGGTAATTTGAAATTGGCCATGGTGAAAGTATTTAAACCATGAAAATCAGCAAACACTACCAATTATGGCTTCTGCCACACCAAAGCTGGTTGCTGAAATCTACCAGCACACCACTGGTTCAGGGACACTATTTTGTCTGTCCTGTCACAGGCCCACTCTGTCTCTATTGTCATCTTCTGCTGTAGTCTTCATTCCAGATTTCCATTCTGGAAAGAGAGAAACCAAAAGTTCTATCATCATTAGAAACTAATGGGATAATAGATCTGGGGTTAAGGAAATGGATGCACAGGTGGACTGCAAATGATTTGTAGGCTAGGGTGGAGCGAGTGCCTTTCTCTGGCTCTTCTCTCCTACCAAGAAACTTGTGTCCACAGTGAAGGACTGTGGCCAGTCCAGCCCAGATGTCCTATGTAGACAGAGCTGGAAAGGACTCTGAAGGAGGCACTGGTTGTCCTCCAGGTGTCTATCTTACGGCTCTATCTTGATGGCCAACTGAAGGATTCGAAGATAACTAAGATGATTCCCCTGCTGACAGGTAGGGAAGGCAACAGTTACCTATTTCTGATCTACAATTACCTGTGAGATTAAGAGATGCTGCAAATCTTAAAATTAGGATTGAAGCATTCAAAAGAGTTGGGAAAATGTTTAGAGGTCATTCAACATTCAACCTCTTCCCTACTCCCTCATTTTACAGATGAAGACACTGAGTCCATTTAGTAGTTAATAACTGGCCCAAGGTCACTCAACAGGTTAGGGGCCAAAGTCCAGGACTCCCCATACCTGGAGCAATGGCCTTTCCTTAACATCTTAAGTTCCTTTTATTTATTTATTTTAAAAATATTTTTATTTATTTATTTTTAGAGAGAGAGGACAGGGAGATAGGGAGGGAGAGAAACATCAGTGTGTGGCCGCCTCTCACGTGTCCCCCACTGGGGACCCGGCCTGCAACCCAGGCATGCGCCCTGACTGGGAATCGAACCAGCAACCCCCTGCTCCATGGGCCTGAACCCAATCCACTGAGCTACACCAGCCAGGGCTTAAGTTCCTTTTAAAGAAATTATATGATCTTTAGAGAATCTGAGCAGGATCAAGCACACAAAGAAAAGCACACTAACTTCCCCTCTGCTTCCTAGAAGATAAGGGAAGGTTTTTATAGAGTACCAACTAAATGCCGGGTGCCATGAGGGACAAAGAGGAATAAGACTCAGTCAATCAAACAGGAAGTGAATTTGGAGTCACTCCTAAAACTCTTTCAGGGGGTGGGAGGGGACTTCCTTAGGGCTAACACGAGCCCTGATCTGACCCCACAGTGAGTAGCATGGAAATCAACCCTGCTGTCTTAAGAAGTGGAAGCTAAAATTAGATTCTTGATCGGAACTAGTAGGAAACAGAGGAAAGGCGACTTGGACAAACTCAGTGTGCTTTTTTCCCAAGTGACTCAAGCCCCCAATGCCTCTTTTTCCCAAGGAGAGAAGCCGAGGAAGCAAGCAGAGGAAGCGTTTGTTGGGCTGAGGCAGAGCTTTAGCCCATTAAGCACATTTGGCATTTGTGACATTAGTACCTATGCTTCCAGAAAAATGAAATTTAAAAAAAGGCATAAAAAAAATAGGAGCCCAAATTTCTTGTTATATTCAACATATCTAAAATTATTCCATCAAATAGTTATAAAAATGTCTAAACATTTTCATTTCTGCACTTACTTTTTCAGAAGGACAACAATTTGCAGACTGACACCGATCCTAACTCACACTTCGAATTGCCCTAAAAAGGCCTGGGGACTCCTTCACCCCGATACCCATCGGGTGAGTGGAAGCCTAAGCTCTGTTTCTCATCCAAATCAGGTCTGGGGTGCTGGGAAGTGACCTGGAAACCCACAGTCAAACGGTACTGAGTCAGGACTCTGACTTCCCGCTTGTACTTCCCTCTGAACCCCAGCCTTAGGGAATTGCTTCACCAGCTAAGGAAGATCTCTACTCCTTCACCATAATCTTCAATCCTACCTAACAATGCCTCAGGTTCCTACTAGCAGGCAAAATCACTCATTCTATCATTTGTTCATCCATCTAGGCATCTTCTTAAGCACTACAAATACGAAGTGAATCTAAAAGACAGATTCCTGCCCTGGTGAGTGTAGCTCAGTGGATTGAGCGCAGGCCTGTGAACCAGATGATCTCGGTTCGATTCCCAGTCAGGGAACATGCCTGGGTTGCACGCCAGTTCCCAGAGGGGGATACATGAGAGGCAACCACACATTGATATTTCTCTCCCTCTCTCCTTCCCTTCCCCTCTAAAGATAAGTAAATAAAATATTTTTTAAATAAATAAAAAATAAAAAACAGATTCCTGCCTAAAAGGCTGATGCCCTTGAAACAAAGTGGTATAAAACAGAAAGCCACCAGTCTTTTCAAACACAGGCCTGGGTGCCCAAAGATTGATTCCCACATACACAAGCAGCTAACAAACTGGAGATCTAATGCTCAAGTATAAAATGATAGACTATTAGGAATGAAAGAAATTTATGAGAACTTACTTTGGTAGAATGTGCTAGAAGGCACTGTTGCAGAGATGACCTCTGAAGTGTTTTCTGCTTCATGGTCACCAAGGGAGGAGGTAGAAACAGTGCACCTCCCTACATAGGTTCCCTACATAATTATTAACACCTTAGAGATAAAGGCTGAGCAAGGGGTGGGGTTTCATTGACAGATAAGGACACTGCAGCTGCAAAGGACAGGTGACATCCTTTCAGGGTTAGGAACCTCTCCTGCTTCAGGCTACAAGCTTCTGAGAAATGAGCCCTCAAGCAAGAAGAGACATAAGTCTGACTTGTAGAGGAAAGATACCTCCAGGGTATGGAAAGACTTCAGACCCTCTGTCAGCCTGGGAGGGGAGAAGGGCTGGAAGGGCGAGGTGGGGCGGGACTTTTCTTGAGGCTTTGGGCTGAGTCCCTCCTCCCTGGTCCCCCATTGGGTCAATGGCTCCAGCAGCCCTGCCAGTGAGGGACAAATGAGAAGAGCTGTTGATTTTTCCCCCTTGGCCATTCAGAATTTCCCCACATAAATACTGACAAAGACCCTGCCCCTCCTCACTTTTTCTCTGGATTTGTCCCTGGGCTGAGTCTGGTCCCCTACGGGTGGGCAGGGCCATGGGAGATCTGTTTATGCTCAGGGTGGCTGTGGGCATATGCTGTGCCACCTTCAGTGTCTCTGCCTGGTAAGTGCTTCCCCCAACCCTTTCCTCCCTGGCAAGGAAGCCCTCATCATCTCAGCCCTGTTCACCAATGCCTCGCTTTTTCTCTTTTCTGAAGGTCAGTGAACAATTTCCTCATAACAGGTCCCAAGGTAGGATGTCCCTGGCTTCTGTTTTCCCCACCCGGCTTCCCAAGGGAATTCTTCTGGAGAAGGAAAAGAGGGGAGGGGAGACAGTGCCAGAAGTCCCTCACCCAGAGGAACCCATGGGTTCCTTAATGGACAGCTAACCCATTTAAGTCCTGCTCCCCACACTCCTGATTTGACATGACAACCTGATCTGAGCCAGGGCTGAACTCAGTCCTTTTCCCTTGGCAAGGCCTATCTGACCTACACTACCAGTGTGGCCCTGGGTGCCCAGAGTGGCATTGAGGAGTGTAAGTTCCAATTTGCTTGGGAACGCTGGAACTGCCCTGAAAATGCTCTCCAGCTGTCTACTCATAACAGGCTGAGAAGTGGTAAGTTTGTGCACCTGTACAACGGGGTATATGTGCATGGAGATGGGCTTGTAATATGTGTGAGTGTGTAGCATATATGTGCACAGTGAAATAAAAAAGTTATCTGTGATCTGCTGACCCGCCACCTCTTGTCTGTGTAACCTTGAGAGAATCACTTTCCCTCTGTCAACCCCAGTTTTGTCATTTTGTCATAAGGCCAGCTCTGTTTATCTCACCAGTGATATTGTAAGGGTTGAATGAGGTAAATACAAAGGTGTTTCCATACAAATGCAGTAATTATTCTATTTGTTTAGTGCATGCCTGTGATATTTGTACATACTTATCTTACACTGATTTGGATGAAATAGAAATGGGGAAAAGGCTCTGTGTGTGCAGCCTCTGAAGGAGTTTCCCATCTGCCCAGCTGTCAAAAAACCCTAACAGCTGAGGAGCTGAGAGATCACACTGAGCTGTGCCTCAGGTGGGGTATGTGCCTCAGGTGCATGCATGGGGCCGGGGGTATTTGTAAGTATGTGTAGCAGTTTGCATAAAAGTCCTTTACACTGGAACCATAAAGAGCTGCCTAAAAAGAGTTGGGGGAAGGAGTAAAGAAGATGGAGACAAAAAGAAATATCTCTGTGGGTTATACAGAAAAATAGGAGTATGTGGAAATGAAACAGGACAATGTTTATAAAGAGTTTAAGAAGATTCAAGCTTAGTACATGGGAGCCATGATCATTATGATTATTACATAGTTCTAGTTTCATGTCAGAAAGAAGAAAAGGCCCTTTTGTTTTTCCTAAGATGGCCTCGTGGCCCTAAGTTCTCACCAAAAGCAGTGGCTAATGACCAGAGGCCTAGGCTGGACTTCAGGAGACAAGAGTCCTGGCCCCAACACCATACACAGCTGGAGGGGAACGTGGCCTTAGTCTCATTGCTCTGTCTCTGGGTTTTACATTCCTTCCCTCTCTGTAGCATGGGGATGCTCATTCCTGCCTGAACAAAGTAAAGATGAAGTAAGGTGATACATGTTGTTCTCTCAAGTATAAGAACATCCTCTTAAACCCAAAGGGGGCAGGGGACCAGGGAGAGAAACAGCATTGCTTCTCCAGAGCCTCTGCTTTGGGTCATCAGAGGCCTCGTTCCCAGTTCCCTTTCTCTCTCCAAAGCCACCCGGGAGACTGCATTTATTCATGCTATCAGCTCTGCTGGAGTCATGCATACCATCACCAAGAACTGCAGCATGGGCGACTTTGAAAACTGTGGCTGTGATGAGTCAAAAAATGGGAAAACAGGTAAGCTGGGCTCCTAGATGAGAGGAACAGGTGAAGAGTGCAGAGCTACGTGCAGACTAAAGTCTTCCAGGGAAAGGCTGAGGGGCACAGCTCCAGCTCCCTCAAACCCCTGGACTCCAAGAGCAACTTCATGGGTGGGAGGTCCTGGACCTAGACTCTCCTGAGAGCTGAGCTGGGGTCCGTGATTCCAGGAACAGCACGTAGCACAGAGCTCTAAAACAAGGCATCTATAAATGATGAAGCCAGAAACAGTTTAAAGCTAACTCTCATATCAGGGTTAAAATGGCTTGTCCATAATCCAGAGCACTCAAGTATTTGTCACCTAAGACTTACTCAGATTTGTCACTGATAAGGGAAGAGGCGACTCTAACAAGACCATTAAAGGACAATGGTGCAGAAGTCCAGAATGTCTGACCTAAGATGAACCTTTGAGGTCATCTTCAGTGACGGCTAGGCCATCCTCAGTGTGTCTGCTTTCACTGTGGGTATAAAGGCTAATTGCTGAGAGCTGGGAAGTACCTGAAGTGTGGACAGTTGGCTTTGGGAACAGGATTCCCCTGCCCCACCCCAAGTAGGGGAACAATACGTCTTGAGAGAACAACACATCTCAGACAGACATTTCTCTGTCTCACCTTTAGCTGCAGCTTTACATGATTCTAGAGCACATGGGAATGGCTTGGCCACGCCAGCCGACATGACCATACATGGCTTTTCTCCTGGGACTTAGTAGGGAACTGTTTGTAGAACTTACTCTGTTCTTATGTGTAGGAGGCCATGGCTGGATCTGGGGAGGCTGCAGCGACAATGTAGAATTTGGGGAAAGGATCTCCAAACTCTTCGTGGACAGCCTGGAGAAGGGAAAGGATGCCAGAGCCCTGATGAACCTTCACAACAACAGGGCGGGCAGGCTGGTGGGTATAGGAATTGGCCAGTCAGCCATCAGGCTCGGTATTGGCAACAGCTTCATATCTGTACAGCCCTTCGCAGCTTACAAGAGCTATCTCCTATCCAAGTTTCATCCTTACACCACTCAGCAGGACTGGGATGACTCCCCCACTCTCTGGATGACAAAGCAGTTAAGGTCAAGCCAAGTGGCTTAGCCAAGACAATACAATGAACTAACAAACATCATAGCCAGACAGTGAACTCAGATCTTCTACTCTAGTCCCCTTATCACTCACCCTTGTGCTCTGGCACCTCCACAGGCCTTGCTTCCATGACTTAAATTTTTAACCCTTTCAACTGCATGTTCTAGCCCCTGGCTTATCATCCAGCCCCTGTCTTAAGGTCTGTCTGGGCTTCAAGGGATTGGGACTGACCTAGGTTTCTCTGGAGGGTTTATTCTCTGCTAAGACTTCTGGTGGGGTGGCAATCCCTGGAGTATTCTGATCTCAGATCTGGCAGCAAGTTGGATTTAGAGCTAAGAGCATAGAAATTTCCCTTTGAGCATATATTTAGATGTTCTGGTTGCCCGGGGCAAAAGGAAGATGTCTTCAAAGCAACTACAACTATGGGTAATTGCTTTGGGGTAGGGGGGTTCCAACTCCAGGAACTTCCTTCCCTCTGGGAGAGGGTCCAGAGCACAAATCCAGCTCCTCACAAATACTCTATCCCCCAACTTCAAAACATTAACAGTGCCAATGACCATATTTTTCTCTATAATTTACCAGTACTTCCTTGATCATCCTTATTCCAATTAGACAAATAAAGCTACAAGCTCAACAAGTGATGAAGTTTGGTCCTGGAGCCTAGGTTTCTTGACTCCAGTAACCTTTTCAACACTTGTCTGGCTTTCCTTAAGAATTTCCCAGGGGAGCTTTAAAATAACCAGTACCAAGGTCCTGAAACCCTTGAACACTCTAATTGATAAGATCTGAAGAAGGACCCAGGAATAAATATTTTTCACGGCCTTCCCCAAGTAATTCTGATGTTCCTCCAAAGTTAAGAAGCACAACTCTAAAATATTCTATTTAATTGCTAATTTTTGGTCTTCCCTACCCAGAGCTATTCTCTCATTTGTTCTCTTTCTCTCTCTCTCTCTCTCTCTCTCTCTCTCTGAAGGCAGTGAGAGCCACCATGAAAAAGACCTGCAAATGCCACGGCATCTCAGGGAGCTGCAGCATCCAGACATGCTGGCTGCAGCTGGCTGACTTCCGGGAGATGGGGGACTACCTAAAGGCCAAGTATGACCGGGCACTGAAAATTGAGATGGATAAGCAGCAGCTAAGGGCTGGAAACAGTGCCGAGGGCCACTGGGCACCCACTGAGGCCTTCCTTCCTAGTGCAGAGGCTGAGCTGATCTTTTTAGAGGAGTCACCAGATTACTGCATCCGCAATTCCACCCTGGGTGTCTATGGCACAGAGGGTCGGGAGTGTCTGCACAACAGCCACAACACATCCAGGTGGGAACGACACAGCTGCGGGCGCCTGTGCACTGAGTGTGGCCTGCAGGTGGAAGAAAGGAGAACTGAGGCCATCAGCAGCTGTAACTGCAAATTTCAGTGGTGCTGTACAGTCAAGTGTGACCAGTGTAGGCATGTGGTGAACAAGTACTATTGCACACTCTCCCCAGTCCGTACTTGGCCCCTAGGCAAAGGTAGCACCCGATAACGCCCACACAAAATTATTGCTCAACTGAATGACAATGGAGGGGGACACAGCTTCTCTGTTGGAGAAAGTAGATTGGATGACAGTTGGAAAATCCCAGGGTTGGCCTGTAGTCCTCTTGATATCTGTTATACATGGGAAAATTGAGGCTCAAGACTATACAGCATATTCTTGACAGAGCTGAATTTGGAACCTGGGCCTCCTTATCTGGGCACAGCACATTTCTTCTTCCTACAAGTTACTTCCTGATCTTTATATCTGTACTTCTGCAGCTGGTTTGGTTTGGAATCCATATCCAGAAGGACCTTCAAATACTGTTCTCTGCAAGTTTCAGACCACATTCAACACAGCTGCGCTGAAGAATCAGAATGAATGGAAGCAAAAAATGAAAGAGTTCTGTCCAGATTCCCAAAGGAGCAACTTCCCCATATTCTGACTGGCTCCAAACTTCATGCAGATGAAACTTCATGCAGATGAGTGGGCAGAGACAGATACCTGCCTAGTGAGTGGGAGGCTTTCGGGGTGTTGAGTTTTTCACCTGAGTAATGAATGCACTTTTGAAAAATTCTTCCCACCCAACCTGGGGGAAACCAGGAGCCAACATAACCTGAGGACTTTTCCAGCTCAGAAACCATCTCTGGGGCCACGGAGAAGTAATAATGGTACCAGTGTCCCAGTAGACAGACAGACACCCAGTCCCAGGTGACAACAACTTATCCAGACCCCAGAGAGATTTACCTGCAAAGAGCTGTAAAACGACTATTTTGTTATTTTCCCAAACTGGAAACTGAACTTTATTTTGTAATAAATGCTTCTAGAATGTATATCCAGCTGAGACCTTTTATTTCTCTCTTTGGAAAACTTAGGATCAGAAAAGGAATAGGAAACCCTGCTTCTGTGTTCCAATTATGCACAAGGGCTAAGGGAGAAACTGGGACTATCCAAGCCCCTGATGTCAGTATTCGACAGATAATAAAACTGAAACTAAGGAACTGGCCAAGAGGAAAACAATCCAGACTCCCAGATTTAAAAGGTCTTATTTTAATGCAACCAAAGCAACTTGAGGAACAAGGAAGCCCTTTGAACTTGAACCATATTAGAAGTGTGTTTACTCTCTTAACTTGGGCTTCCTGGGGAGTCTGTACACCAAGGACCTGGGCCCCAGGGCAAGAAACTAGGAAAGTTGTGGATTCTACCTTCCTCATTTGCACTTCTACAACTTCCACTGGCAATCTCTGGGGGAGGAGTAGTTTCCCCAAAAAGACCCTGGGGACTCGGCTATTGGTCTCCTAAATCTGAGCATTTCAACCTGGATGGGGGGAGGGGCTCTCCTCTTTGCAAAGCCCAAGCATTAATTATTTTTTAAAATACCAACAGGAAATAACCAAGCATTATGTTTTTTAGTGAAAAGGAAGGTGAAATGTTCATTGAGAAAGTTGGTGTCTCAAGAGAAACCATAAGCAGATGCCTTGAGAGTCCACTCTGGTGTTTTTAAAAACCACAGACACCAGAGACTAGAAGAAATTCATAAAAATTTAACCTGTGTCAAAAAAGTGGAACATTCCCTCTACCTCCCTCATTTTAAGGAAGGTACAAAAGCACACTACAGTTAGCAACGGAAAGGAAATGTGGGGTGTGTGTGTGTAGAGGTAGGAGATGAGGGAATGGAAGAGATGCTATATAAGCACAGAACTGTGGTGAAAAAACAGACAACCAAAAGATTGTTTCCTTTGTGACTCCGAGAAATAAAAACACATAAAGGTATCTGGTCTTGAAGTTAAACCCTCAGTAAATAGGTGCCAAAGCACCCATCATGACACCTGAGTTGTGATGCTGTGTGAGGGAAATGAACAACCTGGGTTTTCTCCCTTTATTCTGAACTAAATCTCCGTCCAAATAACCTAGGTACCTACCTGCTGCTTTGACATTTTCCCCAGGACCTTGCTGACATTCCCAAATTATCTTAGGGGGGATTTTCAAAAACAAAACCATCCCTGCTGCCCTGTCCAAACTGTCATTCAAGAATAAGATACCTTGTGTTTTCTGTGGATTTATATCTGAGATTTTCACTAATGAAACCCAGAGCAGTTGGAAATTCCATGAAAAGTTTGTCAACTTCCCCCAAAAGCCCATAGTCCCACTCCTTCCAAGCCTCATTCATCTTACCCTCGTGGCAATCAATCACATCAACCAATCCTCTCACACAGACCCTGGCCCAGAAACTAAAGGAATTTGAATTTCTCTACATCCATCACCTTCCTGTCAGGGATTCATTCCAAGGCATTACAGTGCCATTCAGATTCATTAGTTACCACCCTGCACCCCTTCCCTTTTGGTTCACCCTTAACAAGGGGGCTATCATTAAGGTGACAGAACAGTAAAACCCCAATGTTCAATAGGTTCAGCACCCAAGACAGGGAGATTGGCCACAATCTGCTGAAAAAGGAGTCAATTCAATGAGGGAAACATGCCCATGAGCCTATTCCCGCGTATTTTAGTAAACCCAGACACTGTGCTTCACATTGCCTAGAGAAAAAAGCCTGTGTTTTCTCAGTCTAGATTAAAAAGGAGAATATAATTATGCTTGCCGGGCCCCTACAAATGTTTTCCTTCTTCTCCTCTGCTTTCTTTTCACTTGACTTGCTGTGTGTGGAATTAGGACTCCTTTTCCTAGAGTTTCCGACGGCCCCCTGCAAATCTCTTCAGGGCTTGCTGGCGGGTTATCACACAGGTAAGGGTGGAAAGGAAAGGACTGAACTCCTAAGGGTCATGAACTTAATATATATTATCTCCTTTAATCCTCAAAACAATCTGATTAAAATGTTACAAATATCCCCCTCTTACTGCTATGGAAAGTGGCTCAGAGAAGGTAAGCATCCAACCTAAATTAAACGCAAGAGAGACGGATTTGAATTCAGGCCTGCTACCAAACTCTGTATGCACCACTTACACTAAGGGCACTCTGGGAGCCCGGGGATCTCCAGCCATAATCTTTACAGTACTGACAGCTTTGTAGAGTGACTACCATTCATATGCAGTGAAAGGTGTCCTCTTCCTCCCCCTTCTGTAAATAGGAGAGTCACATTTCTCAGCCCTTCTCTAGAATGAAGAAACCTAACTTTTGACTTGCAAAGGCCTTCCTTAGAATGATAAAGCAGATAGCCTGACTCCTGCTGACTTGGGAGGGCAGAATCCTGGTTCTGGGGGGTGCTCAATGAAAAAGGCTAACCATTATGGTCTATATTAGAGGTCAAAGTTTCAAAAGGAATGACAAAGGAGGGGTGTTTATTTTAGAGGACAAAGGAAGGAAAAACAGGATTCAGAGAAAGACAAATTTCCAGCCCCAGATCACAAAGTACTCACAATTCTTGATCACAAAAGACAGTGACTTAGAGTCTAGATGTTTGTATTGGGAGAAAATGAAATGAAAGCTAGGATCAGAGCAAAGAAGAGGTTAAAAATATTTGGTAGGACTAGAGCTCCAAACCACCTAATCCTGCAGCATTCCCTATACTGGAGGAAAGCTGGCATTAGAGGAGAAAACTATCCCACTCGGGATCGCCAAGCGAGACAGCTAAAGACGTAATACTAGGCTCTAAGGCCTTGAACACTGTCTATGACTGGTGCTCTGCTCACCCTGTCAGGCTGCCCTTTTCATCAGACAAGTGATGCACGATGACCAATTGGAAGCCTTAAGGAAATGAGGCCAGGGCTGTAGGAAGCTTCGGAATGAACTTGGCCAGGGAGGGAATAGGGAAGCTATGAGTAATGAAAATGGGGATATGGATGGATAGGAGGGTGGGTGGGATGTGGGTTAGGGAAAGGCCCAATGGTGCATCAGGTACCCAAATTTATTACCATGTTCTTCTCAGCTCCTCAGGTACCTCTGCAGACCTAAATCGAACTTGGTAATCCTGAGAAGATCCCTTGTTATTTCATCATCAAGAACTTCTTGCAGCCTATACCAGATAGATCACTTGATGCAACCACCTGCTTCTTAACAGGAGATCTCCCAATTCAAAGCTGAAGAAAGAAAAGTACATTGTACAGTGTTCTGAAATACCATTAGGAGAAGGAAGCCAGTCCTTCCCCACCTGGGAGTGCTTATTAGGACATTTGCTGCATGTCTAACCTGAATCAGCGCTGCTATATTTCAAGCCTACCAAATCTTCTAGGGCTTCTCATGGATTCAGGCCTTCAAACACATCTTTTCTCCAAGCTAAGAAACCCTAATTACTCCAGTTTTCCACTAGTTCTCTCTCACACTCTTCTTCAACTGTCTTCAAATGCACCTCCTTTGGGTTTCTATGAGGAATTTGTGGGGTGTGAATCCTTCTCAAGCCTCTCAACTGCCATCACCTCTTTGTCCTCAAGTATCTGAAGAATCTACCCATTCTTAGCTGTCACAGAACTCTGATGGTCCTATCGAGTTCCTCTTGCATTTTCTACTTGTCCAAGTTCATTTCTAACTCCCTCCATTTCAGCCAAGTAGTCTTGATTCTCAGCTTCATCATCTGGGACCTCAATCATCACAGTCCTCCTGTGCTAGGGACTTGTGGTGATGTGGGTGCAAGAATATGAACTTGACAATCAGGACACACTTGTTTCCCTGCTTTCACCTGAGAAAAAGTTACATACTCTAAAGTTCCAGTTTTACCCTGGCCAGGTAGCTCAACTGATCAGATCATCATCTAGTACCCCAAGGTTGTACCCCATTTCTCTGCTGATGACTCCTAAATCCCCATCTTTGTGCAAGCACTAAGCACCATGGCTCTGTTATTTCATGGGCCATTTCTACTTGAGTGACAGAATTGATTTTCTCTTCTGACTTCTCTGTTTCCATCAGTGGTTAATGATATTTTCAGTGCCTGAGGCTTACTTCTGGGTCATCCCTGATGCCTTCCTCTGCTGAACGTGTTGTATTTAGTCATCTTTCTTTGGTTTGTCCTCCTAAACTATTCCCTCCTCTCCATTACCTTTGCCTCCACACTGGGCTATCTACTGTATTTGTACCTGACTGTCACACAAATTCAGTAACTGGTATTTTGCCTCTCAACTCAACACCTAACACAGTGTTACCATATTATCTAACAAACCACATAATTCAATTCATCATGACCTGATTAAAAAAAAAAAAAAGTGCCCTGCCTGGTGTGGCTCAGTGGACTGAGTGCCAGCCTGGGAATCAAAGGGTCGCTCATTCAATTCCTGGTCAGAGCACATGCCTAGGTTGCAGGCCAGGTCCCCAGTACGGGGCGTGCAAGAAGCAACCACACATCAATATTTCTTCCCCTCTCTTTCTCCTTCCTTTCCCCTCTCTCTAAAAATAAATACAATTTTTAAAAAATATATGAAAATTGTTTTAAAAACTGTGCTCTACTGGTGTGGATTGGTAGATTGAGCGCTGGCCTGCAAACCAAAGGGTCACCAGTCTGATTCTCAATAAGGGCACATGCCTGGGTTGCAGGCCCGGGGGCATTTGAGAGGCAATCACACACTGATGTTTTTCTCCCTCTCTTCCTCGCTCTAAAAATTAATTAATTAATTAATTAATTGCAATCCTAGAAAATAAAATCCTAATTCTTTGAGTAGACATTAAAAAAATTATATTGTCTTTTTTAATAGATTTTATTTATGTTTAGAGAGAGAGGAAGGGAGGGAGAAAGAGGGGGAGAGAAACATCAATGTGTAGTTGCCTCTCACCTGCCCCCTATTGAGGACCTGGCCCACAATCTATGCATGTGCCCTGACTGGGAATGGAACCAATGACCCTTTGGTTCACTGGCACTCAATCCATTGAGCCATACTGGCCACGGCTGGCCAGACTCCACCCCACCCCCCCAACAATCAAAACTTTATTGAAAAACTGACACCAAAATAGAAAATCATTGTTGTATACTTACAAAATTAAATGTAATTACATTATCTTGGCAGATTAAGTAGAATTACCAAACTGATAAGGCTTTCTGTGATACAACACAAATTCAGGAAGCTGTGTTGCTTTCTTCTAAATGAACACCCTTCCGTGAGTCTAGCCTTTCCTCCCGTCAGCTGGCACAACACTGTCGAACAACTTACACAGAGAACCACTGTCTGAGCGTAGCTGAAAACTGTGGTGATCTTGTAGCGGCTTGGACATTTTACATCCAAAAAATAAGAATTTGGACTTTGAAATAGTTGTTTCTTTTTGTTTTTCTTTTCCTCTTCCAAGGACGGATGTAGTAAATCTCTAGTCAAAGGCATGTTGATCTGTTCTTGAGGCCAGCTGTCCAGCTCTCTGAGGGGACACCCTTGGCAGGCACCACGCGATCAGACACCGGGCATCCACTTCCAGGGTGGCTAGACATTTTAAGTCTCCTAAAGTTGATACTGTCCTACTGTAACATTAAAAAAAATTTTTTTGGAATGGGAGTAAAAGACAGAAAACTTTACTTGAACAATTAAAAAATAAATTAATTTTTAATGAAAAAAATTTGTTCTATGAATATATTATCATAAAATTTAAACAATTTAGAAACAGGCCAAAAATTAAATAATCATCTTCATTCCCTTCTTCCCCCAGCCCACTATCCTTCCCAGAGATAACTGCTCCTAACTTGCTTTTCCAATTTTACCCCTGGCTTCCTCAGTTCCAGGCAGGCCAGGTTATGACAATTCCTTGCATGTATTGTTCCTATGCAATGTCTGTATCCCAGTTGAGACCATTTCCTTCTCTGAAATATCTTTGCCCTACCTACAGCCTCTCCAACCCCAAACACTTCCTCCTTGAGGTTTATCTGCTCCTTGAGATTGCCTGACTTTTGTTTGATAGAATCCAAATATCACTGCCTTTGATATCTAGGCATTATATATTTTTCTATACCTCAACAATAGGGCTGACAACTCTCTTCAGAAGGAGGGTCATATCACCCCTCTCAGTGCCTCTGCAAGCCTCTTACAACACTCTGCGTGTGGTGGGTGATCAGTGCTCTCCTGACATCTTGCCCAAAGATGTTATGAAATATTAGAGGAAGAACCTGGCTGGTATAGCTCAGTGGATTTAGCACGGACCTGCAAACCAGACGATCACGGTTTGATTCCCAGTCAGGGCACATGCCTGGGTTGCAGGCTAGTTCCCAGCAGGGGACATGTGAGAGGCAACCATACATTGATATTTCTCTCCCTCTCTCCCCCCTTTCCCCTCTAAAAGATAAACAAATAAAATCTTAAAAAAAAAAAAAAGAAAAGGGAACCTTTAATTTAAAAAAAAAAAGAAATATTAGAGGAAGAGGAGGAGACCTTAGAAATAATCCCTTACAATCTTCTCACCTTTCAGAAGAGGGAAAACAATTCACCCAAGGTCATTTGGATACTTAAAGTTTAAGATAGATCTCAGGTCTTCTAATTCCAAGTTCAAGCAACCCCTAGATCCTCTACTTTGGGGGGCTCTATAGTATTCTTAGGACCAATCAAATGGGCAGTAACTCAGACAGGTACCTGATGGGGAAGAGCTTGGATGTGCTATATTTAAAAATGAGAGAGAGAGGGAGAGAGATAAAGAAGAAGGAGGAGGAGGAGGAGGGGGAGGGGAGGAAGAATGGAAGGGGAGGGGGAGGAGAGGGGAAGGGGAGGAAGAAGAAGAAAACAAAGGTAAAGAAGAAGGAGAAAGAGAGGGAGAAAGAGAGGGAGAAAGACATATGAGGTTCCCAAACTCACCATTACCATTTAAGCTCAAGGCAAATGAAAAGGTCAGCCCGTTCCCCCTACTACACTACCCTTCGCTGCATATACCCCTTCTTCCTTTCCTTGGTATTCATCTTAGCTTTGCATCACCTGAATAAAAATGTTGTAGGGTACAAAGTCAGAGTCACTTTGACTTCTGATATTTCTGAAAACCCAGTGCTTCTTCTATTCATGGTATATGCGTATTATCCCAAGTATACTTGTAGTTGTGCCTCCTTCCACTCTGAAAAGTTGATAATAATTATACTGTCCCCTATTTATAGCCCACATCATCTATCCATTTATTTAATAAATATGTATTGAGAACCTACTCAATAAGTAGGCCTAGGCCTACATAGGCACAGATAGAACTAATTCAATGGGTGAGGAAGTTCTTGACACAGACAAAGTCTCTGCCCTCATGAAGGACATATACAATGAACTAAAAAAACAAATTATTACAGACTTAGGTAAGTGTCATGACAAAATTAGTGGGGTTCTTACAATAAGTCAGCAATATCTTTAGAAAAAGTAGTCAGAGAAGGCTCTCTGTAAAGTTGACATTTAAGCTGATATGCAAAGGATTAACAGGAACCAGTTATAAGAGCTGCAGAACACCATATTCCAGAGAGAAGCATTAATGAGCAATAAGGCCCAAAGCAGAAAACAGCTTGGAAAATTCCAGGACATGATCCAAGTTTGGTTTTTTTGTTTGTTTGTTTGTTTTTTGTTTTTAATTTTTTAAGACTTTATTTATCTTTAGAGGGGAAGGGAAGGAGAGAGGGAGAGAATATCAATGTATGGTTGCCTCTCGTGGGTCCCCTGCTGGGAACTGGCCTGAAACCCAGACATGTGCCCTAACTGGGAATCCTCTGGTTCTCAGGCCCTCACTCAATCCACTGAGCTACACTGGCCAGAGCACACAATCCAAGTTTGCTATCACTGGAGCACAGTTTGCATATGGTGGCACGAGAGGAGCTTAGAAAAGTAAGCAGAGGTCAGATCATGCAAGATTCAGCAGGTTACAGTAAAATGTCAGAATTTTGTTGCAGAGAAATGAGAAGTAATTAAAAGATTTTAAGTAGTCCTGGCTGGTGTGGCTCAGTGGTTGATGAAAGGTTTTCTTAGGCTCCGCCAAGGAAGAAATGCCAATCAGCCACAAAGTTAGGCAGTATAGAGCTTTATTGGAGTTTGCAGACCGGGGCGAGGTTCTCCTGTCTGCAGAGTGGGGTCGGAGAAGTCACGCCCAAGCAGGGAATATGGCAGGGTTTTATTTTGGTTGGCTCTCTTCATGGGAGCTGGGGATTGGTCCCCTTTGAACAAAGCAGCAATATATCATTGGTGGTTCCCCTCAGGCTCAGGTTGCTATGCGGATATCCATTTTGGCAAAGCTGGCCCTTTCGGCTCTCTGGTTTGACGTCAGCCATCTTTCTGTGTTCAGCTGCCATTTTGTACTACCCCGCCCATCCTGACAGTTGAGTGCTGGCCTACGAATCAAAGGGAGGCTGGTTTGATTCCCAGTCAGGGCACATGCAGGCCAGTCAGGGCACATGGGTTGCAAGCCAGGTCCCCAGTAGGGGGCACTTGAGAGGCAACCACACACTGAAGTTTCTCTCCCTCTCTTTTCCCTCCTTTCCCCTCTCTACAAATAAATAAATAAAATCTGGCTTGCTGTAAGTGGCTCTTAGGTGGTACACAGGGAATAGGTGGAATAATTGGAGGGGCCGGCTGTGCATTCTCCACACCTCTTCGCCATGCCTTGAAAAACTGAGGAAATCAAGGACCTCCTGCTCACAGCCAGGCGAAAAGATGCCAAATCTGTCAACATCAAGAAAAACAAGGACAACGTGAAGTTTAAAGTTTGTTGCAGCAGGTACCTTTACACCTTGGTCATCACAGGCAAAGAGAAGGCTGAGAAGCTGAAGCAGTCCCTGCCCCCAGGTTTGGCTGTGAAGGAGACCAGACACTCTGATCTGTAATTAAAAGGTTAAAAAAATTTTTTAAATACATAAATAGATAGATAAATAAATAAAATCTTTAAAAAAAAGATTTTAGGCAGATAGGATCCTATTTACTTCATAAGAAAATTCATAGTACCTGCTTTATGGAAAGTGAACTGGAGAAAGGCAAGTGTAGAAGGTCTAAAGGCAAGGATGCAATTGTATTAAGCTGGGCAAGAGCTGATGGGGGCCTGGATTAAGGTAGAGACAGTGAATGGAGAGATGAGGGAAGATGAGCAGTATGTATAAAAGAGGTGGAACCAATAAAATTTGTTGATGGATTGAATGTGGGTAGGTGATATAAGATGATTTCCGGTTGTCTAGCTTTAGTGACTGAGTGGCAGGTGGTGTCATTTATGAACAAAGGCAATAAGAGAGAGAACCAGAGTGGGACTAATGGAAAGATGGGAATCAAGAGATCCATTTTAAGCATATTAACTTTGAAATTTTTCTGAGACACGCAAATAGAAATATTAAGCAGGCACTTACTTGGCTATTAAGTCTGGGAAAGCTGGATAACAAATTAGAGGAGAAATTTGAGATGGAGATGCAAATTTAAGAGTCACCAATATAGAGACAGTTTCTGAAGCCATGGGAATAAATGAAATTTCTTTATTTTTATAAAATATATTTATTTTTTATGTATATATATTTATATTTTTATTGATTATGCACACCCCCTCCCCCACCATTCCCCCTTTAGTTTATGACCACGTGTCTCAAGTTTTTTTTTTATGTATAGATCACAATTATTTTTTTAAATATTTTATTTATTTATTTTTCGAGATAGGGGAAGGGAAGGAGAAAGAGTGGGAGAGAAACATCAATGTATGGTTGCCTCTCATGCGTCCCCTGCTGGGAACTGGCTTGCAACCCAGGCATGTGCCCTGACTGGGAATCGAACCCCGATACTCTGGTTCGCAGGCCCGCGCTCAATCCACTGAGCTATGCCAGCCAAGGAAGTTCTTTAGATTCTGTATTTCCCCTACTATTCTTGCCCTCCCCCTATCTATTTTCTACCTACCATCTATGCTACTTATTTCCTGTAGCTTCTCCCCCCTTCTCCTTCTCCCACTCCCCTGTTGCTAACCCTCCATGAGTTCTTCATTTCTATGGTTCTGCCCCTGATCTAGCTGTCCTCTTAGTTTGCTTTTGTTTTAGGTGTGGTTATTAATAACTGTGAGTTTGCTGTCTTTCACTGTTCATCTTTTTTATCTTCTTTTTCTTAGGTAAATCCCTTTAACATTTCATATAGTAAGGGCTTGGTGATGATGAACTCCTTGAATTTGATCTTATCTGAGAAACACTTTATCTGTCCTTCTATTCTAAATGAAAACTTTGCTGGATAGAACAATCTTGGTTGTAGGTCTTTGGTTTTCATGACTTGGAATACTTCTTTCCAGCCCCTTCTTGCCTGTAAGGTCTCTTTTGAGAAATCAGCTGACAGTCTGATGGGAACTCCTCTGTAGGTGACTGTCCCCTTAGCTCTTGCTGCTTCTAGGATTCTCTCCTTCATTTTAATCCTGGGCAGTGTAATTATGATGTGCCTTGGTGTGTTCCTTCTTGGGTCCAACTTCTTTGGGACTCACTGAGCTTCCTGGATTTCCTGGAAGTCTATTTCCTTTGCCAGAACGAGGAAGTTCTCTTTTATTATTTGTTCAAATAAAGTTTCCACTCGTGGCTGTTCCTCTTCCCCTTCTGGTACCCCTGTAATTCGAATGTTGGAACGTTCAAAGATGCCCTGGAGGTTCCTAAGCCTCTCCTCATTTTTTTGAATTCTTGTTTCTTCATTCTTTTCTGTTTGGTCATTTTTTCCTTCCTTTTGGTCTACTCCCTTGATTTGAGTCCCAGTTTCCTTTCCATTACTATTGGTTTCCTGTGCATTACCGTTCATTTCAATTAGTTTAGCCTTCATATGTTCCTCTAATATGTTACTAAAATCAACCAGTTCTGTGAGGATCCTGATCACCAGTGTTTTGAACTGTGCATCTGAAAATTTGGCTATTTCTTCATCGCTTAGATTTATGGGCTCTGGGGCTCTGAGTTGTTCTTTAGCCATGTTTTTATCTGTTTGTGCTTTTTACGTATGAGGAGCAGAGTTGTTCACCAGGGTAGGGCCCCCAGGTCGCTGGTTTGTGACGCTGTATATGGGGGTGGGGTCAGAGAGGGACAATCGCGCTTCCCTCTGCCACTTCCCGCCACTGAGGCCTGCATGGTCTGTCTCACCACTAGCTCCTTCACCAATTTATCTGCTCGCGAATGTGTGACCGCAGTCAGCCCTCAGTGAGTCCCCTGCCTTGTGCCCTCAGTGGGTCCACCTGCTAGTCCACACCTAGGCTTCGCCCACGGCTGCCTGAGTGCCTGGGTTGCACGCCCAGGTCAGTCCAGTGGATCTTTCCTGACTGACCCCTCTCTGCTGCTGGCTCTGCCCCTCTTACCGGTTTGGCTGAAGGGTTTGTTATTGTCCGACTTCTGTATAGTTCAATTTTCTGTGGTTTGGTTGTGTTTTTGTTGCTAAAACTTTGTTGTTTTTAAACTTGGTTGTGTGAGAAGGTACAGTGCTTCCCCCTACACCTCCATCTTGGCGGAAGTCTAAATGAAATTTCTAAGAAGAGTAGGAAGTAAAAGGAAGAGGGCACAGGTCCAAGTCCTCAGAAATACCGCACCTTTCTTGTTAATATGCACAAGTGCCCAAAGAGGAAGCTGAGTAACTAAACCTCATTTTTATTCTGGAATAGGTAGGTACAGACTTCTGGCAGGTAGGGCAACAGATGAGCTAGCTAATCTTTGTGGGGGGCCTCTATCACTCTATTCATTCAATGAATGCCTGCTATGGGTCAGGGACTATGCTAGGTGCCTGCTGGGGATACAAAGATGAAGGGACATAGTCCCTTCTAATCAAGAAGGAAAGCACACCTGTGCCTCTAATAACGTGGTGTGATAAACATCCTAATGGAAGTGTATACAGGGGCAGTGGGAACACCTGTGTCAAAGCCCAGAACTGAAGCAAAGGAAGTAGTAAGAGGAGCTCTGAAGCCAGAATGGCTCTCCTCCACGTACACTCCTGTTTGTTTGTTTCTGTTTTGTCTTAAAACAAGTCTTGTGCTTCCTAGAATAAATGTAAAACCGTGACAGGTTGGTGAGGGTAAAAATGAAGGCTTTGGTTGACAATAGAGAACTGCCTTTTCCAATAAGCCTTAATCAGGGGTGGGATAGAAATGAGGGTCAGAGGAAAACATGGAAGAAGAGAGTGGTTTATTGGTGTTCACAAAAAAAGCAATAAAATACTTTGCCCTGAGCTGCATAGGGGTCAAAATCCATATGATAAACTACCATTGAACATGAGGAGGAAATTGAAGTTTCATTTCCTTGCTTTTGTGGCACCCCTTGAATTGGGTTGATGACACCATTCAGTCAATCAGCATGAGGTCTGCCTTACCAATTTCGTTTTGCAAAACAAAGACAGTCACGGTCAAACTCAGTTGGTCAACTCCATAGATTAACAGGAAAGCAAGTCAACTGGGAGAGCTCTGGCTGGGAACCGATGAGGTTAATCCCAGGCCAGTTTGGCAGGGAGCTTCATTAGATCTTTCAGGCCTGGCACCATGTCACTCCTCATGAGCTTCCCACACTTTCCAGTTTCCTGAGGTTGACTCTAAATTATTTCCAGGGTTTGAAGCACAGGGCTGGGCTGAGGATATGGATGCATTGCCCCATTGTGTCATATAATCTTCCTTCTCAGCCTGATTTCTTCAGACCCAGTAGTAAGGCATGATAGAAAAGTCTGGCTGGAATCTATAGAAAAACAAACTGGAAAAAACAAATTTTCTTTTAAAAATAACAGTAATTCAGCCTTGGCCAGGTGGCTCAGTTGGTTGGAGCATCAGCTCCTGATACCCCAAAGTTGTGGGTTAGATCACTGGTCAAGGCACAAACAAGAATCAACCAATGAATGCATAGATAAGTGGAACAACAAATCAAGATTGAGGTCTCTCTCTCTCTCTCTCTCTCCTCTTGCTAAAATCAACTTTAAAAAAAAGAAAAAAACATAGTCTGCCTTTAAAAAAAATAATACAAAACTTATTAATTCCTGGGCTCCAGTATGTGTACCTACACAATCTACAACCTAAAGAAAGCAGTGAAGATGAAAATATTGTTAAAATTCTACTGAATAGCCAGGAATTTTTGTTGCCACAATGACTAAGACATTAGAAAATAATTAGAGGATGATCCAAGTCCATTCTGATTCCTCTCCATGTCTGGAAGTTGCTAAAAGAACTGAGGGCACTTTAGAATAGATCAAAATCTGGAGTTTTCAAAGTTTCCATTAGCTAAGAAAATTTCATTTTTCTCTTTCTGAATTATTATGTTTCTGATGAAAAAACAATTCTACCAGTAACACATAAGGATGATCAAAGAGCCAAGAAAATCTGTACATGCAATAAATTTGCCTGAATAATTATGGGGTTCATGTTCCAAGAGAAATTAATGTTTAATTTTAGTTTCCTAAAGGTTGTCTTATATTTCCCCCCAAAAGGCTTTATTCCTGCAGTCTTCTGTGACAATCGACCCAATTTGATTTTTAGGTAATATAGGAAGGCAATTCAGTTTTGTGGGGAAAGTGATGCTGATTTCACTACAAATTTTGTTAAAACACTAGGCAATTACTTCCTGAGCTTCAGTCTCCTTGTTATAAAAAGTAATGGATTGGATTAGATTGCCTTAGATATTCACAAATTTTAAAAGCCTATTCTGAGCCTCTAAATTTCTCTGTCTTGACAGTTCTGGCTTTCAAATATGTCCTGTGCCAATTGCCATACAGAATAAATTAGAACTACTTTTGGTTTCTAGAAATGTGTAGCCTGTAAAGTAGCAACAGTCAGATGTTCCTCATATATATATAGTCGTATGATTAGGTTTCACTAATTTGAACTTTGTGCTGAAGGAAGCTTATTTGTATATTATATTTAAAAAGGGTTTACTATTACATTAGCCCCACAAATAAGACTATATAGTTTGAGGTTCTCAGCCGCTTATGACAACAATGCCTTCAAGTTCTGCTTCTCAAGGGGCTCCCTGATGTAATGAGTGGTGCTCTGAATGTGAGCCAGGAACCTGGACCATCAGCCATCAGCTTCCAGTGTGTCCTTGGGTGGGTCTCAGCTATCCTGAGTTTCATTTGCTTCAAGTATAAACAAAGGGGTTGAATTAGGTGATTTAAAATCAAATGGCCAAGTTTTTTTTTTTAAGCAGATGAGCAAGAGCAAGTAGTAGTTAAGTGTAAATAAAGGCATTAATACCTCTAGTAATATAGAGAATGAAGGGAATTTGGCGGTGCTTTCTAGTGGTGAAGGACAAGAACCTGTGGTTATCAACCATGAAAAAGCAATAGCACAAAGCAAGTAAAGCTCCAAGTTTCACTACCTTGATTTATACACAATAAATCCATGAAGTAAATAAACTTGATTTATACCCAACACTTAGCCCTATGAGGAAAATGAGAAGTTTCCCATGTCTGTGAAATAGCACCATAATGTAATGGAAAGGCTTTAGAAACAAGTATAATTAGTTCAAAACTCTGGCTCTAATAATGCCTAGTTATGGCCTCTACATCAAACCACTTTAACCTCAAGATTGTTTGAGAATTAAGTAAGATAATACAGGTGAAAGTGCCTAACATGGTACTTGGCACATAATAAGAACAGCAGATAGTAAGACTTCTACTAATGATGGGAACATAATCCATGTGCAAAGTTAAAAATACAAGAGGTAAACAATAAAAGCTAACATTGAGTGCTTACTCTCTGCCACCAGGCACTGTCAGTTACTTTTACATATATCATCACACTTAACCCTCCCAACAGCCCATGAGGTCTGCACTCTGACTAGTTATCCCAGCTTACAGAGAAGGAAACAGAAGAGTGAGAGTAAGCAACATTTCCCACAGTCGCAGAGCCAGGAAGTCATGGAGTTGTGATAAAAATTGCTTTGCTGTTTCCATTTCACCATATTGTCCACTATGTTATGTCAAAGGAGTTACTATTAAGCACCAAAGAAGTCAGAAATTAACCATGAGTAGTTCATAAGCACAAGAGATGAGCATGTATTAGAGCAAGAATATAGGATCTTATCTTCTAGGCTAGTGATAGCATAAAAGAGTAGGAAAAGCTGCCCTGGCTGGTGTGGCTCAACGGATCAAGTACCTGTGAACCAAAGGATTGCTAGTTGAATTCCCAGTTAGGGCACATGCCTGGGTTGTGAGTCAGGTCTTCAGTAGGGGGCGCTTGAGAGGCAACCACACATTGATGTTTCCCTCCCTCTCTTTCTCCTTTCCTTCCCCTCTCTCTCTAAAAAAAAAAAAGAGTAGGGCCCTGGTTGGTGTGGCTCAGTGGATTGAGTGCCAACCTGCACATCAAAGGGTTACTGGTTTGATTCCCAGTCAGGGCACATGCCTTGGTTGCAGGCTAGGTCCCCAGGAGGGGGCACACAAGAGGCAACCACACATTGATGTTTCTCTCTTTCTCTTTCCCTTCCCCTCTCTCTAAAAATAAATAAAATCTTTAAAAAACAAAAAAAGAGTAGGGAATGCTGCCAGCGTTTGTGATGTGAGGGAGAAGTAAGAAAAGAGAATGACTTTAGCAAGTATACAGAGGTAGAAATGAGCAAGGGGAGCAAATAGAACACTCTAGCTACAGCAGTGTCCTTAAAGGCAGGTTCTGGGGAGATAAGGTTGGAAAGATAAGCACTGGCCAGTCTGTAAGAACCCTAATTGCCAGGCTAATAAATATAAAATATTTTTTACCATATTAGGTATACACTATATACACTCAATAAGTATCTGTTGATTGTCACAAAATAGAATTAATTTCAAATCTAGCTGCCCAATGGAAATAGCAAACCTGTTTTCAATACAGCCATTATCCACTCAACCTGAGTCTCCTGGCCAACCAGAATAGGAAGAAAGCATGTTAGCACACTGTTTTTAACTCCATCACTCTATGATGTGTTTCATAGTTTCAAAATCGTTATAGTAGCCTATATCAAGGTCAGGAATGCCACACTCACTTGAAACTAACAGAATATTGTATAGGGTGGGGCAAAAGTAGGTTTACAGTTGTGAGTATGCAAAACACAGTTTATTCTTATATTTATTATTTTATTGTTTTCCATATGAACAACTGTAAACCTAACTTTGCCCCACTGTATATGTCAACTATACTTATTTTTATTTTTTAATCCTTACCCATGGATATGTTTTTTTTTAATTTTTTTTGAGAGAGAGAGAAAGGAAAAGGAAAAGAGGAAGAGAAACATCAGGGACTTCTGCCAAGATGGAGGCATAGGTGGAAACATTGTGCCTCTTCACACAACCAAGTTTAGAGACAACAAAGTTTTAGTAACAAAAAGACGCAGCCAAAACAGAAAATTGAACTATATGGAAGTCCAAAACAACGAACCACTCAGCCAGACTGGTAAGAGGAGTGGAGCCAGCAGTGAAGTCGGTATGGCAAAAAAGATCCCCTGACGTAGGCGTGGAGGCAGCCAAGGGCGAATCCCAGGTGTGGGGTAGTGACAGGGCCGATCCATTCAAGGCAGCAGGCTGACCGAGGTCACACATTCGAGAGCAGATAAACCAGTGAAGGAACGAGCAGTGAGACAGACCATGCAGGACCCAGCGTCGGGAAGCAGCAGAGGGGACCACTATTGCCCCTCTTTGACCCCACCCCCACATACAGCGTCACAACCCAGCAACTGAGTTGCCCCGCCCTGGTGAACACCTAGGGCCCCGCTCCTCATAGGTAACAGGTGTGAACAGATCAAAACATGGCTCAAGAAGATACAGAAAATAAGTAGAATAGACGGTAAGCAGAAAATAGATAGGGGGGAGGGCAAGAATAGTAGGGGAAATGTAGAATCTAAAGAACTTGAGACACATGGACATAAACTAAAGGGGGGGAATGGTGGGGGAGGGGGTGTGCAGGGTGGAGGGGAATGAAGGGGGGAAATAGAACAACTGTAATGGCATAATCAATAAAATATTTTTTTAAGACACAAATAAAAAAAGAAAAAGAAACATCAATTGGTTGCCTCCTATACACACCTCCACCAGGGTTTGAACCCACAACTAGGTATGTGCCCTGATCTGGGATTGAACCTACAACCTTTTGGTGCAAGGGACAATGCTCCAACCAACTGAGCCACCTCACCAGGGTTAACTATACTTAATTTTTTTAAAAAATGAATCAATATAGCTTACAATTAATAAATGTAAACAAAAATATAATGGTCTTAGAAAAAAGATAAAGGGAAATGATCAAGAAGAAGGCTGGGAAAAGGATGAAGGGACTTTCAAAATACTAGAACTATAAAGGGGAAGAAAAGTATTTATTATATTACGAAAAGACACAAGGGCTCAGAATCCAGTGAAAAGGATGGCTTCAGAGATAGATAACTACTGAGGAGTCGAGAGAGGAGGGCAGGTGGAAAGTAAAACAGAGGATTTGGCTTCCTACGTACAATGGTGTGTTCAGGCTGAGACCTAGCACATTAGCACCAGAAAGAGGGCTGTAACAATGTGATTTCACCACTGGATAATACCCTGACAATATTACATTTTTGCTTAGTTAGTATATTGTGTCTCACCACAAAGATTACAGTGGTTTCAAATATTACTGTTTCCACAAACTATCCATGAGATGCATGAAGGAATTCATAATGGCTTGCCATTTATGTTTTGAACCTGTATATCTGAAAAGGTGTGAACAAGGTAAAGTGGACTAGAACTTGGGAGTCCTCTTAAATATAGTGTTTTATTTTAGTTGAACTTTGAAAGAATGAAGCTTTAAAGTCAAATGTTTCACTGGGGTGTTTAGTCTGTAGCCAGTCATCAGATGGTTAGAAGTTTGGCATGACCAATTCTTCACAGTCCATTTGCTAAATGACACATTATAAAAACAAGCACCACTGAAAAGGATGTGCTTGTTTCCAAAGCTGCAATCTCATTGTAGGCTGATTGTTTTATATTGGTCCTTGTCTAACCATTTTATGGTGCAAAAGGCTCTAAACAACATATATATGTTAAAGATTCCTTGAAATGTTCTCACATTAGAAAGGACCAGAAACACTAGATAAAGTCCAGAGAGGTTGTCATTCTGGCCCCAACATAAAGGCCACCCAGATGGATCAGGATCTTACAGTCCTGATTAAGATTTATTAGCCTCTAAGATGCTTATTCTTATAAAACAGACTCTCTCCAACCCATAATTAGAAAACTTGTGCCCAGATCCTAGTAGAAGACTTGAGAATGCTACTGAAGCTCAGTAGAGCTGCTCCAAAAAAAAAAAATTAAATAAATAAAGAGTTATACACTAAAAGAGACCCACACTCTGATAACAATTTTAAAGGATCCAGAAATTGCAGTTTAGGTTGACCCATTGTTGGTAGTCTTTCAAGGGCTTTGTCTAGTCCAGCTAATTTGTCGTATTTATTGGCATAAAGTTGTTCATAACATTTCCTTATTATGCTTTTAATATCTGTAAAGTTTGTAATGACTTGACAATATTGGGCTGAATGAACAGAATTAGTTTGAAAAAAAAAAAAAAAGAGTGGGGAGTTTGAGGCTGCTTTGATACACCATATGAAGCCCTAATTTTCCAAAGTGCATTCCCCCTACCTCAGCCAAGAAATGCAGATGAGGCAAGAAAAGAAAGGATTTAAAAAAATTTCTTCTAGTGATGGGGCTTTTGGTCTGATCAGCTGCCCATTTGTCTGCAAGCTGCTTTCTCCCCTCAACCCATGCTCCCTGCCATCACAGTGCAGCTGCTGGCCAGGAAGCCTGAGGACAGGGCTCCCTCTGGAGCTGATGGCAGTGGCACTTTGGAAAGTGCTGGCAGGGGGTAGGCTATAAAAAACAATTTGGTCTGGGAACAAAAGGCATCAATCACAGCTGAGAGTGGGGGAGAGTATTTTCTGGGTCACCTTGGAAGAAGGAAAGAAATAGACAAGCATCATTTTACTTAGTCATCTCCCCTTTCCAATGGACTAAAGGGTCTCCCTAATTTAACAGGAAAGCTACATATGACTGCTTTACAAAGATCTTTTTCTTTAGTCATGTGCTTTGGTGAGGTGGGAGAAAGCCATCTCATTTGTAGTCTCTATGTAAAATTGCCAGAAATCACTGGACTCTACCTTTACTTAGTAAACTCTCTAAGCCTGGGAGTTTCTGGGATTTAATTAACTGTTGGGAAGCAATTATGGATCTTAAATGAAAGGTTCAAATTAGTATGAGGAATATTATTAGTGAGGTGACTAACAAAAATAAAGAACCCAAGGGAAGCACTTAAAGTCACAGAAATAGCAAAGAAGAGTTGAGCCATCTCTGAGTCAAAAACTAAAGGTTGATCTTAATATTTCTTAAAGTTAGCAGCATAAGAGAAATTGCAGTATTTCTGAGCTGAGAAAGTACTTCTCAAAAGTATTCATGACTCTTTCAAATCAAGCTAATATGTGGCACCCTTAGAAAACCAGGTAAATAAACTATTGCCCTGGGTTCTCCAAGTATAATTCTACTCTTCAGTCCTCTCCCCTTTCCCCACACAGAAGCTGAGGTAGGTATGCCCAGGTGAGACATACTCCATATTCCTTGGCTAAGTATAAGAATACTGGCAAGAGGCCTGGGAAGAGTGGGGCTTCACCCCAGATCTAAACTTCTAAAGAAGTGAGGAAAAATCTAAACTTCTACTTAGTTTTGAGTCATAAGACAGCTTGCATGCTTGCTTGCTTGCTTTAAGCTCTTTAAGACCTGGAGAAAGGAACTAAAAGAAGTGATACATCGGGATTAACTAGGATACAACACCGAGTGTGAAAGAAATGCATTAAAGCACCAGCATTTAATGATGACAAATGTGTGTACGGTACAGTTTATACCAGAAAGCAGTCTTCTTCTCTTTGTAGCTACCCAGGAAGTAAATAAGGAGCCTTCTCATTTTCCTATTCACCCTATGCTACACTTTCCAGTTCTTCACCATGAAATGATGACCTCAAATGTGTCCAAAAATAATCGTGTGGCTAAATATATTATTTTTCACTTGCATGTATTTTTGTCTATTATATCTCCAAAATATATCTCAAATTAGTCTTTTCCCCCTGTTTTTCCCTCCATAAAAAAAAAGTGGCAGAGATGACTTCCAGTATGGATTTTTTTTTTGCTATATACAGTGGAGCCTCTTTTTTCCACAAGAGGAGGCTCCTGTGGTGAAAATGATCTCCTGAAGCTGTTGCATGGAAATCTCATTGTAAAAGTGATTTGCTTTTTACTGTATGTTCTTGGTCATCACTCCAAATATAGCAATCTATTATTTATCTCTAAGATTTCAGTGCTGTATGAAAGGAGAGAAGGTTAGCACTCTCTGACAGAATTGGGCCTAACATGCGAACTGTGAAGGCATTGCCACATGCTTCTTGGTAACTAACCAAGCTACCAAGGTTTTGGGGAGGTTAAAATTTTATAGATCTTAAAGATCTATAAAGAGGACTTCACCAAGATGGAGGTGTAGGTGGAAACATTGTGCCTTCTCACACAACCAAGTCTAAAAACAATAAAGTTTTAGCAACAAAAAACACAGCCAAACCACAGAAAAATGAACAATACGGGAGTCCAACAACAACGAACCACTCAGCCAGGCCGGTAAGAGGGGCGGAGCCAGCAGTGAAGCGGGTCAGGCAAAAAATATCCCCTGACCCAGGCACGCAGGCAGCCAAGGGTGAATCCCAAGTGTGGGGTAGCGACGGGAAAGCAGTATGCCAAGTCATGAAAACCAAGGACCTACAACCAAGATTGCTCTATCCAGCAAAGCTTTCACTTAGAATGGAAGGATAGATAAAGTGCTTCTCAGATAAGATCAAATTCAAGGAGTTCATCATCACCAAGCCCTTATTATATGAAATGTTAAAGGGACTTATCTAAGAAAAAGAAGATAAAGAAAGATGAACAGTGAAAGGACAGCAAACTCGCAGTTATTAACAACCACACCTAAACCAAAAGCAAACTAAGAGGACAGCTAGATCAGGAGCAGAACCATAGAAATGAAGATCGCATGAAGGGTTAGCAACAGGGGAGTGGGAGGAGGAGAAGGGGGGAGAAGGTACAGAAAATAAGTAGCATAGATGGTAGATAGAAAATAGATGGGGGGAGAGTAAGAATAGTATGGGAAATATAGAATCTAAAGAACTTGAGACACGAGTTCATAAACTAAAGGGGGGGAATGGTGGGGGAGGGGTGTGCAGGGTGGAGGGAAGTGAAGGGGGGAAATAGAACAACTGTAATGGCATAATCAATAAAATATATATATATATGTATTTTAAATATTTTATTTATTTATCTTTAGAGAGGAAGAGAAGGAGAGAAATATCAATGTGTGGTTGCTTCTGGTGCATCCCCTGCTGGGAACTGGCCCCTGCTGGGAACTGGCCTGCAACCCAGGCATGTGCCCTGACTGGGAATTGAGCCACAATCGTTTGGTTCACAGGCCCGCGCTCAGTCCACTGAGCCACACCAGCCAGGGCAATAAAATATTTATTTTTTAAAAAGATCTATAAAGAGAGAAAGAGAGTGCTCTTTCTCTCTCTGAAACAGGCCTCTGCCTATACACTCCTCCTTCCCCCAGGTAAGTTTTCATTGCCTCTTTCTTTTTTTCTTTTCTTTTCTTTTCTTTTCTTTTCTTTTCTTTTCTTTTCTTTTCTTTTCTTCCTTCTTTTTTCTTTATTTTCTTTCTCTTTCTTTCCTTCCTTCCTCCCTCCTTCCCTCCCTTTCTTCTTTTTTTTTTTTAAATACCACTTTTGTTTTTAAACCCTCACCCAAGGATATGTTTTTATTGATTTTAGAGAGAGAGGAAAAAAGAGAGAGAAACATAAATATGAGAGAGAAATATCAATGTGAGAGAGAAACATCGATTGGCTGCCTCCTGTGCAGGCACCAACCAGGAATCAAACCTACAACCTATGTATGTGTCCAGACCAGGGATCCAACCCACAGCCTTTTGGTGTACTGGACGATGCTCCAACCAAGCCACCTGGCCAGGGCTTCTTTGCCTTTCTTTTTTCTAAGCTCCAATGGCCCTTATTTTGCCTCCGTAACTAGTTTCCTGAGCCAACATGGGCCACTTGGCTCACTTCTTCTAGGGTTTACTTCCAGGGCTCTGTGACTTTCTGAGTAAATTTTTGTCTGTAAAAAGAAAAAAAAATTGCTTTTCTAGCTTTTGGTTTCATTGATTTTTCTCTATGACAGTATTTGTTTTCATTTTTTGTCTTTATTACTTTCTTTCTTTGTCCTTGGCTTTAGGTTTGTTTAGTTTTCTCTTCTTTTTTCTAGTTTATTAAAGTGGATGCTAAGGACGTTTAAAAAAACCCAGACTTTAGTTTGTCTTCCCAGCACTGAAGCTAAAGGTGTTTTGAAATACAGCAGGCAGGCACATCAGTCTCATGAGTAATATATCCAAAAATTCAGATAAATGCCAGCACTGAAAACTCGACAAACATTTTGGTCATATATAGCTTAAAGACAGACTATTAATAAAATGTATATCCATTAAGATGTTTATCTTTTTTAAAAATATTTTATTTATTTATCTTTAGAGGGGAAGAGAAGGAGAGAAGGAGAGAAATATCAGTGTGTGGTTGCTTCTGGTGCATCCCCTACTGGAAACTGGCCCCTGCAGGGAACTGGCCTGCAACCCAGGCATGTGCCCTGACTGGGAATCGAACTGCGATTGTCTGGTTCGCAGGCCTGTGCTCAATCCACTGAGCTACACCAGCCAGGGCTATCTTTTTTAATTCTTAAAAAAAACTACAAAAGCAGTTACCATGAACACTATAGAAAAATTTAAAATACAGCTAAGTAAAAAATAAGAAAAAAAAACATATAAATGCCATCATCCAGAGATTATAGATGATAAGATTGAGTAGGGGTCCTTTTACATCTTATTAACCACCTGTACGCACTACACATATTTTATCAAAGTGAGAACACACTCTAAACATTCTTTGTGACATGCTTTTTTTAGTTAACACTCTTTACCTTCCAAATAAATTTTCATTTCATCTGAATTCAAATCTTCCCAGTTTTCTCAAAATATCCTTTGCAGCTTATCTGCCTAATTCAGGGTCCGATATAGAAACAAGTATTGATTCTCTCATCCAAGTACTAACCAGGCCCTACTCTGCTTAGCTTCCAAGATCAGATGAGATCAGGCATGTTCAGGGTGGTATGGCCATAGACTGATTCTGATTATGTATCTTAAATCTCTTTTAACCAAAACAGTCCCTTTTCTCATGATACAAATTTCTTGAAAAGATCAGGGCAGCTGTCCAAGAAAACATTCATCTTCTGAATTTTTCTGGTTGCTTCTTTATGGTGTCCCTCACATGTGGTCCCTATATCTTCTATGTTAATGTAAACTGTAAGTTTCACCTAAAGGTTTCATAACTGTAAGGTATCCATTTTTGGCTAGAGCACATCATAGATGATTTGTGTATTTCAGTTTGTATCAAATCAAGAGCTCTACAATATCTGAATATCTCCTATCAATGATATAAAAATTTGACCATTTAGTTATGGTAATGACAGTCAAATCTTTACTCTTTTTTCCCAACTTCGTTTATAAATAGTTCTAAAGTACAAGAAAGTTCAATGAAAAGTACAATGAGCCTTGGCTGTTTAGCTCAGTTGGTTGAGTATCATCCAGATACAACAAGGTTGTGGGTTCAATCCCTGGTCAGGGCACATACGAAAATCAACCAAGGAATGCATAAAAAAGTGGAACAACCAATGAGTGCTTCTCTCTCTCTCTTTCTCTCAAATCAATCAATTGTAAAAAAAGGAAGAATGTACAATGAACACTCAAGTACCCTAGAGTAAACAATTGTTGGGACGTCTGCCGAGATGTAGAATTGGTGGAGACGTCGTGCTTTCTCACACAACCAAGTTTAGAGACAACTGAATATGAGCAACAGAAAACAGCCAGAACACAGAAAATTGAATTTTTCGGAAGTCTGTTAACAACAAATTCTTCAGCCTGACTGCTAAGAGGGGCGAAGCCAGCAGCTGGCGGAGCTGGGTAGCACAGGAAAACTCGGTCAGACGGACGCAGGCGCACAGAATCCAGGCACAGTTGGACCTAGTGAGTGACCGAGCAAGCGGACGGGACCCAGCAGTCCCCGCGGCGAGCGGCAGCGGAGGGTGCCGCCATTTCCCCGCTGTGACCACGCCCCCACATACAGCGTCACAAACCAGCGACCTGGGAGTCCAAGGCTCCTCTCCTCATACTTAACAGGCGCGAACAGACAAAAATGGCTCAAGAAGATCTCAAAGCCCCAGAGCCTATAAATCTAAGCGATGAAGAAATAGCAAAACTCTCAGACACACAGTTTAAAACACTGGTGATCAGGATCCTCACAGAACTGGTTGATTATAGCCACAAATTAGAGAAACATATGAAGGCAAAACTAACTGAAATGAATGGAATTGCACAGGAAACCAATAGAGATGAAAAGGAAACTGGGACTCAACTCAATGGAGTGGACCAGAAGAAAGCAAACAATGGCCAAACAGAAAAGAGTCAAGAAGCAAGAATTCAAAGAAATGAGGAGAGTCTTAGGAACCTCCAGGACATCTTTAAACGCTCCAACATCCGAATTATAGGGGTGCCAGAAGGGGGAAAGGAACAGCCACCAGTGGAAAACTTATTTGAACAAATAATAAAGGAGAATTTCCCCAATCTGGCAAAGGAAATAGACTTCCAGGAAATCCAGGAAGCTCAGAGAGTCCCAAAGAAGTTGGACCCAAGAAGGAACACACCAAGGCACATCATCATTACATTAGCCAAGATTAAAATGAAGGAGAGAATCCTAGAAGCAGCAAGAGCTAAGGGGACAGTCACCTACAAAGGAGTCCCCATCAGACTGTCAGCAGATTTCTCAAAAGAGACCTTACAGGCAAGAGGGGCTGGAAAGAAGTATTCCAAGTCATGAAATCCAAAGACCTACATCCAAGATTGCTCTATCCAGCAAAACTTTCATTTAGAATGGAAGGGCAGATAAAGTGCTTCTCAGATAAGATCAAATTCAAGGAGTTCATCATTACCAAGCCCTTATTATATGAAATGTTAAAGGGACTTATCTAAGAAAAAGAAGATAAAAAAGATGAACAGTGAAAGGACAGCAAACTCACAGATATTAACAACCACACCTAAAACAAAAGCAAACTAGGAGGACAGCTAGATCAGGAGCAGAACCATAGAAATGAAGATCTCATGGAGGGTTAGCAACAGGGGAGTGGAAGAAGGAGAAGGGGGAAGAAGGTACAGAAAATAAGTAGCATAGATGATAGGTAGAAAATAGATGGGGGGCAAGAATAGTATGGGAAATATAGAATCTAAAGAACTTGAGACACATGGTCATAAACTAAAGGGGTGGTAATGGTGGGGAAGGGGGGATAGGGTGGAGGGGAATGAAGGGGGGAATAGAACAACTAATGGCATAATCAATTTAAAAAATAAATTTAAAAAACAATTGTTTTTTTTTGTTTTTAATGGTTGCAAAGTATTTTATTAGACAACTGTTTTTTACTATATAATTAACTGCACTAATATACAGTGTTGCATTCGGCATCCTTTTTCTTTTTTTTTAATTTTATTGATTATACTGTTACAGTTGTTCTATTCCCCCTTTCACTCCCCTCCACCCTACCCCCCATCCCCACCATTACCCCCCCCTTTAGTTTATGACCAAGTGTGTCAAGTCCTTTAGATTCTATATTTCCCATGCTATTCTTGCCCCCCCATCTATTTTCTATCTACTGTCTATGCTACTTATTTTCTGTACCTTCTCCCCCTTTCTCCTCCTCCCACTCCCCTGTTGCTAACCCTCCTTGAGATCTTCATTTCTATGTTTCGACTCCTGATCTAGCTATCCTTTTAGTTTGCTTTCATTTTAGGTGTGGTTGTTAATAACTGTGAGTTTGTTGTCCTTTCACTGTTCATGTTTCTTTAACTTCTTTTTCTTAGATAAGTCCCTTTAACATTTCATATAATAAGGGCTTGGTGATGATGAACTCCTTGAATTTGATCTTATCTGAGAAGCACCTTATCTGTCCTTCCATTCTAAATGAAAGTTTTGCTGGATAGAGCAATCTTGGTTGTAGGTCTTTGGATTTCATGACTTGGAATACCTCTTTCCAGCCCCTTCTTGCCTGTAAGGTCTTTTTGGAGAAATCCGCTGACAGTCTGATGGGAACTCCTTTGTAGGTGACTGTCCCCTTAGCTCTTGTTGCTTCTAGGATTCTCTCCTTCATTTTAATCTTGGCTAATGTAATGATCATGTGCCTTGGTGTGTTCCTTCTTGGGTCCAACTTCTTTGGGACTCTCTGAGCTTCCTGGATTTCCTGGAAGTCTATTTCCTTTGCCAGATTGGGGAAATTCTCCTTTATTATTTGTTCAAATAAGTTTTCCACTGGTGGCTGTGCCTTTCCCCCTTCTGGTACCCCTATAATTGGGATGTTGGAGCGTTTAAAGATGTCCTGGAGGTTCCTAAGACTCTCCTCATTTCTTTGAATTCTTACTTCTTGACTCTTTTCTGTTTGGCCATTATTTGCTTTCTTCTGGTCCACTCCATTGAGTTGAGTCCCAGTTTCCTTTTCATTGCTATTGGTGTCCTGTGCAATTCCATTCATTTCAATTAGTTTCGCCTTCATATATTTGTCTAATTTGTGGCTATAATCAACCAGTTCTATGAGGATCCTGATGACCAGTGTTTTAAACTGTGCATCTGAGAGTTTTGCTATTTCTTCATTGCTTAGGTCTATGGGCTCTGGGGCTTTGAGATCTTCTTGTGCCATTTTTGGTCTGTTCGCGCCCTTTAAGTGTGAGAAGCGGCGCCTTGGACTCCCAGGTCGCTGGTTTGTGACGCTGTATGTGGGGGCGTGGTCAGAGCGGGGAAATGGCGACCCCCTCTGCTGTTTCTCACAGCTGGGTGAGGAGCAGCGCCTTATGTGGTTCATCTGGGCTGGGCCACTCAGAGTCGCTGGGTTATGACGCTGTATGTGGAGGTGGGGTCAGAGCAGGGAAATGGTGGCGCCCTCCACTGCTGCTTGCTGCGGGGACCCGCTGGGCCCGGTCCAACCGCCCACTCCCTTGCCTGTCCACCGGCGCACAAATGTGCAACTACAGTCAACACTCAGCACCGCTCCCCTGCTGTCTCCCCCGCGGTCGCTCACCTGGTCGCTCACTAGGTCCAACCCTGCGCCGGGATTCCGCGCGTCTGGCTTCCTCGAGCCTGAGTCCGTCTGACCTAGTCCTCCTGTGCAACCCCGCTTCACCAGCCGCTGGTTTCGCCCCTTACTGCTCAGGCTGAAGAATTTGTTGTTAACGGACTTCCGAAAAGTTCAATTTTCCGTGTTCTGGCTGTTTTCTGTTGCTAATATTTAGTTGTCTCTAAACTTGGTTGTGTGAGAAGGCACGGCACATCCACCTATGCCTCCATCTTGGCGGAAGTCCCAAAAAAACAATTGTTAATATTTGCTAACTTTGCTTTATCTATACATTATAAAAATATTTCTTTCTCCAGCCCTGGCCAGGTAGTTCAGTTGGTTAGAGGATCATCCTGATAAATCAAGGTTGCAGGTTCAATCCTCAGGCAGGGCACATACAAGAATCAACTAAAGAATGCATAATTGAGTGGAACAACAAATCTATGTCTCTCTCTCCCCCCCACTTCCTATCTCTCTAAAATCAATAAATAAACATTTAAAAGTATTTCTTTCTTGTTGAACTATTTAAATATAAGTTGCAAATATCAGCTTTACCTCTAAATAGTGCAGACTGCATCACATTAATATAATGACATTCTCCTTTTATAGTCATATCATTTTGACCCTACAAAATTTAGTAATTATTCCATAATATCATATATTTAATCCATATATAAATTCCCTTAATTGTGCCTCAAAAATCTTTTATAGATTTTAAAAATTTATTTAATTATTGTTCAAGTACAGTTTTCTGTTTTTTACTCCCATCCCAGCCCACCCACCACTTTTATAGATTTTTAAAAACCAAGATCCAATTAAGATCTAAGCATTGCATTTAGTTGTCTCTTTAGTATCTTTCTTTAAAATTATTTAAAATTTTTCATTTACAGCCCTGGCTGGTGTAGCTCAGTGGATTGAGCACAGGCCTGCGAACCAGACAATCGAGGTTCGATTCCCAGTCAGGGCACATGCCTGGGTTGCAGGCCAGTTCTCTGCAGGAGACGCACAAAAAGGCAACCATACATTGATGTTTCTCTCCCTCTCTCCTTCCCTTCCCCTCTAAAGATAAATAAGTAAAATCTTTAAAAAAAATTTTTTTCATTTACAGTTGACATACTTTATCATATTAGTTTCAGGTGTACACCCCATTGATTAGACATTACATAATTTACTAGGTGATCAGCCTGATAAGTCTCGCACCCTTCTGACACTATACAGAATTATTAGAATATGATTGACCATACCCCTGTGTTGTACTTTACATCCCCTTGATGACTATTCTGTCACAACCAGTTTGTACTTATTCCCTTCATTTTTTTCACCTATTCCCCCAACTCTTATCTGGCAACCATCAAAATATTTTCTGTATCTATGAGTTTGTTTCTGTTCTGCTTGTTCATTTACTTTTTAAAAAAGTTTTTACTTATTTATCTTTAGAGGGGAAGGGAAGGAGAGAGGGAGAGACACATCAATGTATGGTTGGTTGCCTCTCGTGCATCCCCTGCTGGGAACTGGCCTGCAACCCAGGCATGTGCCCTGACTGGGAAATGAACTGCAATCCTTTGGTTTGCAGGCCTGTGCTCAATCCACTGAGCTACACCAGCCAGAGCTCATTTACTTTTTTAGATTTTTTGTTGTTATGTATTTTTTGCCATTTTGTTGTTCATATTTTTTAGTTTTATTTTTTCTTCTTCCTAAAGAAGACCCTTTAACAGTTCATATAATACTGGTTTTGGTGTTGAACTCTTTTAGCTTTTTCTTGCCTGGGAAGCTCTTTATCTGCCCATTGATTTTTAAATGATAGCTTTGCTGGGTAGAGTAATATTGGTTGTAGGCCCTTCCTTTTCATCACTTTGAATATTTCTTACCAACCCTTTCTGGCCAGCAAAGTTTCCGTTGAGAAGTCAACTGATAGTTGTATGGGAACTCCGTTGTAGGTAACTAACTGCTTTCTTTTGCTACTTTTAAGATTCTCCATCTTTCACCTTTTGCATTTTAACCACGATATTTTCATGTGGGTCTCTTTGGGTTTATCTTGTTTGGAACTCTCTGCACATCCTGGACTTATATCTCTATTATTTTCATCAAGTTAGGGAAGTTTTCTGTGGTTGTATTTTCAAATAGATTGTCAATTTCTTCCTATCTTCTCCTTCTGGCACCCCATGATGCAAATGTTGATATGCTTGAAGTTGTCCTAGAGGTTCCTTACACTACCCTCCTTTTTGGGGGATTCTTTTTCTTTTTGCTCTTCTGATTTGGTGTTTTTGCTTCCTTATATTCCAATTGCTAATTTTTTTTAGTTAAATTGATGCCCTGACATCAATTGGTTTTATTCATATTATAAAGAAACAATTGGGACAACTGTAATAGAATAACCAATAAATATGAAACCAAATTGCTGATTTGATTCTCAGCTTCGTCTACTCTGATTTTCCTATAAATTATTCATTTGTGATTGATCATTTTTCATGCTGAAGTTCTGAGTTCATTGAGCATCCTTAAAACCAGTGTTTTTAACTCTGCATCTATTTGCTTGTCTTCATTTTGTTTAGTTCTTTTTCTGGAGTTTTGTTCTGTTCCTTCATTTGGACACGTTTCCTTGTCTCCTCACTTGGCAGCCTCCCTGTGTTTGTTTCTGTGTATTAGGTTGAGCTGCTACATCTCCTGGGCTTGGTAAGGCCTAATGTAGTAGGTGTTTTGTAGGGTCCAGTGGCACAGCCTCCCCTGTTACCCAAGCTGGACTCTTGAGATGTGCCCCTTGTCAGCTGTGTACACCCTCCTCTTGTAGTTCAGCTTTGAGTGCTCTTGGCACATCAGTGGGAGAGATTTATGTCCAGGCGGATCAGCTATAGGGACTGGCTGTGACCACTGACCATTGACCTCTGACCACTATGGAGGATCAGCTGTGCAGGGGCCCCCTTAAAGTGCAGTACTTATTTCAACAGGGCTTTGGTGCCCAGTCCACCCCTGAGAGTGTCACTTGTGGAGGTGATTGGATGGTAGTACTTCAATGTGGTCTAAAGCTGTCCACTGGGTGTGCTGGCTCTGAGGCCTCCTAAGAGGTGCAAGCCAAGGTCAGCTGAGAGGGAAAGTGTGCACTAGGTCCTTTGTCTTGAGAGTTTCTAAGGGAGTTCTGAGGAGAAGATCTCAATAGAATGTTCATCAGCTTTATGCTGGTGCACCAAAATGAGATTTATCTCTTTGACTTGGTGTGTGGTTGGCACAAATGGCACTAATTGGATTTCTGTTATCTATCTCCCTGAGTAGACTGATTTAAGCTATTTACCCTTCAGTTGGGGAGGAGAAATATACGGGAGGAGAAGTATAAACCATTTACTCTTAGAAGTCCATAGTTAGGGGAGGTTTATGGCTGTAAACTGCTTGGCAGTTTAACTATGTGTTCAGTTTCCCTGTACCACTTGTTCTGGTTTACTAGCCTCTTTCAAAACCAGTCTTGAGGTAGCTTCTAGAATTCTCTAGTTGTAGGACTTCCATTCAGCCAGATTTTAGGTAGTTCTAAATAATGGTTGTTCTGTAGTTGAGTTATAATTTTGATGTGGTTTTAGGAGGAGGTAAATATCATTTACCTATGTTGCCATCTTGACCAGAAGCCTCTTTGATCTTTTTATCTTACAACAGTTCATTTTTTTTTTAAAGATTTTTATTTATTTATTTTTTAGAGGGGAAGGGAAGGGGAGACAGAGAGAAACATCAATGTATAGTTGCCTCTCGTGCATCCCCTGCTGGGAACTGGCCCGCAACCCAAGCATGTGCCCTGACTGGGAATTGAACTGGGAATTGAACTGCAATCCTTTGGTTCTCAGGCCCTCGCTCAATCCACTGAGCTACACCAGCCAGGGCATCATTTCTATTTGTTTTATAATGACGTCAACTTTTTGAAGAGATGAGGCCAGTTACAACCTGGATTTTTTTAGGGTAAATTATAATTTCTTCAATAAATAATTTTGTAACTTTTAAAAAACTAGTACCTTAGCACAAAAACATAATTGGGAACCACTAATCTAAGGACTATTTGATAGAGTGATCAATCATTCCATATTGCCCAGGACTGAGGTGGCTCCCAGAAAATGAAGGACTTTCAGTGATACAACCAGGAAAGCCCTAGGCAAACTAGGATCACTGACTGGTCACCCTTGGAGTGCTCTCATTAATGCTGAGGAAATAGTTATATATAAATGACTGATTAAAACCATAGCCTGGCTCTGCCCATTTTCATTATATCAAATAATTATTTATATACTTACACTTTTAAACTAAATAGTCTGAACTGTCCATTAATTGTGCACATAGATATAAGATACATTCTTGGGAAAATATTGTGACTAAAATTCCATTTCTTAGTCCTCAAACTTAAAAAAAGTAATAATATAGGAACATTGTGTATAAGCCTTCTATTACTTAATGTTACATAATGGTTAAAATCATACCCTAAACTGACAACCACGGCAGTATATGACTGCATAGAGACAACACCAGGGCAGGTGAGAGTCTGCCAGGCACTGGGTGACTTTGTGCCTCACTGTGGGAAGAAAAACTAAACATGGACAAAGAACACCCTAAGAAGCTGAGAAGCAGAATGTCATTGTATGCACTCTTTTTGCAAATGTGCTGGGATGAACACATTTGTGCTGGGAGGAACAAGGAAAAGTACCCAGATACTTCAGTCACTTTGTCAGAGTTTTCAAAAAAGAGCTGAGTGAAAGACTATGTCTGCTAGAGAAAGGAAGATGTATCAAAGAACATCCAGGTTATCCATTGGTGATGCTGCAAAGAAGCTGGGAGAGATGTGAAATAACACTGCAGCAGACCACAGCAATGTTCATCAGGTTGTTAAACTGAAGGAAAAATTTGAAAAATACATTCTTGCATAAAGCTATGTAGCAACAAAGGGAGTCATCAAGGCAAAAAAAAAAAAAGCAAGAAAAAGGAAAAGAAGATGAAGAGGAAATGAGAGATGATAATAAATAAGTTGGTTCTAGTTTTTTTGTTCTATATAAAGCATTTAACCTCTCTGTATACAACTCAGTCCTTCTAAAGAAAAAAACATGAAATGTAAGACTAAGCAAGACTTGTATTTAAACTGTATTCTTTTTTTTTTTTTTTTTTATAATTAACATACTACCAAATGTGTTAAATGCCAGCTAGTCCTGGTACACTACAGGGGTTGTAAATTGGCATAGAAGTTTAAAGTGAGTTCCCATTGGTACATAGTACAAATTAGTTACCTATATATAAGGTTGATTTTTCACCTTCCTTTGTCTCTGATGTACCATCTGTGAATTAATTGCTATTCTGTTAATTGGATACCACTTTGTAATCCCTCCAAAAAAGTTGCAGTTAGTTTGTTGACATTCTAAATGCCTCTGAATAAATACAATTTTCTTATTAGAAAAAAAAATCAGCCCTGGCAAATGACTCAATTGGTTGAAGCATTATCCTATACACCAAAATGTCATGGGTTTGATTCCAGGTCAGGGTGCATACCCAGTTTGTGGGTTGGAACCCTGGTCGGGTGCATTATGTGAGGCAACCAATCAATGTTTCTCTCTCTCCCTTCTTCTCTCTCTGAAATCAATGGACATATTCGCAGGTGAGAATTAAAAAAAAAAATCTAAACCTGTATTTTACCTTAGTGTTATCTGCTGCAAAAAATGCAATTATTCTTTTAAATATTATGTTTAAAATATAATTTATTTCACATGTAGTTACTTAAGCCCTTAGAAATTGTGATTTTTATTTTATTTTTATTTATTTGTTTGTTTGTTTATTTGGTAGAAGCATGCCTTTTCCAGTGAGATTGTGCATGATTTGTTCTTTGGAGGACTTTAATGAGGTTCTTCTGCAAATGGGTGGTGACAAAGTTTAGGTTTGTTGGGATTATTTTCCAGCAGCCAATTGGCTAGCCAAATCTATGGAAAAAAGAAAAAAAAACCCTTAACTTAATAAACATTTAAATATTTTCTTCAATATATAGTATCTCAATTTAAAACTTAAACAGTTTTCAAAATCACTTTAAGAATAATGAAAAAGTGACCATTAAAAATAGAGACACTAAGTTTTACAGTATATAAGACTGTCAAGTATAGGCCCTTACTGGAAAGCAATAAGTAAAACCATGTCCATTCACAGATGACACGATCCCACATATAAAAAATCCCAAAGAATCCACAAGCTACTAAAGCTAATAAATGAATTTTGCAAAGTTACAGGTTACAAAATCAACACAAAAAAATCAGTTACTTCTATTCATTGGCAATGAATCCAAACTGGAAATTAAGAACACACTTTTACCCTGGCTAGGTAGCTCAGTTGGTTGGAGTATCGTCCTGATATGCCAAGGTTGCAGGTTTGATCCCTGGTCAGGGCACGTAACAGGAATCAACCAATAAATGCAAAAATGAGTGGGACAACAAATCAATGTTTCTCTTGCTCTCTTTCTATAAATCAATGGATCAATTTTAAAAATTAAAAAATTTCAAAACAGAAATCACTTTTAATGGCACTAAAAAACAATTATCTAGGAATAGGCTTAACTAACTTGTATAACTGAAAACTATAAAACATTGCTGAAAGAAATTTAAAGACCGAAATAAATAAAAACATCCTGAGTTAATGTATAGTGAGACTTAGTACTGTTAAGATGTTAAGATATCAATACTACCCAAAGTAATATGCACATTGAACACAATTCCTATCAAATTTCCAACAGTCATTTTTGAAGAAATGAAAAAGTCAACCCTCAAATTAATAAAGAATTTCAAGGGGCTCTCAATAGCCAAAACAATTACAAAAAATAATAAAGTTGGAGGACCTTCTAACTTTTTTCTTCCCAATTTCAAAATTTTCTACAAAGCTATAGCAATCCAAAGAGTGTGGTTCTGGCATATAGACAGACCTACAGATTAATGGAATACAGATATACATATAGACAGACATACAGAACTGAGAGTCCAAAAATAAATGCTGTCAGGTATACAAAAATTAATTCAAAATGGATCAATGGAAATATAAGAGCTAAAACCATTAAAATCTTAAAACACAGGAATAATCCTTATGACCTTGGATTTGGCAATGGATTTTTTTTTTGTAGCCCAAGAAAAATATTTATTTTCCAATTTTTGGGGTCTCTACAAATTCCTTGTTAACAATGTTGAAGCAGTCTGCTTTTGTAATTTAAACAAACAAACAAAAAACCCTCAAAATTCTCTCCTAGGATAAATCTGATGACATAAGGATAATACTAAGTAAATGCACAAATGCCAAAAGATGCGAAATTAACTGAAATGTTCATCCTTCCTGAAATTTCTCTGAAAACAGCAGAGTAGAATCAATGCTGCCACCTAGTGACAAGCCAAACAAATCAGGTAGCATCCTGGAACAAAAAGGGGTCCTCTGGCCCAACATCTGGTTCCCCAACTATTATCAGGCTATTTATTACCTACCTTCCTAAAAAGAAAAAAAAAAAAAGAGAAAAATCACAGCAACATTTCCCAAGCAATCTCTCCTCCAGAGTACCAGTCCAATCATGGAAATACAGAAACCTAACCATGGCCTGTGACACAGACAACTTCACATGAAACTTCCCTCTGACAATTTTTAAGGTCATTTTGCCCAGTCATATAGCCTAGTAGGGATGATACAGGAAAATGCAGACACATCCAAAACGCTCATCTGTTCAGAGTGTATACAAGTGATTCTGATATCTGTTTCGTCAAACACCTCTTCAATTATTGCAGATACATTTTCCCATTTCAGACGATCAAGACCACACCCAATCCTGGGCATGGAAAGATCCGTGACTCCATTCTTCAGACAATGGGACTTCATGGCCTCTAAACTCTTCGGTAAGTTTTCATAAGTTGGCTTGTTGTGTGAAGCCCTTTTCTTTGTAATCAAGTAATATATATATCACCCATCTCTTTCCAGAACAGCCACTTCTCCAGATTTCTTTTGTTGATTTACCAGTTCCTGCACCCCTCCAAATTTCTTCTTAAAGAGTATAGCTATCCCAGCACCCATTCAACAATCCTCACTGATACAGTGGGCCAAAGAGTCTGTTCGTTACTTTACTGTTCATAATTTTGATCTTTTTTCTTAAATAAGTCCCTTTAACATTTGATATAACAAGGGCTTGGTGATGATGAACTCCTTGAACTTGACCTTATCTGAGAAGCACTTTATCTGCCCTTCCATTCTAAATGATAGCTTTGCTGGATACAGTAGTCTTAGATGTAGATCCTTGCCTTTCATGACTTGGAATACTTCTTTTAAGCCCCTTGTTGCCTGTAAGGTTTCTTTTGAGAAATCCACCAATAATCTTAGGGGAACTCCTTTATAGGTAACTGTCTCCTTTTCTCTTGCTACTTTAAGATTCTCTCCTCTTTAATGTTGGGTAATGTAATTATGATGTGCCATGCTGTGTGCTTCCTTGGGTCCAACTTCTTTGGGACTCTCTGAGTTTCCTAGACTTTCTGGAAGTCTATTTCCTTTGCCAAATTGGGGAAGTTCTCCATCATTATTATTTCGAAGAAGTTTTCAATTTCTTACCCTTTTTCTTCTCCTTCTGGCACCCCTATGATTTGGATGTTGGAATGTTTAAAGTTGTCCCAGAGGTTCCTAAGCCTCTCCTTGTTTTTTTGAAATTCTTGTTTCTTCACCCTGTTCTGGTTGAATGTTTATTTCTCCCTTCCACTCCAAATTGTTGATCTGTGTCAGCTTCCTTCCCTTCACTGTTGGTTCCTGGTATATCTTTCTTTATATCACTTCATATAGCCTTCACTTTTTTCCTCTCTTTTGTGGCCATACTCAACCATTTCTGTGAACATCCTGATTACCAGTATTTTGAACTATGCATCTGATAGGTTGACTAGCTCCTTGTCACTTAGTATTTTTCTGGAGTTTTGATTTGTCCTTTCTTTTGGGCCATATTTCTTTGTCTCAGCACACCTGTTACACTGTAAGGGGCGGAGCCTTAGGTATTCTCCAGGGCTGAGCAACCCACCTCCACATTATGGCGCTCTATGTGGAGGAGGGGTCCTACAGCCAAGAATGCTGCTTGTTCAGCTCTCCACCAGCTTTCAGTCACTTCCCCTGCTACCCACAAGCAAATTGGGCCCTTCTGGTGCTGATTCTTAGGTGGGTGGGTTTGTGTACATTCTAGGGCCCTGTAGGTCTCTCCAGCAAACTCTCCTATGAGGCTGGGAGTTTCTCCCACCACTGCAATCCCCACAGGTTTTTAAGCCAGAGGTTTTGAGGCTTTAGTTTCCTATGCTAGAACCCTGAGTTGCATGGTAATTTGAACAGACATTTCTCCAAAGAAAATATACATATAGCCAATAAACACATGAACAGATGCTCTACGTCATTAGTCATTAGAGAAATGCAAACCAAAACCACACTGATGCTCTGGTCAGATGATTTGGTTGGAATGTGGGACCATCCAACTATGGGAGGCAACTGATGATTGTCTCTCCCCATCTCTCTTTCCCACTTCCTCCCTCGCTCCCCCTGACTGGTGTGGCTCAGTGGATTGAGTGCTGGCCTGTGAACTGAGAGGTCATTGGCTCGATTCCCAGTCAGGGCATATGGCTGGGTTGCAGGCTGTTTCCCTAGCTGGGGCCATGCCAGAGGCAACTGATTGATGTATCTGTCACATACTGGATGTTTTTCTCCCTCACTTCCTCCCTCCTTTCCCCTCTCTCTAAAAATAAAGAAATAAAATCTTTAAAAAATTAAATTAGATTAAAAGACATACCCTCAAGTGAAGATTAAAAAAAAACAGGATGTGGAGAAATTGGAACTCTCATACATTGCTAGTAGGAATACAAAAAGCAGTCACTGTACAGAACTGTTTGGTGGTTCCTCGGAAAGCTACCACAGAACATGACCCAACAATTCCACTGTTAGGTATAGCCCACAGAACTGAAAACAGGTATTTATTTTATTTTTATTTATTTATTTTTTAGAGAGAAGGGAAGTAAAGGAGAAGGAGAGAGAGGAAAACATCAATATGTGGTCACCCTCATATGCCCCCAACTGGGGAACCCAGCCTGCAACCCAGGCGTGTGCCCTGACTGGGAATCAAACTGGCAACCCTTTGGTTCTTAGGCCCATGCTCAATCCACTGAGCTACACCAGCTAGGGCTGAAAATAGATTAGTTGTACACCAATGTTCACACAACATAAAGCACAACAGTCAAAAGGCAGAAGCAACACAAGTACCTATCAACAGATTAATGAACAAATATGATATATACATACATGGAATATTATTCAGTCATAAAAGAAATGAAATTCTAATACCTGCTACAACATGAGTGGACTTTGAAAACATTATGCTAAGTGAAATAAGCCAGATATAAAACAACAAATATTCTATAATTTCACTTACATGAAATATACAGCAATTAGATTACTAGGGCCTAGAGGAAGGAGGTAATGGGGAGTTATTGCTTAATGGTTACAGAGATTCTATTTGGGGTATGAAAAAATTCTGAAAATAGGTAGTGATGATGGTTGTACAACACTGTGATTATAATTAATGTCCCTGAACTATAATATACACTTAAAAATGATTAAAATGGCAAATTTTATGTCATATAGATTTCCTACAAAAAAAAAACTAGAAAAAAGATTGAGTATATACAAAAGTATTAAAATAACATTATTTTGCATAGTCAACATACAATTATTTATTGTGATACTGTTGTTAAACACACAGATCCATGTAACAGAATATATGCTCGGGTAGAGAATCTCATATTAGTAAGTAAGGCTTCATAAGTCAATATACAAGGAGAAATGGTCAGAAAAAAATCAATTTAGATCTTCATCTTGCATTATATACAAAAATAAATTCCAGATGCATGGGAATTTAAATATTTTTAAAATTTTTATTTATTTATTTTTAGACAGAGGGGAAGGGAGGGAGAAAGAGAGACACATCAATGTGTGGTTGCCTCTCACGCACCCTCTACTGGGGACCTGGTCTGCAACCCAGGCATGTGCCCTGACTGGGAATCAAACTGTTGACTCTGATTCACAGGCCGGTGCTCAATCCACTGAGCCATACCAGCCAGGGCCAGGGAAGTTAAATATTTTTAAAATCTAGGAAAAAAGTTATATTTAGCAAAACTTTCAATGGGATAGGACTTTCTTAACTTAGATGGTAAATGAAAACCAACAATAAGGAAAAAAAATCGAGGTTTGACTTATAGAATATTATTTAAAAGGCAAAATTAAAAGTTAAACAAAAAAATAATTGCAGCAAATATGATCAAAGGTTGATATAACTAATATATCATTGTTATTTCAATGATATACCATTGTTACAAAACTCCCAAGATAAGTGAACAAAAGATAAACAGATAATTCACAAAGGTGAAAATACAACCAAACATAAGGAAAAATAGTTTAACCTTACCAGTAATATACACGTGGAGGTTAACACTATTAAAATATCATCTTTCTTTGCCTATTTTGCCTGCTACCTAATCAGTCCCACTCCCACTCCAGTGTTTTGTTTTTTTCTTCCAACCAAATTCATAATAAAATTCTATATACAAAGTCAGCTGGACCTATATAGCTACAAAACAGGAACTTTTCTTACTAATATTTTGATAAGTCAGTCCCTAGGATGTCAAAAAAACTTACCCTAAAATTAATACAAAAGTGTCCAAAGCACCTTCAGTGAATACCTAACTATGGAAACTTTAATACTATGTGAGATAATCAACACGGATAAGCCTGAGTCCCTTAGACAGGCTGCTAGAGAACTGGGATGAGATGTCAAAAGGCCATTCTGTGCACTGACACTGATGCTATCATGTTTCCAGATTATAATATTCCTAGTACCTGATTCTAGACACACCATAAGAATATCAGTAGGGTCAATTTTGTTTGTGAGGCTATCTAATAACTTACTATATATTAAGTAAATAAGGTAAAAAATTTTAAATACAGTAGTGTGTTTAGGAGTTAGCATTTGAATAAATAAGTATTGTTGTTTCTTAAAGATTTTATTCATTTATTTTTAGAGAGAGAGGAAGGGAAGGAGGAAAAGGGGGAGAGAAACATCAATCTGTGGTCACCTGTAGCGTACCCCATACTGGGGACATGGCCTGCAACCCAGGCATGTTCCCTGACTGGGAATCAAACCACCAATACTTTGGTTTGCAGGCCCGCACTGAATCCACTGAGCCACACCAGCCAGGGCCTTGAATGTATATGTATTTTTAAGTACATACAGATAATGTGCTCATACAGGGGCCGGCAAAGGTAGGTTTACAGTTGTGAGTAAGTAAAACTTGGAATTTATTCTTGTATTCAATATGATGAATTTTTACATATGAACGACTATAAACCCACTTTTGCCCACCCTGTATATACATAAGGTTTTCTCATACACGTTGTACTAGAGGATGGTCACAGTGATTTATTCCAAAGAGTACAGTTGGGTGAATGGCAGGGAGAGTTGCTTTTCATTATACAGGATCTGGCACAAATAACAGCCCTTATTTATTACAAATAATAAACATGTAATTCTGTAACATAACAATATCACACTCAAGCACAACATATGACATTTTAGGTGAAATGTTCAAATTAAAGCTATAAATTATTACACCCACATTATTACCCTACCAACCACACTCAAGCAGGTATTATTTCTGCTGGACCCTGTATATTCTTTTGTGACTTTTGAATTATACTCTGTTTTGGTAGGGCTGTTACTAAAAGAATTTTCCCTGATTATCTCTGAGTCTTCAAATGGGTAAGAGAACCCGCAAAGAAGGGCCCAGGATAACATTTGGCCCTGGACAACCATCTTAGTTCCCACTACCCGATCATTCTCTCCATGACTAAGCAATGTTGAGGCATCTAGAGGTGCCAATAAATATAAGTTTTCAATTTTTAAAATTTCGGTATCATAAGAAACAAAAATATGAACAAAATTTAACTATATGTATATACACTTTTATCACTTGATTATATAAATTATACATGAAACAATACTAGCAACTGAAAGTATGCGAGTATTTAGGAATGATGTGCTTATAGAGTCAAAACAGCAAGAAAATAAGTAATCAAAAATTATACATACAGGGGACTTCCGCCAAGATGGAGACGTAGGTGGAGGAACCACCTTGCCTCTGTGCACAACCAAATCTAAGAACAACTATTTTTAACAACAATCACAACCAAGCCACACGGAAAATCGACAATACGGAGTCCAAAGACAATGAAATACTCAGCTAAACCGGTAAGAGAAGCGAAGCCAGCAGTGGAGCAGGTTAGCAAGAAAAAATTCCCGGGTGGTGCGCGGTGCCCAAACAGCCGAAGGCGCTGATCGCGAGCTAGCTTCGGGAGCGCACAGGGAAGAGGCGCGGCAGGCTGTCTCGGTTGGTTGCGCATCTGCGCATCTGCGTGGGGAGAAACCAGTGAGAAGGGAAGCCTGCGCGGGGCGGTAGGCTCGCACAATTCCGATTGGATAAACAAGCCCGGCGCGAGTGGTGTGACTGGACGGGCTGGGCTAGCGGAGAGGACCGCCATTGCTCCCTCTCTGACCACGCCCCCACACACAGTCACAAACCAGCGACCCAGGTTGCCCCGTCCTGGTGAACAACTAAGGCTTCGCTCCGCTTACTTAACAGCATGAATAGACCAAAAATGGCTCTAGGACAACTCAGAGCCCCAGAACCGATAGATCTAAGCGATGAAGAAATAGCCAGCCTTTCAGATGCACAGTTCAAAACACTGGTTATCAGGATCCTTACAGAACTGGTTGATTTTAGTCACAAATTAGAGAAACATATGGAAGCTAAACTAATTGAAATGAATGGTAATACAAAGGAAACCAATAGTAATGGAAAGAAAATTGGGACTCAAATCAAGGGAGTGGACCACAAGGAAGAAAAAAATGATCAAACAGAAAAGAATGAAGAAATAAGAATTCAGAAAAATGAGGAGAAGCTTAGGAACCTCCAGGACATCTTTAAACGTTCCAACATCCGAATTATAGGGGTACCAGAAGGGGGAAAGGCACAGCCACCAGTGGAAAACTTATTTGAACAAATAATAAAGGAAAATTTCCCCAATCTGGCAAAGGAAATAGACTTCCAGGAAATCCAGGAAGCTCAGAGAGTCCCAAAGAAGTTGGACCCAAGAAGGAACACACCAAGGCACATCATCATTACATTAGCCAAGATGAAAATGAAGGAGAGAATCCTAGAAGCAGCAAGAGATAAGGGGATAGTCACCTACAAAGGAGTTCCTATCAGACTGTCAGCTGATTTCTCAAAAGAGACCTTACAGGCAAGAAGGGGCTGGAAAGAGGTATTCCAAGTCATGAAATCCAAAGACCTACAACCAAGATTGCTCTACCCAGCAAAGTTTTCATTTAGAGTGGAAGGACAGATAAGGTGCTTCTCAGGTAAGATCAAATTCAAGGAGTTCATCATCACCAAGCCCTTATTATATGAAATGTTAAAGGGACTTACCTAAGAAAAAGAAGATAAAAAAGATGAATAGTGAAAGGACAGCAAACTCACAGTTATCAACAACCACACCTAAAACAAAAGCAAACTAAGAGGACAGCTAGATCAGGAGCAGAACCATAGAAATGAAGATCTCATGGAGGGTTAGCAACAGGGGAGTGGGAGGAGGAGAAGGGGGGAGAAGATACAGAAAATAAGTAGCATAGACAGTAGATAGAAAATAGATAGGGGGAAGGGTAAGAATAGTAGGGGAAATACAGAATCTAAAGAATTTGAGACACGTGTTCATGAACTAAAGGGGGAAATGGTGGGGGAGGGGTATGCAGGGTGGA